>NC_086448.1:154869249-156113149 GCF_028390025.1 Pseudophryne corroboree | reverse complement strand
GCTTCGGACCCTGTGGCAAAGAGACCCCATTTTTCAGGCTTGGGACCCTGTAGCAAAGAGACCTAATTTTTCAGGGTTCGGAACCTGTGGCAAAGATACCCCATTTTTCAGGCTTCGGACCCTGTGGTAAAGAGACAACCCATTTTTCAGGCTTGGGACCCTGTGGCAAAGAGACAACCCATTTTTCAGGCTTGGGATCTTGTGGCAAAGAGACCCCATTTTTCAGGCTTCGGACCCTGTAGCGAAGAGACCCCATTTTTCAGGGTTCGGACCCTGTGGCGTAGACAACCCATTTTTCAGGCTTGGAATCCTGTGCCAAAGAGACCCCATTTTTCAGGCTTGGGATCCTGTGCCAAAGAAACCCCATTTTTCAGGCTTGGGATCCTGTGCCAAAGAAACCCCATATGTCAGGCTTGGGATCCTGTGCCAAAGAAACCCCATTTTTTACCCGTGGCTGTTATTGCATGGCTATCGGGCGTGGCCTCAAGGCGATGAGGTTACCGGTTCTTTGAGAACTGGTAGTGGCACAGCCACCATGGACCAACGCAATATTAATTGTATGTTGTAAGTTAGAAAATGTATATTTTAGCCTTTAACAAGGTAAGCTTACAGCACTACTTCAGGCTTGGGATCCTGTAGCAAAGAAACCCCATTTTTCAGGCTTCGGAACCTGTGGCGAAGATACCCCATTTTTCAAGCTTCGGAACCTGTGGCAAAGAGACCCCATTTTTCAGGCTTCGGATCCTGTGGCAAAGAGACCCCATTTTTCAGGCTTGGGACCCTGTGGCAAAGAGACCTCATTTTTAAGGGTACGGAACCTGTGGCAAAGATACCCCATTTTTCAGGCTTCGGACCCTGTGGCAAAGAGACAACCCCTTTTTCAGGCTTGGTACCCTGTGGCAAAGAGACCCCATTTTTCAGGCTTGGTACCCTGTGGCAAAGAGACCCCATTTTTCAGGGTTCGGACCCTGTGGCGAAGACAACCCATTTTTCAGGCTTGGGATCCTGTGGCAAAGAGACCCCAATTTTCAGGCTTGGGATCCTGTAGCAAAGAAACCCCATTTTTCAGGCTTCGGAACCTGTGGCGAAGATACCCCATTTTTCAGGCTTCGGACCCTGTGGCAAAGAGACCCCATTTTTCAGGCTTGGGACCCTTTAGCAAAGAGACCTAATTTTTCAGGGTTCGGAACCTATGGCAAAGATACCCCATTTTTCAGGCTTCGGACCCTGTGGTAAAGAGACAACCCATTTTTCAGGCTTGGGACCCTGTGGCAAAGAGACAACCCATTTTTCAGGCTTGGGACCCTGTGGCAAAGAGACAACCCATTTTTCAGGCTTGGGACCTTGTGGCAAAGAGACCCCATTTTTCAGGCTTCGGACCCTGTAGCGAAGAGACCCCATTTTTCAGGGTTCGGACCCTGTGGCATAGACAACCCATTTTTCAGGCTTGGGATCCTGTGCCAAAGAGACCCCATTTTTCAGGCTTGGGATCCTGTGCCAAAGAAACCCCATTTTTCAGGCTTGGGATCCTGTGCCAAAGAAAACCCATATGTCAGGCTTGGGATCCTGTGCCAAAGAAACCCCATTTTTTACCCGTGGCTGTTATTGCATGGCTATCGGGCGTGGCCTCAAGGCGATGAGGTTACCGGTTCTTTGAGAACTGGTAGTGGCACAGCCACCATGGACCAACGCAATATTAATTTTATGTTGTAAGTTAGAAAATTTATCTTTTAGCCTTTAACAAGGTAAGCTTACAGCACTACTTCAGGCTTGGGATCCTGTAGCAAAGAAACCCCATTTTTCAGGCTTCGGAACCTGTGGCGAAGATACCCCATTTTTCAGGCTTCGGACCCTGTGGCAAAGAGACCCCATTTTTTCAGGCTTGGGACCCTGTGGCAAAGAGACCTCATTTTTCAGGGTTCGGAACCTGTGGCAAAGATACCCCATTTTTCAGGCTTCGGACCCTGTGGCAAAGAGACAACCCATTTTTCAGGCTTGCTACCCTGTGGCAAAGAGACCCCAATTTTCAGGCTTGGGATCCTGTGCCAAAGAGACCCCATTTTCCAGGCTTGGGATCCTGTGCCAAAGAAACCCCATTTTTCAGGCTTGGGATCCTGTGCCAAAGAAACCCCATGTGTCAGGCTTGGGATCCTGTGCCAAAGAAACCCCATTTTTTACCCGTGGCTGTTATTGCATGGCTATCGGGCGTGGCCTCAAGGCGATGAGGTTACCGGTTCTTTGAGAACTGGTAGTGGCACAGCCACCATGGACCAACGCAATATTAATTTTATGTTGTAAGTTAGAAAATGTATCTTTTAGCCTTTAACAAGGTAAGCTTACAGAACTACTTCAGGCTTGGGATCCTGTAGCAAAGAAACCCCATTTTTCAGGCTTCGGAACCTGTGGCGAAGATACCCCATTTTTCAGGCTTCGGACCCTGTGGCAAAGAGACCCCATTTTTCAGGCTTGGGACCCTTTAGCAAAGAGACCTAAATTTTCAGGGTTCGGAACCTGTGGCAAAGATACCCCATTTTTCAGGCTTCGGACCCTGTGGTAAAGAGACAACCCATTTTTCAGGCTTGGGACCCTGTGGCAAAGAGACAACCCATTTTTCAGGCTTGGGACCTTGTGGCAAAGAGACCCCATTTTTCAGGCTTCGGACCCTGTAGCGAAGAGACCCCATTTTACAGGGTTCGGACCCTGTGGCGTAGACAACCCATTTTTCAGGCTTGGGATCCTGTGCCAAAGAGACCCCATTTTTCAGGCTTGGGATCCTGTGCCAAAGAAACCCCATTTTTCAGGATTGGGATCCTGTGCCAAAGAAACCCCATATGTCAGGCTTGGGATCCTGTGCCAAAGAAACCCCTTTTTTTACCCGTGGCTGTTATTTCATGGCTGTCGGGCGTGGCCTCAAGGCGATGAGGTTACCGGTTCTTTGAGAACTGGTAGTGGCACAGCCACCATGGACCAACGCAATATTAATTTTATGTTGTAAGTTAGAAAATTTATCTTTTAGCCTTTAACAAGGTAAGCTTACAGCACTACTTCAGGCTTGGGATCCTGTAGCAAAGAAACCCCATTTTTCAGGCTTCGGAACCTGTGGCGAAGATACCCCATTTTTCAGGCTTCGGACCCTGTGGCAAAGAGACCCCATTTTTCAGGCTTGGGACCCTGTGGCACAGAGACCTCATTTTTCAGGGTTCGGAACCTGTGGCAAAGATACCCCATTTTTCAGGCTTCGGACCCTGTAGCAAAGAGACAACCCATTTTTCAGGCTTGGTACCCTGTGGCAAAGAGACCCCAATTTTCAGGCTTGGGATCCTGTGGCAAAGAGACCCCATTTTTCAGGGTTCGGACCCTGTAGCGAAGAGACCCAATTTTTCAGGGTTCGGACCCTGTGGCGAAGACAACCCATTTTTCAGGCTTGGGATTCTGTGCCAAAGAGACCCCATTTTCCAGGCTTGGGATCCTGTGCCAAAGAAACCCCATATGTCAGGCTTGGGATCCTGTGCCAAAGAAACCCCATTTTTTACCCGTGGCTGTTATTGCATGGCTATCGGGCGTGACCTCAAGGCGATGAGGTTACCGGTTCTTTGAGAACTGGTAGTGGCACAGCCACCATGGACCAACGCAATATTAATTTTATGTTGTAAGTTAGAAAATGTATCTTTTAGCCTTTAACAAGGTAAGCTTACAGCACTACTTCAGGCTTGGGATCCTGTAGCAAAGAAACCCCATTTTTCAGGCTTCGGAACCTGTGGCGAAGATACCCCATTTTTCAGGCTTCGGACCCTGTGGCAAAGAGACCCCATTTTTCAGGCTAGGGACCCTGTAGCAAAGAGACATAATTTTTCAGGGTTCGGAACCTGTGGCAAAGATACCCCATTTTTCAGGCTTCAGACCCTGTGGTAAAGAGACAACCCATTTTTCAGGCTTGGGACCCTGTGGCAAAGAGACAACCCATTTTTCAGGCTTGGGACCTTGTGGCAAAGAGACCCCATTTTTCAGGCTTCGGACCCTGTAGCGAAAAGACCCCATTTTTCAGGGTTTGGACCCTGTGGCGTAGACAACCCATTTTTCAGGCTTGAGATCCTGTGCCAAAGAGACCCCATTTTTCAGGTTTGGGATCCTGTGCCAAAGAAACCCCATTTTTCAGGGTTGGGATCCTGTGCCAAAGAAACCCCATATGTCAGGCTTGGGATCCTGTGCCAAAGAAACCCCATTTTTTACCCGTGGCTGTTATTGCATGGCTATCGGGCGTGGCCTCAAGGCGATGAGGTTACCGGTTCTTTGAGAACTGGTAGTGGCACAGCCACCATGGACCAACGCAATATTAATTTTATGTTGTAAGTTAGAAAATGTATCTTTTAGCCTTTAACAAGGTAAGCTTACAGCACTACTTCAGGCTTTGGATCCTGTAGCAAAGAAACCCCATTTTTCAGGCTTCGGAACCTGTGGCGAAGATACCCCATTTTTCAGGCTTCGGACCCTGTGGCAAAGAGACCCAATTTTTCAGGCTTGGGACCCTGTGGCAAAGAGACCTCATTTTTCAGGGTTCGGAACCTGTGGCAAAGATACCCCATTTTTCAGGCTTCGGACCTTGTGACAAAGAGACAACCCATTTTTCAGGCTTGGTACCCTGTGGCAAAGAGACCCCAATTTTCAGGCTTGGGATCCTGTGGTAAAGAGACCCCATTTTTCATGGTTCGGACCCTGTAGCGAAGAGACCCCATTTTTCAGGATTCGGACCCTGTGGCGAAGACAACCCATTTTTCAGGCTTGGGACCCTGTGCCAAAGAGACCCCATTTTTCAGGCTTGGGATCCTGTGCCAAAGAAACCCCATTTTTCAGGATTCGGACCCTGTGGCTTTGAAACCACATTTTTCAGGGTTCGGAACCTGAGGCGAAGATACCTCATTTTTCAGGCTTGGGACCCTGTGGCAAAGAGACCTATTTTTTCAGGGTTTGGAACCTGTGGCAAAGATACCCCATTTTTCAGGCTTCGGACCCTGTGGCAAAGAGACAACCCATTTTTCAGGCTTGGGACCCTGTGGCAAAGAGACAACCCATTTTTCAGGCTTGGAACCCTGTGGCAAAGAGACCCCATTTTTCAGGCTTCGGACCCTGTAGCGAAGAGACCCCATTTTTTAGGGTTCGGACCCTGTGGCATAGACAACCCATTTTTCAGGCTTGGGATCCTTTGCCAAAGAGACCCCATTTTTCAGGCTTGGGATCCTGTGCCAAAGAAACCCCATTTTTCAGGCTTGGGATCCTGTGCCAAAGAAACCACATATGTCAGGCTTGGGATCCTGTGCCAAAGAAACCCCTTTTTTACCCGTGGCTGTTATTGCATGGCTATCGGGCGTGGCCTCCACGCGATGAGGTTACCGGTTCTTTGAGAACTGGTAGTGGCACAGCCACCATGGACCAACGCAATATTAATTTTATGTTGTAAGTTAGAAAATGTATCTTTTAGCCTTTAACAAGGTAAGCTTACAGCACTACTTCAGGCTTGGGATCCTGTAGCAAAGAAACCCCATTTTTTAGGCTTCGGAACCTGTGGCAAAGATACCCCATTTTTTAGGCTTCGGACCCTGTGGCAAAGAGACAACCCATTTTTCAGGCTTGGGACCCTGTGGCAAAAAGACAACCCATTTTTCAGGCTTGGAACCCTGTGGCAAAGAGACCCCATTTTTCAGGCTTCGGACCCTGCAGCGAAGAGACACTATTTTTTAGGGTTCGGACCCTGTGGCGTAGACAACCCATTTTTCAGGCTTGGGATCCTGTGCCAAAGAGACCCTATTTTTCAGGCTTGGGATCCTGTGCCAAAGAAACCCCATTTTTCAGGCTTGGGATCCTGTGCCAAAGAAACCCCATATGTCAGGCTTGGGATCCTGTGCCAAAGAAACCCCATATGTCAGGCTTGGGATCCTGTGCCAAAGAAACCCCTTTTTTACCCGTGGCTGTTATTGCATGGCTATCGGGCGTGGCCTCCAGGCGATGAGGTTACCGGTTCTTTGAGAACTGGTAGTGGCACAGCCACCATGGACCAACGCAATATTAATTTTATGTTGTAAGTTAGAAAATGTATCTTTTAGCCTTTAACAAGGTAAGCTTACAGCACTACTTCAGGCTTGGGATCCTGTAGCAAAGAAACCCCATTTTTTAGGCTTCGGACCCTGTGGCATAGACAACCCATTTTTCAGGCTTGGGATCCTTTGCCAAAGAGACCCCATTTTTCAGGCTTGGGATCCTGTGCCAAAGAAACCCCATTTTTCAGGCTTGGGATCCTGTGCCAAAGAAACCACATATGTCAGGCTTGGGATCCTGTGCCAAAGAAACCCCTTTTTTACCCGTGGCTGTTATTGCATGGCTATCGGGCGTGGCCTCCACGCGATGAGGTTACCGGTTCTTTGAGAACTGGTAGTGGCACAGCCACCATGGACCAACGCAATATTAATTTTATGTTGTAAGTTAGAAAATGTATCTTTTAGCCTTTAACAAGGTAAGCTTACAGCACTACTTCAGGCTTGGGATCCTGTAGCAAAGAAACCCCATTTTTTAGGCTTCGGAACCTGTGGCAAAGATACCCCATTTTTTAGGCTTCGGACCCTGTGGCAAAGAGACAACCCATTTTTCAGGCTTGGGACCCTGTGGCAAAAAGACAACCCATTTTTCAGGCTTGGAACCCTGTGGCAAAGAGACCCCATTTTTCAGGCTTCGGACCCTGCAGCGAAGAGACACTATTTTTTAGGGTTCGGACCCTGTGGCGTAGACAACCCATTTTTCAGGCTTGGGATCCTGTGCCAAAGAGACCCTATTTTTCAGGCTTGGGATCCTGTGCCAAAGAAACCCCATTTTTCAGGCTTGGGATCCTGTGCCAAAGAAACCCCATATGTCAGGCTTGGGATCCTGTGCCAAAGAAACCCCATATGTCAGGCTTGGGATCCTGTGCCAAAGAAACCCCTTTTTTACCCGTGGCTGTTATTGCATGGCTATCGGGCGTGGCCTCCAGGCGATGAGGTTACCGGTTCTTTGAGAACTGGTAGTGGCACAGCCACCATGGACCAACGCAATATTAATTTTATGTTGTAAGTTAGAAATTTATCTTTTAGCCTTTAACAAGGTAAGCTTACAGCACTACTTCAGGCTTGGGATCCTATAGCAAAGAAACACCATTTTTTAGGCTTCGGAACCTGTGGCGAAGATACCCCATTTTTCAGGCTTGGGACCCTGTGACAAAGGGACCCCATTTTTCAGGCTTCAGACCCTGTAGCGAAGAGACCCCATTTTTCAGAATTCGGACCCTGTGGCGTAGAGACCACATTTTTCAGGGTTCGGAACCTGTGGCGAAGATACCTAATTTTTCAGGCTTCGGACCCTGTGGCAAAGAGACAACCCATTTTTCAGGCTTGGTACCCTTCGGCAAAGAGACCCCAATTTACAGGCTTGGGATCCTGTGGCAAAGAGACCCCATTTTTCAGGGTTCGGACCCTGTAGCGAAGAGACCCCATTTTTCAGGGTTCGGACCCTGTGGCGAAGACAACCCATTTTTCAGGCTTGGGATCCTGTGCCAAAGAGAGCCCATTTTCCAGGCTTGGGATCCTGTGCCAAAGAAACCCCATTTTTCAGGCTTGGGATCCTGTGCCAAAGAAACCCCATATGTCAGGCTTGGGATCCTGTGCCAAAGAAACCCCATTTTTTACCCGTGGCTGTTATTGCATGGCTATCGGGCGTGGCCTCAAGGCGATGAGGTTACCGGTTCTTTGAGAACTGGTAGTGGCACAGCCACCATGGACCAACGCAATATTAATTTTATGTTGTAAGTTAGAAAATGTATCTTTTAGCCTTTAACAAGGTAAGCTTACAGCACTACTTCAGGCTTGGGATCCTGTAGCAAAGAAACCCCATTTTTCAGGCTTCGGAACCTGTGGCGAAGATACCCCATTTTTCAGGCTTCGGACCCTGTGGCAAAGAGACCCCATTTTTCAGGCTTGGGACCCTGTAGCAAAGAGACCTAATTTTTCAGGGTTCGGAACCTGTGGCAAAGATACCCCATTTTTCAGGCTTCGGACCCTGTGGTAAAGAGACAACCCATTTTTCAGGCTTGGGACCCTGTGGCAAAGAGACAACCCATTTTTCAGGCTTGGGACCTTGTGGCAAAGAGACCCCATTTTTCAGGCTTCGGACCCTGTAGCGAAGAGACCCCATTTTTCAGGGTTCGGACCCTGTGGTGTAGACAACCCATTTTTCAGGCTTGGGATCCTGTGCCAAAGAGACCCCATTTTTCAGGCTTGGGATCCTGTGCCAAAGAAACCCCATTTTTCAGTCTTGGGATCCTGTTCCAAAGAAACCCCATATGTCAGGCTTGGGATCCTGTGCCA
This sequence comes from Pseudophryne corroboree, assembly GCF_028390025.1. Taxonomy (NCBI): domain Eukaryota; kingdom Metazoa; phylum Chordata; class Amphibia; order Anura; family Myobatrachidae; genus Pseudophryne; species Pseudophryne corroboree. The sequence continues at coordinate 156,104,765 of NC_086448.1, read as the reverse complement.
AAGAAACCCCATTTTTTACCCGTGGCTGTTATTGCATGGCTATCGGGCGTGGCCTCAAGGTGATGAGGTTACCGGTTCTTTGAGAACTGGTAGTGGCACAGCCACCATGGACCAACGCAATATTAATTTTATGTTGTAAGTTAGAAAATTTATCTTTTAGCCTTTAACAAGGTAAGCTTACAGCACTACTTCAGGCTTGGGATCCTGTAGCAAAGAAACCCCATTTTTCAGGCTTCGGAACCTGTGGCGAAGATACCCCATTTTTCAGGCTTCGGACCCTGTGGCAAAGAGACCCCATTTTTCAGGCTTGGGACCCTGTAGCAAAGAGACCTAATTTTTCAGGGTTCGGAACCTGTGGCAAAGATACCCAATTTTTCAGGCTTCGGACCCTGTGGTAAAGAGACAACCCATTTTTCAGGCTTGGGACCCTGTGGCAAAGAGACAACCCATTTTTCAGGCTTGGGACCTTGTGGCAAAGAGACCCCATTTTTCAGGCTTCGGACCCTGTAGCGAAGAGACCCCATTTTTCAGGGTTCGGACCCTGTGGCGTAGACAACCCATTTTTCAGGCTTGGGATCCTGTGCCAAAGAGACCCCATTTTTCAGGCTTGGGATCCTGTGCCAAAGAAACCCCATTTTTCAGGCTTGGGATCCTGTGCCAAAGAAACCCCATATGTCAGGCTTGGGATCCTGTGCCAAAGAAACCCCATTTTTTACCCGTGGCTGTTATTGCATGGCTATCGGGCGTGGCCTCAAGGCGATGAGGTTACCGGTTCTTTGAGAACTGGTAGTGGCACAGCCACCATGGACCAACGCAATATTAATTTAATGTTGTAAGTTAGAAAATTTATCTTTTAGCCTTTAACAAGGTAAGCTTACAGCACTACTTCAGGCTTGGGATCCTGTAGCAAAGAAACCCCATTTTTCAGGCTTCGGAACCTGTGGCGAAGATACCCCATTTTTCAGGCTTCGGACCCTGTGGCAAAGAGACCCCATTTTTCAGGCTTGGGACCCTGTAGCAAAGAGACCTAATTTTTCAGGGTTCGGACCCTGTGGCGTAGACAACCCATTTTTCAGGCTTGGGATCCTGTGCCAAAGAAACCCCATTTTTCAGGCTTGGGATCCTGTGCCAAAGAAACCCCATATGTCAGGCTTGGGATCCTGTGCCAAAGAAACCCCTTTTTTACCCGTGGCTGTTATTGCATGGCTATCGGGCGTGGCCTCCAGGCGATGAGGTTACCGGTTCTTTGAGAACTGGTAGTGGCACAGCCACCATGGACCAACGCAATATTAATTTTATGTTGTAAGTTAGAAATTTATCTTTTAGCCTTTAACAAGGTAAGCTTACAGCTCTACTTCAGGCTTGGGATCCTGTAGCAAAGAAACACCATTTTTTAGGCTTCGGAACCTGTGGCGAAGATACCCCATTTTTCAGGCTTGGGACCCTGTGACAAAGGGACCCCATTTTTCAGGCTTCAGACCCTGTAGCGAAGAGACCCCATTTTTCAGGATTCGGACCCTGTGGCGTAGAGACCACATTTTTCAGGGTTTGGAACCTGTGGCGAAGATACCTCATTTTTCAGGCTTCGGACCCTGTGGCAAAGAGACAACCCATTTTTCAGGCTTGGTACCCTGTGGCAAAGAGACCCCAATTTACAGGCTTGGGATCCTGTGGCAAAGAGACCCCATTTTTCAGGGTTCGGACCCTGTAGCGAAGAGACCCCATTTTTCAGGGTTCGGACCCTGTGGCGAAGACAACCCATTTTTCAGGCTTGGGATCCTGTGCCAAAGAGAGCCCATTTTCCAGGCTTGGGATCCTGTGCCAAAGAAACCCCATTTTTCAGGCTTGGGATCCTGTGCCAAAGAAACCCCATATGTCAGGCTTGGGATCCTGTGCCAAAGAAACCCCATTTTTTACCCGTGGCTGTTATTGCATGGCTATCGGGCGTGGCCTCAAGGCGATGAGGTTACCGGTTCTTTGAGAACTGGTAGTGGCACAGCCACCATGGACCAACGCAATATTAATTTTATGTTGTAAGTTAGAAAATGTATCTTTTAGCCTTTAACAAGGTAAGCTTACAGCACTACTTCAGGCTTGGGATCCTGTAGCAAAGAAACCCCATTTTTCAGGCTTCGGAACCTGTGGCGAAGATACCCCATTTTTCAGGCTTCGGACCCTGTGGCAAAGAGACCCCATTTTTCAGGCTTGGGACCCTGTAGCAAAGAGACCTAATTTTTCAGGGTTCGGAACCTGTGGCAAAGATACCCCATTTTTCAGGCTTCGGACCCTGTGGTAAAGAGACAACCCATTTTTCAGGCTTGGGACCCTGTGGCAAAGAGACAACCCATTTTTCAGGCTTGGGACCTTGTGGCAAAGAGACCCCATTTTTCAGGCTTCGGACCCTGTAGCGAAGAGACCCCATTTTTCAGGGTTCGGACCCTGTGGCGTAGACAACCCATTTTTCAGGCTTGGGATCCTGTGCCAAAGAGACCCCATTTTTCAGGCTTGGGATCCTGTGCCAAAGAAACCCCATTTTTCAGTCTTGGGATCCTGTTCCAAAGAAACCCCATATGTCAGGCTTGGGATCCTGTGCCAAAGAAACCCCATTTTTTACCCGTGGCTGTTATTGCATGGCTATCGGGCGTGGCCTCAAGGTGATGAGGTTACCGGTTCTTTGAGAACTGGTAGTGGCACAGCCACCATGGACCAACGCAATATTAATTTTATGTTGTAAGTTAGAAAATGTATCTTTTAGCCTTTAACAAGGTAAGCTTACAGCACTACTTCAGGCTTGGGATCCTGTAGCAAAGAAACCCCATTTTTCAGGCTTCGGAACCTGTGGCGAAGATACCCCATTTTTCAGGCTTCGGACCCTGTGGCAAAGAGACCCCATTTTTCAGGCTTGGGACCCTGTAGCAAAGAGACCTAATTTTTCAGGGTTCGGAATCTGTGGCAAAGATACCCCATTTTTCAGGCTTCGGACCCTGTGGTAAAGAGACAACCCATTTTTCAGGCTTGGGACCCTGTGGCAAAGAGACAACCCATTTTTCAGGCTTGGGACCTTGTGGCAAAGAGACCCCATTTTTCAGGCTTCGGACCCTGTAGCGAAGAGACCCCATTTTTCAGGGTTCGGACCCTGTGGCGTAGACAACCCATTTTTCAGGCTTGGGATCCTGTGCCAAAGAGACCCCATTTTTCAGGCTTGGGATCCTGTGCCAAAGAAACCCCATTTTTCAGGCTTGGGATCCTGTGCCAAAGAAACCCCATATGTCAGGCTTGGGATCCTGTGCCAAAGAAACCCCATTTTTTACCCGTGGCTGTTATTGCATGGCTATCGGGCGTGGCCTCAAGGCGATGAGGTTACCGGTTCTTTGAGAACTGGTAGTGGCACAGCCACCATGGACCAACGCAATATTAATTTAATGTTGTAAGTTAGAAAATTTATCTTTTAGCCTTTAACAAGGTAAGCTTACAGCACTACTTCAGGCTTGGGATCCTGTAGCAAAGAAACCCCATTTTTCAGGCTTCGGAACCTGTGGCGAAGATACCCCGTTTTTCAGGCTTCGGACCCTGTGGCAAAGAGACCCCATTTTTCAGGCTTGGGACCCTGTAGCAAAGAGACCTAATTTTTCAGGGTTCGGAACCTGTGGCAAAGATACCCCATTTTTCAGGCTTCGGACCCTGTGGTAAAGAGACAACCCATTTTTCAGGCTTGGGACCCTGTGGCAAAGAGACAACCCATTTTTCAGGCTTGGGACCTTGTGGCAAAGAGACCCCATTTTTCAGGCTTCGGACCCTGTAGCGAAGAGACCCCATTTTTCAGGGTTCGGACCCTGTGGCGTAGACAACCCATTTTTCAGGCTTGGGATCCTGTGCCAAAGAGACCCCATTTTTCAGGCTTGGGATCCTGTGCCAAAGAAACCCCATTTTTCAGGCTTGGGATCCTGTGCCAAAGAAACCCCATATGTCAGGCTTGGGATCCTGTGCCAAAGAAACCCCATTTTTTACCCGTGGCTGTTCTTGCATGGCTATCGGGCGTGGCCTCAAGGTGATGAGGTTACCGGTTCTTTGAGAACTGGTAGTGGCACAGCCACCATGGACCAACGCAATATTAATTTTATGTTGTAAGTTAGAAAATGTATCTTTTAGCCTTTAACAAGGTAAGCTTACAGCACTACTTCAGGCTTGGGATCCTGTAGCAAAGAAACCCCATTTTTTAGGCTTTGGAACCTGTGGCGAAGATACCCCATTTTTCAGGCTTGGGACCCTGTGACAAAGAGACTCCATTTTTCAGGCTTCAGACCCTGTAGCGAAGAGACCCCATTTTTCAGGGTTCGGACCGTGTGGCGTAGAGACCACATTTTTCAGGGTTCGGAACCTGTGGCGAAGATACCCCATTTTTCAGGCCTGGGACCCTGTGGCAAAGAGACCTAATTTTTCAGGGTTCGGAACCTGTCGCAAAGATACCCCATTTTTCAGGCTTCGGACCCTGTGGCAAAGAGACAACCCATTTTTCAGGCTTGGGACCCTGTGGCAAAAAGACAACCCATTTTCAGGCTTGGAACCCTATGGCAAAGAGACCCCATTTTTCAGGCTTCGGAACCTGTAGCGAAGAGACACTATTTTTTAGGGTTCGGACCCTGTGGCGTAGACAACCCATTTTTCAGGCTTGGGATCCTGTGCCAAAGAGACCCTATTTTTCAGGCTTGGGATCCTGTGCCAAAGAAACCCCATTTTTCAGGCTTGGGATCCTGTGCCAAAGAAACCCCATATGTCAGGCTGGGGATCCTGTGCCAAAGAAACCCCATATGTCAGGCTTGGGATCCTGTGCCAAAGAAACCACATTTTTCAGGCTTGGGATCCTGTGCCAAAGAAACCACATATGTCAGGCTTGGGATCCTGTGCCAAAGAAACCCCTTTTTTACCCGTGGCTGTTATTGCATGGCTATCGGGCGTGGCCTCCACGCGATGAGGTTACCGGTTCTTTGAGAACTGGTAGTGGCACAGCCACCATGGACCAACGCAATATTAATTTTATGTTGTAAGTTAGAAATTTATCTTTTAGCCTTTAACAAGGTAAGCTTACAGCACTACTTCAGGCTTGGGATCCTGTAGCGAAGAAACACCATTTTTTAGGCTTCGGAACCTGTGGCGAAGATACCCCATTTTTCAGGCTTGGGACCCTGTGACAAAGAGACCCCATTTTTCAGGCTTCAGACCCTGTAGCGAAGAGACCCCATTTTTCAGGATTCGGACCCTGTGGCTTTGAGACCACATTTTTCAGGGTTCGGAACCTGAGGCGAAGATACCTCATTTTTCAGGCTTGGGACCCTGTGGCAAAGAGACCTAATTTTTCAGGGTTTGGAACCTGTGGCAAAGATACCCCATTTTTCAGGCTTCGGACCCTGTGGCAAAGAGACAACCCATTTTTCAGGCTTGGGACCCTGTGGCAAAGAGACAACCCATTTTTCAGGCTTGGAACCCTGTGGCAAAGAGACCCCATTTTTCAGGCTTCGGACCCTGTAGCGAAGAGACCCCATTTTTTAGGGTTCGGACCCTGTGGCATAGACAACCCATTTTTCAGGCTTGGGATCCTTTGCCAAAGAGACCCCATTTTTCAGGCTTGGGATCCTGTGCCAAAGAAACCCCATTTTTCAGGCTTGGGATCCTGTGCCAAAGAAACCCCTTTTTTACCCGTGGCTGTTATTGCATGGCTATCGGGCGTGGCCTCCACGCGATGAGGTTACCGGTTCTTTGAGAACTGGTAGTGGCACAGCCACCATGGACCAACGCAATATTAATTTTATGTTGTAAGTTAGAAAATGTATCTTTTAGCCTTTAACAAGGTAAGCTTACAGCACTACTTCAGGCTTGGGATCCTGTAGCAAAGAAACCTCATTTTTTAGGCTTCGGAACCTGTGGCAAAGATACCCCATTTTTCAGGCTTCGGACCCTGTGGCAAAGAGACAACCCATTTTTCAGGCTTGGGACCCTGTGGCAAAAAGACAACCCATTTTTCAGGCTTGGAACCCTGTGGCAAAGAGACCCCATTTTTCAGGCTTCGGACCCTGCAGCGAAGAGACACTATTTTTTAGGGTTCGGACCCTGTGGCGTAGACAACCCATTTTTCAGGCTTGGGATCCTGTGCCAAAGAGACCCTATTTTTCAGGCTTGGGATCCTGTGCCAAAGAAACCCCATTTTTCAGGCTTGGGATCCTGTGCCAAAGAAACCCCATATGTCAGGCTTGGGATCCTGTGCCAAAGAAACCCCATATGTCAGGCTTGGGATCCTGTGCCAAAGAAACCCCTTTTTTACCCGTGGCTGTTATTGCATGGCTATCGGGCGTGGCCTCCAGGCGATGAGGTTACCGGTTCTTTGAGAACTGGTAGTGGCACAGCCACCATGGACCAACGCAATATTAATTTTATGTTGTAAGTTAGAAATTTATCTTTTAGCCTTTAACAAGGTAAGCTTACAGCACTACTTCAAGCTTGGGATCCTGTAGCAAAGAAACACCATTTTTTAGGCTTCGGAACCTGTGGCGAAGATACCCCATTTTTCAGGCTTGGGACCCTGTGACAAAGGGACCCCATTTTTCAGGCTTCAGACCCTGTAGCGAAGAGACCCCATTTTTCAGGATTCGGACCCTGTGGCGTAGAGACCACATTTTTCAGGGTTCGGAACCTGTGGCGAAGATACCTCATTTTTCAGGCTTCGGACCCTGTGGCAAAGAGACAACCCATTTTTCAGGCTTGGTACCCTGTGGCAAAGAGACCCCATTTTTCAGGGTTCGGACCCTGTAGCGAAGAGACCCCATTTTTCAGGGTTCGGACCCTGTGGCGAAGACAGCCCATTTTTCAGGCTTGGGATCCTGTGCCAAAGAGAGCCCATTTTCCAGGCTTGGGATCCTGTGCCAAAGAAACCCCATTTTTCAGGCTTGGGATCCTGTGCCAAAGAAACCCCATTTTTTACCCGTGGCTGTTATTGCATGGCTATCGGGCGTGGCCTCAAGGCGATGAGGTTACCGGTTCTTTGAGAACTGGTAGTGGCACAGCCACCATGGACCAACGCAATATTAATTTTATGTTGTAAGTTAGAAAATGTATCTTTTAGCCTTTAACAAGGTAAGCTTACAGCACTACTTCAGGCTTGGGATCCTGTAGCAAAGAAACCCCATTTTTCAGGCTTCGGAACCTGTGGCGAAGATACCCCATTTTTCAGGCTTCGGACCCTGTGGCAAAGAGACCCCATTTTTCAGGCTTGGGACCCTGTAGCAAAGAGACCTAATTTTTCAGGGTTCGGAACCTGTGGCAAAGATACCCAATTTTTCAGGCTTCGGACCCTGTGGTAAAGAGACAACCCATTTTTCAGGCTTGGGACCCTGTGGCAAAGAGACAACCCATTTTTCAGGCTTGGGACCTTGTGGCAAAGAGACCCCATTTTTCAGGCTTCGGACCCTGTAGCGAAGAGACCCCATTTTTCAGGGTTCGGACCCTGTGGCGTAGACAACCCATTTTTCAGGCTTGGGATCCTGTGCCAAAGAGACCCCATTTTTCAGGCTTGGGATCCTGTGCCAAAGAAACCCCATTTTTCAGTCTTGGGATCCTGTTCCAAAGAAACCCCATATGTCAGGCTTGGGATCCTGTGCCAAAGAAACCCCATTTTTTTACCCGTGGCTGTTATTGCATGGCTATCGGGCGTGGCCTCAAGGTGATGAGGTTACCGGTTCTTTGAGAACTGGTAGTGGCACAGCCACCATGGACCAACGCAATATTAATTTTATGTTGTAAGTTAGAAAATTTATCTTTTAGCCTTTAACAAGGTAAGCTTACAGCACTACTTCAGGCTTGGGATCCTGTAGCAAAGAAACCCCATTTTTCAGGCTTCGGAACCTGTGGCGAAGATACCCCATTTTTCAGGCTTCGGACCCTGTGGCAAAGAGACCCCATTTTTCAGGCTTGGGACCCTGTAGCAAAGAGACCTAATTTTTCAGGGTTCGGAACCTGTGGCAAAGATACCCAATTTTTCAGGCTTCGGACCCTGTGGTAAAGAGACAACCCATTTTTCAGGCTTGGGACCCTGTGGCAAAGAGACAACCCATTTTTCAGGCTTGGGACCTTGTGGCAAAGAGACCCCATTTTTCAGGCTTCGGACCCTGTAGCGAAGAGACCCCATTTTTCAGGGTTCGGACCCTGTGGCGTAGACAACCCATTTTTCAGGCTTGGGATCCTGTGCCAAAGAGACCCCATTTTTCAGGCTTGGGATCCTGTGCCAAAGAAACCCCATTTTTCAGGCTTGGGATCCTGTGCCAAAGAAACCCCATATGTCAGGCTTGGGATCCTGTGCCAAAGAAACCCCATTTTTTACCCGTGGCTGTTATTGCATGGCTATCGGGCGTGGCCTCAAGGCGATGAGGTTACAGGTTCTTTGAGAACTGGTAGTGGCACAGCCACCATGGACCAACGCAATATTAATTTTATGTTGTAAGTTAGAAAATGTATCTTTTAGCCTTTAACAAGGTAAGCTTACAGCACTACTTCAGGCTTGGGATCCTGTAGCAAAGAAACCCCATTTTTCAGGCTTCGGAACCTGTGGCGAAGATACCCCATTTTTCAGGCTTCGGACCCTGTGGCAAAGAGACCCCATTTTTCAGGCTTGGGACCCTGTAGCAAAGAGACCTAATTTTTCAGGGTTCGGAACCTGTGGCAAAGATACCCCATTTTTCAGGCTTCGGACCCTGTGGTAAAGAGACAACCCATTTTTCAGGCTTGGGACCCTGTGGCAAAGAGACAACCCATTTTTCAGGCTTGGGACCTTGTGGCAAAGAGACCCCATTTTTCAGGCTTCGGACCCTGTAGCGAAGAGACCCCATTTTTCAGGGTTCGGACCCTGTGGCGCAGACAACCCATTTTTCAGGCTTGGGATCCTGTGCCAAAGAGACCCCATTTTTCAGGCTTGGGATCCTGTGCCAAAGAAACCCCATTTTTCAGGCTTGGGATCCTGTGCCAAAGAAACCCCATATGTCAGGCTTGGGATCCTGTGCCAAAGAAACCCCATTTTTTACCCGTGGCTGTTATTGCATGGCTATCGGGCGTGGCCTCAAGGCGATGAGGTTACCGGTTCTTTGAGAACTGGTAGTGGCACAGCCACCATGGACCAACGCAATATTAATTTAATGTTGTAAGTTAGAAAATTTATCTTTTAGCCTTTAACAAGGTAAGCTTACAGCACTACTTCAGGCTTGGGATCCTGTAGCAAAGAAACCCCATTTTTCAGGCTTCGGAACCTGTGGCGAAGATACCCCATTTTTCAGGCTTCGGACCCTGTGGCAAAGAGACCCCATTTTTCAGGCTTGGGACCCTGTAGCAAAGAGACCTAATTTTTCAGGGATCGGAACCTGTGGCAAAGATACCCAATTTTTCAGGCTTCGGACCCTGTGGTAAAGAGACAACCCATTTTTCAGGCTTGGGACCCTGTGGCAAAGAGACAACCCATTTTTCAGGCTTGGGACCTTGTGGCAAAGAGACCCCATTTTTCAGGCTTCGGACCCTGTAGCGAAGAGACCCCATTTTTCAGGGTTCGGACCCTGTGGCGTAGACAACCCATTTTTCAGGCTTGGGATCCTGTGCCAAAGAGACCCCATTTTTCAGGCTTGGGATCCTGTGCCAAAGAAACCCCATTTTTCAGGCTTGGGATCCTGTGCCAAAGAAACCCCATATGTCAGGCTTTGGATCCTGTGCCAAAGAAACCCCATTTTTTACCCGTGGCTGTTATTGCATGGCTATCGGGCGTGGCCTCAAGGCGATGAGGTTACAGGTTCTTTGAGAACTGGTAGTGGCACAGCCACCATGGACCAACGCAATATTAATTTTATGTTGTAAGTTAGAAAATGTATCTTTTAGCCTTTAACAAGGTAAGCTTACAGCACTACTTCAGGCTTGGGATCCTGTAGCAAAGAAACCCCATTTTTCAGGCTTCGGAACCTGTGGCGAAGATACCCCATTTTTCAGGCTTCGGACCCTGTGGCAAAGAGACCCCATTTTTCAGGCTTGGGACCCTGTAGCAAAGAGACCTAATTTTTCAGGGTTCGGAACCTGTGGCAAAGATACCCAATTTTTCAGGCTTCGGACCCTGTGGTAAAGAGACAACCCATTTTTCAGGCTTGGGACCCTGTGGCAAAGAGACAACCCATTTTTCAGGCTTGGGACCTTGTGGCAAAGAGACCCCATTTTTCAGGCTTCGGACCCTGTAGCGAAGAGACCCCATTTTTCAGGGTTCGGACCCTGTGGCGTAGACAACCCATTTTTCAGGCTTGGGATCCTGTGCCAAAGAGACCCCATTTTTCAGGCTTGGGATCCTGTGCCAAAGAAACCCCATTTTTCAGGCTTGGGATCCTGTGCCAAAGAAACCCCATATGTCAGGCTTGGGATCCTGTGCCAAAGAAACCCCATTTTTTACCCGTGGCTGTTATTGCATGGCTATCGGGCGTGGCCTCAAGGCGATGAGGTTACCGGTTCTTTGAGAACTGGTAGTGGCACAGCCACCATGGACCAACGCAATATTAATTTAATGTTGTAAGTTAGAAAATTTATCTTTTAGCCTTTAACAAGGTAAGCTTACAGCACTACTTCAGGCTTGGGATCCTGTAGCAAAGAAACCCCATTTTTCAGGCTTCAGAACCTGTGGCGAAGATACCCCATTTTTCAGGCTTCGGACCCTGTGGCAAAGAGACCCCATTTTTCAGGCTTGGGACCCTGTAGCAAAGAGACCTAATTTTTCAGGGTTCGGAACCTGTGGCAAAGATACCCAATTTTTCAGGCTTCGGACCCTGTGGTAAAGAGACAACCCATTTTTCAGGCTTGGGACCCTGTGGCAAAGAGACAACCCATTTTTCAGGCTTGGGACCTTGTGGCAAAGAGACCCCATTTTTCAGGCTTCGGACCCTGTAGCGAAGAGACCCCATTTTTCAGGGTTCGGACCCTGTGGCGTAGACAACCCATTTTTCAGGCTTGGGATCCTGTGCCAAAGAGACCCCATTTTTCAGGCTTGGGATCCTGTGCCAAAGAAACCCCATTTTTCAGGCTTGGGATCCTGTGCCAAAGAAACCCCATATGTCAGGCTTGGGATCCTGTGCCAAAGAAACCCCATTTTTTACCCGTGGCTGTTATTGCATGGCTATCGGGCGTGGCCTCAAGGCGATGAGGTTACAGGTTCTTTGAGAACTGGTAGTGGCACAGCCACCATGGACCAACGCAATATTAATTTTATGTTGTAAGTTAGAAAATGTATCTTTTAGCCTTTAACAAGGTAAGCTTACAGCACTACTTCAGGCTTGGGATCCTGTAGCAAAGAAACCCCATTTTTCAGGCTTCGGAACCTGTGGCGAAGATACCCCATTTTTCAGGCTTCGGACCCTGTGGCAAAGAGACCCCATTTTTCAGGCTTGGGACCCTGTAGCAAAGAGACCTAATTTTTCAGGGTTCGGAACCTGTGGCAAAGATACCCCATTTTTCAGGCTTCGGACCCTGTGGTAAAGAGACAACCCATTTTTCAGGCTTCGGACCCTGTGGCAAAGAGACAACCCATTTTTCAGGCTTGGGACCTTGTGGCAAAGAGATCCCATTTTTCAGGCTTCGGACCCTGTAGCGAAGAGACCCCATTTTTCAGGGTTCGGACCCTGTGGCGTAGACAACCCATTTTTCAGGCTTGGGATCCTGTGCCAAAGAGACCCCATTTTTCAGGCTTGGGATCCTGTGCCAAAGAAACCCCATTTTTCAGGCTTGGGATCCTGTGCCAAAGAAACCCCATATGTCAGGCTTGGGATCCTGTGCCAAAGAAACCCCATTTTTTACCCGTGGCTGTTATTGCATGGCTATCGGGCGTGGCCTCAAGGCGATGAGGTTACCGGTTCTTTGAGAACTGGTAGTGGCACAGCCACCATGGACCAACGCAATATTAATTTAATGTTGTAAGTTAGAAAATTTATCTTTTAGCCTTTAACAAGGTAAGCTTACAGCACTACTTCAGGCTTGGGATCCTGTAGCAAAGAAACCCCATTTTTCAGGCTTCGGAACCTGTGGCGAAGATACCCCATTTTTCAGGCTTCGGACCCTGTGGCAAAGAGACCCCATTTTTCAGGCTTGGGACCCTGTAGCAAAGAGACCTAATTTTTCAGGGTTCGGAACCTGTGGCAAAGATACCCAATTTTTCAGGCTTCGGACCCTGTGGTAAAGAGACAACCCATTTTTCAGGCTTGGGACCCTGTGGCAAAGAGACAACCCATTTTTCAGGCTTGGGACCTTGTGGCAAAGAGACCCCATTTTTCAGGCTTCGGACCCTGTAGCGAAGAGACCCCATTTTTCAGGGTTCGGACCCTGTGGCGTAGACAACCCATTTTTCAGGCTTGGGATCCTGTGCCAAAGAGACCCCATTTTTCAGGCTTGGGATCCTGTGCCAAAGAAACCCCATTTTTCAGGCTTGGGATCCTGTGCCAAAGAAACCCCATATGTCAGGCTTGGGATCCTGTGCCAAAGAAACCCCATTTTTTACCCGTGGCTGTTATTGCATGGCTATCGGGCGTGGCCTCAAGGCGATGAGGTTACAGGTTCTTTGAGAACTGGTAGTGGCACAGCCACCATGGACCAACGCAATATTAATTTTATGTTGTAAGTTAGAAAATGTATCTTTTAGCCTTTAACAAGGTAAGCTTACAGCACTACTTCAGGCTTGGGATCCTGTAGCAAAGAAACCCCATTTTTCAGGCTTCGGAACCTGTGGCGAAGATACCCCATTTTTCAGGCTTCGGACCCTGTGGCAAAGAGACCCCATTTTTCAGGCTTGGGACCCTGTAGCAAAGAGACCTAATTTTTCAGGGTTCGGAACCTGTGGCAAAGATACCCCATTTTTCAGGCTTCGGACCCTGTGGTAAAGAGACAACCCATTTTTCAGGCTTGGGACCCTGTGGCAAAGAGACAACCCATTTTTCAGGCTTGGGACCTTGTGGCAAAGAGACCCCATTTTTCAGGCTTCGGACCCTGTAGCGAAGAGACCCCATTTTTCAGGGTTCGGACCCTGTGGCGTAGACAACCCATTTTTCAGGCTTGGGATCCTGTGCCAAAGAGACCCCATTTTTCAGGCTTGGGATCCTGTGCCAAAGAAACCCCATTTTTCAGGCTTGGGATCCTGTGCCAAAGAAACCCCATATGTCAGGCTTGGGATCCTGTGCCAAAGAAACCCCATTTTTTACCCGTGGCTGTTATTGCATGGCTATCGGGCGTGGCCTCCAGGCGATGAGGTTACTGGTTCTTTGAGAACTGGTAGTGGCACAGCCACCATGGACCAACGCAATATTAATTTTATGTTGTAAGTTAGAAATTTATCTTTTAGCCTTTAACAAGGTAAGCTTACAGCACTACTTCAGGCTTGGGATCCTGTAGCGAAGAAACACCATTTTTTAGGCTTCGGAACCTGTGGCGAAGATACCCCATTTTTCAGGCTTGGGACCCTGTGACAAAGAGACCCCATTTTTCAGGCTTCAGACCCTGTAGCGAAGAGACCCCATTTTTCAGGATTCGGACCCTGTGGCTTTGAGACCACATTTTTCAGGGTTCGGAACCTGAGGTGAAGATACCTCATTTTTCAGGCTTGGGACCCTGTGGCAAAGAGACCTAATTTTTCAGGGTTTGGAACCTGTGGCAAAGATACCCCATTTTTCAGGTTTCGGACCCTGTGGCAAAGAGACAACCCATTTTTCAGGCTTGGGACCCTGTGGCAAAGAGACAACCCATTTTTCAGGCTTGGAACCCTGTGGCAAAGAGACCCCATTTTTCAGGCTTCGGACCCTGTAGCGAAGAGACCCCATTTTTTAGGGTTCGGACCCTGTGGCATAGACAACCCATTTTTCAGGCTTGGGATCCTTTGCCAAAGAGACCCCATTTTTCAGGCTTGGGATCTTGTGCCAAAGAAACCCCATTTTTCAGGCTTGGGATCCTGTGCCAAAGAAACCACATATGTCAGGCTTTGGATCCTGTGCCAAAGAAACCCCTTTTTTACCCGTGGCTGTTATTGCATGGCTATCGGGCGTGGCCTCCACGCGATGAGGTTACCGGTTCTTTGAGAACTGGTAGTGGCACAGCCACCATGGACCAACGCAATATTAATTTTATGTTGTAAGTTAGAAAATGTATCTTTTAGCCTTTAACAAGGTAAGCTTACAGCACTACTTCAGGCTTGGGATCCTGTAGCAAAGAAACCCCATTTTTCAGGCTTCGGAACCTGTGGCAAAGATACCCCATTTTTCAGGCTTCGGACCCTGTGGCAAAGAGACAACCCATTTTTCAGGCTTGGGACCCTGTGGCAAAAAGACAACCCATTTTTCAGGCTTGGAACCCTGCAGCGAAGAGACACTATTTTTTAGGGTTCGGACCCTGTGGCGTAGACAACCCATTTTTCAGGCTTGGGATCCTGTGCCAAAGAGACCCTATTTTTCAGGCTTGGGATCCTGTGCCAAAGAAACCCCATTTTTCAGGCTTGGGATCCTGTGCCAAAGAAACCCCATATGTCAGGCTTGGGATCCTGTGCCAAAGAAACCCCTTTTTTACCCGTGGCTGTTATTGCATGGCTATCGGGCGTGGCCTCCAGGCGATAAGGTTACCGGTTCTTTGAGAACTGGTAGTGGCACAGCCACCATGGACCACCATGGACCAACGCAATATTAATTTTATGTTGTAAGTTAGAAATTTATCTTTTAGCCTTTAACAAGGTAAGCTTACTGCACTACTTCAGGCTTGGGATCCTGTAGCAAAGAAACACCATTTTTTAGGCTTCGGAACCTGTGGCGAAGATACCCCATTTTTCAGGCTTGGGACCCTGTGACAAAGGGACCCCATTTTTCAGGCTTCAGACCCTGTAGCGAAGAGACCCCATTTTTCAGGATTCGGACCCTGTGGCGTAGAGACCACATTTTTCAGGGTTCGGAACCTGTGGCGAAGATACCTCATTTTTCAGGCTTCGGACCCTGTGGCAAAGAGACAACCCATTTTTCAGGCTTGGTACCCTGTGGCAAAGAGACCCCAATTTACAGGCTTGGGATCCTGTGGCAAAGAGACCCCATTTTTCAGGGTTCGGACCCTGTAGCGAAGAGACCCCATTTTTCAGGGTTCGGACCCTGTGGCGAAGACAACCCATTTTTCAGGCTTGGGATCCTGTGCCAAAGAGAGCCCATTTTCCAGGCTTGGGATCCTGTGCCAAAGAAACCCCATTTTTCAGGCTTGGGATCCTGTGCCAAAGAAACCCCATATGTCAGGCTTGGGATCCGGTGCCAAAGAAACCCCATTTTTTACCCGTGGCTGTTATTGCATGGCTATCGGGCGTGGCCTCAAGGCGATGAGGTTACCGGTTCTTTGAGAACTAGTAGTGGCACAGCCACCATGGACCAACGCAATATTAATTTTATCTTGTAAGTTAGAAAATGTATCTTTTAGCCTTTAACAAGGTAAGCTTACAGCACTACTTCAGGCTTGGGATCCTGTAGCAAAGAAACCCCATTTTTCAGGCTTCGGAACCTGTGGCGAAGATACCCCATTTTTCAGGCTTCGGACCCTGTAGCGAAGAGACCCCATTTTTCAGGGTTCGGACCCTGTGGCGTAGACAACCCATTTTTCAGGCTTGGGATCCTGTGCCAAAGAGACCCCATTTTTCAGGCTTGGGATCCTGTGCCAATGAAACCCCATTTTTCAGGCTTGGGATCCTGTGCCAAAGAAACCCCATATGTCAGGCTTGGGATCCGGTGCCAAAGAAACCCCATTTTTTACCCGTGGCTGTTATTGCATGGCTATCGGGCGTGGCCTCAAGGCGATGAGGTTACAGGTTCTTTGAGAACTGGTAGTGGCACAGCCACCATGGACCAACGCAATATTAATTTTATGTTGTAAGTTAGAAAATGTATCTTTTAGCCTTTAACAAGGTAAGCTTACAGCACTACTTCAGGCTTGGGATCCTGTAGCAAAGAAACCCCATTTTTCAGGCTTCGGAACCTGTGGCGAAGATACCCCATTTTTCAGGCTTCGGACCCTGTGGCAAAGAGACCCCATTTTTCAGGCTTGGGACCCTGTAGCAAAGAGACCTAATTTTTCAGGGTTCGGAACCTGTGGTAAAGAGACAACCCATTTTTCAGGCTTGGGACCCTGTGGCAAAGAGACAACCCATTTTTCAGGCTTGGGACCTTGTGGCAAAGAGACCCCATTTTTCAGGCTTCGGACCCTGTAGCGAAGAGACCCCATTTTTCAGGGTTCGGACCCTGTGGCGTAGACAACCCATTTTTCAGGCTTGGGATCCTGTGCCAAAGAGACCCCATTTTTCAGGCTTGGGATCCTGTGCCAAAGAAACCCCATTTTTCAGGCTTGGGATCCTGTGCCAAAGAAACCCCATATGTCAGGCTTGGGATCCTGTGCCAAAGAAACCCCATTTTTTACCCGTGGCTGTTATTGCATGGCTATCGGGCGTGGCCTCAAGGCGATGAGGTTACCGGTTCTTTGAGAACTGGTAGTGGCACAGCCACCATGGACCAACGCAATATTAATTTTATGTTGTAAGTTAGAAAATGTATCTTTTAGCCTTTAACAAGGTAAGCTTACAGCACTACTTCAGGCTTGGGATCCTGTAGCAAAGAAACCCCATTTTTCAGGCTTCGGAACCTGTGGCGAAGATACCCCATCTTTCAGGCTTCGGACCCTGTGGCAAAGAGACCCCATTTTTTAGGCTTGGGACCCTGTAGCAAAGAGACCTCATTTTTCAGGGTTCGGAACCTGTGGCAAAGATACCCCATTTTTCAGGCTTCGGACCCTGTGGCAAAGAGACAACCCATTTTTCAGGCTTGGTACCCTGTGGCAAAGAGACCCCAATTTTCAGGCTTGGGATCCTGTGGCAAAGAGACCCCATTTTTCAGGGTTCGGACCCTGTAGCGAAGAGACCCCATTTTTCAGGGTTCGGACCCTGTGGCGAAGACAACCCATTTTTCAGGCTTGGGATCCTGTGCCAAAGAGACCC
The DNA here is from genome assembly GCF_028390025.1 of Pseudophryne corroboree. NCBI lineage: Eukaryota > Metazoa > Chordata > Amphibia > Anura > Myobatrachidae > Pseudophryne > Pseudophryne corroboree. The sequence goes on along the minus strand of NC_086448.1, from coordinate 156,087,718 downwards.
CATTTTCCAGGCTTGGGATCCTGTGCCAAAGAAACCCCATTTTTCAGGCTTGGGATCCTGTGCCAAAGAAACCCCATATGTCAGGCTTGGGATCCTGTGCCAAAGAAACCCCATTTTTTACCCGTGGCTGTTATTGCATGGCTATCGGGCGTGGCCTCAAGGCGATGAGGTTACCGGTTCTTTGAGAACTAGTAGTGGCACAGCCACCATGGACCAACGCAATATTAATTTTATGTTGTAAGTTAGAAAATGTATCTTTTAGCCTTTAACAAGGTAAGCTTACAGCACTACTTCAGGCTTGGGATCCTGTAGCAAAGAAACCCCATTTTTTAGGGTTCGGAACCTGTGGCGAAGATACCCCATTTTTCAGGCTTGGGATCCTGTGACAAAGAGACTCCATTTTTCAGGCTTCAGACCCTGTAGCGAAGAGACCCAATTTTTCATGGTTCGGACCCTGTGGCGTAGAGACCACATTTTTCAGGGTTCGGAACCTGTGGCGAAGATACCCCATTTTTCAGGCTTGGGACCCTGTGGCAAAGAGACCTAATTTTTCAGGGTTCGGAACCTGTGGCAAAGATACCCCATTTTTCAGGCTTCGGACCCTGTGGCAAAGAGACAACCCATTTTTCAGGCTTGGGACCCTGTGGCAAAGAGACAACCCATTTTTCAGGCTTGGAACCCTGTGGCGAATAGACACTATTTTTTAGGGTTCGGACCCTGTGGCGTAGACAACCCATTTTTCAGGCTTGGGACCCTGTGGCAAAGAGACAACCCATTTTTCAGGCTTGGAACCCTGTGGCGAAGAGACACTATTTTTTAGGGTTCGGACCCTGTGGCATAGACAACCCATTTTTCAGGCTTGGGATCCTGTGCCAAAGAGACCCCATTTTTCAGGCTTGGGATCCTGTGCCAAAGAAACCCCATTTTTCAGGCTTGGGATCCTGTGCCAAAGAAACCACATATGTCAGGCTTGGGATCCTGTGCCAAAGAAACCCCTTTTTTACCCGTGGCTGTTATTGCATGGCTATCGGGCGTGGCCTCCACGCAATGAGGTTACCGGTTCTTTGAGAACTGGTAGTGGCACAGCCACCATGGACCAACGCAATATTAATTTTATGTTGTAAGTTAGAAAATGTATCTTTTAGCCTTTAACAAGGTAAGCTTACAGCACTACTTCAGGCTTGGGATCCTGTAGCAAAGAAACCCCATTTTTTAGGCTTCGGAACCTGTGGCGAAGATACCCCATTTTTCAGGCTTGGGACCCTGTGACAAAGAGACTCCATTTTTCAGGCTTCAGACCCTGTAGCGAAGAGACCCCATTTTTCAGGGTTCGGACCGTGTGGCGTAGAGACCACATTTTTCAGGGTTCGGAACCTGTGGCGAAGATACCCCATTTTTCAGGCCTGGGACCCTGTGGCAAAGAGACCTACTTTTTCAGGGTTCGGAACCTGTCGCAAAGATACCCCATTTTTCAGGCTTCGGACCCTGTGGCAAAGAGACAACCCATTTTTCAGGCTTGGGACCCTGTGGCAAAAAGACAACCCATTTTTCAGGCTTGGAACCCTGTGGCAAAGAGACCCCATTTTTCAGGCTTCGGACCCTGTAGCGAAGAGACACTATTTTTTAGGGTTCGGACCCTGTGGTGTAGACAACCCATTTTTCAGGCTTGGGATCCTGTGCCAAAGAGACCCTATTTTTCAGGCTTGGGATCCTGTGCCAAAGAAACCCCATTTTTCAGGCTTGGGATCCTGTGCCAAAGAAACCCCATATGTCAGGCTGGGGATCCTGTGCCAAAGAAACCCCATATGTCAGGCTTGGGATCCTGTGCCAAAGAAACCCCTTTTTTACCCGTGGCTGTTATTGCATGGCTATCGGGCGTGGCCTCCAGGCAATGAGGTTACCGGTTCTTTGAGAACTGGTAGTGGCACAGCCACCATGGACCAACGCAATATTAATTTTATGTTGTAAGTTAGAAATTTATCTTTTAGCCTTTAACAAGGTAAGCTTACAGCACTACTTCAGGCTTGGGATCCTGTAGCAAAGAAACACCATTTTTTAGGCTTCGGAACCTGTGGCGAAGATACCCCATTTTTCAGGCTTCGGAACCTGTGGCGAAGATACCCCATTTTTCAGGCTTCAGACCCTGTAGCGAAGAGACCCCATTTTTCAGGATTCGGACCCTGTGGCGTAGAGACCACATTTTTCAGGGTTCGGAACCTGTGGCGAAGATACCTCATTTTTCAGGCTTCGGACCCTGTGGCAAAGAGACAACCCATTTTTCAGGCTTGGTACCCTGTGGCAAAGAGACCCCAATTTACAGGCTTGGGATCCTGTGGCAAAGAGACCCCATTTTTCAGGGTTCGGACCCTGTAGCGAAGAGACCCCATTTTCAGTGTTCGGACCCTGTGGCGAAGACAACCCATTTTTCAGGCTTGGGATCCTGTGCCAAAGAGACCCCATTTTTCAGGCTTGGGATCCTGTGCCAAAGAAACCCCATTTTTCAGGCTTGGGATCCTGTGCCAAAGAAACCCCATATGTCAGGCTTGGGATCCTGTGCCAAAGAAACCCCATTTTTTACCCGTGGCTGTTATTGCATGGCTATCGGGCGTGGCCTCAAGGCGATGAGGTTACCGGTTCTTTGAGAACTGGTGGTGGCACAGCCACCATGGACCAACGCAATATTAATTTTATGTTGTAAGTTAGAAAATGTATCTTTTAGCCTTTAACAAGGTAAGCTTACAGCACTACTTCAGGCTTGGGATCCTGTAGCAAAGAAACCCCATTTTTCAGGCTTCGGAACCTGTGGCGAAGATACCCCATTTTTCTGGCTTCGGACCCTGTGGCAAAGAGACCCCATTTTTCAGGCTTGGGACCCTGTAGCAAAGAGACCTAATTTTTCAGGGTTCGGAACCTGTGGCAAAGATACCCCATTTTTCAGGCTTCGGACCCTGTGGTAAAGAGACAACCCATTTTTCAGGCTTGGGACCCTGTGGCAAAGAGACAACCCATTTTTCAGGCTTGGGACCTTGTGGCAAAGAGACCCCATTTTTCAGGCTTCGGACCCTGTAGCGAAGAGACCCCATTTTTCAGGGTTCGGACCCTGTGGCGTAGACAACCCATTTTTCAGGCTTGGGATCCTGTGCCAAAGAGACCCCATTTTTCAGGCTTGGGATCCTGTGCCAAAGAAACCCCATTTTTCAGTCTTGGGATCCTGTTCCAAAGAAACCCCATATGTCAGGCTTGGGATCCTGTGCCAAAGAAACCCCATTTTTTACCCGTGGCTGTTATTGCATGGCTATCGGGCGTGGCCTCAAGGCGATGAGGTTACAGGTTCTTTGAGAACTGGTAGTGGCACAGCCACCATGGACCAACGCAATATTAATTTTATGTTGTAAGTTAGAAAATGTATCTTTTAGCCTTTAACAAGGTAAGCTTACAGCACTACTTCAGGCTTGGGATCCTGTAGCAAAGAAACCCCATTTTTCAGGCTTCGGAACCTGTGGCGAAGATACCCCATTTTTCAGGCTTCGGACCCTGTGGCAAAGAGACCCCATTTTTCAGGCTTGGGACCCTGTAGCAAAGAGACCTAATTTTTCAGGGTTCGGAACCTGTGGCAAAGATACCCCATTTTTCAGGCTTCGGACCCTGTGGTAAAGAGACAACCCATTTTTCAGGCTTGGGACCCTGTGGCAAAGAGACAACCCATTTTTCAGGCTTGGGACCTTGTGGCAAAGAGACCCCATTTTTCAGGCTTCGGACCCTGTAGCGAAGAGACCCCATTTTTCAGGGTTCGGACCCTGTGGCGTAGACAACCCATTTTTCAGGCTTGGGATCCTGTGCCAAAGAGACCCCATTTTTCAGGCTTGGGATCCTGTGCCAAAGAAACCCCATTTTTCAGGCTTGGGATCCTGTGCCAAAGAATCCCCATATGTCAGGCTTGGGATCCTGTGCCAAAGAAACCCCATTTTTTACCCGTGGCTGTTATTGCATGGCTATCGGGCGTGGCCTCCAGGCGATGAGGTTACTGGTTCTTTGAGAACTGGTAGTGGCACAGCCACCATGGACCAACGCAATATTAATTTTATGTTGTAAGTTAGAAATTTATCTTTTAGCCTTTAACAAGGTAAGCTTACAGCACTACTTCAGGCTTGGGATCCTGTAGCGAAGAAACACCATTTTTTAGGCTTCGGAACCTGTGGCGAAGATACCCCATTTTTCAGGCTTGGGACCCTGTGACAAAGAGACCCCATTTTTCAGGCTTCAGACCCTGTAGCGAAGAGACCCCATTTTTCAGGATTCGGACCCTGTGGCTTTGAGACCACATTTTTCAGGGTTCGGAACCTGAGGTGAAGATACCTCATTTTTCAGGCTTGGGACCCTGTGGCAAAGAGACCTAATTTTTCAGGGTTTGGAACCTGTGGCAAAGATACCCCATTTTTCAGGTTTCGGACCCTGTGGCAAAGAGACAACCCATTTTTCAGGCTTGGGACCCTGTGGCAAAGAGACAACCCATTTTTCAGGCTTGGAACCCTGTGGCAAAGAGACCCCATTTTTCAGGCTTCGGACCCTGTAGCGAAGAGACCCCATTTTTTAGGGTTCGGACCCTGTGGCATAGACAACCCATTTTTCAGGCTTGGGATCCTTTGCCAAAGAGACCCCATTTTTCAGGCTTGGGATCTTGTGCCAAAGAAACCCCATTTTTCAGGCTTGGGATCCTGTGCCAAAGAAACCACATATGTCAGGCTTTGGATCCTGTGCCAAAGAAACCCCTTTTTTACCCGTGGCTGTTATTGCATGGCTATCGGGCGTGGCCTCCACGCGATGAGGTTACCGGTTCTTTGAGAACTGGTAGTGGCACAGCCACCATGGACCAACGCAATATTAATTTTATGTTGTAAGTTAGAAAATGTATCTTTTAGCCTTTAACAAGGTAAGCTTACAGCACTACTTCAGGCTTGGGATCCTGTAGCAAAGAAACCCCATTTTTCAGGCTTCGGAACCTGTGGCAAAGATACCCCATTTTTCAGGCTTCGGACCCTGTGGCAAAGAGACAACCCATTTTTCAGGCTTGGGACCCTGTGGCAAAAAGACAACCCATTTTTCAGGCTTGGAACCCTGCAGCGAAGAGACACTATTTTTTAGGGTTCGGACCCTGTGGCGTAGACAACCCATTTTTCAGGCTTGGGATCCTGTGCCAAAGAGACCCTATTTTTCAGGCTTGGGATCCTGTGCCAAAGAAACCCCATTTTTCAGGCTTGGGATCCTGTGCCAAAGAAACCCCATATGTCAGGCTTGGGATCCTGTGCCAAAGAAACCCCTTTTTTACCCGTGGCTGTTATTGCATGGCTATCGGGCGTGGCCTCCAGGCGATAAGGTTACCGGTTCTTTGAGAACTGGTAGTGGCACAGCCACCATGGACCACCATGGACCAACGCAATATTAATTTTATGTTGTAAGTTAGAAATTTATCTTTTAGCCTTTAACAAGGTAAGCTTACTGCACTACTTCAGGCTTGGGATCCTGTAGCAAAGAAACACCATTTTTTAGGCTTCGGAACCTGTGGCGAAGATACCCCATTTTTCAGGCTTGGGACCCTGTGACAAAGGGACCCCATTTTTCAGGCTTCAGACCCTGTAGCGAAGAGACCCCATTTTTCAGGATTCGGACCCTGTGGCGTAGAGACCACATTTTTCAGGGTTCGGAACCTGTGGCGAAGATACCTCATTTTTCAGGCTTCGGACCCTGTGGCAAAGAGACAACCCATTTTTCAGGCTTGGTACCCTGTGGCAAAGAGACCCCAATTTACAGGCTTGGGATCCTGTGGCAAAGAGACCCCATTTTTCAGGGTTCGGACCCTGTAGCGAAGAGACCCCATTTTTCAGGGTTCGGACCCTGTGGCGAAGACAACCCATTTTTCAGGCTTGGGATCCTGTGCCAAAGAGAGCCCATTTTCCAGGCTTGGGATCCTGTGCCAAAGAAACCCCATTTTTCAGGCTTGGGATCCTGTGCCAAAGAAACCCCATATGTCAGGCTTGGGATCCTGTGCCAAAGAAACCCCATTTTTTACCCGTGGCTGTTATTGCATGGCTATCGGGCGTGGCCTCAAGGCGATGAGGTTACCGGTTCTTTGAGAACTGGTAGTGGCACAGCCACCATGGACCAACGCAATATTAATTTTATGTTGTAAGTTAGAAAATGTATCTTTTAGCCTTTAACAAGGTAAGCTTACAGCACTACTTCAGGCTTGGGATCCTGTAGCAAAGAAACCCCATTTTTCAGGCTTCGGAACCTGTGGCGAAGATACCCCATTTTTCTGGCTTCGGACCCTGTGGCAAAGAGACCCCATTTTTCAGGCTTGGGACCCTGTAGCAAAGAGACCTAATTTTTCAGGGTTCGGAACCTGTGGCAAAGATACCCCATTTTTCAGGCTTCGGACCCTGTGGTAAAGAGACAACCCATTTTTCAGGCTTGGGACCCTGTGGCAAAGAGACAACCCATTTTTCAGGCTTGGGACCTTGTGGCAAAGAGACCCCATTTTTCAGGCTTCGGACCCTGTAGCGAAGAGACCCCATTTTTCAGGGTTCGGACCCTGTGGCGTAGACAACCCATTTTTCAGGCTTGGGATCCTGTGCCAAAGAGACCCCATTTTTCAGGCTTGGGATCCTGTGCCAAAGAAACCCCATTTTTCAGTCTTGGGATCCTGTTCCAAAGAAACCCCATATGTCAGGCTTGGGATCCTGTGCCAAAGAAACCCCATTTTTTACCCGTGGCTGTTATTGCATGGCTATCGGGCGTGGCCTCAAGGTGATGAGGATACCGGTTCTTTGAGAACTGGTAGTGGCACAGCCACCATGGACCAACGCAATATTAATTTTATGTTGTAAGTTAGAAAATGTATCTTTTAGCCTTTAACAAGGTAAGCTTACAGCACTACTTCAGGCTTGGGATCCTGTAGCAAAGAAACCCCATTTTTCAGGCTTCGGAACCTGTGGCGAAGATACCCCATTTTTCAGGCTTCGGACCCTGTGGCAAAGAGACCCCATTTTTCAGGCTTGGGACCCTGTAGCAAAGAGACCTAATTTTTCAGGGTTCGGAATCTGTGGCAAAGATACCCCATTTTTCAGGCTTCGGACCCTGTGGTAAAGAGACAACCCATTTTTCAGGCTTGGGACCCTGTGGCAAAGAGACAACCCATTTTTCAGGCTTGGGACCTTGTGGCAAAGAGACCCCATTTTTCAGGCTTCGGACCCTGTAGCGAAGAGACCCCATTTTTCAGGGTTCGGACCCTGTGGCGTAGACAACCCATTTTTCAGGCTTGGGATCCTGTGCCAAAGAGACCCCATTTTTCAGGCTTGGGATCCTGTGCCAAAGAAACCCCATTTTTCAGGCTTGGGATCCTGTGCCAAAGAATCCCCATATGTCAGGCTTGGGATCCTGTGCCAAAGAAACCCCATTTTTTACCCGTGGCTGTTATTGCACGGCTATCGGGCGTGGCCTCAAGGCGATGAGGTTACCGGTTCTTTGAGAACTGGTAGTGGCACAGCCACCATGGACCAACGCAATATTAATTTAATGTTGTAAGTTAGAAAATTTATCTTTTAGCCTTTAACAAGGTAAGCTTACAGCACTACTTCAGGCTTGGGATCCTGTAGCAAAGAAACCCCATTTTTCAGGCTTCGGAACCTGTGGCGAAGATACCCCATTTTTCAGGCTTCGGACCCTGTGGCAAAGAGACCCCATTTTTCAGGCTTGGGACCCTGTAGCAAAGAGACCTAATTTTTCAGGGTTCGGAACCTGTGGCAAAGATACCCAATTTTTCAGGCTTCGGACCCTGTGGTAAAGAGACAACCCATTTTTCAGGCTTGGGACCCTGTGGCAAAGAGACAACCCATTTTTCAGGCTTGGGACCTTGTGGCAAAGAGACCCCATTTTTCAGGCTTCGGACCCTGTAGCGAAGAGACCCCATTTTTCAGGGTTCGGACCCTGTGGCGTAGACAACCCATTTTTCAGGCTTGGGATCCTGTGCCAAAGAGACCCCATTTTTCAGGCTTGGGATCCTGTGCCAAAGAAACCCCATTTTTCAGGCTTGGGATCCTGTGCCAAAGAAACCCCATATGTCAGGCTTGGGATCCTGTGCCAAAGAAACCCCATTTTTTACCCGTGGCTGTTATTGCATGGCTATCGGGCGTGGCCTCAAGGCGATGAGGTTACAGGTTCTTTGAGAACTGGTAGTGGCACAGCCACCATGGACCAACGCAATATTAATTTTATGTTGTAAGTTAGAAAATGTATCTTTTAGCCTTTAACAAGGTAAGCTTACAGCACTACTTCAGGCTTGGGATCCTGTAGCAAAGAAACCCCATTTTTCAGGCTTCGGAACCTGTGGCGAAGATACCCCATTTTTCAGGCTTCGGACCCTGTGGCAAAGAGACCCCATTTTTCAGGCTTGGGACCCTGTAGCAAAGAGACCTAATTTTTCAGGGTTCGGAACCTGTGGCAAAGATACCCCATTTTTCAGGCTTCGGACCCTGTGGTAAAGAGACAACCCATTTTTCAGGCTTGGGACCCTGTGGCAAAGAGACAACCCATTTTTCAGGCTTGGGACCTTGTGGCAAAGAGACCCCATTTTTCAGGCTTCGGACCCTGTAGCAAAGAGACCCCATTTTTCAGGGTTCGGACCCTGTGGCGTAGACAACCCATTTTTCAGGCTTGGGATCCTGTGCCAAAGAGACCCCATTTTTCAGGCTTGGGATCCTGTGCCAAAGAAACCCCATTTTTCAGGCTTGGGATCCTGTGCCAAAGAAACCCCATATGTCAGGCTTGGGATCCGGTGCCAAAGAAACCCCATTTTTTACCCGTGGCTGTTATTGCATGGCTATCGGGCGTGGCCTCAAGGCGATGAGGTTACCGGTTCTTTGAGAACTAGTAGTGGCACAGCCACCATGGACCAACGCAATATTAATTTTATCTTGTAAGTTAGAAAATGTATCTTTTAGCCTTTAACAAGGTAAGCTTACAGCACTACTTCAGGCTTGGGATCCTGTAGCAAAGAAACCCCATTTTTCAGGCTTCGGAACCTGTGGCGAAGATACCCCATTTTTCAGGCTTCGGACCCTGTAGCGAAGAGACCCCATTTTTCAGGGTTCGGACCCTGTGGCGTAGACAACCCATTTTTCAGGCTTGGGATCCTGTGCCAAAGAGACCCCATTTTTCAGGCTTGGGATCCTGTGCCAATGAAACCCCATTTTTCAGGCTTGGGATCCTGTGCCAAAGAAACCCCATATGTCAGGCTTGGGATCCGGTGCCAAAGAAACCCCATTTTTTACCCGTGGCTGTTATTGCATGGCTATCGGGCGTGGCCTCAAGGCGATGAGGTTACAGGTTCTTTGAGAACTGGTAGTGGCACAGCCACCATGGACCAACGCAATATTAATTTTATGTTGTAAGTTAGAAAATGTATCTTTTAGCCTTTAACAAGGTAAGCTTACAGCACTACTTCAGGCTTGGGATCCTGTAGCAAAGAAACCCCATTTTTCAGGCTTCGGAACCTGTGGCGAAGATACCCCATTTTTCAGGCTTCGGACCCTGTGGCAAAGAGACCCCATTTTTCAGGCTTGGGACCCTGTAGCAAAGAGACCTAATTTTTCAGGGTTCGGAACCTGTGGTAAAGAGACAACCCATTTTTCAGGCTTGGGACCCTGTGGCAAAGAGACAACCCATTTTTCAGGCTTGGGACCTTGTGGCAAAGAGACCCCATTTTTCAGGCTTCGGACCCTGTAGCGAAGAGACCCCATTTTTCAGGGTTCGGACCCTGTGGCGTAGACAACCCATTTTTCAGGCTTGGGATCCTGTGCCAAAGAGACCCCATTTTTCAGGCTTGGGATCCTGTGCCAAAGAAACCCCATTTTTCAGGCTTGGGATCCTGTGCCAAAGAAACCCCATATGTCAGGCTTGGGATCCTGTGCCAAAGAAACCCCATTTTTTACCCGTGGCTGTTATTGCATGGCTATCGGGCGTGGCCTCAAGGCGATGAGGTTACCGGTTCTTTGAGAACTGGTAGTGGCACAGCCACCATGGACCAACGCAATATTAATTTTATGTTGTAAGTTAGAAAATGTATCTTTTAGCCTTTAACAAGGTAAGCTTACAGCACTACTTCAGGCTTGGGATCCTGTAGCAAAGAAACCCCATTTTTCAGGCTTCGGAACCTGTGGCGAAGATACCCCATCTTTCAGGCTTCGGACCCTGTGGCAAAGAGACCCCATTTTTTAGGCTTGGGACCCTGTAGCAAAGAGACCTCATTTTTCAGGGTTCGGAACCTGTGGCAAAGATACCCCATTTTTCAGGCTTCGGACCCTGTGGCAAAGAGACAACCCATTTTTCAGGCTTGGTACCCTGTGGCAAAGAGACCCCAATTTTCAGGCTTGGGATCCTGTGGCAAAGAGACCCCATTTTTCAGGGTTCGGACCCTGTAGCGAAGAGACCCCATTTTTCAGGGTTCGGACCCTGTGGCGAAGACAACCCATTTTTCAGGCTTGGGATCCTGTGCCAAAGAGACCCCATTTTCCAGGCTTGGGATCCTGTGCCAAAGAAACCCCATTTTTCAGGCTTGGGATCCTGTGCCAAAGAAACCCCATATGTCAGGCTTGGGATCCTGTGCCAAAGAAACCCCATTTTTTACCCGTGGCTGTTATTGCATGGCTATCGGGCGTGGCCTCAAGGCGATGAGGTTACCGGTTCTTTGAGAACTAGTAGTGGCACAGCCACCATGGACCAACGCAATATTAATTTTATGTTGTAAGTTAGAAAATGTATCTTTTAGCCTTTAACAAGGTAAGCTTACAGCACTACTTCAGGCTTGGGATCCTGTAGCAAAGAAACCCCATTTTTTAGGGTTCGGAACCTGTGGCGAAGATACCCCATTTTTCAGGCTTGGGATCCTGTGACAAAGAGACTCCATTTTTCAGGCTTCAGACCCTGTAGCGAAGAGACCCAATTTTTCATGGTTCGGACCCTGTGGCGTAGAGACCACATTTTTCAGGGTTCGGAACCTGTGGCGAAGATACCCCATTTTTCAGGCTTGGGACCCTGTGGCAAAGAGACCTAATTTTTCAGGGTTCGGAACCTGTGGCAAAGATACCCCATTTTTCAGGCTTCGGACCCTGTGGCAAAGAGACAACCCATTTTTCAGGCTTGGGACCCTGTGGCAAAGAGACAACCCATTTTTCAGGCTTGGAACCCTGTGGCGAATAGACACTATTTTTTAGGGTTCGGACCCTGTGGCGTAGACAACCCATTTTTCAGGCTTGGGACCCTGTGGCAAAGAGACAACCCATTTTTCAGGCTTGGAACCCTGTGGCGAAGAGACACTATTTTTTAGGGTTCGGACCCTGTGGCATAGACAACCCATTTTTCAGGCTTGGGATCCTGTGCCAAAGAGACCCCATTTTTCAGGCTTGGGATCCTGTGCCAAAGAAACCCCATTTTTCAGGCTTGGGATCCTGTGCCAAAGAAACCACATATGTCAGGCTTGGGATCCTGTGCCAAAGAAACCCCTTTTTTACCCGTGGCTGTTATTGCATGGCTATCGGGCGTGGCCTCCACGCAATGAGGTTACCGGTTCTTTGAGAACTGGTAGTGGCACAGCCACCATGGACCAACGCAATATTAATTTTATGTTGTAAGTTAGAAAATGTATCTTTTAGCCTTTAACAAGGTAAGCTTACAGCACTACTTCAGGCTTGGGATCCTGTAGCAAAGAAACCCCATTTTTTAGGCTTCGGAACCTGTGGCGAAGATACCCCATTTTTCAGGCTTGGGACCCTGTGACAAAGAGACTCCATTTTTCAGGCTTCAGACCCTGTAGCGAAGAGACCCCATTTTTCAGGGTTCGGACCGTGTGGCGTAGAGACCACATTTTTCAGGGTTCGGAACCTGTGGCGAAGATACCCCATTTTTCAGGCCTGGGACCCTGTGGCAAAGAGACCTACTTTTTCAGGGTTCGGAACCTGTCGCAAAGATACCCCATTTTTCAGGCTTCGGACCCTGTGGCAAAGAGACAACCCATTTTTCAGGCTTGGGACCCTGTGGCAAAAAGACAACCCATTTTTCAGGCTTGGAACCCTGTGGCAAAGAGACCCCATTTTTCAGGCTTCGGACCCTGTAGCGAAGAGACACTATTTTTTAGGGTTCGGACCCTGTGGTGTAGACAACCCATTTTTCAGGCTTGGGATCCTGTGCCAAAGAGACCCTATTTTTCAGGCTTGGGATCCTGTGCCAAAGAAACCCCATTTTTCAGGCTTGGGATCCTGTGCCAAAGAAACCCCATATGTCAGGCTGGGGATCCTGTGCCAAAGAAACCCCATATGTCAGGCTTGGGATCCTGTGCCAAAGAAACCCCTTTTTTACCCGTGGCTGTTATTGCATGGCTATCGGGCGTGGCCTCCAGGCAATGAGGTTACCGGTTCTTTGAGAACTGGTAGTGGCACAGCCACCATGGACCAACGCAATATTAATTTTATGTTGTAAGTTAGAAATTTATCTTTTAGCCTTTAACAAGGTAAGCTTACAGCACTACTTCAGGCTTGGGATCCTGTAGCAAAGAAACACCATTTTTTAGGCTTCGGAACCTGTGGCGAAGATACCCCATTTTTCAGGCTTGGGACCCTGTGACAAAGGGACCCCATTTTTCAGGCTTCAGACCCTGTAGCGAAGAGACCCCATTTTTCAGGATTCGGACCCTGTGGCGTAGAGACCACATTTTTCAGGGTTCGGAACCTGTGGCGAAGATACCTCATTTTTCAGGCTTCGGACCCTGTGGCAAAGAGACAACCCATTTTTCAGGCTTGGTACCCTGTGGCAAAGAGACCCCAATTTACAGGCTTGGGATCCTGTGGCAAAGAGACCCCATTTTTCAGGGTTCGGACCCTGTAGCGAAGAGACCCCATTTTCAGTGTTCGGACCCTGTGGCGAAGACAACCCATTTTTCAGGCTTGGGATCCTGTGCCAAAGAGAGCCCATTTTCCAGGCTTGGGATCCTGTGCCAAAGAAACCCCATTTTTCAGGCTTGGGATCCTGTGCCAAAGAAACCCCATATGTCAGGCTTGGGATCCTGTGCCAAAGAAACCCCATTTTTTACCCGTGGCTGTTATTGCATGGCTATCGGGCGTGGCCTCAAGGCGATGAGGTTACCGGTTCTTTGAGAACTGGTAGTGGCACAGCCACCATGGACCAACGCAATATTAATTTTATGTTGTAAGTTAGAAAATGTATCTTTTAGCCTTTAACAAGGTAAGCTTACAGCACTACTTCAGGCTTGGGATCCTGTAGCAAAGAAACCCCATTTTTCAGGCTTCGGAACCTGTGGCGAAGATACCCCATTTTTCAGGCTTCGGACCCTGTGGCAAAGAGACCCCATTTTTCAGGCTTGGGACCCTGTAGCAAAGAGACCTAATTTTTCAGGGTTCGGAACCTGTGGCAAAGATACCCCATTTTTCAGGCTTCGGACCCTGTGGTAAAGAGACAACCCATTTTTCAGGCTTGGGACCCTGTGGCAAAGAGACAACCCATTTTTCAGGCTTGGGACCTTGTGGCAAAGAGACCCCATTTTTCAGGCTTCGGACCCTGTAGCGAAGAGACCCCATTTTTCAGGGTTCGGACCCTGTGGCGTAGACAACCCATTTTTCAGGCTTGGGATCCTGTGCCAAAGAGACCCCATTTTTCAGGCTTGGGATCCTGTGCCAAAGAAACCCCGTTTTTCAGGCTTGGGATCCTGTGCCAAAGAAACCCCATATGTCAGGCTTGGGATCCTGTGCCAAAGAAACCCCATTTTTTACCCGTGGCTGTTATTGCATGGCTATCGGGCGTGGCCTCAAGGCGATGAGGTTACCGGTTCTTTGAGAACTGGTAGTGGCACAGCCACCATGGACCAACGCAATATTAATTTTATGTTGTAAGTTAGAAAATGTATCTTTTAGCCTTTAACAAGGTAAGCTTACAGCACTACTTCAGGCTTGGGATCCTGTAGCAAAGAAACCCCATTTTTCAGGCTTCGGAACCTGTGGCGAAGATACCCCATCTTTCAGGCTTCGGACCCTGTGGCAAAGAGACCCTATTTTTTAGGCTTGGGACCCTGTGGCAAAGAGACCTCATTTTTCAGGGTTCGGAACCTGTGGCAAAGATACCCAATTTTTCAGGCTTCGGACCCTGTGGCAAAGAGACAACCCATTTTTCAGGCTTGGTACCCTGTGGCAAAGAGACCCCAATTTTCAGGCTTGGGATCCTGTGGCAAAGAGACCCCATTTTTCAGGGTTCGGACCCTGTAGCGAAGAGACCCCATTTTTCAGGGTTCGGACCCTGTGGCGAAGACAACCCATTTTTCAGGCTTGGGATCCTGTGCCAAAGAAACCCCATATGTCAGGCTTGGGATCCTGTGCCAAAGAAACCCCATTTTTTACCCGTGGCTGTTATTGCATGGCTATCGGGCGTGGCCTCAAGGCGATGAGGTTACCGGTTCTTTGAGAACTGATAGTGGCACAGCCACCATGGACCAACGCAATATTAATTTTATGTTGTAAGTTAGAAAATGTATCTTTTAGCCTTTAACAAAGTAAGCTTACAGCACTACTTCAGGCTTGGGATCCTGTAGCAAAGAAACTCCATTTTTTAGGGTTCGGAACCTGTGGCGAAGATACCCCATTTTTCAGGCTTGGGATCCTGTGACAAAGAGACTCCATTTTTCAGGCTTCAGACTCTGTAGCGAAGAGACCCAATTTTTCATGGTTCGGACCCTGTGGCGTAGAGACCACATTTTTCAGGGTTCGGAACCTGTGGTGAAGATACCCCATTTTTCAGGCTTGGGACCCTGTGGCAAAGAGACCTAATTTTTCAGGGTTCGGAACCTGTGGCAAAGATACCCCATTTTTCAGGCTTCGGACCCTGTGGCAAAGAGACAACCCATTTTTCAGGCTTGGGACCCTGTGGCAAAGAGACAACCCATTTTTCAGGCTTGGAACCCTGTGGCGAAGAGACACTATTTTTTAGGGTTCGGACCCTGTGGCGTAGACAACCCATTTTTCAGGCTTGGGATCCTGTGCCAAAGAGACCCTATTTTTCAGGCTTGGGATCCTGTGCCAAAGAAACCCCATTTTTCAGGCTTGGGATCCTGTGCCAAAGAAACCCCATATGTCAGGCTTGGGATCCTGTTCCAAAGAAACCCCATATGTCAGGCTTGGGATCCTGTGCCAAAGAAACCCCTTTTTAACCCGTGGCTGTTATTGCATGGCTATCGGGCATGGCCTCCAGGCGATGAGGTTACCGGTTCTTTGAGAACTGGTAGTGGCACAGCCACCATGGACCAACACAATATTAATTTTATGTTGTAAGTTAGAAAATGTATCTTTTAGCCTTTAACAAGGTAAGCTTACAGCACTACTTCAGGCTTGGATTCCTGTAGCATAGAAACCCCATTTTTTAGGCTTCGGAACCTGTGGCGAAGATACCCCATTTTTCAGGCTTGGGACCCTGTGACAAAGAGACCCCATTTTTCAGGCTTATGACCCTGTAGCGAAGAGACCCCATTTTTCAGGATTCGGACCCTGTGGCGTAGAGACCACATTTTTCAGGGTTCGGAACCTGAGGCGAAGATACCTCATTTTTCAGGCTTGGGACCCTGTGGCAAAGAGACCTAATTTTTCAGGGTTTGGAACCTGTGGCAAAGATACCCCATTTTTCAGGCTTCGGACCCTGTGGCAAAGAGACAACCCATTTTTCAGGCTTGGGATCCTGTGGCAAAAAGACAACCCATTTTTCAGGCTTGGAACCCTGTGGCAAAGAGACCCCATTTTTCAGGCTTCGGATCCTGTAACGAAGAGACCCCATTTTTTAGGGTTCGGACCCTGTGGCATAGACAACCCATTTTTCAGGCTTGGGATCCTTTGCCAAAGAGACCCCATTTTTCAGGCTTGGGATCCTGTGCCAAAGAAACCCCATTTTTCAGGCTTGGAATCCTATGCCAAAGAAACCACATATGTCAGGCTTGGGATCCTGTGCCAAAGAAACCCCTTTTTTACCCGTGGCTGTTATTGCATGGCTATCGGGCGTGGCCTCCACGCGATGAGGTTACCGGTTCTTTGAGAACTGGTAGTGGCACAGCCACCATGGTCCAACGCAATATTAATTTTATGTTGTAAGTTAGAAAATGTATCTTTTAGCCTTTAACAAGGTAAGCTTACAGCACTACTTCAGGCTTGGGATCCTGTAGCAAAGAAACCCCATTTTTTAGGCTTCGGAACCTGTGGAGAAAATACCCTATTTTTCAGGCTTGGGACCCTGTGACAAGGAGACTCCATTTTTCAGGCTTCAGACCCTGTAGCGAAGAGACCCCATTTTTCAGGGTTCGGACCGTGTGGCGTAGAGACCACATTTTTCAGGGTTCGGAACCTGTGGCGAAGATACCCCATTTTTCAGGCCTGGGACCCTGTGGCAAAGAGACCTAATTTTTCAGGGTTCGGAACCTGTCGCAAAGATACCCCATTTTTCAGGCTTCGGACCCTGTGGCAAAGAGACAACCCATTTTTCAGGCTTGGGACCCTGTGGCAAAAAGACAACCCATTTTTCAGGCTTGGAACCCTGTGGCAAAGAGACCCCATTTTTCAGGCTTCGGACCCTGTAGCGAAGAGACACTATTTTTTAGGGTTCGGACCCTGTGGCGTAGACAACCCATTTTTCAGGCTTGGGATCCTGTGCCAAAGAGACCCTATTTTTCAGGCTTGGGATCCTGTGCCAAAGAAACCCCATTTTTCAGGCTTGGGATCCTGTGCCAAAGAAACCCCATATGTCAGGCTTGGGATCCTGTGCCAAAGAAACCCCTTTTTTACCCGTGGCTGTTATTGCATGGCTATCGGGCGTGGCCTCCAGGCGATGAGGTTACCGGTTCTTTGAGAACTGGTAGTGGCACAGCAACCATGGACCAACGCAATATTAATTTTATGTTGTAAGTTAGAAATTTATCTTTTAGCCTTTAACAAGGTAAGCTTACAGCACTACTTCAGGCTTGGGATCCTGTAGCACAGAAACACCATTTTTTAGGCTTCGGAACCTGTGGCGAAGATACCCCATTTTTCAGGCTTGGGACCCTGTGACAAAGGGACCCCATTTTTCAGGCTTCAGACCCTGTAGCGAAGAGACCCCATTTTTCAGGATTCGGACCCTGTGGCGTAGAGACCACATTTTTCAGGGTTCGGAACCTGTGGCGAAGATACCTCATTTTTCAGGCTTCGGACCCTGTGGCAAAGAGACAACCCATTTTTCAGGCTTGGTACCCTGTGGCAAAGAGACCCCAATTTACAGGCTTGGGATCCTGTGGCAAAGAGACCCCATTTTTCAGGGTTCGGACCCTGTAGCGAAGAGACCCCATTTTTCAGGGTTCGGACCCTGTGGCGAAGACAACCCATTTTTCAGGCTTGGGATCCTGTGCCAAAGAGAGCCCATTTTCCAGGCTTGGGATCCTGTGCCAAAGAAACCCCATTTTTCAGGCTTGGGATCCTGTGCCAAAGAAACCCCATATGTCAGGCTTGGGATCCTGTGCCAAAGAAACCCCATTTTTTTACCCGTGGCTGTTATTGCATGGCTATCAGGCGTGGCCTCAAGGCGATGAGGTTACCGGTTCTTTGAGAACTGGTAGTGGCACAGCCACCATGGACCAACGCAATATTAATTTTATGTTGTAAGTTAGAAAATGTATCTTTTAGCCTTTAACAAGGTAAGCTTACAGCACTACTTCAGGCTTGGGATTCTGTAGCAAAGAAACCCCATTTTTCAGGCTTCGGAACCTGTGGCGAAGATACCCCATTTTTCAGGCTTCGGACCCTGTGGCAAAGAGACCCCATTTTTCAGGCTTGGGACCCTGTGGCAAAGAGACCTAATTTTTCAGGGTTCGGAACCTGTGGCAAAGATACCCCATTTTTCAGGCTTCGGACCCTGTGGTAAAGAGACAACCCATTTTTCAGGCTTGGGACCCTGTGGCAAAGAGACAACCCATTTTTCAGGCTTGGGACCTTGTGGCAAAGAGACCCCATTTTTCAGGCTTCGGACCCTGTAGCGAAAAGACCCCATTTTTCAGGGTTCGGACCCTGTGGCGTAGACAACCCATTTTTCAGGCTTGGGATCCTGTGCCAAAGAGACCCCATTTTTCAGGCTTGGGATCCTGTGCCAAAGAAACCCCATTTTTCAGTCTTGGAATCCTGTGCCAAAGAAACCCCATATGTCAGGCTTGGGATCCTGTGCCAAAGAAACCCCATTTTTTACCCGTGGCTGTTATTGCATGGCTATCGGGCGTGGCCTCAAGGTGATGAGGTTACCGGTTCTTTGAGAACTGGTAGTGGCACAGCCACCATGGACCAACGCAATATTAATTTTATGTTGTAAGTTAGAAAATGTATCTTTTAGCCTTTAACAAGGTAAGCTTACAGCACTACTTCAGGCTTGGGATCCTGTAGCAAAGAAACCCCATTTTTCAGGCTTCGGAACCTGTGGCGAAGATACCCCATTTTTCAGGCTTCGGACCCTGTGGCAAAGAGACCCCATTTTTCAGGCTTGGGACCCTGTAGCAAAGAGACCTAATTTTTCAGGGTTCGGAACCTGTGGCAAAGATACCCCATTTTTCAGGCTTCGGACCCTGTGGTAAAGAGACAACCATTTTTCAGGCTTGGGACCCTGTGGCAAAGAGACAACCCATTTTTCAGGCTTGGGACCTTGTGGCAAAGAGACCCCATTTTTCAGGCTTCGGACCCTGTAGCGAAGAGACCCCATTTTTCAGGGTTCGGACCCTGTGGCGTAGACAACCCATTTTTCTGGCTTGGGATCCTGTGCCAAAGAGACCCCATTTTTCAGGCTTGGGATCCTGTGCCAAAGAAACCCAATTTTTCAGGCTTGGGATCCTGTGCCAAAGAAACCCCATATGTCAGGCTTGGGATCCTGTGCCAAAGAAACCCAATTTTTTACCCGTGGCTGTTATTGCATGGCTATCGGGCGTGGCCTCAAGGCGATGAGGTTACCGGTTCTTTGAGAACTGGTAGTGGCACAGCCACCATGGACCAACGCAATATTAATTTAATGTTGTAAGTTAGAAAATTTATCTTTTAGCCTTTAACAAGGTAAGCTTACAGCACAACTTCAGGCTTGGGATCCTGTAGCAAAGAAACCCCATTTTTCAGGCTTCGGAACCTGTGGCGAAGATACCCCATTTTTCAGGCTTCGGACCCTGTGGCAAAGAGACCCCATTTTTCAGGCTTGGGACCCTGTAGCAAAGAGACCTAATTTTTCAGGGTTCGGAACCTGTGGCAAAGATACCCCATTTTTCAGGCTTCGGACCCTGTGGTAAAGAGACAACCCATTTTTCAGGCTTGGGACACTGTGGCAAAGAGACAACCCATTTTTCAGGCTTGGGACCTTGTGGCAAAGAGACCCCATTTTTCAGGCTTCTGACCCTGTAGCGAAGAGACCCCATTTTTCAGGGTTCGGACCCTGTGGCGTAGACAACCCATTTTTCACGCTTGGGATCCTGTGCCAAAGAGACCCCATTTTTCAGGCTTGGGATCCTGTGCCAAAGAAACCCCATTTTTCAGGCTTGGGATCCTGTGCCAAAGAAACCCCATATGTCAGGCTTGGGATCCTGTGCCAAAGAAACCCCATTTTTTACCCGTGGCTGTTATTGCATGGCTATCGGGCGTGGCCTCAAGGCGATGAGGTTACCGGTTCTTTGAGAACTGGTAGTGGCACAGCCACCATGGACCAACGCAATATTAATTTTATGTTGTAAGTTAGAAAATGTATCTTTTAGCCTTTAACAAGGTAAGCTTACAGCACTACTTCAGGCTTGGGATCCTGTAGCAAAGAAACCCCATTTTTCAGCCTTCGGAACCTGTGGCGAAGATACCCCATTTTTCAGGCTTCGGACCCTGTGGCAAAGAGACCCCATTTTTCAGGCTTGGGACCCTGTAGCAAAGAGACCTAATTTTTCAGGGTTCGGAACCTGTGGCAAAGATACCCCATTTTTCAGGCTTCGGACCCTGTGGTAAAGAGACAACCCATTTTTCAGGCTTGGGACCCTGTGGCAAAGAGACAACCCATTTTTCAGGCTTGGGACCTTGTGGCAAAGAGACCCCATTTTTCAGGCTTCGGACCCTGTAGCGAAGAGACCCCATTTTTCAGGGTTCGGACCCTGTGGCGTAGACAACCCATTTTTCAGGCTTGGGATCCTGTGCCAAAGAGACCCCATTTTTCAGGCTTGGGATCCTGTGCCAAAGAAACCCCATTTTTCAGGCTTGGGATCCTGTGCCAAAGAAACCCCATATGTCAGGCTTGGGATCCTGTGCCAAAGAAACCCCATTTTTTACTCGTGGCTGTTATTGCATGGCTATCGGGCGTGGCCTCAAGGCGATGAGGTTACCGGTTCTTTGAGAAATGGTAGTGGCACAGCCACCATGGACCAACGCAATATTAATTTTATGTTGTAAGTTAGAAAATTTATCTTTTAGCCTTTAACAAGGTAAGCTTACAGCACTACTTCAGGCTTGGGATCCTGTAGCAAAGAAACCCCATTTTTCAGGCTTCGGAACCTGTGGCGAAGATACCCCATTTTTCAGGCTTCGGACCCTGTGGCAAAGAGACCCCATTTTTCAGGCTTGGGACCCTGTAGCAAAGAGACCTAATTTTTCAGGGTTCGGAACCTGTGGCAAAGATACCCCATTTTTCAGGCTTCGGACCCTGTGGTAAAGAGACAACCCATTTTTCAGGCTTGGGACCCTGCGGCAAAGAGACAACCCATTTTTCAGGCTTGGGACCTTGTGGCAAAGAGACCCCATTTTTCAGGCTTCGGACCCTGTAGCGAAGAGACCCCATTTTTCAGGGTTCGGACCCTGTGGCGTAGACAACCCATTTTTCAGGCTTGGGATCCTGTGCCAAAGAGACCCCATTTTTCAGGCTTGGGATCCTGTGCCAAAGAAACCCCATTTTTCAGGCTTGGGATCCTGTGCCAAAGAAACCCCATATGTCAGGCTTGGGATCCTGTGCCAAAGAAACCCCATTTTTTACCCATGGCTGTTATTGCATGGCTATCGAGCGTGGCCTCAAGGCGATGAGGTTACCGTTTCTTTGAGAACTGGTAGTGGCAAAGCCACCATGGACCAACGCAATATTAATTTTATGTTGTAAGTTAGAAAATTTATCTTTTAGCCTTTAACAAGGTAAGCTTACAGCACTACTTCAGGCTTGGGATCCTGTAGCAAAGAAACACCATTTTTCAGGCTTCGGAACCTGTGGCGAAGATACCCCATTTTTCAGGCTTCGGACCCTGTGGCAAAGAGACCCCATTTTTCAGGCTTGGGACCCTGTGGCAAAGAGACCTCATTTTTCAGGGTTCGGAACCTGTGGCAAAGATACCCCATTTTTCAGGCTTCGGACCCTGTGGCAAAGAGACAACCCATTTTTCAGGCTTGGTACCCTGTGGCAAAGAGACCCCAATTTTCAGGCTTGGGATCCTGTGGCAAAGAAACCCCATTTTTCAGGGTTCGGACCCTGTAGCGAAGAGACCCCATTTTTCAGGGTTCGGACCCTGTGGCGAAGACAACCCATTTTTCAGGCTTGGGATCCTGTGCCAAAGAGACCCCATTTTCCAGGCTTGGGATCCTGTGCCAAAGAAACCCCATTTTTCAGGCTTGGGATCCTGTGCCAAAGAAACCCCATATGTCAGGCTTGGGATCCTGTGCCAAAGAATCCCCATTTTTTACCCGTGGCTGTTATTGCATGGCTATCGGGCGTGAACTCAAGGCGATGAGGTTACCGGTTCTTTGAGAACTGGTAGTGGCACAGCCACCATGGACCAACGCAATATTAATTTTATGTTGTAAGTTAGAAAATGTATCTTTTAGATTTTAACAAGGTAAGCTTACAGCACTACTTCAGGCTTGGGATCCTGTAGCAAAGAAACCCCATTTTTCAGGCTTCGGAACCTGTGGCGAAGATACCCCATTTTTCAGGCTTCGGACCCTGTGGCAAAGAGACCCCATTTTTCAGGCTTGGGACCCTGTAGCAAAGAGACCTAATTTTTCAGGGTTCGGAACCTGTGGCAAAGATACCCCATTTTTCAGGCTTCGGACCCTGTGGTAAAGAGACAACCCATTTTTCAGGCTTGGGACCCTGTGGCAAAGAGACAACCCATTTTTCAGGCTTGGGACCTTGTGGCAAAGAGACCCCATTTTTCAGGCTTTGGACCCTGTAGCGAAGAGACCCCATTTTTCAGGGTTCGGACCCTGTGGCGTAGACAACCCATTTTTCAGGCTTGGGATCCTGTGCCAAAGAGACCCCATTTTTCAGGCTTGGGATCCTGTGCCAAAGAAACCCCATTTTTTCAGGCTTGGGATCCTGTGCCAAAGAAACCCCATATGTCAGGCTTGGGATCCTGTGCCAAAGAAACCCCATTTTTTACACGTGGCTGTTATTGCATGGCTATCGGGCGTGGCCTCAAGGCGATGAGGTTACCGGTTCTTTGAGAACTGGTAGTGGCACAGCCACCATGGACCAACGCAATATTAATTTTATGTTGTAAGTTAGAAAATTTATCTTTTAGCCTTTAACAAGGTAAGCTTACAGCACTACTTCAGGCTTGGGATCCTGTAGCAAAGAAACCCCATTTTTCAGGCTTCGGAACCTGTGGCGAAGATACCCCATTTTTCAGGCTTCGGACCCTGTGGCAAAGAGACCCCATTTTTCAGGCTTGGGAACCTGTGGCAAAGAGACCTCATTTTTCAGGGTTCGGAACCTGTGGCAAAGATACCCCATTTTTCAGGCTTCGGACCCTGTGGCAAAGAGACAACCCATTTTTCAGGGTTCGGACCCTGTAGCGAAGAGACCCCATTTTTCAGGTTTCGGACCCTGTGGCGAAGACAACCCATTTTTCAGGCTTGGGATCCTGTGCCAAAGAGACCCCATTTTCCAGGCTTGGGATCCTGTGCCAAAGAAACCCCATTTTTCAGGCTTGGGATCCTGTGCCAAAGAAACCCCATATGTCAGGCTTGGGATCCTGTGCCAAAGAAACCCAATTTTTTACCCGTGACTGTTATTGCATGGCTATCGGGCGTGGCCTCAAGGCGATGAGGTTACCGGTTCTTTGAGAACTGGTAGTGGCACAGCCACCATGGACCAACGCAATATTAATTTTATGTTGTAAGTTAGAAAATTTATCTTTTAGCCTTTAACAAGGTAAGCTTACAGCACTACTTCAGGCTTGGGATCCTGTAGCAAAGAAACACCATTTTTCAGGCTTCGGAACCTGTGGCGAAGATACCCCATTTTTCAGGCTTCGGACCCTGTGGCAAAGAGACCCCATTTTTCAGGCTTGGGACCCTGTGGCAAAGAGACCTCATTTTTCAGGGTTCGGAACCTGTGGCAAAGATACCCCATTTTTCAGGCTTCGGACCCTGTGGCAAAGAGACAACCCATTTTTCAGGCTTGGTACCCTGTGGCAAAGAGACCCCAATTTTCAGGCTTGGGATCCTGTGGCAAAGAAACCCCATTTTTCAGGGTTCGGACCCTGTAGCGAAGAGACCCCATTTTTCAGGGTTCGGACCCTGTGGCGAAGACAACCCATTTTTCAGGCTTGGGATCCTGTGCCAAAGAGACCCCATTTTCCAGGCTTGGGATCCTGTGCCAAAGAAACCCCATTTTTCAGGCTTGGGATCCTGTGCCAAAGAAACCCCATATGTCAGGCTTGGGATCCTGTGCCAAAGAATCCCCATTTTTTACCCGTGGCTGTTATTGCATGGCTATCGGGCGTGAACTCAAGGCGATGAGGTTACCGGTTCTTTGAGAACTGGTAGTGGCACAGCCACCATGGACCAACGCAATATTAATTTTATGTTGTAAGTTAGAAAATGTATCTTTTAGATTTTAACAAGGTAAGCTTACAGCACTACTTCAGGCTTGGGATCCTGTAGCAAAGAAACCCCATTTTTCAGGCTTCGGAACCTGTGGCGAAGATACCCCATTTTTCAGGCTTCGGACCCTGTGGCAAAGAGACCCCATTTTTCAGGCTTGGGACCCTGTAGCAAAGAGACCTAATTTTTCAGGGTTCGGAACCTGTGGCAAAGATACCCCATTTTTCAGGCTTCGGACCCTGTGGTAAAGAGACAACCCATTTTTCAGGCTTGGGACCCTGTGGCAAAGAGACAACCCATTTTTCAGGCTTGGGACCTTGTGGCAAAGAGACCCCATTTTTCAGGCTTTGGACCCTGTAGCGAAGAGACCCCATTTTTCAGGGTTCGGACCCTGTGGCGTAGACAACCCATTTTTCAGGCTTGGGATCCTGTGCCAAAGAGACCCCATTTTTCAGGCTTGGGATCCTGTGCCAAAGAAACCCCATTTTTTCAGGCTTGGGATCCTGTGCCAAAGAAACCCCATATGTCAGGCTTGGGATCCTGTGCCAAAGAAACCCCATTTTTTACACGTGGCTGTTATTGCATGGCTATCGGGCGTGGCCTCAAGGCGATGAGGTTACCGGTTCTTTGAGAACTGGTAGTGGCACAGCCACCATGGACCAACGCAATATTAATTTTATGTTGTAAGTTAGAAAATTTATCTTTTAGCCTTTAACAAGGTAAGCTTACAGCACTACTTCAGGCTTGGGATCCTGTAGCAAAGAAACCCCATTTTTCAGGCTTCGGAACCTGTGGCGAAGATACCCCATTTTTCAGGCTTCGGACCCTGTGGCAAAGAGACCCCATTTTTCAGGCTTGGGAACCTGTGGCAAAGAGACCTCATTTTTCAGGGTTCGGAACCTGTGGCAAAGATACCCCATTTTTCAGGCTTCGGACCCTGTGGCAAAGAGACAACCCATTTTTCAGGGTTCGGACCCTGTAGCGAAGAGACCCCATTTTTCAGGTTTCGGACCCTGTGGCGAAGACAACCCATTTTTCAGGCTTGGGATCCTGTGCCAAAGAGACCCCATTTTCCAGGCTTGGGATCCTGTGCCAAAGAAACCCCATTTTTCAGGCTTGGGATCCTGTGCCAAAGAAACCCCATATGTCAGGCTTGGGATCCTGTGCCAAAGAAACCCAATTTTTTACCCGTGACTGTTATTGCATGGCTATCGGGCGTGGCCTCAAGGCGATGAGGTTACCGGTTCTTTGAGAACTGGTAGTGGCACAGCCACCATGGACCAACGCAATATTAATTTTATGTTGTAAGTTAGAAAATTTATCTTTTAGCCTTTAACAAGGTAAGCTTACAGCACTACTTCAGGCTTGGGATCCTGTAGCAAAGAAACCCCATTTTCAGGCTTCGGAACCTGTGGCGAAGATACCCCATTTTTCAGGCTTCGGACCCTGTGGCAAAGAGACCCCATTTTTCAGGCTTGGGACCCTGTAGCAAAGAGACCTAATTTTTCAGGGTTCGGAACCTGTGGCAAAGATACCCCATTTTTCAGGCTTCGGACCCTGTGGTAAAGAGACAACCCATTTTTCAGGCTTGGGACCCTGTGGCAAAGAGACAACCCATTTTTCAGGCTTGGGACCTTGTGGCAAAGAGACCCCATTTTTCAGGCTTCGGACCCTGTAGCGAAGAGACCCCATTTTTCAGGGTTCGGACCCTGTGGCGTAGACAACCCATATTTCAGGCTTGGGATCCCGTGCCAAAGAGACCCCATTTTTCAGGCTTGGGATCCTGTGCCAATGAAACCCCATATGTCAGGCTTGGGATCCTGTGCCAAAGAAACCCCATTTTTTATCCGTGGCTGTTATTGCATGGCTATCGGGCGTGGCCTCAAGGCGATGAGGTTACCGGTTCTTTGAGAACTGGTAGTGGCACAGGCACCATGGACCAACGCAATATTAATTTTATGTTGTAAGTTAGAAAATGTATCTTTTAGCCTTTAACAAGGTAAGCTTACAGCACTACTTCAGGCTTGGGATCCTGTAGCAAAGAAACACCATTTTTTAGGCTTCGGAACCTGTGGCGAAGATACCCCATTTTTCAGGCTTCGGACCCTGTGGCAAAGAGACCCCATTTTTCAGGCTTGGGACCCTGTAGCAAAGAGACCTAATTTTTCAGGGTTCGGAACCTGTGGCAAAGATACCCCATTTTTCAGGCTTCGGACCCTGTGGTAAAGAGACAACCCATTTTTCAGGCTTGGGACCCTGTGGCAAAGAGACAACCCATTTTTCAGGCTTGGGACCTTGTGGCAAAGAGACCCCATTTTTCAGGCTTCGGACCCTGTAGCGAAGAGACCCCATTTTTCAGGGTTCGGACCCTGTGGCGTAGACAACCCATTTTTCAGGCTTGGGATCCTGTGCCAAAGAGACCCCATTTTTCAGGCTTGGGATCCTGTGCCAAAGAAACCCCATTTTTCAGGCTTGGGATCCTGTGCCAAAGAAACCCCATATGTCAGGCTTGGGATCCTGTGCCAAAGAAACCCCATTTTTTACCCGTGGCTGTTATTGCATGGCTATCGGGCGTGACCTCAAGGCGATGAGGTTACCGGTTCTTTGAGAACTGGTAGTGGCACAGCCACCATGGACCAACGCAATATTAATTTTATGTTGTAAGTTAGAAAATTTATCTTTTAGCCTTTAACAAGGTAAGCTTACAGCACTACTTCAGGCTTGGGATCCTGTAGCAAAGAAACCCCATTTTTCAGGCTTCGGAACCTGTGGCGAAGATACCCCATTTTTCAGGCTTCGGACCCTGTGGCAAAGAGACCCCATTTTTCAGGCTTGGGACCCTGTAGCAAAGAGACCTAATTTTTCAGGGTTCGGAACCTGTGGCAAAGATAACCCATTTTTCAGGCTTCGGACCCTGTGGTAAAGAGACAACCCATTTTTCAGGCTTGGGACCCTGCGGCAAAGAGACAACCCATTTTTCAGGCTTGGGACCTTGTGGCAAAGAGACCCCATTTTTCAGGCTTCGGACCCTGTAGCGAAGAGACCCCATTTTTCAGGGTTCGGACCCTGTGGCATAGACAACCCATTTTTCAGGCTTGGGATCCTGTGCCAAAGAGACCCCATTTTTCAGGCTTGGGATCCTGTGCCAAAGAAACCCCATTTTTCAGGCTTGGGATCCTGTGCCAAAGAAACCCCATATGTCAGGCTTGGGATCCTGTGCCAAAGAAACCCCATTTTTTACCCATGGCTGTTATTGCATGGCTATCGAGCGTGGCCTCAAGGCGATGAGGTTACCGTTTCTTTGAGAACTGGTAGTGGCAAAGCCACCATGGACCAACGCAATATTAATTTTATGTTGTAAGTTAGAAAATTTATCTTTTAGCCTTTAACAAGGTAAGCTTACAGCACTACTTCAGGCTTGGGATCCTGTAGCAAAGAAACCCCATTTTTCAGGCTTCGGAACCTGTGGCGAAGATACCCCATTTTTCAGGCTTCGGACCCTGTGGCAAAGAGACCCCATTTTTCAGGCTTGGGACCCTGTGGCAAAGAGACCTCATTTTTCAGGGTTCGGAACCTGTGGCAAAGATACCCCATTTTTCAGGCTTCGGACCCTGTGGCAAAGAGACAACCCATTTTTCAGGCTTGGTACCCTGTGGCAAAGAGACCCCAATTTTCAGGCTTGGGATCCTGTGGCAAAGAAACCCCATTTTTCAGGGTTCGGACCCTGTAGCGAAGAGACCCCATTTTTCAGGCTTCGGACCCTGTGGCAAAGAGACCCCATTTTTCAGGCTTGGGACCCTGTGGCAAAGAGACCTCATTTTTCAGGGTTCGGAACCTGTGGCAAAGATACCCCATTTTTCAGGCTTCGGACCCTGTGGCAAAGAGACAACCCACTTTTCAGGCTTGGTACCCTGTGGCAAAGAGACCCCAATTTTCAGGCTTGGGAACCTGTGGCAAAGAGACCTCATTTTTCAGGGTTCGGAACCTGTGGCAAAGATACCCCATTTTTCAGGCTTCGGACCCTGTGGCAAAGAGACAACCCATTTTTCAGGGTTCGGACCCTGTAGCGAAGAGACCCCATTTTTCAGGTTTCGGACCCTGTGGCGAAGACAACCCATTTTTCAGGCTTGGGATCCTGTGCCAAAGAGACCCCATTTTCCAGGCTTGGGATCCTGTGCCAAAGAAACCCCATTTTTCAGGCTTGGGATCCTGTGCCAAAGAAACCCCATATGTCAGGCTTGGGATCCTGTGCCAAAGAAACCCAATTTTTAACCCGTGACTGTTATTGCATGGCTATCGGGCGTGGCCTCAAGGCGATGAGGTTACCGGTTCTTTGAGAACTGGTAGTGGCACAGGCACCATGGACCAACGCAATATTAATTTTATGTTGTAAGTTAGAAAATGTATCTTTTAGCCTTTAACAAGGTAAGCTTACAGCACTACTTCAGGCTTGGGATCCTGTAGCAAAGAAACACCATTTTTTAGGCTTCGGAACCTGTGGCGAAGATACCCCATTTTTCAGGCTTCGGACCCTGTGGCAAAGAGACCCCATTTTTCAGGCTTGGGACCCTGTAGCAAAGAGACCTAATTTTTCAGGGTTCGGAACCTGTGGCAAAGATACCCCATTTTTCAGGCTTCGGACCCTGTGGTAAAGAGACAACCCATTTTTCAGGCTTGGGACCCTGTGGCAAAGAGACAACCCATTTTTCAGGCTTGGGACCTTGTGGCAAAGAGACCCCATTTTTCAGGCTTCGGACCCTGTAGCGAAGAGACCCCATTTTTCAGGGTTCGGACCCTGTGGCGTAGACAACCCATTTTTCAGGCTTGGGATCCTGTGCCAAAGAGACCCCATTTTTCAGGCTTGGGATCCTGTGCCAAAGAAACCCCATTTTTCAGGCTTGGGATCCTGTGCCAAAGAAACCCCATATGTCAGGCTTGGGATCCTGTGCCAAAGAAACCCCATTTTTTACCCGTGGCTGTTATTGCATGGCTATCGGGCGTGACCTCAAGGCGATGAGGTTACCGGTTCTTTGAGAACTGGTAGTGGCACAGCCACCATGGACCAACGCAATATTAATTTTATGTTGTAAGTTAGAAAATTTATCTTTTAGCCTTTAACAAGGTAAGCTTACAGCACTACTTCAGGCTTGGGATCCTGTAGCAAAGAAACCCCATTTTTCAGGCTTCGGAACCTGTGGCGAAGATACCCCATTTTTCAGGCTTCGGACCCTGTGGCAAAGAGACCCCATTTTTCAGGCTTGGGACCCTGTAGCAAAGAGACCTAATTTTTCAGGGTTCGGAACCTGTGGCAAAGATAACCCATTTTTCAGGCTTCGGACCCTGTGGTAAAGAGACAACCCATTTTTCAGGCTTGGGACCCTGCGGCAAAGAGACAACCCATTTTTCAGGCTTGGGACCTTGTGGCAAAGAGACCCCATTTTTCAGGCTTCGGACCCTGTAGCGAAGAGACCCCATTTTTCAGGGTTCGGACCCTTTGGCATAGACAACCCATTTTTCAGGCTTGGGATCCTGTGCCAAAGAGACCCCATTTTTCAGGCTTGGGATCCTGTGCCAAAGAAACCCCATTTTTCAGGCTTGGGATCCTGTGCCAAAGAAACCCCATATGTCAGGCTTGGGATCCTGTGCCAAAGAAACCCCATTTTTTACCCATGGCTGTTATTGCATGGCTATCGAGCGTGGCCTCAAGGCGATGAGGTTACCGTTTCTTTGAGAACTGGTAGTGGCAAAGCCACCATGGACCAACGCAATATTAATTTTATGTTGTAAGTTAGAAAATTTATCTTTTAGCCTTTAACAAGGTAAACTTACAGCACTACTTCAGGCTTGGGATCCTGTAGCAAAGAAACCCCATTTTTCAGGCTTCGGAACCTGTGGCGAAGATACCCCATTTTTCAGGCTTCGGACCCTGTGGCAAAGAGACCCCATTTTTCAGGCTTGGGACCCTGTGGCAAAGAGACCTCATTTTTCAGGGTTCGGAACCTGTGGCAAAGATACCCCATTTTTCAGGCTTCGGACCCTGTGGCAAAGAGACAACCCATTTTTCAGGCTTGGTACCCTGTGGCAAAGAGACCCCAATTTTCAGGCTTGGGATCCTGTGGCAAAGAAACCCCATTTTTCAGGGTTCGGACCCTGTAGCGAAGAGACCCCATTTTTCAGGCTTCGGACCCTGTGGCAAAGAGACCCCATTTTTCAGGCTTGGGACCCTGTGGCAAAGAGACCTCATTTTTCAGGGTTCGGAACCTGTGGCAAAGATACCCCATTTTTCAGGCTTCGGACCCTGTGGCAAAGAGACAACCCACTTTTCAGGCTTGGTACCCTGTGGCAAAGAGACCCCAATTTTCAGGCTTGGGAACCTGTGGCAAAGAGACCTCATTTTTCAGGGTTCGGAACCTGTGGCAAAGATACCCCATTTTTCAGGCTTCGGACCCTGTGGCAAAGAGACAACCCATTTTTCAGGGTTCGGACCCTGTAGCGAAGAGACCCCATTTTTCAGGTTTCGGACCCTGTGGCGAAGACAACCCATTTTTCAGGCTTGGGATCCTGTGCCAAAGAGACCCCATTTTCCAGGCTTGGGATCCTGTGCCAAAGAAACCCCATTTTTCAGGCTTGGGATCCTGTGCCAAAGAAACCCCATATGTCAGGCTTGGGATCCTGTGCCAAAGAAACCCAATTTTTAACCCGTGACTGTTATTGCATGGCTATCGGGCGTGGCCTCAAGGCGATGAGGTTACCGGTTCTTTGAGAACTGGTAGTGGCACAGCCACCATGGACCAACGCAATATTAATTTTATGTTGTAAGTTAGAAAATGTATCTTTTAGCCTTTAACAAGGTAAGCTTACAGCACTACTTCAGGCTTGGGATCCTGTAGCAAAGAAACCCCATTTTCAGGCTTCGGAACCTGTGGCGAAGATACCCCATTTTTCAGGCTTCGGACCCTGTGGCAAAGAGACCCCATTTTTCAGGCTTGGGACCCTGTAGCAAAGAGACCTAATTTTTCAGGGTTCGGAACCTGTGGCAAAGATACCCCATTTTTCAGGCTTCGGACCCTGTGGTAAAGAGACAACCCATTTTTCAGGCTTGGGACCCTGTGGCAAAGAGACAACCCATTTTTCAGGCTTGGGACCTTGTGGCAAAGAGACCCCATTTTTCAGGCTTCGGACCCTGTAGCGAAGAGACCCCATTTTTCAGGGTTCGGACCCTGTGGCGTAGACAACCCATATTTCAGGCTTGGGATCCTGTGCCAAAGAGACCCCATTTTTCAGGCTTGGGATCCTGTGCCAATGAAACCCCATATGTCAGGCTTGGGATCCTGTGCCAAAGAAACCCCATTTTTTACCCGTGGCTGTTATTGCATGGCTATCGGGCGTGGCCTCAAGGCGATGAGGTTACCGGTTCTTTGAGAACTGGTAGTGGCACAGCCACCATGGACCAACGCAATATTAATTTTATGTTGTAAGTTAGAAAATGTATCTTTTAGCCTTTAACAAGGTAAGCTTACAGCACTACTTCAGGCTTGGGATCCTGTAGCAAAGAAACCCCATTTTTTAGGCTTCGGAACCTGTGGCGAAGATACCCCATTTTTCAGGCTTCGGACCCTGTGGCAAAGAGACCCCATTTTTCAGGCTTGGGACCCTGTAGCAAAGAGACCTAATTTTTCAGGGTTCGGAACCTGTGGCAAAGATACCCCATTTTTCAGGCTTCGGACCCTGTGGTAAAGAGACAACCCATTTTTCAGGCTTGGGACCCTGTGGCAAAGAGACAACCCATTTTTCAGGCTTGGGACCTTGTGGCAAAGAGACCCCATTTTTCAGGTTTCGGACCCTGTAGCGAAGAGACCCCATTTTTCAGGGTTCGGACCCTGTGGCGTAGACAACCCATTTTTCAGGCTTGGGATCCTGTGCCAAAGAGACCCCATTTTTCAGGCTTGGGATCCTGTGCCAAAGAAACCCCATTTTTCAGGCTTGGGATCCTGTGCCAAAGAAACCCCATATGTCAGGCTTGGGATCCTGTGCCAAAGAAACCCCATTTTTTACCCGTGGCTGTTATTGCATGGCTATCGGGCGTGACCTCAAGGCGATGAGGTTACCGGTTCTTTGAGAACTGGTAGTGGCACAGCCACCATGGACCAACGCAATATTAATTTTATGTTGTAAGTTAGAAAATTTATCTTTTAGCCTTTAACAAGGTAAGCTTACAGCACTACTTCAGGCTTGGGATCCTGTAGCAAAGAAACCCCATTTTTCAGGCTTCGGAACCTGTGGCGAAGATACCCCATTTTTCAGGCTTCGGACCCTGTGGCAAAGAGACCCCATTTTTCAGGCTTGGGACCCTGTAGCAAAGAGACCTAATTTTTCAGGGTTCGGAACCTGTGGCAAAGATACCCCATTTTTCAGGCTTCGGACCCTGTGGTAAAGAGACAACCCATTTTTCAGGCTTGGGACCCTGCGGCAAAGAGACAACCCATTTTTCAGGCTTGGGACCTTGTGGCAAAGAGACCCCATTTTTCAGGCTTCGGACCCTGTAGCGAAGAGACCCCATTTTTCAGGGTTCGGACCCTGTGGCGTAGACAACCCATTTTTCAGGCTTGGGATCCTGTGCCAAAGAGACCCCATTTTTCAGGCTTGGGATCCTGTGCCAAAGAAACCCCATTTTTCAGGCTTGGGATCCTGTGCCAAAGAAACCCCATATGTCAGGCTTGGGATCCTGTGCCAAAGAAACCCCATTTTTTACCCATGGCTGTTATTGCATGGCTATCGAGCGTGGCCTCAAGGCGATGAGGTTACCGTTTCTTTGAGAACTGGTAGTGGCAAAGCCACCATGGACCAACGCAATATTAATTTTATGTTGTAAGTTAGAAAATTTATCTTTTAGCCTTTAACAAGGTAAGCTTACAGCACTACTTCAGGCTTGGGATCCTGTAGCAAAGAAACCCCATTTTTCAGGCTTCGGAACCTGTGGCGAAGATACCCCA
This sequence comes from Pseudophryne corroboree, assembly GCF_028390025.1. Classification (NCBI taxonomy): domain Eukaryota; kingdom Metazoa; phylum Chordata; class Amphibia; order Anura; family Myobatrachidae; genus Pseudophryne; species Pseudophryne corroboree. The sequence continues at coordinate 156,054,792 of NC_086448.1, read as the reverse complement.
TTTTTCAGGCTTCGGACCCTGTGGCAAAGAGACCCCATTTTTCAGGCTTGGGACCCTGTGGCAAAGAGACCTCATTTTTCAGGGTTCGGAACCTGTGGCAAAGATACCCCATTTTTCAGGCTTCGGACCCTGTGGCAAAGAGACAACCCATTTTTCAGGCTTGGTACCCTGTGGCAAAGAGACCCCAATTTTCAGGCTTGGGATCCTGTGGCAAAGAAACCCCATTTTTCAGGGTTCGGACCCTGTAGCGAAGAGACCCCATTTTTCAGGGTTCGGACCCTGTGGCGAAGACAACCCATTTTTCAGGCTTGGGATCCTGTGCCAAAGAGACCCCATTTTCCAGGCTTGGGATCCTGTGCCAAAGAAACCCCATTTTTCAGGCTTGGGATCCTGTGCCAAAGAAACCCCATATGTCAGGCTTGGGATCCTGTGCCAAAGAATCCCCATTTTTTACCCGTGGCTGTTATTGCATGGCTATCGGGTGTGAACTCAAGGCGATGAGGTTACCGGTTCTTTGAGAACTGGTAGTGGCACAGCCACCATGGACCAACGCAATATTAATTTTATGTTGTAAGTTAGAAAATGTATCTTTTAGCCTTTAACAAGGTAAGCTTACAGCACTACTTCAGGCTTGGGATCCTGTAGCAAAGAAACCCCATTTTTCAGGCTTCGGAACCTGTGGCGAAGATACCCCATTTTTCAGGCTTCGGACCCTGTGGCAAAGAGACCCCATTTTTCAGGGTTCGGAACCTGTGGCAAAGATACCCCATTTTTCAGGCTTCGGACCCTGTGGCAAAGAGACAACCCATTTTTCAGGGTTCGGACCCTGTAGCGAAGAGACCCCATTTTTCAGGGTTCGGACCCTGTGGCGTAGACAACCCATTTTTCAGGCTTGGGATCCTGTGCCAAAGAGACCCCATTTTTCAGGCTTGGGATCCTGTGCCAAAGAAACCCCATTTTTCAGGCTTGGGATCCTGTGCCAAAGAAACCCCATATGTCAGGCTTGGGATCCTGTGCCAAAGAAACCCCATTTTTTACCCGTGGCTGTTATTGCATGGCTATCGGGCGTGACCTCAAGGCGATGAGGTTACCGGTTCTTTGAGAACTGGTAGTGGCACAGCCACCATGGACCAACGCAATATTAATTTTATGTTGTAAGTTAGAAAATTTATCTTTTAGCCTTTAACAAGGTAAGCTTACAGCACTACTTCAGGCTTGGGATCCTGTAGCAAAGAAACCCCATTTTTCAGGCTTCGGAACCTGTGGCGAAGATACCCCATTTTTCAGGCTTCGGACCCTGTGGCAAAGAGACCCCATTTTTCAGGCTTGGGACCCTGTAGCAAAGAGACCTAATTTTTCAGGGTTCGGAACCTGTGGCAAAGATACCCCATTTTTCAGGCTTCGGACCCTGTGGTAAAGAGACAACCCATTTTTCAGGCTTGGGACCCTGCGGCAAAGAGACAACCCATTTTTCAGGCTTGGGACCTTGTGGCAAAGAGACCCCATTTTTCAGGCTTCGGACCCTGTAGCGAAGAGACCCCATTTTTCAGGGTTCGGACCCTGTGGCGTAGACAACCCATTTTTCAGGCTTGGGATCCTGTGCCAAAGAGACCCCATTTTTCAGGCTTGGGATCCTGTGCCAAAGAAACCCCATTTTTCAGGCTTGGGATCCTGTGCCAAAGAAACCCCATATGTCAGGCTTGGGATCCTGTGCCAAAGAAACCCCATTTTTTACCCATGGCTGTTATTGCATGGCTATCGAGCGTGGCCTCAAGGCGATGAGGTTACCGTTTCTTTGAGAACTGGTAGTGGCAAAGCCACCATGGACCAACGCAATATTAATTTTATGTTGTAAGTTAGAAAATTTATCTTTTAGCCTTTAACAAGGTAAGCTTACAGCACTACTTCAGGCTTGGGATCCTGTAGCAAAGAAACCCCATTTTTCAGGCTTCGGAACCTGTGGCGAAGATACCCCATTTTTCAGGCTTCGGACCCTGTGGCAAAGAGACCCCATTTTTCAGGCTTGGGACCCTGTGGCAAAGAGACCTCATTTTTCAGGGTTCGGAACCTGTGGCAAAGATACCCCATTTTTCAGGCTTCGGACCCTGTGGCAAAGAGACAACCCATTTTTCAGGCTTGGTACCCTGTGGCAAAGAGACCCCAATTTTCAGGCTTGGGATCCTGTGGCAAAGAAACCCCATTTTTCAGGGTTCGGACCCTGTAGCGAAGAGACCCCATTTTTCAGGGTTCGGACCCTGTGGCGAAGACAACCCATTTTTCAGGCTTGGGATCCTGTGCCAAAGAGACCCCATTTTCCAGGCTTGGGATCCTGTGCCAAAGAAACCCCATTTTTCAGGCTTGGGATCCTGTGCCAAAGAAACCCCATATGTCAGGCTTGGGATCCTGTGCCAAAGAATCCCCATTTTTTACCCGTGGCTGTTATTGCATGGCTATCGGGTGTGAACTCAAGGCGATGAGGTTACCGGTTCTTTGAGAACTGGTAGTGGCACAGCCACCATGGACCAACGCAATATTAATTTTATGTTGTAAGTTAGAAAATGTATCTTTTAGCCTTTAACAAGGTAAGCTTACAGCACTACTTCAGGCTTGGGATCCTGTAGCAAAGAAACCCCATTTTTCAGGCTTCGGAACCTGTGGCGAAGATACCCCATTTTTCAGGCTTCGGACCCTGTGGCAAAGAGACCCCATTTTTCAGGCTTGGGACCCTGTAGCAAAGAGACCTAATTTTTCAGGGTTCGGAACCTGTGGCAAAGATACCCCATTTTTCAGGCTTCGGACCCTGTGGTAAAGAGACAACCCATTTTTCAGGCTTGGGACCCTGTGGCAAAGAGACAACCCATTTTTCAGGCTTGGGACCTTGTGGCAAAGAGACCCCATTTTTCAGGCTTTGGACCCTGTAGCGAAGAGATCCCATTTTTCAGGGTTCGGACCCTGTGGCGTAGACAACCCATTTTTCAGGCTTGGGATCCTGTGCCAAAGAGACCCCATTTTTCAGGCTTGGGATCCTGTGCCAAAGAAACCCCATTTTTTCAGGCTTGGGATCCTGTGCCAAAGAAACCCCATATGTCAGGCTTGGGATCCTGTGCTAAAGAAACCCCATTTTTTACACGTGGCTGTTATTGCATGGCTATCGGGCGTGGCCTCAAGGCGATGAGGTTACCGGTTCTTTGAGAACTGGTAGTGGCACAGCCACCATGGACCAACGCAATATTAATTTTATGTTGTAAGTTAGAAAATGTATCTTTTAGCCTTTAACAAGGTAAGCTTACAGCACTACTTCAGGCTTGGGATCCTGTAGCAAAGAAACCCCATTTTTCAGGCTTCGGAACCTGTGGCGAAGATACCCCATTTTTCAGGCTTCGGACCCTGTGGCAAAGAGACCCCATTTTTCAGGCTTGGGACCCTGTAGCAAAGAGACCTAATTTTTCAGGGTTCGGAACCTGTGGCAAAGATACCCCATTTTTCAGGCTTCGGACCCTGTGGTAAAGAGACAACCCATTTTTCAGGCTTGGGACCCTGTGGCAAAGAGACAACCCATTTTTCAGGCTTGGGACCTTGTGGCAAAGAGACCCCATTTTTCAGGCTTTGGACCCTGTAGCGAAGAGATCCCATTTTTCAGGGTTCGGACCCTGTGGCGTAGACAACCCATTTTTCAGGCTTGGGATCCTGTGCCAAAGAGACCCCATTTTCCAGGCTTGGGATCCTGTGCCAAAGAAACCCCATTTTTCAGGCTTGGGATCCTGTGCCAAAGAAACCCCATATGTCAGGCTTGGGATCCTGTGCCAAAGAATCCCCATTTTTTACCCGTGGCTGTTATTGCATGGCTATCGGGTGTGAACTCAAGGCGATGAGGTTACCGGTTCTTTGAGAACTGGTAGTGGCACAGCCACCATGGACCAACGCAATATTAATTTTATGTTGTAAGTTAGAAAATGTATCTTTTAGCCTTTAACAAGGTAAGCTTACAGCACTACTTCAGGCTTGGGATCCTGTAGCAAAGAAACCCCATTTTTCAGGCTTCGGAACCTGTGGCGAAGATACCCCATTTTTCAGGCTTCGGACCCTGTGGCAAAGAGACCCCATTTTTCAGGGTTCGGAACCTGTGGCAAAGATACCCCATTTTTCAGGCTTCGGACCCTGTGGCAAAGAGACAACCCATTTTTCAGGGTTCGGACCCTGTAGCGAAGAGACCCCATTTTTCAGGGTTCGGACCCTGTGGCGTAGACAACCCATTTTTCAGGCTTGGGATCCTGTGCCAAAGAGACCCCATTTTTCAGGCTTGGGATCCTGTGCCAAAGAAACCCCATTTTTCAGGCTTGGGATCCTGTGCCAAAGAAACCCCATATGTCAGGCTTGGGATCCTGTGCCAAAGAAACCCCATTTTTTACCCGTGGCTGTTATTGCATGGCTATCGGGCGTGACCTCAAGGCGATGAGGTTACCGGTTCTTTGAGAACTGGTAGTGGCACAGCCACCATGGACCAACGCAATATTAATTTTATGTTGTAAGTTAGAAAATTTATCTTTTAGCCTTTAACAAGGTAAGCTTACAGCACTACTTCAGGCTTGGGATCCTGTAGCAAAGAAACCCCATTTTTCAGGCTTCGGAACCTGTGGCGAAGATACCCCATTTTTCAGGCTTCGGACCCTGTGGCAAAGAGACCCCATTTTTCAGGCTTGGGACCCTGTAGCAAAGAGACCTAATTTTTCAGGGTTCGGAACCTGTGGCAAAGATACCCCATTTTTCAGGCTTCGGACCCTGTGGTAAAGAGACAACCCATTTTTCAGGCTTGGGACCCTGCGGCAAAGAGACAACCCATTTTTCAGGCTTGGGACCTTGTGGCAAAGAGACCCCATTTTTCAGGCTTCGGACCCTGTAGCGAAGAGACCCCATTTTTCAGGGTTCGGACCCTGTGGCGTAGACAACCCATTTTTCAGGCTTGGGATCCTGTGCCAAAGAGACCCCATTTTTCAGGCTTGGGATCCTGTGCCAAAGAAACCCCATTTTTCAGGCTTGGGATCCTGTGCCAAAGAAACCCCATATGTCAGGCTTGGGATCCTGTGCCAAAGAAACCCCATTTTTTACCCATGGCTGTTATTGCATGGCTATCGAGCGTGGCCTCAAGGCGATGAGGTTACCGTTTCTTTGAGAACTGGTAGTGGCAAAGCCACCATGGACCAACGCAATATTAATTTTATGTTGTAAGTTAGAAAATTTATCTTTTAGCCTTTAACAAGGTAAGCTTACAGCACTACTTCAGGCTTGGGATCCTGTAGCAAAGAAACCCCATTTTTCAGGCTTCGGAACCTGTGGCGAAGATACCCCATTTTTCAGGCTTCGGACCCTGTGGCAAAGAGACCCCATTTTTCAGGCTTGGGACCCTGTGGCAAAGAGACCTCATTTTTCAGGGTTCGGAACCTGTGGCAAAGATACCCCATTTTTCAGGCTTCGGACCCTGTGGCAAAGAGACAACCCATTTTTCAGGCTTGGTACCCTGTGGCAAAGAGACCCCAATTTTCAGGCTTGGGATCCTGTGGCAAAGAAACCCCATTTTTCAGGGTTCGGACCCTGTAGCGAAGAGACCCCATTTTTCAGGGTTCGGACCCTGTGGCGAAGACAACCCATTTTTCAGGCTTGGGATCCTGTGCCAAAGAGACCCCATTTTCCAGGCTTGGGATCCTGTGCCAAAGAAACCCCATTTTTCAGGCTTGGGATCCTGTGCCAAAGAAACCCCATATGTCAGGCTTGGGATCCTGTGCCAAAGAATCCCCATTTTTTACCCGTGGCTGTTATTGCATGGCTATCGGGTGTGAACTCAAGGCGATGAGGTTACCGGTTCTTTGAGAACTGGTAGTGGCACAGCCACCATGGACCAACGCAATATTAATTTTATGTTGTAAGTTAGAAAATGTATCTTTTAGCCTTTAACAAGGTAAGCTTACAGCACTACTTCAGGCTTGGGATCCTGTAGCAAAGAAACCCCATTTTTCAGGCTTCGGAACCTGTGGCGAAGATACCCCATTTTTCAGGCTTCGGACCCTGTGGCAAAGAGACCCCATTTTTCAGGCTTGGGACCCTGTAGCAAAGAGACCTAATTTTTCAGGGTTCGGAACCTGTGGCAAAGATACCCCATTTTTCAGGCTTCGGACCCTGTGGTAAAGAGACAACCCATTTTTCAGGCTTGGGACCCTGTGGCAAAGAGACAACCCATTTTTCAGGCTTGGGACCTTGTGGCAAAGAGACCCCATTTTTCAGGCTTTGGACCCTGTAGCGAAGAGATCCCATTTTTCAGGGTTCGGACCCTGTGGCGTAGACAACCCATTTTTCAGGCTTGGGATCCTGTGCCAAAGAGACCCCATTTTTCAGGCTTGGGATCCTGTGCCAAAGAAACCCCATTTTTTCAGGCTTGGGATCCTGTGCCAAAGAAACCCCATATGTCAGGCTTGGGATCCTGTGCTAAAGAAACCCCATTTTTTACACGTGGCTGTTATTGCATGGCTATCGGGCGTGGCCTCAAGGCGATGAGGTTACCGGTTCTTTGAGAACTGGTAGTGGCACAGCCACCATGGACCAACGCAATATTAATTTTATGTTGTAAGTTAGAAAATGTATCTTTTAGCCTTTAACAAGGTAAGCTTACAGCACTACTTCAGGCTTGGGATCCTGTAGCAAAGAAACCCCATTTTTCAGGCTTCGGAACCTGTGGCGAAGATACCCCATTTTTCAGGCTTCGGACCCTGTGGCAAAGAGACCCCATTTTTCAGGCTTGGGACCCTGTAGCAAAGAGACCTAATTTTTCAGGGTTCGGAACCTGTGGCAAAGATACCCCATTTTTCAGGCTTCGGACCCTGTGGTAAAGAGACAACCCATTTTTCAGGCTTGGGACCCTGTGGCAAAGAGACAACCCATTTTTCAGGCTTGGGACCTTGTGGCAAAGAGACCCCATTTTTCAGGCTTTGGACCCTGTAGCGAAGAGATCCCATTTTTCAGGGTTCGGACCCTGTGGCGTAGACAACCCATTTTTCAGGCTTGGGATCCTGTGCCAAAGAGACCCCATTTTTCAGGCTTGGGATCCTGTGCCAAAGAAACCCCATTTTTTCAGGCTTGGGATCCTGTGCCAAAGAAACCCCATATGTCAGGCTTGGGATCCTGTGCCAAAGAAACCCCATTTTTTACACGTGGCTGTTATTGCATGGCTATCGGGCGTGGCCTCAAGGCGATGAGGTTACCGGTTCTTTGAGAACTGGTAGTGGCACAGCCACCATGGACCAACGCAATATTAATTTTATGTTGTAAGTTAGAAAATTTATCTTTTAGCCTTTAACAAGGTAAGCTTACAGCACTACTTCAGGCTTGGGATCCTGTAGCAAAGAAACCCCATTTTTCAGGCTTCGGAACCTGTGGCGAAGATACCCCATTTTTCAGGCTTCGGACCCTGTGGCAAAGAGACCCCATTTTTCAGGCTTGGGAACCTGTGGCAAAGAGACCTCATTTTTCAGGGTTCGGAACCTGTGGCAAAGATACCCCATTTTTCAGGCTTCGGACCCTGTGGCAAAGAGACAACCCATTTTTCAGGGTTCGGACCCTGTAGCGAAGAGACCCCATTTTTCAGGTTTCGGACCCTGTGGCGAAGACAACCCATTTTTCAGGCTTGGGATCCTGTGCCAAAGAGACCCCATTTTCCAGGCTTGGGATCCTGTGCCAAAGAAACCCCATTTTTCAGGCTTGGGATCCTGTGCCAAAGAAACCCCATATGTCAGGCTTGGGATCCTGTGCCAAAGAAACCCAATTTTTTACCCGTGACTGTTATTGCATGGCTATCGGGCGTGGCCTCAAGGCGATGAGGTTACCGGTTCTTTGAGAACTGGTAGTGGCACAGCCACCATGGACCAACGCAATATTAATTTTATGTTGTAAGTTAGAAAATGTATCTTTTAGCCTTTAACAAGGTAAGCTTACAGCACTACTTCAGGCTTGGGATCCTGTAGCAAAGAAACCCCATTTTTCAGGCTTCGGAACCTGTGGCGAAGATACCCCATTTTTCAGGCTTCGGACCCTGTGGCAAAGAGACCCCATTTTTCAGGCTTGGGACCCTGTGGCAAAGAGACCTCATTTTTCAGGGTTCGGAACCTGTGGCAAAGATACCCCATTTTTCAGGCTTCGGACCCTGTGGCAAAGAGACAACCCATTTTTCAGGCTTGGTACCCTGTGGCAAAGAGACCCCAATTTTCAGGCTTGGGATCCTGTGGCAAAGAAACCCCATTTTTCAGGGTTCGGACCCTGTAGCGAAGAGACCCCATTTTTCAGGGTTCGGACCCTGTGGCGAAGACAACCCATTTTTCAGGCTTGGGATCCTGTGCCAAAGAGACCCCATTTTCCAGGCTTGGGATCCTGTGCCAAAGAAACCCCATTTTTCAGGCTTGGGATCCTGTGCCAAAGAAACCCCATATGTCAGGCTTGGGATCCTGTGCCAAAGAATCCCCATTTTTTACCCGTGGCTGTTATTGCATGGCTATCGGGCGTGAACTCAAGGCGATGAGGTTACCGGTTCTTTGAGAACTGGTAGTGGCACAGCCACCATGGACCAACGCAATATTAATTTTATGTTGTAAGTTAGAAAATGTATCTTTTAGCCTTTAACAAGGTAAGCTTACAGCACTACTTCAGGCTTGGGATCCTGTAGCAAAGAAACCCCATTTTTCAGGCTTCGGAACCTGTGGCGAAGATACCCCATTTTTCAGGCTTCGGACCCTGTGGCAAAGAGACCCCATTTTTCAGGCTTGGGACCCTGTAGCAAAGAGACCTAATTTTTCAGGGTTCGGAACCTGTGGCAAAGGTACCCCATTTTTCAGGCTTCGGACCCTGTGGTAAAGAGACAACCCATTTTTCAGGCTTGGGACCCTGTGGCAAAGAGACAACCCATTTTTCAGGCTTGGGACCTTGTGGCAAAGAGACCCCATTTTTCAGGCTTTGGACCCTGTAGCGAAGAGACCCCATTTTTCAGGGTTCGGACCCTGTGGCGTAGACAACCCATTTTTCAGGCTTGGGATCCTGTGCCAAAGAGACCCCATTTTTCAGGCTTGGGATCCTGTGCCAAAGAAACCCCATTTTTTCAGGCTTGGGATCCTGTGCCAAAGAAACCCCATATGTCAGGCTTGGGATCCTGTGCCAAAGAAACCCCATTTTTTACACGTGGCTGTTATTGCATGGCTATCGGGCGTGGCCTCAAGGCGATGAGGTTACCGGTTCTTTGAGAACTGGTAGTGGCACAGCCACCATGGACCAACGCAATATTAATTTTATGTTGTAAGTTAGAAAATTTATCTTTTAGCCTTTAACAAGGTAAGCTTACAGCACTACTTCAGGCTTGGGATCCTGTAGCAAAGAAACCCCATTTTTCAGGCTTCGGAACCTGTGGCGAAGATACCATATTTTTCAGGCTTCGGACCCTGTGGCAAAGAGACCCCATTTTTCAGGCTTGGGAACCTGTGGCAAAGAGACCTCATTTTTCAGGGTTCGGAACCTGTGGCAAAGATACCCCATTTTTCAGGCTTCGGACCCTGTGGCAAAGAGACAACCCATTTTTCAGGGTTCGGACCCTGTAGCGAAGAGACCCCATTTTTCAGGTTTCGGACCCTGTGGCGAAGACAACCCATTTTTCAGGCTTGGGATCCTGTGCCAAAGAGACCCCATTTTCCAGGCTTGGGATCCTGTGCCAAAGAAACCCCATTTTTCAGGCTTGGGATCCTGTGCCAAAGAAACCCCATATGTCAGGCTTGGGATCCTGTGCCAAAGAAACCCAATTTTTTACCCGTGACTGTTATTGCATGGCTATCGGGCGTGGCCTCAAGGCGATGAGGTTACCGGTTCTTTGAGAACTGGTAGTGGCACAGCCACCATGGACCAACGCAATATTAATTTTATGTTGTAAGTTAGAAAATGTATCTTTTAGCCTTTAACAAGGTAAGCTTACAGCACTACTTCAGGCTTGGGATCCTGTAGCAAAGAAACCCCATTTTTCAGGCTTCGGAACCTGTGGCGAAGATACCCCATTTTTCAGGCTTCGGACCCTGTGGCAAAGAGACCCCATTTTTCAGGCTTGGGACCCTGTGGCAAAGAGACCTCATTTTTCAGGGTTCGGAACCTGTGGCAAAGATACCCCATTTTTCAGGCTTCGGACCCTGTGGCAAAGAGACAACCCATTTTTCAGGCTTGGTACCCTGTGGCAAAGAGACCCCAATTTTCAGGCTTGGGATCCTGTGGCAAAGAAACCCCATTTTTCAGGGTTCGGACCCTGTAGCGAAGAGACCCCATTTTTCAGGGTTCGGACCCTGTGGCGAAGACAACCCATTTTTCAGGCTTGGGATCCTGTGCCAAAGAGACCCCATTTTCCAGGCTTGGGATCCTGTGCCAAAGAAACCCCATTTTTCAGGCTTGGGATCCTGTGCCAAAGAAACCCCATATGTCAGGCTTGGGATCCTGTGCCAAAGAATCCCCATTTTTTACCCGTGGCTGTTATTGCATGGCTATCGGGCGTGAACTCAAGGCGATGAGGTTACCGGTTCTTTGAGAACTGGTAGTGGCACAGCCACCATGGACCAACGCAATATTAATTTTATGTTGTAAGTTAGAAAATGTATCTTTTAGCCTTTAACAAGGTAAGCTTACAGCACTACTTCAGGCTTGGGATCCTGTAGCAAAGAAACCCCATTTTTCAGGCTTCGGAACCTGTGGCGAAGATACCCCATTTTTCAGGCTTCGGACCCTGTGGCAAAGAGACCCCATTTTTCAGGCTTGGGACCCTGTAGCAAAGAGACCTAATTTTTCAGGGTTCGGAACCTGTGGCAAAGGTACCCCATTTTTCAGGCTTCGGACCCTGTGGTAAAGAGACAACCCATTTTTCAGGCTTGGGACCCTGTGGCAAAGAGACAACCCATTTTTCAGGCTTGGGACCTTGTGGCAAAGAGACCCCATTTTTCAGGCTTTGGACCCTGTAGCGAAGAGACCCCATTTTTCAGGGTTCGGACCCTGTGGCGTAGACAACCCATTTTTCAGGCTTGGGATCCTGTGCCAAAGAGACCCCATTTTTCAGGCTTGGGATCCTGTGCCAAAGAAACCCCATTTTTTCAGGCTTGGGATCCTGTGCCAAAGAAACCCCATATGTCAGGCTTGGGATCCTGTGCCAAAGAAACCCCATTTTTTACCCGTGGCTGTTATTGCATGGCTATCGGGCGTGGCCTCAAGGCGATGAGGTTACCGGTTCTTTGAGAACTGGTAGTGGCACAGCCACCATGGACCAACGCAATATTAATTTTATGTTGTAAGTTAGAAAATTTATCTTTTAGCCTTTAACAAGGTAAGCTTACAGCACTACTTCAGGCTTGGGATCCTGTAGCAAAGAAACCCCATTTTTCAGGCTTCGGAACCTGTGGCGAAGATACCATATTTTTCAGGCTTCGGACCCTGTGGCAAAGATACCCCATTTTTCAGGCTTGGGAACCTGTGGCAAAGAGACCTCATTTTTCAGGGTTCGGAACCTGTGGCAAAGATACCCCATTTTTCAGGCTTCGGACCCTGTGGCAAAGAGACAACCCATTTTTCAGGGTTCGGACCCTGTAGCGAAGAGACCCCATTTTTCAGGTTTCGGACCCTGTGGCGAAGACAACCCATTTTTCAGGCTTGGGATCCTGTGCCAAAGAGACCCCATTTTCCAGGCTTGGGATCCTGTGCCAAAGAAACCCCATTTTTCAGGCTTGGGATCCTGTGCCAAAGAAACCCCATATGTCAGGCTTGGGATCCTGTGCCAAAGAAACCCAATTTTTTACCCGTGACTGTTATTGCATGGCTATCGGGCGTGGCCTCAAGGCGATGAGGTTACCGGTTCTTTGAGAACTGGTAGTGGCACAGCCACCATGGACCAACGCAATATTAATTTTATGTTGTAAGTTAGAAAATTTATCTTTTAGCCTTTAACAAGGTAAGCTTACAGCACTACTTCAGGCTTGGGATCCTGTAGCAAAGAAACCCCATTTTCAGGCTTCGGAACCTGTGGCGAAGATACCCCATTTTTCAGGCTTCGGACCCTGTGGCAAAGAGACCCCATTTTTCAGGCTTGGGACCCTGTAGCAAAGAGACCTAATTTTTCAGGGTTCGGAACCTGTGGCAAAGATACCCCATTTTTCAGGCTTCGGACCCTGTGGTAAAGAGACAACCCATTTTTCAGGCTTGGGACCCTGTGGCAAAGAGAAAACCCATTTTTCAGGCTTGGGACCTTGTGGCAAAGAGACCCCATTTTTCAGGCTTCGGACCCTGTAGCGAAGAGACCCCATTTTTCAGGGTTCGGACCCTGTGGCGTAGACAACCCATATTTCAGGCTTGGGATCCTGTGCCAAAGAGACCCCATTTTTCAGGCTTGGGATCCTGTGCCAAAGAAACCCCATATGTCAGGCTTGGGATCCTGTGCCAAAGAAACCCCATTTTTTATCCGTGGCTGTTATTGCATGGCTATCGGGCGTGGCCTCAAGGCGATGAGGTTACCGGTTCTTTAAGAACTGGTAGTGGCACAGCCACCATGGACCAACGCAATATTAATTTTATGTTGTAAGTTAGAAAATGTATCTTTTAGCCTTTAACAAGGTAAGCTTACAGCACTACTTCAGGCTTGGGATCCTGTAGCAAAGAAACCCCATTTTTTAGGCTTCGGAACCTGTGGCGAAGATACCCCATTTTTCAGGCTTCGGACCCTGTGGCAAAGAGACCCCATTTTTCAGGCTTGGGACCCTGTAGCAAAGAGACCTAATTTTTCAGGGTTCGGAACCTGTGGCAAAGATACCCCATTTTTCAGGCTTCGGACCCTGTGGTAAAGAGACAACCCATTTTTCAGGCTTGGGACCCTGTGGCAAAGAGACAACCCATTTTTCAGGCTTGGGACCTTGTGGCAAAGAGACCCCATTTTTCAGGCTTCGGACCCTGTAGCGAAGAGACCCCATTTTTCAGGGTTCGGACCCTGTGGCGTAGACAACCCATTTTTCAGGCTTGGGATCCTGTGCCAAAGAGACCCCATTTTTCAGGCTTGGGATCCTGTGCCAAAGAAACCCCATTTTTCAGGCTTGGGATCCTGTGCCAAAGAAACCCCATATGTCAGGCTTGGGATCCTGTGCCAAAGAAACCCCATTTTTTACCCGTGGCTGTTATTGCATGGCTATCGGGCGTGGCCTCAAGGCGATGAGGTTACCGGTTCTTTGAGAACTGGTAGTGGCACAGCCACCATGGACCAACGCAATATTAATTTTATGTTGTAAGTTAGAAAATTTATCTTTTAGCCTTTAACAAGGTAAGCTTACAGCACTACTTCAGGCTTGGGATCCTGTAGCAAAGAAACCCCATTTTTCAGGCTTCGGAACCTGTGGCGAAGATACCCCATTTTTCAGGCTTCGGACCCTGTGGCAAAGAGACCCCATTTTTCAGGCTTGGGACCCTGTAGCAAAGAGACCTAATTTTTCAGGGTTCGGAACCTGTGGCAAAGATACCCCATTTTTCAGGCTTCGGACCCTGTGGTAAAGAGACAACCCATTTTTCAGGCTTGGGACCCTGCGGCAAAGAGACAACCCATTTTTCAGGCTTGGGACCTTGTGGCAAAGAGACCCCATTTTTCAGGCTTCGGACCCTGTAGCGAAGAGACCCCATTTTTCAGGGTTCGGACCCTGTGGCGTAGACAACCCATTTTTCAGGCTTGGGATCCTGTGCCAAAGAGACCCCATTTTTCAGGCTTGGGATCCTGTGCCAAAGAAACCCCATTTTTCAGGCTTGGGATCCTGTGCCAAAGAAACCCCATATGTCAGGCTTGGGATCCTGTGCCAAAGAAACCCCATTTTTTACCCATGGCTGTTATTGCATGGCTATCGAGCGTGGCCTCAAGGCGATGAGGTTACCGTTTCTTTGAGAACTGGTAGTGGCAAAGCCACCATGGACCAACGCAATATTAATTTTTTGTTGTAAGTTAGAAAATTTATCTTTTAGCCTTTAACAAGGTAAGCTTACAGCACTACTTCAGGCTTGGGATCCTGTAGCAAAGAAACCCCATTTTTCAGGCTTCGGAACCTGTGGCGAAGATACCCCATTTTTCAGGCTTCGGACCCTGTGGCAAAGAGACCCCATTTTTCAGGCTTGGGACCCTGTGGCAAAGAGACCTAATTTTTCAGGGTTCGGAACCTGTGGCAAAGATACCCCATTTTTCAGGCTTCGGACCCTGTGGCAAAGAGACAACCCATTTTTCAGGCTTGGTACCCTGTGGCAAAGAGACCCCAATTTTCAGGCTTGGGATCCTGTGGCAAAGAAACCCCATTTTTCAGGGTTCGGACCCTGTAGCGAAGAGACCCCATTTTTCAGGGTTCGGACCCTGTGGCGAAGACAACCCATTTTTCAGGCTTGGGATCCTGTGCCAAAGAGACCCCATTTTCCAGGCTTGGGATCCTGTGCCAAAGAAACCCCATTTTTCAGGCTTGGGATCCTGTGCCAAAGAAACCCCATATGTCAGGCTTGGGATCCTGTGCCAAAGAATCCCCATGTTTTACCCGTGGCTGTTATTGCATGGCTATCGGGCGTGAACTCAAGGCGATGAGGTTACCGGTTCTTTGAGAACTGGTAGTGGCACAGCCACCATGGACCAACGCAATATTAATTTTATGTTGTAAGTTAGAAAATGTATCTTTTAGCCTTTAACAAGGTAAGCTTACAGCACTACTTCAGGCTTGGGATCCTGTAGCAAAGAAACCCCATTTTTCAGGCTTCGGAACCTGTGGCGAAGATAGCCCATTTTTCAGGCTTCGGACCCTGTGGCAAAGAGACCCCATTTTTCAGGCTTGGGACCCTGTAGCAAAGAGACCTAATTTTTCAGGGTTCGGAACCTGTGGCAAAGATACCCCATTTTTCAGGCTTCGGACCCTGTGGTAAAGAGACAACCCATTTTTCAGGCTTGGGACCCTGTGGGGCAAAGAGACCCCAATTTTCAGGCTTGGGATCCTGTAGCAAAGAAACCCCATTTTTCAGGCTTGGGACCCTGTGGCAAAGAGACCTCATTTTTCAGGGTTCGGAACCTGTGGCAAAGATACCCCATTTTTCAGGCTTCGGACCCTGTGGTAAAGAGACAACCCATTTTTCAGGCTTGGGACCCTGTGGCAAAGAGACAACCCATTTTTCAGGCTTCGGACCTTGTGGCAAAGAGACCCCATTTTTCAGGCTTTGGACCCTGTAGCGAAGAGACCCCATTTTTCAGGGTTCGGACCCTGTGGCGTAGACAACCCATTTTTCAGGCTTGGGATCCTGTGCCAAAGAGACCCCATTTTTCAGGCTTGGGATCCTGTGCCAAAGAAACCCCATTTTTCAGGCTTGGGATCCTGTGCCAAAGAAACCCCATATGTCAGGCTTGGGATCCTGTGCCAAAGAAACCCCATTTTTTACACGTGGCTGTTATTGCATGGCTATCGGGCGTGGCCTCAAGGCGATGAGGTTACCGGTTCTTTGAGAACTGGTAGTGGCACAGCCACCATGGACCAACGCAATATTAATTTTATGTTGTAAGTTAGAAAATTTATCTTTTAGCCTTTAACAAGGTAAGCTTACAGCACTACTTAAGGCTTGGGATCCTGTAGCAAAGAAACCCCATTTTTCAGGCTTGGGATCCTGTGCCAAAGAAACCCCATATGTCAGGCTTGGGATCCTGTGCCAAAGAAACCCCATTTTTTACCCGTGGCTGTTATTGCATGGCTATCGGGCGTGGACTCAAGGCGATGAGGTTACCGGTTCTTTGAGAACTGGTAGTGGCACAGCCACCATGGACCAACGCAATATTAATTTTATGTTGTAAGTTAGAAAATGTATCTTTTAGCCTTTAACAAGGTAAGCTTACAGCACTACTTCAGGCTTGGGATCCTGTAGCAAAGAAACCCCATTTTTCAGGCTTCGGAACCTGTGGCGAAGATACCCCATTTTTCAGGCTTCGGACCCTGTGGCAAAGAGACCCCATTTTTCAGGCTTGGGACCCTGTAGCAAAGAGACCTAATTTTTCAGGGTTCGGAACCTGTGGCAAAGATACCCCATTTTTCAGGCTTCGGACCCTGTGGTAAAGAGACAACCCATTTTTCAGGCTTGGGACCCTGTGGCAAAGAGACAACCCATTTTTCAGGCTTGGGACCTTGTGGCAAAGAGACCCCATTTTTCAGGCTTTGGACCCTGTAGCGAAGAGACCCCATTTTTCAGGGTTCGGACCCTGTGGCGTAGACAACCCATTTTTCAGGCTTGGGATCCTGTGCCAAAGAGACCCAATTTTTCAGGCTTGGGATCCTGTGCCAAAGAAACCCCATTTTTCAGGCTTGGGATCCTGTGCCAAAGAAACCCCATTTTTTACACGTGGCTGTTATTGCATGGCTATCGGGCGTGGCCTCAAGGCGATGAGGTTACCGGTTCTTTGAGAACTGGTAGTGGCACAGCCACCATGGACCAACGCAATATTAATTTTATGTTGTAAGTTAGAAAATTTATCTTTTAGCCTTTAACAAGGTAAGCTTACAGCACTACTTCAGGCTTGGGATCCTGTAGCAAAGAAACCCCATTTTTCAGGCTTCGGAACCTGTGGCGAAGATACCCCATTTTTCAGGCTTCGGACCCTGTGGCAAAGAGACCCCATTTTTCAGGCTTGGGAACCTGTGGCAAAGAGACCTCATTTTTCAGGGTTCGGAACCTGTGGCAAAGATACCCCATTTTTCAGGCTTCGGACCCTGTGGCAAAGAGACAACCCATTTTTCAGGGTTCGGACCCTGTAGCGAAGAGACCCAATTTTTCAGGTTTCGGACCCTGTGGCGAAGACAACCCATTTTTCAGGCTTGGGATCCTGTGCCAAAGAGACCCCATTTTCCAGGCTTGGGATCCTGTGCCAAAGAAACCCAATTTTTCAGGCTTGGGATCCTGTGCCAAAGAAACCCCATATGTCAGGCTTGGGATCCTGTGCCAAAGAAACCCCATTTTTTACCCGTGACTGTTATTGCATGGCTATCGGGCGTGGCCTCAAGGCGATGAGGTTACCGGTTCTTTGAGAACTGGTAGTGGCACAGCCACCATGGACCAATGCAATATTAATTTTATGTTGTAAGTTAGAAAATGTATCTTTTAGCCTTTAACAAGGTAAGCTTACAGCACTACTTCAGGCTTGGGATCCTGTAGCAAAGAAACCCCATTTTTCAGGCTTCGGAACCTGTGGCGAAGATACCCCATGTTTCAGGCTTCGGACCCTGTGGCAAAGAGACCCCATTTTTCAGGCTTGGGACCCTGTAGCAAAGAGACCTAATTTTTCAGGGTTCGGAACCTGTGGCAAAGATACCCCATTTTTCAGGCTTCGGACCCTGTGGTAAAGAGACAACCCATTTTTCAGGCTTGGGACCCTGTGGCAAAGAGACAACCCATTTTTCAGGCTTGGGACCTTGTGGCAAAGAGACCCCATTTTTCAGGCTTCGGACCCTGTAGCGAAGAGACCCCATTTTTCAGGGTTCGGACCCTGTGGCGTAGACAACCCATTTTTCAGGCTTGGGATCCTGTGCCAAAGAGACCCCATTTTTCAGGCTTGGGATCCTGTGCCAAAGAAACCCCATTTTTCAGGCTTGGGATCCTGTGCCAAAGAAACCCCATATGTCAGGCTTGGGATCCTGTGCCAAAGAAACCCCATTTTTTACCCGTGGCTGTTATTGCATGGCTATCGGGCGTGGCCTCAAGGCGATGAGGTTACCGGTTCTTTAAGAACTGGTAGTGGCACAGCCACCATGGACCAACGCAATATTAATTTTATGTTGTAAGTTAGAAAATGTATCTTTTAGCCTTTAACAAGGTAAGCTTACAGCACTACTTCAGGCTTGGGATCCTGTAGCAAAGAAACCCCATTTTTCAGGCTTCGGAACCTGTGGCGAAGATACCCCATTTTTCAGGCTTCGGACCCTGTGGTAAAGAGACAACCCATTTTTCAGGCTTGGGACCCTGTAGCAAAGAGACCTAATTTTTCAGGGTTCGGAACCTGTGGCAAAGATACCCCATTTTTCAGGCTTCGGACCCTGTGGTAAAGAGACCCCATTTTTCAGGCTTGGGACCCTGTGGCAAAGAGACAACCCATTTTTCAGGCTTGGGACCTTGTGGCAAAGAGACCCCATTTTTCAGCCTTCGGACCCTGTAGCGAAGAGACCCCATTTTTCAGGGTTCGGACCCTGTGGCGTAGACAACCCATTTTTCAGGCTTGGGATCCTGTGCCAAAGAGACCCCATTTTTCAGGCTTGGGATCCTGTGCCAAAGAAACCCCATTTTTCAGGCTTGGGATCCTGTGCCAAAGAAACCCCATTTTTTACCCGTGGCTGTTATTGCATGGCTATCGGGCGTGGCCTCAAGGCGATGAGGTTAACGGTTCTTTGAGAACTGGTAGTGGCACAGCCACCATGGACCAACGCAATATTAATTTTATGGTGTAAGTTAGAAAATTTATCTTTTAGCCTTTAACAAGGTAAGCTTACAGCACTACTTCAGGCTTGGGATCCTGTAGCAAAGAAACCCCATTTTTCAGGCTTCGGAACCTGTGGCGAAGATACTCAATTTTTCAGGCTTCGGACCCTGTGGCAAAGAGACCCCATTTTTCAGGCTTGGGACCCTGTGGCAAAGAGACCTCATTTTTCAGGGTTCGGAACCTGTGGAAAAGATACCCCATTTTTCAGGCTTCGGACCCTGTGGCAAAGAGACAACCCATTTTTCAGGCTTGGTACCCTGTGGCAAAGAGACCCCAATTTTCAGGCTTAGGATCCTGTGGCAAAGAGACCACATTTTTCAGGGTTCGGACCCTGTAGCGAAGAGACCCCATTTTTCAGGGTTCGGACCCTGTGGCGAAGACAACCCATTTTTCAGGCTTGGGATCCTGTGCCAAAGAGACCCCATTTTCCAGGCTTGGGATCCTGTGCCAAAGAAACCCCATTTTTCAGGCTTGGGATCCTGTGCCAAAGAAACCCCATATGTCAGGCTTGGGATCCTGTGCCAAAGAAACCCCATTTTTTACCCGTGGCTGTTATTGCATGGCTATCGGGCGTGGACTCAAGGCGATGAGGTTACCGGTTCTTTGAGAACTGGTAGTGGCACAGCCACCATGGACCAACGCAATATTAATTTTATGTTGTAAGTTAGAAAATTTATCTTTTAGCCTTTAACAAGGTAAGCTTACAGCACTACTTCAGGCTTGGGATCCTGTAGCAAAGAAACCCCATTTTTCAGGCTTCGGAACCTATGGCGAAGATACCCCATTTTTCAGGCTTCGGACCCTGTGGCAAAGAGACCCCATTTTTCAGGCTTGGGACCCTGTAGCAAAGAGACCTAATTTTTCAGGGTTCGGAACCTGTGGCAAAGATACCCCATTTTTCAGGCTTCGGACCCTGTGGTAAAGAGACAACCCATTTTTCAGGCTTGGGACCCTGTGGCAAAGAGACAACCCATTTTTCAGGCTTGGGACCTTGTGGCAAAGAGACCCCATTTTTCAGGCTTGGGACCCTGTAGCGAAGAGACCCCATTTTTCAGGGTTCGGACCCTGTGGCGTAGACAACCCATTTTTCAGGCTTGGGATCCTGTGCCAAAGAGACCCCATTTTTCAGGCTTGGGATCCTGTGCCAAAGAAACCCCATTTTTCAGGCTTGGGATCCTGTGCCAAAGAAACCCCATATGTCAGGCTTGGGATCCTGTGCCAAAGAAACCCCATTTTTTACCCGTGGCTGTTATTGCATGGCTATCGGGCGTGGCCTCAAGGCGATGAGGTTACCGGTTCTTTGAGAACTGGTAGTGGCACAGCCACCATGGACCAACGCAATTTTAATTTTATGTTGTAAGTTAGAAAATTTATCTTTTAGCCTTTAACAAGGTAAGCTTACAGCACTACTTCAGGCTTGGGATCCTGTAGCAAAGAAACCCCATTTTTCAGGCTTCGGAACCTGTGGCGAAGATACCCCATTTTTCAGGCTTCGGACCCTGTGGCAAAGAGACCCCATTTTTCAGGCTTGGGAACCTGTGGCAAAGAGACCTCATTTTTCAGGGTTCGGAACCTGTGGCAAAGATACCCCATTTTTCAGGCTTCGGACCCTGTGGCAAAGAGACAACCCATTTTTCAGGGTTCGGACCCTGTAGCGAAGAGACCCCATTTTTCAGGTTTCGGACCCTGTGGCGAAGACAACCCATTTTTCAGGCTTGGGATCCTGTGCCAAAGAGACCCCATTTTCCAGGCTTGGGATCCTGTGCCAAAGAAACCCCATTTTTCAGGCTTGGGATCCTGTGCCAAAGAAACCCCATATGTCAGGCTTGGGATCCTGTGCCAAAGAAACCCCATTTTTTACCCGTGACTGTTATTGCATGGCTATCGGGCGTGGCCTCAAGGCGATGAGGTTACCGGTTCTTTGAGAACTGGTAGTGGCACAGCCACCATGGACCAACGCAATATTAATTTTATGTTGTAAGTTAGAAAATGTATCTTTTAGCCTTTAACAAGGTAAGCTTACAGCACTACTTCAGGCTTGGGATCCTGTAGAAAAGAAACCCCATTTTTCAGGCTTCGGAACCTGTGGCGAAGATACCCCATTTTTCAGGCTTCGGACCCTGTGGCAAAGAGACCCCATTTTTCAGGCTTGG
Organism: Pseudophryne corroboree; assembly: GCF_028390025.1. Taxonomy (NCBI): domain Eukaryota; kingdom Metazoa; phylum Chordata; class Amphibia; order Anura; family Myobatrachidae; genus Pseudophryne; species Pseudophryne corroboree. The sequence goes on along the minus strand of NC_086448.1, from coordinate 156,034,083 downwards.
GACCCTGTAGCAAAGAGACCTAATTTTTCAGGGTTCGGAACCTGTGGCAAAGATACCCCATTTTTCAGGCTTCGGACCCTGTGGTAAAGAGACAACCCATTTTTCAGGCTTGGGACCCTGTGGCAAAGAGACAACCCATTTTTCAGGCTTGGGACCTTGTGGCAAAGAGACCCCATTTTTCAGGCTTCGGACCCTGTAGCGAAGAGACCCCATTTTTCAGGGTTCGGACCCTGTGGCGTAGACAACCCATTTTTCAGGCTTGGGATCCTGTGCCAAAGAGACCCCATTTTTCAGGCTTGGGATCCTGTGCCAAAGAAACCCCATTTTTTACCCATGGCTGTTATTGCATGGCTATCGGGCGTGGCCTCAAGGCGATGAGGTTACCGGTTCTTTGAGAACTGGTAGTGGCACAGCCACCATGGACCAACGCAATATTAATTTTATGTTGTAAGTTAGAAAATGTATCTTTTAGCCTTTAACAAGGTAAGCTTACAGCACTACTTCAGGCTTGGGATCCTGTAGCAAAGAAACCCCATTTTTCAGGCTTCGGAACCTGTGGCGAAGATACCCCATTTTTCAGGCTTCGGACCCTGTGGCAAAGAGACCCCATTTTTCAGGCTTGGGACCCTGTGGCAAAGAGACCTCATTTTTCAGGGTTCGGAACCTGTGGCAAAGTTACCCCATTTTTCAGGCTTCGGACCCTGTGGTAAAGAGACAACCCATTTTTCAGGCTTGGTACCCTGTGGCAAAGAGACCCCAATTTTCAGGCATGGGATCCTGTGGCAAAGAGTCCCCATTTTTCAGGGTTCGGACCCTGTAGCGAAGAGACCCCATTTTTCAGGGTTCGGACCCTGTGGCGAAGACAACCCATTTTTCAGGCTTGGGATCCTGTGCCAAAGAGACCCCATTTTCCAGGCTTGGGATCCTGTGCCAAAGAAACCCCATTTTTCAGGCTTGGGATCCTGTGCCAAAGAAACCCCATATGTCAGGCTTGGGATCCTGTGCCAAAGAAACCCCATTTTTTACCCGTGGCTGTTATTGCATGGCTATCGGGCGTGGCCTCAAGGCGATGAGGTTACCGGTTCTTTGAGAACTGGTAGTGGCACAGCCACCATGGACCAACGCAATATTAATTTTATGTTGTAAGTTAGAAAATGTATCTTTTAGCCTTTAACAAGGTAAGCTTACAGCACTACTTCAGGCTTGGGATCCTGTAGCAAAGAAACCCCATTTTTCAGGCTTCGGACCCTGTGGCAAAGAGACAACCCATTTTTCAGGGTTCGGACCCTGTAGCGAAGAGACCCCATTTTTCAGGTTTCGGACCCTGTGGCGAAGACAACCCATTTTTCAGGCTTGGGATCCTGTGGCAAAGAGACCTCATTTTTCAGGGTTCGGAACCTGTGGCAAAGATACCCCATTTTTCAGGCTTCGGACCCTGTGGCAAAGAGACAACCCATTTTTCAGGCTTGGTACCCTGTGGCAAAGAGACCCCAATTTTCAGGCTTGGGATCCTGTGGCAAAGAGACCCCATTTTTCAGGGTTCGGACCCTGTAGCGAAGAGACCCCATTTTTCAGGGTTCGGACCCTGTGGCGAAGACAACCCATTTTTCAGGCTTGGGATCCTGTGCCAAAGAGACCCCATTTTCCAGGCTTGGGATCCTGTGCCAAAGAAACCCCATTTTTCAGGCTTGGGATCCTGTGCCAAAGAAACCCCATATGTCAGGCTTGGGATCCTGTGCCAAAGAAACCCCATTTTTTACCCGTGGCTGTTATTGCATGGCTATCGGGCGTGGACTCAAGGCGATGAGGTTACCGGTTCTTTGAGAACTGGTAGTGGCACAGCCACCATGGACCAACGCAATATTAATTTTATGTTGTAAGTTAGAAAATGTATCTTTTAGCCTTTAACAAGGTAAGCTTACAGCACTACTTCAGGCTTGGGATCCTGTAGCAAAGAAACCCCATTTTTCAGGCTTCGGAACCTGTGGCGAAGATACCCCATTTTTCAGGCTTCGGACCCTGTGGCAAAGAGACCCCATTTTTCAGGCTTGGGACCCTGTAGCAAAGAGACCTAATTTTTCAGGGTTCGGAACCTGTGGCAAAGATACCCCATTTTTCAGGCTTCGGACCCTGTGGTAAAGAGACAACCCATTTTTCAGGCTTGGGACCCTGTGGCAAAGAGACAACCCATTTTTCAGGCTTCGGACCTTGTGGCAAAGAGACCCCATTTTTCAGGCTTTGGACCCTGTAGCGAAGAGACCCCATTTTTCAGGGTTCGGACCCTGTGGCGTAGACAACCCATTTTTCAGGCTTGGGATCCTGTGCCAAAGAGACCCCATTTTTCAGGCTTGGGATCCTGTGCCAAAGAAACCCTATTTTTCAGGCTTGGGATCCTGTGCCAAAGAAACCCCATATGTCAGGCTTGGGATCCTGTGCCAAAGAAACCCCATTTTTTACACGTGGCTGTTATTGCATGGCTATCGGGCGTGGCCTCAAGGCGATGAGGTTACCGGTTCTTTGAGAACTGGTAGTGGCACAGCCACCATGGACCAACGCAATATTAATTTTATGTTGTAAGTTAGAAAATTTATCTTTTAGCCTTTAACAAGGTAAGCTTACAGCACTACTTCAGGCTTGGGATCCTGTAGCAAAGAAACCCCATTTTTCAGGCTTCGGAACCTGTGGCGAAGATACCCCATTTTTCAGGCTTCGGACCCTGTGGCAAAGAGACCCCATTTTTCAGGCTTGGGAACCTGTGGCAAAGAGACCTCATTTTTCAGGGTTCGGAACCTGTGGCAAAGATACCCCATTTTTCAGGCTTCGGACCCTGTGGCAAAGAGACAACCCATTTTTCAGGGTTCGGACCCTGTAGCGAAGAGACCCCATTTTTCTGGTTTCGGACCCTGTGGCGAAGACAACCCATTTTTCAGGCTTGGGATCCTGTGCCAAAGAGACCCCATTTTCCAGGCTTGGGATCCTGTGCCAAAGAAACCACATTTTTCAGGCTTGGGATCCTGTGCCAAAGAAACCCCATATGTCAGGCTTGGGATCCTGTGCCAAAGAAACCCCATTTTTTACCCGTGACTGTTATTGCATGGCTATCGGGCGTGGCCTCAAGGCGATGAGGTTACCTGTTCTTTGAGAACTGGTAGTGGCACAGCCACCATGGACCAACGCAATATTAATTTTATGTTGTAAGTTAGAAAATGTATCTTTTAGCCTTTAACAAGGTAAGCTTACAGCACTACTTCAGGCTTGGGATCCTGTAGCAAAGAAACCCCATTTTTCAGGCTTCGGAACCTGTGGCGAAGATACCCCATTTTTCAGGCTTCGGACCCTGTGGTAAAGAGACAACCCATTTTTCAGGCTTGGGACCCTGTAGCAAAGAGACCTAATTTTTCAGGGTTCGGAACCTGTGGCAAAGATACCCCATTTTTCAGGCTTCGGACCCTGTGGTAAAGAGACAACCCATTTTTCAGGCTTGGGACCCTGTGGCAAAGAGACAACCCATTTTTCAGGCTTGGGACCTTGTGGCAAAGAGACCCCATTTTTCAGCCTTCGGACCCTGTAGCGAAGAGACCCCATTTTTCAGGGTTCGGACCCTGTGGCGTAGACAACCCATTTTTCAGGCTTGGGATCCTGTGCCAAAGAGACCCCATTTTTCAGGCTTGGGATCCTGTGCCAAAGAAACCCCATTTTTCAGGCTTGGGATCCTGTGCCAAAGAAACCCCATTTTTTACCCGTGGCTGTTATTGCATGGCTATCGGGCGTGGCCTCAAGGCGATGAGGTTACCGGTTCTTTGAGAACTGGTAGTGGCACAGCCACCATGGACCAACGCAATATTAATTTTATGTTGTAAGTTAGAAAATTTATCTTTTAGCCTTTAACAAGGTAAGCTTACAGCACTACTTCAGGCTTGGGATCCTGTAGCAAAGAAACCCCATTTTTCAGGCTTCGGAACCTGTGGCGAAGATACTCCATTTTTCAGGCTTCGGACCCTGTGGCAAAGAGACCCCATTTTTCAGGCTTGGGACCCTGTGGCAAAGAGACCTCATTTTTCAGGGTTCGGAACCTGTGGCAAAGATACCCCATTTTTCAGGCTTCGGACCCTGTGGCAAAGAGACAACCCATTTTTCAGGCTTGGTACCCTGTGGCAAAGAGACCCCAATTTTCAGGCTTAGGATCCTGTGGCAAAGAGACCCCATTTTTCAGGGTTCGGACCCTGTAGCGAAGAGACCCCATTTTTCAGGGTTCGGACCCTGTGGCGAAGACAACCCATTTTTCAGGCTTGGGATCCTGTGCCAAAGAGACCCCATTTTCCAGGCTTGGGATCCTGTGCCAAAGAAACCCCATTTTTCAGGCTTGGGATCCTGTGCCAAAGAAACCCCATATGTCAGGCTTGGGATCCTGTGCCAAAGAAACCCCATTTTTTACCCGTGGCTGTTATTGCATGGCTATCGGGCGTGGACTCAAGGCGATGAGGTTACCGGTTCTTTGAGAACTGGTAGTGGCACAGCCACCATGGACCAACGCAATATTAATTTTATGTTGTAAGTTAGAAAATGTATCTTTTAGCCTTTAACAAGGTAAGCTTACAGCACTACTTCAGGCTTGGGATCCTGTAGCAAAGAAACCCCATTTTTCAGGCTTCGGAACCTGTGGCGAAGATACCCCATTTTTCAGGCTTCGGACCCTGTGGCAAAGAGACCCCATTTTTCAGGCTTGGGACCCTGTAGCAAAGAGACCTAATTTTTCAGGGTTCGGAACCTGTGGCAAAGATACCCCATTTTTCAGGCTTCGGACCCTGTGGTAAAGAGACAACCCATTTTTCAGGCTTGGGACCCTGTGGCAAAGAGACAACCCATTTTTCAGGCTTCGGACCTTGTGGCAAAGAGACCCCATTTTTCAGGCTTTGGACCCTGTAGCGAAGAGACCCCATTTTTCAGGGTTCGGACCCTGTGGCGTAGACAACCCATTTTTCAGGCTTGGGATCCTGTGCCAAAGAGACCCCATTTTTCAGGCTTGGGATCCTGTGCCAAAGAAACCCTATTTTTCAGGCTTGGGATCCTGTGCCAAAGAAACCCCATATGTCAGGCTTGGGATCCTGTGCCAAAGAAACCCCATTTTTTACACGTGGCTGTTATTGCATGGCTATCGGGCGTGGCCTCAAGGCGATGAGGTTACCGGTTCTTTGAGAACTGGTAGTGGCACAGCCACCATGGACCAACGCAATATTAATTTTATGTTGTAAGTTAGAAAATTTATCTTTTAGCCTTTAACAAGGTAAGCTTACAGCACTACTTCAGGCTTGGGATCCTGTAGCAAAGAAACCCCATTTTTCAGGCTTCGGAACCTGTGGCGAAGATACCCCATTTTTCAGGCTTCGGACCCTGTGGCAAAGAGACCCCATTTTTCAGGCTTGGGAACCTGTGGCAAAGAGACCTCATTTTTCAGGGTTCGGAACCTGTGGCAAAGATACCCCATTTTTCAGGCTTCGGACCCTGTGGCAAAGAGACAACCCATTTTTCAGGGTTCGGACCCTGTAGCGAAGAGACCCCATTTTTCAGGTTTCGGACCCTGTGGCGAAGACAACCCATTTTTCAGGCTTGGGATCCTGTGCCAAAGAGACCCCATTTTCCAGGCTTGGGATCCTGTGCCAAAGAAACCACATTTTTCAGGCTTGGGATCCTGTGCCAAAGAAACCCCATATGTCAGGCTTGGGATCCTGTGCCAAAGAAACCCCATTTTTTACCCGTGACTGTTATTGCATGGCTATCGGGCGTGGCCTCAAGGCGATGAGGTTACCGGTTCTTTGAGAACTGGTAGTGGCACAGCCACCATGGACCAACGCAATATTAATTTTATGTTGTAAGTTAGAAAATGTATCTTTTAGCCTTTAACAAGGTAAGCTTACAGCACTACTTCAGGCTTGGGATCCTGTAGCAAAGAAACCCCATTTTTCAGGCTTCGGAACCTGTGGCGAAGATACCCCATTTTTCAGGCTTCGGACCCTGTGGCAAAGAGACCCCATTTTTCAGGCTTGGGACCCTGTAGCAAAGAGACCTAATTTTTCAGGGTTCGGAACCTGTGGCAAAGATACCCCATTTTTCAGGCTTCGGACCCTGTGGTAAAGAGACAACCCATTTTTCAGGCTTGGGACCCTGTGGCAAAGAGACAACCCATTTTTCAGGCTTGGGACCTTGTGGCAAAGAGACCCCATTTTTCAGGCTTCGGACCCTGTAGCGAAGAGACCCCATTTTTCAGGGTTCGGACCCTGTGGCGTAGACAACCCATTTTTCAGGCTTGGGATCCTGTGCCAAAGAGACCCCATTTTTCAGGCTTGGGATCCTGTGCCAAAGAAACCCCATTTTTCAGGCTTGGGATCCTGTGCCAAAGAAACCCCATATGTCAGGCTTGGGATCCTGTGCCAAAGAAACCCCATTTTTTACCCGTGGCTGTTATTGCATGGCTATCGGGCGTGGCCTCAAGGCGATGAGGTTACCGGTTCTTTAAGAACTGGTAGTGGCACAGCCACCATGGACCAACGCAATATTAATTTTATGTTGTAAGTTAGAAAATGTATCTTTTAGCCTTTAACAAGGTAAGCTTACAGCACTACTTCAGGCTTGGGATCCTGTAGAAAAGAAACCCCATTTTTCAGGCTTCGGAACCTGTGGCGAAGATACCCCATTTTTCAGGCTTCGGACCCTGTGGCAAAGAGACCCCATTTTTCAGGCTTGGGACCCTGTAGCAAAGAGACCTAATTTTTCAGGGTTCGGAACCTGTGGCAAAGATACCCCATTTTTCAGGCTTCGGACCCTGTGGTAAAGAGACAACCCATTTTTCAGGCTTGGGACCCTGTGGCAAAGAGACAACCCATTTTTCAGGCTTGGGACCTTGTGGCAAAGAGACCCCATTTTTCAGGCTTCGGACCCTGTAGCGAAGAGACCCCATTTTTCAGGGTTCGGACCCTGTGGCGTAGACAACCCATTTTTCAGGCTTGGGATCCTGTGCCAAAGAGACCCCATTTTTCAGGCTTGGGATCCTGTGCCAAAGAAACCCCATTTTTCAGGCTTGGGATCCTGTGCCAAAGAAACCCCATATGTCAGGCTTGGGATCCTGTGCCAAAGAAACCCCATTTTTTACCCATGGCTGTTATTGCATGGCTATCGGGCGTGGCCTCAAGGCGATGAGGTTACCGGTTCTTTGAGAACTGGTAGTGGCACAGCCACCATGGACCAACGCAATATTAATTTTATGTTGTAAGTTAGAAAATGTATCTTTTAGCCTTTAACAAGGTAAGCTTACAGCACTACTTCAGGCTTGGGATCCTGTAGCAAAGAAACCCCATTTTTCAGGCTTCGGAACCTGTGGCGAAGATACCCCATTTTTCAGGCTTCGGACCCTGTGGCAAAGAGACCCCATTTTTCAGGCTTGGGACCCTGTGGCAAAGAGACCTCATTTTTCAGGGTTCGGAACCTGTGGCAAAGTTACCCCATTTTTCAGGCTTCGGACCCTGTGGTAAAGAGACAACCCATTTTTCAGGCTTGGTACCCTGTGGCAAAGAGACCCCAATTTTCAGGCATGGGATCCTGTGGCAAAGAGTCCCCATTTTTCAGGGTTCGGACCCTGTAGCGAAGAGACCCCATTTTTCAGGGTTCGGACCCTGTGGCGAAGACAACCCATTTTTCAGGCTTGGGATCCTGTGCCAAAGAGACCCCATTTTCCAGGCTTGGGATCCTGTGCCAAAGAAACCCCATTTTTCAGGCTTGGGATCCTGTGCCAAAGAAACCCCATATGTCAGGCTTGGGATCCTGTGCCAAAGAAACCCCATTTTTTACCCGTGGCTGTTATTGCATGGCTATCGGGCGTGGCCTCAAGGCGATGAGGTTACCGGTTCTTTGAGAACTGGTAGTGGCACAGCCACCATGGACCAACGCAATATTAATTTTATGTTGTAAGTTAGAAAATGTATCTTTTAGCCTTTAACAAGGTAAGCTTACAGCACTACTTCAGGCTTGGGATCCTGTAGCAAAGAAACCCCATTTTTCAGGCTTCGGACCCTGTGGCAAAGAGACAACCCATTTTTCAGGGTTCGGACCCTGTAGCGAAGAGACCCCATTTTTCAGGTTTCGGACCCTGTGGCGAAGACAACCCATTTTTCAGGCTTGGGATCCTGTGGCAAAGAGACCTCATTTTTCAGGGTTCGGAACCTGTGGCAAAGATACCCCATTTTTCAGGCTTCGGACCCTGTGGCAAAGAGACAACCCATTTTTCAGGCTTGGTACCCTGTGGCAAAGAGACCCCAATTTTCAGGCTTGGGATCCTGTGGCAAAGAGACCCCATTTTTCAGGGTTCGGACCCTGTAGCGAAGAGACCCCATTTTTCAGGGTTCGGACCCTGTGGCGAAGACAACCCATTTTTCAGGCTTGGGATCCTGTGCCAAAGAGACCCCATTTTCCAGGCTTGGGATCCTGTGCCAAAGAAACCCCATTTTTCAGGCTTGGGATCCTGTGCCAAAGAAACCCCATATGTCAGGCTTGGGATCCTGTGCCAAAGAAACCCCATTTTTTACCCGTGGCTGTTATTGCATGGCTATCGGGCGTGGACTCAAGGCGATGAGGTTACCGGTTCTTTAAGAACTGGTAGTGGCACAGCCACCATGGACCAACGCAATATTAATTTTATGTTGTAAGTTAGAAAATGTATCTTTTAGCCTTTAACAAGGTAAGCTTACAGCACTACTTCAGGCTTGGGATCCTGTAGCAAAGAAACCCCATTTTTCAGGCTTCGGAACCTGTGGCGAAGATACCCCATTTTTCAGGCTTCGGACCCTGTGGCAAAGAGACCCCATTTTTCAGGCTTGGGACCCTGTAGCAAAGAGACCTAATTTTTCAGGGTTCGGAACCTGTGGCAAAGATACCCCATTTTTCAGGCTTCGGACCCTGTGGTAAAGAGACAACCCATTTTTCAGGCTTGGGACCCTGTGGCAAAGAGACAACCCATTTTTCAGGCTTCGGACCTTGTGGCAAAGAGACCCCATTTTTCAGGCTTTGGACCCTGTAGCGAAGAGACCCCATTTTTCAGGGTTCGGACCCTGTGGCGTAGACAACCCATTTTTCAGGCTTGGGATCCTGTGCCAAAGAGACCCCATTTTTCAGGCTTGGGATCCTGTGCCAAAGAAACCCTATTTTTCAGGCTTGGGATCCTGTGCCAAAGAAACCCCATATGTCAGGCTTGGGATCCTGTGCCAAAGAAACCCCATTTTTTACACGTGGCTGTTATTGCATGGCTATCGGGCGTGGCCTCAAGGCGATGAGGTTACCGGTTCTTTGAGAACTGGTAGTGGCACAGCCACCATGGACCAACGCAATATTAATTTTATGTTGTAATTTAGAAAATGTATCTTTTAGCCTTTAACAAGGTAAGCTTACAGCACTACTTCAGGCTTGGGATCCTGTAGCAAAGAAACCCCATTTTTCAGGCTTCGGAACCTGTGGCGAAGATACCCCATTTTTCAGGCTTCGGACCCTGTGGCAAAGAGACCCCATTTTTCAGGCTTGGGAACCTGTGGCAAAGAGACCTCATTTTTCAGGGTTCGGAACCTGTGGCAAAGATACCCCATTTTTCAGGCTTCGGACCCTGTGGCAAAGAGACAACCCATTTTTCAGGGTTCGGACCCTGTAGCGAAGAGACCCCATTTTTCAGGTTTCGGACCCTGTGGCGAAGACAACCCATTTTTCAGGCTTGGGATCCTGTGCCAAAGAGACCCCATTTTCCAGGCTTGGGATCCTGTGCCAAAGAAACCTCATTTTTCAGGCTTGGGATCCTGTGCCAAAGAAACCCCATATGTCAGGCTTGGGATCCTGTGCCAAAGAAACCCCATTTTTTACCCGTGACTGTTATTGCATGGCTATCGGGCGTGGCCTCAAGGCGATGAGGTTACCGGTTCTTTGAGAACTGGTAGTGGCACAGCCACCATGGACCAACGCAATATTAATTTTATGTTGTAAGTTAGAAAATGTATCTTTTAGCCTTTAACAAGGTAAGCTTACAGCACTACTTCAGGCTTGGGATCCTGTAGCAAAGAAACCCCATTTTTCAGGCTTCGGAACCTGTGGCGAAGATACCCCATTTTTCAGGCTTCGGACCCTGTGGCAAAGAGACCCCATTTTTCAGGCTTGGGACCCTGTAGCAAAGAGACCTAATTTTTCAGGGTTCGGAACCTGTGGCAAAGATACCCCATTTTTCAGGCTTCGGACCCTGTGGTAAAGAGACAACCCATTTTTCAGGCTTGGGACCCTGTGGCAAAGAGACAACCCATTTTTCAGGCTTGGGACCTTGTGGCAAAGAGACCCCATTTTTCAGGCTTCGGACCCTGTAGCGAAGAGACCCCATTTTTCAGGGTTCGGACCCTGTGGCGTAGACAACCCATTTTTCAGGCTTGGGATCCTGTGCCAAAGAGACCCCATTTTTCAGGCTTGGGATCCTGTGCCAAAGAAACCCCATTTTTCAGGCTTGGGATCCTGTGCCAAAGAAACCCCATATGTCAGGCTTGGGATCCTGTGCCAAAGAAACCCCATTTTTTACCCGTGGCTGTTATTGCATGGCTATCGGGCGTGGCCTCAAGGCGATGAGGTTACCGGTTCTTTAAGAACTGGTAGTGGCACAGCCACCATGGACCAACGCAATATTAATTTTATGTTGTAAGTTAGAAAATGTATCTTTTAGCCTTTAACAAGGTAAGCTTACAGCACTACTTCAGGCTTGGGATCCTGTAGCAAAGAAACCCCATTTTTCAGGCTTCGGAACCTGTGGCGAAGATACCCCATTTTTCAGGCTTCGGACCCTGTGGTAAAGAGACAACCCATTTTTCAGGCTTGGGACCCTGTAGCAAAGAGACCTAATTTTTCAGGGTTCGGAACCTGTGGCAAAGATACCCCATTTTTCAGGCTTCGGACCCTGTGGTAAAGAGACAACCCATTTTTCAGGCTTGGGACCCTGTGGCAAAGAGACAACCCATTTTTCAGGCTTGGGACCTTGTGGCAAAGAGACCCCATTTTTCAGCCTTCGGACCCTGTAGCGAAGAGACCCCATTTTTCAGGGTTCGGACCCTGTGGCGTAGACAACCCATTTTTCAGGCTTGGGATCCTGTGCCAAAGAGACCCCATTTTTCAGGCTTGGGATCCTGTGCCAAAGAAACCCCATTTTTCAGGCTTGGGATCCTGTGCCAAAGAAACCCCATTTTTTACCCGTGGCTGTTATTGCATGGCTATCGGGCGTGGACTCAAGGCGATGAGGTTACCGGTTCTTTGAGAACTGGTAGTGGCACAGCCACCATGGACCAACGCAATATTAATTTTATGTTGTAAGTTAGAAAATGTATCTTTTAGCCTTTAACAAGGTAAGCTTACAGCACTACTTCAGGCTTGGGATCCTGTAGCAAAGAAACACCATTTTTCAGGCTTCGGAACCTGTGGCGAAGATACCCCATTTTTCAGGCTTCGGACCCTGTGGCAAAGAGACCCCATTTTTCAGGCTTGGGACCCTGTAGCAAAGAGACCTAATTTTTCAGGGTTCGGAACCTGTGGCAAAGATACCCCATTTTTCAGGCTTCGGACCCTGTGGTAAAGAGACAACCCATTTTTCAGGCTTGGGACCCTGTGGCAAAGAGACAACCCATTTTTCAGGCTTGGGACCATGTGGCAAAGAGACCCCATTTTTCAGGCTTTGGACCCTGTAGCGAAGAGACCCCATTTTTCAGGGTTCGGACCCTGTGGCGTACACAACCCATTTTTCAGGCTTGGGATCCTGTGCCAAAGAGACCCCATTTTTCAGGCTTGGGATCCTGTGCCAAAGAAACCCCATTTTTCAGGCTTGGGATCCTGTGCCAAAGAAACCCCATATGTCAGGCTTGGGATCCTGTGCCAAAGAAACCCCATTTTTTACACGTGGCTGTTATTGCATGGCTATCGGGCGTGGCCTCAAGGCGATGAGGTTACCGGTTCTTTGAGAACTGGTAGTGGCACAGCCACAATGGACCAACGCAATATTAATTTTATGTTGTAAGTTAGAAAATTTATCTTTTAGCCTTTAACAAGGTAAGCTTACAGCACTACTTCAGGCTTGGGATCCTGTAGCAAAGAAACCCCATTTTTCAGGCTTCGGAACCTGTGGCGAAGATACCCCATTTTTCAGGCTTCGGACCCTGTGGCAAAGAGACCCCATTTTTAAGGCTTGGGAACCTGTGGCAAAGAGACCTCATTTTTCAGGGTTCGGAACCTGTGGCAAAGATACCCCATTTTTCAGGCTTCGGACCCTGTGGCAAAGAGACAACCCATTTTTCAGGGTTCGGACCCTGTAGCGAAGAGACCCCATTTTTCAGGTTTCGGACCCTGTGGCGAAGACAACCCATTTTTCAGGCTTGGGATTCTGTGCCAAAGAGACCCCATTTTCCAGGCTTGGGATCCTGTGCCAAAGAAACCCCATTTTTCAGGCTTGGGATCCTGTGCCAAAGAAACCCCATATGTCAGGCTTGGGATCCTGTGCCAAAGAAACCCCATTTTTTACCCGTGACTGTTATTGCATGGCTATCGGGCGTGGCCTCAAGGCGATGAGGTTACCGGTTCTTTGAGAACTGGTAGTGGCACAGCCACCATGGACCAACGCAATATTAATTTTATGTTGTAAGTTAGAAAATTTATCTTTTAGCCTTTAACAAGGTAAGCTTACAGCACTACTTCAGGCTTGGGATCCTGTAGAAAAGAAACCCCATTTTTCAGGCTTCGGAACCTGTGGCGAAGATACCCCATTTTTCAGGCTTCGGACCCTGTGGCAAAGAGACCCCATTTTTCAGGCTTGGGACCCTGTAGCAAAGAGACCTAATTTTTCAGGGTTCGGAACCTGTGGCAAAGATACCCCATTTTTCAGGCTTCGGACCCTGTGGTAAAGAGACAACCCATTTTTCAGGCTTGGGACCCTGTGGCAAAGAGACAACCCATTTTTCAGGCTTGGGACCTTGTGGCAAAGAGACCCCATTTTTCAGGCTTCGGACCCTGTAGCGAAGAGACCCCATTTTTCAGGGTTCGGACCCTGTGGCGTAGACAACCCATTTTTCAGGCTTGGGATCCTGTGCCAAAGAGACCCCATTTTTCAGGCTTGGGATCCTGTGCCAAAGAGACCCCATTTTTCAGGCTTGGGATCCTGTGCCAAAGAAACCCCATTTTTCAGGCTTGGTATCCTGTGCCAAAGAAACCCCATATGTCAGGCTTGGGATCCTGTGCCAAAGAAACCCCATTTTTTACCCATGGCTGTTATTGCATGGCTATCGGGCGTGGCCTCAAGGCGATGAGGTTACCGGTTCTTTGAGAACTGGTAGTGGCACAGCCACCATGGACCAACGCAATATTAATTTTATGTTGTAAGTTAAAAAATGTATCTTTTAGCCTTTAACAAGGTAAGCTTACAGCACTACTTCAGGCTTGGGATCCTGTAGCAAAGAAACCCCATTTTTCAGGCTTCGGAACCTGTGGCGAAGATACCCCATTTTTCAGGCTTCGGACCCTGTGGCAAAGAGACCCCATTTTTCAGGCTTGGGACCCTGTGGCAAAGAGACCTCATTTTTCAGGGTTCGGAACCTGTGGCAAAGATACCCCATTTTTCAGGCTTCGGACCCTGTGGCAAAGAGACAACCCATTTTTCAGGCTTGGTACCCTGTGGCAAAGAGACCCCAATTTTCAGGCTTGGGATCCTGTGGCAAAGAGACCCCATTTTTTAGGGTTCGGACCCTGTAGCGAAGAGACCCCATTTTTCAGGGTTCGGACCCTGTGGCGAAGACAACCCATTTTTCAGGCTTGGGATCCTGTGCCAAAGAGACCCCATTTTCCAGGCTTGGGATCCTGTGCCAAAGAAACCCCATTTTTCAGGCTTGGGATCCTGTGCCAAAGAAACCCCATATGTCAGGCTTGGGATCCTGTGCCAAAGAAACCCCATTTTTTACCCGTGGCTGTTATTGCATGGCTATCGGGCGTGGACTCAAGGCGATGAGGTTACCGGTTCTTTGAGAACTGGTAGTGGCACAGCCACCATGGACCAACGCAATATTAATTTTATGTTGTAAGTTAGAAAATGTATCTTTTAGCCTTTAACAAGGTAAGCTTACAGCACTACTTCAGGCTTGGGATCCTGTAGCAAAGAAACCCCATTTTTCAGGCTTCGGACCCTGTGGCAAAGAGACAACCCATTTTTCAAGGTTCGGACCCTGTAGCGAAGAGACCCCATTTTTCAGGTTTCGGACCCTGTGGCGAAGACAACCCATTTTTCAGGCTTGGGATCCTGTGCCAAAGAGACCCCATTTTCCAGGCTTGGGATCCTGTGCCAAAGAAACCCCATTTTTCAGGCTTGGGATCCTGTGCCAAAGAAACCCCATATGTCAGGCTTGGGATCCTGTGCCAAAGAAACCCCATTTTTTACCCGTGACTGTTATTGCATGGCTATCGGGCGTGGCCTCAAGGCGATGAGGTTACCGGTTCTTTGAGAACTGGTAGTGGCACAGCCACCATGGACCAACGCAATATTAATTTTATGTTGTAAGTTAGAAAATGTATCTTTTAGCCTTTAACAAGGTAAGCTTACAGCACTACTTCAGGCTTGGGATCCTGTAGCAAAGAAACCCCATTTTTCAGGCTTCGGAACCTGTGGCGAAGATACCCCATTTTTCAGGCTTCGGACCCTGTGGCAAAGAGACCCCATTTTTCAGGCTTGGGACCCTGTAGCAAAGAGACCTAATTTTTCAGGGTTCGGAACCTGTGGCAAAGATACCCCATTTTTCAGGCTTCGGACCCTGTGGTAAAGAGACAACCCATTTTTCAGGCTTGGGACCCTGTGGCAAAGAGACAACCCATTTTTCAGGCTTGGGACCTTGTGGCAAAGAGACCCCATTTTTCAGGCTCTGGACCCTGTAGCGAAGAGACCCCATTTTTCAGGGTTCGGACCCTGTGGCGTAGACAACCCATTTTTCAGGCTTGGGATCCTGTGCCAAAGAGACCCCATTTTTCAGGCTTGGGATCCTGTGCCAAAGAAACCCCATTTTTCAGGCTTGGGATCCTGTGCCAAAGAAACCCCATATGTCAGGCTTGGGATCCTGTGCCAAAGAAACCCCATTTTTTACACGTAGCTGTTATTGCATGGCTATCGGGCGTGGCCTCAAGGCGATGAGGTTACCGGTTCTTTGAGAACTGGTAGTGGCACAACCACCATGGACCAACGCAATATTAATTTTATGTTGTAAGTTAGAAAATTTATCTTTTAGCCTTTAACAAGGTAAGCTTACAGCACTACTTCAGGCTTCGGAACCTGTGGCGAAGATACCCCATTTTTCAGGCTTCGGACCCTGTGGCGAAGAGACCCCATTTTTCAGGCTTGGGAACCTGTGGCAAAGAGACCTCATTTTTCAGGGTTCGGAACCTGTGGCAAAGATACCCCATTTTTCAGGCTTCGGACCCTGTGGCAAAGATACCCCATTTTTCAGGCTTCGGACCCTGTGGCAAAGAGACAACCCATTTTTCAGGGTTCGGACCCTGTAGCGAAGAGACCCCATTTTTCGGGTTTCGGACCCTGTGGCGAAGACAACCCATTTTTCAGGCTTGGGATCCTGTGCCAAAGAGACCCCATTTTCCAGGCTTGGGATCCTGTGCCAAAGAAACCCCATTTTTCAGGCTTGGGATCCTGTGCCAAAGAAACCCCATATGTCAGGCTTGGGATCCTGTGCCAAAGAAACCCCATTTTTTACCCGTGACTGTTATTGCATGGCTATCGGGCGTGGCCTCAAGGCGATGAGGTTACCGGTTCTTTGAGAACTGGTAGTGGCACAGCCACCATGGACCAACGCAATATTAATTTTATGTTGTAAGTTAGAAAATGTATCTTTTAGCCTTTAACAAGGTAAGCTTACAGCACTACTTCAGGCTTGGGATCCTGTAGCAAAGAAACCCCATTTTTCAGGCTTCGGAACCTGTGGCGAAGATACCCCATTTTTCAGGCTTCGGACCCTGTGGCAAAGAGACCCCATTTTTCAGGCTTGGGACCCTGTAGCAAAGAGACCTAATTTTTCAGGGTTCGGAACCTGTGGCAAAGATACCCCATTTTTCAGGCTTCGGACCCTGTGGTAAAGAGACAACCCATTTTTCAGGCTTGGGACCCTGTGGCAAAGAGACAACCCATTTTTCAGGCTTGGGACCTTGTGGCAAAGAGACCCCATTTTTCAGGCTTCGGACCCTGTAGCGAAGAGACCCCATTTTTCAGGGTTCGGACCCTGTGGCGAAGACAACCCATTTTTCAGGCTTGGGATCCTGTGCCAAAGAGACCCCATTTTTCAGGCTTGGGATCCTGTGCCAAAGAAACCCCATTTTTCAGGCTTGAGATCCTGTGCCAAAGAAACCCCATATGTCAGGCTTGGGATCCTGTGCCAAAGAAACCCCATTTTTTACCCATGGCTGTTATTGCATGGCTATCGGGCGTGGCCTCAAGGCGATGAGGTTACCGGTTCTTTGAGAACTAGTAGTGGCACAGCCACCATGGACCAACGCAATATTAATTTTATGTTGTAAGTTAGAAAATGTATCTTTTAGCCTTTAACAAGGTAAGCTTACAGCACTACTTCAGGCTTGGGATCCTGTAGCAAAGAAACCCCATTTTTCAGGCTTCGGAACCTGTGGCGAAGATACTCCATTTTTCAGGCTTCGGACCCTGTGGCAAAGACAACCCATTTTTCAGGCTTGGGAACCTGTGGCAAAGAGACCTCATTTTTCAGGGTTCGGAACCTGTGGCAAAGATACCCCATTTTTCAGGCTTCGGACCCTGTGGCAAAGAGACAACCCATTTTTCAGGCTTGGTACCCTGTGGCAAAGAGACCCCAATTTTCAGGCTTGAGATCCTGTGGCAAAGAGACCCCATTTTTCAGGGTTCGGACCCTGTAGCGAAGAGACCCCATTTTTCAGGGTTCGGACCCTGTGGCGAAGACAACCCATTTTTCAGGCTTGGGATCCTGTGCCAAAGAGACCCCATTTTCCAGGCTTGGGATCCTGTGCCAAAGAAACCCCATTTTTCAGGCTTGGGATCCTGTGCCAAAGAAACCCCATATGTCAGGCTTGGGATCCTGTGCCAAAGAAACCCCATTTTTTACCCGTGGCTGTTATTGCATGGCTATCGGGCGTGGACTCAAGGCGATGAGGTTACCGGTTCTTTGAGAACTGGTAGTGGCACAGCCACCATGGACCAACGCAATATTAATTTTATGTTGTAAGTTAGAAAATGTATCTTTTAGCCTTTAACAAGGTAAGCTTACAGCACTACTTCAGGCTTGGGATCCTGTAGCAAAGAAACCCCATTTTTCAGGCTTCGGAACCTGTGGCGAAGATACCCCATTTTTCAGGCTTCGGACCCTGTGGCAAAGAGACCCCATTTTTCAGGCTTGGGACCCTGTAGCAAAGAGACCTAATTTTTCAGGGTTCGGAACCTGTGGCAAAGATACCCCATTTTTCAGGCTTCGGACCCTGTGGTAAAGAGACAACCCATTTTTCAGGCTTGGGACCCTGTGGCAAAGAGACAACCCATTTTTCAGGCTTGGGACCTTGTGGCAAAGAGACCCAATTTTTCAGGCTTTGGACCCTGTAGCGAAGAGACCCCATTTTTCAGGGTTCGGACCCTGTGGCGTAGACAACCCATTTTTCAGGCTTGGGATCCTGTGCCAAAGAGACCCCATTTTTCAGGCTTGGGATCCTGTGCCAAAGAAACCCCATTTTTCAGGCTTGGGATCCTGTGCCAAAGAAACCCCATATGTCAGGCTTGGGATCCTGTGCCAAAGAAACCCCATTTTTTACACGTGGCTGTTATTGCATGGCTATCGGGCGTGGCCTCAAGGCGATGAGGTTACCGGTTCTTTGAGAACTGGTAGTGGCACAGCCACCATGGACCAACGCAATATTAATTTTATGTTGTAAGTTAGAAAATTTATCTTTTAGCCTTTAACAAGGTAAGCTTACAGCACTACTTCAGGCTTGGGATCCTGTAGCAAAGAAACCCCATTTTCCAGGCTTCGGAACCTGTGGCGAAGATACCCCATTTTTCAGGCTTCGGACCCTGTGGCAAAGAGACCCCATTTTTCAGGCTTGGGAACCTGTGGCAAAGAGACCTCATTTTTCAGGGTTCGGAACCTGTGGCAAAGATACCCCATTTTTCAGGCTTCGGACCCTGTGGCAAAGAGACAACCCATTTTTCAGGGTTCGGACCCTGTAGCGAAGAGACCCCATTTTTCAGGTTTCGGACCCTGTGGCGAAGACAACCCATTTTTCAGGCTTGGGATCCTGTGCCAAAGAGACCCCATTTTCCAGGCTTGGGATCCTGTGCCAAAGAAACCCCATTTTTCAGGCTTGGGATCCTGTGCCAAAGAAACCCCATATGTCAGGCTTGGGATCCTGTGCCAAAGAAACCCCATTTTTTACCTGTGACTGTTATTGCATGGCTATCGGGCGTGGCCTCAAGGCGATGAGGTTACCGGTTCTTTGAGAACTGGTAGTGGCACAGCCACCATGGACCAACGCAATATTAATTTTATGTTGTAAGTTAGAAAATTTATCTTTTAGCCTTTAACAAGGTAAGCTTACAGCACTACTTCAGGCTTGGGATCCTGTAGCAAAGAAACCCCATTTTTCAGGCTTCGGAACCTGTGGCGAAGATACCCCATTTTTCAGGCTTCGGACCCTGTGGCAAAGAGACCCCATTTTTCAGGCTTGGGACCCTGTAGCAAAGAGACCTAATTTTTCAGGGTTCGGAACCTGTGGCAAAGATACCCCATTTTTCAGGCTTCGGACCCTGTGGTAAAGAGACAACCCATTTTTCAGGCTTGGGACCCTGTGGCAAAGAGACAACCCATTTTTCAAGCTTCGGACCCTGTAGCGAAGAGACCCAATTTTTTTAGGGTTCGGACCCTGTGGCGTAGACAACCCATTTTTCAGGCTTGGGATCCTGTGCCAAAGAGACCCCATTTTTCAGGCTTGGGATCCTGTGCCAAAGAAACCCCATTTTTCAGGCTTGGGATCCTGTGCCAAAGAAACCCCATATGTCAGGCTTGGGATCCTGTGCCAAAGAAACCCGATTTTTTACCCGTGGCTGTTATTGCATGGCTATCGGGCGTGGCCTCAAGGCGATGAGGTTACCGGTTCTTTGAGAACTGGTAGTGGCACAGCCACCATGGACCAACGCAATATTAATTTTATGTTGTAAGTTAGAAAATGTATCTTTTAGCCTTTAACAAGGTAAGCTTACAGCACTACTTCAGGCTTGGGATCCTGTAGCAAAGAAACCCCATTTTTCAGGCTTCGGAACCTGTGGCGAAGATACCCCATTTTTCAGGCTTCGGACCCTGTGGCAAAGAGACCCCATTTTTCAGGCTTGGGACCCTGTAGCAAAGAGACCTAATTTTTCCAGGGTTCGGAACCTGTGGCAAAGATACCCCATTGTTCAGTCTTCGGACCCTGTGGTAAAGAGACAACCCATTTTTCAGGCTTGGTACCCTGTGGCAAAGAGACCCCAATTTTCAGGCTTGGGATCCTGTGGCAAAGAGACCCCATTTTTCAGGGTTCGGACCCTGTAGCGAAGAGACCCCATTTTTCAGGGTTCGGACCCTGTGGCGAAGACAACCCATTTTTCAGGCTTGGGATCCTGTGCAAAAGAGACCCCATTTTCCAGGCTTGGGATCCTGTGCCATTGAAACCCCATATGTCAGGCTTGGGATCCTGTGCCAAAGAAACCCCATTTTTTACCCGTGGCTGTTATTGCATGGCTATCGGGCGTGGCCTCAAGGCGATGAGGTTACCGGTTCTTTAAGAACTGGTAGTGGCACAGCCACCATGGACCAACGCAATATTAATTTTATGTTGTAAGTTAGAAAATGTATCTTTTAGCCTTTAACAAGGTAAGCTTACAGCACTACTTCAGGCTTGGGATCCTGTAGCAAAGAAACCCCATTTTTCAGGCTTCGGAACCTGTGGCGAAGATACCCCATTTTTCAGGCTTCGGACTCTGTGGCAAAGAGACCCCATTTTTCAGGCTTGGGACCCTGTAGCAAAGAGACCTAATTTTTCAGAGTTCGGAACCTGTGGCAAAGATACCCCATTTTTCAGGCTTCGGACCCTGTGGTAAAGAGACAACCCATTTTTCAGGCTTGGGACCCTGTGGCAAAGAGACAACCCATTTTTCAGGCTTGGGACCTTGTGGCAAAGAGACCCCATTTTTCAGGCTTCGGACCCTGTAGCGAAGAGACCCAATTTTTTAGGGTTCGGACCCTGTGGCGTAGACAACCCATTTTTCAGGCTTGGGATCCTGTGCCAAAGAGACCCCATTTTTCAGGCTTGGGATCCTGTGCCAAAGAAACCCCAATTTTCAGGCTTGGGATCCTGTGCCAAAGAAACCCCATATGTCAGGCTTGGGATCCTGTGCCAAAGAAACCCCATTTTTTACCCGTGGCTGTTATTGCATGGCTATCGGGCGTGGCCTCAAGGCGATGAGGTTACCGGTTCTTTAAGAACTGGTAGTGGCACAGCCACCATGGACCAACGCAATATTAATTTTATGTTGTAAGTTAGAAAATGTATCTTTTAGCCTTTAACAAGGTAAGCTTACAGCACTACTTCAGGCTTGGGATCCTGTAGCAAAGAAACCCCATTTTTCAGGCTTCGGAACCTGTGGCGAAGATACCCCATTTTTCAGGCTTCGGACCCTGTGGCAAAGAGACCCCATTTTTCAGGCTTGGGACCCTGTAGCAAAGAGACCTAATTTTTCAGAGTTCGGAACCTGTGGCAAAGATACCCCATTTTTCAGGCTTCGGACCCTGTGGTAAAGAGACAACCCATTTTTCAGGCTTGGGACCCTGTGGCAAAGAGACAACCCATTTTTCAGGCTTGGGACCTTGTGGCAAAGAGACCCCATTTTTCAGGCTTCGGACCCTGTAGCGAAGAGACCCAATTTTTTAGGGTTCGGACCCTGTGGCGTAGACAACCCATTTTTCAGGCTTGGGAACCTGTGGCAAAGAGACCTCATTTTTCAGGGTTCGGAACCTTTGGCAAAGATACCCCATTTTTCAGGCTTCGGACCCTGTGGCAAAGAGACAACCCATTTTTCAGGCTTGGTACCCTGTGGCAAAGAGACCCCAATTTTCAGGCTTGAGATCCTGTGGCAAAGAGACCCCATTTTTCAGGGTTCGGACCCTGTAGCGAAGAGACCCCATTTTTCAGGGTTCGGACCCTGTGGCGAAGACAACCCATTTTTCAGGCTTGGGATCCTGTGCCAAAGAGACCCCATTTTCCAGGCTTGGGATCCTGTGCCAAAGAAACCCCATTTTTCAGGCTTGGGATCCTGTGCCAAAGAAACCCCATATGTCAGGCTTGGGATCCTGTGCCAAAGAAACCCCATTTTTTACCCGTGGCTGTTATTGCATGGCTATCGGGCGTGGACTCAAGGCGATGAGGTTACCGGTTCTTTGAGAACTGGTAGTGGCACAGCCACCATGGACCAACGCAATATTAATTTTATGTTGTAAGTTAGAAAATGTATCTTTTAGCCTTTAACAAGGTAAGCTTACAGCACTACTTCAGGCTTGGGATCCTGTAGCAAAGAAACCCCATTTTTCAGGCTTCGGAACCTGTGGCGAAGATACCCCATTTTTCAGGCTTCGGACCCTGTGGCAAAGAGACCCCATTTTTCAGGCTTGGGACCCTGTAGCAAAGAGACCTAATTTTTCATGGTTCGGAACCTGTGGCAAAGATACCCCATTTTTCAGGCTTCGGACCCTGTGGTAAAGAGACAACCCATTTTTCAGGCTTGGGACCCTGTGGCAAAGAGACA
Organism: Pseudophryne corroboree; assembly: GCF_028390025.1. Classification (NCBI taxonomy): domain Eukaryota; kingdom Metazoa; phylum Chordata; class Amphibia; order Anura; family Myobatrachidae; genus Pseudophryne; species Pseudophryne corroboree. Next base: position 156,012,182 of record NC_086448.1, on the reverse strand, counting down.
ACCCATTTTTCAGGCTTGGGACCTTGTGGCAAAGAGACCCAATTTTTCAGGCTTTGGACCCTGTAGCGAAGAGACCCCATTTTTCAGGGTTCGGACCCTGTGGCGTAGACAACCCATTTTTCAGGCTTGGGATCCTGTGCCAAAGAGACCCCATTTTTCAGGCTTGGGATCCTGTGCCAAAGAAACCCCATTTTTCAGGCTTGGGATCCTGTGCCAAAGAAACCCCATATGTCAGGCTTGGGATCCTGTGCCAAAGAAACCCCATTTTTTACACGTGGCTGTTATTGCATGGCTATCGGGCGTGGCCTCAAGGCGATGAGGTTACCGGTTCTTTGAGAACTGGTAGTGGCACAGCCACCATGGACCAACGCAATATTAATTTTATGTTGTAAGTTAGAAAATTTATCTTTTAGCCTTTAACAAGGTAAGCTTACAGCACTACTTCAGGCTTGGGATCCTGTAGCAAAGAAACCCCATTTTCCAGGCTTCGGAACCTGTGGCGAAGATACCCCATTTTTCAGGCTTCGGACCCTGTGGCAAAGAGACCCCATTTTTCAGGCTTGGGAACCTGTGGCAAAGAGACCTCATTTTTCAGGGTTCGGAACCTGTGGCAAAGATACCCCATTTTTCAGGCTTCGGACCCTGTGGCAAAGAGACAACCCATTTTTCAGGGTTCGGACCCTGTAGCGAAGAGACCCCATTTTTCAGGTTTCGGACCCTGTGGCGAAGACAACCCATTTTTCAGGCTTGGGATCCTGTGCCAAAGAGACCCCATTTTCCAGGCTTGGGATCCTGTGCCAAAGAAACCCCATTTTTCAGGCTTGGGATCCTGTGCCAAAGAAACCCCATATGTCAGGCTTGGGATCCTGTGCCAAAGAAACCCCATTTTTTACCTGTGACTGTTATTGCATGGCTATCGGGCGTGGCCTCAAGGCGATGAGGTTACCGGTTCTTTGAGAACTGGTAGTGGCACAGCCACCATGGACCAACGCAATATTAATTTTATGTTGTAAGTTAGAAAATTTATCTTTTAGCCTTTAACAAGGTAAGCTTACAGCACTACTTCAGGCTTGGGATCCTGTAGCAAAGAAACCCCATTTTTCAGGCTTCGGAACCTGTGGCGAAGATACCCCATTTTTCAGGCTTCGGACCCTGTGGCAAAGAGACCCCATTTTTCAGGCTTGGGACCCTGTAGCAAAGAGACCTAATTTTTCAGGGTTCGGAACCTGTGGCAAAGATACCCCATTTTTCAGGCTTCGGACCCTGTGGTAAAGAGACAACCCATTTTTCAGGCTTGGGACCCTGTGGCAAAGAGACAACCCATTTTTCAAGCTTCGGACCCTGTAGCGAAGAGACCCAATTTTTTTAGGGTTCGGACCCTGTGGCGTAGACAACCCATTTTTCAGGCTTGGGATCCTGTGCCAAAGAGACCCCATTTTTCAGGCTTGGGATCCTGTGCCAAAGAAACCCCATTTTTCAGGCTTGGGATCCTGTGCCAAAGAAACCCCATATGTCAGGCTTGGGATCCTGTGCCAAAGAAACCCGATTTTTTACCCGTGGCTGTTATTGCATGGCTATCGGGCGTGGCCTCAAGGCGATGAGGTTACCGGTTCTTTGAGAACTGGTAGTGGCACAGCCACCATGGACCAACGCAATATTAATTTTATGTTGTAAGTTAGAAAATGTATCTTTTAGCCTTTAACAAGGTAAGCTTACAGCACTACTTCAGGCTTGGGATCCTGTAGCAAAGAAACCCCATTTTTCAGGCTTCGGAACCTGTGGCGAAGATACCCCATTTTTCAGGCTTCGGACCCTGTGGCAAAGAGACCCCATTTTTCAGGCTTGGGACCCTGTAGCAAAGAGACCTAATTTTTCCAGGGTTCGGAACCTGTGGCAAAGATACCCCATTTTTCAGGCTTCGGACCCTGTGGTAAAGAGACAACCCATTTTTCAGGCTTGGGACCCTGTGGCAAAGAGACAACCCATTTTTCAAGCTTCGGACCCTGTAGCGAAGAGACCCAATTTTTTTAGGGTTCGGACCCTGTGGCGTAGACAACCCATTTTTCAGGCTTGGGATCCTGTGCCAAAGAGACCCCATTTTTCAGGCTTGGGATCCTGTGCCAAAGAAACCCCATTTTTCAGGCTTGGGATCCTGTGCCAAAGAAACCCCATATGTCAGGCTTGGGATCCTGTGCCAAAGAAACCCGATTTTTTACCCGTGGCTGTTATTGCATGGCTATCGGGCGTGGCCTCAAGGCGATGAGGTTACCGGTTCTTTGAGAACTGGTAGTGGCACAGCCACCATGGACCAACGCAATATTAATTTTATGTTGTAAGTTAGAAAATGTATCTTTTAGCCTTTAACAAGGTAAGCTTACAGCACTACTTCAGGCTTGGGATCCTGTAGCAAAGAAACCCCATTTTCCAGGCTTCGGAACCTGTGGCGAAGATACCCCATTTTTCAGGCTTCGGACCCTGTGGCAAAGAGACCCCATTTTTCAGGCTTGGGAACCTGTGGCAAAGAGACCTCATTTTTCAGGGTTCGGAACCTGTGGCAAAGATACCCCATTTTTCAGGCTTCGGACCCTGTGGCAAAGAGACAACCCATTTTTCAGGGTTCGGACCCTGTAGCGAAGAGACCCCATTTTTCAGGTTTCGGACCCTGTGGCGAAGACAACCCATTTTTCAGGCTTGGGATCCTGTGCCAAAGAGACCCCATTTTCCAGGCTTGGGATCCTGTGCCAAAGAAACCCCATTTTTCAGGCTTGGGATCCTGTGCCAAAGAAACCCCATATGTCAGGCTTGGGATCCTGTGCCAAAGAAACCCCATTTTTTACCTGTGACTGTTATTGCATGGCTATCGGGCGTGGCCTCAAGGCGATGAGGTTACCGGTTCTTTGAGAACTGGTAGTGGCACAGCCACCATGGACCAACGCAATATTAATTTTATGTTGTAAGTTAGAAAATTTATCTTTTAGCCTTTAACAAGGTAAGCTTACAGCACTACTTCAGGCTTGGGATCCTGTAGCAAAGAAACCCCATTTTTCAGGCTTCGGAACCTGTGGCGAAGATACCCCATTTTTCAGGCTTCGGACCCTGTGGCAAAGAGACCCCATTTTTCAGGCTTGGGACCCTGTAGCAAAGAGACCTAATTTTTCAGGGTTCGGAACCTGTGGCAAAGATACCCCATTTTTCAGGCTTCGGACCCTGTGGTAAAGAGACAACCCATTTTTCAGGCTTGGGACCCTGTGGCAAAGAGACAACCCATTTTTCAAGCTTCGGACCCTGTAGCGAAGAGACCCAATTTTTTTAGGGTTCGGACCCTGTGGCGTAGACAACCCATTTTTCAGGCTTGGGATCCTGTGCCAAAGAGACCCCATTTTTCAGGCTTGGGATCCTGTGCCAAAGAAACCCCATTTTTCAGGCTTGGGATCCTGTGCCAAAGAAACCCCATATGTCAGGCTTGGGATCCTGTGCCAAAGAAACCCGATTTTTTACCCGTGGCTGTTATTGCATGGCTATCGGGCGTGGCCTCAAGGCGATGAGGTTACCGGTTCTTTGAGAACTGGTAGTGGCACAGCCACCATGGACCAACGCAATATTAATTTTATGTTGTAAGTTAGAAAATGTATCTTTTAGCCTTTAACAAGGTAAGCTTACAGCACTACTTCAGGCTTGGGATCCTGTAGCAAAGAAACCCCATTTTTCAGGCTTCGGAACCTGTGGCGAAGATACCCCATTTTTCAGGCTTCGGACCCTGTGGCAAAGAGACCCCATTTTTCAGGCTTGGGACCCTGTAGCAAAGAGACCTAATTTTTCCAGGGTTCGGAACCTGTGGCAAAGATACCCCATTTTTCAGTCTTCGGACCCTGTGGTAAAGAGACAACCCATTTTTCAGGCTTGGTACCCTGTGGCAAAGAGACCCCAATTTTCAGGCTTGGGATCCTGTGGCAAAGAGACCCCATTTTTCAGGGTTCGGACCCTGTAGCGAAGAGACCCCATTTTTCAGGGTTCGGACCCTGTGGCGAAGACAACCCATTTTTCAGGCTTGGGATCCTGTGCAAAAGAGACCCCATTTTCCAGGCTTGGGATCCTGTGCCATTGAAACCCCATATGTCAGGCTTGGGATCCTGTGCCAAAGAAACCCCATTTTTTACCCGTGGCTGTTATTGCATGGCTATCGGGCGTGGCCTCAAGGCGATGAGGTTACCGGTTCTTTAAGAACTGGTAGTGGCACAGCCACCATGGACCAACGCAATATTAATTTTATGTTGTAAGTTAGAAAATGTATCTTTTAGCCTTTAACAAGGTAAGCTTACAGCACTACTTCAGGCTTGGGATCCTGTAGCAAAGAAACCCCATTTTTCAGGCTTCGGAACCTGTGGCGAAGATACCCCATTTTTCAGGCTTCGGACCCTGTGGCAAAGAGACCCCATTTTTCAGGCTTGGGACCCTGTAGCAAAGAGACCTAATTTTTCAGAGTTCGGAACCTGTGGCAAAGATACCCCATTTTTCAGGCTTCGGACCCTGTGGTAAAGAGACAACCCATTTTTCAGGCTTGGGACCCTGTGGCAAAGAGACAACCCATTTTTCAGGCTTGGGACCTTGTGGCAAAGAGACCCCATTTTTCAGGCTTCGGACCCTGTAGCGAAGAGACCCAATTTTTTAGGGTTCGGACCCTGTGGCGTAGACAACCCATTTTTCAGGCTTGGGATCCTGTGCCAAAGAGACCCCATTTTTCAGGCTTGGGATCCTGTGCCAAAGAAACCCCAATTTTCAGGCTTGGGATCCTGTGCCAAAGAAACCCCATATGTCAGGCTTGGGATCCTGTGCCAAAGAAACCCCATTTTTTACCCGTGGCTGTTATTGCATGGCTATCGGGCGTGGCCTCAAGGCGATGAGGTTACCGGTTCTTTAAGAACTGGTAGTGGCACAGCCACCATGGACCAACGCAATATTAATTTTATGTTGTAAGTTAGAAAATGTATCTTTTAGCCTTTAACAAGGTAAGCTTACAGCACTACTTCAGGCTTGGGATCCTGTAGCAAAGAAACCCCATTTTTCAGGCTTCGGAACCTGTGGCGAAGATACCCCATTTTTCAGGCTTCGGACCCTGTGGCAAAGAGACCCCATTTTTCAGGCTTGGGACCCTGTAGCAAAGAGACCTAATTTTTCAGAGTTCGGAACCTGTGGCAAAGATACCCCATTTTTCAGGCTTCGGACCCTGTGGTAAAGAGACAACCCATTTTTCAGGCTTGGGACCCTGTGGCAAAGAGACAACCCATTTTTCAGGCTTGGGACCTTGTGGCAAAGAGACCCCATTTTTCAGGCTTCGGACCCTGTAGCGAAGAGACCCAATTTTTTAGGGTTCGGACCCTGTGGCGTAGACAACCCATTTTTCAGGCTTGGGATCCTGTGCCAAAGAGACCCCATTTTTCAGGCTTGGGATCCTGTGCCAAAGAAACCCCATTTTTCAGGCTTGGGATCCTGTGCCAAAGAAACCCCATATGTCAGGCTTGGGATCCTGTGCCAAAGAAACCCCATTTTTTACCCGTGGCTGTTATTGCATGGCTATCGGGCGTGGCCTCAAGGCGATGAGGTTACCGGTTCTTTGAGAACTGGTAGTGGCACAGCCACCATGGACCAACGCAATATTAATTTTATGTTGTAAGTTAGAAAATGTATCTTTTAGCCTTTAACAAGGTAAGCTTACAGCACTACTTCAGGCTTGGGATCCTGTAGCAAAGAAACCCCATTTTTCAGGCTTCGGAACCTGTGGCGAAGATACCCCATTTTTCAGGCTTCGGACCCTGTGGCAAAGAGACCCCATTTTTCAGGCTTGGGACCCTGTAGCAAAGAGACCTAATTTTTCAGGGTTCGGAACCTGTGGCAAAGATACCCCATTTTTCAGGCTTCGGACCCTGTGGTAAAGAGACAACCCATTTTCAGGCTTGGGACCCTGTGGCAAAGAGACAACCCATTTTTCAGGTTTGGGACCTTGTGGCAAAGAGACCCCATTTTTCAGGCTTCGGACCCTGTAGCGAAGAGACCCAATTTTTCAAGCTTCGGACCCTGTAGCGAAGAGACCCCATTTTTCAGGGTTCGGACCCTGTGGCGTAGACAACCCATTTTTCAGGCTTGAGATCCTGTGCCAAAGAAACCCAATTTTTAAGGCTTGGGATCCTCTGCCAAAGAAACCCCATATGTCAGGCTTGGGATCCTGTGCCAAAGAAACCCCATTTTTTACCCTTGGCTGTTATTGCATGGCTATCGGGCGTGGCCTCAAGGCGATGAGGTTACCGGTTCTTTGAGAACTGGTAGTGGCACAGCCACCATGGACCAACGCTATATTAATTTTATGTTGTAAGTTAGAAAATGTATCTTTTAGCCTTTAACAAGGTAAGCTTACAGCACTACTTCAGGCTTGGGATCCTGTAGCAAAGAAACCCCATTTTTCAGGCTTCGGAACCTGTGGCGAAGATACCCCATTTTTCAGGCTTCGGACCCTGTGGCAAAGAGACCCCATTTTTCAGGCTTGGGACCCTGTAGCAAAGAGACCTAATTTTTCAGGGTTCGGAACCTGTGGCAAAGATACCCCATTTTTCAGGCTTCGGACCCTGTGGTAAAGAGACAACCCATTTTTCAGGCTTGGTACCCTGTGGCAAAGAGACCCCAATTTTCAGGCTTGGGATCCTGTGCCAAAGAGACCCCATTTTCCAGGCTTGGGATCCTGTGCCAAAGAAACCCCATTTTTCAGGCTTGGGATCCTGTGCCAAAGAAACCCCATATGTCAGGCTTGGGATCCTGTGCCAAAGAAACCCCATTTTTTACCCGTGGCTGTTATTGCATGGCTATCGGGCGTGGCCTCAAGGCGATGAGGTTACCGGTTCTTTGAGAACTGGTAGTGGCACAGCCACCATGGACCAACGCAATATTAATTTTATGTTGTAAGTTAGAAAATGTATCTTTTAGCCTTTAACAAGGTAAGCTTACAGCACTACTTCAGGCTTGGGATCCTGTAGCAAAGAAACCCCATTTTTCAGGCTTCGGAACCTGTGGCGAAGATACCCCATTTTTCAGGCTTCGGACCCTGTGGCAAAGAGACCCCATTTTTCAGGCTTGGGACCCTGTAGCAAAGAGACCTAATTTTTCAGGGTTCGGAACCTGTGGCAAAGATACCCCATTTTTCAGGCTTGGGATCCTGTGGCAAAGAGACCCCATTTTTCAGGGTTCGGACCCTGTAGCGAAGAGACCCCATTTTTCAGGGTTCGGACCCTGTGGCGAAGACAACCCATTTTTCAGGCTTGGGATCCTGTGCCAAAGAGACCCCATTTTCCAGGCTTGGGATCCTGTGCCAAAGAAACCCCATATGTCAGGCTTGGGATCCTGTGCCAAAGAAACCCCATTTTTTACCCGTGGCTGTTATTGCATGGCTATCGGGCGTGGCCTCAAGGCGATGAGGTTACCGGTTCTTTAAGAACTGGTAGTGGCACAGCCACCATGGACCAATGCAATATTAATTTTATGTTGTAAGTTAGAAAATGTATCTTTTAGCCTTTAACAAGGTAAGCTTACAGCACTACTTCAGGCTTGGGATCCTGTAGCAAAGAAACCCCATTTTTCAGGCTTCGGAACCTGTGGCGAAGATACTCCATTTTTCAGGCTTCGGACCCTGTGGCAAAGACAACCCATTTTTCAGGCTTGGGAACCTGTAGCAAAGAGACCTAATTTTTCAGGGTTCGGAACCTGTGGTAAAGAGACAACACATTTTTCAGGCTTGGGACCCTGTGGCAAAGAGACAACCCATTTTTCAGGCTTGGGACCTTGTGGCAAAGAGACCCCATTTTTCAGGCTTCGGACCCTGTAGCGAAGAGACCCCATTTTTCAGGGTTCGGACCCTGTGGTAAAGAGACAACCCATTTTTCAGGCTTGGGACCCTGTGGCAAAGAGACAACCCATTTTTCAGGCTTGGGACCTTGTGGCAAAGAGACCCCATTTTTCAGGCTTCGGACCCTGTAGCGAAGAGACCCCATTTTTCAGGGTTCGGACCCTGTGGCGAAGACAACCCATTTTTCAGGCTTGGTACCCTGTGGCAAAGAGACCCCAATTTTCAGGCTTGAGATCCTGTGGCAAAGAGACCCCATTTTTCAGGGTTCGGACCCTGTAGCGAAGAGACCCCATTTTTCAGGGTTCGGACCCTGTGGCGAAGACAACCCATTTTTCAGGCTTGGGATCCTGTGCCAAAGAGACCCCATTTTCCAGGCTTGGGATCCTGTGCCAAAGAAACACCATTTTTCAGGCATGGGATCCTGTGCCAAAGAAACCCCATATGTCAGGCTTGGGATCCTGTGCCAAAGAAACCCCATTTTTTACCCGTGGCTGTTATTGCATGGCTATCGGGCGTGGACTCAAGGCGATGAGGTTACCGGTTCTTTGAGAACTGGTAGTGGCACAGCCACCATGGACCAACGCAATATTAATTTTATGTTGTAAGTTAGAAAATGTATCTTTTAGCCTTTAACAAGGTAAGCTTACAGCACTACTTCAGGCTTGGGATCCTGTAGCAAAGAAACCCCATTTTTCAGGCTTCGGAACCTGTGGCGAAGATACCCCATTTTTCAGGCTTCGGACCCTGTGGCAAAGAGACCCCATTTTTCAGGCTTGGGACCCTGTAGCAAAGAGACCTAATTTTTCAGGGTTCGGAACCTGTGGCAAAGATACCCCATTTTTCAGGCTTCGGACCCTGTGGTAAAGAGACAACCCATTTTTCAGGCTTGGGACCCTGTGGCAAAGAGACAACCCATTTTTCAGGCTTGGGACCTTGTGGCAAAGAGACCCAATTTTTCAGGCTTTGGACCCTGTAGCGAAGAGACCCCATTTTTCAGGGTTCGGACCCTGTGGCGTAGACAACCCATTTTTCAGGCTTGGGATCCTGTGCCAAAGAGACCCCATTTTTCAGGCTTGGGATCCTGTGCCAAAGAAACCCCATTTTTCAGGCTTGGGATCCTGTGCCAAAGAAACCCCATATGTCAGGCTTGGGATCCTGTGCCAAAGAAACCCCATTTTTTACACGTGGCTGTTATTGCATGGCTATCGGGCGTGGCCTCAAGGCGATGAGGTTACCGGTTCTTTGAGAACTGGTAGTGGCACAGCCACCATGGACCAACGCAATATTAATTTTATGTTGTAAGTTAGAAAATTTATCTTTTAGCCTTTAACAAGGTAAGCTTACAGCACTACTTCAGGCTTGGGATCCTGTAGCAAAGAAACCCCATTTTCCAGGCTTCGGAACCTGTGGCGAAGATACCCCATTTTTCAGGCTTCGGACCCTGTGGCAAAGAGACCCCATTTTTCAGGCTTGGGAACCTGTGGCAAAGAGACCTCATTTTTCAGGGTTCGGAACCTGTGGCAAAGATACCCCATTTTTCAGGCTTCGGACCCTGTGGCAAAGAGACAACCCATTTTTCAGGGTTCGGACCCTGTAGCGAAGAGACCCCATTTTTCAGGTTTCGGACCCTGTGGCGAAGACAACCCATTTTTCAGGCTTGGGATCCTGTGCCAAAGAGACCCCATTTTCCAGGCTTGGGATCCTGTGCCAAAGAAACCCCATTTTTCAGGCTTGGGATCCTGTGCCAAAGAAACCCCATATGTCAGGCTTGGGATCCTGTGCCAAAGAAACCCCATTTTTTACCTGTGACTGTTATTGCATGGCTATCGGGCGTGGCCTCAAGGCGATGAGGTTACCGGTTCTTTGAGAACTGGTAGTGGCACAGCCACCATGGACCAACGCAATATTAATTTTATGTTGTAAGTTAGAAAATGTATCTTATAGCCTTTAACAAGGTAAGCTTACAGCACTACTTCAGGCTTGGGATCCTGTAGCAAAGAAACCCCATTTTTCAGGCTTCGGAACCTGTGGCGAAGATACCCCATTTTTCAGGCTTCGGACCCTGTGGCAAAGAGACCCCATTTTTCAGGCTTGGGACCCTGTAGCAAAGAGACCTAATTTTTCAGGGTTCGGAACCTGTGGCAAAGATACCCCATTTTTCAGGCTTCGGACCCTGTGGTAAAGAGACAACCCATTTTTCAGGCTTGGGACCCTGTGGCAAAGAGACAACCCATTTTTCAAGCTTCGGACCCTGTAGCGAAGAGACCCAATTTTTTTAGGGTTCGGACCCTGTGGCGTAGACAACCCATTTTTCAGGCTTGGGATCCTGTGCCAAAGAGACCCCATTTTTCAGGCTTGGGATCCTGTGCCAAAGAAACCCCATTTTTCAGGCTTGGGATCCTGTGCCAAAGAAACCCCATATGTCAGGCTTGGGATCCTGTGCCAAAGAAACCCGATTTTTTACCCGTGGCTGTTATTGCATGGCTATCGGGCGTGGCCTCAAGGCGATGAGGTTACCGGTTCTTTGAGAACTGGTAGTGGCACAGCCACCATGGACCAACGCAATATTAATTTTATGTTGTAAGTTAGAAAATGTATCTTTTAGCCTTTAACAAGGTAAGCTTACAGCACTACTTCAGGCTTGGGATCCTGTAGCAAAGAAACCCCATTTTTCAGGCTTCGGAACCTGTGGCGAAGATACCCCATTTTTCAGGCTTCGGACCCTGTGGCAAAGAGACCCCATTTTTCAGGCTTGGGACCCTGTAGCAAAGAGACCTAATTTTTCCAGGGTTCGGAACCTGTGGCAAAGATACCCCATTTTTCAGTCTTCGGACCCTGTGGTAAAGAGACAACCCATTTTTCAGGCTTGGTACCCTGTGGCAAAGAGACCCCAATTTTCAGGCTTGGGATCCTGTGGCAAAGAGACCCCATTTTTCAGGGTTCGGACCCTGTAGCGAAGAGACCCCATTTTTCAGGGTTCGGACCCTGTGGCGAAGACAACCCATTTTTCAGGCTTGGGATCCTGTGCCAAAGAGACCCCATTTTCCAGGCTTGGGATCCTGTGCCATTGAAACCCCATATGTCAGGCTTGGGATCCTGTGCCAAAGAAACCCCATTTTTTACCCGTGGCTGTTATTGCATGGCTATCGGGCGTGGCCTCAAGGCGATGAGGTTACCGGTTCTTTAAGAACTGGTAGTGGCACAGCCACCATGGACCAACGCAATATTAATTTTATGTTGTAAGTTAGAAAATGTATCTTTTAGCCTTTAACAAGGTAAGCTTACAGCACTACTTCAGGCTTGGGATCCTGTAGCAAAGAAACCCCATTTTTCAGGCTTCGGAACCTGTGGCGAAGATACCCCATTTTTCAGGCTTCGGACCCTGTGGCAAAGAGACCCCATTTTTCAGGCTTGGGACCCTGTAGCAAAGAGACCTAATTTTTCAGAGTTCGGAACCTGTGGCAAAGATACCCCATTTTTCAGGCTTCGGACCCTGTGGTAAAGAGACAACCCATTTTTCAGGCTTGGGACCCTGTGGCAAAGAGACAACCCATTTTTCAGGCTTGGGACCTTGTGGCAAAGAGACCCCATTTTTCAGGCTTCGGACCCTGTAGCGAAGAGACCCAATTTTTTAGGGTTCGGACCCTGTGGCGTAGACAACCCATTTTTCAGGCTTGGGATCCTGTGCCAAAGAGACCCCATTTTTCAGGCTTGGGATCCTGTGCCAAAGAAACCCCATTTTTCAGGCTTGGGATCCTGTGCCAAAGAAACCCCATATGTCAGGCTTGGGATCCTGTGCCAAAGAAACCCCATTTTTTACCCGTGGCTGTTATTGCATGGCTATCGGGCGTGGCCTCAAGGCGATGAGGTTACCGGTTCTTTGAGAACTGGTAGTGGCACAGCCACCATGGACCAACGCAATATTAATTTTATGTTGTAAGTTAGAAAATGTATCTTTTAGCCTTTAACAAGGTAAGCTTACAGCACTACTTCAGGCTTGGGATCCTGTAGCAAAGAAACCCCATTTTTCAGGCTTCGGAACCTGTGGCGAAGATACCCCATTTTTCAGGCTTCGGACCCTGTGGCAAAGAGACCCCATTTTTCAGGCTTGGGACCCTGTAGCAAAGAGACCTAATTTTTCAGGGTTCGGAACCTGTGGCAAAGATACCCCATTTTTCAGGCTTCGGACCCTGTGGTAAAGAGACAACCCATTTTCAGGCTTGGGACCCTGTGGCAAAGAGACAACCCATTTTTCAGGTTTGGGACCTTGTGGCAAAGAGACCCCATTTTTCAGGCTTCGGACCCTGTAGCGAAGAGACCCAATTTTTCAAGCTTCGGACCCTGTAGCGAAGAGACCCCATTTTTCAGGGTTCGGACCCTGTGGCGTAGACAACCCATTTTTCAGGCTTGAGATCCTGTGCCAAAGAAACCCAATTTTTAAGGCTTGGGATCCTGTGCCAAAGAAACCCCATATGTCAGGCTTGGGATCCTGTGCCAAAGAAACCCCATTTTTTACCCTTGGCTGTTATTGCATGGCTATCGGGCGTGGCCTCAAGGCGATGAGGTTACCGGTTCTTTGAGAACTGGTAGTGGCACAGCCACCATGGACCAACGCTATATTAATTTTATGTTGTAAGTTAGAAAATGTATCTTTTAGCCTTTAACAAGGTAAGCTTACAGCACTACTTCAGGCTTGGGATCCTGTAGCAAAGAAACCCCATTTTTCAGGCTTCGGAACCTGTGGCGAAGATACCCCATTTTTCAGGCTTCGGACCCTGTGGCAAAGAGACCCCATTTTTCAGGCTTGGGACCCTGTAGCAAAGAGACCTAATTTTTCAGGGTTCGGAACCTGTGGCAAAGATACCCCATTTTTCAGGCTTCGGACCCTGTGGTAAAGAGACAACCCATTTTTCAGGCTTGGTACCCTGTGGCAAAGAGACCCCAATTTTCAGGCTTGGGATCCTGTGCCAAAGAGACCCCATTTTCCAGGCTTGGGATCCTGTGCCAAAGAAACCCCATTTTTCAGGCTTGGGATCCTGTGCCAAAGAAACCCCATATGTCAGGCTTGGGATCCTGTGCCAAAGAAACCCCATTTTTTACCCGTGGCTGTTATTGCATGGCTATCGGGCGTGGCCTCAAGGCGATGAGGTTACCGGTTCTTTGAGAACTGGTAGTGGCACAGCCACCATGGACCAACGCAATATTAATTTTATGTTGTAAGTTAGAAAATGTATCTTTTAGCCTTTAACAAGGTAAGCTTACAGCACTACTTCAGGCTTGGGATCCTGTAGCAAAGAAACCCCATTTTTCAGGCTTCGGAACCTGTGGCGAAGATACCCCATTTTTCAGGCTTCGGACCCTGTGGCAAAGAGACCCCATTTTTCAGGCTTGGGACCCTGTAGCAAAGAGACCTAATTTTTCAGGGTTCGGAACCTGTGGCAAAGATACCCCATTTTTCAGGCTTGGGATCCTGTGGCAAAGAGACCCCATTTTTCAGGGTTCGGACCCTGTAGCGAAGAGACCCCATTTTTCAGGGTTCGGACCCTGTGGCGAAGACAACCCATTTTTCAGGCTTGGGATCCTGTGCCAAAGAGACCCCATTTTCCAGGCTTGGGATCCTGTGCCAAAGAAACCCCATATGTCAGGCTTGGGATCCTGTGCCAAAGAAACCCCATTTTTTACCCGTGGCTGTTATTGCATGGCTATCGGGCGTGGCCTCAAGGCGATGAGGTTACCGGTTCTTTAAGAACTGGTAGTGGCACAGCCACCATGGACCAATGCAATATTAATTTTATGTTGTAAGTTAGAAAATGTATCTTTTAGCCTTTAACAAGGTAAGCTTACAGCACTACTTCAGGCTTGGGATCCTGTAGCAAAGAAACCCCATTTTTCAGGCTTCGGAACCTGTGGCGAAGATACCCCATTTTTCAGGCTTCGGACCCTGTGGCAAAGAGACCCCATTTTTCAGGCTTGGGACCCTGTAGCAAAGAGACCTAATTTTTCAGGGTTCGGAACCTGTGGTAAAGAGACAACCCATTTTTCAGGCTTGGGACCCTGTGGCAAAGAGACAACCCATTTTTCAGGCTTGGGACCTTGTGGCAAAGAGACCCAATTTTTCAGGCTTTGGACCCTGTAGCGAAGAGACCCCATTTTTCAGGGTTCGGACCCTGTGGCGTAGACAACCCATTTTTCAGGCTTGGGATCCTGTGCCAAAGAGACCCCATTTTTCAGGCTTGGGATCCTGTGCCAAAGAAACCCCATTTTTCAGGCTTGGGATCCTGTGCCAAAGAAACCCCATATGTCAGGCTTGGGATCCTGTGCCAAAGAAACCCCATTTTTTACACGTGGCTGTTATTGCATGGCTATCGGGCGTGGCCTCAAGGCGATGAGGTTACCGGTTCTTTGAGAACTGGTAGTGGCACAGCCACCATGGACCAACGCAATATTAATTTTATGTTGTAAGTTAGAAAATTTATCTTTTAGCCTTTAACAAGGTAAGCTTACAGCACTACTTCAGGCTTGGGATCCTGTAGCAAAGAAACCCCATTTTTCAGGCTTCGGAACCTGTGGCGAAGATACCCCATTTTTCAGGCTTCGGACCCTGTGGCAAAGAGACCCCATTTTTCAGGCTTGGGAACCTGTGGCAAAGAGACCTCATTTTTCAGGGTTCGGAACCTGTGGCAAAGATACCCCATTTTTCAGGCTTCGGACCCTGTGGCAAAGAGACAACCCATTTTTCAGGATTCGGACCCTGTAGCGAAGAGACCCCATTTTTCAGGTTTCGGACCCTGTGGCGAAGACAACCCATTTTTCAGGCTTGGGATCCTGTGCCAAAGAGACCCCATTTTCCAGGCTTGGGATCCTGTGCCAAAGAAACCCCATTTTTCAGGCTTGGGATCCTGTGCCAAAGAAACCCCATATGTCAGGCTTGGGATCCTGTGCCAAAGAAACCCCATTTTTTACCCGTGACTGTTATTGCATGGCTATCGGGCGTGGCCTCAAGGCGATGAGGTTACCGGTTCTTTGAGAACTGGTAGTGGCACAGCCACCATGGACCAACGCAATATTAATTTTATGTTGTAAGTTAGAAAATGTATCTTTTAGCCTTTAACAAGGTAAGCTTACAGCACTACTTCAGGCTTGGGATCCTGTAGCAAAGAAACCCCATTTTTCAGGCTTCGGAACCTGTGGCGAAGATACCCCATTTTTCAGGCTTCGGACCCTGTGGCAAAGAGACCGCATTTTTCAGGCTTGGGACCCTGTAGCAAAGAGACCTAATTTTTCAGGGTTCGGAACCTGTGGCAAAGATACCCCATTTTTCAGGCTTCGGACCCTGTGGTAAAGAGACAACCCATTTTTCAGGCTTGGGACCCTGTGGCAAAGAGACAACCCATTTTTCAAGCTTCGGATCCTGTAGCGAAGAGACCCAATTTTTTTAGGGTTCGGACCCTGTGGCGTAGACAACCCATTTTTCAGGCTTGGGATCCTGTGCCAAAGAGACCCCATTTTTCAGGCTTGGGATCCTGTGCCAAAGAAACCCCATTTTTCAGGCTTGGGATCCTGTGCCAAAGAAACCCCATATGTCAGGCTTGGGATCCTGTGCCAAAGAAACCCGATTTTTTACCCGTGGCTGTTATTGCATGGCTATCGGGCGTGGCCTCAAGGCGATGAGGTTACCGGTTCTTTGAGAACTGGTAGTGGCACAGCCACCATGGACCAACGCAATATTAATTTTATGTTGTAAGTTAGAAAATGTATCTTTTAGCCTTTAACAAGGTAAGCTTACAGCACTACTTCAGGCTTGGGATCCTGTAGCAAAGAAACCCCATTTTTCAGGCTTCGGAACCTGTGGCGAAGATACCCCATTTTTCAGGCTTCGGACCCTGTGGCAAAGAGACCCCATTTTTCAGGCTTGGGACCCTGTAGCAAAGAGACCTAATTTTTCCAGGGTTCGGAACCTGTGGCAAAGATACCCCATTTTTCAGTCTTCGGACCCTGTGGTAAAGAGACAACCCATTTTTCAGGCTTGGTACCCTGTGGCAAAGAGACCCCAATTTTCAGGCTTGGGATCCTGTGGCAAAGAGACCCCATTTTTCAGGGTTCGGACCCTGTAGCGAAGAGACCCCATTTTTCAGGGTTCGGACCCTGTGGCGAAGACAACCCATTTTTCAGGCTTGGGATCCTGTGCCAAAGAGACCCCATTTTCCAGGCTTGGGATCCTGTGCCATTGAAACCCCATATGTCAGGCTTGGGATCCTGTGCCAAAGAAACCCCATTTTTTACCCGTGGCTGTTATTGCATGGCTATCGGGCGTGGCCTCAAGGCGATGAGGTTACCGGTTCTTTAAGAACTGGTAGTGGCACAGCCACCATGGACCAACGCAATATTAATTTTATGTTGTAAGTTAGAAAATGTATCTTTTAGCCTTTAACAAGGTAAGCTTACAGCACTACTTCAGGCTTGGGATCCTGTAGCAAAGAAACCCCATTTTTCAGGCTTCGGAACCTGTGGCGAAGATACCCCATTTTTCAGGCTTCGGACCCTGTGGCAAAGAGACCCCATTTTTCAGGCTTGGGACCCTGTAGCAAAGAGACCTAATTTTTCAGAGTTCGGAACCTGTGGCAAAGATACCCCATTTTTCAGGCTTCGGACCCTGTGGTAAAGAGACAACCCATTTTTCAGGCTTGGGACCCTGTGGCAAAGAGACAACCCATTTTTCAGGCTTGGGACCTTGTGGCAAAGAGACCCCATTTTTCAGGCTTCGGACCCTGTAGCGAAGAGACCCAATTTTTTAGGGTTCGGACCCTGTGGCGTAGACAACCCATTTTTCAGGCTTGGGATCCTGTGCCAAAGAGACCCCATTTTTCAGGCTTGGGATCCTGTGCCAAAGAAACCCCATTTTTCAGGCTTGGGATCCTGTGCCAAAGAAACCCCATATGTCAGGCTTGGGATCCTGTGCCAAAGAAACCCCATTTTTTACCCGTGGCTGTTATTGCATGGCTATCGGGCGTGGCCTCAAGGCGATGAGGTTACCGGTTCTTTGAGAACTGGTAGTGGCACAGCCACCATGGACCAACGCAATATTAATTTTATGTTGTAAGTTAGAAAATGTATCTTTTAGCCTTTAACAAGGTAAGCTTACAGCACTACTTCAGGCTTGGGATCCTGTAGCAAAGAAACCCCATTTTTCAGGCTTCGGAACCTGTGGCGAAGATACCCCATTTTTCAGGCTTCGGACCCTGTGGCAAAGAGACCCCATTTTTCAGGCTTGGGACCCTGTAGCAAAGAGACCTAATTTTTCAGGGTTCGGAACCTGTGGCAAAGATACCCCATTTTTCAGGCTTCGGACCCTGTGGTAAAGAGACAACCCATTTTCAGGCTTGGGACCCTGTGGCAAAGAGACAACCCATTTTTCAGGTTTGGGACCTTGTGGCAAAGAGACCCCATTTTTCAGGCTTCGGACCCTGTAGCGAAGAGACCCAATTTTTCAAGCTTCGGACCCTGTAGCGAAGAGAACCCATTTTTCAGGGTTCGGACCCTGTGGCGTAGACAACCCATTTTTCAGGCTTGAGATCCTGTGCCAAAGAAACCCAATTTTTAAGGCTTGGGATCCTGTGCCAAAGAAACCCCATATGTCAGGCTTGGGATCCTGTGCCAAAGAAACCCCATTTTTTACCCTTGGCTGTTATTGCATGGCTATCGGGCGTGGCCTCAAGGCGATGAGGTTACCGGTTCTTTGAGAACTGGTAGTGGCACAGCCACCATGGACCAACGCTATATTAATTTTATGTTGTAAGTTAGAAAATGTATCTTTTAGCCTTTAACAAGGTAAGCTTACAGCAATACTTCAGGCTTGGGATCCTGTAGCAAAGAAACCCCATTTTTCAGGCTTCGGAACCTGTGGCGAAGATACCCCATTTTTCAGGCTTCGGACCCTGTGGCAAAGAGACCCCATTTTTCAGGCTTGGGACCCTGTAGCAAAGAGACCTAATTTTTCAGGGTTCGGAACCTGTGGCAAAGATACCCCATTTTTCAGGCTTCGGACCCTGTGGTAAAGAGACAACCCATTTTTCAGGCTTGGTACCCTGTGGCAAAGAGACCCCAATTTTCAGGCTTGGGATCCTGTGCCAAAGAGACCCCATTTTCCAGGCTTGGGATCCTGTGCCAAAGAAACCCCATTTTTCAGGCTTGGGATCCTGTGCCAAAGAAACCCCATATGTCAGGCTTGGGATCCTGTGCCAAAGAAACCCCATTTTTTACCCGTGGCTGTTATTGCATGGCTATCGGGCGTGGCCTCAAGGCGATGAGGTTACCGGTTCTTTGAGAACTGGTAGTGGCACAGCCACCATGGACCAACGCAATATTAATTTTATGTTGTAAGTTAGAAAATGTATCTTTTAGCCTTTAACAAGGTAAGCTTACAGCACTACTTCAGGCTTGGGATCCTGTAGCAAAGAAACCCCATTTTTCAGGCTTCGGAACCTGTGGCGAAGATACCCCATTTTTCAGGCTTCGGACCCTGTGGCAAAGAGACCCCATTTTTCAGGCTTGGGACCCTGTAGCAAAGAGACCTAATTTTTCAGGGTTCGGAACCTGTGGCAAAGATACCCCATTTTTCAGGCTTGGGATCCTGTGGCAAAGAGACCCCATTTTTCAGGGTTCGGACCCTGTAGCGAAGAGACCCCATTTTTCAGGGTTCGGACCCTGTGGCGAAGACAACCCATTTTTCAGGCTTGGGATCCTGTGCCAAAGAGACCCCATTTTCCAGGCTTGGGATCCTGTGCCAAAGAAACCCCATATGTCAGGCTTGGGATCCTGTGCCAAAGAAACCCCATTTTTTACCCGTGGCTGTTATTGCATGGCTATCGGGCGTGGCCTCAAGGCGATGAGGTTACCGGTTCTTTAAGAACTGGTAGTGGCACAGCCACCATGGACCAATGCAATATTAATTTTATGTTGTAAGTTAGAAAATGTATCTTTTAGCCTTTAACAAGGTAAGCTTACAGCACTACTTCAGGCTTGGGATCCTGTAGCAAAGAAACCCCATTTTTCAGGCTTCGGAACCTGTGGCGAAGATACCCCATTTTTCAGGGTTCGGACCCTGTGGCAAAGAGACCCCATTTTTCAGGCTTGGGACCCTGTAGCAAAGAGACCTAATTTTTCAGGGTTCGGAACCTGTGGCAAAGATACCCCATTTTTCAGGCTTCGGACCCTGTGGTAAAGAGACAACCCATTTTTCAGGCTTGGGACCCTGTGGCAAAGAGACAACCCATTTTTCAGGCTTGGGACCTTGTGGCAAAGAGACCCCATTTTTCAGGCTTCGGACCCTGTAGCGAAGAGACCCAATTTTTTAGGGTTCGGACCCTGTGGCGTAGACAACCCATTTTTCAGGCTTGGGATCCTGTGCCAAAGAGACCCCATTTTTCAGGCTTGGGATCCTGTGCCAAAGAAACCCCATTTTTCAGGCTTGGGATCCTGTGCCAAAGAAACCCCATATGTCAGGCTTGGGATCCTGTGCCAAAGAAACCCCATTTTTTACCCGTGGCTGTTATTGCATGGCTATCGGGTGTGGCCTCAAGGCGATGAGGTTACCGGTTCTTTGAGAACTGGTAGTGGCACAGCCACCATGGACCAACGCAATATTAATTTTATGTTGTAAGTTAGAAAATGTATCTTTTAGCCTTTAACAAGGTAAGCTTACAGCACTACTTCAGGCTTGGGATCCTGTAGCAAAGAAACCCCATTTTTCAGGCTTCGGACCCTGTGGCAAAGAGACCCCATTTTTCAGGCTTGGGACCCTGTAGCAAAGAGACCTAATTTTTCAGGGTTCGGAACCTGTGGCAAAGATACCCCATTTTTCAGGCTTCGGACCCTGTGGTAAAGAGACAACCCATTTTCAGGCTTGGGACCCTGTGGCAAAGAGACAACCCATTTTTCAGGTTTGGGACCTTGTGGCAAAGAGACCCCATTTTTCAGGCTTCGGACCCTGTAGCGAAGAGACCCAATTTTTTAGGGTTCGGACCCTGTGGCGTAGACAACCCATTTTTCAGGCTTGGGATCCTGTGCCAAAGAGACACCATTTTTCAGGCTTGGGATCCTGTGCCAAAGAAACCCCATTTTTCAGGCTTGGGATCCTGTGCCAAAGAAACCCCATATGTCAGGCTTGGGATCCTGTGCCAAAGAAACCCCATTTTTCAGGCTTCGGAACCTGTGGCGAAGATACCCCATTTTTCAGGCTTCGGACCCTGTGGCAAAGAGACCCCATTTTTCAGGCTTGGGACCCTGTAGCAAAGAGACCTAATTTTTCCAGGGTTCGGAACCTGTGGCAAAGATACCCCATTTTTCAGGCTTCGGACCCTGTGGTAAAGAGACAACCCATTTTTCAGGCTTGGTACCCTGTGGCAAAGAGACCCCAATTTTCAGGCTTGGGATCCTGTGGCAAAGAGACCCCATTTTTCAGGGTTCGGACCCTGTAGCGAAGAGACCCCATTTTTCAGGGTTCGGACCCTGTGGCGAAGACAACCCATTTTTCAGGCTTGGGATCCTGTGCCAAAGAGACCCCATTTTCCAGGCTTGGGATCCTGTGCCATTGAAACCCCATATATCAGGCTTGGGATCCTGTGCCAAAGAAACCCCATTTTTTACCCGTGGCTGTTATTGCATGGCTATCGGGCGTGCCCTCAAGGCGATGAGGTTACCGGTTCTTTAAGAACTGGTAGTGGCACAGCCACCATGGACCAACGCAATATTAATTTTATGTTGTAAGTTAGAAAATGTATCTTTTAGCCTTTAACAAGGTAAGCTTACAGCACTACTTCAGGCTTGGGATCCTGTAGCAAAGAAACCCCATTTTTCAGGCTTCGGAACCTGTGGCGAAGATACCCCATTTTTCAGGCTTCGGACCCTGTGGCAAAGAGACCCCATTTTTCAGGCTTGGGACCCTGTAGCAAAGAGACCTAATTTTTCAGGGTTCGGAACCTGTGGCAAAGATACCCCATTTTTCAGGCTTCGGACCCTGTGGTAAAGAGACAACCCATTTTCAGGCTTGGGACCCTGTGGCAAAGAGACAACCCATTTTTCAGGTTTGGGACCTTGTGGCAAAGAGACCCCATTTTTCAGGCTTCGGACCCTGTAGCGAAGAGACCCAATTTTTTAGGGTTAGGACCCTGTGGCGTAGACAACCCATTTTTCAGGCTTGGGATCCTGTGCCAAAGAGACCCCATTTTTCAGGCTTGGGATCCTGTGCCAAAGAAACCCCATTTTTCAGGCTTGGGATCCTGTGCCAAAGAAACCCCATATGTCAGGCTTGGGATCCTGTGCCAAAGAAACCCCATTTTTTACCCGTGGCTGTAATTGCATGGCTATCGGGCGTGGCCTCAAGGCGATGAGGTTACCGGTTCTTTGAGAACTGGTAGTGGCACAGCCACCATGGACCAACGCAATATTAATTTTATGTTGTAAGTTAGAAAATGTATCTTTTAGCCTTTAACAAGGTAAGCTTACAGCACTACTTCAGGCTTGGGATCCTGTAGCAAAGAAACCCCATTTTTCAGGCTTCGGAACCTGTGGCGAAGATACCCCATTTTTCAGGCTTCGGACCCTGTGGCAAAGAGACCCCATTTTTCAGGCTTGGGACCCTGTAGCAAAGAGACCTAATTTTTCAGGGTTCGGAACCTGTGGCAAAGATACCCCATTTTTCAGGCTTCGGACCCTGTGGTAAAGAGACAACCCATTTTCAGGCTTGGTACCCTGTGGCAAAGAGACCCCAATTTTCAGGCTTGGGATCCTGTGGCAAAGAGACCCCATTTTTCAGGGTTCGGACCCTGTAGCGAAGAGACCCCATTTTTCAAGTTTTCGGACCCTGTGGCGAAGACAACCCATTTTTCAGGCTTGGGATCCTGTGCCAAAGAGACCCCATTTTTCAGGCTTGGGACCCTGTAGCAAAGAGACCTAATTTTTCAGGGTTCGGAACCTGTGGCAAAGATACCCCATTTTTCAGGCTTCGGACCCTGTGGTAAAGAGACAACCCATTTTTCAGGCTTGGTACCCTGTGGCAAAGAGACCCCAATTTTCAGGCTTGGGATCCTGTGCCAAAGAGACCCCATTTTCCAGGCTTGGGATCCTGTGCCAAAGAAACCCCATTTTTCAGGCTTGGGATCCTGTGCCAAAGAAACCCCATATGTCAGGCTTGGGATCCTGTGCAAAAGAAACCCCATTTTTTACCCGTGGCTGTTATTGCATGGCTATCGGGCGTGGCCTCAAGGCGATGAGGTTACCGGTTCTTTGAGAACTGGTAGTGGCACAGCCACCATGGACCAACGCAATATTAATTTTATGGTGTAAGTTAGAAAATGTATCTTTTAGCCTTTAACAAGGTAAGCTTACAGCACTACTTCAGGCTTGGGATCCTGTAGCAAAGAAACCCCATTTTTCAGGCTTCGGAACCTGTGGCGAAGATACCCCATTTTTCAGGCTTCGGACCCTGTGGCAAAGAGACCCCATTTTTCAGGCTTGGGACCCTGTAGCAAAGAGACCTAATTTTTCAGGGTTCGGAACCTGTGGCAAAGATACCCCATTTTTCAGGCTTGGGATCCTGTGGCAAAGAGACACCATTTTTCAGGGTTCGGACCCTGTAGCGAAGAGACCCCATTTTTCAGGGTTCGGACCCTGTGGCGAAGACAACCCATTTTTCAGGCTTGGGATCCTGTGCCAAAGAGACCCCATTTTTCAGGCTTGGGATCCTGTGCCAAAGAGACCCCATTTTCCAGGCTTGGGATCCTGTGCCAAAGAAACCCCATATGTCAGGCTTGGGATCCTGTGCCAAAGAAACCCCATTTTTTACCCGTGGCTGTTATTGCATGGCTATCGGGCGTGGCCTCAAGGCGATGAGGTTACCGGTTCTTTAAGAACTGGTAGTGGCACAGCCACCATGGACCAATGCAATATTAATTTTATGTTGTAAGTTAGAAAATGTATCTTTTAGCCTTTAACAAGGTAAGCTTACAGCACTACTTCAGGCTTGGGATCCTGTAGCAAAGAAACCCCATTTTTCAGGCTTCGGAACCTGTGGCGAAGATACCCCATTTTTCAGGCTTCGGACCCTGTGGCAAAGAGACCCCATTTTTCAGGCTTGGGACCCTGTAGCAAAGAGACCTAATTTTTCAGGGTTCGGAACCTGTGGCAAAGATACCCCATTTTTCAGGCTTCGGACCCTGTGGTAAAGAGACAACCCATTTTTCAGGCTTGGGACCCTGTGGCAAAGAGACAACCCATTTTTCAGGCTTGGGACCTTGTGGCAAAGAGACCCCATTTTTCAGGCTTCGGACCCTGTAGCAAAGAGACCCAATTTTTTAGGGTTCGGACCCTGTGGCGTAGACAACCCATTTTTCAGGCTTGGGATCCTGTGCCAAAGAGACACCATTTTTCAGGCTTGGGATCCTGTGCCAAAGAAACCCCATTTTTCAGGCTTGGGATCCTGTGCCAAAGAAACCCCATATGTCAGGCTTGGGATCCTGTGCCAAAGAAACCCCATTTTTTACCCGTGGCTGTTATTGCATGGCTATCGGGAGTGGCCTCAAGGCGATGAGGTTACCGGTTCTTTGAGAACTGGTAGTGGCACAGCCACCATGGACCAACGCAATATTAATTTTATGTTGTAAGTTAGAAAATGTATCTTTTAGCCTTTAACAAGGTAAGCTTACAGCACTACTTCAGGCTTGGGATCCTGTAGCAAAGAAACCCCATTTTTCAGGCTTCGGACCCTGTGGCAAAGAGACCCCATTTTTCAGGCTTGGGACCCTGTAGCAAAGAGACCTAATTTTTCAGGGTTCGGAACCTGTGGCAAAGATACCCCATTTTTCAGGCTTTGGACCCTGTGGTAAAGAGACAACCCATTTTCAGGCTTGGGACCCTGTGGCAAAGAGACAACCCATTTTTCAGGTTTGGGACCTTGTGGCAAAGAGACCCCATTTTTCAGGCTTCGGACCCTGTAGCGAAGAGACCCAATTTTTTAGGGTTCGGACCCTGTGGCGTAGACAACCCATTTTTCAGGCTTGGGATCCTGTGCCAAAGAGACACCATTTTTCAGGCTTGGGATCCTGTGCCAAAGAAACCCCATTTTTCAGGCTTGGGATCCTGTGCCAAAGAAACCCCATATGTCAGGCTTGGGATCCTGTGCCAAAGAAACCCGATTTTTTACCCATGGCTGTTATTGCATGGCTATCAGGCGTGGCCTCAAGGCGATGAGGTTACCGGTTCTTTGAGAACTGGTAGTGGCACAGCCACCATGGACCAACGCAATATTAATTTTATGTTGTAAGTTAGAAAATGTATCTTTTAGCCTTTAACAAGGTAAGCTTACAGCACTACTTCAGGCTTGGGATCCTGTAGCAAAGAAACCCCATTTTTCAGGCTTCGGAACCTGTGGCGAAGATACCCCATTTTTCAGGCTTCGGACCCTGTGGCAAAGAGACCCCATTTTTCAGGCTTGGGACCCTGTAGCAAAGAGACCTAATTTTTCCAGGGTTCGGAACCTGTGGCAAAGATACCCCATTTTTCAGGCTTCGGACCCTGTGGTAAAGAGACAACCCATTTTTCAGGCTTGGTACCCTGTGGCAAAGAGACCCCAATTTTCAGGCTTGGGATCCTGTGGCAAAGAGACCCCATTTTTCAGGGTTCGGACCCTGTAGCGAAGAGACCCCATTTTTCAGGGTTCGGACCCTGTGGCGAAGACAACCCATTTTTCAGGCTTGGGATCCTGTGCCAAAGAGACCCCATTTTCCAGGCTTGGGATCCTGTGCCATTGAAACCCCATATATCAGGCTTGGGATCCTGTGCCAAAGAAACCCCATTTTTTACCCGTGGCAGTTATTGCATGGCTATCGGGCGTGCCCTCAAGGCGATGAGGTTACCGGTTCTTTAAGAACTGGTAGTGGCACAGCCACCATGGACCAACGCAATATTAATTTTATGTTGTAAGTTAGAAAATGTATCTTTTAGCCTTTAACAAGGTAAGCTTACAGCACTACTTCAGGCTTGGGATCCTGTAGCAAAGAAACCCCATTTTTCAGGCTTCGGAACCTGTGGCGAAGATACCCCATTTTTCAGGCTTCGGACCCTGTGGCAAAGAGACCCCATTTTTCAGGCTTGGGACCCTGTAGCAAAGAGACCTAATTTTTCAGGGTTCGGAACCTGTGGCAAAGATACCCCATTTTTCAGGCTTCGGACCCTGTGGTAAAGAGACAACCCATTTTCAGGCTTGGGACCCTGTGGCAAAGAGACAACCCATTTTTCAGGTTTGGGACCTTGTGGCAAAGAGACCCCATTTTTCAGGCTTCGGACCCTGTAGCGAAGAGACCCAATTTTTTAGGGTTAGGACCCTGTGGCGTAGACAACCCATTTTTCAGGCTTGGGATCCTGTGCCAAAGAGACCCCATTTTTCAAGCTTGGGATCCTGTGCCAAAGAAACCCCATTTTTCAGGCTTGGGATCCTGTGCCAAAGAAACCCCATATGTCAGGCTTGGGATCCTGTGCCAAAGAAACCCCATTTTTTACCCGTGGCTGTTATTGCATGGCTATCGGGCGTGGCCTCAAGGCGATGAGGTTACCGGTTCTTTGAGAACTGGTAGTGGCACAGCCACCATGGACCAACGCAATATTAATTTTATGTTGTAAGTTAGAAAATGTATCTTTTAGCCTTTAACAAGGTAAGCTTACAGCACTACTTCAGGCTTGGGATCCTGTAGCAAAGAAACCCCATTTTTCAGGCTTCGGAACCTGTGGCGAAGATACCCCATTTTTCAGGCTTCGGACCCTGTGGCAAAGAGACCCCATTTTTCAGGCTTGGGACCCTGTAGCAAAGAGACCTAATTTTTCAGGATTCGGAACCTGTGGCAAAGATACCCCATTTTTCAGGCTTCGGACCCTGTGGTAAAGAGACAACCCATTTTCAGGCTTGGTACCCTGTGGCAAAGAGACCCCAATTTTCAGGCTTGGGATCCTGTGGCAAAGAGACCCCATTTTTCAGGGTTCGGACCCTGTAGCGAAGAGACCCCATTTTTCAAGGTTCGGACCCTGTGGCGAAGACAACCCATTTTTCAGGCTTGGGATCCTGTGCCAAAGAGACCCCATTTTCCAGGATTGGGATCCTGTGCCAAAGAAACCCCATATGTCAGGCTTGGGATCCTGTGCCAAAGAAACCCCATTTTTTACCCGTGGCTGTTATTGCATGGCTATCGGGCGTGGCCTCAAGGCGATGAGGTTACCGGTTCTTTAAGAACTGGTAGTGGCACAGCCACCATGGACCAACGCAATATTAAATTTATGTTGCAAGTTAGAAAATGTATCTTTTAGCCTTTAACAAGGTAAGCTTACAGCACTACTTCAGGCTTGGGATCCTGTAGCAAAGAAACCCCATTTTTCAGGCTTCGGAACCTGTGGCGAAGATACCCCATTTTTCAGGCTTCGGACCCTGTGGCAAAGAGACCCCATTTTTCAGGCTTGGGACCCTGTAGCAAAGAGACCTAATTTTTCAGGGTTCGGAACCTGTGGCAAAGATACCCCATTTTTCAGGCTTCGGACCCTGTGGTAAAGAGACAACCCATTTTTCAGGCTTGGGACCCTGTGGCAAAGAGACAACCCATTTTTCAGGCTTGGGACCTTGTGGCAAAGAGACCCCTTTTTTCAGGCTTCGGACCCTGTAGCGAAGAGACCCCATTTTTTAGGGTTCGGACCCTGTGGCGTAGACAACTTATTTTTCAGGCTTGGGATCCTGTGCCAAAGAGACCCCATTTTTCAGGCTTGGGATCCTGTGCCAAAGAAACCCCATTTTTCAGGCTTGGGATCCTGTGCCAAAGAAACCCCATATGTCAGGCTTGGGATCCTGTGCCAAAGAAACCCCATTTTTTACCCGTGGCTGTTATTGCATGGCTATCGGGCGTGGCCTCAAGGCGATGAGGTTACCGGTTCTTTGAGAACTGGTAGTGGCACAGCCACCATGGACCAACGCAATATTAATTTTATGTTGTAAGTTAGAAAATGTATCTTTTAGCCTTTAACAAGGTAAGCTTACAGCACTACTTCAGGCTTGGGATCCTGTAGCAAAGAAACCCCATTTTTCAGGCTTCGGAACCTGTGGCGAAGATACCCCATTTTTCAGGCTTCGGACCCTGTGGCAAAGAGACCCCATTTTTCAGGCTTGGGACCCTGTGGCAAAGAGACTTCATTTTTCAGGGTTCGGAACCTGTGGCAAAGATACCCCATTTTTCAGGCTTCGGACCCTGTGGCAAAGAGACAACCCATTTTTCAGGCTTGGTACCCTGTGGCAAAGAGACCCCAATTTTCAGGCTTGGGATCCTGTGGCAAAGAGACCCCATTTTTCAGGGTTCGGACCCTGTAGCGAAGAGACCCCATTTTTCAGGGTTCAGACCCTGTGGCGAAGACAACCCATTTTTCAGGCTTGGGATCCTGTGCCAAAGAGACCCCATTTTCCAGGCTTGGGATCCTGTGCCAAAGAGACCCCATTTTCCAGGCTTGGGATCCTGTGCCAAAGAAACCCCATATGTCAGGCTTGGGATCCTGTGCCAAAGAAACCCCATTTTTTACCCGTGGCTGTTATTGCATGGCTATCGGGCGTGGCCTCAAGGCGATGAGGTTACCGGTTCTTTGAGTACTGGTAGTGGCACAGCCACCATGGACCAACGCAATATTAATTTTATGTTGTAAGTTAGAAAATGTATCTTTTAGCCTTTAACAAGGTAAGCTTACAGCACTACTTCAGGCTTGGGATCCTGTAGCAAAGAAACCCCATTTTTCAGGCTTCGGAACCTGTGGCGAAGATACCCCATTTTTCAGGCTTCGGACCCTGTGGCAAAGAGACCCCATTTTTCAGGCTTGGGACCCTGCAGCAAAGAGACCTAATTTTTCAGGGTTCGGAACCTGTGGCAAAGATACCCCATTTTTCAGGCTTTGGACCCTGTGGTAAAGAGACAACCCATTTTCATGCTTGGAACCCTGTGGCTAAGAGACAACCCATTTTTCAGGTTTGGGACCTTGTGGCAAAGAGACCCCATTTTTCAGGCTTCGGACCCTGTAGCGAAGAGACCCAATTTTTTAGGGTTCGGACCCTGTGGCGTAGACAACCCATTTTTCAGGCTTGGGACCCTGTGGCAAAGAGACAACCCATTTTTCAGGCTTGGGACCTTGTGGCAAAGAGACCCCTTTTTTCAGGCTTCGGACCCTGTAGCGAAGAGACCCCATTTTTTAGGGTTCGGACCCTGTGGCGTAGACAACTTATTTTTCAGGCTTGGGATCCTGTGCCAAAGAGACCCCATTTTTCAGGCTTGGGATCCTGTGCCAAAGAAACCCCATATGTCAGGCTTGGGATCCTGTGCCAAAGAAACCCCATTTTTTACCCGTGGCTGTTATTGCATGGCTATCGGGCGTGGCCTCAAGGCGATGAGGTTACCGGTTCTTTGAGAACTGGTAGTGGCACAGCCACCATGGACCAACGCAATATTAATTTTATGTTGTAAGTTAGAAAATGTATTTAGCCTTTAACAAGGTAAGCTTACAGCACTACTTCAGGCTTGGGATCCTGTAGCAAAGAAACCCCATTTTTCAGGCTTCGGAACCTGTGGCGAAGATACCCCATTTTTCAGGCTTCGGACCCTGTGGCAAAGAGACCCCATTTTTCAGGCTTGGGACCCTGTGGCAAAGAGACCTCATTTTTCAGGGTTCGGAACCTGTGGCAAAGATACCCCATTTTTCAGGCTTCGGACCCTGTGGCAAAGAGACAACCCATTTTTCAGGCTTGGTACCCTGTGGCAAACAGACCCCAATTTTCAGGCTTGGGATCCTGTGGCAAAGAGACCCCATTTTTCAGGGTTCGGACCCTGTAGCGAAGAGACCCCATTTTTCAGGGTTCAGACCCTGTGGCGAAGACAACTCATTTTTCAGGCTTGGGATCCTGTGCCAAAGAGACCCCATTTTCCAGGCTTGGGATCCTGTGCCAAAGAGACCCCATTTTCCATGCTTGGGATCCTGTGCCAAAGAAACCCCATATGTCAGGCTTGGGATCCTGTGCCAAAGAAACCCCATTTTTTACCCGTGGCTGTTATTGCATGGCTATCGGGCGTGGCCTCAAGGCGATGAGGTTACCAGTTCTTTGAGTACTGGTAGTGGCACAGCCACCATGGACCAACGCAATATTAATTTTATGTTGTAAGTTAGAAAATGTATCTTTTAGCCTTTAACAAGGTAAGCTTACAGCACTACTTCAGGCTTGGGATCCTGTAGCAAAGAAACCCCATTTTTCAGGCTTCGGAACCTGTGGCGAAGATACCCCATTTTTCAGGCTTCGGACCCTGTGGCAAAGAGACCCCATTTTTCAGGCTTGGGACCCTGTAGCAAAGAGACCTAATTTTTCAGGGTTCGGAACCTGTGGCAAAGATACCCCATTTTTCAGGCTTTGGACCCTGTGGTAAAGAGACAACCCATTTTCATGCTTGGGACCCTGTGGCTAAGAGACAACCCATTTTTCAGGTTTGGGACCTTGTGGCAAAGAGACCCCATTTTTCAGGCTTCGGACCCTGTAGCGAAGAGACCCAATTTTTTAGGGTTCGGACCCTGTGGCGTAGACAACCCATTTTTCAGGCTTGGGACCCTGTGGCAAAGAGACAACCCATTTTTCAGGCTTGGGACCTTGTGGCAAAGAGACCCCTTTTTTCAGGCTTCGGACCCTGTAGCGAAGAGACCCCATTTTTTAGGGTTCGGACCCTGTGGCGTAGACAACTTATTTTTCAGGCTTGGGATCCTGTGCCAAAGAGACCCCATTTTTCAGGCTTGGGATCCTGTGCCAAAGAAACCCCATTTTTCAGGCTTGGGATCCTGTGCCAAAGAAACCCCATATGTCAGGCTTGGGATCCTGTGCCAAAGAAACCCCATTTTTTACCCGTGGCTGTTATTGCATGGCTATCGGGCGTGGCCTCAAGGCGATGAGGTTACCGGTTCTTTGAGAACTGGTAGTGGCACAGCCACCATGGACCAATGCAATATTAATTTTATGTTGTAAGTTAGAAAATGTATCTTTTAGCCTTTAACAAGGTAAGCTTACAGCACTACTTCAGGCTTGGGATCCTGTAGCAAAGAAACCCCATTTTTCAGGCTTCGGAACCTGTGGCGTAGATACCCCATTTTTCAGGCTTCGGACCCTGTGGCAAAGAGACCCCATTTTTCAGGCTTGGGACCCTGTGGCAAAGAGACCTCATTTTTCAGGGTTCGGAACCTGTGGCAAAGATACCCCATTTTTCAGGCTTCGGACCCTGTGGCAAAGAGACAACCCATTTTTCAGGCTTGGTACCCTGTGGCAAACAGACCCCAATTTTCAGGCTTGGGATCCTGTGGCAAAGAGACCCCATTTTTCAGGGTTCGGACCCTGTAGCGAAGAGACCCCATTTTTCAGGGTTCAGACCCTGTGGCGAAGACAACCCATTTTTCAGGCTTGGGATCCTGTGCCAAAGAGACCCCATTTTCCAGGCTTGGGATCCTGTGCCAAAGAGACCCCATTTTCCAGGGTTGGGATCCTGTGCCAAAGAAACCCCATATGTCAGGCTTGGGATCCTGTGCCAAAGAAACACCATTTTTTACCCGTGGCTGTTATTGCATGGCTATCGGGCGTGGCCTCAAGGCGATGAGGTTACCGGTTCTTTGAGAACTGGTAGTGGCACAGCCACCATGGACCAACGCAATATTAATTTTATGTTGTAAGTTAGAAAATTTATCTTTTAGCCTTTAACAAGGTAAGCTTACAGCACTACTTCAGGCTTGGGATCCTGTAGCAAAGAAACCCCATTTTTCAGGCTTCGGAACCTGTGGCGAAGATACCCCATTTTTCAGGCTTCGGACCCTGTGGCGAAGATACCCCATTTTTCAGGCTTCGGACCCTGTGGCAAAGAGACCCCATTTTTCAGGCTTGGGACCCTGTAGCAAAGAGACCTAATTTTTCAGGGTTCGGAACCTGTGGCAAAGATACCCCATTTTTCAGGCTTTGGACCCTGTGGTAAAGAGACAACCCATTTTCATGCTTGGGACCCTGTGGCTAAGAGACAACCCATTTTTCAGGTTTGGGACCTTGTGGCAAAGAGACCCCATTTTTCAGGCTTCGGACCCTGTAGCGAAGAGACCCAATTTTTTAGGGTTCGGACCCTGTGGCGTAGACAACCCATTTTTCAGGCTTGGGACCCTGTGGCAAAGAGACAACCCATTTTTCAGGCTTGGGACCTTGTGGCAAAGAGACCCCTTTTTTCAGGCTTCGGACCCTGTAGCGAAGAGACCCCATTTTTTAGGGTTCGGACCCTGTGGCGTAGACAACTTATTTTTCAGGCTTGGGATCCTGTGCCAAAGAGACCCCATTTTTCAGGCTTGGGATCCTGTGCCAAAGAAACCCCATTTTTCAGGCTTGGGATCCTGTGCCAAAGAAACCCCATATGTCAGGCTTGGGATCCTGTGCCAAAGAAACCCCATTTTTTACCCGTGGCTGTTATTGCATGGCTATCGGGCGTGGCCTCAAGGCGATGAGGTTACCGGTTCTTTGAGAACTGGTAGTGGCACAGCCACCATGGACCAACGCAATATTAATTTTATGTTGTAAGTTAGAAAATGTATTTAGCCTTTAACAAGGTAAGCTTACAGCACTACTTCAGGCTTGGGATCCTGTAGCAAAGAAACCCCATTTTTCAGGCTTCGGAACCTGTGGCGAAGATACCCCATTTTTCAGGCTTCGGACCCTGTGGCAAAGAGACCCCATTTTTCAGGCTTGGGACCCTGTGGCAAAGAGACCTCATTTTTCAGGGTTCGGAACCTGTGGCAAAGATACCCCATTTTTCAGGCTTCGGACCCTGTGGCAAAGAGACAACCCATTTTTCAGGCTTGGTACCCTGTGGCAAACAGACCCCAATTTTCAGGCTTGGGATCCTGTGGCAAAGAGACCCCATTTTTCAGGGTTCGGACCCTGTAGCGAAGAGACCCCATTTTTCAGGGTTCAGACCCTGTGGCGAAGACAACTCATTTTTCAGGCTTGGGATCCTGTGCCAAAGAGACCCCATTTTCCAGGCTTGGGATCCTGTGCCAAAGAGACCCCATTTTCCATGCTTGGGATCCTGTGCCAAAGAAACCCCATATGTCAGGCTTGGGATCCTGTGCCAAAGAAACCCCATTTTTTACCCGTGGCT
The DNA here is from genome assembly GCF_028390025.1 of Pseudophryne corroboree. Lineage (NCBI taxonomy): Eukaryota > Metazoa > Chordata > Amphibia > Anura > Myobatrachidae > Pseudophryne > Pseudophryne corroboree. The sequence continues at coordinate 155,980,067 of NC_086448.1, read as the reverse complement.
GTTATTGCATGGCTATCGGGCGTGGCCTCAAGGCGATGAGGTTACCAGTTCTTTGAGTACTGGTAGTGGCACAGCCACCATGGACCAACGCAATATTAATTTTATGTTGTAAGTTAGAAAATGTATCTTTTAGCCTTTAACAAGGTAAGCTTACAGCACTACTTCAGGCTTGGGATCCTGTAGCAAAGAAACCCCATTTTTCAGGCTTCGGAACCTGTGGCGAAGATACCCCATTTTTCAGGCTTCGGACCCTGTGGCAAAGAGACCCCATTTTTCAGGCTTGGGACCCTGTAGCAAAGAGACCTAATTTTTCAGGGTTCGGAACCTGTGGCAAAGATACCCCATTTTTCAGGCTTTGGACCCTGTGGTAAAGAGACAACCCATTTTCATGCTTGGGACCCTGTGGCTAAGAGACAACCCATTTTTCAGGTTTGGGACCTTGTGGCAAAGAGACCCCATTTTTCAGGCTTCGGACCCTGTAGCGAAGAGACCCAATTTTTTAGGGTTCGGACCCTGTGGCGTAGACAACCCATTTTTCAGGCTTGGGACCCTGTGGCAAAGAGACAACCCATTTTTCAGGCTTGGGACCTTGTGGCAAAGAGACCCCTTTTTTCAGGCTTCGGACCCTGTAGCGAAGAGACCCCATTTTTTAGGGTTCGGACCCTGTGGCGTAGACAACTTATTTTTCAGGCTTGGGATCCTGTGCCAAAGAGACCCCATTTTTCAGGCTTGGGATCCTGTGCCAAAGAAACCCCATTTTTCAGGCTTGGGATCCTGTGCCAAAGAAACCCCATATGTCAGGCTTGGGATCCTGTGCCAAAGAAACCCCATTTTTTACCCGTGGCTGTTATTGCATGGCTATCGGGCGTGGCCTCAAGGCGATGAGGTTACCGGTTCTTTGAGAACTGGTAGTGGCACAGCCACCATGGACCAATGCAATATTAATTTTATGTTGTAAGTTAGAAAATGTATCTTTTAGCCTTTAACAAGGTAAGCTTACAGCACTACTTCAGGCTTGGGATCCTGTAGCAAAGAAACCCCATTTTTCAGGCTTCGGAACCTGTGGCGTAGATACCCCATTTTTCAGGCTTCGGACCCTGTGGCAAAGAGACCCCATTTTTCAGGCTTGGGACCCTGTGGCAAAGAGACCTCATTTTTCAGGGTTCGGAACCTGTGGCAAAGATACCCCATTTTTCAGGCTTCGGACCCTGTGGCAAAGAGACAACCCATTTTTCAGGCTTGGTACCCTGTGGCAAACAGACCCCAATTTTCTGGCTTGGGATCCTGTGGCAAAGAGACCCCATTTTTCAGGGTTCGGGCCCTGTAGCGAAGAGACCCCATTTTTCAGGGTTCAGACCCTGTGGCGAAGACAACCCATTTTTCAGGCTTGGGATCCTGTGCCAAAGAGACCCCATTTTCCAGGCTTGGGATCCTGTGCCAAAGAGACCCCATTTTCCAGGGTTGGGATCCTGTGCCAAAGAAACCCCATATGTCAGGCTTGGGATCCTGTGCCAAAGAAACACCATTTTTTACCCGTGGCTGTTATTGCATGGCTATCGGGCGTGGCCTCAAGGCGATGAGGTTACCGGTTCTTTGAGAACTGGTAGTGGCACAGCCACCATGGACCAACGCAATATTAATTTTATGTTGTAAGTTAGAAAATTTATCTTTTAGCCTTTAACAAGGTAAGCTTACAGCACTACTTCAGGCTTGGGATCCTGTAGCAAAGAAACCCCATTTTTCAGGCTTCGGAACCTGTGGCGAAGATACCCCATTTTTCAGGCTTCGGACCCTGTGGCAAAGAGACCCCATTTTTCAGGCTTGGGACCCTGTAGCAAAGAGACCTAATTTTTCAGGGTTCGGAACCTGTGGCAAAGATACCCCATTTTTCAGGCTTCGGACCCTGTGGTAAAGAGACAACCCATTTTCATGCTTGGGACCCTGTGGCTAAGAGACAACCCATTTTTCAGGTTTGGGACCTTGTGGCAAAGAGACTCCATTTTTCAGGCTTCGGACCCTGTAGCGAAGAGACCCAATTTTTTAGGGTTCGGACCCTGTGGCGTAGACAACCCATTTTTCAGGCTTGGGATCCTGTGCCAAAGAGACCCCATTTTTCAGGCTTGGGATCCTGTGCCAAAGAAACCCCATTTTTCAGGCTTGGGATCCTGTGCCAAAGAAACCCCATATGTCAGGCTTGGGATCCTGTGCCAAAGAAACACCATTTTTTACCCGTGGCTGTTATTGCATGGCTATCGGGCGTGGCCTCAAGGCGATGAGGTTACCGGTTCTTTGAGAACTGGTAGTGGCACAGCCACCATGGACCAACGCAATATTAATTTTATGTTGTAAGTTAGAAAATTTATCTTTTAGCCTTTAACAAGGTAAGCTTACAGCACTACTTCAGGCTTGGGATCCTGTAGCAAAGAAACCCCATTTTTCAGGCTTCGGAACCTGTGGCGAAGATACCCCATTTTTCAGGCTTCGGACCCTGTGGCAAAGAGACCCCATTTTTCAGGCTTGGGACCCTGTAGCAAAGAGACCTAATTTTTCAGGGTTCGGAACCTGTGGCAAAGATACCCCATTTTTCATGCTTCGGACCCTGTGGTAAAGAGACAACCCATTTTCAGGCTTGGTACCCTGTGGCAAAGAGACCCCAATTTTCAGGCTTGGGATCCTGTGGCAAAGAGACCCCATTTTTCAGGGTTCGGACCCTGTAGCGAAGAGACCCCATTTTTCAGGGTTCGGACCCTGTGGCGAAGACAACCCATTTTTCAGGCTTGGGATCCTGTGCCAAAGAGACCCCATTTTCCAGGCTTGGGATCCTGTGCCAAAGAAACCCCATATGTCAGGCTTGGGATCCTGTGCCAAAGAAACCCCATTTTTTACCCGTGGCTGTTATTGCATGGCTATCGGGCGTGGCCTCAAGGCGATGAGGTTACCGGTTCTTTAAGAACTGGTAGTGGCACAGCCACCATGGACCAACGCAATATAAATTTTATGTTGCAAGTTAGAAAATGTATCTTTTAGCCTTTAACAAGGTAAGCTTACAGCACTACTTCAGGCTTGGGATCCTGTAGCAAAGAAACACCATTTTTCAGGCTTCGGAACCTGTGGCGAAGATACCCCATTTTTCAGGCTTCGGACCCTGTGGTAAAGAGACAACCCATTTTCAGGCTTGGGACCCTGTGGCAAAGAGACAACCCATTTTTCAGGTTTGGGACCTTGTGGCAAAGAGACCCCATTTTTCAGGCTTCGGACCCTGTAGCGAAGAGACCCAATTTTTTAGGGTTCGGACCCTGTGGCACAGACAACCCATTTTTCAGGCTTGGGATCCTGTGCCAAAGAAACCCCATTTTTCAGGCTTGGGATCCTGTGCCAAAGAAACCCCATATGTCAGGCTTGGGATCCTGTGCCAAAGAAACCCCATTTTTTACCCGTGGCTGTTATTGCATGGCTATCGGGCGTGGCCTCAAGGCGATGAGGTTACCGGTTCTTTGAGAACTGGTAGTGGCACAGCCACCATGGACCAACGCAATATTAATTTTATGTTGTAAGTTAGAAAATTTATCTTTTAGCCTTTAACAAGGTAAGATTACAGCACTACATCAGGCTTGGGATCCTGTAGCAAAGAAATCCCATTTTTCAGGCTTCGGAACCTGTGGCGAAGATACCCCATTTTTCAGGCTTCGGACCCTGTGGCAAAGAGACCCCATTTTTCTGGCTTGGGACCCTGTAGCAAAGAGATCTAATTTTTCAGGGTTCGGAACCTGTGGCAAAGATACCCCATTTTTCAGGCTTCGGACGCTGTGGTAAAGAGACAACCCATTTTTCAGGCTTGGTACCCTGTGGCAAAGAGACCCCAATTTTCAGGCTTGGGATCCTGTGGCAAAGAGACCCCATTTTTCAGGGTTCGGACCCTGTAGCGAAGAGACCCCATTTTTCAGGGTTCGGACCCTGTGGCGAAGACAACCCATTTTTCAGGCTTGGGATCCTGTGCCAAAGAGACCCCATTTTCCAGGCTTGGGATCCTGTGCCAAAGAAACCCCATATGTCAGGCTTGGGCTCCTGTGCCAAAGAAACCCCATTTTTTACCCGTGGCTGTTATTGCATGGCTATCGGGCGTGGCCTCAAGGCGATGAGGTTACCGGTTCTTTAAGAACTGGTAGTGGCACAGCCACCATGGACCAACGCAATATTAATTTTATGTTGTAAGTTAGAAAATGTATCTTTTAGCCTTTAACAAGGTAAGCTTACAGCACTACTTCAGGCTTGGGATCCTGTAGCAAAGAAACCCCATTTTTCAGGCTTCGGAACCTGTGGCGAAGATACCCCATTTTTCAGGCTTCGGACCCTGTGGCAAAGAGACCCCATTTTTCAGGCTTGGGACCCTGTAGCAAAGAGACCTAATTTTTCAGGGTTCGGAACCTGTGGCAAAGATACCCCATTTTTCAGGCTTCGGACCCTGTGGTAAAGAGACAACCCATTTTTCAGGCTTGGGACCCTGTGGCAAAGAGACAACCCATTTTTGAGGCTTGGGACCTTGTGGCAAAGAGACCCCATTTTTCAGGCTTCGGACCCTGTAGCGAAGAGACCCCATTTTTCAGGGTTCGGACCCTGTGGCGTAGACAACCCATTTTTCAGGCTTGGGATCCTGTGCCAAAGAGACCCCATTTTTCAGGCTTGGGATCCTGTGCCAAAGAAACCCCATTTTTCAGGCTTGGGATCCTGTGCCAAAGAAACCCCATATGTCAGGCTTGGGATCCTGTGCCAAAGAAACCCCATTTTTTACCCGTGGCTGTTATTGCATGGCTATCGGGCGTGGCCTCAAGGCGATGAGGTTACCGGTTCTTTGAGAACTGGTAGTGGCACAGCCACCATGGACCAACGCAATATTAATTTTATGTTGTAAGTTAGAAAATTTATCTTTTAGCCTTTAACAAGGTAAGCTTACAGCACTACTTCAGGCTTGGGATCCTGTAGCAAAGAAACCCCATTTTTCAGGCTTCGGAACCTGTGGCGAAGATACCCCATTTTTCATGCTTCGGACCCTGTGGCAAAGAGACCCCATTTTTCAGGCTTGGGACCCTGTGGCAAAGAGACCTCATTTTTCAGGGTTCGGAACCTGTGGCAAAGATACCCCATTTTTCAGGCTTCAGACCCTGTGGCAAAGAGACAACCCATTTTTCAGGCTTGGTACCCTGTGGCAAACAGACCCCAATTTTCAGGCTTGGGATCCTGTGGCAAAGAGACCCCATTTTTCAGGGTTCGGACCCTGTAGCAAAGAGACCCCATTTTTCAGGGTTCGGACCCTGTGGCGAAGACAACCCATTTTTCAGGCTTGGGATCCTGTGCCAAAGAGACCCCATTTTCCAGGCTTGGGATGCTGTGCCAAAGAGACCCCATTTTCCAGGCTTGGGATCCTGTGCCAAAGAAACCCCATATGTCAGGCTTGGGATCCTGTGCCAAAGAAACCTCATTTTTTACCCGTGGCTGTTATTGCATGGCTATCGGGCGTGGCCTCAAGGCGATGAGGTTACCGGTTCTTTGAGTACTGGTAGTGGCACAGCCACCATGGACCAACGCAATATTAATTTTATGTTGTAAGTTAGAAAATGTATCTTTTAGCCTTTAACAAGGTAAGCTTACAGCACTACTTCAGGCTTGGGATCCTGTAGCAAAGAAACCCCATTTTTCAGGTTTCGGAACCTGTGGTGAAGATACCCCATTTTTCAGGCTTCGGACCCTGTGGCAAAGAGACCCCATTTTTCAGGCTTGGGACCCTGTAGCAAAGAGACCTAATTTTTCAGGGTTCGGAACCTGTGGCAAAGATACCCCATTTTTCAGGCTTTGGACCCTGTGGTAAAGAGACAACCCATTTTCATGCTTGGGACCCTGTGGCTAAGAGACAATTCATTTTTCAGGTTTGGGACCTTGTGGCAAAGAGACCCCATTTTTCAGGCTTCGGACCCTGTAGCGAAGAGACCCAATTTTTTAGGGTTCGGACCCTGTGGCGTAGACAACCCATTTTTCAGGCTTGGGATCCTGTGCCAAAGAGACCCCATTTTTCAGGCTTGGGATCCTGTGCCAAAGAAACCCCATTTTTCAGGCTTGGGATCCTGTGCCAAAGAAACCCCATATGTCAGGCTTGGGATCCTGTGCCAAAGAAACCCCATTTTTTACCCGTGGCTGTTATTGCATGGCTATCGGGCGTGGCCTCAAGGCGATGAGGTTACCGGTTCTTTAAGAACTGGTAGTGGCACAGCCACCATGGACCAACGCAATATTAATTTTATGTTGCAAGTTAGAAAATGTATCTTTTAGCCTTTAACAAGGTAAGCTTACAGCACTACTTCAGGCTTGGGATCCTGTAGCAAAGAAACCCCATTTTTCAGGCTTCGGAACCTGTGGCGAAGATACCCCATTTTTCAGGCTTCGGACCCTGTGGCAAAGAGACCCCATTTTTCAGGCTTGGGACCCTGTAGCAAAGAGACCTAATTTTTCAGGGTTCGGAACCTGTGGCAAAGATACCCCATTTTTCAGGCTTCGGACCCTGTGGTAAAGAGACAACCCATTTTTCAGGCTTGGGACCCTGTGGCAAAGAGACAACCCATTTTTCAGGCTTGGGACCTTGTGGCAAAGAGACCCCATTTTTCAGGCTTCGGACCCTGTAGCGAAGAGACCCAATTTTTTAGGGTTCGGACCCTGTGGCGTAGACAACCCATTTTTCAGGCTTGGGATCCTGTGCCAAAGAGACCCCATTTTTCAGGCTTGGGATCCTGTGCCAAAGAAACCCCATTTTTCAGGCTTGGGATCCTGTGCCAAAGAAACCCCATATGTCAGGCTTGGGATCCTGTGCCAAAGAAACCCCATTTTTTACCCGTGGCTGTTATTGCATGGCTATCGGGCGTGGCCTCAAGGCGATGAGGTTACCGTATCTTTGAGAACTGGTAGTGGCACAGCCACCATGGACCAACGCAATATTAATTTTATGTTGTAAGTTAGAAAATTTATCTTTTAGCCTTTAACAAGGTAAGATTACAGCACTACTTCAGGCTTGGGATCCTGTAGCAAAGAAACCCCATTTTTCAGGCTTCGGAACCTGTGGCGAAGATACCCCATTTTTCAGGCTTCGGACCCTGTGGCAAAGATACCCCATTTTTCAGGCTTGGGACCCTGTAGCAAAGAGACCTAATTTTTCAGGGTTCGGAACCTGTGGCAAAGATACCCCATTTTTCAGGCTTCGGACCCTGTGGTAAAGAGACAACCCATTTTTCAGGCTTGGTACCCCGTGGCAAAGAGACCCCAATTTTCAGGCTTGGGATCCTGTGGCAAAGAGACCCCATTTTTCAGGGTTCGGACCCTGTAGCGAAGAGACCCCATTTTTCAGGGTTCGGACCCTGTGGCGAAGACAACCCATTTTTCAGGCTTGGGATCCTGTGCCAAAGAGACCCCATTTTCCAGGCTTGGGATCCTGTGCCAAAGAAACCCCATATGTCAGGCTTGGGCTCCTGTGCCAAAGAAACCCCATTTTTTACCCGTGGCTGTTATTGCATGGCTATCGGGCGTGGCCTCAAGGCGATGAGGTTACCGGTTCTTTAAGAACTGGTAGTGGCACAGCCACCATGGACCAACGCAATATTAATTTTATGTTGTAAGTTAGAAAATGTATCTTTTAGCCTTTAACAAGGTAAGCTTACAGCACTACTTCAGGCTTGGGATCCTGTAGCAAAGAAACCCCATTTTTCAGGCTTCGGAACCTGTGGCGAAGATACCCCATTTTTCAGGCTTCGGACCCTGTGGCAAAGAGACCCCATTTTTCAGGCTTGGGACCCTGTAGCAAAGAGACCTAATTTTTCAGGGTTCGGAACCTGTGGCAAAGATACCCCATTTTTCAGGCTTCGGACCCTGTGGTAAAGAGACAACCCATTTTTCAGGCTTGGGACCCTGTGGCAAAGAGACAACCCATTTTTCAGGCTTGGGACCTTGTGGCAAAGAGACCCCATTTTTCAGGCTTCGGACCCTGTAGCGAAGAGACCCCATTTTCAGGGTTCGGACCCTGTGGCGTAGACAACCCATTTTTCAGGCTTGGGATCCTGTGCCAAAGAGACCCCATTTTTCAGGCTTGGGATCCTGTGCCAAAGAAACCCCATTTTTCAGGCTTGGGATCCTGTGCCAAAGAAACCCCATATGTCAGGCTTGGGATCCTGTGCCAAAGAAACCCCATTTTTTACCCGTGGCTGTTACTGCATGGCTATCGGGCGTGGCCTCAAGGCGATGAGGTTACCGGTTCTTTGAGAACTGGTAGTGGCACAGCCACCATGGACCAACGCAATATTAATTTTATGTTGTAAGTTAGAAAATTTATCTTTTAGCCTTTAACAAGGTAAGCTTACAGCACTACTTCAGGCTTGGGATCCTGTAGCAAAGAAACCCAATTTTTCAGGCTTCGGAACCTGTGGCGAAGATACCCCATTTTTCAGGCTTCGGACCCTGTGGCAAAGAGACCCCATTTTTCAGGCTTGGGACCCTGTGGCAAAGAGACCTCATTTTTCAGGGTTCGGAACCTGTGGCAAAGATACCCCATTTTTCAGGCTTCGGACCCTGTGGCAAAGAGACAACCCATTTTTCAGGCTTGGTACCCTGTGGCAAACAGACCCCAATTTTCAGGCTTGGGATCCTGTGGCAAAGAGACCCCATTTTTCAGGGTTCGGACCCTGAAGCGAAGAGACCCCATTTTTCAGGGTTCGGACCCTGTGGCGAAGACAACCCATTTTTCAGGCTTGGGATCCTGTGCCAAAGAGACCCCATTTTCCAGGCTTGGGATCCTGTGCCAAAGAGACCCCATTTTCCAGGCTTGGGATCCTGTGCCAAAGAAACCCCATATGTCAGACTTGGGATCCTGTGCCAAAGAAACCCCATTTTTTACCCGTGGCTGTTATTGCATGGCTATCGGGCGTGGCCTCAAGGCGATGAGGTTACCGGTTCTTTAAGAACTGGTAGTGGCACAGCCACCATGGACCAACGCAATATTAATTTTATGTTGCAAGTTAGAAAATGTATCTTTTAGCCTTTAACAAGGTAAGCTTACAGCACTACTTCAGGCTTGGGATCCTGTAGCAAAGAAACCCCATTTTTCAGGCTTCGGAACCTGTGGCGAAGATACCCCATTTTTCAGGCTTCGGACCCTGTGGCAAAGAGACCCCATTTTTCAGGCTTGGGACCCTGTAGCAAAGAGACCTAATTTTTCAGGGTTCGGAACCTGTGGCAAAGATACCCCATTTTTCAGGCTTCGGACCCTGTGGTAAAGAGACAACCCATTTTTCAGGCTTGGGACCCTGTGGCAAAGAGACAACCCATTTTTCATGCTTGGGACCTTGTGGCAAAGAGACCCCATTTTTCAGGCTTCGGACCCTGTAGCGAAGAGACCCAATTTTTTAGGGTTCGGACCCTGTGGCGTAGACAACCCATTTTTCAGGCTTGGGATCCTGTGCCAAAGAGACCCCATTTTTCAGGCTTGGGATCCTGTGCCAAAGAAACCCCATTTTTCAGGCTTGGGATTCTGTGCCAAAGAAACCCCATATGTCAGGCTTGGGATCCTGTGCCAAAGAAACCCCATTTTTTACCCGTGGCTGTTATTGCATGGCTATCGGGCGTGGCCTCAAGGCGATGAGGTTACCGGTTCTTTGAGAACTGGTAGTGGCACAGCCACCATGGACCAACGCAATATTAATTTTATGTTGTAAGTTAGAAAATTTATCTTTTAGCCTTTAACAAGGTAAGATTACAGCACTACTTCAGGCTTGGGATCCTGTAGCAAAGAAACCCCATTTTTCAGGCTTCGGAACCTGTGGCGAAGATACCCCATTTTTCAGGCTTTGGACCCTGTGGCAAAGAGACCCCATTTTTCAGGCTTGGGACCCTGTAGCAAAGAGACCTAATTTTTCAGGGTTCGGAACCTGTGGCAAAGATACCCCATTTTTCAGGCTTCGGACCCTGTGGTAAAGAGACAACCCATTTTTCAGGCTTGGTACCCCGTGGCAAAGAGACCCCAATTTTCAGGCTTGGGATCCTGTGGCAAAGAGACCCCATTTTTCAGGGTTCGGACCCTGTAGCGAAGAGACCCCATTTTTCAGGGTTCGGACCCTGTGGCGAAGACAACCCATTTTTCAGGCTTGGGATCCTGTGCCAAAGAGACCCCATTTTCCAGGCTTGGGATCCTGTGCCAAAGAAACCCCATATGTCAGGCTTGGGCTCCTGTGCCAAAGAAACCCCATTTTTTACCGGTGGCTGTTATTGCATGGCTATCGGGCGTGGCCTCAAGGCGATGAGGTTACCGGTTCTTTAAGAACTGGTAGTGGCACAGCCACCATGGACCAACGCAATATTAATTTTATGTTGTAAGTTAGAAAATGTATCTTTTAGCCTTTAACAAGGTAAGCTTACAGCACTACTTCAGGCTTGGGATCCTGTAGCAAAGAAACCCCATTTTTCAGGCTTCGGAACCTGTGGCGAAGATACCCCATTTTTCAGGCTTCGGACCCTGTGGCAAAGAGACCCCATTTTTCAGGCTTGGGACCCTGTGGTAAAGAGACAACCCATTTTTCAGGCTTGGTACCCCGTGGCAAAGAGACCCCAATTTTCAGGCTTGGGATCCTGTGGCAAAGAGACCCCATTTTTCAGGGTTCGGACCCTGTAGCGAAGAGACCCCATTTTTCAGGGTTCGGACCCTGTGGCGAAGACAACCCATTTTTCAGGCTTGGGATCCTGTGCCAAAGAGACCCCATTTTCCAGGCTTGGGATCCTGTGCCAAAGAAACCCCATATGTCAGGCTTGGGCTCCTGTGCCAAAGAAACCCCATTTTTTACCCGTGGCTGTTATTGCATGGCTATCGGGCGTGGCCTCAAGGCGATGAGGTTACCGGTTCTTTAAGAACTGGTAGTGGCACAGCCACCATGGACCAACGCAATATTAATTTTATGTTGTAAGTTAGAAAATGTATCTTTTAGCCTTTAACAAGGTAAGCTTACAGCACTACTTCAGGCTTGGGATCCTGTAGCAAAGAAACCCCATTTTTCAGGCTTCGGAACCTGTGGCGAAGATACCCCATTTTTCAGGCTTCGGACCCTGTGGCAAAGAGACCCCATTTTTCAGGCTTGAGACCCTGTAGCAAAGAGACCTAATTTTTCAGGGTTCGGAACCTGTGGCAAAGATACCCCATTTTTCAGGCTTCGGACCCTGTGGTAAAGAGACAACCCATTTTTCAGGCTTGGGACCCTGTGGCAAAGAGACAACCCATTTTTCAGGCTTGGGACCTTGTGGCAAAGAGACCCCATTTTTCAGGCTTCGGACCCTGTAGCGAAGAGACCCCATTTTCAGGGTTCGGACCCTGTGGCGTAGACAACCCATTTTTCAGGCTTGGGATCCTGTGCCAAAGAGACCCCATTTTTCAGGCTTGGGATCCTGTGCCAAAGAAACCCCATATGTCAGGCTTGGGCTCCTGTGCCAAAGAAACCCCATTTTTTACCCGTGGCTGTTATTGCATGGCTATCGGGCGTGGCCTCAAGGCGATGAGGTTACCGGTTCTTTAAGAACTGGTAGTGGCACAGCCACCATGGACCAACGCAATATTAATTTTATGTTGTAAGTTAGAAAATGTATCTTTTAGCCTTTAACAAGGTAAGCTTACAGCACTACTTCAGGCTTGGGATCCTGTAGCAAAGAAACCCCATTTTTCAGGCTTCGGAACCTGTGGCGAAGATACCCCATTTTTCAGGCTTCGGACCCTGTGGCAAAGAGACCCCATTTTTCAGGCTTGGGACCCTGTAGCAAAGAGACCTAATTTTTCAGGGTTCGGAACCTGTGGCAAAGATACCCCATTTTTCAGGCTTCGGACCCTGTGGTAAAGAGACAACCCATTTTTCAGGCTTGGGACCCTGTGGCAAAGAGACAACCCATTTTTCAGGCTTGGGACCTTGTGGCAAAGAGACCCCATTTTTCAGGCTTCGGACCCTGTAGCGAAGAGACCCCATTTTCAGGGTTCGGACCCTGTGGCGTAGACAACCCATTTTTCAGGCTTGGGATCCTGTGCCAAAGAGACCCCATTTTTCAGGCTTGGGATCCTGTGCCAAAGAAACCCCATTTTTCAGGCTTGGGATCCTGTGCCAAAGAAACCCCATATGTCAGGCTTGGGATCCTGTGCCAAAGAAACCCCATTTTTTACCCGTGGCTGTTATTGCATGGCTATCGGGCGTGGCCTCAAGGCGATGAGGTTACCGGTTCTTTGAGAACTGGTAGTGGCACAGCCACCATGGACCAACGCAATATTAATTTTATGTTGTAAGTTAGAAAATGTATCTTTTAGCCTTTAACAAGGTAAGCTTACAGCACTACTTCAGGCTTGGGATCCTGTAGCAAAGAAACCCCATTTTTCAGGCTTCGGAACCTGTGGCGAAGATACCCCATTTTTCAGGCTTCGGACCCTGTGGCAAAGAGACCCCATTTTTCAGGCTTGGGACCCTGTGGTAAAGAGACAACCCATTTTTCAGGCTTGGTACCCCGTGGCAAAGAGACCCCAATTTTCAGGCTTGGGATCCTGTGGCAAAGAGACCCCATTTTTCAGGGTTCGGACCCTGTAGCGAAGAGACCCCATTTTTCAGGGTTCGGACCCTGTGGCGAAGACAACCCATTTTTCAGGCTTGGGATCCTGTGCCAAAGAGACCCCATTTTCCAGGCTTGGGATCCTGTGCCATAGAAACCCCATATGTCAGGCTTGGGCTCCTGTGCCAAAGAAACCCCATTTTTTACCCGTGGCTGTTATTGCATGGCTATCGGGCGTGGCCTCAAGGCGATGAGGTTACCGGTTCTTTAAGAACTGGTAGTGGCACAGCCACCATGGACCAACGCAATATTAATTTTATGTTGTAAGTTAGAAAATGTATCTTTTAGCCTTTAACAAGGTAAGCTTACAGCACTACTTCAGGCTTGGGATCCTGTAGCAAAGAAACCCCATTTTTCAGGCTTCGGAACCTGTGGCGAAGATACCCCATTTTTCAGGCTTCGGACCCTGTGGCAAAGAGACCCCATTTTTCAGGCTTGGGACCCTGTAGCAAAGAGACCTAATTTTTCAGGGTTCGGAACCTGTGGCAAAGATACCCCATTTTTCAGGCTTCGGACCCTGTGGTAAAGAGACAACCCATTTTTCAGGCTTGGGACCCTGTGGCAAAGAGACAACCCATTTTTCAGGCTTGGGACCTTGTGGCAAAGAGACCCCATTTTTCAGGCTTCGGACCCTGTAGCGAAGAGACCCCATTTTCAGGGTTCGGACCCTGTGGCGTAGACAACCCATTTTTCAGGCTTGGGATCCTGTGCCAAAGAGACCCCATTTTTCAGGCTTGGGATCCTGTGCCAAAGAAACCCCATTTTTCAGGCTTGGGATCCTGTGCCAAAGAAACCCCATATGTCAGGCTTGGGATCCTGTGCCAAAGAAACCCCATTTTTTACCCGTGGCTGTTATTGCATGGCTATCGGGCGTGGCCTCAAGGCGATGAGGTTACCGGTTCTTTGAGAACTGGTAGTGGCACAGCCACCATGGACCAACGCAATATTAATTTTATGTTGTAAGTTAGAAAATGTATCTTTTAGCCTTTAACAAGGTAAGCTTACAGCACTACTTCAGGCTTGGGATCCTGTAGCAAAGAAACCCCATTTTTCAGGCTTCGGAACCTGTGGCGAAGATACCCCATTTTTCAGGCTTCGGACCCTGTGGCAAAGAGACCCCATTTTTCAGGCTTGGGACCCTGTGGTAAAGAGACAACCCATTTTTCAGGCTTGGTACCCCGTGGCAAAGAGACCCCAATTTTCAGGCTTGGGATCCTGTGGCAAAGAGACCCCATTTTTCAGGGTTCGGACCCTGTAGCGAAGAGACCCCATTTTTCAGGGTTCGGACCCTGTGGCGAAGACAACCCATTTTTCAGGCTTGGGATCCTGTGCCAAAGAGACCCCATTTTCCAGGCTTGGGATCCTGTGCCAAAGAAACCCCATATGTCAGGCTTTGGCTCCTGTGCCAAAGAAACCCCATTTTTTACCCGTGGCTGTTATTGCATGGCTATCGGGCGTGGCCTCAAGGCGATGAGGTTACCGGTTCTTTAAGAACTGGTAGTGGCACAGCCACCATGGACCAACGCAATATTAATTTTATGTTGTAAGTTAGAAAATGTATCTTTTAGCCTTTAACAAGGTAAGCTTACAGCATTACTTCAGGCTTGGGATCCTGTAGCAAAGAAACCCCATTTTTCAGGCTTCGGAACCTGTGGCGAAGATACCCCATTTTTCAGGCTTCGGACCCTGTGGCAAAGAGACCCCATTTTTCAGGCTTGGGACCCTGTAGCAAAGAGACCTAATTTTTCAGGGTTCGGAACCTGTGGCAAAGATACCCCATTTTTCAGGCTTCGGACCCTGTGGTAAAGAGACAACCCATTTTTCAGGCTTGGGACCCTGTGGCAAAGAGACAACCCATTTTTCAGGCTTGGGACCTTGTGGCAAAGAGACCCCATTTTTCAGGCTTCGGACCCTGTAGCGAAGAGACCCCATTTTCAGGGTTCGGACCCTGTGGCGTAGACAACCCATTTTTCAGGCTTGGGATCCTGTGCCAAAGAGACCCCATTTTTCAGGCTTGGGATCCTGTGCCAAAGAAACCCCATTTTTCAGGGTTCGGACCCTGTAGCGAAGAGACCCCATTTTTCAGGGTTCGGACCCTGTGGCGAAGACAACCCATTTTTCAGGCTTGGGATCCTGTGCCAAAGAGACCCCATTTTCCAGGCTTGGGATCCTGTGCCAAAGAGACCCCATTTTCCAGGCTTGGGATCCTGTGCCAAAGAAACCCCATATGTCAGGCTTGGGATCCTGTGCCAAAGAAACCCCATTTTTTACCCGTGGCTGTTATTGCATGGCTATCGGGCGTGGCCTCAAGGCGATGAGGTTACCGGTTCTTTAAGAACTGGTAGTGGCACAGCCACCATGGACCAACGCAATATTAATTTTATGTTGCAAGTTAGAAAATGTATCTTTTAGCCTTTAACAAGGTAAGCTTACAGCACTACTTCAGGCTTGGGATCCTGTAGCAAAGAAACCCCATTTTTCAGGCTTCGGAACCTGTGGCGAAGATACCCCATTTTTCAGGCTTCGGACCCTGTGGCAAAGAGACCCCATTTTTCAGGCTTGGGACCCTGTAGCAAAGAGACCTAATTTTTCAGGGTTCGGAACCTGTGGCAAAGATACCCCATTTTTCAGGCTTCGGACCCTGTGGTAAAGAGACAACCCATTTTTCAGGCTTGGGACCCTGTGGCAAAGAGACAACCCATTTTTCAGGCTTGGTACCTTGTGGCAAAGAGACCCCATTTTTCAGGCTTCGGACCCTGTAGCGAAGAGACCCCATTTTCAGGGTTCGGACCCTGTGGCGTAGACAACCCATTTTTCAGGCTTGGGATCCTGTGCCAAAGAGACCCCATTTTTCAGGCTTGGGATCCTGTGCCAAAGAAACCCCATTTTTCAGGCTTGGGATCCTGTGCCAAAGAAACCCCATATGTCAGGCTTGGGATCCTGTGCCAAAGAAACCCCATTTTTTACCCGTGGCTGTTATTGCATGGCTATTGGGCGTGGCCTCAAGGCGATTAGGTTACCGGTTCTTTGAGAACTGGTAGTGGCACAGCCACCATGGACCAACGCAATATTAATTTTATGTTGTAAGTAAGAAAATTTATCTTTTAGCCTTTAACAAGGTAAGCTTACAGCACTACTTCAGGCTTGGGATCCTGTAGCAAAGAAACCCCATTTTTCAGGCTTCGGAACCTGTGGCGAAGATACCCCATTTTTCAGGCTTCGGACCCTGTGGCAAAGAGATCCCATTTTTCAGGCTTGGGACCCTGTGGCAAAGAGACCTCATTTTTCAGGGTTCGGAACCTGTGGCAAAGATACCCCATTTTTCAGGCTTCGGACCCTGTGGCAAAGAGACAACCCATTTTTCAGGCTTGGTACCCTGTGGCAAACAGACCCCAATTTTCAGGCTTGGGATCCTGTGGCAAAGAGACCCCATTTTTCAGGGTTCGGACCCTGTAGCGAAGAGACCCCATTTTTCAGGGTTCGGACCCTGTGGCGAAGACAACCCATTTTTCAGGCTTGGGATCCTGTGCCAAAGAGACCCCATTTTCCAGGCTTGGGATCCTGTGCCAAAGAGACCCCATTTTCCAGGCTTGGGATCCTGTGCCAAAGAAACCCCATATGTCAGGCTTGGGATCCTGTGCCAAAGAAACCCCATTTTTTACCCGTGGCTGTTATTGCATGGCTATCGGGCGTGGCCTCAAGGCGATGAGGTTACCGGTTCTTTAAGAACTGGTAGTGGCACAGCCACCATGGACCAACGCAATATTAATTTTATGTTGCAAGTTAGAAAATGTATCTTTTAGCCTTTAACAAGGTAAGCTTACAGCACTACTTCAGGCTTGGGATCCTGTAGCAAAGAAACCCCATTTTTCAGGCTTCGGAACCTGTGGCGAAGATACCCCATTTTTCAGGCTTCGGACCCTGTGGCAAAGAGACCCCATTTTTCAGGCTTGGGACCCTGTAGCAAAGAGACCTAATTTTTCAGGGTTCGGAACCTGTGGCAAAGATACCCCATTTTTCAGGCTTCGGACCCTGTGGTAAAGAGACAACCCATTTTTCAGGCTTGGTACCCCGTGGCAAAGAGACCCCAATTTTCAGGCTTGGGATCCTGTGGCAAAGAGACCCCATTTTTCAGGGTTCGGACCCTGTAGCGAAGAGACCCCATTTTTCAGGGTTCGGACCCTGTGGCGAAGACAACCCATTTTTCAGGCTTGGGATCCTGTGCCAAAGAGACCCCATTTTCCAGGCTTGGGATCCTGTGCCAAAGAAACCCCATATGTCAGGCTTGGGCTCCTGTGCCAAAGAAACCCCATTTTTTACCCGTGGCTGTTATTGCATGGCTATCGGGCGTGGCCTCAAGGCGATGAGGTTACCGGTTCTTTAAGAACTGGTAGTGGCACAGCCACCATGGACCAACGCAATATTAATTTTATGTTGTAAGTTAGAAAATGTATCTTTTAGCCTTTAACAAGGTAAGCTTACAGCACTACTTCAGGCTTGGGATCCTGTAGCAAAGAAACCCCATTTTTCAGGCTTCGGAACCTGTGGCGAAGATACCCCATTTTTCAGGCTTCGGACCCTGTGGCAAAGAGACCCCATTTTTCAGGCTTGGGACCCTGTAGCAAAGAGACCTAATTTTTCAGGGTTCGGAACCTGTGGCAAAGATACCCCATTTTTCAGGCTTCGGACCCTGTGGTAAAGAGACAACCCATTTTTCAGGCTTGGGATCCTGTGCCAAAGAGACCCCATTTTTCAGGCTTGGGATCCTGTGCCAAAGAAACCCCATTTTTCAGGCTTGGGATCCTGTGCCAAAGAAACCCCATATGTCAGGCTTGGGATCCTGTGCCAAAGAAACCCCATTTTTTACCCGTGGCTGTTATTGCATGGCTATTGGGCGTGGCCTCAAGGCGATGAGGTTACCGGTTCTTTGAGAACTGGTAGTGGCACAGCCACCATGGACCAACGCAATATTAATTTTATGTTGTAAGTAAGAAAATTTATCTTTTAGCCTTTAACAAGGTAAGCTTACAGCACTACTTCAGGCTTGGGATCCTGTAGCAAAGAAACCCCATTTTTCAGGCTTCGGAACCTGTGGCGAAGATACCCCATTTTTCAGGCTTCGGACCCTGTGGCAAAGAGATCCCATTTTTCAGGCTTGGGACCCTGTGGCAAAGAGACCTCATTTTTCAGGGTTCGGAACCTGTGGCAAAGATACCCCATTTTTCAGGCTTCGGACCCTGTGGCAAAGAGACAACCCATTTTTCAGGCTTGGTACCCTGTGGCAAACAGACCCCAATTTTCAGGCTTGGGATCCTGTGGCAAAGAGACCCCATTTTTCAGGGTTCGGACCCTGTAGCGAAGAGACCCCATTTTTCAGGGTTCGGACCCTGTAGCGAAGACAACCCATTTTTCAGGCTTGGGATCCTGTGCCAAAGAGACCCCATTTTCCAGGCTTGGGATCCTGTGCCAAAGAGACCCCATTTTCCAGGCTTGGGATCCTGTGCCAAAGAAACCCCATATGTCAGGCTTGGGATCCTGTGCCAAAGAAACCCCATTTTTTACCCGTGGCTGTTATTGCATGGCTATCGGGCGTGGCCTCAAGGCGATGAGGTTACCGGTTCTTTAAGAACTGGTAGTGGCACAGCCACCATGGACCAACGCAATATTAATTTTATGTTGCAAGTTAGAAAATGTATCTTTTAGCCTTTAACAAGGTAAGCTTACAGCACTACTTCAGGCTTGGGATCCTGTAGCAAAGAAACCCCATTTTTCAGGCTTCGGAACCTGTGGCGAAGATACCCCATTTTTCAGGCTTCGGACCCTGTGGCAAAGAGACCCCATTTTTCAGGCTTGGGACCCTGTAGCAAAGAGACCTAATTTTTCAGGGTTCGGAACCTGTGGCAAAGATACCCCATTTTTCAGGCTTCGGACCCTGTGGTAAAGAGACAACCCATTTTTCAGGCTTGGTACCCCGTGGCAAAGAGACCCCAATTTTCAGGCTTGGGATCCTGTGGCAAAGAGACCCCATTTTTCAGGGTTCGGACCCTGTAGCGAAGAGACCCCATTTTTCAGGGTTCGGACCCTGTGGCGAAGACAACCCATTTTTCAGGCTTGGGATCCTGTGCCAAAGAGACCCCATTTTCCAGGCTTGGGATCCTGTGCCAAAGAAACCCCATATGTCAGGCTTGGGCTCCTGTGCCAAAGAAACCCCATTTTTTACCCGTGGCTGTTATTGCATGGCTATCGGGCGTGGCCTCAAGGCGATGAGGTTACCGGTTCTTTAAGAACTGGTAGTGGCACAGCCACCATGGACCAACGCAATATTAATTTTATGTTGTAAGTTAGAAAATGTATCTTTTAGCCTTTAACAAGGTAAGCTTACAGCACTACTTCAGGCTTGGGATCCTGTAGCAAAGAAACCCCATTTTTCAGGCTTCGGAACCTGTGGCGAAGATACCCCATTTTTCAGGCTTCGGACCCTGTGGCAAAGAGACCCCATTTTTCAGGCTTGGGACCCTGTAGCAAAGAGACCTAATTTTTCAGGGTTCGGAACCTGTGGCAAAGATACCCCATTTTTCAGGATTCGGACCCTGTGGTAAAGAGACAACCCATTTTTCAGGCTTGGGACCCTGTGGCAAAGAGACAACCCATTTTTCAGGCTTGTGGCAAAGAGACCCCATTTTTCAGGCTTCGGACCCTGTAGCGAAGAGACCCCATTTTCAGGGTTCGGACCCTGTGGCGTAGACAACCCATTTTTCAGGCTTGGGATCCTGTGCCAAAGAGACCCCATTTTTCAGGCTTGGGATCCTGTGCCAAAGAAACCCCATTTTTCAGGCTTGGGATCCTGTGCCAAAGAAACCCCATATGTCAGGCTTGGGATACTGTGCCAAAGAAACCCCATTTTTTACCCGTGGCTGTTATTGCATGGCTATCGGGCGTGGCCTCAAGGCGATGAGGTTACCGGTTCTTTGAGAACTGGTAGTGGCACAGCCACCATGGACCAACGCAATATTAATTTTATGTTGTAAGTTAGAAAATTTATCTTTTAGCCTTTAACAAGGTAAGCTTACAGCACTACTTCAGGCTTGGGATCCTGTAGCAAAGAAACCCCATTTTTCAGGCTTCGGAACCTGTGGCGAAGATACCCCATTTTTCAGGCTTCGGACCCTGTGGCAAAGAGACCCCATTTTTCAGGCTTGGGACCCTGTGGCAAAGAGACCTCATTTTTCAGGGTTCGGAACCTGTGGCAAAGATACCCCATTTTTCAGGCTTCGGACCCTGTGGCAAAGAGACAACCCATTTTTCAGGCTTGGTACCCTGTGGCAAACAGACCCCAATTTTCAGGCTTGGGATCCTGTGGCAAAGAGACCCCATTTTTCAGGGTTCGGACCCTGTAGCGAAGAGACCCCATTTTTCAGGGTTCGGACCCTGTGGCGAAGACAACCCATTTTTCAGGCTTGGGATCCTGTGCCAAAGAGACCCCATTTTCCAGGCTTGGGATCCTGTGCCAAAGAGACCCCATTTTCCAGGCTTGGGATCCTGTGCCAAAGAAACCCCATATGTCAGGCTTGGGATCCTGTGCCAAAGAAACCCCATTTTTTAGCCCGTGGCTGTTATTGCATGGCTATCGGGCGTGGCCTCAAGGCGATGAGGTTACCGGTTCTTTGAGTACTGGTAGTGGCACAGCCACCATGGACCAACGCAATATTAATTTTATGTTGTAAGTTAGAAAATGTATCTTTTAGCCTTTAACAAGGTAAGCTTACAGCACTACTTCAGGCTTGGGATCCTGTAGCAAAGAAACCCCATTTTTCAGGCTTCGGAACCTGTGGCGAAGATACCCCATTTTTCAGGCTTCGGACCCTGTGGCAAAGAGACCCCATTTTTCAGGCTTGGGACCCTGTAGCAAAGAGACCTAATTTTTCAGGGTTCGGAACCTGTGGCAAAGATACCCCATTTTTCAGGCTTTGGACCCATTGGTAAAGAGACAACCCATTTTCATGCTTGGGACCCTGTGGCTAAGAGACAACCCATTTTTCAGGTTTGGGACCTTGTGGCAAAGAGACCCCATTTTTCAGGCTTCGGACCCTGTAGCGAAGAGACCCAATTTTTTAGGGTTCGGACCCTGTGGCGAAGACAACCCATTTTTCAGGCTTGGGATCCTGTGCCAAAGAGACCCCATTTTCCAGGCTTGGGATCCTGTGCCAAAGAAACCCCATATGTCAGGCTTGGGCTCCTGTGCCAAAGAAACCCCATTTTTTACCCGTGGCTGTTATTGCATGGCTATCAGGCGTGGCCTCAAGGCGATGAGGTTACCGGTTCTTTAAGAACTGGTAGTGGCACAGCCACCATGGACCAACGCAATATTAATTTTATGTTGTAAGTTAGAAAATGTATCTTTTAGCCTTTAACAAGGTAAGCTTACAGCACTACTTCAGGCTTGGGATCCTGTAGCAAAGAAACCCCATTTTTCAGGCTTCGGAACCTGTGGCGAAGATACCCCATTTTTCAGGCTTCGGACCCTGTGGCAAAGAGACCCCATTTTTCAGGCTTGGGACCCTGTAGCAAAGAGACCTAATTTTCAGGGTTCGGAACCTGTGGCAAAGATACCCCATTTTTCAGGCTTGGGATCCTGTGCCAAAGAAACCCCATTTTTCAGGCTTGGGATCCTGTGCCAAAGAAACCCCATATGTCAGGCTTGGGATCCTGTGCCAAAGAAACCCCATTTTTTACCCGTGGCTGTTATTGCATGGCTATCGGGCATGGCCTCAAGGCGATGAGGTTACCGGTTCTTTGAGAACTGGTAGTGGCACAGCCACCATGGACCAACGCAATATTAATTTTATGTTGTAAGTTAGAAAATGTATCTTTTAGCCTTTAACAAGGTAAGCTTACAGCACTACTTCAGGCTTGGGATCCTGTAGCAAAGAAACCCCATTTTTCAGGCTTCGGAACCTGTGGCGAAGATACCCCATTTTTCAGGCTTCGGACCCTGTGGCAAAGAGACCCCATTTTTCAGGCTTGGGACCCTGTGGCAAAGAGACCTCATTTTTCAGGGTTCGGAACCTGTGGCAAAGATACCCCATTTTTCAGGCTTCGGACCCTGTGGCAAAGAGACAACCCATTTTTCAGGCTTGGTACCCTGTGGCAAACAGACCCCAATTTTCAGGCTTGGGACCCTGTGGCGAAGACACCCCATTTTTCAGGCTTCGGACCCTGTAGCGAAGAGACCCCATTTTTCAGGGTTCGGACCCTGTGGCGAAGACACCCCATTTTTCAGGCTTCGGATCCTGTAGCGAAGAAACCCAATTTTTTAGGGTTCGGACCCTGTGGCGTAGACAACCCATTTTTCAGGCTTGGGATCCTGTGCCAAAGAGACCCCATTTTTCAGGCTTGGGATCCTGTGCCAAAGAAACCCCATTTTTCAGGCTTGGGACCCTGTAGCAAAGAGACCTAATTTTTCAGGGTTCGGAACCTGTGGCAAAGATACCCCATTTTTCAGGCTTCGGACCCTGTGGTAAAGAGACAACCCATTTTTCAGGCTTGGTACCCTGTGGCAAAGAGACCCCAATTTTCAGGCTTGGGATCCTGTGGCAAAGAGACCCCATTTTTCAGGGTTCGGACCCTGTAGCGAAGAGACCCCATTTTTCAGGGTTCGGACCCTGTGGCGAAGACAACCCATTTTTCAGGCTTGGGATCCTGTGCCAAAGAGACCCCATTTTCCAGGCTTGGGATCCTGTGCCAAAGAAACCCCATATGTCAGGCTTGGGATCCTGTGCCAAAGAAACCCGATTTTTTACCCGTGGCTGTTATTGCATGGCTATCGGGCGTGGCCTCAAGGCGATGAGGTTACCGGTTCTTTAAGAACTGGTAGTGGCACAGCCACCATGGACCAACGCAATATTAATTTTATGTTGCAAGTTAGAAAATGTATCTTTTAGCCTTTAACAAGGTAAGCTTACAGCACTACTTCAGGCTTGGGATCCTGTAGCAAAGAAACCCCATTTTTCAGGCTTCGGAACCTGTGGCGAAGATACCCCATTTTTCAGGCTTCGGACCCTGTGGCAAAGAGACCCCATTTTTCAGGCTTGGGACCCTGTAGCAAAGAGACCTAATTTTTCAGGGTTCGGAACCTGTGGCAAAGATACCCCATTTTTCAGGCTTCGGACCCTGTGGCAAAGAGACAACCCATTTTTCAGGCTTGGGACCCTGTGGCAAAGAGACAACCCATTTTTCAGGCTTGGGACCTCGTGGCAAAGAGACCCCATTTTTCAGGCTTCGGACCTTGTAGCGAAGAGACCCAATTTTTTAGGGTTCGGACCCTGTGGCGTAGACAACCCATTTTTCAGGCTTGGGATCCTGTGCCAAAGAGACCCCATTTTTCAGGCTTGGGATCCTGTGCCAAAGAAACCCCAATTTTCAGGCTTGGGATCCTGTGCCAAAGAAACCCCATATGTCAGGCTTGGGATCCTGTGCCAAAGAAACCCCATTTTTTACCCGTGGCTGTTATTGCATGGCTATCGGGCGTGGCCTCAAGGCGATGAGGTTACCGGTTCTTTGAGAACTGGTAGTGGCACAGCCACCATGGACCAACGCAATATTAATTTTATGTTGTAAGTTAGAAAATTTATCTTTTAGCCTTTAACAAGGTAATATTACAGCACTACTTCAGGCTTGGGATCCTGTAGCAAAGAAACCCCATGTTTCAGGCTTCGGAACCTGTGGCGAAGATACCCCATTTTTCAGGCTTCGGACCCTGTGGCAAAGAGACCCCATTTTTCAGGCTTGGGACCCTGTGGCAAAGAGACCTCATTTTTCAGGGTTCGGTACCTGTGGCAAAGATACCCCATTTTTCAGGCTTCGGACCCTGTGGCAAAGAGACAACCCATTTTTCAGGCTTGGTACCCTGTGGCAAACAGACCCCAATTTTCAGGCTTGGGATCCTGTGGCAAAGAGACCCCATTTTTCAGGGTTCGGACCCTGTAGCGAAGAGACCCCATTTTTCAGGGTTCGGACCCTGTGGCGAAGACAACCCATTTTTCAGGCTTGGGATCCTGTGCCAAAGAGACCCCATTTTCCAGGCTTGGGATCCTGTGCCAAAGAGACCCCATTTTCCAGGCTTGGGATCCTGTGCCAAAGAAACCCCATATGTCAGGCTTGGGATCCTGTGCCAAAGAAACCCCATTTTTTACCCGTGGCTGTTATTGCATGGCTATCGGGCGTGGCCTCAAGGCGATGAGGTTACCGGTTCTTTGAGTACTGGTAGTGGCACAGCCACCATGGACCAACGCAATATTAATTTTATGTTGTAAGTTAGAAAATGTATCTTTTAGCCTTTAACAAGGTAAGCTTACAGCACTACTTCAGGCTTGGGATCCTGTAGCAAAGAAACCCCATTTTTCAGGGTTCGGACCCTGTAGCGAAGAGACCCCATTTTTCAGGGTTCGGACCCTGTGGCGAAGACAACCCATTTTTCAGGCTTGGGATCCTGTGCCAAAGAGACCCCATTTTCCAGGCTTGGGATCCTGTGCCAAAGAGACCCCATTTTCCAGGCTTGGGATCCTGTGCCAAAGAAACCCCATATGTCAGGCTTGGGATCCTGTGCCAAAGAAACCCCATTTTTTACCCGTGGCTGTTATTGCATGGCTATCGGGCGTGGCCTCAAGGCGATGAGGTTACCGGTTCTTTGAGTACTGGTAGTGGCACAGCCACCATGGACCAACGCAATATTAATTTTATGTTGTAAGTTAGAAAATGTATCTTTTAGCCTTTAACAAGGTAAGCTTACAGCACTACTTCAGGCTTGGGATCCTGTAGCAAAGAAACCCAATTTTTCAGGCTTCGGAACCTGTGGCGAAGATACCCCATTTTTCAGGCTTCGGACCCTGTGGCAAAGAGACCCCATTTTTCAGGCTTGGGACCCTGTAGCAAAGAGACCTAATTTTTCAGGGTTCGGAACCTGTGGCAAAGATACCCCATTTTTCAGGCTTCGGACCCTGTGGTAAAGAGACAACCCATTTTCATGCTTGGGACCCTGTGGCTAAGAGACAACCCATTTTTCAGGTTTGGGACCTTGTGGCAAAGAGACCCCATTTTTCAGGCTTCGGACCCTGTAGCGAAGAGATCCAATTTTTTAGGGTTCGGACCCTGTGGCGTAGACAACCCATTTTTCAGGCTTGGGATCCTGTGCCAAAGAGACCCCATTTTTCAGGCTTGGGATCCTGTGCCAAAGAAACCCCATTTTTCAGGCTTGGGACCCTGTAGCAAAGAGACCTAATTTTTCAGGGTTCGGAACCTGTGGCAAAGATACCCCATTTTTCAGGCTTCGGACCCTGTGGTAAAGAGACAACCCATTTTTCAGGCTTGGTACCCTGTGGCAAAGAGACCCCAATTTTCAGGCTTGGGATCCTGTGGCAAAGAGACCCCATTTTTCAGGGTTCGGACCCTGTAGCGAAGAGACCCCATTTTTCAGGGTTCGGACCCTGTGGCGAAGACAACCCATTTTTCAGGCTTGGGATCCTGTGCCAAAGAGACCCCATTTTCCAGGCTTGGGATCCTGTGCCAAAGAAACCCCATATGTCAGGCTTGGGATCCTGTGCCAAAGAAACCCCATTTTTTACCCGTGGCTGTTATTGCATGGCTATCGGGCGTGGCCTCAAGGCGATGAGGTTACCGGTTCTTTAAGAACTGGTAGTGGCACAGCCACCATGGACCAACGCAATATTAATTTTATGTTGCAAGTTAGAAAATGTATCTTTTAGCCTTTAACAAGGTAAGCTTACAGCACTACTTCAGGCTTGGGATCCTGTAGCAAAGAAACCCCATTTTTCAGGCTTCGGAACCTGTGGCGAAGATACCCCATTTTTCAGGCTTCGGACCCTGTGGCAAAGAGACCCCATTTTTCAGGCTTGGGACCCTGTAGCAAAGAGACCTAATTTTTCAGGGTTCGGAACCTGTGGCAAAGATACCCCATTTTTCAGGCTTCGGACCCTGTGGTAAAGAGACAACCCATTTTTCAGGCTTGGGACCCTGTGGCAAAGAGACAACCCATTTTTCAGGCTTGGGACCTTGTGGCAAAGAGACCCCATTTTTCAGGCTTCGGACCCTGTAGCGAAGAGACACAATTTTTTAGGGTTCGGACCCTGTGGCGTAGACAACCCATTTTTCAGGCTTGGGATCCTGTGCCAAAGAGACCCCATTTTTCAGGCTTGGGATCCTGTGCCAAAGAAACCCCATTTTTCAGGCTTGGGATCCTGTGCCAAAGAAACCCCATATGTCAGGCTTGGGATCCTGTGCCAAAGAAACCCCATTTTTTACCCGTGGCTGTTATTGCATGGCTATCGGGCGTGGCCTCAAGGCGATGAGGTTACCGGTTCTTTGAGAACTGGTAGTGGCACAGCCACCATGGACCAACGCAATATTAATTTTATGTTGTAAGTTAGAAAATTTATCTTTTAGCCTTTAACAAGGTAAGCTTACAGCACTACTTCAGGCTTGGGATCCTGTAGCAAAGAAACCCCATTTTTCAGGCTTCGGAACCTGTGGCGAAGATACCCCATTTTTCAGGCTTCGGACCCTGTGGCAAAGAGACCCCATTTTTCAGGCTTGGGACCCTGTGCCAAAGAGACCCCATTTTCCAGGCTTGGGATCCTGTGCCAAATAAACCCCATATGTCAGGCTTGGGCTCCTGTGCCAAAGAAACACCATTTTTTACCCGTGGCTGTTATTGCATGGCTATCGGGCGTGGCCTCAAGGCGATGAGGTTACCAGTTCTTTAAGAACTGGTAGTGGCACAGCCACCATGGACCAACGCAATATTAATTTTATGTTGTAAATTAGAAAACGTATCTTTTAGCCTTTAACAAGGTAAGCTTACAGCACTACTTCAGGCTTGGGACCCTGTAGCCAAGAGACCTAATTTTTCAGGGTTCGGAACCTGTGGCAAAGATACCCCATTTTTCAGGCTTCGGACCCTGTGGTAAAGAGACAACCCAATTTTCAGGCTTGGGACCCTGTGGCAAAGAGACAACCCATTTTTCAGGCTTGGGACCTTGTGGCAAAGAGACCCCATTTTTCAGGCTTCGGACCCTGTAGCGAAGAGACCCCATTTTTCAGGCTTGGGATCCTGTGCCAAAGAAACCCCATTTTTCAGGCTTGGGATCCTGTGCCAAAGAAACCCCATATGTCAGGCTTGGGATCCTGTGCCAAAGAAACCCCATTTTTTACCCGTGGCTGTTATTGCATGGCTATCGGGCGTGGCCTCAAGGCGATGAGGTTACCGGTTCTTTGAGAACTGGTAGTGGCACAGCCACCATGGACCAACGCAATATTAATTTTATGTTGTAAGTTAGAAAATGTATCTTTTAGCCTTTAACAAGGTAAGCTTACAGCACTACTTCAGGCTTGGGATCCTGTAGCAAAGAAACCCCATTTTTCAGGCTTCGGAACCTGTGGCGAAGATACCCCATTTTTCAGGCTTCGGACCCTGTGGCAAAGAGACCCCATTTTTCAGGCTTGGGACCCTGTGGCAAAGAGACCTCATTTTTCAGGGTTCGGAACCTGTGGCAAAGATACCCCATTTTTCAGGCTTCGGACCCTGTGGCAAAGAGACAACCCATTTTTCAGGCTTGGTACCCTGTGGCAAACAGACCCCAATTTTCAGGCTTGGGATCCTGTGGCAAAGAGACCCCATTTTTCAGGGTTCGGACCCTGTAGCGAAGAGAACCCATTTTCATGCTTGGGACCCTGTGGCTAAGAGACAACCCATTTTTCAGGTTTGGGACCTTGTGGCAAAGAGACCCCATTTTTCAGGCTTCGGACCCTGTAGCGAAGAGACCCAATTTTTTAGGGTTCGGACCCTGTGGCGTAGACAACCCATTTTTCAGGCTTGGGATCCTGTGCCAAAGAGACCCCATTTTTCAGGCTTGGGATCCTGTGCCAAAGAAACCCCATTTTTCAGGCTTGGGACCCTGTAGCAAAGAGACCTAATTTTTCAGGGTTCGGAACCTGTGGCAAAGATACCCCATTTTTCAGGCTTCGGACCCTGTGGTAAAGAGACAACCCATTTTTCAGGCTTGGTACCCTGTGGCAAAGAGACCCCAATTTTCAGGCTTGGGATCCTGTGGCAAAGAGACCCCATTTTTCAGGGTTCGGACCCTGTAGCGAAGAGACCCCATTTTTCAGGGTTCGGACCCTGTGGCGAAGACAACCCATTTTTCAGGCTTGGGATCCTGTGCCAAAGAGACCCCATTTTCCAGGCTTGGGATCCTGTGCCAAAGAAACCCCATTTTTTACCCGTGGCTGTTATTGCATGGCTATCGGGCGTGGCCTCAAGGCGATGAGGTTACCGGTTCTTTAAGAACTGGTAGTGGCACAGCCACCATGGACCAACGCAATATTAATTTTATGTTGCAAGTTAGAAAATGTATCTTTTAGCCTTTAACAAGGTAAGCTTACAGCACTACTTCAGGCTTGGGATCCTGTAGCAAAGAAACCCCATTTTTCAGGCTTCGGAACCTGTGGCGAAGATACCCCATTTTTCAGGCTTCGGACCCTGTGGCAAAGAGACCCCATTTTTCAGGCTTGGGACCCTGTAGCAAAGAGACCTAATTTTTCAGGGTTCGGAACCTGTGGCAAAGATACCCCATTTTTCAGGCTTCGGACCCTGTGGTAAAGAGACAACCCATTTTTCAGGCTTGGGACCCTGTGGCAAAGAGACAACCCATTTTTCAGGCTTGGGACCTTGTGGCAAAGAGACCCCATTTTTCAGGGTTCGGACCCTGTAGCGAAGAGACCCCATTTTTCAGGGTTCGGACCCTGTGGCGAAGACAACCCATTTTTCAGGCTTGGGATCCTGTGCCAAAGAGACCCCATTTTTCAGGCTTGGGATCCTGTGCCAAAGAAACCCCATTTTTCAGGCTTGGGATCCTGTGCCAAAGAAACCCCATATGTCAGGCTTGGGATCCTGTGCCAAAGAAACCCCATTTTTTACCCGTGGCTGTTATTGCATGGCTATCGGGCGTGGCCTCAAGGCGATGAGGTTACCGGTTCTTTGAGAACTGGTAGTGGCACAGCCACCATGGACCAACGCAATATTAATTTTATGTTGTAAGTTAGAAAATTTATCTTTTAGCCTTTAACAAGGTAAGCTTACAGCACTACTTCAGGCTTGGAATCCTGTAGCAAAGAAACCCCATTTTTCAGGCTTCGGAACCTGTGGCGAAGATACCCCATTTTTCAGGCTTCGGACCCTGTGGCAAAGAGACCCCATTTTTCAGGCTTGGGACCCTGTGGCAAAGAGACCTAATTTTTCAGGGTTCGGAACCTGTGGCAAAGATACCCAATTTTTCAGGCTTCGGACCCTGTGGTAAAGAGACAACCCATTTTTCAGGCTTGGTACCCTGTGGCAAAGAGACCCCAATTTTCAGGCTTGGGATCCTGTGGCAAAGAGACCCCATTTTTCAGGGTTCGGACCCTGTAGCGAAGAGACCCCATTTTTCAGGGTTCGGACCCTGTGGCGAAGACAACCCATTTTTCAGGCTTGGGATCCTGTGCCAAATAGACCCCATTTTTAAGGCTTGGGATCCTGTGCCAAAGAAACCCCATTTTTCAGGCTTGGGATCCTGTGCCAAAGAAACCCCATTTTTTACCCGTGGCTGTTATTGCATGGCTATCGGGCGTGGCCTCAAGGCGATGAGGTTACCGGTTCTTTGAGAACTGGTAGTGGCACAGCCACCATGGACCAACGCAATATTAATTTTATGTTGTAAGTTAGAAAATGTATCTTTTAGCCTTTAACAAGGTAAGCTTACAGCACTACTTCAGGCTTGGGATCCTGTAGCAAAGAAACCCCATTTTTCAGGCTTCGGAACCTGTGGCGAAGATACCCCATTTTTCAGGCTTCGGACCCTGTGGCAAAGAGACCCCATTTTTCAGGCTTGGGACCCTGTAGCAAAGAGACCTAATTTTTCAGGGTTCGGAACCTGTGGCAAAGATACCCCATTTTTCAGGCTTCGGACCCTGTGGTAAAGAGACAACCCATTTTCAGGCTTGGGACCCTGTGGCAAAGAGACAACCCATTTTTCAGGTTTGGGACCTTGTGGCAAAGAGACCCCATTTTTCAGGCTTCGGACCCTGTAGCGAAGAGACCCAATTTTTTAGGGTTCGGACCCTGTGGCGTAGACAACCCATTTTTCAGGCTTGGGATCCTGTGCCAAAGAGACCCCATTTTTCAGGCTTGGGATCCTGTGCCAAAGAGACCCCATTTTTCAGGCTTGGGATCCTGTGCCAAAGAAACCCAATTTTTCAGGCTTGGGATCCTGTGCCAAAGAAACCCCATATGTCAGGCTTGGGATCCTGTGCCAAAGAAACCCGATTTTTTACCCGTGGCTGTTATTGCATGGCTATCGGGCGTGGCCTCAAGGCGATGAGGTTACCGGTTCTTTGAGAACTGGTAGTGGCACAGCCACCATGGACCAACGCAATATTAATTTTATGTTGTAAGTTAGAAAATGTATCTTTTAGCCTTTAACAAGGTAAGCTTACAGCACTACTTCAGGCTTGGGATCCTGTAGCAAAGAAACCCCATTTTTCAGGCTTCGGAACATGTGGCGAAGATACCCCATTTTTCAGGCTTCGGACCCTGTGGCAAAGGGACCCCATTTTTCAGGCTTGGGACCCTGTAGCAAAGAGACCTAATTTTTCAGGGTTCGGAACCTGTGGCAAAGATAACCCATTCTTCAGGCTTCGGACCCTGTGGTAAAGAGACAACCCATTTTCAGGCTTGGGACCCTGTGGCAAAGAGACAACCCATTTTTCAGGTTTGGGACCTTGTGGCAAAGAGACCCCATTTTTCAGGCTTCGGACCCTGTAGCGAAGAGACCCAATTTTTTAGGGTTCGGACCCTGTGGCGTAGACAACCCATTTTTCAGGCTTGGGATCCTGTGCCAAAGAGACCCCATTTTTCAGGCTTGGGATCCTGTGCCAAAGAGACCCCATTTTTCAGGCTTGGGATCCTGTGCCAAAGAAACCCCATTTTTCAGGCTTGGGATCCTGTGCCAAAGAAACCCCATATGTCAGGCTTCGGATCCTGTGCCAAAGAAACCCGATTTTTTACCCGTGGCTGTTATTGCATGGCTATCGGGCGTGGCCTCAAGGCGATGAGGTTACCGGTTCTTTGAGAACTGGTAGTGGCACAGCCACCATGGACCAACGCAATATTAATTTTATGTTGTAAGTTAGAAAATGTATCTTTTAGCCTTTAACAAGGTAAGCTTACAGCACTACTTCAGGCTTGGGATCCTGTAGCAAAGAAACCCCATTTTTCAGGCTTCGGAACCTGTGGCGAAGATACCTCATTTTTCAGGCTTCGGACCCTGTGGCAAAGAGACCCCATTTTTCAGGCTTGGAACCCTGTAGCAAAGAGACCTAATTTTTCAGGGTTCGGAACCTGTGGCAAAGATACCCCATTTTTCAGGCTTCGGACCCTGTGGTAAAGAGACAACCCATTTTTCAGGCTTGGTACCCTGTGGCAAAGAGACCCCAATTTTCAGGCTTGGGATCCTGTGGCAAAGAGACCCCATTTTTCAGGGTTTGGACCCTGTAGCGAAGAGACCCCATTTTTCAGGGTTCGGACCCTGTGGCGAAGACAACCCATTTTTCAGGGTTCGGACCCTGTGGCGTAGACAACCCATTTTTCAGGCTTGGGATCCTGTGCCAAAGAGACCCCATTTTTCAGGCTTGGGATCCTGTGCCAAAGAAACCCCATTTTTCAGGCTTGGGATCCTGTGCCAAAGAAACCCCATATGTCAGGCTTGGGATCCTGTGCCAAAGAAACCCCATTTTTTACCAGTGGCTGTTATTGCATGGCTATCGGGCGTGGCCTCAAGGCAATAAGATTACCGGTTCTTTGAGAACTGGTAGTGGCACAGCCACCATGGACAAACGCAATATTAATTTTATGTTGTAAGTTAGAAAATGTATCTTTTAGCCTTTAACAAGGTAAGCTTACAGCACTACTTCAGGCTTGGGATCCTGTAGCAAAGAAACCCCATTTTTCAGGCTTCGGAACCTGTGGCGAAGATACCCCATTTTTCAGGCTTCGGACCCTGTGGCAAAGAGACCCCATTTTTCAGGCTTGGGACCCTGTAGCAAAGAGACCTAATTTTTCAGGGTTCGGAACCTGTGGCAAAGATACCCCATTTTTCAGGCTTCGGACCCTGTGGTAAAGAGACAACCCATTTTTCAGGCTTGGGACCCTGTGGCAAAGAGACAACCCATTTTTCAGGCTTGGGACCTTGTGGCAAAGAGACCCCATTTTTCAGGCTTCGGACCCTGTAGCGAAGAGACCCCATTTTTCAGGGTTCGGACCCTGTGGCGTAGACAACCCATTTTTCAGGCTTGGGATCCTGTGCCAAAGAGACCCCATTTTTCAGGCTTGGGTTCCTGTGCCAAAGAAACCCCATTTTTCAGGCTTGGGATCCTGTGCCAAAGAAACCCCATATGTCAGGCTTGGGATCCTGTGCCAAAGAAACCCCATTTTTTACCCGTGGCTGTTATTGCATGGCTATCGGGCGTGGCCTCAAGGCGATGAGGTTACCGGTTCTTTGAGAACTGGTAGTGACACAGCCACCATGGACCAACGCAATATTAACTTTATGTTGTAAGTTAGAAAATGTATCTTTTAGCCTTTAACAAGGTAAGCTTACAGCACTACTTCAGGCTTGGGATCCTGTAGCAAAGAAACCCCATTTTTCAGGCTTGGGATCCTGTGCCAAAGAAACCCCATATGTCAGGCTTGGGATCCTGTGCCAAAGAAACCCCATTTTTTACCCATGGCTGTTATTGCATGGCTATCGGGCGTGGCCTCAAGGCGATGAGGTTACCGGTTCTTTGAGAACTGGTAGTGGCACAGCCACCATGGACCAACGCAATATTAATTTTATGTTGTAAGTTAGAAAATTTATCTTTTAGCCTTTAACAAGGTAAGCTTACAGCACTACTTCAGGCTTGGGATCCTGTAGCAAAGAAACCCCATTTTTCAGGCTTCGGAACCTGTGGCGAAGATACCCCATTTTTCAGGCTTCGGACCCTGTGGCGAAGAGACATCATTTTTCAGGCTTGGGACCCTGTGGCAAAGAGACCTCATTTTTCAGGGTTCGGAACCTGTGGCAAAGATACCCCATTTTTCAGGCTTCGGACCCTGTGGTAAAGAGACAACCCATTTTCAGGCTTGGGACCCTCTGGCAAAGAGACAACCCATTTTTCAGGTTTGTGACCTTGTGGCAAAGAGACCCATTTTTCAGGCTGCGGACCCTGTAGCGAAGAGACCCAATTTTTTAGGGTTCGGACCCTGTGGCGTAGACAATCCATTTTTCAGGCTTGGGATCCTGTGCCAAAGAGACCCCATTTTTCAGGCTTGGGATCCTGTGCCAAAGAGACCCCATTTTTCAGGCTTGGGATCCTGTGCCAAAGAAACCCCATTTTTCAGGCTTGGGATCCTGTGCCAAAGAAACCCCATATGTCAGGCTTGGGATCCTGTGCCAAAGAAACCCGATTTTTTACCCGTGGCTGTTATTGCATGGCTATCGGGCGTGGCCTCAAGGCGATGAGGTTACCGGTTCTTTGAGAACTGGTAGTGGCACAGCCACCATGGACCAACGCAATATTAATTTTATGTTGTAAGTTAGAAAATGTATCTTTTAGCCTTTAACAAGGTAAGCTTACAGCACTACTTCAGGCTTGGGATCCTGTAGCAAAGAAACCCCATTTTTCAGGCTTCGGAACCTGTGGCGAAGATACCCCATTTTTCAGGCTTCGGACCCTGTGGCAAAGGGACCCCATTTTTCAGGCTTGGGACCCTGTAGCAAAGAGACCTAATTTTTCAGGGTTCGGAACCTGTGGCAAAGATACCCCATTTTTCAGGCTTCGGACCCTGTGGTAAAGAGACAACCCATTTTCAGGCTTGGGACCCTCTGGCAAAGAGACAACCCATTTTTCAGGTTTGTGACCTTGTGGCAAAGAGACCCATTTTTCAGGCTGCGGACCCTGTAGCGAAGAGACCCAATTTTTTAGGGTTCGGACCCTGTGGCGTAGACAATCCATTTTTCAGGCTTGGGATCCTGTGCCAAAGAGACCCCATTTTTCAGGCTTGGGATCCTGTGCCAAAGAGACCCCATTTTTCAGGCTTGGGATCCTGTGCCAAAGAAACCCCATTTTTCAGGCTTGGGATCCTGTGCCAAAGAAACCCCATATGTCAGGCTTGGGATCCTGTGCCAAAGAAACCCGATTTTTTACCCGTGGCTGTTATTGCATGGCTATCGGGCGTGGCCTCAAGGCGATGAGGTTACCGGTTCTTTGAGAACTGGTAGTGGCACAGCCACCATGGACCAACGCAATATTAATTTTATGTTGTAAGTTAGAAAATGTATCTTTTAGCCTTTAACAAGGTAAGCTTACAGCACTACTTCAGGCTTGGGATCCTGTAGCAAAGAAACCCCATTTTTCAGGCTTCGGAACCTGTGGCGAAGATACCCCATTTTTCAGGCTTCGGACCCTGTGGCAAAGAGACCCCATTTTTCAGGCTTGGGACCCTGTAGCAAAGAGAACTAATTTTTCAGGGTTCGGAACCTGTGGCAAAGATACCCCATTTTTCAGGCTTCGGACCCTGTGGTAAAGAGACAACCCATTTTTCAGGCTTGGTACCCTGTGGCAAAGAGACCCCAATTTTCAGGCTTGGGATCCTGTGGCAAAGAGACCCCATTTTTCAGGGTTTGGACCCTGTAGCGAAGAGACCCCATTTTTCAGGGTTCGGACCCTGTGGCGAAGACAACCCATTTTTCAGGGTTCGGACCCTGTGGCGTAGACAACCCATTTTTCAGGCTTGGGATCCTATGCCAAAGAGACCCCATTTTTCAGGCTTGGGATCCTGTGCCAAAGAAACCCCATTTTTCAGGCTTGGGATCCTGTGCCAAAGAAACCCCATATGTCAGGCTTGGGATCCTGTGCCAAAGAAACCCCATTTTTTACCAGTGGCTGTTATTGCATGGCTATCGGGCGTGGCCTCAAGGCAATGAGATTACCGGTTCTTTGAGAACTGGTAGTGGCACAGCCACCATGGACAAACGCAATATTAATTTTATGTTGTAAGTTAGAAAATGTATCTTTTAGCCTTTAACAAGGTAAGCTTACAGCACTACTTCAGGCTTGGGATCCTGTAGCAAAGAAACCCCATTTTTCAGGCTTCGGAACCTGTGGCGAAGATACCCCATTTTTCAGGCTTCGGACCCTGTGGCAAAGAGACCCCATTTTTCAGGCTTGGGACCCTGTAGCAAAGAGACCTAATTTTTCAGGGTTCGGAACCTGTGGCAAAGATACCCCATTTTTCAGGCTTCGGACCCTGTGGTAAAGAGACAACCCATTTTTCAGGCTTGGGATCCTGTGGCAAAGAGACAACCCATTTTTCAGGCTTGGGACCTTGTGGCAAAGAGACCCCATTTTTCAGGCTTCGGACCCTGTAGCGAAGAGACCCTATTTTTCAGGGTTCGGACCCTGTGGCGTAGACAACCCATTTTTCAGGCTTGGGATCCTGTGCCAAAGAGACCCCATTTTCAGGCTTGGGATCCTGTGCCAAAGAAACCCAAATTTTCAGGCTTGGGATCCTGTGCCAAAGAAACCCCATATGTCAGGCTTGGGATCCTGTGCCAAAGAAACCCCATTTTTTACCCGTGGCTGTTATTGCATGGCTATCGGGCGTGGCCTCAAGGCGATGAGGTTACCGGTACTTTGAGAACTGGTAGTGACACAGCCACCATGGACCAACGCAATATTAATTTTATGTTGTAAGTTAGAAAATGTATCTTTTAGCCTTTAACAAGGTAAGCTTACAGCACTACTTCAGGCTTGGGATCCTGTAGCAAAGAAACTCCATTTTTCAGGCTTCGGAACCTGTGGCGAAGATTCCCCATTTTTCAGGCTTCGGACCCTGTGGCAAAGAGACCCCATTTTTCAGGCTTGGGACCCTGTAGCAAAGAGACCTAAATTTTCAGGGTTCGGAACCTGTGGCAAAGATACCCCATTTTTCAGGCTTTGGACCCTGTGGTAAAGAGACAACCCATTTTCAGGCTTGGGACCCTGTGGCAAAGAGACAACCCATTTTTCAGGTTTGGGACCTTGTGGCAAAGAGACCCCATTTTTCAGGCTTCGGACCCTGTAGCGAAGAGACCCAATTTTTTAGGGTTCGGACCTAGTGGCGTAGACAACCCATTTTTCAGGCTTGGGATCCTGTGCCAAAGAGACCCCATTTTTCAGGCTTGGGACCCTGTAGCAAAGAGACCTAAATTTTCAGGGTTCGGAACCTGTGGCAAAGATACCCCATTTTTCAGGCTTCGGACCCTGTGGTAAAGAGACAACCCATTTTCAGGCTTGGGACCCTGTGGCAAAGAGACAACCCATTTTTCAGGTTTGGGACCTTGTGGCAAAGAGACCCCATTTTTCAGGCTTCGGACCCTGTAGCGAAGAGACCCAATTTTTTAGGGTTCGGACCCTGTGGCGTAGACAACCCATTTTTCAGGCTTGGGATCCTGTGCCAAAGAGACCCCATTTTTCAGGCTTGGGATCCTGTGCCAAAGAGACCCCATTTTTCAGGCTTGGGATCCTGTGCCAAAGAAACCCCATTTTTCAGGCTTGGGATCCTGTGCCAAAGAAACCCCATATGTCAGGCTTGGGATCCTGTGCCAAAGAAACCCGATTTTTTACCCGTGGCTGTTATTGCATGGCTATCGGGCGTGGCCTCAAGGCGATGAGGTTACCGGTTCTTTGAGAACTGGTAGTGGCACAGCCACCATGGACCAATGCAATATTAATTTTATGTTGTAAGTTAGAAAATGTATCTTTTAGCCTTTAACAAGGTAAGCTTACAGCACTACTTCAGGCTTGGGATCCTGTAGCAAAGAAACCCCATTTTTCAGGCTTCGGAACCTGTGGCGAAGATACCCCATTTTTCAGGCTTCGGACCCTGTGGCAAAGAGACCCCATTTTTCAGGCTTGGGACCCTGTAGCAAAGAGACCTAATTTTTCAGGGTTCGGAACCTGTGGCAAAGATACCCCATTTTTCAGGCTTCGGACCCTGTGGTAAAGAGACAACCCATTTTTCAGGCTTGGTACCCTGTGGCAAAGAGACCCCAATTTTCAGGCTTGGGACCCTGTAGCAAAGAGACCCCATTTTTCAGGGTTCGGACCCTGTAGCGAAGAGACCCCATTTTTCAGGGTTCGGACCCTGTGGCGAAGACAACCCATTTTTCAGGGTTCGGACCCTGTGGCGTAGACAACCCATTTTTCAGGCTTGGGATCCTGTGCCAAAGAGACCCCATTTTTCAGGCTTGGGATCCTGTGCCAAAGAAACCCCATATGTCAGGCTTGGGATCCTGTGCCAAAGAAACCCCATTTTTTACCCGTGGCTGTTATTGCATGGCTATCGGGCGTGGCCTCAAGGCAATGAGATTACCGGTTCTTTGAGAACTGGTAGTGGCACAGCCACCATGGACCAACGCAATATTAATTTTATGTTGTAAGTTAGAAAATGTATCTTTTAGCCTTTAGCAAGGTAAGCTTACAGC
Source organism: Pseudophryne corroboree (assembly GCF_028390025.1). Classification (NCBI taxonomy): domain Eukaryota; kingdom Metazoa; phylum Chordata; class Amphibia; order Anura; family Myobatrachidae; genus Pseudophryne; species Pseudophryne corroboree. The sequence goes on along the minus strand of NC_086448.1, from coordinate 155,942,796 downwards.
ACTACTTCAGGCTTGGGATCCTGTAGCAAAGAAACCCCATTTTTCAGGCTTCGGAACCTGTGGCGAAGATTCCCCATTTTTCAGGCTTCGGACCCTGTGGCAAAGAGACCCCATTTTTCAGGCTTGGGACCCTGTAGCAAAGAGACCTAATTTTTCAGGGTTCGGAACCTGTGGCAAAGATACCCCATTTTTCAGGCTTCGGACCCTGTGGTAAAGAGACAACCCATTTTTCAGGCTTGGGACCCTGTGGCAAAGAGACAACCCATTTTTCAGGCTTGGGACCTTGTGGCAAAGAGACCCCATTTTTCAGGCTTCGGACCCTGTAGCGAAGAGACCCCATTTTTCAGGGTTCGGACCCTGTGGCGTAGACAACCCATTTTTCAGGCTTGGGATCCTGTGCCAAAGAGACCCCATTTTTCAGGCTTGGGATCCTGTGCCAAAGAAACCCCATTTTTCAGGCTTGGGATCCTGTGCCAAAGAAACCCCATATGTCAGGCTTGGGATCCTGTGCCAAAGAAACCCCATTTTTTACCCGTGGCTGTTATTGCATGGCTATCGGGCGTGGCCTCAAGGTGATGAGGTTACCGGTTCTTTGAGAACTGGTAGTGACACAGCCACCATGGACCAACGCAATATTAATTTTATGTTGTAAGTTAGAAAATGTATCTTTTAGCCTTTAACAAGGTAAGCTTACAGCACTACTTCAGGCTTGGGATCCTGTAGCAAAGAAACTCAATTTTTCAGGCTTCGGAACCTGTGGTGAAGATTCCCCATTTTTCAGGCTTCGGACCCTGTGGCAAAGAGACCCCATTTTTCAGGCTTGGGACCCTGTAGCAAAAAGACCTAAATTTTCAGGGTTCGGAACCTGTGGCAAAGATACCCCATTTTTCAGGCTTCGGACCCTGTGGTAAAGAGACAACCCATTTTCAGGCTTGGGACCCTGTGGCAAAGAGACAACCCATTTTTCAGGTTTGGGACCTTGTGGCAAAGAGACCCCATTTTTCAGGCTTCGGACCCTGTAGCGAATAGACCCAATTTTTTAGGGTTCGGACCCTGTGGCGTAGACAACCCATTTTTCAGGCTTGGGATCCTGTGCCAAAGAGACCCCATTTTCCAGGCTTGGGACCCTGTAGCAAAGAGACCTAAATTTTCAGGGTTCGGAACCTGTGGCAAAGATACCCCATTTTTCAGGCTTCGGACCCTGTGGTAAAGAGACAACCCATTTTCAGGCTTGGGACCCTGTGGCAAAGAGACAACCCATTTTTCAGGTTTGGGACCTTGTGGCAAAGAGACCCCATTTTTCAGGCTTCGGACCCTGTAGCGAAGAGACCCAATTTTTTAGGGTCCGGACCCTGTGGCGTTGACAACCCATTTTTCAGGCTTGGGATCCTGTGCCAAAGAGACCCCATTTTTCAGGCTTGGGATCCTGTGCCAAAGAGACCCCATTTTTCAGGCTTGGGATCCTGTGCCAAAGAAACCCCATTTTTCAGGCTTGGGCTCCTGTGCCAAAGAAACCCCATATGTCAGGCTTGGGATCCTGTGCCAAAGAAACCCGATTTTTTACCCGTGGCTGTTATTGCATGGCTATCGGGCGTGGCCTCAAGGCGATGAGGTTACCGGTTCTTTGAGAACTGGTAGTGGCACAGCCACCATGGACCAACGCAATATTAATTTTATGTTGTAAGTTAGAAAATGTATCTTTTAGCCTTTAACAAGGTAAGCTTACAGCACTACTTCAGGCTTGGGATCCTGTAGCAAAGAAACCCCATTTTTCAGGCTTCGGAACCTGTGGCGAAGATACCCCATTTTTCAGGCTTCGGACCCTGTGGCAAAGAGACCCCATTTTTCAGGCTTGGGACCCTGTAGCAAAGAGACCTAATTTTTCAGGGTTCGGAACCTGTGGCAAAGATACCCCATTTTTCAGGCTTCGGACCCTGTGGTAAAGAGACAACCCATTTTTCAGGCTTGGTACCCTGTGGCAAAGAGACCCCAATTTTCAGGCTTGGGATCCTGTGGCAAAGAGACCCCATTTTTCAGGGTTCGGACCCTGTAGCGAAGAGACCCCATTTTTCAGGGTTCGGACCCTGTGGCGAAGACAACCCATTTTTCAGGGTTCGGACCCTGTGGCGTAGACAACCCATTTTTCAGGCTTGGGATCCTGTGCCAAAGAGACCCCATTTTTCAGGCTTGGGATCCTGTGCCAAAGAAACCCCATTTTTCAGGCTTGGGATCCTGTGCCAAAGAAACCCCATATGTCAGGCTTGGGTACCTGTGCCAAAGAAACCCCATTTTTTACCCGTGGCTGTTATTGCATGGCTATCGGGCGTGGCCTCAAGGCAATGAGATTACCGGTTCTTTGAGAACTGGTAGTGGCACAGCCACCATGGACAAACGCAATATTAATTTTATGTTGTAAGTTAGAAAATGTATCTTTTAGCCTTTAACAAGGTAAGCTTACAGCACTACTTCAGGCTTGGGATCCTGTAGCAAAGAAACCCCATTTTTCAGGCTTCGGAACCTGTGGCGAAGATACCCTATTTTTCAGGCTTCGGACCCTGTGGCAAAGAGACCCCATTTTTCAGGCTTGGGACCCTGTAGCAAAGAGACCTAATTTTTCAGGGTTCGGAACCTGTGGCAAAGATACCCCATTTTTCAGGCTTCGGACCCTGTGGTAAAGAGACAACCCATTTTTCAGGCTTGGGACCCTGTGGCAAAGAGACAACCCATTTTTCAGGCTTGGGACCTTGTGGCAAAGAGACCCCATTTTTCAGGCTTCGGACCCTGTAGCGAAGAGACACCATTTTTCAGGGTTCGGACCCTGTGGCGTAGACAACCCATTTTTCAGGCTTGGGATCCTGTGCCAAAGAGACCCCATTTTTCAGGCTTGGGATCCTGTGCCAAAGAAACCCCATTTTTCAGGCTTGGGATTCTGTGCCAAAGAAACCCCATATGTCAGGCTTGGGATCCTGTGCCAAAGAAACCCCATTTTTTACCCGTGGCTGTTATTGCATGGCTATCGGGCGTGGCCTCAAGGCGATGAGGTTACCGGTTCTTTGAGAACTGGTAGTGACACAGCCACCATGGACCAACGCAATATTAATTTTATGTTGTAAGTTAGAAAATGTATCTTTTAGCCTTTAACAAGGTAAGCTTACAGCACTACTTCAGGCTTGGGATCCTGTAGCAAAGAAACTCAATTTTTCAGGCTTCGGAACCTGTGGCGAAGATTCCCCATTTTTCAGGCTTCGGACCCTGTGGCAAAGAGACCCCATTTTTCAGGCTTGGGACCCTGTAGCAAAGAGACCTAATTTTTCAGGGTTCGGAACCTGTGGCAAAGATACCCCATTTTTCAGGCTTCGGACCCTGTGGTAAAGAGACAACCTATTTTTCAGGCTTGGGACTCTGTGGCAAAGAGACAACCCATTTTTCAGGCTTGGGACCTTGTGGCAAAGAGACCCCATTTTTCAGGCTTCGGACCCTGTAGCGAAGAGACCCCGTTTTTCAGGGTTCGGATCCTGTGGCGTAGACAACCCATTTTTCAGGCTTGGGATCCTGTGCCAAAGAGACCCCATTTTTCAGGCTTGGGATCCTGTGCCAAAGAAACCCCATTTTTCAGGCTTGGGATCCTGTGCCAAAGAAACCCCATATGTCAGGCTTGGGTTCCTGTGCCAAAGAAACCCCATTTTTTACCCGTGGCTGTTATTGCATGGCTTTAGGGCGTGGCCTCAAGGCGATGAGGTTACCTGTTCTTTGAGAACTGGTAGTGGCACAGCCACCATGGACCAACGCAATATAAATTTTATGTTGTAAGTTAGAAAATTTATCTTTTAGCCTTTAACAAGGTAAGCTTACAGCACTACTTCAGGCTTGGGATCCTGTAGCAAAGAAACCCCATTTTTCAGGCTTCGGAACCTGTGGCGAAGATACCCCATTTTTCAGGCTTCGGACCCTGTGGTAAAGAGACAACCCATTTTCAGGCTTGGGACCCTGTGGCAAAGAGACAACCCATTTTTCAGGTTTGGGACCTTGTGGCAAAGAGACCCCATTTTTCAGGCTTCGGACCCTGTAGCGAAGAGACCCAATTTTTTAGGGTTCGGACCCTGTGGCGTAGACAACCCATTTTTCAGGCTTGGGATCCTGTGCCAAAGAGACCCCATTTTTCAGGCTTGGGATCCTGTGCCAAAGAGACCCCATTTTTTAGGCTTGGGATCCTGTGCCAAAGAAACCCCATTTTTCAGGCTTGGGATCCTGTGCCAAAGAAACCCCATATGTCAGGCTTGGGATCCTGTGCCAAAGAAACCCGATTTTTTACCCGTGGCTGTTATTGCATGGCTATCGGGCGTGGCCTCAAGGCGATGAGGTTACCGGTTCTTTGAGAACTGGTAGTGGCACAGCCACCATGGACCAACGCAATATTAATTTTATGTTGTAAGTTAGAAAATGTATCTTTTAGCCTTTAACAAGGTAAGCTTACAGCACTACTTCAGGCTTGGGATCCTGTAGCAAAGAAACCCCATTTTTCAGGCTTCGGAACCTGTGGCGAAGATACCCCATTTTTCAGGCTTCGGACCCTGTGGCAAAGAGACCCCATTTTTCAGGCTTGGGACCCTGTAGCAAAGAGAACTAATTTTTCAGGGTTCGGAACCTGTGGCAAAGATACCCCATTTTTCAGGCTTCGGACCCTGTGGTAAAGAGACAACCCATTTTTCAGGCTTGGTACCCTGTGGCAAAGAGACCCCAATTTTCAGGCTTGGGATCCTGTGGCAAAGAGACCCCATTTTTCAGGGTTTGGACCCTGTAGCGAAGAGACCCCATTTTTCAGGGTTCGGACCCTGTGGCGAAGACAACCCATTTTTCAGGGTTCGGACCCTGTGGCGTAGACAACCCATTTTTCAGGCTTGGGATCCTGTGCCAAAGAGACCCCATTTTTCAGGCTTGGGATCCTGTGCCAAAGAAACCCCATTTTTCAGGCTTGGGATCCTGTGCCAAAGAAACCCCATATGTCAGGCTTGGGATCCTGTGCCAAAGAAACCCCATTTTTTACCAGTGGCTGTTATTGCATGGCTATCGGGCGTGGCCTCAAGGCAATGAGATTACCGGTTCTTTGAGAACTGGTAGTGGCACAGCCACCATGGACAAACGCAATATTAATTTTATGTTGTAAGTTAGAAAATGTATCTTTTAGCCTTTAACAAGGTAAGCTTACAGCACTACTTCAGGCTTGGGATCCTGTAGCAAAGAAACCCCATTTTTCAGGCTTCGGAACCTGTGGCGAAGATACCCCATTTTTCAGGCTTCGGACCCTGTGGCAAAGAGACCCCATTTTTCAGGCTTGGGACCCTGTAGCAAAGAGACCTAATTTTTCAGGGTTCGGAACCTGTGGCAAAGATACCCTATTTTTCAGGCTTCGGACCCTGTGGTAAAGAGACAACCCATTTTTCAGGCTTGGGACCCTGTGGCAAAGAGACAACCCATTTTTCAGGCTTGGGACCTTGTGACAAAGAGACCCCATTTTTCAGGCTTCGGACCATGTAGCGAAGAGACCCTATTTTTCAGTGTTCGGACCCTGTGGCGTAGACAACCCATTTTTCAGGCTTGGGATCCTGTGCCAAAGAGACCCCATTTTTCAGGCTTGGGATCCTGTGCCAAAGAAACCCCATATGTCAGGCTTGGGATCCTGTGCCAAAGAAACCCCATTTTTTACCCGTGGCTGTTATTGCATGGCTATCGGGCGTGGCCTCAAGGCGATGAGGTTACCGGTTCTTTGAGAACTGGTAGTGACACAGCCACCATGGACCAACGCAATATTAATTTTATGTTGTAAGTTAGAAAATGTATCTTTTAGCCTTTAACAAGGTAAGCTTACAGCACTACTTCAGGCTTGGGATCCTGTAGCAAAGAAACCCCATTTTTCAGGCTTCGGAACCTGTGGCGAAGATACCCCATTTTTCAGGCTTCGGACCCTGTGGCAAAGAGACCCCATTTTTCAGGCTTGGGACCCTGTAGCAAAGAGACCTAATTTTTCAGGGTTCGGAACCTGTGGCAAAGATACCCCATTTTTCAGGCTTCGGACCCTGTGGTAAAGAGACAACCCATTTTTCAGGCTTGGGACCCTGTGGCAAAGAGACAACCCATTTTTCAGGCTTGGGACCTTGTGGCAAAGAGACCCCATTTTTCAGGCTTCGGACCATGTAGCGAAGAGACCCTATTTTTCAGGGTTCGGACCCTGTGGCGTAGACAACCCATTTTTCAGGCTTGGGATCCTGTGCCAAAGAGACCCCATTTTTCAGGCTTGGGATCCTGTGCCAAAGAAACCCCATATGTCAGGCTTGGGATCCTGTGCCAAAGAAACCCCATTTTTTACCCGTGGCTGTTATTGCATGGCTATCGGGCGTGGCCTCAAGGCGATGAGGTTACCGGTTCTTTGAGAACTGGTAGTGACACAGCCACCATGGACCAACGCAATATTAATTTTATGTTGTAAGTTAGAAAATGTATCTTTTAGCCTTTAACAAGGTAAGCTTACAGCACTACTTCAGGCTTGGGATCCTGTAGCAAAGAAACTCCATTTTTCAGGCTTCGGAACCTGTGGCGAAGATTCCCCATTTTTCAGGCTTCGGACCCTGTGGCAAAGAGACCCCATTTTTCAGGCTTGGGACCCTGTAGCAAAGAGACCTAAATTTTCAGGGTTCGGAACCTGTGGCAAAGATACCCCATTTTTCAGGCTTTGGACCCTGTGGTAAAGAGACAACCCATTTTCAGGCTTGGGACCCTGTGGCAAAGAGACAACCCATTTTTCAGGTTTGGGACCTTGTGGCAAAGAGACCCCATTTTTCAGGCTTCGGACCCTGTAGCGAAGAGACCCAATTTTTTAGGGTTCGGACCTAGTGGCGTAGACAACCCATTTTTCAGGCTTGGGATCCTGTGCCAAAGAGACCCCATTTTTCAGGCTTGGGACCCTGTAGCAAAGAGACCTAAATTTTCAGGGTTCGGAACCTGTGGCAAAGATACCCCATTTTTCAGGCTTCGGACCCTGTGGTAAAGAGACAACCCATTTTCAGGCTTGGGACCCTGTGGCAAAGAGACAACCCATTTTTCAGGTTTGGGACCTTGTGGCAAAGAGACCCCATTTTTCAGGCTTCGGACCCTGTAGCGAAGAGACCCAATTTTTTAGGGTTCGGACCCTGTGGCGTAGACAACCCATTTTTCAGGCTTGGGATCCTGTGCCAAAGAGACCCCATTTTTCAGGCTTGGGATCCTGTGCCAAAGAGACCCCATTTTTCAGGCTTGGGATCCTGTGCCAAAGAAACCCCATTTTTCAGGCTTGGGATCCTGTGCCAAAGAAACCCCACATGTCAGGCTTGGGATCCTGTGCCAAAGAAACCCGATTTTTAACCCGTGGCTGTTATTGCATGGCTATCGGGCGTGGCCTCAAGGCGATGAGGTTACCGGTTCTTTGAGAACTGGTAGTGGCACAGCCACCATGGACCAATGCAATATTAATTTTATGTTGTAAGTTAGAAAATGTATCTTTTAGCCTTTAACAAGGTAAGCTTACAGCACTACTTCAGGCTTGGGATCCTGTAGCAAAGAAACCCCATTTTTCAGGCTTCGGAACCTGTGGCGAAGATACCCCATTTTTCAGGCTTCGGACCCTGTGGCAAAGAGACCCCATTTTTCAGGCTTGGGACCCTGTAGCAAAGAGACCTAATTTTTCAGGGTTCGGAACCTGTGGCAAAGATACCCCATTTTTCAGGCTTCGGACCCTGTGGTAAAGAGACAACCCATTTTTCAGGCTTGGTACCCTGTGGCAAAGAGACCCCAATTTTCAGGCTTGGGATCCTGTGGCAAAGAGACCCCATTTTTCAGGGTTCGGACCCTGTAGCGAAGAGACCCCATTTTTCAGGGTTCGGACCCTGTGGCGAAGACAACCCATTTTTCAGGGTTCGGACCCTGTGGCGTAGACAACCCATTTTTCAGGCTTGGGATCCTGTGCCAAAGAGACCCCATTTTTCAGGCTTGGGATCCTGTGCCAAAGAAACCCCATATGTCAGGCTTGGGATCCTGTGCCAAAGAAACCCCATTTTTTACCCGTGGCTGTTATTGCATGGCTATCGGGCGTGGCCTCAAGGCAATGAGATTACCGGTTCTTTGAGTACTGGTAGTGGCACAGCCACCATGGACCAACGCAATATTAATTTTATGTTGTAAGTTAGAAAATGTATCTTTTAGCCTTTAGCAAGGTAAGCTTACAGCACTACTTCAGGCTTGGGATCCTGTAGCAAAGAAACCCCATTTTTCAGGCTTCGGAACCTGTGGCGAAGATTCCCCATTTTTCAGGCTTCGGACCCTGTGGCAAAGAGACCCCATTTTTCAGGCTTGGGACCCTGTAGCAAAGAGACCTAATTTTTCAGGGTTCGGAACCTGTGGCAAAGATACCCCATTTTTCAGGCTTCGGACCCTGTGGTAAAGAGACAACCCATTTTTCAGGCTTGGGACCCTGTGGCAAAGAGACAACCCATTTTTCAGGCTTGGGACCTTGTGGCAAAGAGACCCCATTTTTCAGGCTTCGGACCCTGTAGCGAAGAGACCCCATTTTTCAGGGTTCGGACCCTGTGGCGTAGACAACCCATTTTTCAGGCTTGGGATCCTGTGCCAAAGAGACCCCATTTTTCAGGCTTGGGATCCTGTGCCAAAGAAACCCCATTTTTCAGGCTTGGGATCCTGTGCCAAAGAAACCGCATATGTCAGGCTTGGGATCCTGTGCCAAAGAAACCCCATTTTTTACCCGTGGCTGTTATTGCATGGCTATCGGGCGTGGCCTCAAGGCGATGAGGTTACCGGTTCTTTGAGAACTGGTAGTGGCACAGCCACCATGGACCAACGCAATATTAATTTTATGTTGTAAGTTAGAAAATGTATCTTTTAGCCTTTAACAAGGTAAGCTTACAGCACTACTTCAGGCTTGGGATCCTGTAGCAAAGAAACCCCATTTTTCAGGCTTCGGAACCTGTGGCGAAGATACCCCATTTTTCAGGCTTCGGACCCTGTGGCAAAGAGACCCCATTTTTCAGGCTTGGGACCCTGTAGCAAAGAGACCTAATTTTTCAGGGTTCGGAACCTGTGGCAAAGATACCCCATTTTTCAGGCTTCGGACCCTGTGGTAAAGAGACAACCCATTTTTCAGGCTTGGTACCCTGTGGCAAAGAGACCCCAATTTTCAGGCTTGGGATCCTGTGGCAAAGAGACCCCATTTTTCAGGGTTCGGACCCTGTAGCGAAGAGACCCCATTTTTCAGGGTTCGGACCCTGTGGCGAAGACAACCCATTTTTCAGGGTTCGGACCCTGTGGCGTAGACAACCCATTTTTCAGGCTTGGGATCCTGTGCCAAAGAGACCCCATTTTTCAGGCTTGGGATCCTGTGCCAAAGAAACCCCATTTTTCAGGCTTGGGATCCTGTGCCAAAGAAACCCCATATGTCAGGCTTGGGTACCTGTGCCAAAGAAACCCCATTTTTTACCCGTGGCTGTTATTGCATGGCTATCGGGCGTGGCCTCAAGGCAATGAGATTACCGGTTCTTTGAGAACTGGTAGTGGCACAGCCACCATGGACAAACGCAATATTAATTTTATGTTGTAAGTTAGAAAATGTATCTTTTAGCCTTTAACAAGGTAAGCTTACAGCACTACTTCAGGCTTGGGATCCTGTAGCAAAGAAACCCCATTTTTCAGGCTTCGGAACCTGTGGCGAAGATACCCCATTTTTCAGGCTTCGGACCCTGTGGCAAAGAGACCCCATTTTTCAGGCTTGGGACCCTGTAGCAAAGAGACCTAATTTTTCAGGGTTCGGAACCTGTGGCAAAGATACCCCATTTTTCAGGCTTCGGACCCTGTGGTAAAGAGACAACCCATTTTTCAGGCTTGGGACCCTGTGGCAAAGAGACAACCCATTTTTCAGGCTTGGGACCTTGTGGCAAAGAGACCCCATTTTTCAGGCTTCGGACCCTGTAGCGAAGAGACACCATTTTTCAGGGTTCGGACCCTGTGGCGTAGACAACCCATTTTTCAGGCTTGGGATCCTGTGCCAAAGAGACCCCATTTTTCAGGCTTGGGATCCTGTGCCAAAGAAACCCCATTTTTCAGGCTTGGGATTCTGTGCCAAAGAAACCCCATATGTCAGGCTTGGGATCCTGTGCCAAAGAAACCCCATTTTTTACCCGTGGCTGTTATTGCATGGCTATCGGGCGTGGCCTCAAGGCGATGAGGTTACCGGTTCTTTGAGAACTGGTAGTGACACAGCCACCATGGACCAACGCAATATTAATTTTATGTTGTAAGTTAGAAAATGTATCTTTTAGCCTTTAACAAGGTAAGCTTACAGCACTACTTCAGGCTTGGGATCCTGTAGCAAAGAAACTCAATTTTTCAGGCTTCGGAACCTGTGGCGAAGATTCCCCATTTTTCAGGCTTCGGACCCTGTGGCAAAGAGACCCCATTTTTCAGGCTTGGGACCCTGTAGCAAAGAGACCTAATTTTTCAGGGTTCGGAACCTGTGGCAAAGATACCCCATTTTTCAGGCTTCGGACCCTGTGGTAAAGAGACAACCTATTTTTCAGGCTTGGGACTCTGTGGCAAAGAGACAACCCATTTTTCAGGCTTGGGACCTTGTGGCAAAGAGACCCCATTTTTCAGGCTTCGGACCCTGTAGCGAAGAGACCCCGTTTTTCAGGGTTCGGACCCTGTGGCGTAGACAAACCATTTTTCAGGCTTGGGATCCTGTGCCAAAGAGACCCCATTTTTCAGGCTTGGGATCCTGTGCCAAAGAAACCCCATTTTTCAGGCTTGGGATCCTGTGCCAAAGAAACCCCATATGTCAGGCTTGGGTTCCTGTGCCAAAGAAACCCCATTTTTTACCCGTGGCTGTTATTGCATGGCTATAGGGCGTGGCCTCAAGGCGATGAGGTTACCTGTTCTTTGAGAACTGGTAGTGGCACAGCCACCATGGACCAACGCAATATAAATTTTATGTTGTAAGTTAGAAAATTTATCTTTTAGCCTTTATCAAGGTAAGCTTACAGCACTACTTCAGGCTTGGGATCCTGTAGCAAAGAAACCCCATTTTTCAGGCTTCGGAACCTGTGGCGAAGATACCCCATTTTTCAGGCTTCGGACCCTGTGGCAAAGAGACCCCATTTTTCAGGCTTGGGACCCTGTGGCAAAGAGACCTCATTTTTCAGGGTTCGGAACCTGTGGCAAAGATTCCCCATTTTTCAGGCTTCGGACCCTGTGGCAAAGAGACAACCCATTTTTCAGGCTTGGTACCCTGTGGCAAAGAGTCCCCAATTTTCAGGCTTGGGATCCTGTGGCAAAGAGACCCCATTTTTCAGGGTTCGGACCCTGTAGCGAAGAGACCCCATTTTTCAGGGTTCGGACCCTGTGGCGAAGACAACCCATTTTTCAGGCTTGGGATCCTGTGCCAAAGAGACCCCATTTTCCAGGCTTGGGATCCTGTGCCAAAGAAACCCCATTTTTCAGGCTTGGGATCCTGTGCCAAAGAAACCCCATATGTCAAACGTGGGATCCTGTGCCAAAGAAACCCCATTTTTTTCCCGTGGCTGTTATTGCATGGCTATCGGGCGTGGCCTCAAGGCGATGACGTTACCGGTTCTTTGAGAACTGGTAGTGGCACAGCCACCATGGACCAACGCAATATTAATTTTATGTTGTAAGTTAGAAAATGTATCTTTTAGCCTTTAACAAGGTAAGCTTACAGCACTACTTCAGGCTTGGGATCCTGTAGCAAAGAAACACCATTTTTCAGGCTTCGGAACCTGTGGCGAAGATACCCCATTTTTCAGGCTTCGGACCCTGTGGCAAAGAGACCCCATTTTTCAGGCTTGGGACCCTGTGGCAAAGAGACCTCATTTTTCAGGATTCGGAACCTGTGGCAAAGATACCCCATTTTTCAGGCTTCGGACCCTGCGGCAAAGAGACAACCCATTTTTCAGGCTTGGTACCCTGTGGCAAAGAGACCCCAATTTTCAGGCTTGGGATCCTGTGGCAAAGAGACCCCATTTTTCAGGGTTCGGACCTTGTAGCGAAGAGACCCCATTTTTCAGGGTTCGGACCCTGTGGCGAAGACAACCCATTTTTCAGGCTTGGGATCCTGTGCCAAAGAGACCCCATTTTCCAGGCTTGGGATCCTGTGCCAAAGAGACACCATTTTCCAGGCTTGGGATCCTGTGCCAAAGAAACCCCATTTTTCAGGCTTGGGATCCTGTGCCAAAGAAATCCCATATGTCAGGCTTGGGATCCTGTGCCAAAGAAACCCCATTTTTTACACGTGGCTGTTATTGCATGGCTATCGGGCGTGGCCTCAAGGCGATGAGGTTACCGGTTCTTTGAGAACTGGTAGTGGCACAGCCACCATGGACCAACGCAATATTAATTTTATGTAGTAAGTTAGAAAATGTATCTTTTAGCCTTTAGCAAGGTAAGCTTACAGCACTACTTCAGGCTTGGGATCCTGTAGCAAAGAAACCCCATTTTTCAGGCTTCGGAACCTGTGGCGAAGATACCCCATTTTTCAGGCTTCGGACCCTGTGGCAAAGAGACCCCATTTTTCAGGCTTGGGACCCTGTAGCAAAGAGACCTAATTTTTCAGGGTTCGGAACCTGTGGCAAAGATACCCCATTTTTCAGGCTTCGGACCCTGTGGTAAAGAGACAACCCATTTTCAGGCTTGGGACCCTGTGGCAAAGAGACAACCCATTTTTCAGGTTTGGGACCTTGTGGCAAAGAGACCCCATTTTTCAGGCTTCGGACCCTGTAGCGAAGAGACTCAATTTTTTAGGGTTCGGACCCTGTGGCGTAGACAACCCATTTTTCAGGCTTGGGATCCTGTGCCAAAGAGACCCCATTTTTCAGGCTTGGGATCCTGTGCCAAAGAAACCCCATTTTTCAGGCTTGGGATCCTGTGCCAAAGAAACCCCATATGTCAGGCTTGGGATCCTGTGCCAAAGAAACCCCATTTTTTACCCGTGGATGTTATTGCATGGCTATCGGGCGTGGCCTCAAGGCGATGAAGTTAACGGTTCTTTGAGAACTGGTAGTGGCACAGCCACCATGGACCAACGCAATATTAATTTTATGTTGTAAGTTAGAAAATGTATCTTTTAGCCTTTAACAAGGTAAGCTTACAGCACTACTTCAGGCTTGGGATCCTGTAGCAAAGAAACCCCATTTTTCAGGCTTCGGAACCTGTGGCGAAGATACCCAATTTTTCAGTCTTCTTACCCTGTGGCAAAGAGACCCATTTTTCAGGCTTGGGACCCTGTAGCAAAGAGACCTAATTTTTCAGGGTTCGGAACCTGTGGCAAAGATACCCCATTTTTCAGGCTTCGGACCCTGTGGTAAAGAGACAACCCATTTTTCAGGCTTGGTACCCTGTGGCAAAGAGACCCCAATTTTCAGGCTTGGGATCCTGTGCCAAAGAGACCCCATTTTCTAGGCTTGGGATCCTGTGCCAAAGAAACCCCATTTTTCAGGCTTGGGATCCTGTGCCAAAGAAACCCCATATGTCAGGCTTGGGATCCTGTGCCAAAGAAACCCCATTTTTTACCCGTGGCTGTTATTGCATGGCTATCGGGCGTGGCCTCAAGGCGATGAGGTTACCGGTTCTTTGAGAACTGGTAGTGGCACAGCCACCATGGACCAACGCAATATTAATTTTATGTTGTAAGTTAGAAAATGTATCTTTTAGCCTTTAACAAGGTAAGCTTACAGCACTACTTCAGGCTTGGGATCCTGTAGCAAAGAAACCCCATTTTTCAGGCTTCGGAACCTGTGGCGAAGATACCCCATTTTTCAGGCTTCGGACCCTGTGGCAAAGAGACCCCATTTTTCAGGCTTTGGACCCTGTAGCAAAGAGACCTAATTTTTCCAGGGTTCGGAACCTGTGGCAAAGATACCCCATTTTTCAGGCTTCGGACCCTGTGGTAAAGAGACAACCCATTTTTCAGGCTTGGTACCCTGTGGCAAAGAGACCCCAATTTTCAGGCTTGGGATCCTGTGGCAAAGAGAACCCATTTTTCAGGGTTCGGACCCTGTAGCGAAGAGACCCCATTTTTCAGGGTTCGGACCCTGTGGCGAAGACAACCCATTTTTCAGGCTTGGGATCCTGTGCCAAAGAAACCCCATTTTTCAGGCTTGGGATCCTGTGCCAAAGAAACCCCATATGTCAGGCTTGGGATCCTGTGCCAAAGAAACCCCATTTTTTAACCGTGGCTGTTATTGCATGGCTATCGGGCGTGGCCTCAAGGCGATGAGGTTACCGGTTCTTTAAGAACTGGTAGTGGCACAGCCACCATGGACCAACGCAATATTAATTTTATGTTGTAAGTTAGAAAATGTATCTTTTAGCCTTTAACAAGGTAAGCTTACAGCACTACTTCAGGCTTGGGATCCTGTAGCAAAGAAACCCCATTTTTCAGGCTTAGGAACCTGTGGCGAAGATACCCCATTTTTCAGGCTTCGGACCCTGTGGCAAAGAGACCCCATTTTTCAGGCTTGGGACCCTGTAGCAAAGAGACCTAATTTTTCAGGGTTCGGAACCTGTGGCAAAGATAACCCATTTTTCAGGCTTCGGACCCTGTGGTAAAGAGACAACCCATTTTTCAGGCTTAGGACCCTGTGGCAAAGAGACAACCCATTTTTCAGGCTTGGGACCTTGTGGCAAAGAGACCCCATTTTTCAGGCTTCGGACCCTGTAGCGAAGAGACCCAATTTTTTAGGGTTCGGACCCTGTGGCGTAGACAACCCATTTTTCAGGCTTGGGATCCTGTGCCAAAGAGACCCCATTTTTCAGGCTTGGGATCCTGTGCCAAAGAAACCCCATTTTTCAGGCTTCAGATCCTGTGCCAAAGAAAACCCATATGTCAGGCTTGGGATCCTGTGCCAAAGAAACCCCATTTTTTACCCGTGGCTGTTATTGCATGGCTATCGGGCGTGGCCTCAAGGCGATGAGGTTACCGGTTCTTTGAGAACTGGTAGTGGCACAGCCACCATGGACAAACGCAATATTAATTTTATGTTGTAAGTTAGAAAATGTATCTTTTAGCCTTTAACAAGGTAAGCTTACAGCACTACTTCAGGCTTGGGATCCTGTAGCAAAGAAACCCCATTTTTCAGGCTTCGGAACCTGTGGCGAAGATACCCCATTTTTCAGGCTTCGGACCCTGTGGCAAAGAGACCCCATTTTTCAGACTTGGGACCCTGTAGCAAAGAGACCTAATTTTTCAGGGTTCGGAACCTGTGGCAAAGATACCCAATTTTTCAGGCTTCGGACCCTGTGGTAAAGAGACAACCCATTTTTCAGGCTTGGTACCCTGTGGCAAAGAGACCCCAATTTTCAGGCTTGGGATCCTGTGGCAAAGAGACCCCATTTTTCAGGGTTCGGACCCTGTAGCGAAGAGACCCCATTTTTCAGGGTTCGGACCCTGTGGCGAAGACAACCCATTTTTCAGGGTTCGGACCCTGTGGCGTAGACAACCCATTTTTCAGGCTTGGGATCCTGTGCCAAAGAGACCCCATTTTTCAGGCTTGGGATCCTGTGCCAAAGAAACCCCATTTTTCAGGCTTGGGATCCTGTGCCAAAGAAACCCCATATGTCAGGCTTGGGTACCTGTGCCAAAGAAACCCCATTTTTTACCCGTGGCTGTTATTGCATGGCTATCGGGCGTGGCCTCAAGGCAATGAGATTACCGGTTCTTTGAGAACTGGTAGTGGCACAGCCACCATGGACAAACGCAATATTAATTTTATGTTGTAAGTTAGAAAATGTATCTTTTAGCCTTTAACAAGGTAAGCTTACAGCACTACTTCAGGCTTGGGATCCTGTAGCAAAGAAACCCCATTTTTCAGGCTTCGGAACCTGTGGCGAAGATACACCATTTTTCAGGCTTCGGACCCTGTGGCAAAGAGACCCCATTTTTCAGGCTTGGGACCCTGTAGCAAAGAGACCTAATTTTTCAGGGTTCGGAACCTGTGGCAAAGATACCCCATTTTTCAGGCTTCGGACCCTGTGGTAAAGAGACAACCCATTTTTCAGGCTTGGGACCCTGTGGCAAAGAGACAACCCATTTTTCAGGCTTGGGACCTTGTGGCAAAGAGACCCCATTTTTCAGGCTTCGGACCCTGTAGCGAAGAGACACCATTTTTCAGGGTTCGGACCCTGTGGCGTAGACAACCCATTTTTCAGGCTTGGGATCCTGTGCCAAAGAGACCCCATTTTTCAGGCTTGGGATCCTGTGCCAAAGAAACCCCATTTTTCAGGCTTGGGATTCTGTGCCAAAGAAACCCCATATGTCAGGCTTGGGATCCTGTGCCAAAGAAACCCCATTTTTTACCCGTGGCTGTTATTGCATGGCTATCGGGCGTGGCCTCAAGGCGATGAGGTTACCGGTTCTTTGAGAACTGGTAGTGACACAGCCACCATGGACCAACGCAATATTAATTTTATGTTGTAAGTTAGAAAATGTATCTTTTAGCCTTTAACAAGGTAAGCTTACAGCACTACTTCAGGCTTGGGATCCTGTAGCAAAGAAACTCAATTTTTCAGGCTTCGGAACCTGTGGCGAAGATTCCCCATTTTTCAGGCTTCGGACCCTGTGGCAAAGAGACCCCATTTTTCAGGCTTGGGACCCTGTAGCAAAGAGACCTAATTTTTCAGGGTTCGGAACCTGTGGCAAAGATACCCCATTTTTCAGGCTTCGGACCCTGTGGTAAAGAGACAACCTATTTTTCAGGCTTGGGACTCTGTGGCAAAGAGACAACCCATTTTTCAGGCTTGGGACCTTGTGGCAAAGAGACCCCATTTTTCAGGCTTCGGACCCTGTAGCGAAGAGACCCCGTTTTTCAGGGTTCGGACCCTGTGGCGTAGACAAACCATTTTTCAGGCTTGGGATCCTGTGCCAAAGAGACCCCATTTTTCAGGCTTGGGATCCTGTGCCAAAGAAACCCCATTTTTCAGGCTTGGGATCCTGTGCCAAAGAAACCCCATATGTCAGGCTTGGGTTCCTGTGCCAAAGAAACCCCATTTTTTACCCGTGGCTGTTATTGCATGGCTATAGGGCGTGGCCTCAAGGCGATGAGGTTACCTGTTCTTTGAGAACTGGTAGTGGCACAGCCACCATGGACCAACGCAATATAAATTTTATGTTGTAAGTTAGAAAATTTATCTTTTAGCCTTTATCAAGGTAAGCTTACAGCACTACTTCAGGCTTGGGATCCTGTAGCAAAGAAACCCCATTTTTCAGGCTTCGGAACCTGTGGCGAAGATACCCCATTTTTCAGGCTTCGGACCCTGTGGCAAAGAGACCCCATTTTTCAGGCTTGGGACCCTGTGGCAAAGAGACCTCATTTTTCAGGGTTCGGAACCTGTGGCAAAGATTCCCCATTTTTCAGGCTTCGGACCCTGTGGCAAAGAGACAACCCATTTTTCAGGCTTGGTACCCTGTGGCAAAGAGTCCCCAATTTTCAGGCTTGGGATCCTGTGGCAAAGAGACCCCATTTTTCAGGGTTCGGACCCTGTAGCGAAGAGACCCCATTTTTCAGGGTTCGGACCCTGTGGCGAAGACAACCCATTTTTCAGGCTTGGGATCCTGTGCCAAAGAGACCCCATTTTCCAGGCTTGGGATCCTGTGCCAAAGAAACCCCATTTTTCAGGCTTGGGATCCTGTGCCAAAGAAACCCCATATGTCAGGCGTGGGATCCTGTGCCAAAGAAACCCCATTTTTTTCCCGTGGCTGTTATTGCATGGCTATCGGGCGTGGCCTCAAGGCGATGACGTTACCGGTTCTTTGAGAACTGGTAGTGGCACAGCCACCATGGACCAACGCAATATTAATTTTATGTTGTAAGTTAGAAAATGTATCTTTTAGCCTTTAACAAGGTAAGCTTACAGCACTACTTCAGGCTTGGGATCCTGTAGCAAAGAAACACCATTTTTCAGGCTTCGGAACCTGTGGCGAAGATACCCCATTTTTCAGGCTTCGGACCCTGTGGCAAAGAGACCCCATTTTTCAGGCTTGGGACCCTGTGGCAAAGAGACCTCATTTTTCAGGATTCGGAACCTGTGGCAAAGATACCCCATTTTTCAGGCTTCGGACCCTGCGGCAAAGAGACAACCCATTTTTCAGGCTTGGTACCCTGTGGCAAAGAGACCCCAATTTTCAGGCTTGGGATCCTGTGGCAAAGAGACCCCATTTTTCAGGGTTCGGACCTTGTAGCGAAGAGACCCCATTTTTCAGGGTTCGGACCCTGTGGCGAAGACAACCCATTTTTCAGGCTTGGGATCCTGTGCCAAAGAGACCCCATTTTCCAGGCTTGGGATCCTGTGCCAAAGAGACACCATTTTCCAGGCTTGGGATCCTGTGCCAAAGAAACCCCATTTTTCAGGCTTGGGATCCTGTGCCAAAGAAATCCCATATGTCAGGCTTGGGATCCTGTGCCAAAGAAACCCCATTTTTTACACGTGGCTGTTATTGCATGGCTATCGGGCGTGGCCTCAAGGCGATGAGGTTACCGGTTCTTTGAGAACTGGTAGTGGCACAGCCACCATGGACCAACGCAATATTAATTTTATGTAGTAAGTTAGAAAATGTATCTTTTAGCCTTTAGCAAGGTAAGCTTACAGCACTACTTCAGGCTTGGGATCCTGTAGCAAAGAAACCCCATTTTTCAGGCTTCGGAACCTGTGGCGAAGATACCCCATTTTTCAGGCTTCGGACCCTGTGGCAAAGAGACCCCATTTTTCAGGCTTGGGACCCTGTAGCAAAGAGACCTAATTTTTCAGGGTTCGGAACCTGTGGCAAAGATACCCCATTTTTCAGGCTTCGGACCCTGTGGTAAAGAGACAACCCATTTTCAGGCTTGGGACCCTGTGGCAAAGAGACAACCCATTTTTCAGGTTTGGGACCTTGTGGCAAAGAGACCCCATTTTTCAGGCTTCGGACCCTGTAGCGAAGAGACTCAATTTTTTAGGGTTCGGACCCTGTGGCGTAGACAACCCATTTTTCAGGCTTGGGATCCTGTGCCAAAGAGACCCCATTTTTCAGGCTTGGGATCCTGTGCCAAAGAAACCCCATTTTTCAGGCTTGGGATCCTGTGCCAAAGAAACCCCATATGTCAGGCTTGGGATCCTGTGCCAAAGAAACCCCATTTTTTACCCGTGGATGTTATTGCATGGCTATCGGGCGTGGCCTCAAGGCGATGAAGTTAACGGTTCTTTGAGAACTGGTAGTGGCACAGCCACCATGGACCAACGCAATATTAATTTTATGTTGTAAGTTAGAAAATGTATCTTTTAGCCTTTAACAAGGTAAGCTTACAGCACTACTTCAGGCTTGGGATCCTGTAGCAAAGAAACCCCATTTTTCAGGCTTCGGAACCTGTGGCGAAGATACCCAATTTTTCAGTCTTCTTACCCTGTGGCAAAGAGACCCATTTTTCAGGCTTGGGACCCTGTAGCAAAGAGACCTAATTTTTCAGGGTTCGGAACCTGTGGCAAAGATACCCCATTTTTCAGGCTTCGGACCCTGTGGTAAAGAGACAACCCATTTTTCAGGCTTGGTACCCTGTGGCAAAGAGACCCCAATTTTCAGGCTTGGGATCCTGTGCCAAAGAGACCCCATTTTCTAGGCTTGGGATCCTGTGCCAAAGAAACCCCATTTTTCAGGCTTGGGATCCTGTGCCAAAGAAACCCCATATGTCAGGCTTGGGATCCTGTGCCAAAGAAACCCCATTTTTTACCCGTGGCTGTTATTGCATGGCTATCGGGCGTGGCCTCAAGGCGATGAGGTTACCGGTTCTTTGAGAACTGGTAGTGGCACAGCCACCATGGACCAACGCAATATTAATTTTATGTTGTAAGTTAGAAAATTTATCTTTTAGCCTTTAACAAGGTAAGCTTACAGCACTACTTCAGGCTTGGGATCCTGTAGCAAAGAAACCCCATTTTTCAGGCTTCGGAACCTGTGGCGAAGATACCCCATTTTTCAGGCTTCGGACCCTGTGGCAAAGAGACCCCATTTTTCAGGCTTTGGACCCTGTAGCAAAGAGACCTAATTTTTCCAGGGTTCGGAACCTGTGGCAAAGATACCCCATTTTTCAGGCTTCGGACCCTGTGGTAAAGAGACAACCCATTTTTCAGGCTTGGTACCCTGTGGCAAAGAGACCCCAATTTTCAGGCTTGGGATCCTGTGGCAAAGAGAACCCATTTTTCAGGGTTCGGACCCTGTAGCGAAGAGACCCCATTTTTCAGGGTTCGGACCCTGTGGCGAAGACAACCCATTTTTCAGGCTTGGGATCCTGTGCCAAAGAAACCCCATTTTTCAGGCTTGGGATCCTGTGCCAAAGAAACCCCATATGTCAGGCTTGGGATCCTGTGCCAAAGAAACCCCATTTTTTACCCGTGGCTGTTATTGCATGGCTATCGGGCGTGGCCTCAAGGCGATGAGGTTACCGGTTCTTTAAGAACTGGTAGTGGCACAGCCACCATGGACCAACGCAATATTAATTTTATGTTGTAAGTTAGAAAATGTATCTTTTAGCCTTTAACAAGGTAAGCTTACAGCACTACTTCAGGCTTGGGATCCTGTAGCAAAGAAACCCCATTTTTCAGGCTTAGGAACCTGTGGCGAAGATACCCCATTTTTCAGGCTTCGGACCCTGTGGCAAAGAGACCCCATTTTTCAGGCTTGGGACCCTGTAGCAAAGAGACCTAATTTTTCAGGGTTCGGAACCTGTGGCAAAGATAACCCATTTTTCAGGCTTCGGACCCTGTGGTAAAGAGACAACCCATTTTTCAGGCTTAGGACCCTGTGGCAAAGAGACAACCCATTTTTCAGGCTTGGGACCTTGTGGCAAAGAGACCCCATTTTTCAGGCTTCGGACCCTGTAGCGAAGAGACCCAATTTTTTAGGGTTCGGACCCTGTGGCGTAGACAACCCATTTTTCAGGCTTGGGATCCTGTGCCAAAGAGACCCCATTTTTCAGGCTTGGGATCCTGTGCCAAAGAAACCCCATTTTTCAGGCTTCAGATCCTGTGCCAAAGAAAACCCATATGTCAGGCTTGGGATCCTGTGCCAAAGAAACCCCATTTTTTACCCGTGGCTGTTATTGCATGGCTATCGGGCGTGGCCTCAAGGCGATGAGGTTACCGGTTCTTTGAGAACTGGTAGTGGCACAGCCACCATGGACCAACGCAATATTAATTTTATGTTGTAAGTTAGAAAATGTATCTTTTAGCCTTTAACAAGGTAAGCTTACAGCACTACTTCAGGCTTGGGATCCTGTAGCAAAGAAACCCAATTTTTCAGGCTTCGGAACCTGTGGCGAAGATACCCCATTTTTCAGGCTTCGGACCCTGTGGCAAAGAGACCCCATTTTTCAGGCTTGGGACCCTGTAGCAAAGAGACCTCATTTTTTAGGGTTCGGAACCTGTGGCAAAGATACCCCATTTTTCAGGCTTCGGACCCTGTGGTAAAGAGACAACCCATTTTTCAGGCTTGGTACCCTGTGGCAAAGAGACCCCAATTTTCAGGCTTGGGATCCTGTGGCAAAGAGACCCCATTTTTCAGGGTTCGGACCCTGTAGCGAAGAGACCCCATTTTTCAGGTTTCGGACCCTGTGGCGAAGACAACCCATTTTTCAGGCTTGGGATCCTGTGCCAAAGAGACCCCATTTTCCAGGCTTGGGATCCTGTGCCAAATAAACCCCATATGTCAGGCTTGGGATCCTGTGCCAAAGAAACCCCATTTTTTATCCGTGGCTGTTATTGTATGGCTATCGGGTGTGGCCTCAAGGCGATGAGGTTACCGGTTCTTTAAGAACTGGTAGTGGCACAGCCACCATGGACCAACGCAATATTAATTTTATGTTGTAAGTTAGAAAATGTATCTTTTAGCCTTTAACAAGGTAAGCTTACAGCACTACTTCAGGCTTGGGATCCTGTAGCAAAGAAACCCCATTTTTCAGGCTTCGGAACCTGTGGCGAAGATACCCCATTTTTCAGGCTTCGGACCCTGTGGCAAAGAGACCCCATTTTTCAGGCTTGGGACCCTGTAGCAAAGAGACCTAATTTTTCAGGGTTCGGAATCTGTGGCAAAGATACCCCATTTTTCAGGCTTCGGACCCTGTGGTAAAGAGACAACCCATTTTTCAGGCTTGGGACCCTGTGGCAAAGAGACAACCAATTTTTCAGGCTTGGGACCTTGTGGCAAAGAGACCCCATTTTTCAGGCTTCGGACCCTGTAGCGAAGAGACCCCATTTTTCAGGGTTCGGACCCTGTGGCGTAGACAACCCATTTTTCAGGCTTGGGATCCTGTGCCAAAAAGACCCCATTTTTCAGGCTTGGGATCCTGTGCCAAAGAAACCCCATTTTTCAGGCTTGGGATCCTGTGCCAAAGAAACCCCATATGTCAGGCTTGGGATCCTGTGCCAAAGAAACCCCATTTTTTACCCATGGCTGTTATTGCATGGCTATCAGGCGTGGCCTCAAGGCGATGAGGTTATCGGTTCTTTGAGAACTGGTAGTGGCACAGCCACCATGGACCAACGCAATATTAATTTTATGTTGTAAGTTAGAAAATTTATCTTTTAGCCTTTAACAAGGTAAGCTTACAGCACTACTTCAGGCTTGGGATCCTGTAGCAAAGAAACCCCATTTTTCAGGCTTCGGAACCTGTGGCAAAGATACCCCATTTTTCAGGCTTCGGACCCTGTGGCAAAGAGACCCCATTTTTCAGGCTTGGTACCCTGTGGCAAAGAGACCTCATTTTTCAGGGTTCGGAACCTGTGGCAAAGATACCCCATTTTTCAGGCTTCGGACCCTGTGGCAAAGAGACAACCCATTTTTCAGGCTTGGTACCCTGTGGCAAAGAGACCCCAATTTTCAGGCTTGGGATCCTGTGGCAAAGAGACCCCATTTTTCAGGGTTCGGACCCTGTAGCGAAGAGACCCCATTTTTCAGGGTTCGGACCCTTTGGCGAAGACAACCCATTTTTCAGGCTTGGGATCCTGTGCCAAAGAGACCCCATTTTCCAGGCTTGGGATCCTGTGCCAAAGAGACCCCATTTTCCAGGCTTGGGATCCTGTGCCAAAGAAACCCCATTTTTCAGGCTTGGGATCCTGTGCCAAAGAAACCCCATATGTCAGGTTTGGGATCCTGTGCCAAAGAAACCCCATTTTTTACCCGTGGCTGTTATTGCATGGCTATCGGGCGTGGCCTCAAGGCGATGAAGTTAACGGTTCTTTGAGAACTGGTAGTGGCACAGCCACCATGGACCAACGCAATATTAATTTTATGTTGTAAATTAGAAAATGTATCTTTTAGCCTTTAACAAGGTAAGCTTACAGCACTACTTCAGGCTTGGGATCCTGTAGCAAAGAAACCCCATTTTTCAGGCTTCGGAACCTGTGGCGAAGATACCCCATTTTTCAGTCTTCTTACCCTGTGGCAAAGAGACCCATTTTTCAGGCTTGGGACCCTGTAGCAAAGAGACCTAATTTTTCAAGGTTCGGAACCTGTGGCAAAGATACCCCATTTTTCAGGCTTCGGACCCTGTGGTAAAGAGACAACCCATTTTTCAGGCTTGGTACCCTGTGGCAAAGAGACCCCAATTTTCAGGCTTGGGATCCTGTGCCAAAGAGACCCCATTTTCCAGGCTTGGGATCCTGTGCCAAAGAAACCCCATTTTTCAGGCTTGGGATCCTGTGCCAAAGAAACCCCATATGTCAGGCTTGGGATCCTGTGCCAAAGAAACCCCATTTTTTACCCGTGGCTGTTATTGCATGGATATCAGGCGTGGCCTCAAGGCGATGAGGTTACCGGTTCTTTGAGAACTGGTAGTGGCACAGCCACCATGGACCAACGCAATATTAATTTTATGTTGTAAGTTAGAAAATGTATCTTTTAGCCTTTAACAAGGTAAGCTTACAGCACTACTTCAGGCTTGGGATCCTGTAGCAAAGAAACCCCATTTTTCAGGCTTCGGAACCTGTGGCGAAGATACCCCATTTTTCAGGCTTCGGACCCTGTGGCAAAGAGACCCCATTTTTCAGGCTTTGGACCCTGTAGCAAAGAGACCTAATTTTTCCAGGGTTCGGAACCTGTGGCAAAGATACCCCATTTTTCAGGCTTCGGACCCTGTGGTAAAGAGACAACATATTTTTCAGGCTTGGTACCCTGTGGCAAAGAGACCCCAATTTTCAGGCTTGGGATCCTGTGGCAAAGAGACCCCATTTTTCAGGGTTCGGACCCTGTAGCGAAGAGACCCCATTTTTCAGGGTTCGGACCCTGTGGCGAAGACAACCCATTTTTCAGGCTTGGGATCCTGTGCCAAAGAAACCCCATTTTTCAGGCTTGGGATCCTGTGCCAAAGAAACCCCATATGTCAGGCTTGGGATCCTGTGCCAAAGAAACCCCATTTTTTACCCGTGGCTGTTATTGCATGGCTATCGGGCGTGGCCTCAAGGCGATGAGGTTACCGGTTCTTTAAGAACTGGTAGTGGCACAGCCACCATGGACCAACGCAATATTAATTTTATGTTGTAAGTTAGAAAATGTATATTTTAGCCTTTAACAAGGTAAGCTTACAGCACTACTTCAGGCTTGGGATCCTGTAGCAAAGAAACCCTATTTTTCAGGCTTCGGAACCTGTGGCGATGATACCCCATTTTTCAGGCTTCGGACCCTGTGGCAAAGAGACCCCATTTTTCAGGCTTGGGACCCTGTGGCAAAGAGACCTCATTTTTCAGGGTTCGGAACCTGTGGCAAAGATACCCCATTTTTCAGGCTTCGGACCCTGTGGCAAAGAGACAACCCATTTTTCAGGCTTGGTACCCTGTGGCAAAGAGACCCCAATTTTCAGGCTTGGGATCCTGTGGCAAAGAGACCCCATTTTTCAGGGTTCGGACCCTGTAGCGAAGAGACCCCATTTTTCAGGGTTTGGACCGTGTGGCGAAGACAACCAATTTTTCAGGCTTGGGATCCTGTGCCAAAGAGATCCCATTATCCAGGCTTGGGATCCTGTGCCAAAGAGACCCCATTTTCCAGGCTTGGGATCCTGTGCCAAAGAAACCCCATTTTTCAGGCTTGTGATCCTGTGCCAAAGAAACCCCATATGTCAGGCTTGGGATCCTGTGCCAAAGAAACCACATTTTTTACCCGTGGCTGTTATTGCATGGCTATCGGGCGTGGCCTCAAGGCGATGAGGTTACCGGTTCTTTGAGAACTGGTAGTGGCACAGCCACCATGGACCAACGCAATATTAATTTTATGTTGTAAGTTAGAAAATGTATCTTTTAGCCTTTAACAAGGTAAGCTTACAGCACTACTTCAGGCTTGGGATCCTGTAGCAAAGAAACCCCATTTTTCAGGCTTCGGAACCTGTGGCGAAGATACCCCATTTTTCAGGCTTCGGACCCTGTGGCAAAGAGACCCCATTTTTCAGGCTTGGGACCCTGTAGCAAAGAGACCTAATTTTTCAGGGTTCGGAACCTGTGGCAAAGATACCCCATTTTTCAGGCTTCGGACCCTGTGGTAAAGAGACAACCCATTTTCAGGCTTGGGACCCTGTGGCAAAGAGACAACCCATTTTTCAGGCTTGGGACCTTGTGGCAAAGAGACCCCATTTTTCAGGCTTCGGACCCTGTAGCGAAGAGACCCAATTTTTTAGGGTTTGGACCCTGTGGCGTAGACAACCCATTTTTCAGGCTTGGGATCCTGTGCCAAAGAGACCCCATTTTTCAGGCTTGGGATCCTGTGCCAAAGAAACCCCATTTTTCAGGCTTGGGATCCTGTGCCAAAGAAACCCCATATGTCAGGCTTGGGATCCTGTGCCAAAGAAACCCGATTTTTTACCCGTGGCTGTTATTGCATGGCTATCGGGAGTGGCCTCAAGGCGATGAGGTTACCGGTTCTTTGAGAACTGGTAGTAGCACAGCCACCATGGACCAACGCAATATTAATTTTATGTTGTAAGTTAGAAAATTTATCTTTTAGCCTTTAACAAGGTAAGCTTACAGCACTACTTCAGGCTTCGGACCCTGTAGCGAAGAGACCCCATTTTTCAGGGTTCGGACCCTGTGGCGTAGACAACCCATTTTTCAGGATTGGGATCCTGTGCCAAAGAGACCCCATTTTTCAGGCTTGGGATCCTGTGCCAAAGAAACCCAATTTTTCAGGCTTGGGATCCTGTGCCAAAGAAACCCCATATGTCAGGCTTGGGATCCTGTGCCAAAGAAACCCCATTTTTTACCCGTGGCTGTTATTGCATGGCTATCGGGCGTGGCCTCAAGGCAATGAGATTACCGGTTCTTTGAGAACTGGTAGTGGCACAGCCACCATGGACCAACGCAATTTTAATTTTATGTTGTAAGTTAGAAAATGTATCTTTTAGCCTTTAACAAGGTAAGCTTACAGCACTACTTCAGGCTTGGGATCCTGTAGCAAAGAAACCCCATTTTTCAGGCTTCCGAACCTGTGGCGAAGATACCCCATTTTTCAGGCTTCGGACCCTGTGGCAAAGAGACCCCATTTTTCAGGCTTGGGACCCTGTAGCAAAGAGACCTAATTTTTCGGGGTTCGGAACCTGTGGCAAAGATACCCCATTTTTCAGGCTTGGGACCCTGTGGTAAAGAGATAACCCATTTTTCAGGCTTGGGACCCTGTGGCAAAGAGACAACCCATTTTTCAGGCTTGGGACCTTGTGGCAAAGAGACCCCATTTTTCAGGCTTCGGACCCTGTAGCGAAGAGACCCCATTTTTCAGGGTTCGGACCCTGTGGCGTAGACAACCCATTTTTCAGGCTTGGGATCCTGTGCCAAAGAGACCCCATTTTTCAGGCTTGAGATCCTGTGCCAAAGAAACCCCATTTTTCAGGCTTGGGATCCTGTGCCAAAGAAACCCCATATGTCAGGCTTGGGATTCTGTGCCAAAGAAACCCGATTTTTTACCCGTGGCTGTTATTGCATGGCTATCGGGCGTGGCCTCAAGGCGATGAGGTTACCGGTTCTTTGAGAACTGGTAGTGGCACAGCCACCATGGACCAACGCAATATTAATTTTATGTTGTAAGTTAGAAAATGTATCTTTTAGCCTTTAACAAGGTAAGCTTACAGCACTACTTCAGGCTTGGGATCCTGTAGCAAAGAAACTCCATTTTTCAGGCTTCGGAACCTGTGGCGAAGATACCCCATTTTTCAGGCTACGGACCCTGTGGCAAAGAGACCCCAATTTTCAGGCTTGGGATCCTGTGGCAAAGAGACCTAATTTTTCAGGGTACGGAACCTGTGGCAAAGATACCCCATTTTTCAGGCTTCGGACCCTGTGGCAAAGAGACAACCCATTTTTCAGGCTTGGTACCCTGTGGCAAAGAGACCCCAATTTTCAGGCTTGGGATCCTGTGGCAAAGAGACCCCATTTTTCAGGGTTCGGACCCTGTAGCGAAGAGACCCCATTTTTCAGGGTTCGGACCCTGTGGCGAAGACAACCAATTTTTCAGGCTTGGGATCCTGTGCCAAAGAGATCCCATTTTCCAGGCTTGGGATCCTGTGCCAAAGAGACCCCATTTTCCAGGCTTGGGATCCTGTACCAAAGAAACCCCATTTTTCAGGCTTGTGATCCTGTGCCAAAGAAACCCCATATGTCAGGCTTGGGATCCTGTGCCAAAGAAACCACATTTTTTACCCGTGGCTGTTATTGCATGGCTATCGGGCGTGGCCTCAAGGCGATGAGGTTACCGGTTCTTTGAGAACTGTTAGTGGCACAGCCACCATGGACCAACGCAATATTAATTTTATGTTGTAAGTTAGAAAATGTATCTTTTAGCCTTTAACAAGGTAAGCTTACAGCACTACTTCAGGCTTGGGATCCTGTAGCAAAGAAACCCC
This sequence comes from Pseudophryne corroboree, assembly GCF_028390025.1. NCBI lineage: Eukaryota > Metazoa > Chordata > Amphibia > Anura > Myobatrachidae > Pseudophryne > Pseudophryne corroboree. Next base: position 155,914,846 of record NC_086448.1, on the reverse strand, counting down.
ATTTTTCAGGCTTCGGAACCTGTGGCGAAGATACCCCATTTTTCAGGCTTCGGACCCTGTGGCAAAGAGACCCCATTTTTCAGGCTTGGGACCCTGTAGCAAAGAGACCTAATTTTTCAGGGTTCGGAACCTGTGGCAAAGATACCCCATTTTTCAGGCTTCGGACCCTGTGGTAAAGAGACAACCCATTTTCAGGCTTGGGACCCTGTGGCAAAGAGACAACCCATTTTTCAGGCTTGGGACCTTGTGGCAAAGAGACCCCATTTTTCAGGCTTCGGAACCTGTAGCGAAGAGACCCAATTTTTTAGGGTTCGGACCCTGTGGCGTAGACAACCCATTTTTCAGGCTTGGGATCCTGTGCCAAAGAGACCCCATTTTTCAGGCTTGGGATCCTGTGCCAAAGAAACCCCATTTTTCAGGCTTGGGATCCTGTGCCAAAGAAACCCCATATGTCAGGCTTGGGATCCTGTGCCAAAGAAACCCGATTTTTTACCCGTGGCTGTTATTGCATGGCTATCGGGAGTGGCCTCAAGGCGATGAGGTTACCGGTTCTTTGAGAACTGGTAGTAGCACAGCCACCATGGACCAACGCAATATTAATTTTATGTTGTAAGTTAGAAAATTTATCTTTTAGCCTTTAACAAGGTAAGCTTACAGCACTACTTCAGGCTTCGGACCCTGTAGCGAAGAGACCCCATTTTTCAGGGTTCGGACCCTGTGGCGTAGACAACCCATTTTTCAGGATTGGGATCCTGTGCCAAAGAGACCCCATTTTTCAGGCTTGGGATCCTGTGCCAAAGAAACCCAATTTTTCAGGCTTGGGATCCTGTGCCAAAGAAACCCCATATGTCAGGCTTGGGATCCTGTGCCAAAGAAACCCCATTTTTTACCCGTGGCTGTTATTGCATGGCTATCGGGCGTGGCCTCAAGGCGATGAGGTTACCGGTTCTTTGAGAACTGGTAGTGGCACAGCCACCATGGACCAACGCAATATTAATTTTATGTTGTAAGTTAGAAAATGTATCTTTTAGCCTTTAACAAGGTAAGCTTACAGCACAACTTCAGGCTTGGGATCCTGTAGCAAAGAAACTCCATTTTTCAGGCTTCGGAACCTGTGGCGAAGATACCCCATTTTTCAGGCTACGGACCCTGTGGCAAAGAGACCCCAATTTTCAGGCTTGGGATCCTGTGGCAAAGAGACCTAATTTTTCAGGGTTCGGAACCTGTGGCAAAGATACCCTATTTTTCAGGCTTCGGACCCTGTGGCAAAGAGACAACCCATTTTTCAGGCTTGGTACCCTGTGGCAAAGAGACCCCAATTTTCAGGCTTGGGATCCTGTGGCAAAGAGACCCCATTTTTCAGGGTTCGGACCCTGTAGCGAAGAGACCCCATTTTTCAGGGTTCGGACCCTGTGGCGAAGACAACCAATTTTTCAGGCTTGGGATCCTGTGCCAAAGAGATCCCATTTTCCAGGCTTGGGATCCTGTGCCAAAGAGACCCCATTTTCCAGGCTTGGGATCCTGTACCAAAGAAACCCCATTTTTCAGGCTTGTGATCCTGTGCCAAAGAAACCCCATATGTCAGGCTTGGGATCCTGTGCCAAAGAAACCACATTTTTTACCCGTGGCTGTTATTGCATGGCTATCGGGCGTGGCCTCAAGGCGATGAGGTTACCGGTTCTTTGAGAACTGGTAGTGGCACAGCCACCATGGACCAACGCAATATTAATTTTATGTTGTAAGTTAGAAAATGTATCTTTTAGCCTTTAACAAGGTAAGCTTACAGCACTACTTCAGGCTTGGGATCCTGTAGCAAAGAAACCCCATTTTTCAGGCTTCGGAACCTGTGGCGAAGATACCCCATTTTTCAGGCTTCGGGCCCTGTGGCAAAGAGACCCCATTTTTCAGGCTTGGGACCCTGTAGCAAAGAGACCTAATTTTTCAGGGTTCGGAACCTGTGGCAAAGATACCCCATTATTCAGGCTTCGGACCCTGTGGTAAAGAGACAACCCATTTTCAGGCTTGGGACCCTGTGGCAAAGAGACAACCCATTTTTCAGGCTTGGGACCTTGTGGCAAAGAGACCCCATTTTTCAGGCTTCGGACCCTGTAGCGAAGAGACCCAATTTTTTAGGGTTCGGACCCTGTGGCGTAGACAACCCATTTTTCAGGCTTGGGATCCTGTGCCAAAGAGACCCCATTTTTCAGGCTTGGGATCCTGTGCCAAAGAAACCCCATTTTTCAGGCTTGGGATCCTGTGCCAAAGAAACCCCATATGTCAGGCTTGGGATCCTGTGCCAAAGAAACCCGATTTTTTACCCGTGGCTGTTATTGCATGGCTATCGGGAGTGGCCTCAAGGCGATGAGGTTACCGGTTCTTTGAGAACTGGTAGTAGCACAGCCACCATGGACCAACGCAATATTAATTTTATGTTGTAAGTTAGAAAATGTATCTTTTAGCCTTTAACAAGGTAAGCTTACAGCACTACTTCAGGCTTCGGACCCTGTAGCGAAGATACCCCATTTTTCAGGGTTCGGACCCTGTGGCGTAGACAACCCATTTTTCAGGATTGGGATCCTGTGCCAAAGAGACCCCATTTTTCAGGCTTGGGATCCTGTGCCAAAGAAACCCAATTTTTCAGGCTTGGGATCCTGTGCCAAAGAAACCCCATATGTCAGGCTTGGGATCCTGTGCCAAAGAAACCCCATTTTTTACCCGTGGCTGTTATTGCATGGCTATCGGGCGTGGCCTCAAGGCAATGAGATTACCGGTTCTTTGAGAACTGGTAGTGGCACAGCCACCATGGACCAACGCAATATTAATTTTATGTTGTAAGTTAGAAAATGTATCTTTTAGCCTTTAACAAGGTAAGCTTACAGCACTACTTCAGGCTTGGGATCCTGTAGCAAAGAAACCCCATTTTTCAGGCTTCCGAACCTGTGGCGAAGATACCCCATTTTTCAGGCTTCGGACCCTGTGGCAAAGAGACCCCATTTTTCAGGCTTGGGACCCTGTAGCAAAGAGACCTAATTTTTCGGGGTTCGGAACCTGTGGCAAAGATACCCCATTTTTCAGGCTTGGGACCCTGTGGTAAAGAGACAACCCATTTTTCAGGCTTGGGACCCTGTGGCAAAGAGACAACCCATTTTTCAGGCTTGGGACCTTGTGGCAAAGAGACCCCATTTTTCAGGCTTCGGACCCTGTAGCGAAGAGACCCCATTTTTCAGGGTTCGGACCCTGTGGCGTAGACAACCCATTTTTCAGGCTTGGGATCCTGTGCCAAAGAGACCCCATTTTTCAGGCTTGAGATCCTGTGCCAAAGAAACCCCATTTTTCAGGCTTGGGATCCTGTGCCAAAGAAACCCCATATGTCAGGCTTGGGATCCTGTGCCAAAGAAACCCTATTTTTTACCCGTGGCTGTTATTGCATGGCTATCGGGCGTGGCCTCAAGGCGATGAGGTTACCGGTTCTTTGAGAACTGGTAGTGGCACAGCCACCATGGACCAACGCAATATTAATTTTATGTTGTAAGTTAGAAAATGTATCTTTTAGCCTTTAACAAGGTAAGCTTACAGCACTACTTCAGGCTTGGGATCCTGTAGCAAAGAAACTCCATTTTTCAGGCTTCGGAACCTGTGGCGAAGATACCCCATTTTTCAGGCTTCGGACCCTGTGGCAAAGAGACCCCATTTTTCAGGCTTGGGACCCTGTAGCAAAGAGACCTAATTTTTCAGGGTTCGGAACCTGTGGCAAAGATACCCCATTTTTCAGGCTTGGGACCCTGTGGCAAAGAGACCCCATTTTTCAGGCTTGGGACCCTGTAGCAAAGAGACCTAATTTTTCAGGGTTCGGAACCTGTGGCAAAGATACCCCATTTTTCAGGCTTGGGACCCTGTGGCAAAGAGACAACCCATTTTTCAGGCTTGGTACCCTGTGGCAAAGAGACCCCAATTTTCAGGCTTGGGATCCTGTGGCAAAGAGACCCCATTTTTCAGGGTTCGGACCCTGTAGCGAAGAGACCCCATTTTTCAGGGTTCGGACCCTGTGGCGAAGACAACCCATTTTTCAGGCTTGGGATCCTGTGCCAAAGAGACCCCATTTTCCAGGTTTGGGATCCTGTACCAAAGAAACCCCATTTTTCAGGCTTGGGATCCTGTGCCAAAGAAACCCCATAAGTCAGGCTTGGGATCCTGTGCCAAAGAAACCCCATTTTTTACCCATGGCTGTTATTGCATGGCTATCGGGCGTGGCCTCAAGGCGATGAGGTTACCGGTTCTTTGAGAACTGGTAGTGGCACAGCCACCATGGACCAACGCAATATTAATTTTATGTTGTAAGTTAGAAAATGTATCTTTTAGCCTTTAACAAGGTAAGCTTACAGCACTACTTCAGGCTTGGGATCCTGTAGCAAAGAAACCCCATTTTTCAGGCTTCGGAACCTGTGGCGAAGATACCATATTTTTCAGGCTTCGGACCCTGTGGCAAAGAGACCCCATTTTTCAGGCTTGGGACCCTGTAGCAAAGAGACCTAATTTTTCAGGGTTCGGAACCTGTGGCAAAGATACCCCATTTTTCAGGCTTCGGACCCTGTGATAAAGAGACAACCCATTTTCAGGCTTGGGACCCTGTGGCAAAGAGACAACCCATTTTTCAGGCTTGGGGCCTTGTGGCAAAGAGACCCCATTTTTCAGGCTTCGGACTCTGTAGCGAAGAGACCCCATTTTTCAGGGTTCCGACCCTGTGGCGTAGACAACCCATTTTTCAGGCTTGGGATCCTGTGCCAAAGAGACCCCATTTTTCAGGCTTGGGATCCTGTGCCAAAGAAACCCCATTTTTCAGGCTTGGGATCCTGTGCCAAAGAAACCCCATATGTCAGGCTTGGGATCCTGTGCCAAAGAAACCCCATTTTTTACCCGTGGCTGTTATTGCATGGCTATCGGGCGTGGCCTCAAGGCGATGAGGTTACCGGTTCTTTGAGAACTGGTAGTGGCACAGCCTCCATGGACCAATGCAATATTAATTTTATGTTGTAAGTTAGAAAATGTATCTTTTAGCCTTTAACAAGGTAAGCTTACAGCACTACTTCAGGCTTGGGATCCTGTAGCAAAGAAACCCCATTTTTCAGGCTTCGGAACCTGTGGCGAAGATACCCCATTTTTCAGGCTTCGGACCCTGTGGCAAAGAGACCCCATTTTTCAGGCTTGGGACCCTGTAGCAAAGAGACCTAATTTTTCAGGGTTCGGAACCTGTGGCAAAGATACCCCATTTTTCAGGCTTCGGACCCTGTGGTAAAGAGACAACCCATTTTTTAGGCTTGGGACCCTGTGGCAAAGAGACAACCCATTTTTCAGGCTTGGGACCTTGTGGCAAAGAGACCCCATTTTTCAGGCTTCGGACCCTATAGCGAAGAGACCCCATTTTTCAGGGTTCGGACCCTGTGGCGTAGACAACCCATTTTTCAGGCTTGGGATCCTGTGGCAAAGAGACCCCATTTTTCAGGCTTGGGACCCTGTAGCAAAGAGACCTAATTTTTCAGGCTTCGGACCCTGTGATAAAGAGACAACCCATTTTCAGGCTTGGGACCCTGGGGCAAAGAGACAACCCATTTTTCAGGCTTGGGACCTTGTGGCAAAGAGACCCCATTTTTCAGGCTTCGGACCCTGTAGCGAAGAGACCCCATTTTTCAGGGTTCGGACCCTGTGGCGTAGACAACCCATTTTTCAGGCTTGGGATCCTGTGCCAAAGAGACCCCATTTTTCAGGCTTGGGATCCTGTGCCAAAGAAACCCCATATGTCAGGCTTGGGATCCTGTGCCAAAGAAACCCCATTTTTTACCCGTGGCTGTTATTGCATGGCTATCGGGCGTGGCCTCAAGGCGATGAGGTTACCGGTTCTTTGAGAACTGGTAGTGGCACAGCCACCATGGACCAACGCAATATTAATTTTATGTTGTAAGTTAGAAAATTTATCTTTTAGCCTTTAACAAGGTAAGCTTACAGCACTACTTCAGGCTTGGGATCCTGTAGCAAAGAAACCCCATTTTTCAGGCTTCGGAACCTGTGGCGAAGATACCCCATTTTTCAGGCTTTGGACCCTGTGGCAAAGAGACCCCATTTTTCAGGCTTGGGACCCTGTGGCAAAGAGACCTAATTTTTCAGGGTTCGGAACCTGTGGCAAAGATACCCCATTTTTAAGGCTTCGGACCCTGTGGCAAAGAGACAACCCATATTTCAGGCTTGGTACCCTGTGGCAAAGAGACCCCAATTTTCTGGCTTGGGATCCTGTGGCAAAGAGACCTAATTTTTCAGGGTTCAGAACCTGTGGCAAAGATACCCCATTTTTCAGGCTTCGGACCCTGTGGCAAAGAGACAACCCATTTTTCAGGCTTGGTACCCTGTGGCAAAGAGACCCCAATTTTCAGGCTTGGGATCCTGTGGCAAAGAGACCCCATTTTTCAGGCTTCGGACCCTGTGGCAAAGAGACCCCATTTTTCAGGCTTGGGACCCTGTAGCAAAGAGACCCCATTTTTCAGGGTTCGGACCCTGTGGCGTAGACAACCCATTTTTCAGGCTTGGGATCCTGTGCCAAAGAGACCCCATTTTTCAGGCTTGGGATCCTGTGCCAAAGAAACCCCATATGTCAGGCTTGGGATCCTGTGCCAAAGAAACCCCATTTTTTACCCGTGGCTGTTATTGCATGGCTATCGGGCGTGGCCTCAAGGCGATGAGGTTACCGGTTCTTTGAGAACTGGTAGTGGCACAGCCACCATGGACCAACGCAATATTAATTTTATGTTGTAAGTTAGAAAATGTATCTTTTAGCCTTTAACAAGGTAAGCTTACAGCACTACTTCAGGCTTGGGATCCTGTAGCAAAGAAACCCCATTTTTCAGGCTTCGGAACCTGTGGCGAAGATACCCCATTTTTCAGGCTTCGGACCCTGTGGCAAAGAGACCCCATTTTTCAGGCTTGGGACCCTGTAGCAAAGAGACCTAATTTTTCAGGGTTCGGAACCTGTGGCAAAGATACCCCATTTTTCAGGCTTCGGACCCAGTGGTAAAGAGACAACCCATTTTTCAGGCTTGGGACCCTGTGGCAAAGAGACAACCCATTTTTCAGGCTTGGGACCTTGTGGCAAAGAGACCCCATTTTTCAGGCTTCGGACCCTGTAGCGAAGAGACCCCATTTTTCAGGGTTCGGACCCTGTGGCGTAGACAACCCATTTTTCAGGCTTGGGATCCTGTGCCAAAGAGACCCCATTTTTAAGGCTTGGGATCCTGTGCCAAAGAAACCCCATTTTTCAGGCTTGGGATCCTGTGCCAAAGAAACCCCATATGTCAGGCTTGGGATCCTGTGCCAAAGAAACCCCATTTTTTACCCATTGCTGTTATTGCATGGCTATCGGGCGTGGCCTCAAGGCGATGAGGTTACCGGTTCTTTGAGAACTGGTAGTGGCACAGCCACCATGGACCAACGCAATATTAATTTTATGTTGTAAGTTAGAAAATGTATCTTTTAGCCTTTAACAAGGTAAGCTTACAGCACTACTTCAGGCTTGGGATCCTGTAGCAAAGAAACCCCATTTTTCAGGCTTCCGAACCTGTGGCGAAGATACCCCATTTTTCAGGCTTCGGACCCTGTGGCAAAGAGACCCCATTTTTCAGGCTTGGAACTCTGTAGCAAAGAGACCTAATTTTTCGGGGTTCGGTACCTGTGGCAAAGATACCCCATTTTTCAGGCTTCGGACCCTGTGGTAAGGAGACAACCCATTTTTCAGGCTTGGGACCCTGTGGCAAAGAGACAACCCATTTTTCAGGCTTGGGACCTTGTGGCAAAGAGACCCCATTTTTCAGGCTTCGGACCCTGTAGCGAAGAGACCCCATTTTTCAGGGTTATGACCCTGTGGCAAAGAGACCCCATTTTTCAGGCTTGGGACCCTGTAGCAAAGAGACCTAATTTTTCAGAGTTCGGAACCTGTGGCAAAGATACCCCATTTTTCAGGCTTGGGACCCTGTGGCAAAGAGACAACCCATTTTTCAGGCTTGGGACCTTGTGGCAAAGAGACCCCATTTTTCAGGCTTCGGACCCTGTAGCGAAGAGACCCCATTTTTCAGGCTTGGGACCCTGTGGCAAAGAGACAACCCATTTTTCAGGCTTGGGACCTTGTGGCAAAGAGACCCCATTTTTCAGGCTTCGGACCCTGTAGCGAAGAGACCCCATTTTTCAGGGTTCGGACCCTGTGGCGTAGACAACCCATTTTTCAGGGTTCGGATCCTGTGCCAAAGAGACCCCATTTTTCAGGCTTGGGATCCTGTGCCAAAGAAACCCCATTTTTCAGGCTTGGGATCCTGTGCCAAAGAAACCCCATATGTCAGGCTTGGGATCCTGTGCCAAAGAAACCCCATTTTTTACCCGTGGCTGTTATTGCATGGCTATCGGGCGTGGCCTCAAGGCGATGAGGTTACCGGTTCTTTGAGAACTGGTAGTGGCACAGCCACCATGGACCAACGCAATATTAATTTTATGTTGTAAGAGAGAAAATTTATCTTTTAGCCTTTAACAAGGTAAGCTTACAGCACTACTTCAGGCTTGGGATCCTGTAGCAAAGAAACCCCATTTTTCAGGCTTCGGAACCTGTGGCGAAGATACCCCATTTTTCAGGCTTCGGACCCTGTGGCAAAGAGACCCCATTTTTCAGGCTTGGGACCCTGTGGCAAAGAGACCTCATTTTTCAGGGTTCGGAACCTGTGGCAAAGATACCCCATTTTTCAGGCTTCGGACCCTGTGGCAAAGAGACAACCCATTTTTCAGGCTTGGTACCCTGTGGCAAAGAGACCCCAATTTTCAGGCTTGGGATCCTGTGGCAAAGAGACCCCATTTTTCAGGGTTCGGACCCTGTAGCGAAGAGACCCCATTTTTCAGGGTTCGGACCCTGTGGCGAAGACAACCCATTTTTCAGGCTTGGGATCCTGTGCCAAAGAGACCCCATTTTCCAGGCTTGGGATCCTGTACCAAAGAAACCCCATTTTTCAGGCTTGGGATCCTGTGCCAAAGAAACCCCATATGTCAGGCTTGGGATCCTGTGCCAAAGAAACCCAATTTTTTACCCATGGCTGTTATTGCATGGCTATCGGGCGTGGCCTCAAGGCGATGACGTTACCGGTTCTTTGAGAACTGGTAGTGGCACAGCCACCATGGACCAACGCAATATTAATTTTATGTTGTAAGTTAGAAAATGTATCTTTTAGCCTTTAACAAGGTAAGCTTACAGCACTACTTCAGGCTTGGGATCCTGTAGCAAAGAAACCCCATTTTTCAGGCTTCGGAACCTGTGGCGAAGATACCCCATTTTTCAGGCTTCGGACCCTGTGGCAAAGAGACCCATTTTTCAGGCTTGGGACCCTGTAGCAAAGAGACCTAATTTTTCAGGGTTCGGAACCTGTGGCAAAGATACCCCATTTTTCAGGCTTCGGACCCTGTGATAAAGAGACAACCCATTTTCAGGCTTGGGACCCTGTGGCAAAGAGACAACCCATTTTTCAGGCTTGGGACCTTGTGGCAAAGAGACCCCATTTTTCAGGCTTCGGACCCTGTAGCGAAGAGACCCCATTTTTCAGGGTTCGTACCCTGTGGCGTAGACAATCCATTTTTCAGGCTTCGGACCCTGTGGCAAAGAGACAACCCATATTTCAGGCTTGGTACCCTGTGGCAAAGAGACCCCAATTTTCAGGCTTGGGATCCTGTGGCAAAGAGACCCCATTTTTCAGGGTTCGGACCCTGTAGCGAAGAGACCCCATTTTTCAGGGTTAGGACCCTGTGGCGAAGACAACCCATTTTTTCAGGCTTGGGATCCTGTGCCAAAGAGACCCCATTTTCCAGGCTTGGGATCCTGTGCCAAAGAAACCCCATTTTTCAGGCTTGGGATCCTGTGCCAAAGAAACCCCATATGTCAGGCTTGGGATCCTGTGCCAAAGAAACCCCATTTTTTACCCGTGGCTGTTATTGCATGGCTATCGGGCGTGGCCTCAAGGCGATGACGTTACCGGTTCTTTGAGAACTGGTAGTGGCACAGCCACCATGGACCAACGCAATATTAATTTTATGTTGTAAGTTAGAAAATGTATCTTTTAGCCTTTAACAAGGTAAGCTTACAGCACTACTTCAGGCTTGGGATCCTGTAGCAAAGAAACCCCATTTATCAGGCTTCGGAACCTGTGGCGAAGATACCCCATTTTTCAGGCTTCGGACCCTGTGGCAAAGAGACCCCATTTTTCAGGCTTGGGACCCTGTAGCAAAGAGACCTAATTTTTCAGGGTTCGGAACCTGTGGCAAAGATACCCCATTTTTCAGGCTTCGGACCCTGTGGTAAAGAGACAACCCATTTTCAGGCTTGGGACCCTGTGGCAAAGAGACAACCCATTTTTCAGGTTTGGGACCTTGTGGCAAAGAGACCCCATTTTTCAGGCTTCGGACCCTGTAGCGAAGAGACCCCATTTTTCAGGGTTCGGACCCTGTGGCGTAGACAACCCATTTTTCAGGCTTGGGATCCTGTGCCAAAGAGACCCTATTTTTCAGGCTTGGGATCCTGTGCCAAAGAAACCCCATATGTCAGGCTTGGGATCCTGTGCCAAAGAAACCCCATTTTTTACCCGTGGCTGTTATTGCATGGCTATCGGGCGTGGCCTCAAGGCGATGAGGTTACCGGTTCTTTGAGAACTGGAAGTGGCACAACCACCATGGAACAACGCAATATTAATTTTATGTTGTAAGTTAGAAAATGTATCTTTTAGCCTTTAACAAGGTAAGCTTACAGCACTACTTCAGGCTTGGGATCCTGTAGCAAAGAAACCCCCTTTTTCAGGCTTCGGAACCTGTGGCGAAGATACCCCATTTTTCAGGCTTCGGACCCTGTGGCAAAGAGACCCCATTTTTCAGGCTTGGGACCCTGTAGCAAAGAGACCTAATTTTTCAGGGTTCGGAACCTGTGGCAAAGATACCCCATTTTTCAGGCTTCGGACTCTGTGGTAAAGAGACAACCCATTTTTCAGGCTTGGGACCCTGTGGCAAAGAGACAACCCATTTTTCAGGCTTGGGACCTTGTGGCAAAGAGACCCCATTTTTCAGGCTTCGGACCCTGTAGCGAAGAGACCCCATTTTTCAGGCTTGGGATCCTGTGCCAAAGAGACCCCATTTTTCAGGCTTGGGATCCTGTGCCAAAGAAACCCCATTTTTCAGGCTTGGGATCCTCTGCCAAAGAAACCCCATGTGTCAGGCTTGGGATCCTGTGCCAAAGAAACCCCATTTTTTACCCGTGGCTGTTATTGCATGGCTATCGGGCGTGGCCTCAAGGCGATGAGGTTACCGGTTCTTTGAGAACTGGTAGTGGCACAGCCACCATGGACCAACGCAATATTAATTTTATGTTGTAAGTTAGAAAATTTATCTTTTAGCCTTTAACAAGGTAAGCTTACAGCACTACTTCAGGCTTGGGATCCTGTAGCAAAGAAACCCCATTTTTCAGGCTTCGGAACCTGTGGCGAAGATACCCCATTTTTCTGGCTTCGGACCCTGTGGTAAAGAGACAACCCATTTTTCAGGCTTGGGACCCTGTAGCAAAGAGACAACCCATTTTTCAGGCTTGGGACCTTGTGGCAAAGAGACCCCATTTTTCAGGCTTCGGACCCTGTAGCGAAGAGACCCCATTTTTCAGGGTTCGGACCCTGTGGCGTAGACAACCCATTTTTCAGGCTTGGGATCCTGTGCCAAAGAGACCCCATTTTTCAGGCTTGGGATCCTGTGCCAAAGAAACCCCATTTTTCAGGCTTGGGATCCTGTGCCAAAGAAACCCCATATGTCAGGCTTGGGATCCTGTGCCAAAGAAACCCCATTTTTTACCCGTGGCTGTTATTGCATGGCTATCGGGCGTGGCCTCAAGGCGATGAGGTTACCGGTTCTTTGAGAACTGGTAGTGGCACAGCCACCATGGACCAACGCAATATTAATTTTATGTTGTAAGTTAGAAAATGTATCTTTTACCCTTTAACAAGGTAAGCTTACAGCACTACTTCAGGCTTGGGATCCTGTAGCAAAGAAACCCCATTTTTCAGGCTTCGGAACCTGTGGCGAAGATACCCCATTTTTCAGGCTTCGGACCCTGTGGCAAAGAGACCCCATTTTTCAGGCTTGGGACCCTGTAGCAAAGAGACCTAATTTTTCAGGGTTCGGAACCTGTGGCAAAGATACCCCATTTTTCAGGCTTCGGACCCTGTGGTAAAGAGACAACCCATTTTTCAGGCTTGGGACCCTGTGGCAAAGAGACAACCCATTTTTCAGGCTTGGGACCTTGTGGCAAAGAGACCCCATTTTTCAGGCTTCGGACCCTGTAGCGAAGAGACCCCATTTTTCAGGGTTCGGACCCTGTGGCGTAGACAACCCATTTTTCAGGCTTGGGATCCTGTGCCAAAGAGACCCCATTTTTCAGGCTTGGGATCCTGTGCCAAAGAAACACCATTTTTCAGGCTTGGGATCCTGTGCCAAAGAAACCCCATATGTCAGGCTTGGGATCCTGTGCCAAAGAAACCCTATTTTTTACCCGTGGCTGTTATTGCATGGCTATCGGGCGTGGCCTCAAGGCGATGAGGTTACCGGTTCTTTGAGAACTGGTAGTGGCACAGCCACCATGGACCAACGCAATATTAATTTTATGTTGTAAGTTAGAAAATTTATCTTTTAGCCTTTAACAAGGTAAGCTTACAGCACTACTTCAGGCTTGGGATCCTGTAGCAAAGAAACCCCATTTTTCAGGCTTCGGAACCTGTGGCGAAGATACCCCATTTTTCAGGCTTCGGACCCTGTGGCAAAGAGACCCCATTTTTCAGGCTTGGGACCCTGTGGCAAAGAGACCTAATTTTTCAGGGTTCGGAACCTGTGGCAAAGATACCCCATTTTTCAAGCTTCGGACCCTGTGGCAAAGAGACAACCCATTTTTCAGGCTTGGTACCCTGTGGCAAAGAGACCCCAATTTTCAGGCTTGGGATCCTGTGGCAAAGAGACCTAATTTTTCAGGGTTCGGAACCTGTGGCAAAGATACCCCATTTTTCAGGCTTCGGACCCTGTGGCAAAGAGACAACCCATTTTTCAGGCTTGGTACCCTGTGGCAAAGAGACCCCAATTTTCAGGCTTGGGATCCTGTGGCAAAGAGACCCCATTTTTCAGGGTTCGGACCCTGTAGCGAAGAGACCCCATTTTTCAGGGTTCGGACCCTGTGGCGAAGACAACCCATTTTTCAGGCTTGGGATCCTGTGCCAAAGAGACCCCATTTTCCAGGCTTGGGATCCTGTGCCAAAGAAACCCCATTTTTCAGGCTTGGGATCCTGTGCCAAAGAAACCCTATATGTCAGGCTTGGGATCCTGTGCCAAAGAAACCCCATTTTTTACCCGTGGCTTTAATTGAATGGCTATCAGGCGTGGCCTCAAGGCGATGAGGTTACCAGTTCTTTGAGAACTGGTAGTGGCACAGCCACCATGGACCAACGCAATATTAATTTTATGTTGTAAGTTAGAAAATGTATCTTTTAGCCTTTAACAAGGTAAGCTTACAGCACTACTTCAGGCTTGGGATCCTGTGCCAAAGAAACCCCATATGTCAGGCTTGGGATCCTGTAGCAAAGAAACCCCATTTTTCAGGCTTCGGAACCTGTGGCGAAGATACCCCATTTTTCAGGCTTCGGACCCTGTGGTAAAGAGACCCCATTTTTCAGGCTTGGGACCCTGTAGCAAAGAGACCTAATTTTTCAGGGTTCGGAACCTGTGGCAAAGATACCCCATTTTTCAGGCTTCGGACCCTGTGGTAAAGAGACAACCCATTTTTCAGGCTTGGGACCCTGTGGCAAAGAGACAACCCATTTTTCAGGCTTGGGACCTTGTGGCAAAGAGACCCCATTTTTCAGGCTTCGGACCCTGTAGCGAAGAGACCCCATTTTTCAGGGTTCGGACCCTGTGGCGTAGACAACCAATTTTTCAGGCTTGGGATCCTGTGCCAAAGAGACCCCATTTTTCAGGCTTGGGATCCTGTGCCAAAGAAACCCCATTTTTCAGGCTTGGGATCCTGTGCCAAAGAAACCCCATATGTCAGGCTTGGGATCCTGTGCCAAAGAAACCCCATTTTTTACCCGTGGCTGTTATTGCATGGCTATCGGGCGTGGCCTCAAGGCGATGAGGTTACCGGTTCTTTGAGAACTGGTAGTGGCACAGCCACCATGGACCAACGCAATATTAATTTTATGTTGTAAGTTAGAAAATTTATCTTTTAGCCTTTAACAAGGTAAGCTTACAGCACTACTTCAGGCTTGGGATCCTGTAGCAAAGAAACCCCATTTTTCAGGCTTCGGAACCTGTGGCGAAGATACCCCATTTTTCAGGCTTCGGACCCTGTGGCAAAGAGACCCCATTTTTCAGGCTTGGGACCCTGTGGCAAAGAGACCTAATTTTTCAGGGTTCGGAACCTGTGGCAAAAATACCCCATTTTTCAGGCTTCGGACCCTGTGGCAAAGAGACAACCCATTTTTCAGGCTTGGAACCCTGTGGCAAAGAGACCCCAATTTTCAGGCTTGGGATCCTGTGGCAAAGAGACCTAATTTTTCAGGGTTCGGAACCTGTGGCAAAGATACCCCATTTTTCAGGCTTCGGACCCTGTGGCAAAGAGACAACCCATTTTTCAGGGTTGGCACCCTGTGGCAAAGAGACCCCAATTTTCAGGCTTGGGATCCTGTGCCAAAGAGACCCCATTTTTCAGGGTTCGGACCCTGTAGCGAAGAGACCCCATTTTTCAGGGTTCGGACCCTGTTGCGAAGACAACCCATTTTTTCAGGCTTAGGATCCTGTGCCAAAGAGACTCCATTTTCCAGGCTTGGGATCCTGTGCCAAAGAAACCCCATTTTTCAGGCTTGGGATCCTGTGCCAAAGAAACCCTATATGTCAGGCTTGGGATCTTGTGCCAAAGAAACCCCATTTTTTACCCGTGGCTGTTATTGAATGGCTATCAGGCGTGGCCTCAAGGCGATGAGGTTACCAGTTCTTTGAGAACTGGTAGTGGCACAGCCACCATGGACCAACGCAATATTAATTTTATGTTGTAAGTTAGAAAATGTATCTTTTAGCCTTTAACAAGGTAAGCTTACAGCACTACTTCAGGCTTGGGATCCTGTAGCAAAGAAACCCCATTTTTCAGGCTTCGGAACCTGTGGCGAAGATACCCCATTTTTCAGGCTTCGGACCCTGTGGTAAAGAGACAACCCATTTTTCAGGCTTGGGACCCTGTAGCAAAGAGACAACCCATTTTTCAGGCTTGGGACCTTGTGGCAAAGAGACCCCATTTTTCAGGCTTCGGACCCTGTAGCGAAGAGACCCCATTTTTCAGGGTTCGGACCCTGTGGCGTAGACAACCCATTTTTCAGGCTTGGGATCCTGTGCCAAAGAGACCCCATTTTTCAGGCTTGGGATCCTGTGCCAAAGAAACCCCATTTTTCAGGCTTGGGATCCTGTGCCAAAGAAACCCCATATGTCAGGCTTGGGATCCTGTGCCAAAAAAACCCCATTTTTTACCCGTGGCTGTTATTGCATGGCTATCGGGCGTGGCCTCAAGGCGATGAGGTTACCGGTTCTTTGAGAACTGGTAGTGGCACAGCCACCATGGACCAACGCAATATTAATTTTATGTTGTAAGTTAGAAAATTTATCTTTTAGCCTTTAACAAGGTAAGCTTACAGCACTACTTCAGGCTTGGGATCCTGTAGCAAAGAAACCCCATTTTTCAGGCTTCGGAACCTGTGGCGAAGATACCCCATTTTTCAGGCTTCGGACCCTGTGGCAAAGAGACACCATTTTTCAGGCTTGGGACCCTGTGGCAAAGAGACCTAATTTTTCAGGGTTCGGAACCTGTGGCAAAGATACCCCATTTTTCAGGCTTCGGACCCTGTGGCAAAGAGACAACCCATTTTTCAGGCTTGGTACCCTGTGGCAAAGAGACCCCAATTTTCAGGCTTGGGATCCTGTGGCAAAGAGACCTAATTTTTCAGGGTTCAGAACCTGTGGCAAAGATACCCCATTTTTCAGGCTTCGGACCCTGTGGCAAAGAGACAACCCATTTTTCAGGCTTGGTACCCTGTGGCAAAGAGACCCCAATTTTCAGGCTTGGGATCCTGTGGCAAAGAGACCCCATTTTTCAGGGTTCGGACCCTGTAGCGAAGAGACCCCATTTTTCAGGGTTCGGACCCTGTGGCGAAGACAACCCATTTTTTCAGGCTTGGGATCCTGTGCCAAAGAGACCCCATTTTCCAGGCTTGGGATCCTGTGCCAAAGAAACCCCATTTTTCAGGCTTGGGATCCTGTGCCAAAGAAACCCTATATGTCAGGCTTGGGATCCTGTGCCAAAGAAACCCCATTTTTTACCCGTGGCTGTTATTGAATGGCTATCAGGCGTGGCCTCAAGGCGATGAGGTTACCAGTTCTTTGAGAACTGGTAGTGGCACAGCCACCATGGACCAACGCAATATTAATTTTATGTTGTAAGTTAGAAAATGTATCTTTTAGCCTTTAACAAGGTAAGCTTACAGCACTACTTCAGGCTTGGGATCCTGTAGCAAAGAAACCCCATTTTTCAGGCTTCGGAACCTGTGGCGAAGATACCCCATTTTTCAGGCTTCGGACCCTGTGGCAAAGATACCCCATTTTTTCAGGCTTCGGACCCTGTGGTAAAGAGACAACCCATTTTTCAGGCTTGGGACCCTGTGGCAAAGAGACAACCCATTTTTCAGGCTTGGGACCTTGTGGCAAAGAGACCCCATTTTTCAGGCTTCGGACCCTGTAGCGAAGAGACCCCATTTTTCAGGGTTCGGACCCTGTGGCGTAGACAACCCATTTTTCAGGCTTGGGATCCTGTGCCAAAGAAACCCCATTTTTCAGGCTTGGGATCCTGTGCCAAAGAAACCCCATTTTTCAGGCTTGGGATCCTGTGCCAAAGAAACCCCATATGTCAGGCTTGGGATCCTGTGCCAAAGAAACCCCATTTTTTACCCGTGGCTGTTATTGCATGGCTATCGGGCGTGGCCTCAATGCGATGAGGTTACCGGTTCTTTGAGAACTGGTAGTGGCACAGCCACCATGGACCAACGCAATATTAATTTTATGTTGTAAGTTAGAAAATGTATCTTTTAGCCTTTAACAAGGTAAGCTTACAGCACTACTTCAGGCTTGGGATCCTGTAGCAAAGAAACCCCATTTTTCAGGCTTCGGAACCTGTGGCGAAGATACCCCATTTTTCAGGCTTCGGACCCTGTGGCAAAGAGACCCCATTTTTCAGGCTTGGGAACCTGTGGCAAAGAGACCTAATTTTTCAGGGTTCGGAACCTGTGGCAAAGATACCCCATTTTTCAGGCTTCGGACCCTGTGGCAAAGAGACAACCCATTTTTCAGGCTTGGGACCCTGTAGCAAAGAGAACTAATTTTTCAGGGTTCGGAACCTGTGGCAAAGATACCCCATTTTTCAGGCTTCGGACCCTGTGGTAAAGAGACAACCCATTTTTCAGGCTTGGTACCCTGTGGCAAAGAGACCCCAATTTTCAGGCTTGGGATCCTGTGGCAAAGAGACCCCATTTTTCAGGGTTCGGACCCTGTAGCGAAGAGACTCCATTTTTCAGGGTTCGGACCCTGTGGCGAAGACAACCCATTTTTCAGGCTTGGGATCCTGTGCCAAAGAGACCCCATTTTCCAGGCTTGGGATCCTGTGCCAAAGAAACCCCATTTTTCAGGCTTGGGATCCTGTGCCAAAGAAACCCCATATGTCAGGCTTGGGATCCTGTGCCAAAGAAACCCCATTTTATACCCGTGGCTGTTAGTGCATGGCTATCGGGCGTGGCCTCAAGGCGATGAGGTTACCGGTTCTTTGAGAACTGGTAGTGGCACAGCAACCATGGACCAACGCAATATTAATTTTATGTTGTAAGTTAGAAAATGTATCTTTTAGCCTTTAGCAAGGTAAGCTTACAGCACTACTTCAGGCTTGGGATCCTGTAGCAAAGAAACCCCATTTTTCAGGCTTCGGAACCTGTGGCGAAGATACCCCATTTTACAGGCTTTGGACGCTGTGGCTAAGAGACCCCATTTTTCAGGCTTGGGACCCTGTAGCAAAGAGACCTAATTTTTCAGGGTTCGGAACCTGTGGCAAAGATACCCCATTTTTCAGGCTTCGGACCCTGTGGTAAAGAGACAACCCATTTTCAGGCTTGGGACCCTGTGGCAAAGATACCCCATTTTTCAGGCTTCGGACCCTGTGGCAAAGAGACAACCCATTTTTCTGGCTTGGTACCCTGTGGCAAAGAGACCCCAATTTTCAGGCTTGGGATCCTGTGGCAAAGAGACCCCATTTTTCAGGGTTCGGACCCTGTAGCGAAGAGACCCCATTTTTCAGGTTTGGGACCTTGTGGCAAAGAGACCCCATTTTTCAGGCTTCGGACCCTGTAGCGAAGAGACCCCATTTTTCTGGGTTCGGACCCTGTGGCGTAGACAACCCATTTTTCAGGCTTGGGATCCTGTGCCAAAGAGACCCCATTTTTCAGGCTTGGGATTCTGTGCCAAAGAAACCCCATTTTTCAGGCTTGGGATCCTGTGCCAAAGAAACCCCATATGTCAGGCTTGGGATCCTGTGCCAAAGAAACCCCATTTTTTACCCGTGGCTGTTATTGCATGGCTATCGGGCGTGGCCTCAAGGCGATGAGGTTACCGGTTCTTTGAGAACTGGTAGTGGCACAGCCACCATGGACCAACGCTATATTAATTTTATGTTGTAAGTTAGAAAATGTATCTTTTAGCCTTTAACAAGGTAAGCTTACAGCACTACTTCAGGCTTGGGATCCTGTAGCAAAGAAACCCCATTTTTCAGGCTTCGGAACCTGTGGCAAAGATACCCCATTTTTCAGGCTTCGGTCCCTGTAGTGAAGAGACCCCATTTTTCAGGGTTCGGACCCTGTGGCGTAGACAACCCATTTTTCAGGCTTTGGACCCTGTGGCAAAAAGACCCAATTTTTCAGGCTTGGGACCCTGAAGCAAAGAGACCTAATTTTTCAGGGTTCGGAACCTGTGGCAAAGATACCCCATTTTTCGGCTTCGGACCCTGTGGTAAAGAGACAACCCATTTTTCAGGCTTGGTACCCTGTGGCAAAGAGACCCCAATTTTCAGGCTTGGGATCCTATGGCAAAGAGACCCCATTTTTCATGGTTCGGACCCTGTAGCGAAGAGACCCCATTTTTCAGGCTTCGGACCCTGTGGTAAAGAGACAACCCATTTTTCAGGCTTGGTACCCTGTGGCAAAGAGACCCCAATTTTCAGGCTTGGGATCCTATGGCAAAGAGACCCCATTTTTCAGGGTTCGGACCCTGTAGCGAAGAGACACCATTTTTCAGGGTTCGGACCCTGTGGCGAAGACAACCCATTTTTCAGGCTTGGGATCCTGTGCCGAAGAGACCCCATTTTCCAGGCTTGGGATCCTGTGCCAAAGAAACCCCATTTTTCAGGCTTGGGATCCTGTGCCAAAGAAACCCCATATGTCAGGCTTGGGATCCTGTGCCAAAGAAACCCCATTTTTTACCCGAGGCTGTTATTGCATGGCTATCGGGCGTGGCCTCAAGGCGATGAGGTTACCGGTTCTTTGAGAACTGGTAGTGGCACAGCCACCATGGACCAACGCAATATTAATTTTATGTTGTAAGTTAGAAAATGTATCTTTTAGCCTTTAACAAGGTAAGCTTACAGCACTACTTCAGGCTTGGGATCCTGTAGCAAAGAAACCCCATTTTTCAGGCTTCGGAACCTGTGGCGAAGATACCCCATTTTTCAGGCTTTGGACCCTGTGGCAAAGAGACCCCATTTTTCAGGCTTGGGACCCTGTAGCAAAGAGACCTAATTTTTCAGGGTTCAGAACCTGTGGCAAAGATACCCCATTTTTCAGGCTTCGGACCCTGTGGTAAAGAGAAAACCCATTTTTCAGGCTTGGGACCCTGTGGCAAAGAGACAACCCATTTTTCAGGCTTGGGACCTTGTGGCAAAGAGACCCCATTTTTCAGGCTTCGGACCCTGTAGCGAAGAGACCCCATTTTTCAGGGTTCGGACCCTGTGGCGTAGACAACCCATTTTTCAGGCTTGGGATCCTGTGCCAAAGAGACCCCATTTTTCAGGCTTGGGATCCTGTGCCAAAGAAACCCCATTTTTCAGGCTTGGGATCCTGTGCCAAAGAAACCCCATATGTCAGGCTTGGGATCCTGTGCCAAAGAAACCCCATTTTTAATTACCCGTGGCTGTTATTGCATGGCTATCGGGCGTGGCCTCAAGGCGATGAGGTTACCGGTTCTTTGTGAACTGGTAGTGGCACAGCCACCATGGACCAACGCAATATTAATTTTATGTTGTAAGTTAGAAAATGTATCTTTTAGCCTTTAACAAGGTAAGCTTACAGCACTACTTCAGGCTTGGGGTCCTGTAGCAAAGAAACCCCATTTTTCAGGCTTCGGAACCTGTGGCGAAGATACCCCATTTTTCAGGCTTCGGACCCTGTGGCAAAGAGACCCCATTTTTCAGGCTTGGGACCCTGTAGCAAAGAGACCTAATTTTTCAGGGTTCGGAACCTGTTGCAAAGATACCCCATTTTTCAGGCTTCGGACCCTGTGGTAAAGAGACAACCCATTTTTCAGGCTTGGTACCCTGTGGCAAAGAGACCCCAATTTTCAGGCTTGGGATCCTGTGGCAAAGAGACCCCATTTTTCAGGGTTCGGACCCTGTGGCGAAGACAACCCATTTTTCAGGCTTGGGATCCTGTGCCAAAGAGACCCCATTTTCCAGGCTTGGGATCCTGTGCCAAAGAAACCCAATTTTTCAGGCTTGGGATCCTGTGCCAAAGAAACCCCATATGTCAGGCTTGGGATCCTGTGCCAAAGAAACCCCATTTTTTACCCGTGGCTGTTATTGCATGGCTATCGGGCGTGGCCTCAAGGCGATGAGGTTACCGGTTCTTTGAGAACTGGTAGTGGCACAGCCACCATGGATCAACGCAATATTAATTTTATGTTGTAAGTTAGAAAATGTATCTTTTAGCCTTTAGCAAGGTAAGCTTACAGCACTACTTCAGGCTTGGGACCCTGTAGCGAAGAGACCCCATTTTTCAGGGTTCGGACCCTGTGGCGAAGACAACCCATTTTTCAGGCTTGGGATCCTGTGCTGAAGAGACCCCATTTTCCAGGCTTCGGATCCTGTGCCAAAGAAACCCCATTTTTCAGGCTTGGGATCCTGTGCCAAAGAAACCCCATATGTCAGGCTTGGGATCCTGTGCCAAAGAAACCCCATTTTTTACCCGTGGCTGTTATTGCATGGCTATCGGGCGTGGCCTCAAGGCGATGAGGTTACCGGTTCTTTGAGAACTGGTAGTGGCACAGCCACCATGGACCAACGCAATATTAATTTTATGTTGTAAGTTAGAAAATGTATCTTTTAGCCTTTAACAAGGTAAGCTTACAGCATTACTTCCGGCTTGGGATCCTGTAGCAAAGAAACCCCATTTTTCAGGCTTCGGAACCTGTGGCGAAGATACCCCATTTTTCAGGCTTCGGACCCTGTGGCAAAGAGACCCCATTTTTCAGGCTTGGGACCCTGTAGCAAAGAGACCTAATTTTTCAGGGTTCGGAACCTGTGGCAAAGATACCCCATTTTTCAGGCTTCGGACCCTGTGATAAAGAGACAACCCATTTTCAGGCTTGGGACCCTGTGGCAAAGAGACAACCCATTTTTCAGGTTTGGGACCTTGTGGCAAAGAGACCCCATTTTTCAGGCTTCGGACCCTGTAGCGAAGAGACCCCATTTTTCAGGGTTCGGACCCTGTGGCGTAGACAACCCATTTTTCAGGCTTGGGATCCTGTGCCAAAGAGACCCCATTTTTCAGGCTTGGGATTCTGTGCCAAAGAAACCCCATTTTTCAGGCTTGGGATCCTGTGCCAAAGAAACCCCATATGTCAGGCTTGGGATCCTGTGCCAAAGAAACCCCATTTTTTACCCGTGGCTGTTATTGCATGGCTATCGGGCGTGGCCTCGAGGCGATGAGGTTACCGGTTCTTTGAGAACTGGTAGTGGCACAGCCACCATGGACCAACGCAATATTAATTTTATGTTGTAAGTTAGAAAATTTATCTTTTAGCCTTTAACAAGGTAAGCTTACAGCACTACTTCAGGCTTGGGATCCTGTAGCAAAGAAACCCCATTTTTCAGGCTTCGGAACCTGTGGCGAAGATACCCCATTTTTCAGGCTTCGGACCCTGTGGCAAAGAGACCCCATTTTTCAGGCTTGGGACCCTGTGGCAAAGAGACCTAATTTTTCAGGGTTCGGAACCTGTGGCAAAAATACCCCATTTTTCTGGCTTCGGACCCTGTGGCAAAGAGACAACCCATTTTTCAGGCTTGGTACCCTGTGGCAAAGAGACCCCAATTTTCAGGCTTGGGATCCTGTGGCAAAGAGACCCCATTTTTCAGGGTTCGGACCCTGTAGCGAAGAGACCCCATTTTTCAGGGTTCGGACCCTGTGGCGAAGACAACCCATTTTTCAGGCTTGGGATCCTGTGCCAAAGAGACCCCATTTTCCAGGCTTGGGATCCTGTGCCAAAGAAACCCCATTTTTCAGGCTTGGGATCCTGTGCCAAAGAAACCCTATATGTCAGGCTTGGGATCCTGTGCCAAAGAAACCCCATTTTTTACCCGTGGCTGTTATTGAATGGCTATCAGGCGTGGCCTCAAGGCGATGAGGTTACCAGTTCTTTGAGAACTGGTAGTGGCACAGCCACCATGGACCAACGCAATATTAATTTTATGTTGTAAGTTAGAAAATGTATCTTTTAGCCTTTAACAAGGTAAGCTTACAGCACTACTTCAGGCTTGGGATCCTGTAGCAAAGAAACCCCATTTTTCAGGCTTCGGAACCTGTGGCGAAGATACCCCATTTTTCAGGCTTCGGACCCTGTGGTAAAGAGACAACCCATTTTTCAGGCTTGGGACCCTGTAGCAAAGAGACAACCCATTTTTCAGGCTTGGGACCTTGTGGCAAAGAGACCCCATTTTTCAGGCTTCGGACCCTGTAGCGAAGAGACCCCATTTTTCAGGGTTCGGACCCTGTGGCGTAGACAACCCATTTTTCAGGCTTGGGATCCTGTGCCAAAGAGACCCCATTTTTCAGGCTTGGGATCCTGTGCCAAAGAAACCCCATTTTTCAGGCTTGGGATCCTGTGCCAAAGAAACCCCATATGTCAGGCTTGGGATCCTGTGCCAAAAAAACCCCATTTTTTACCCGTGGCTGTTATTGCATGGCTATCGGGCGTGGCCTCAAGGCGATGAGGTTACCGGTTCTTTGAGAACTGGTAGTGGCACAGCCACCATGGACCAACGCAATATTAATTTTATGTTGTAAGTTAGAAAATTTATCTTTTAGCCTTTAACAAGGTAAGCTTACAGCACTACTTCAGGCTTGGGATCCTGTAGCAAAGAAACCCCATTTTTCAGGCTTCGGAACCTGTGGCGAAGATACCCCATTTTTCAGGCTTCGGACCCTGTGGCAAAGAGACCCCATTTTTCAGGCTTGGGACCCTGTGGCAAAGAGACCTAATTTTTCAGGGTTCGGAACCTGTGGCAAAGATACCCCATTTTTCAGGCTTCGGACCCTGTGGCAAAGAGACAACCCATTTTTCAGGCTTGGTACCCTGTGGCAAAGAGACCCCAATTTTCAGGCTTGGGATCCTGTGGCAAAGAGACCTAATTTTTCAGGGTTCGGAACCTGTGGCAAAGATACCCCATTTTTCAGGCTTCGGACCCTGTGGCAAAGAGACAACCCATTTTTCAGGCTTGGTACCCTGTGGCAAAGAGACCCCAATTTTCAGGCTTGGGATCCTGTGGCAAAGAGACCCCATTTTTCAGGGTTCGGACCCTGTAGCGAAGAGACCCCATTTTTCAGGGTTCGGACCCTGTGGCGAAGACAACCCATTTTTTCAGGCTTGGGATCCTGTGCCAAAGAGACCCCATTTTCCAGGCTTGGGATCCTGTGCCAAAGAAACCCCATTTTTCAGGCTTGGGATCCTGTGCCAAAGAGACCCTATATGTCAGGCTTGGGATCCTGTGCCAAAGAAACCCCATTTTTTACCCGTGGCTGTTATTGAATGGCTATCAGGCGTGGCCTCAAGGCGATGAGGTTACCAGTTCTTTGAGAACTGGTAGTGGCACAGCCACCATGGACCAACGCAATATTAATTTTATGTTGTAAGTTAGAAAATGTATCTTTTAGCCTTTAACAAGGTAAGCTTACAGCACTACTTCAGGCTTGGGATCCTGTAGCAAAGAAACCCCATTTTTCAGGCTTCGGAACCTGTGGCGAAGATACCCCATTTTTCAGGCTTCGAACCCTGTGGCAAAGATACCCCATTTTTTCAGGCTTCGGACCCTGTGGTAAAGAGACAACCCATTTTTCAGGCTTGGGACCCTGTGGCAAAGAGACAACCCATTTTTCAGGCTTGGGACCTTGTGGCTAAGAGACCCCATTTTTCAGGCTTCGGACCCTGTAGCGAAGAGACCCCATTTTTCAGGGTTCGGACCCTGTGGCGTAGACAACCCATTTTTCAGGCTTGGGATCCTGTGCCAAAGAGACCCCATTTTTCAGGCTTGGGATCCTGTGCCAAAGAAACCCCATTTTTCAGGCTTGGGATCCTGTGCCAAAGAAACCCCATATGTCAGGCTTGGGATCCTGTGCCAAAGAAACCCCATTTTTTACCCGTGGCTGTTATTGCTTGGCTATCGGGCGTGGCCTCAATGCGATGAGGTTACCGGTTCTTTGAGAACTGGTAGTGGCACAGCCACCATGGACCAACGCAATATTAATTTTATGTTGTAAGTTAGAAAATGTATCTTTTAGCCTTTAACAAGGTAAGCTTACAGCACTACTTCAGGCTTGGGATCCTGTAGCAAAGAAACCCCATTTTTCAGGCTTCGGAACCTGTGGCGAAGATACCCCATTTTTCAGGCTTCGGACCCTGTGGCAAAGAGACCCCATTTTTCAGGCTTGGGAACCTGTGGCAAAGAGACCTAATTTTTCAGGGTTCGGAACCTGTGGCAAAGATACCCCATTTTTCAGGCTTCGGACCCTGTGGCAAAGAGACAACCCATTTTTCAGGCTTGGGACCCTGTAGCAAAGAGAACTAATTTTTCAGGGTTCGGAACCTGTGGCAAAGATACCCCATTTTTCAGGCTTCGGACCCTGTGGTAAAGAGACAACCCATTTTTCAGGCTTGGTACCCTGTGGCAAAGAGACCCCAATTTTCAGGCTTGGGATCCTGTGGCAAAGAGACCCCATTTTTCAGGGTTCGGACCCTGTAGCGAAGAGACCCCATTTTTCAGGGTTCGGACCCTGTGGCGAAGACAACCCATTTTTCAGGCTTGGGATCCTGTGCCAAAGAGACCCCATTTTCCAGGCTTCGGATCCTGTGCCAAAGAAACCCCATTTTTCAGGCTTGGGATCCTGTGCCAAAGAAACCCCATATGTCAGGCTTGGGATCCTGTGCCAAAGAAACCCCATTTTATACCCGTGGCTGTTATTGCATGGCTATCGGGCGTGGCCTCAAGGCGATGAGGTTACCGGTTCTTTGAGAACTGGTAGTGGCACAGCCACCATGGACCAACGCAATATTAATTTTATGTTGTAAGTTAGAAAATGTATCTTTTAGCCTTTAGCAAGGTAAGCTTACAGCACTACTTCAGGCTTGGGATCCTGTAGCAAAGAAACCCCATTTTTCAGGCTTCGGAACCTGTGGCGAAGATACCCCATTTTACAGGCTTTGGACGCTGTGGCTAAGAGACCCCATTTTTCAGGCTTGGGACCCTGTAGCAAAGAGACCTAATTTTTCAGGGTTCGGAACCTGTGGCAAAGATACCCCATTTTTCAGGCTTCGGACCCTGTGGTAAAGAGACAACCCATTTTCAGGCTTGGGACCCTGTGGCAAAGATACCCCATTTTTCAGGCTTCGGACCCTGTGGCAAAGAGACAACCCATTTTTCAGGCTTGGTACCCTGTGGCAAAGAGACCCCAATTTTCAGGCTTGGGATCCTGTGGCAAAGAGACCCCATTTTTCAGGGTTCGGACCCTGTAGCAAAGAGACCCCATTTTTCATGTTTGGGACCTTGTGGCAAAGAGACCCCATTTTTCAGGCTTCGGACCCTGTAGCGAAGAGACCCCATTTTTCTGGGTTCGGACCCTGTGGCGTAGACAACCCATTTTTCAGGCTTGGGATCCTGTGCCAAAGAGACCCCATTTTTCAGGCTTGGGATTCTGTGCCAAAGAAACCCCATTTTTCAGGCTTGGGATCCTGTGCCAAAGAAACCCCATATGTCAGGCTTGGGATCCTGTGCCAAAGAAACCCCATTTTTTACCCGTGGCTGTTATTGCATGGCTATCGGGCGTGGCCTCAAGGCGATGAGGTTACCGGTTCTTTGAGAACTGGTAGTGGCACAGCCACCATGGACCAACGCTATATTAATTTTATGTTGTAAGTTAGAAAATGTATCTTTTAGCCTTTAACAAGGTAAGCTTACAGCACTACTTCAGGCTTGGGATCCTGTAGCAAAGAAACCCCATTTTTCAGGCTTCGGAACCTGTGGCAAAGATACCCCATTTTTCAGGCTTCGGTCCCTGTAGTGAAGAGACCCCATTTTTCAGGGTTCGGACCCTGTGGCGTAGACAACCCATTTTTCAGGCTTTGGACCCTGTGGCAAAAAGACCCAATTTTTCAGGCTTGGGACCCTGTAGCAAAGAGACCTAATTTTTCAGGGTTCGGAACCTGTGGCAAAGATACCCCATTTTTCAGGCTTCGGACCCTGTGGTAAAGAGACAACCCATTTTTCAGGCTTGGTACCCTGTGGCAAAGAGACCCCAATTTTCAGGCTTGGGATCCTATGGCAAAGAGACCCCATTTTTCATGGTTCGGACCCTGTAGCGAAGAGACCCCATTTTTCAGGCTTCGGACCCTGTGGTAAAGAGACAACCCATTTTTCAGGCTTGGTACCCTGTGGCAAAGAGACCCCAATTTTCAGGCTTGGGATCCTATGGCAAAGAGACCCCATTTTTCAGGGTTCGGACCCTGTAGCGAAGAGACACCATTTTTCAGGGTTCGGACCCTGTGGCGAAGACAACCCATTTTTCAGGCTTGGGATCCTGTGCCGAAGAGACCCCATTTTCCAGGCTTGGGATCCTGTGCCAAAGAAACCCCATTTTTCAGGCTTGGGATCCTGTGCCAAAGAAACCCCATATGTCAGGCTTGGGATCCTGTGCCAAAGAAACCCCATTTTTTACCCGTGGCTGTTATTGCATGGCTATCGGGCGTGGCCTCAAGGCGATGAGGTTACCGGTTCTTTGAGAACTGGTAGTGGCACAGCCACCATGGACCAACGCAATATTAATTTTATGTTGTAAGTTAGAAAATGTATCTTTTAGCCTTTAACAAGGTAAGCTTACAGCACTACTTCAGGCTTGGGGTCCTGTAGCAAAGAAACCCCATTTTTCAGACTTCGGAACCTGTGGCGAAGATACCCCATTTTTCAGGCTTCGGACCCTGTGGCAAAGAGACCCCATTTTTCAGGCTTGGGACCCTGTAGCAAAGAGACCTAATTTTTCAGGGTTCGGAACCTGTGGCAAAGATACCCCATTTTTCAGGCTTCGGACCCTGTGGTAAAGAGACAACCCATTTTTCAGGCTTGGTACCCTGTGGCAAAGAGACCCCAATTTTCAGGCTTGGGATCCTGTGGCAAAGAGACCCCATTTTTCAGGGTTCGGACCCTGTGGCGAAGACAACCCATTTTTCAGGCTTGGGATCCTGTGCCAAAGAGACCCCATTTTCCAGGCTTGGGATCCTGTGCCAAAGAAACCCAATTTTTCAGGCTTGGGATCCTGTGCCAAAGAAACCCCATATGTCAGGCTTGGGATCCTGTGCCAAAGAAACCCCATTTTTTACCCGTGGCTGTTATTGCATGGCTATCGGGCGTGGCCTCAAGGCGATGAGGTTACCGGTTCTTTGAGAACTGGTAGTGGCACAGCCACCATGGATCAACGCAATATTAATTTTATGTTGTAAGTTAGAAAATGTATCTTTTAGCCTTTAGCAAGGTAAGCTTACAGCACTACTTCAGGCTTGGGACCCTGTAGCGAAGAGACCCCATTTTTCAGTGTTCGGACCCTGTGGCGAAGACAACCCATTTTTCAGGCTTGGGATCCTGTGCTGAAGAGACCCCATTTTCCAGGCTTGGGATCCTGTGCCAAAGAAACCCCATTTTTCAGGCTTGGGATCCTGTGCCAAAGAAACCCCATATGTCAGGCTTGGGATCCTGTGCCAAAGAAACCCCATTTTTTACCCGTGGCTGTTATTGCATGGCTATCGGGCGTGGCCTCAAGGCGATGAGGTTACCGGTTCTTTGAGAACTGGTAGTGGCACAGCCACCATGGACCAACGCAATATTAATTTTATGTTGTAAGTTAGAAAATGTATCTTTTAGCCTTTAACAAGGTAAGCTTACAGCACTACTTCCGGCTTGGGATCCTGTAGCAAAGAAACCCCATTTTTCAGGCTTCGGAACCTGTGGCGAAGATACCCCATTTTTCAGGCTTCGGACCCTGTGGCAAAGAGACCCCATTTTTCAGGCTTGGGACCCTGTAGCAAAGAGACCTAATTTTTCAGGGTTCGGAACCTGTGGCAAAGATACCCCATTTTTCAGGCTTCGGACCCTGTGGTAAAGAGACAACCCATTTTCAGGCTTGGGACCCTGTGGCAAAGAGACAACCCATTTTTCAGGTTTGGGACCTTGTGGCAAAGAGACCCCATTTTTCAGGCTTCGGACCCTGTAGCGAAGAGACCCCATTTTTCAGGGTTCGGACCCTGTGGCGTAGACAACCCATTTTTCAGGCTTGGGATCCTGTGCCAAAGAGACCCCATTTTTCAGGCTTGGGATTCTGTGCCAAAGAAACCCCATTTTTCAGGCTTGGGATCCTGTGCCAAAGAAACCCCATATGTCAGGCTTGGGATCCTGTGCCAAAGAAACCCCATTTTTTACCCGTGGCTGTTATTGCATGGCTATCGGGCGTGGCCTCGAGGCGATGAGGTTACCGGTTCTTTGAGAACTGGTAGTGGCACAGCCATCATGGACCAACGCAATATTAATTTTATGTTGTAAGTTAGAAAATGTATCTTTTAGCCTTTAACAAGGTAAGCTTACAGCACTACTTCAGGCTTGGGATCCTGTAGCAAAGAAACCCCATTTTTCAGGCTTCGGAACCTGTGGCAAAGATACCCCATTTTTCAGGCTTCGGTCCCTGTAGTGAAGAGACCCCATTTTTCAGGGTTCGGACCCTGTGGCGTAGACAACCCATTTTTCAGGCTTTGGACCCTGTGGCAAAGAGACCCCATTTTTCAGGCTTGGGACGCTGTAGCAAAGAGACCTAATTTTTCAGGGTTCGGAACCTGTGGCAAAGATACCCCATTTTTCAGGCTTCGGACCCTGTGGTAAAGAGACAACCCATTTTTCAGGCTTGGTACCCTGTGGCAAAGAGACCCCAATTTTCAGGCTTGGGATCCTATGGCAAAGAGACCCCATTTTTCAGGGTTCGGACCCTGTAGCGAAGAGACCCCATTTTTCAGGCTTCGGACCCTGTGGTAAAGAGACAACCCATTTTTCAGGCTTGGTACCCTGTGCCGAAGAGACACCATTTTCCAGGCTTGGGATCCTGTGCCAAAGAAACCCCATTTTTCAGGTTTGGGATCCTGTGCCAAAGAAACCCCATATGTCAGGCTTGGGATCCTGTGCCAAAGAAACCCCATTTTTTACCCGTGGCTGTTATTGCATGGCTATCGGGCGTGGCCTCAAGGCGATGAGGTTACCGGTTCTTTGAGAACTGGTAGTGGCACAGCCACCATGGACCAATGCAATATTAATTTTATGTTGTAAGTTAGAAAATGTATCTTTTAGCCTTTAGCAAGGTAAGCTTACAGCACTACTTCAGGCTTGGGATCCTGTAGCAAAGAAACCCCATTTTTCAGGCTTCGGAACCTGTGGCAAAGATACCCCATTTTTCAGGCTTCGGACCCTGTGGTAAAGAGAAAACCCATTTTTCAGTCTTGGGACCCTGTGGCAAAGAGACAACCCATTTTTCAGGCTTGGGACCTTGTGGCAAAGAGACCCCATTTTTCAGGCTTCGGACCCTGTAGCGAAGAGACCCCATTTTTCAGGGTTCGGACCCTGTGGCGTAGACAACCCATTTTTCAGGCTTGGGATCCTGTGCCAAAGAGACCCCATTTTTCAGGCTTGGGATCCTGTGCCAAAGAAACCCCATTTTTCAGGCTTGGGATCCTGTGCCAAAGAAACCCCATATGTCAGGCTTGGGATCCTGTGCCAAAGAAACCCCATTTTTTTACCCGTGGCTGTTATTGCATGGCTATCGGGCGTGGCCTCAAGGCGATGAGGTTACCGGTTCTTTGAGAACTGGTAGTGGCACAGCCACCATGGACCAACGCAATATTAATTTTATGTTGTAAGTTAGAAAATGTATCTTTTAGCCTTTAACAAGGTAAGCTTACAGCACTACTTCAGGCTTGGGATCCTGTAGCAAAGAAACCCCATTTTTCAGGCTTCGGAACCTGTGGCGAAGATACCCCATTTTTCAGGCTTCGGACCCTGTGGCAAAGAGACCCCATTTTTCAGGCTTGGGACCCTGTAGCAAAGAGACCTAATTTTTCAGGGTTCGGAACCTGTGGCAAAGATACCCCATTTTTCAGGCTTCGGACCCTGTGGTAAAGAGACAACCCATTTTTCAGTCTTGGGACCCTGTGGCAAAGAGACAACCCATTTTTCAGGCTTGGGACCTTGTGGCAAAGAGACCCCATTTTTCAGGCTTCGGACCCTGTAGCGAAGAGACCCCATTTTTCAGGGTTCGGACCCTGTGGCGTAGACAACCCATTTTTCAGGCTTGGGATCCTGTGCCAAAGAGACCCCATTTTTCAGGCTTGGGATCCTGTGCCAAAGAAACCCCATTTTTCAGGCTTGGGATCCTGTGCCAAAGAAACCCCATATGTCAGGCTTGGGATCCTGTGCCAAAGAAACCCCATTTTTTTACCCGTGGCTGTTATTGCATGGCTATCGGGCGTGGCCTCAAGGCGATGAGGTTACCGGTTCTTTGAGAACTGGTAGTGGCACAGCCACCATGGACCAACGCAATATTAATTTTATGTTGTAAGTTAGAAAATGTATCTTTTAGCCTTTAACAAGGTAAGCTTACAGCACTACTTCAGGCTTGGGATCCTGTAGCAAAGAAACCCCATTTTTCAGGCTTCGGAACCTGTGGCGAAGATACCCCATTTTTCAGGCTTCGGACCCTGTGGCAAAGAGACCCCATTTTTCAGGCTTGGGACCCTGTAGCAAAGAGACCTAATTTTTCAGGGTTCGGAACCTGTGGCAAAGATACCCCATTTTTCAGGCTTCGGACCCTGTGGTAAAGAGACAACCCATTTTTCAGGCTTGGTACCCTGTGGCAAAGAGACCCCAATTTTCAGGCTTGGGATCCTGTGGCAAAGAGACGCCATTTTTCAGGGTTCGGACCCTGTAGCGAAGAGACCCCATTTTTCAGGGTTCGGACCCTGTGGCGAAGACAACCCATTTTTCAGGCTTGGGATCCTGTGCCAAAGAGACCCCATTTTCCAGGCTTGGGATCCTGTGCCAAAGAAACCCCATTTTTCAGGCTTGGGATCCTGTGCCAAAGAAACCCCATATGTCAGGCTTGGGATCCTGTGCCAAAGAAACCCCATTTTATACCCGTGGCTGTTATTGCATGGCTATCGGGCGTGGCCTCAAGGCGATGAGGTTACCGGTTCTTTGAGAACTGGTAGTGGCACAGCCACCATGGACCAACGCAATATTAATTTTATGTTGTAAGTTAGAAAATGTATCTTTTAGCCTTTAGCAAGGTAAGCTTACAGCACTACTTCAGGCTTGGGATCCTGTAGCAAAGAAACCCCATTTTTCAGGCTTCGGAACCTGTGGCGAAGATACCCCATTTTACAGGCTTTGGACGCTGTGGCTAAGAGACCCCATTTTTCAGGCTTGGGACCCTGTAGCAAAGAGACCTAATTTTTCAGGGTTCGGAACCTGTGGCAAAGATACCCCATTTTTCAGGCTTCGGACCCTGTGGTAAAGAGACAACCCATTTTCAGGCTTGGGACCCTGTGGCAAAGATACCCCATTTTTCAGGCTTCGGACCCTGTGGCAAAGAGACAACCCATTTTTCAGGCTTGGTACCCTGTGGCAAAGAGACCCCAATTTTCAGGCTTGGGATCCTGTGGCAAAGAGACCCCATTTTTCAGGGTTCGGACCCTGTAGCAAAGAGACCCCATTTTTCATGTTTGGGACCTTGTGGCAAAGAGACCCCATTTTTCAGGCTTCGGACCCTGTAGCGAAGAGACCCCATTTTTCTGGGTTCGGACCCTGTGGCGTAGACAACCCATTTTTCAGGCTTGGGATCCTGTGCCAAAGAGACCCCATTTTTCAGGCTTGGGATTCTGTGCCAAAGAAACCCCATTTTTCAGGCTTGGGATCCTGTGCCAAAGAAACCCCATATGTCAGGCTTGGGATCCTGTGCCAAAGAAACCCCATTTTTTACCCGTGGCTGTTATTGCATGGCTATCGGGCGTGGCCTCAAGGCGATGAGGTTACCGGTTCTTTGAGAACTGGTAGTGGCACAGCCACCATGGACCAACGCTATATTAATTTTATGTTGTAAGTTAGAAAATGTATCTTTTAGCCTTTAACAAGGTAAGCTTACAGCACTACTTCAGGCTTGGGATCCTGTAGCAAAGAAACCCCATTTTTCAGGCTTCGGAACCTGTGGCAAAGATACCCCATTTTTCAGGCTTCGGTCCCTGTAGTGAAGAGACCCCATTTTTCAGGGTTCGGACCCTGTGGCGTAGACAACCCATTTTTCAGGCTTTGGACCCTGTGGCAAAAAGACCCAATTTTTCAGGCTTGGGACCCTGTAGCAAAGAGACCTAATTTTTCAGGGTTCGGAACCTGTGGCAAAGATACCCCATTTTTCAGGCTTCGGACCCTGTGGTAAAGAGACAACCCATTTTTCAGGCTTGGTACCCTGTGGCAAAGAGACCCCAATTTTCAGGCTTGGGATCCTATGGCAAAGAGACCCCATTTTTCATGGTTCGGACCCTGTAGCGAAGAGACCCCATTTTTCAGGCTTCGGACCCTGTGGTAAAGAGACAACCCATTTTTCAGGCTTGGTACCCTGTGGCAAAGAGACCCCAATTTTCAGGCTTGGGATCCTATGGCAAAGAGACCCCATTTTTCAGGGTTCGGACCCTGTAGCGAAGAGACACCATTTTTCAGGGTTCGGACCCTGTGGCGAAGACAACCCATTTTTCAGGCTTGGGATCCTGTGCCGAAGAGACCCCATTTTCCAGGCTTGGGATCCTGTGCCAAAGAAACCCCATTTTTCAGGCTTGGGATCCTGTGCCAAAGAAACCCCATATGTCAGGCTTGGGATCCTGTGCCAAAGAAACCCCATTTTTTACCCGTGGCTGTTATTGCATGGCTATCGGGCGTGGCCTCAAGGCGATGAGGTTACCGGTTCTTTGAGAACTGGTAGTGGCACAGCCACCATGGACCAACGCAATATTAATTTTATGTTGTAAGTTAGAAAATGTATCTTTTAGCCTTTAACAAGGTAAGCTTACAGCACTACTTCAGGCTTGGGGTCCTGTAGCAAAGAAACCCCATTTTTCAGACTTCGGAACCTGTGGCGAAGATACCCCATTTTTCAGGCTTCGGACCCTGTGGCAAAGAGACCCCATTTTTCAGGCTTGGGACCCTGTAGCAAAGAGACCTAATTTTTCAGGGTTCGGAACCTGTGGCAAAGATACCCCATTTTTCAGGCTTCGGACCCTGTGGTAAAGAGACAACCCATTTTTCAGGCTTGGTACCCTGTGGCAAAGAGACCCCAATTTTCAGGCTTGGGATCCTGTGGCAAAGAGACCCCATTTTTCAGGGTTCGGACCCTGTGGCGAAGACAACCCATTTTTCAGGCTTGGGATCCTGTGCCAAAGAGACCCCATTTTCCAGGCTTGGGATCCTGTGCCAAAGAAACCCAATTTTTCAGGCTTGGGATCCTGTGCCAAAGAAACCCCATATGTCAGGCTTGGGATCCTGTGCCAAAGAAACCCCATTTTTTACCCGTGGCTGTTATTGCATGGCTATCGGGCGTGGCCTCAAGGCGATGAGGTTACCGGTTCTTTGAGAACTGGTAGTGGCACAGCCACCATGGATCAACGCAATATTAATTTTATGTTGTAAGTTAGAAAATGTATCTTTTAGCCTTTAGCAAGGTAAGCTTACAGCACTACTTCAGGCTTGGGACCCTGTAGCGAAGAGACCCCATTTTTCAGTGTTCGGACCCTGTGGCGAAGACAACCCATTTTTCAGGCTTGGGATCCTGTGCTGAAGAGACCCCATTTTCCAGGCTTGGGATCCTGTGCCAAAGAAACCCCATTTTTCAGGCTTGGGATCCTGTGCCAAAGAAACCCCATATGTCAGGCTTGGGATCCTGTGCCAAAGAAACCCCATTTTTTACCCGTGGCTGTTATTGCATGGCTATCGGGCGTGGCCTCAAGGCGATGAGGTTACCGGTTCTTTGAGAACTGGTAGTGGCACAGCCACCATGGACCAACGCAATATTAATTTTATGTTGTAAGTTAGAAAATGTATCTTTTAGCCTTTAACAAGGTAAGCTTACAGCACTACTTCCGGCTTGGGATCCTGTAGCAAAGAAACCCCATTTTTCAGGCTTCGGAACCTGTGGCGAAGATACCCCATTTTTCAGGCTTCGGACCCTGTGGCAAAGAGACCCCATTTTTCAGGCTTGGGACCCTGTAGCAAAGAGACCTAATTTTTCAGGGTTCGGAACCTGTGGCAAAGATACCCCATTTTTCAGGCTTCGGACCCTGTGGTAAAGAGACAACCCATTTTCAGGCTTGGGACCCTGTGGCAAAGAGACAACCCATTTTTCAGGTTTGGGACCTTGTGGCAAAGAGACCCCATTTTTCAGGCTTCGGACCCTGTAGCGAAGAGACCCCATTTTTCAGGGTTCGGACCCTGTGGCGTAGACAACCCATTTTTCAGGCTTGGGATCCTGTGCCAAAGAGACCCCATTTTTCAGGCTTGGGATTCTGTGCCAAAGAAACCCCATTTTTCAGGCTTGGGATCCTGTGCCAAAGAAACCCCATATGTCAGGCTTGGGATCCTGTGCCAAAGAAACCCCATTTTTTACCCGTGGCTGTTATTGCATGGCTATCGGGCGTGGCCTCGAGGCGATGAGGTTACCGGTTCTTTGAGAACTGGTAGTGGCACAGCCATCATGGACCAACGCAATATTAATTTTATGTTGTAAGTTAGAAAATGTATCTTTTAGCCTTTAACAAGGTAAGCTTACAGCACTACTTCAGGCTTGGGATCCTGTAGCAAAGAAACCCCATTTTTCAGGCTTCGGAACCTGTGGCAAAGATACCCCATTTTTCAGGCTTCGGTCCCTGTAGTGAAGAGACCCCATTTTTCAGGGTTCGGACCCTGTGGCGTAGACAACCCATTTTTCAGGCTTTGGACCCCGTGGCAAAGAGACCCCATTTTTCAGGCTTGGGACGCTGTAGCAAAGAGACCTAATTTTTCAGGGTTCGGAACCTGTGGCAAAGATACCCCATTTTTCAGGCTTCGGACCCTGTGGTAAAGAGACAACCCATTTTTCAGGCTTGGTACCCTGTGGCAAAGAGACCCCAATTTTCAGGCTTGGGATCCTATGGCAAAGAGACCCCATTTTTCAGGGTTCGGACCCTGTAGCGAAGAGACCCCATTTTTCAGGCTTCGGACCCTGTGGTAAAGAGACAACCCATTTTTCAGGCTTGGTACCCTGTGCCGAAGAGACCCCATTTTCCAGGCTTGGGATCCTGTGCCAAAGAAACCCCATTTTTCAGGTTTGGGATCCTGTGCCAAAGAAACCCCATATGTCAGGCTTGGGATCCTGTGCCAAAGAAACCCCATTTTTTACCCGTGGCTGTTATTGCATGGCTATCGGGCGTGGCCTCAAGGCGATGAGGTTACCGGTTCTTTGAGAACTGGTAGTGGCACAGCCACCATGGACCAATGCAATATTAATTTTATGTTGTAAGTTAGAAAATGTATCTTTTAGCCTTTAGCAAGGTAAGCTTACAGCACTACTTCAGGCTTGGGATCCTGTAGCAAAGAAACCCCATTTTTCAGGCTTCGGAACCTGTGGCAAAGATACCCCATTTTTCAGGCTTCGGACCCTGTGGTAAAGAGAAAACCCATTTTTCAGTCTTGGGACCCTGTGGCAAAGAGACAACCCATTTTTCAGGCTTGGGACCTTGTGGCAAAGAGACCCCATTTTTCAGGCTTCGGACCCTGTAGCGAAGAGACCCCATTTTTCAGGGTTCGGACCCTGTGGCGTAGACAACCCATTTTTCAGGCTTGGGATCCTGTGCCAAAGAGACCCCATTTTTCAGGCTTGGGATCCTGTGCCAAAGAAACCCCATTTTTCAGGCTTGGGATCCTGTGCCAAAGAAACCCCATATGTCAGGCTTGGGATCCTGTGCCAAAGAAACCCCATTTTTTTACCCGTGGCTGTTATTGCATGGCTATCGGGCGTGGCCTCAAGGCGATGAGGTTACCGGTTCTTTGAGAACTGGTAGTGGCACAGCCACCATGGACCAACGCAATATTAATTTTATGTTGTAAGTTAGAAAATGTATCTTTTAGCCTTTAACAAGGTAAGCTTACAGCACTACTTCAGGCTTGGGATCCTGTAGCAAAGAAACCCCATTTTTCAGGCTTCGGAACCTGTGGCGAAGATACCCCATTTTTCAGGCTTCGGACCCTGTGGCAAAGAGACCCCATTTTTCAGGCTTGGGACCCTGTAGCAAAGAGACCTAATTTTTCAGGGTTCGGAACCTGTGGCAAAGATACCCCATTTTTCAGGCTTCGGACCCTGTGGTAAAGAGACAACCCATTTTTCAGTCTTGGGACCCTGTGGCAAAGAGACAACCCATTTTTCAGGCTTGGGACCTTGTGGCAAAGAGACCCCATTTTTCAGGCTTCGGACCCTGTAGCGAAGAGACCCCATTTTTCAGGGTTCGGACCCTGTGGCGTAGACAACCCATTTTTCAGGCTTGGGATCCTGTGCCAAAGAGACCCCATTTTTCAGGCTTGGGATCCTGTGCCAAAGAAACCCCATTTTTCAGGCTTGGGATCCTGTGCCAAAGAAACCCCATATGTCAGGCTTGGGATCCTGTGCCAAAGAAACCCCATTTTTTTACCCGTGGCTGTTATTGCATGGCTATCGGGCGTGGCCTCAAGGCGATGAGGTTACCGGTTCTTTGAGAACTGGTAGTGGCACAGCCACCATGGACCAACGCAATATTAATTTTATGTTGTAAGTTAGAAAATGTATCTTTTAGCCTTTAACAAGGTAAGCTTACAGCACTACTTCAGGCTTGGGATCCTGTAGCAAAGAAACCCCATTTTTCAGGCTTCGGAACCTGTGGCGAAGATACCCCATTTTTCAGGCTTCGGACCCTGTGGCAAAGAGACCCCATTTTTCAGGCTTGGGACCCTGTAGCAAAGAGACCTAATTTTTCAGGGTTCGGAACCTGTGGCAAAGATACCCCATTTTTCAGGCTTCGGACCCTGTGGTAAAGAGACAACCCATTTTTCAGGCTTGGTACCCTGTGGCAAAGAGACCCCAATTTTCAGGCTTGGGATCCTGTGGCAAAGAGACGCCATTTTTCAGGGTTCGGACCCTGTAGCGAAGAGACCCCATTTTTCAGGGTTCGGACCCTGTGGCGAAGACAACCCATTTTTCAGGCTTGGGATCCTGTGCCAAAGAGACCCCATTTTCCAGGCTTGGGATCCTGTGCCAAAGAAACCCCATTTTTTAGGCTTGGGATCCTGTGCCAAAGAAACCCCATATGTCAGGCTTGGGATCCTGTGCCAAAGAAACCCCATTTTTTACCCGTGACTGTTATTGCATGGCTATCGGGCGTGGCCTCAAGGCGATGAGGTTACCGGTTCTTTGAGAACTGGTAGTGGCACAGCCACCATGGACCAACGCAATATTAATTTTATGTTGTAAGTTAGAAAATGTATCTTTTAGCCTTTAACAAGGTAAGCTTACAGCACTACTTCAGGCTTGGGATCCAGTAGCAAAGAAACCCCATTTTTCAGGCTTCGGAACCTGTGGCGAAGATACCCCATTTTTCAGGCTTCGGACCCTGTGGAAAAGAGACCCCATTTTTCAGGCTTGGGAGCCTTTAGCAAAGAGACCTAATTTTTCAGGGTTCGGAACCTGTGGCAAAGATACCCCATTTTTCAGGCTTCGGACCCTGTGGTAAAGAGACAACCCATTTTTCAGGCTTGGGACCCTGTGGCAAAGAGACAACCCCTTTTTCAGGCTTGGGACCTTGTGGCAAAGAGACCCCATTATTCAGGCTTCAAACCCTGTAACGAAGAGACCCCATTTTTCAGGGTTCGGACCCTGTGGCGTAGACAACCCATTTTTCAGGCTTGGGATCCTGTGCCAAAGAAACCCCATTTTTCAGGCTTGGGATCCTGTGCCAAAGAAACCCTATATGTCAGGCTTGGGATCCTGTGCCAAAGAAACCCCATTTTTTACCCGTGGCTGTTATTGCATGGCTATCGGGCGTGGCCTCAAGGCGATGAGGTTACCGGTTCTTTGAGAACTGGTAGTTGCACAGCCACCATGGACCAACGCAATATAAATTTTATGTTGTAAGTTAGAAAATGTATCTTTTAGCCTTTAACAAGGTAAGCTTACAGCACTACTTCAGGCTTGGGATCCTGTGCCAAAGAAACCCCATTTTTTTACCCGTGGCTGTTATTGCATGGCTATCGGGCGTGGCCTCAAGGCGATGAGGTTACCGGTTCTTTGAGAACTGGTAGTGGCACAGCCACCATGGACCAACGCAATATTAATTTTATGTTGTAAGTTTGAAAATGTATATTTTAGCCTTTAACAAGGTAAGCTTACAGCATTACTTCAGGCTTGGGATCCTGTTGCAAAGAAACCCCATTTTTCAGGCTTCGGAACCTGTGGCGAAGATATCCCATTTTTCAAGCTTCGGAACCTTTGGCAAAGAGACCCCATTTTTCAGGCTTCGGACCCTGTGGCAAAGAGACCCCATTTTTCAGGCTTGGGACCCTGTGGCAAAGAGACCTCATTTTTCAGGGTACGGAACCTGTGGCAAAGATACCCCATTTTTCAGGCTTCGGACCCTGTGGCAAAGAGACAACCCCTTTTTCAGGCTTGGTACCCTGTGGCAAAGAGACCCCATTTTTCAGGCATGGTACTATGTGGCAAAGAGACCCCATTTTTCAGGGTTCAGACCCTGTGGCGAAGACAACCCATTTTTCAGGCTTGGGATCCTGTGCCAAAGAAACCCCATTTTTCAGGCTTCGGAACCTGTGGCGAAGATACCCCATTTTTCAGGCTTCGGACCCTGTGGCAAAGAGACCCCATTTTTCAGGCTTGGGATCCTGTGGCAAAGAGACCTAATTTTTCAGGGTTCGGAACCTGTGGCAAAGATAGCCCATTTTTCAGGCTTCGGACCCTGTGGCAAAGAGACAACCCATTTTTCAGGCTTGGTACCCTGTGGCAAAGAGACCCCAATTTTCAGGCTTGGGATCCTGTGGCAAAGAGACACCATTTTTCAGGGTTCGGACCCTGTAGCGAAGAGACCCCATTTTTCAGGGTTCGGACCCTGTGGCGAAGACAACCCATTTTTTCAGGCTTGGGATCCTGTGCCAAAGAGACCCCATTTTCCAGGCTTGGGATCCTGTGCCAAAGAAACCCCATTTTTCAGGCTTGGGATCCTGTGCCAAAGAAACCCCATATGTCAGGCTTGGGATCCTGTGCCAAAGAAACCCCATTTTTTACCCGTGGCTGTTATTGCATGGCTATCGGGCGTGGCCTCAAGGCGATGAG
Source organism: Pseudophryne corroboree (assembly GCF_028390025.1). Lineage (NCBI taxonomy): Eukaryota > Metazoa > Chordata > Amphibia > Anura > Myobatrachidae > Pseudophryne > Pseudophryne corroboree. The sequence goes on along the minus strand of NC_086448.1, from coordinate 155,874,674 downwards.
GTTACCGGTTCTTTGAGAACTGGTAGTGGCACAGCCACCATGGACCAACGCAATATTAATTTTATGTTGTAAGTTAGAAAATGTATCTTTTAGCCTTTAACAAGGTAAGCTTACAGCACTACTTCAGGCTTGGGATCCTGTAGCAAAGAAACCCCATTTTTCAGGCTTCGGAACCTGTGGCGAAGATACCCCATTTTTCAGGCTTCGGACCCTGTGGCAAAGAGACCCCATTTTTCAGGCTTGGGACCCTGTAGCAAAGAGATCAAATTTTTCAGGGTTCGGAACCTGTGGCAAAGATACCCCATTTTTCAGGCTTCGGACCCTGTGGTAAAGAGACAACCCATTTTCAGGCTTGGGACCCTGTGGCAAAGAGACAACCCATTTTTCAGGTTTGGGACCTTGTGGCAAAGAGACCCCATTTTTCAGGCTTCGGACCCTGTAGCGAAGAGACCCCATTTTTCAGGGTTCGGACCCTGTGGCGTAGACAACCCATTTTTCAGGCTTGGGATCCTGTGCCAAAGAGACCCCATTTTTCAGGCTTGGGATCCTGTGCCAAAGAAACCCCATTTTTCAGGCTTGGGATCCTGTGCCAAAGAAACCCCATATGTCAGGCTTGGGATCCTGTGCCAAAGAAACCCCATATGTCAGGCTTGGGATCCTGTGCCAAAGAAACCCCATTTTTTACCCGTGGCTGTTATTGCATGGCTATCGGGCGTGGCCTCAAGGCGATGAGGTTACCGGTTCTTTGAGAACTGGAAGTGGCACAGCCACCATGGACCAACGCAATATTAATTTTATGTTGTAAGTTAGAAAATGTATCTTTTAGCCTTTAACAAGGTAAGCTTACAGCACTACTTCAGGCTTGGGATCCTGTAGCAAAGAAACCCCATTTTTCAGGCTTCGGAACCTGTGGCGAAGATACCCCATTTTTCAGGCTTCGGACCCTGTGGCAAAGAGACCCCATTTTTCAGGCTTGGGACCCTGTAGCAAAGAGACCTAATTTTTCAGGGTTCGGAACCTGTGGCAAAGATACCCCATTTTTCAGGCTTCGGACCCTGTGGTAAAGAGACAACCCATTTTTCAGGCTTGGGACCCTGTGGCAAAGAGACAACCCATTTTTCAGGCTTGGGACCTTCTGGCAAAGAGACCCCATTTTTCAGGCTTCGGACCCTGTAGCGAAGAGACCCCATTTTTCAGGGTTCGGACCCTGTGGCGTAGACAACCCATTTTTCAGTCTTGGGACCCTGTGCCAAAGAGACCCCATTTTTCAGGCTTGGGATCCTATGCCAAAGAAACCCCATTTTTCAGGCTTGGGATCCTGTGCCAAAGAAACCCCATATGTCAGGCTTGGGATCCTGTGCCAAAGAAACCCCATTTTTTACCCGTGGCTGTTATTGCATGGCTATCGGGCGTGGCCTCAAGGCGATGAGGTTACCGGTTCTTTGAGAACTGGTAGTGGCACAGCCACCATGGACCAACGCAATATTAATTTTATGTTGTAAGTTAGAAAATGTATCTTTTAGCCTTTAACAAGGTAAGCTTACAGCACTACTTCAGGCTTGGGGTCCTGTAGCAAAGAAACCCCATTTTTCAGACTTCGGAACCTGTGGCGAAGATACCCCATTTTTCAGGCTTCGGACCCTGTGGCAAAGAGACCCCATTTTTCAGGCTTGGGACCCTGTAGCAAAGAGACCTAATTTTTCAGGGTTCGGAACCTGTGGCAAAGATACCCCATTTTTCAGGCTTCGGACCCTGTGGTAAAGAGACAACCCATTTTTCAGGCTTGGTACCCTGTGGCAAAGAGACCCCAATTTTCAGGCTTGGGATCCTGTGGCAAAGAGACCCCATTTTTCAGGGTTCGGACCCTGTGGCGAAGACAACCCATTTTTCAGGCTTGGGATCCTGTGCCAAAGAGACCCCTTTTTCCAGGCTTGGGATCCTGTGCCAAAGAAACCCAATTTTTCAGGCTTGGGATCCTGTGCCAAAGAAACCCCATATGTCAGGCTTGGGATCCTGTGCCAAAGAAACCCCATTTTTTACCCGTGGCTGTTATTGCATGGCTATCGGGCGTGGCCTCAAGGCGATGAGGTTACCAGTTCTTTGAGAACTGGTAGTGGCACAGCCACCATGGATCAACGCAATATTAATTTTATGTTGTAAGTTAGAAAATGTATCTTTTAGCCTTTAGCAAGGTAAGCTTACAGCACTACTTCAGGCTTGGGACCCTGTAGCGAAGAGACCCCATTTTTCAGTGTTCGGACCCTGTGGCGAAGACAACCCATTTTTCAGGCTTGGGATCCTGTGCTGAAGAGACCCCATTTTCCAGGCTTGGGATCCTGTGCCAAAGAAACCCCATTTTTCAGGCTTGGGATCCTGTGCCAAAGAAACCCCATATGTCAGGCTTGGGATCCTGTGCCAAAGAAACCCCATTTTTTTACCCGTGGCTGTTATTGCATGGCTATCGGGCGTGGCCTCAAGGCGATGAGGTTACCGGTTCTTTGAGAACTGGTAGTGGCACAGCCACCATGGACCAACGCAATATTAATTTTATGTTGTAAGTTAGAAAATGTATCTTTTAGCCTTTAACAAGGTAAGCTTACAGCACTACTTCCGGCTTGGGATCCTGTAGCAAAGAAACCCCATTTTTCAGGCTTCGGAACCTGTGGCGAAGATACCCCATTTTTCAGGCTTCGGACCCTGTGGCAAAGAGACCCCATTTTTCAGGCTTGGGACCCTGTAGCAAAGAGACCTAATTTTTCAGGGTTCGGAACCTGTGGCAAAGATACCCCATTTTTCAGGCTTCGGACCCTGTGGTAAAGAGACAACCCATTTTTCAGGCTTGGTACCCTGTGGCAAAGAGACCCCAATTTTCAGGCTTGGGATCCTGTGGCAAAGAGACCCCATTTTTCAGGGTTCGGACCCTGTAGCGAAGAGAACCCATTTTTCAGGGTTCGGACCCTGTGGCGAAGACAACCCATTTTTCAGGCTTGGGATCCTGTGCCAAAGAGACCCCATTTTCCAGGCTTGGGATCCTGTGCCAAAGAAACCCCATTTTTCAGGCTTGGGATCCTGTGCCAAAGAAACCCCATATGTCAGGCTTGGGATCCTGTGCCAAAGAAACCCCATTTTTTACCCGTGGCTGTTATTGCATGGCTATCGGGCGTGGCCTCAAGGCGATGAGGTTACCGGTTCTTTGAGAACTGGTAGTGGCACAGCCACCATGGACCAACGCAATATTAATTTTATGTTGTAAGTTAGAAAATGTATCTTTTAGCCTTTAACAAGGTAAGCTTACAGCACTACTTCAGGCTTGGGATCCAGTAGCAAAGAAACCCCATTTTTCAGGCTTCGGAACCTGTGGCGAAGATACCCCATTTTTCAGGCTTCGGTCCCTGTGGCAAAGAGACCCCATTTTTCAGGCTTGGGAGCCTTTAGCAAAGAGACCTAATTTTTCAGGGTTCGGAACCTGTGGCAAAGATACCCCATTTTTCAGGCTTCGGACCCTGTGGTAAAGAGACAACCCATTTTTCAGGCTTGGGACCCTGTGGCAAAGAGACAACCCCTTTTTCAGGCTTGGGACCTTGTGGCAAAGAGACCCCATTATTCAGGCTTCAAACCCTGTAACGAAGAGACCCCATTTTTCAGGGTTCGGACCCTGTGGCGTAGACAACCCATTTTTCAGGCTTGGGATCCTGTGCCAAAGAAACCCCATTTTTCAGGCTTGGGATCCTGTGCCAAAGAAACCCTATATGTCAGGCTTGGGATCCTGTGCCAAAGAAACCCCATTTTTTACCCGTGGCTGTTATTGCATGGCTATCGGGCGTGGCCTCAAGGCGATGAGGTTACCGGTTCTTTGAGAACTGGTAGTGGCACAGCCACCATGGACCAACGCAATATTAATTTTATGTTGTAAGTTAGAAAATGTATCTTTTAGCCTTTAACAAGGTAAGCTTACAGCACTACTTCAGGCTTGGGATCCTGTGCCAAAGAAACCCCATTTTTTTACCCGTGGCTGTTATTGCATGGCTATCGGGCGTGGCCTCAAGGCGATGAGGTTACCGGTTCTTTGAGAACTGGTAGTGGCACAGCCACCATGGACCAACGCAATATTAATTTTATGTTGTAAGTTTGAAAATGTATATTTTAGCCTTTAACAAGGTAAGCTTACAGCATTACTTCAGGCTTGGGATCCTGTTGCAAAGAAACCCCATTTTTCAGGCTTCGGAACCTGTGGCGAAGATATCCCATTTTTCAAGCTTCGGAACCTTTGGCAAAGAGACCCCATTTTTCAGGCTTCGGACCCTGTGGCAAAGAGACCCCATTTTTCAGGCTTGGGACCCTGTGGCAAAGAGACCTCATTTTTCAGGGTACGGAACCTGTGGCAAAGATACCCCATTTTTCAGGCTTCGGACCCTGTGGCAAAGAGACAACCCCTTTTTCAGGCTTGGTACCCTGTGGCAAAGAGACCCCATTTTTCAGGCATGGTACTATGTGGCAAAGAGACCCCATTTTTCAGGGTTCAGACCCTGTGGCGAAGACAACCCATTTTTCAGGCTTGGGATCCTGTGCCAAAGAAACCCCATTTTTCAGGCTTCGGAACCTGTGGCGAAGATACCCCATTTTTCAGGCTTCGGACCCTGTGGCAAAGAGACCCCATTTTTCAGGCTTGGGATCCTGTGGCAAAGAGACCTAATTTTTCAGGGTTCGGAACCTGTGGCAAAGATAGCCCATTTTTCAGGCTTCGGACCCTGTGGCAAAGAGACAACCCATTTTTCAGGCTTGGTACCCTGTGGCAAAGAGACCCCAATTTTCAGGCTTGGGATCCTGTGGCAAAGAGACACCATTTTTCAGGGTTCGGACCCTGTAGCGAAGAGACCCCATTTTTCAGGGTTCGGACCCTGTGGCGAAGACAACCCATTTTTTCAGGCTTGGGATCCTGTGCCAAAGAGACCCCATTTTCCAGGCTTGGGATCCTGTGCCAAAGAAACCCCATTTTTCAGGCTTGGGATCCTGTGCCAAAGAAACCCCATATGTCAGGCTTGGGATCCTGTGCCAAAGAAACCCCATTTTTTACCCGTGGCTGTTATTGCATGGCTATCGGGCGTGGCCTCAAGGCGATGAGGTTACCGGTTCTTTGAGAACTGGTAGTGGCACAGCCACCATGGACCAACGCAATATTAATTTTATGTTGTAAGTTAGAAAATTTATCTTTTAGCCTTTAACAAGGTAAGCTTACAGCACTACTTCAGGCTTGGGATCCTGTAGCAAAGAAACCCCATTTTTCAGGCTTCGGAACCTGTGGCGAAGATACCCCATTTTTCAGGCTTCGGACCCTGTGGCAAAGAGACCCCATTTTTCAGGCTTGGGACCCTGTAGCAAAGAGACCAAATTTTTCAGGGTTCGGAACCTGTGGCAAAGATACCCCATTTTTCAGGCTTCGGACCCTGTGGTAAAGAGACAACCCATTTTCAGGCTTGGGACCCTGTGGCAAAGAGACAACCCATTTTTCAGGTTTGGGACCTTGTGGCAAAGAGACCCCATTTTTCAGGCTTCGGACCCTGTAGCGAAGAGACCCCATTTTTCAGGGTTCGTACCCTGTGGCGTAGACAACCCATTTTTCAGGCTTGGGATCCTGTGCCAAAGAGACCCCATTTTTCAGGCTTGGGATCCTGTGCCAATGAAACCCCATTTTTCTGGCTTGGGATCCTGTGCCAAAGAAACCCCATATGTCAGGCTTGGGATCATGTGCCAAAGAAACCCCATATGTCAGGCTTGGGATCCTGTGCCAAAGAAACCCCATTTTTTACCCGTGGCTGTTATTGCATGGCTATCGTGCGTGGCCTCAAGGCGATGAGGTTACCGGTTCTTTGAGAACTGGAAGTGGCACAGCCACCATGGACCAACGCAATATTAATTTTATGTTGTAAGTTAGAAAATGTATCTTTTAGCCTTTAACAAGGTAAGCTTACAGCACTACTTCAGGCTTGGGATCCTGTAGCAAAGAAACCCCATTTTTCAGGCTTCGGAACCTGTGGCGAAGATACCCCATTTTTCAGGCTTCGGACCCTGTGGCAAAGAGACCCCATTTTTCAGGCTTGGGACCCTGTAGCAAAGAGACCTAATTTTTCAGGGTTCGGAACCTGTGGCAAAGATACCCCATTTTTCAGGCTTCGGACCCTGTGGTAAAGAGACAACCCATTTTTCAGGCTTGGGACCCTGTGGCAAAGAGACAACCCATTTTTCAGGCTTGGGACCTTCTGGCAAAGAGACCCCATTTTTCAGGCTTCGGACCCTGTAGCGAAGAGACCCCATTTTTCAGGGTTCGGACCCTGTGGCGTAGACAACCCATTTTTCAGTCTTGGGATCCTGTGCCAAAGAGACCCCATTTTTCAGGCTTGGGATCCTATGCCAAAGAAACCCCATTTTTCAGGCTTGGGATCCTGTGCCAAAGAAACCCCATATGTCAGGCTTGGGATCCTGTGCCAAAGAAACCCCATTTTTTACCCGTGACTGTTATTGCATGGCTATCGGGCGTGGCCTCAAGGCGATGAGGTTACCGGTTCTTTGAGAACTGGTAGTGGCACAGCCACCATGGACCAACGCAATATTAATTTTATGTTGTAAGTTAGAAAATGTATCTTTTAGCCTTTAACAAGGTAAGCTTACAGCACTACTTCAGGCTTGGGATCCTGTAGCAAAGAAACCCCATTTTTCAGGCTTCGGAACCTGTGGCGAAGATACCCCATTTTTCAGGCTTCGGACCCTGTGGCAAAGAGACCCCATTTTTCAGGCTTGGGACCCTGTGGCAAAGATACCCCATTTTTCAGGCTTCGGACCCTGTGGCAAAGACACAACCCATTTTTCAGGCTTGGTACCCTGTGGCAAAGAGACCCCATTTTTCAGGGTTCGGACCCTGTAGCGAAGAGACCCCATTTTTCAGGGTTTGGACCCTGTGGCGAAGACAACCCATTTTTCAGTCTTGGGATCCTGTGCCAAAGAGACCCCATTTTTCAGGCTTGGGATCCTGTGCTAAAAAAACCTAATTTTTCAGGCTTGGGATCCTGTGCCAAAGAAACCCCATATGTCAGGCTTGGGATCTTGTGCCAAAGAAACCCATTTTTTACCCGTGGCTGTTATTGCATGGCTATCGGGCGTGGCCTCAAGGCGATGAGGTTACCGGTTCTTTGAGAACTGGTAGTGGCACAGCCACCATGGACCAACGCAATATTAATTTTATGTTGTAAGTTAGAAAATGTATCTTTTAGCCTTTAACAAGGTAAGCTTACAGCACTACTTCAGGCTTGGGATCCTGTAGCAAAGAAACCCCATTTTTCAGGCTTCGGAACCTGTGGCGAAGATACCCCATTTTTCAGGCTTCGGACCCTGTGGCAAAGAGACCCCATTTTTCAGGCTTGGGACCCTGTGGCAAAGAGACCTCATTTTTCAGGGTTCGGAACCTGTGGCAAAGATACCCCATTTTTCAGGCTTCGGACCCTGTGGTAAAGAGACAACCCATTTTTCAGGCTTGGGACCCTGTGGCAAAGAGACAACCCATTTTTCAGGCTTGGGACCTTCTGGCAAAGAGACCCCATTTTTCAGGCTTCGGACCCTGTAGCGAAGAGACCCCATTTTTCAGGGTTCGGACCCTGTGGCGTAGACAACCCATTTTTCAGTCTTGGGATCCTGTGCCAAAGAGACCCCATTTTTCAGGCTTGGGATCCTGTGCCAAAGAAACCCCATTTTTCAGGCTTTGGATCCTGTGCCAAAGAAACCCCATATGTCAGGCTTGGGATCCTGTGCCAAAGAAACCCCATTTTTTACCCGTGACTGTTATTGCATGGCTATCGGGCGTGGCCTCAAGGCGATGAGGTTACCGGTTCTTTGAGAACTGGTAGTGGCACAGCCACCATGGACCAACGCAATATTAATTTTATGTTGTAAGTTAGAAAATGTATCTTTTAGCCTTTAACAAGGTAAGCTTACAGCACTACTTCAGGCTTGGGATCCTGTAGCAAAGAAACCCCATTTTTCAGGCTTCGGAACCTGTGGCGAAGATACCCCATTTTTCAGGCTTCGGACCCTGTGGCAAAGAGACCCCATTTTTCAGGCTTGGGACCCTGTGGCAAAGATACCCCATTTTTCAGGCTTCGGACCCTGTGGCAAAGACACAACCCATTTTTCAGGCTTGGTACCCTGTGGCAAAGAGACCCCAATTTTCAGGCTTGGGATCCTGTGGCAAAGAGACCCCATTTTTCAGGGTTCGGACCCTGTAGCGAAGAGACCCCATTTTTCAGGGTTTGGACCCTGTGGCGAAGACAACCCATTTTTCAGTCTTGGGATCCTGTGCCAAAGAGACCCCATTTTTCAGGCTTGGGATCCTGTGCTAAAAAAACCTAATTTTTCAGGCTTGGGATCCTGTGCCAAAGAAACCCCATATGTCAGGCTTGGGATCCTGTGCCAAAGAAACCCCATTTTTTACCCGTGGCTGTTATTGCATGGCTATCGGGCGTGGCCTCAAGGCGATGAGGTTACCGGTTCTTTGAGAACTGGTAGTGGCACAGCCACCATGGACCAACGCAATATTAATTTTATGTTGTAAGTTAGAAAATGTATCTTTTAGCCTTTAACAAGGTAAGCTTACAGCACTACTTCAGGCTTGGGATCCTGTAGCAAAGAAACCCCATTTTTCAGGCTTCGGAACCTGTGGCGAAGATACCCTATTTTTCAGGCTTCGGACCCTGTGGCAAAGAGACCCCATTTTTCAGGCTTGGGACCCTGTGGCAAAGAGACCTCATTTTTCAGGGTTTGGAACCTGTGGCAAAGATACCCCATTTTTCAGGCTTCGGACCCTGTGGCAAAGATACAACCCATTTTTCAGGCTTGGTACCCTGTGGCAAAGAGACCCCAATTTTCAGGCTTGGGATCCTGTGGCAAAGAGACCCCATTTTTCAGGGTTCGGACCCTGTAGCGAAGAGACCCCATTTTTCAGGGTTTGGACCCTGTGGCGAAGACAACCCATTTTTCAGGCTTGGGATCCTGTGCCAAAGAAACCCAATTTTTCAGGCTTGGGATCCTGTGCCAAAGAAACCCCATATGTCAGGCTTGGGATCCTGTGCCAAAGAAACCCCATTTTTTACCCGTGGCTGTTATTGCATGGCTATCGGGCGTGGCCTCAAGGCGATGAGGTTACCGGTTCTTTGAGAACTGGTAGTGGTACAGCCACCATGGACCAACGCAATATTAATTTTATGTTGTAAGTTAGAAAATGTATATTTTAGCCTTTAACAAGGTAAGCTTACAGCACTACTTCAGGCTTGGGATCCTGTAGCAAAGAAACCCCATTTTTCAGGCTTCGGAACCTGTGGCGAAGATACCCCATTTTTCAGGCTTCGGACCCTGTGGCAAAGAGACCCCATTTTTCAGGCTTGGGACCCTGTAGCAAAGAGACCTAATTTTTCAGGGTTCGGAACCTGTGGCAAAGATACCCCATTTTTCAGGCTTCGGACCCTGTGGTAAAGAGACAACCCATTTTTCAGGCTTGGGACCCTGTGGCAAGATACAACCCATTTTTCAGGCTTGGTACCCTGTGGCAAAGAGACCCCAATTTTCAGGCTTGGGATCCTGTGGCAAAGAGACCCCATTTTTCAGGCTTCGGACCCTGTAGCGAAGAGACCCCATTTTTCAGGGTTTGGACCCTGTGGCGAAGACAACCCATTTTTCAGTCTTGGGATCCTGTGCCAAAGAGACCCCATTTTTCAGGCTTGGGATCCTGTGCCAAAGAAACCCCATTTTTCAGGCTTGGGATCCTGTGCCAAAGAAACCCCATATGTCAGGCTTGGGATCCTGTGCCAAAGAAACCCCATTTTTTACCCGTGGCTGTTATTGCATGGCTATCGGGCGTGGCCTCAAGGCGATGAGGTTACCGGTTCTTTGAGAACTGGTAGTGGCACAGCCACCATGGACCAACGCAATATTAATTTTATGTTGTAAGTTAGAAAATGTATCTTTTAGCCTTTAACAAGGTAAGCTTACAGCACTACTTCAGGCTTGGGATCCTGTAGCAAAGAAACCCAATTTTTCAGGCTTCGGAACCTGTGGCGAAGATACCCCATTTTTCAGGCTTCGGACCCTGTGGCAAAGAGACCCCATTTTTCAGGCTTGGGACCCTGTGGCAAAGAGACCTCATTTTTCAGGGTTTGGAACCTGTGGCAAAGATACCCCATTTTTCAGGCTTCGGACCCTGTGGCAAAGATACAACCCATTTTTCAGGCTTGGTACCTTGTGGCAAAGAGACCCCAATTTTCAGGCTTGGGATCCTGTGACAAAGAGACCCCATTTTTCAGGGTTCGGACCCTGTAGCGAAGAGACCCAATTTTTCAGGGTTTGGGCCCTGTGGCGAAGACAACCCATTTTTCAGGCTTGGGATCCTGTGCCAAAGAGACCCCATTTTCCAGGCTTGGGATCCTGTGCCAAAGAAACCCCATTTTTCAGCCTTGGGATCCTGTGCCAAAGAAACCCCATATGTCAGGCTTGGGATCCTGTGCCAAAGAAACCCCATTTTTTACCCGTGGCTGTTATTGCATGGCTATCGTGCGTGGCCTCAAGGCGATGAGGTTACCGGTTCTTTGAGAACTGGTAGTGGCACAGCCACCATGGACCAACGCAATATTAATTTTATGTTGTAAGTTAGAAAATGTATCTTTTAGCCTTTAACAAGGTAAGCTTACAGCACTACTTCAGGCTTGGGATCCTGTAGCAAAGAAACCCCATTTTTCAGGCTTCGGAACCTGTGGCGAAGATAACCCATTTTTCAGGCTTCGGACCCTGTGGCAAAGAGACCCCATTTTTCAGGCTTGGGACCCTGTAGCAAAGAGACCAAATTTTTCAGGGTTCGGAACCTGTGGCAAAGATACCCCATTTTTCAGGCTTCGGACCCTGTGGTAAAGAGACAACCCATTTTCAGGCTTGGGACCCTGTGGCAAAGAGACAACCCATTTTTCAGGTTTGGGACCTTGTGGCAAAGAGACCCCATTTTTCAGGCTTCGGACCCTGTAGCGAAGAGACCCCATTTTTCAGGGTTCGTACCCTGTGGCGTAGACAACCCATTTTTCAGGCTTGGGATCCTGTGCCAAAGAGACCCCATTTTTCAGGCTTGGGATCCTGTGCCAATGAAACCCCATTTTTCTGGCTTGGGATCCTGTGCCAAAGAAACCCCATATGTCAGGCTTGGGATCATGTGCCAAAGAAACCCCATATGTCAGGCTTGGGATCCTGTGCCAAAGAAACCCCATTTTTTACCCGTGGCTGTTATTGCATGGCTATCGGGCGTGGCCTCAAGGCGATGAGGTTACCGGTTCTTTGAGAACTGGAAGTGGCACAGCCACCATGGACCAACGCAATATTAATTTTATGTTGTAAGTTAGAAAATGTATCTTTTAGCCTTTAACAAGGTAAGCTTACAGCACTACTTCAGGCTTGGGATCCTGTAGCAAAGAAACCCCATTTTTCAGGCTTCGGAACCTGTGGCGAAGATACCCCATTTTTCAGGCTTCGGACCCTGTGGCAAAGAGACCCCATTTTTCAGGCTTGGGACCCTGTAGCAAAGAGACCTAATTTTTCAGGGTTCGGAACCTGTGGCAAAGATACCCCATTTTTCAGGCTTCGGACCCTGTGGTAAAGAGACAACCCATTTTTCAGGCTTGGGACCCTGTGGCAAAGAGACAACCCATTTTTCAGGCTTGGGACCTTCTGGCAAAGAGACCCCATTTTTCAGGCTTCGGACCCTGTAGCGAAGAGACCCCATTTTTCAGGGTCCGGACCCTGTGGCGTAGACAACCCATTTTTCAGTCTTGGGATCCTGTGCCAAAGAGACCCCATTTTTCAGGCTTGGGATCCTATGCCAAAGAAACCCCATTTTTCAGGCTTGGGATCCTGTGCCAAAGAAACCCCATATGTCAGGCTTGGGATCCTGTGCCAAAGAAACCCCATTTTTTACCCGTGACTGTTATTGCATGGCTATCGGGCGTGGCCTCAAGGCGATGAGGTTACCGGTTCTTTGAGAACTGGTAGTGGCACAGCCACCATGGACCAACGCAATATTAATTTTATGTTGTAAGTTAGAAAATGTATCTTTTAGCCTTTAACAAGGTAAGCTTACAGCACTACTTCAGGCTTGGGATCCTGTAGCAAAGAAACCCCATTTTTCAGGCTTCGGAACCTGTGGCGAAGATACCCCATTTTTCAGGCTTCGGACCCTGTGGCAAAGAGACCCCATTTTTCAGGCTTGGGACCCTGTGGCAAAGATACCCCATTTTTCAGGCTTCGGACCCTGTGGCAAAGACACAACCCATTTTTCAGGCTTGGTACCCTGTGGCAAAGAGACCCCATTTTTCAGGGTTCGGACCCTGTAGCGAAGAGACCCCATTTTTCAGGGTTTGGACCCTGTGGCGAAGACAACCCATTTTTCAGTCTTGGGATCCTGTGCCAAAGAGACCCCATTTTTCAGGCTTGGGATCCTGTGCTAAAAAAACCTAATTTTTCAGGCTTGGGATCCTGTGCCAAAGAAACCCCATATGTCAGGCTTGGGATCTTGTGCCAAAGAAACCCATTTTTTACCCGTGGCTGTTATTGCATGGCTATCGGGCGTGGCCTCAAGGCGATGAGGTTACCGGTTCTTTGAGAACTGGTAGTGGCACAGCCACCATGGACCAACGCAATATTAATTTTATGTTGTAAGTTAGAAAATGTATCTTTTAGCCTTTAACAAGGTAAGCTTACAGCACTACTTCAGGCTTGGGATCCTGTAGCAAAGAAACCCCATTTTTCAGGCTTCGGAACCTGTGGCGAAGATACCCCATTTTTCAGGCTTCGGACCCTGTGGCAAAGAGACCCCATTTTTCAGGCTTGGGACCCTGTGGCAAAGAGACCTCATTTTTCAGGGTTCGGAACCTGTGGCAAAGATACCCCATTTTTCAGGCTTCGGACCCTGTGGTAAAGAGACAACCCATTTTTCAGGCTTGGGACCCTGTGGCAAAGAGACAACCCATTTTTCAGGCTTGGGACCTTCTGGCAAAGAGACCCCATTTTTCAGGCTTCGGACCCTGTAGCGAAGAGACCCCATTTTTCAGGGTTCGGACCCTGTGGCGTAGACAACCCATTTTTCAGTCTTGGGATCCTGTGCCAAAGAGACCCCATTTTTCAGGCTTGGGATCCTGTGCCAAAGAAACCCCATTTTTCAGGCTTTGGATCCTGTGCCAAAGAAACCCCATATGTCAGGCTTGGGATCCTGTGCCAAAGAAACCCCATTTTTTACCCGTGACTGTTATTGCATGGCTATCGGGCGTGGCCTCAAGGCGATGAGGTTACCGGTTCTTTGAGAACTGGTAGTGGCACAGCCACCATGGACCAACGCAATATTAATTTTATGTTGTAAGTTAGAAAATGTATCTTTTAGCCTTTAACAAGGTAAGCTTACAGCACTACTTCAGGCTTGGGATCCTGTAGCAAAGAAACCCCATTTTTCAGGCTTCGGAACCTGTGGCGAAGATACCCCATTTTTCAGGCTTCGGACCCTGTGGCAAAGAGACCCCATTTTTCAGGCTTGGGACCCTGTGGCAAAGATACCCCATTTTTCAGGCTTCGGACCCTGTGGCAAAGACACAACCCATTTTTCAGGCTTGGTACCCTGTGGCAAAGAGACCCCAATTTTCAGGCTTGGGATCCTGTGGCAAAGAGACCCCATTTTTCAGGGTTCGGACCCTGTAGCGAAGAGACCCCATTTTTCAGGGTTTGGACCCTGTGGCGAAGACAACCCATTTTTCAGTCTTGGGATCCTGTGCCAAAGAGACCCCATTTTTCAGGCTTGGGATCCTGTGCTAAAAAAACCTAATTTTTCAGGCTTGGGATCCTGTGCCAAAGAAACCCCATATGTCAGGCTTGGGATCCTGTGCCAAAGAAACCCCATTTTTTACCCGTGGCTGTTATTGCATGGCTATCGGGCGTGGCCTCAAGGCGATGAGGTTACCGGTTCTTTGAGAACTGGTAGTGGCACAGCCACCATGGACCAACGCAATATTAATTTTATGTTGTAAGTTAGAAAATGTATCTTTTAGCCTTTAACAAGGTAAGCTTACAGCACTACTTCAGGCTTGGGATCCTGTAGCAAAGAAACCCCATTTTTCAGGCTTCGGAACCTGTGGCGAAGATACCCTATTTTTCAGGCTTCGGACCCTGTGGCAAAGAGACCCCATTTTTCAGGCTTGGGACCCTGTGGCAAAGAGACCTCATTTTTCAGGGTTTGGAACCTGTGGCAAAGATACCCCATTTTTCAGGCTTCGGACCCTGTGGCAAAGATACAACCCATTTTTCAGGCTTGGTACCCTGTGGCAAAGAGACCCCAATTTTCAGGCTTGGGATCCTGTGGCAAAGAGACCCCATTTTTCAGGGTTCGGACCCTGTAGCGAAGAGACCCCATTTTTCAGGGTTTGGACCCTGTGGCGAAGACAACCCATTTTTCAGGCTTGGGATCCTGTGCCAAAGAAACCCCATTTTTCAGGCTTGGGATCCTGTGCCAAAGAAACCCCATATGTCAGGCTTGGGATCCTGTGCCAAAGAAACCCCATTTTTTACCCGTGGCTGTTATTGCATGGCTATCGGGCGTGGCCTCAAGGCGATGAGGTTACCGGTTCTTTGAGAACTGGTAGTGGTACAGCCACCATGGACCAACGCAATATTAATTTTATGTTGTAAGTTAGAAAATGTATATTTTAGCCTTTAACAAGGTAAGCTTACAGCACTACTTCAGGCTTGGGATCCTGTAGCAAAGAAACCCCATTTTTCAGGCTTCGGAACCTGTGGCGAAGATACCCCATTTTTCAGGCTTCGGACCCTGTGGCAAAGAGACCCCATTTTTCAGGCTTGGGACCCTGTAGCAAAGAGACCTAATTTTTCAGGGTTCGGAACCTGTGGCAAAGATACCCCATTTTTCAGGCTTCGGACCCTGTGGTAAAGAGACAACCCATTTTTCAGGCTTGGGACCCTGTGGCAAGATACAACCCATTTTTCAGGCTTGGTACCCTGTGGCAAAGAGACCCCAATTTTCAGGCTTGGGATCCTGTGGCAAAGAGACCCCATTTTTCAGGCTTCGGACCCTGTAGCGAAGAGACCCCATTTTTCAGGGTTTGGACCCTGTGGCGAAGACAACCCATTTTTCAGTCTTGGGATCCTGTGCCAAAGAGACCCCATTTTTCAGGCTTGGGATCCTGTGCCAAAGAAACCCCATTTTTCAGGCTTGGGATCCTGTGCCAAAGAAACCCCATATGTCAGGCTTGGGATCCTGTGCCAAAGAAACCCCATTTTTTACCCGTGGCTGTTATTGCATGGCTATCGGGCGTGGCCTCAAGGCGATGAGGTTACCGGTTCTTTGAGAACTGGTAGTGGCACAGCCACCATGGACCAACGCAATATTAATTTTATGTTGTAAGTTAGAAAATGTATCTTTTATTTAGCCTTTAACAAGGTAAGCTTACAGCACTACTTCAGGCTTGGGATCCTGTAGCAAAGAAACCCAATTTTTCAGGCTTCGGAACCTGTGGCGAAGATACCCCATTTTTCAGGCTTCGGACCCTGTGGCAAAGAGACCCCATTTTTCAGGCTTGGGACCCTGTGGCAAAGAGACCTCATTTTTCAGGGTTTGGAACCTGTGGCAAAGATACCCCATTTTTCAGGCTTCGGACCCTGTGGCAAAGATACAACCCATTTTTCAGGCTTGGTACCTTGTGGCAAAGAGACCCCAATTTTCAGGCTTGGGATCCTGTGACAAAGAGACCCCATTTTTCAGGGTTCGGACCCTGTAGCGAAGAGACCCCATTTTTCAGGGTTTGGGCCCTGTGGCGAAGACAACCCATTTTTCAGGCTTGGGATCCTGTGCCAAAGAGACCCCATTTTCCAGGCTTGGGATCCTGTGCCAAAGAAACCCCATTTTTCAGCCTTGGGATCCTGTGCCAAAGAAACCCCATATGTCAGGCTTGGGATCCTGTGCCAAAGAAACCCCATTTTTTACCCGTGGCTGTTATTGCATGGCTATCGTGCGTGGCCTCAAGGCGATGAGGTTACCGGTTCTTTGAGAACTGGTAGTGGCACAGCCACCATGGACCAACGCAATATTAATTTTATGTTGTAAGTTAGAAAATGTATCTTTTAGCCTTTAACAAGGTAAGCTTACAGCACTACTTCAGGCTTGGGATCCTGTAGCAAAGAAACCCCATTTTTCAGGCTTCGGAACCTGTGGCGAAGATAACCCATTTTTCAGGCTTCGGACCCTGTGGCAAAGAGACCCCATTTTTCAGGCTTGGGACCCTGTAGCAAAGAGACCTAATTTTTCAGGGTTCGGAACCTGTGGCAAAGATATCCCATTTTTCAGGCTTTGGACCCTGTGGTAAAGAGACAACCCATTTTTCAGGCTTGGGACCCTGTGGCAAAGAGACAACCCATTTTTCAGGCTTGGGACCTTGTGGCAAAGAGACCCCATTTTTCAGGCTTCGGACCCTGTAGCGAGGAGACCCCATTTTTCTGGGTTCGGACCCTGTGGCGTAGACAACCCATTTTTCAGGCTTGGGATCCTGTGCCAAAGAGACCCCATTTTTCAGGCTTGGGATCCTGTGCCAAAGAAACCCCATTTTTCAGGCTTGGGATCCAGTGCCAAAGAAACCCCATATGTCAGGCTTGGGATCCTGTGCCAAAGAAACCCCATATGTCAGGCTTGGGATCCTGTGCCAAAGAAACCCCATTTTTTACCCGTGGCTGTTATTGCATGGCTATCGGGCGTGGCCTCAAGGCGATGAGGTTACCGGTTCTTTGAGAACTGGTAGTGGCACAGCCACCATGGACCAACGCAATATTAATTTTATGTTGTAAGTTAGAAAATTTATCTTTTAGCCTTTAACAAGGTAAGCTTACAGCACTACTTCAGGCTTGGGATCCTGTAGCAAAGAAACCCCATTTTTCAGGCTTCGGAACCTGTGGCGAAGATACCCCATTTTTCAGGCTTCGGACCCTGTGGCAAAGAGACCCCATTTTTCAGGCTTGGGACCCTGTGGCAAAGATACCCCATTTTTCAGGCTTCGGACCCTGTGGCAAAGATACAACCCATTTTTCAGGCTTGGTACCCTGTGGCAAAGAGACCCCAATTTTCAGGGTTGGGATCCTGTGGCAAAGAGACCCCATTTTTCAGGGTTCGGACCCTGTAGCGAAGAGACCCCATTTTTCAAGGTTTGGACCCTGTGGCGAAGACAACCCATTTTTCAGTCTTGGGATCCTGTGCCAAAGAGACCCCATTTTCCAGGCTTGGGATCCTGTGCCAAAGAAACCCCATTTTTTAGGCTTGGGATCCTGTGCCAAAGAAACCCCATATGTCAGGCTTGGGATCCTGTGCCAAAGAAACCCCATTTTTTACCCGTGGCTGTTATTGCATGGCTATCGGGCGTGGCCTCAAGGCGATGAGGTTACCGGTTCTTTGAGAACTGGTAGTGGCACAGCCACCATGGACCAACGCAATATTAATTTTATGTTGTAAGTTAGAAAATGTATCTTTTAGCCTTTAACAAGGTAAGCTTACAGCACTACTTCAGGCTTGGGATCCTGTAGCAAAGAAACCCCATTTTTCAGGCTTCGGAACCTGTGGCGAAGATACCCCATTTTTCAGGCTTCGGACCCTGTGGCAAAGAGACCCCATTTTTCAGGCTTGGGACCCTGTGGCAAAGAGACCTCATTTTTCAGGGTTTGGAACCTGTGGCAAAGATACCCCATTTTTCAGGCTTCGGACCCTGTGGCAAAGAGACCCCATTTTTCAGGCTTGGTACCCTGTGACAAAGAGACCCCAATTTTCAGGCTTGGGATCCTGTGGCAAAGAGACCCCATTTTTCAGGGTTCGGACCCTGTAGCGAAGAGACCCCATTTTTCAGGGTTTGGACCCTGTGGCGAAGACAACCCATTTTTCAGGCTTGGGATCCTGTGCCAAAGAAACCCCATTTTTCAGGCTTGGGATCCTGTGCCAAAGAAACCCCATATGTCAGGCTTGGGATCCTGTGCCAAAGAAACCCCATTTTTTACCCGTGGCTGTTATTGCATGGCTATCGGGCGTGGCCTCAAGGCGATGAGGTTACCGGTTCTTTGAGAACTGGTAGTGGCACAGCCACCATGGACCAACGCAATATTAATTTTATGTTGTAAGTTAGAAAATGTATCTTTTAGCCTTTAACAAGGTAAGCTTACAGCACTACTTCAGGCTTGGGATCCTGTAGCAAAGAAACCCCATTTTTCAGGCTTCGGAACCTGTGGCGAAGATACCCCATTTTTCAGGCTTCGGACCCTGTGGCAAAGAGACCCCATTTTTCAGGCTTGGGACCCTGTAGCAAAGAGACCTAATTTTTCAGGGTTCGGAACCTGTGGCAAAGATACCCCATTTTTCAGGCTTCGGACCCTGTGGTAAAGAGACAACCCATTTTTCAGGCTTGGGACCCTGTGGCAAAGAGACAACCCATTTTTCAGGCTTGGGACCTTCTGGCAAAGAGACCCCATTTTTCAGGCTTCGGACCCTGTAGCGAAGAGACCCCATTTTTCAGGGTTCGGACCCTGTGGCGTAGACAACCCATTTTTCAGTCTTGGGATCATGTGCCAAAGAGACCCCATTTTTCAGTCTTGGGATCCTGTGCCAAAGAGACCCCATTTTTCAGGCTTGGGATCCTGTGCCAAAGAAACCCCATTTTTCAGGCTTCGGATCCTGTGCCAAAGAAACCCCATATGTCAGGCTTGGGATCCTGTGCCAAAGAAACCCCATTTTTTACCCGTGGCTGTTATTGCATGGCTATCGGGCGTGGCCTCAAGGCGATGAGGTTACCGGTTCTTTGAGAACTGGTAGTGGCACAGCCACCATGGACCAACGCAATATTAATTTTATGTTGTAAGTTAGAAAATGTATCTTTTAGCCTTTAACAAGGTAAGCTTACAGCACTACTTCAGGCTTGGGATCCTGTAGCAAAGAAACCCCATTTTTCAGGCTTCGGAACCTGTGGCGAAGATACCCCATTTTTCAGGCTTCGGACCCTGTGGCAAAGAGACCCCATTTTTCAGGCTTGGGACCCTGTGGCAAAGATACCCCATTTTTCAGGCTTCGGACCCTGTGGCAAAGATACAACCCATTTTTCAGGCTTGGTACCCTGTGGCAAAGAGACCCCAATTTTCAGGCTTGGGATCCTGTGGTAAAGAGACCCCATTTTTCATGGTTCGGACCCTGTAGCGAAGAGACCCCATTTTTCAGGGTTTGGACCCTGTGGCGAAGACAACCCATTTTTCAGTCTTGGGATCCTGTGCCAAAGAGACCCCATTTTTCAGGCTTGGGATCCTGTGCCAAAGAAACCCCATTTTTCAGGCTTGGGATCCTGTGCCAAAGAAACCCCATATGTCAGGCTTGGGATCCTGTGCCAAAGAAACCCCATTTTTTACCCGTGGCTGTTATTGCATGGCTATTGGGCGTGGCCTCAAGGCGATGAGGATACCGGTTCTTTGAGAACTGGTAGTGACACAGCCACCATGGACCAACGCAATATTAATTTTATGTTGTAAGTTAGAAAATGTATCTTTTAGCCTTTAACAAGGTAAGCTTACAGCACTACTTCAGGCTTGGGATCCTGTAGCAAAGAAACCCCATTTTTCAGGCTTCGGAACCTGTGGCGAAGATACCCCATTTTTCAGGCTTCGGACCCTGTGGCAAAGAGACCCCATTTTTCAGGCTTGGGACCCTGTGGCAAAGAGACCTCATTTTTCAGGGTTCGGAACCTGTGGCAAAGATACCCCATTTTTCAGGCTTCGGACCCTGTGGCAAAGATACAACCCATTTTTCAGGCTTGGTACCCTGTGGCAAAGAGACCCCAATTTTCAGGCTTGGGATCCTGTGGCAAAGATACCCCATTTTTCAGGGTTCGGACCCTGTAGCGAAGAGACCCCATTTTTCAGGGTTTGGACCCTGTGGCGAAGACAACCCATTTTTCAGGCTTGGGATCCTGTGCCAAAGAAACCCCATTTTCCAGGCTTGGGATCCTGTGCCAAAGAAACCAAATTTTTCAGGCTTGGGATCCTGTGCCAAAGAAACCCCATATGTCAGGCTTGGGATCCTGTGCCAAAGAAACCCCATTTTTTACCCGTGGCTGTTATTGCATGCTATCGGGCGTGGCCTCAAGGCGATGAGGTTACCGGTTCTTTGAGAACTGGTAGTGGCACAGCCACCATGGACCAACGCAATATTAATTTTATGTTGTAAGTTAGAAAATGTATCTTTTAGCCTTTAACAAGGTAAGCTTACAGCACTACTTCAGGCTTGGGATCCTGTAGCAAAGAAACCCCATTTTTCAGGCTTCGGAACCTGTGGCGAAGATACCCCATTTTTCAGGCTTCGGACCCTGTGGCAAAGAGACCCCATTTTTCAGGCTTGGGACCCTGTAGCAAAGAGACCTAATTTTTCAGGGTTCGGAACCTGTGGCAAAGATACCCCATTTTTCAGGCTTCGGACCCTGTGGTAAAGAGACAACCCATTTTTCAGGCTTGGGACCCTGTGGCAAAGAGACAACCCATTTTTCAGGCTTGGGACCTTCTGGCAAAGAGACCCCATTTTTCAGGCTTCGGACCCTGTAGCGAAGAGACCCCATTTTTCAGGGTTCGGACCCTGTGGCGTAGACAACCCATTTTTCAGTCTTGGGATCCTGTGCCAAAGAGACCCCATTTTTCAGGCTTGGGATCCTGTGTCAAAGAAACCCCATTTTTCAGGCTTGGGATCCTGTGCCAAAGAAACCCCATATGTCAGGCTTGGGATCCTGTGCCAAAGAAACCCCATTTTTTACCCGTGACTGTTATTGCATGGCTATCGGGCGTGGCCTCAAGGCGATGAGGTTACCGGTTCTTTGAGAACTGGTAGTGGCACAGCCACCATGGACCAACGCAATATTAATTTTATGTTGTAAGTTAGAAAATGTATCTTTTAGCCTTTAACAAGGTAAGCTTACAGCACTACTTCAGGCTTGGGATCCTGTAGCAAAGAAACCCCATTTTTCAGGCTTCGGAACCTGTGGCGAAGATACCCCATTTTTCAGGCTTCGGACCCTGTGGCAAAGAGACCCCATTTTTCAGGCTTGGGACCCTGTGGCAAAGATACCCCATTTTTCAGGCTTCGGACCCTGTGGCAAAGACACAACCCATTTTTCAGGCTTGGTACCCTGTGGTAAAGAGACCCCAATTTTCAGGCTTGGGATCCTGTGGCAAAGAGACCCCATTTTTCAGGGTTCGGACCCTGTAGCGAAGAGACCCCATTTTTCAGGGTTTGGACCCTGTGGCGAAGACAACCCATTTTTCAGTCTTGGGATCCTGTGCCAAAGAGACCCCATTTTTCAGGCTTGGGATCCTGTGCTAAAAAAACCTCATTTTTCAGGCTTGGGATCCTGTGCCAAAGAAACCCCATATGTCAGGCTTGGGATCCTGTGCCAAAGAAACCCCATTTTTTACCCGTGGCTGTTATTGCATGGCTATCGGGCGTGGCCTCAAGGCGATGAGGTTACCGGTTCTTTGAGAACTGGTAGTGGCACAGCCACCATGGACCAACGCAATATTAATTTTATGTTGTAAGTTAGAAAATGTATCTTTTAGCCTTTAACAAGGTAAGCTTACAGCACTACTTCAGGCTTGGGATCCTGTAGCAAAGAAACCCCATTTTTCAGGCTTCGGAACCTGTGGCGAAGATACCCCATTTTTCAGGCTTCGGACCCTGTGGCAAAGAGACCCCATTTTTCAGGCTTGGGACCCTGTGGCAAAGAGACCTCATTTTTCAGGGTTTGGAACCTGTGGCAAAGATACCCCATTTTTCAGGCTTCGGACCCTGTGGCAAAGATACAACCCATTTTTCAGGCTTGGTACCCTGTGGCAAAGAGACCCCAATTTTCAGGCTTGGGATCCTGTGGCAAAGAGACGCCATTTTTCAGGGTTCGGACCCTGTAGCGAAGAGACCCCATTTTTCAGGGTTTGGACCCTGTGGCGAAGACAACCCATTTTTCAGGCTTGGGATCCTGTGCCAAAGAAACCCCATTTTTCAGGCTTGGGATCCTGTGCCAAAGAAACCCCATATGTCAGGCTTGGGATCCTGTGCCAAAGAAACCCCATTTTTTACCCGTGGCTGTTATTGCATGGCTATCGGGCGTGGCCTCAAGGCGATGAGGTTACCGGTTCTTTGAGAACTGGTAGTGGTACAGCCACCATGGACCAACGCAATATTAATTTTATGTTGTAAGTTAGAAAATGTATCTTTTAGCCTTTAACAAGGTAAGCTTACAGCACTACTTCAGGCTTGGGATCCTGTAGCAAAGAAACCCCATTTTTCAGGCTTCGGAACCTGTGGCGAAGATACCCCATTTTTCAGGCTTCGGACCCTGTGGCAAAGAGACCCCATTTTTCAGGCTTGGGACCCTGTAGCAAAGAGACCTAATTTTTCAGGGTTCGGAACCTGTGGCAAAGATAACCCATTTTTCAGGCTTCGGACCCTGTGGTAAAGAGACAACCCATTTTTCAGGCTTGGGACCCTGTGGCAAAGAGACAACCCATTTTTCAGGCTTGGGACCTTGTGGCAAAGAGACCCCATTTTTCAGGCTTCGGACCCTGTAGCGAAGAGACCCCATTTTTCAGGGTTCGGACCCTGTGGCGTAGACAACCAATTTTTCAGTCTTGGGATCCTGTGCCAAAGAGACCCCATTTTTCAGGCTTGGGATCCTGTGCCAAAGAAACCCCATTTTTCAGGCTTGGGATCCTGTGGCAAAGAGACCCCATATGTCAGGCTTGGGATCCTGTGCCAAAGAAACCCCATTTTTTACCCGTGGCTGTTATTGCATGGCTATCGGGTGTGGCCTCAAGGCGATGAGGTTACCGGTTCTTTGAGAACTGGTAGTGGCACAGCCACCATGGACCAACGCAATATTAATTTTATGTTGTAAGTTAGAAAATGTATCTTTTAGCCTTTAACAAGGTAAGCTTACAGCACTACTTCAGGCTTGGGATCCTGTAGCAAAGAAACCCCATTTTTCAGGCTTCGGAACCTGTGGCGAAGATACCCCATTTTTCAGGCTTCGGACCCTGTGGCAAAGAGACCCCATTTTTCAGGCTTGGGACCCTGTGGCAAAGATACCCCATTTTTCAGGCTTCGGACCCTGTGGCAAAGACACAACCCATTTTTCAGGCTTGGTACCCTGTGGCAAAGAGACCCCAATTTTCAGGCTTGGGATCCTGTGGCAAAGAGACCCCATTTTTCAGGGTTCGGACCCTGTAGCGAAGAGACCCCATTTTTCAGGGTTTGGACCCTGTGGCGAAGACAACCCTTTTTTCAGTCTTGGGATCCTGTGCCAAAGAGACCCCATTTTTCAGGCTTGGGATCCTGTGCCAAAAAAACCTCATTTTTCAGGCTTGGGATCCTGTGCCAAAGAAACCCCATATGTCAGGCTTGGGATCCTGTGCCAAAGAAACCCCATTTTTTACCCGTGGCTGTTATTGCATGGCTATCGGGCGTGGCCTCAAAGCGATGAGGTTACCGGTTCTTTGAGAACTGGTAGTGGCACAGCCACCATGGACCAACGCAATATTAATTTTATGTTGTAAGTTAGAAAATGTATATTTTAGCCTTTAGCAAGGTAAGCTTACAGCACTACTTCAGGCTTGGGATCCTGTAGCAAAGAAACCCCATTTTTCAGGCTTCGGAACCTGTGGCGAAGATACCCCATTTTTCAGGCTTCGGACCCTGTGGCAAAGAGACCCCATTTTTCAGGCTTGGGACCCTGTGGCAAAGAGACCTCATTTTTCAGGGTTTGGAACCTGTGGCAAAGATACCCCATTTTTCAGGCTTCGGACCCTGTGGCAAAGATACAACCCATTTTTCAGGCTTGGTACCCTGTGGCAAAGAGACTAGAGATGAGCGCCTGAAATTTTTCGGGTTTTGTGTTTTGGTTTTGGGTTCGGTTCCGCGGCCGTGTTTTGGGCTCGAACGCGTTTTGGCAAAACCTCACCGAATTTTTTTTGTCGGATTCGGGTGTGTTTTGGATTCGGGTGTTTTTTTCAAAAAACACTAAAAAACAGCTTAAATCATAGAATTTGGGGGTCATTTTGATCCCAAAGTATTATTAACCTCAAAAACCATAATTTACACTCATTTTCAGTCTATTCTGAATACCTCACACCTCACAATATTATTTTTAGTCCTAAAATTTGCACCGAGGTCGCTGTGTGAGTAAGATAAGCGACCCTAGTGGCCGACACAAACACCGGGCCCATCTAGGAGTGGCACTGCAGTGTCACGCAGGATGTCCCTTCCAAAAAACCCTCCCCAAACAGCACATGACGCAAAGAAAAAAAGAGGCGCAATGAGGTAGCTGT
Organism: Pseudophryne corroboree; assembly: GCF_028390025.1. Lineage (NCBI taxonomy): Eukaryota > Metazoa > Chordata > Amphibia > Anura > Myobatrachidae > Pseudophryne > Pseudophryne corroboree. Next base: position 155,850,221 of record NC_086448.1, on the reverse strand, counting down.
GTGAGTAAGATTAGCGACCCTAGTGGCCGACACAAACACCGGGCCCATCTAGGAGTGGCACTGCAGTGTCACGCAGGATGGCCCTTCCAAAAAACCCTCCCCAAACAGCACATGACGCAAAGAAAAAAAGAGGCGCAATGAGGTAGCTGTGTGAGTAAGATTAGCGACCCTAGTGGCCGACACAAACACCGGGCCCATCTAGGAGTGGCACTGCAGTGTCACGCAGGATGTCCCTTCCAAAAAACCCTCCCCAAACAGCACATGACGCAAAGAAAAAAAGAGGCTTTTTACTGATATTTGGTGTTTTGGATTTGACATGCTCTGTACTATGACATTGGGCATCGGCCTTGGCAGACGACGTTGCTGGCATTTCATCGTCTCGGCCATGACTAGTGGCAGCAGCTTCAGCACGAGGTGGAAGTGGATCTTGATCTTTCCCTAATTTTGGAACCTCAACATTTTTGTTCTCCATATTTTAATAGGCACAACTAAAAGGCACCTCAGGTAAACAATGGAGATGGATGGATTGGATACTAGTATACAATTATGGACGGGCTGCCGAGTGCCGACACAGAGGTAGCCACAGCCGTGAACTACCGCACTGTACTGTGTCTGCTGCTAATATATAGACTGGTTGATAAAGAGATAGTATACTCGTAACTAGTATGTATGTATAAAGAAAGAAAAAAAAACCACGGTTAGGTGGTATATACAATTATGGACGGGCTGCCGAGTGCCGACACAGAGGTAGCCACAGCCGTGAACTACCGCACTGTACTGTGTCTGCTGCTAATATATAGACTGGTTGATAAAGAGATAGTATACTCGTAACTAGTATGTATGTATAAAGAAAGAAAAAAAAACCACGGTTAGGTGGTATATACAATTATGGACGGGCTGCCGAGTGCCGACACAGAGGTAGCCACAGCCGTGAACTACCGCACTGTACTGTGTCTGCTGCTAATATATAGACTGGTTGATAAAGAGATAGTATACTCGTAACTAGTATGTATGTATAAAGAAAGAAAAAAAAACCACGGTTAGGTGGTATATACAATTATGGACGGGCTGCCGAGTGCCGACACAGAGGTAGCCACAGCCGTGAACTACCGCACTGTACTGTGTCTGCTGCTAATATAGACTGGTTGATAAAGAGATAGTATACTACTAATATTATATATACTGGTGGTCAGGTCACTGGTCACTAGTCACACTGGCAGTGGCACTCCTGCAGCAAAAGTGTGCACTGTTTAATTTTAATATAATATTATGTACTCCTGGCTCCTGCTATAACCTATAACTGGCACTGCAGTAGTGCTCCCCAGTCTCCCCCACAATTATAAGCTGTGTGAGCTGAGCAGTCAGACAGATATATAATATATATAGATGATGCAGCACACTGGCCTGAGCCTGAGCAGTGCACACAGATATGGTATGTGACTGACTGAGTCACTGTGTGTATCGCTTTTTTCAGGCAGAGAACGGATATATTAAATAAACTGCACTGTGTGTCTGGTGGTCACTCACTATATAATATATTATGTACTCCTGGCTCCTGCTATAACCTATAACTGGCACTGCAGTAGTGCTCCCCAGTCTCCCCCACAATTATAAGCTGTGTGAGCTGAGCAGTCAGACAGATATATATAATATTATATATAGATAATAGATGATGCAGCACACTGGCCTGAGCCTGAGCAGTGCACACAGATATGGTATGTGACTGAGTCACTGTGTGCTGTGTATCGCTTTTTTCAGGCAGAGAACGGATTATAAAGTAAACTGCACTGTCCTCACTAGTAAACTCTCTCCACTCAGTCTCTACACTTCTACAGTAACAGTACTCCTCCTAGTCAGCTCCAGTAAATCTCTCTCAGTCTCTTATAATCTAAATGGAGAGGACGCCAGCCACGTCCTCTCCCTATCAATCTCAATGCACGTGTGAAAATGGCGGCGACGCGCGGCTCCTTATATAGAATCCGAGTCTCGCGATAGAATCCGAGCCTCGCGAGAATCCGACAGCGTCATGATGACGTTCGGGCGCGCTCGGGTTAACCGAGCAAGGCGGGAAGATCCGAGTCGCTCGGACCCGTGAAAAAAAACATGAAGTTCTGGCGGGTTCGGATTCAGAGAAACCGAACCCGCTCATCTCTAAAAGAGACCCCAATTTTCAGGCTTGGAATCCTGTGGCAAAGAGACCCCATTTTTCAGGGTTCGGACCCTGTAGCGAAGAGACCCCATTTTTCAGGGTTTGGACCCTGTGGCGAAGACAACCCATTTTTCAGGCTTGGGATCCTGTGCCAAAGAAACCCCATTTTTCAGGCTTGGGATCCTGTGCCAAAGAAACCCCATATGTCAGGCTTGGGATCCTGTGCCAAAGAAACCCCATTTTTTACCCGTGGCTGTTATTGCATGGCTATCGGGCGTGGCCTCAAGGCGATGAGGTTACCGGTTCTTTGAGAACTGGTAGTGGCACAGCCACCATGGACCAACGCAATATTAATTTTATGTTGTAAGTTAGAAAATGTATCTTTTAGCCTTTAACAAGGTAAGCTTACAGCACTACTTCAGGCTTGGGATCCTGTAGCAAAGAAACCCCATTTTTCAGGCTTCGGAACCTGTGGCGAAGATACCCAATTTTTCAGGCTTCGGACCCTGTGGCAAAGAGACCCCATTTTTCAGGCTTGGGACCCTGTAGCAAAGAGACCTAATTTTTCAGGGTTCGGAACCTGTGGCAAAGATACCCAATTTTTCAGGCTTCGGACCCTGTGGTAAAGAGACAACCCATTTTTCAGGCTTGGGACCCTGTGGCAAAGAGACAACCCATTTTTCAGGCTTGGGACCTTCTGGCAAAGAGACCCCATTTTTCAGGCTTCGGACCCTGTAGCGAAGAGACCCCATTTTTCAGGGTTCGGACCCTGTGGCGTAGACAACCAATTTTTCAGTCTTGGGATCCTGTGCCAAAGAGACCCCATTTTTCAGGCTTGGGATCCTGTGCCAAAGAAACCCCATTTTTCAGGCTTGGGATCCTGTGCCAAAGAAACCCCATATGTCAGGCTTGGGATCCTGTGCCAAAGAAACCCCATTTTTTACCCGTGGCTGTTATTGCATGGCTATCGGGCGTGGCCTCAAGGCGATGAGGTTACCGGTTCTTTGAGAACTGGTAGTGGCACAGCCACCATGGACCAACGCAATATTAATTTTATGTTGTAAGTTAGAAAATGTATCTTTTAGCCTTTAACAAGGTAAGCTTACAGCACTACTTCAGGCTTGGGATCCTGTAGCAAAGAAACCCAATTTTTCAGGCTTCGGAACCTGTGGCGAAGATACCCCATTTTTGAGGCTTCGGACCCTGTGGCAAAGAGACCCCATTTTTCAGGCTTGGGACCCTGTGGCAAAGATACTCCATTTTTCAGGCTTCGGACCCTGTGGCAAAGATACAACCCATTTTTCAGGCTTGGTACCCTGTGGCAAAGAGACCCCAATTTTCAGGCTTGGGATCCTGTGGCAAAGAGACCCCATTTTTCAGGCTTCGGACCCTGTAGCGAAGAGACCCCATTTTTCAGGGTTTGGACCCTGCGGCGAAGACAACCCATTTTTCAGTCTTGGGATCCTGTGCCAAAGAGACCCCATTTTTCAGGCTTGGGATCCTGTGCCAAAGAAACCCCATTTTTCAGGCTTGGGATCCTGTGCCAAAGAAACCCCATATGTCAGGCTTGGGATCCTGTGCCAAAGAAACCCCATTTTTTACCCGTGGCTGTTATTGCATGGCTATCGGGCGTGGCCTCAAGGCGATGAGGTTACCGGTTCTTTGAGAACTGGTAGTGGCACAGCCACCATGGACCAACGCAATATTAATTTTATGTTGTAAGTTAGAAAATGTATCTTTTAGCCTTTAACAAGGTAAGCTTACAGCACTACTTCAGGCTTGGGATCCTGTAGCAAAGAAACCCAATTTTTCAGGTTTCGGAACCTGTGGCGAAGATACCCCATTTTTCAGGCTTCGGACCCTGTGGCAAAGAGACCCCATTTTTCAAGCTTGGGACCCTGTGGCAAAGAGACCTCATTTTTCAGGGTTTGGAACCTGTGGCAAAGATACCCCATTTTTCAGGCTTCGGACCCTGTGGCAAAGATACAACCCATTTTTCAGGCTTGGTACCTTGTGGCAAAGAGACCCCAATTTTCAGGCTTGGGATCCTGTGACAAAGAGACCCCATTTTTCAGGGTTCGGACCCTGTAGCGAAGAGACCCCATTTTTCAGGGTTTGGGCCCTGTGGCGAAGACAACCCATTTTTCAGGCTTGGAATCCTGTGCCAAAGAGACCCCATTTTCCAGGCTTGGGATCCTGTGCCAAAGAAACCCCATTTTTCAGCCTTGGGATCCTGTGCCAAAGAAACCCCATATGTCAGGCTTGGGATCCTGTGCCAAAGAAACCCCATTTTTTACCCGTGGCTGTTATTGCATGGCTATCGTGCGTGGCCTCAAGGCGATGAGGTTACCGGTTCTTTGAGAACTGGCAGTGGCACAGCCATCATGGACCAACGCAATATTAATTTTATGTTGTAAGTTAGAAAATGTATCTTTTAGCCTTTAACAAGGTAAGCTTACAGCACTACTTCAGGCTTGGGATCCTGTAGCAAAGAAACCCCATTTTTCAGGCTTCGGAACCTGTGGCGAAGATACCCAATTTTTCAGGCTTCGGACCCTGTGGCAAAGAGACCCAATTTTTCAGGCTTGGGACCCTGTAGCAAAGAGACCTAATCTTTCAGGGTTCGGAACCTGTGGCAAAGATACCCCATTTTTCAGGCTTCGGACCCTGTGGTAAAGAGACAACCCATTTTTCAGGCTTGGGACCCTGTGGCAAAGAGACAACCCATTTTTCAGGCTTGGGACATTCTGGCAAAGAGACCCCATTTTTCAGGCTTCGGACCCTGTAGCGAAGAGACCCCATTTTTCAGGGTTCGGACCCTGTGGCGTAGACAACCAATTTTTCAGTCTTGGGATCCTGTGCCAAAGAGACCCCATTTTTCAGGCTTGGGATCCTGTGCCAAAGAAACCCCATTTTTCAGGCTTGGGATCCTGTGCCAAAGAAACCCCATATGTCAGGCTTGGGATCCTGTGCCAAAGAAACCCCATTTTTTACCCGTGGCTGTTATTGCATGGCTATCGGGCGTGGCCTCAAGGCGATGAGGTTACCGGTTCTTTGAGAACTGGTAGTGGCACAGCCACCATGGACCAACGCAATATTAATTTTATGTTGTAAGTTAGAAAATGTATCTTTTAGCCTTTAACAAGGTAAGATTACAGCACTACTTCAGGCTTGGGATCCTGTAGCAAAGAAACCCAATTTTTCAGGCTTCGGAACCTGTGGCGAAGATACACCATTTTTGAGGCTTCGGACCCTGTGGCAAAGAGACCCCATTTTTCAGGCTTGGGACCCTGTGGCAAAGATACTCCATTTTTCAGGCTTCGGACCCTGTGGCAAAGATACAACCCATTTTTCAGGCTTGGTACCCTGTGGCAAAGAGACCCCAATTTTCAGGCTTGGGATCCTGTGGCAAAGAGACCCCATTTTTCAGGCTTCGGACACTGTAGCGAAGAGACCCTATTTTTCAGGGTTTGGACCCTGTGGCGAAGACAACCCATTTTTCAGTCTTGGGATCCTGTGCCAAAGAGACCCCATTTTTCAGGCTTGGGATCCTGTGCCAAAGAAACCCCATTTTTCAGGCTTGGGATCCTGTGCCAAAGAAACCCCATATGTCAGGCTTGGGATCCTGTGCCAAAGAAACCCCATTTTTTACCCGTGGCTGTTATTGCATGGCTATCGGGCGTGGCCTCAAGGCGATGAGGTTACCGGTTCTTTGAGAACTGGTAGTGGCACAGCCACCATGGACCAACGCAATATTAATTTTATGTTGTAAGTTAGAAAATGTATCTTTTAGCCTTTAACAAGGTAAGCTTACAGCACTACTTCAGGCTTGGGATCCTGTAGCAAAGAAACCCAATTTTTCAGGCTTCGGAACCTGTGGCGAAGATACCCCATTTTTCAGGCTTCGGACCCTGTGGCAAAGAGACCCCATTTTTCAGGCTTGGGACCCTGTGGCAAAGACACCTCATTTTTCAGGGTTTGGAACCTGTGGCAAAGATACCCCATTTTTCAGGCTTCGGACCCTGTGGCAAAGATACAACCCATTTTTCAGGCTTGGTACCTTGTGGCAAAGAGACCCCAATTTTCAGGCTTGGGATCCTGTGACAAAGAGACCCCATTTTTCAGGCTTCGGACCCTGTAGCGAGGAGACCCCATTTTTCTGGGTTCGGACCCTGTGGCGTAGACAACCCATTTTTCAGGCTTGGGATCCTGTGCCAAAGAGACCCCATTTTTCAGGCTTGGGATCCTGTGCCAAAGAAACCCAATTTTTCAGGCTTGGGATCCAGTGCCAAAGAAACCCCATATGTCAGGCTTGGGATCCTGTGCCAAAGAAACCCAATTTTTTACCCATGGCTGTTATTGCATGGCTATCGGGCGTGGCCTCAAGGCGATGAGGTTACCGGTTCTTTGAGAACTGGTAGTGGCACAGCCACCATGGACCAACGCAATATTAATTTTATGTTGTAAGTTAGAAAATTTATCTTTTAGCCTTTAACAAGGTAAGCTTACAGCACTACTTCAGGCTTGGGATCCTGTAGCAAAGAAACCCCATTTTTCAGGCTTCGGAACCTGTGGCGAAGATACCCCATTTTTCAGGCTTCGGACCCTGTGGCAAAGAGACCCCATTTTTCAGGCTTGGGACCCTGTGGCAAAGATACCCCATTTTTCAGGCTTCGGACCCTGTGGCAAAGATACAACCCATTTTTCAGGCTTGGTACCCTGTGGCAAAGAGACCCCAATTTTCAGGCTTGGGATCCTGTGGCAAAGAGACCCCATTTTTCAGGGTTCGGACCCTGTAGCGAAGAGACCCCATTTTTCAAGGTTTGGACCCTGTGGCGAAGACAACCCATTTTTCAGTCTTGGGATCCTGTGCCAAAGAGACCCCATTTTCCAGGCTTGGGATCCTGTGCCAAAGAAACCCCATTTTTTAGGCTTGGGATCCTGTGCCAAAGAAACCCCATATGTCAGGCTTGGGATCCTGTGCCAAAGAAACCCCATTTTTTACCCGTGGCTGTTATTGCATGGCTATCGGGCGTGGCCTCAAGGCGATGAGGTTACCGGTTCTTTGAGAACTGGTAGTGGCACAGCCACCATGGACCAACGCAATATTAATTTTATGTTGTAAGTTAGAAAATGTATCTTTTAGCCTTTAACAAGGTAAGCTTACAGCACTACTTCAGGCTTGGGATCCTGTAGCAAAGAAACCCCATTTTTCAGGCTTCGGAACCTGTGGCGAAGATACCCCATTTTTCAGGCTTCGGACCCTGTGGCAAAGAGACCCCATTTTTCAGGCTTGGGACCCTGTGGCAAAGAGACCTCATTTTTCAGGGTTTGGAACCTGTGGCAAAGATACCCCATTTTTCAGGCTTCGGACCCTGTGGCAAAGATACAACCCATTTTTCAGGCTTGGTACCCTGTGACAAAGAGACCCCAATTTTCAGGCTTGGGATCCTGTGGCAAAGAGACCCCATTTTTCAGGGTTCGGACCCTGTAGCGAAGAGACCCCATTTTTCAGGGTTTGGACCCTGTGGCGAAGACAAATCATTTTTCAGGCTTGGGATCCTGTGCCAAATAAACCCCATTTTTCAGGCTTGGGATCCTGTGCCAAAGAAACCCCATATGTCAGGCTTGGGATCCTGTGCCAAAGAAACCCCATTTTTTACCCGTGGCTGTTATTGCATGGCTATCGGGCGTGGCCTCAAGGCGATGAGGTTACCGGTTCTTTGAGAACTGGTAGTGGCACAGCCACCATGGACCAACGCAATATTAATTTTATGTTGTAAGTTAGAAAATGTATCTTTTAGCCTTTAACAAGGTAAGCTTACAGCACTACTTCAGGCTTGGGATCCTGTAGCAAAGAAACCCCATTTTTCAGGCTTCGGAACCTGTGGCGAAGATACCCCATTTTTCAGGCTTCGGACCCTGTGGCAAAGAGACCCCATTTTTCAGGCTTGGGACCCTGTAGCAAAGAGACCTAATTTTTCAGGGTTCGGAACCTGTGGCAAAGATACCCCATTTTTCAGGCTTCGGACCCTGTGGTAAAGAGACAACCCATTTTTCAGGCTTGGGACCCTGTGGCAAAGAGACAACCCATTTTTCAGGCTTGGGACCTTCTGGCAAAGAGACCCCATTTTTCAGGCTTCGGACCCTGTAGCGAAGAGACCCCATTTTTCAGGGTTCGGACCCTGTGGCGTAGACAACCCATTTTTCAGTCTTGGGATCCTGTGCCAAAGAGACCCCATTTTTCAGTCTTGGGATCCTGTGCCAAAGAGACCCCATTTTTCAGGCTTGGGATCCTGTGCCAAAGAAACCCCATTTTTCAGGCTTGGGATCCTGTGCCAAAGAAACCCCATATGTCAGGCTTGGGATCCTGTGCCAAAGAAACCCCATTTTTTACCCGTGGCTGTTATTGCATGGCTATCGGGCGTGGCCTCAAGGCGATGAGGTTACCGGTTCTTTGAGAACTGGTAGTGGCACAGCCACCATGGACCAACGCAATATTAATTTTATGTTGTAAGTTAGAAAATGTATCTTTTAGCCTTTAACAGGGTAAGCTTACAGCACTACTTCAGGCTTGGGATCCTGTAGCAAAGAAACCCCATTTTTCAGGCTTCGGAACCTGTGGCGAAGATACCCCATTTTTCAGGCTTCGGACCCTGTGGCAAAGAGACCCCATTTTTCAGGCTTGGGACCCTGTGGCAAAGATACCCCATTTTTCAGGCTTCGGACCCTGTGGCAAAGATACAACCCATTTTTCAGGCTTGGTACCCTGTGGCAAAGAGACCCCAATTTTCAGGCTTGGGATCCTGTGGTAAAGAGACCCCATTTTTCAGGGTTCGGACCCTGTAGCGAAGAGACCCCATTTTTCAGGGTTTGGACCCTGTGGCGAAGACAACCCATTTTTCAGTCTTGGGATCCTGTGCCAAAGAGACCCCATTTTTCAGGCTTGGGATCCTGTGCCAAAGAAACCCCATTTTTCAGGCTTGGGATCCTGTGCCAAAGAAACCCCATTTTTTACCCGTGGCTGTTATTGCATGGCTATCGGGCGTGGCCTCAAGGCGATGAGGTTACCGGTTCTTTGAGAACTGGTAGTGGCACAGCCACCATGGACCAACGCAATATTAATTTTATGTTGTAAGTTAGAAAATGTATCTTTTAGCCTTTAACAAGGTAAGCTTACAGCACTACTTCAGGCTTGGGATCCTGTAGCAAAGAAACCCCATTTTTCAGGCTTCGGAACCTGTGGCGAAGATACCCCATTTTTCAGGCTTCGGACCCTGTGGCAAAGAGACCCCATTTTTCAGGCTTGGGACCCTGTGGCAAAGAGACCTCATTTTTCAGGGTTTGAAATCTGTGGCAAAGATACCCCATTTTTCAGGCTTCGGACCCTGTGGCAAAGATACAACCCATTTTTCAGGCTTGGTACCCTGTGGCAAAGAGACCCAAATTTTCAGGCTTGGGATCCTGTCGCAAAGAGACCCCATTTTTCAGGGTTCGGACCCTGTAGCGAAGAGACCCCATTTTTCAGGGTTTGGGCCCTGTGGCGAAGACAACCCATTTTTCAGGCTTGGGATCCTGTGCCAAAGAGACCCCATTTTTCAGGCTTGGGATCCTGTGCCAAAGAAACCCCATTTTTCAGGCTTGGGATCCTGTGCCAAAGAAACCCCATGTGTCAGGCTTGGGATCCTGTGCCAAAGAAACCCCATTTTTTACCCGTGGCTGTTATTGCATGGCTATCGGGCGTGGCCTCAAGGCGATGAGGTTACCGGTTCTTTGAGAACTGGTAGTGGCACAGCCACCATGGACCAACGCAATATTAATTTTATGTTGTAAGTTAGAAAATGTATCTTTTAGCCTTTAACAAGGTAAGCTTACAGCACTACTTCAGGCTTGGGATCCTGTAGCAAAGAAACCCCATTTTTCAGGCTTCGGAACCTGTGGCGAAGATACCCAATTTTTCAGGCTTCGGACCCTGTGGCAAAGAGACCCCATTTTTCAGGCTTGGGACCCTGTAGCAAAGAGACCTAATTTTTCAGGGTTCGGAACCTGTTGCAAAGATACCCAATTTTTCAGGCTTCGGACCCTGTGGTAAAGAGACAACCCATTTTTCAGGCTTGGGACCCTGTGGCAAAGAGACAACCCATTTTTCAGGCTTGGGACCTTCTGGCAAAGAGACCCCATTTTTCAGGCTTCGGACCCTGTAGCGAAGAGACCCCATTTTTCAGGGTTCGGACCCTGTGGCGTAGACAACCAATTTTTCAGTCTTGGGATCCTGTGCCAAAGAGACCCCATTTTTCAGGCTTGGGATCCTGTGCCAAAGAAACCCCATTTTTCAGGCTTGGGATCCTGTGCCAAAGAAACCCCATATGTCAGGCTTGGGATCCTGTGCCAAAGAGACCCAATTTTTCAGGCTTGGGATCCTGTGCCAAAGAAACCCCATTTTTCAGGCTTGGGATCCAGTGCCAAAGAAACCCCATATGTCAGGCTTGGGATCCTGTGCCAAAGAAACCCCATTTTTTACCCGTGGCTGTTATTGCATGGCTATCGGGCGTGGCCTCAGGGCGATGAGGTTACCGGTTCTTTGAGAACTGGTAGTGGCACAGCCACCATGGACCAACGCAATATTAATTTTATGTTGTAAGTTAGAAAATGTATCTTTTAGCCTTTAACAAGGTAAGCTTACAGCACTACTTCAGGCTTGGGATCCTGTAGCAAAGAAACCCAATTTTTCAGGCTTCGGAACCTGTGGCGAAGATACCCCATTTTTGAGGCTTCGGACCCTGTGGCAAAGAGACCCCATTTTTCAGGCTTGGGACCCTGTGGCAAAGATACTCCATTTTTCAGGCTTCGGACCCTGTGGCAAAGATACAACCCATTTTTCATGCTTGGTACCCTGTGGCAAAGAGACCCCAATTCTCAGGCTTGGGATCCTGTGGCAAAGAGACCCCATTTTTCAGGCTTCGGACCCTGTAGCGAAGAGACCCCATTTTTCAGGGTTTGGACCCTGTGGCGAAGACAACCCATTTTTCAGTCTTGGGATCCTGTGCCAAAGAGACCCCATTTTTCAGGCTTGGGATCCTGTGCCAAAGAAACCCCATTTTTCAGGCTTGGGATCCTGTGCCAAAGAAACCCCATATGTCAGGCTTGGGATCCTGTGCCAAAGAAACCCCATTTTTTACCCGTGGCTGTTATTGCATGGCTATCGGGCGTGGCCTCAGGGCGATGAGGTTACCGGTTCTTTGAGAACTGGTAGTGGCACAGCCACCATGGACCAACGCAATATTAATTTTATGTTGTAAGTTAGAAAATGTATCTTTTAGCATTTAACAAGGTAAGCTTACAGCACTACTTCAGGCTTGGGATCCTGTAGCAAAGAAACCCAATTTTTCAGGCTTCGGAACCTGTGGCGAAGATACCCCATTTTTCAGGCTTCGGACCCTGTGGCAAAGAGACCCCATTTTTCAGGCTTGGGACCCTGTGGCAAAGAGACCTCATTTTTCAGGGTTTGGAACCTGTGGCAAAGATACCCCATTTTTCAGGCTTCGGACCCTGTGGCAAAGATACAACCCATTTTTCAGGCTTGGTACCTTGTGGCAAAGAGACCCCAATTTTCAGGCTTGGGATCCTGTGACAAAGAGACCCCATTTTTCAGGGTTCGGACCCTGTAGCGAAGAGACCCCATTTTTCAGGGTTTGGGCCCTGTGGCGAAGACAACCCATTTTTCAGGCTTGGGATCCTGTGCCAAAGAGACCCCATTTTCCAGGCTTGGGATCCTGTGCCAAAGAAACCCCATTTTTCAGCCTTGGGATCCTGTGCCAAAGAAACCCCATATGTCAGGCTTGGGATCCTGTGCCAAAGAAACCCCATTTTTTACCCGTGGCTGTTATTGCATGGCTATCGTGCGTGGCCTCAAGGCGATGAGGTTACCGGTTCTTTGAGAACTGGTAGTGGCACAGCCACCATGGACCAACGCAATATTAATTTTATGTTGTAAGTTAGAAAATGTATCTTTTAGCCTTTAACAAGGTAAGCTTACAGCACTACTTCAGGCTTGGGATCCTGTAGCAAAGAAACCCCATTTTTCAGGCTTCGGAACCTGTGGCGAAGATACCCAATTTTTCAGGCTTCGGACCCTGTGGCAAAGAGACCCCATTTTTCAGGCTTGGGACCCTGTAGCAAAGAGACCTAATTTTTCAGGGTTCGGAACCTGTGGCAAAGATACCCCATTTTTCAGGCTTCGGACCCTGTGGTAAAGAGACAACCCATTTTTCAGGCTTGGGACCCTGTGGCAAAGAGACAACCCATTTTTCAGGCTTGGGACATTCTGGCAAAGAGACCCCATTTTTCAGGCTTCGGACCCTGTAGCGAAGAGACCCCATTTTTCAGGGTTCGGACCCTGTGGCGTAGACAACCAATTTTTCAGTCTTGGGATCCTGTGCCAAAGAGACCCCATTTTTCAGGCTTGGGATCCTGTGCCAAAGAAACCCCATATGTCAGGCTTGGGATCCTGTGCCAAAGAAACCCCATTTTTTACCCGTGGCTGTTATTGCATGGCTATCGGGCGTGGCCTCAAGGCGATGAGGTTACCGGTTCTTTGAGAACTGGTAGTGGCACAGCCACCATGGACCAACGCAATATTAATTTTATGTTGTAAGTTAGAAAATGTATCTTTTAGCCTTTAACAAGGTAAGCTTACAGCACTACTTCAGGCTTGGGATCCTATAGCAAAGAAACCCAATTTTTCAGGCTTCGGAACCTGTGGCGAAGATACACCATTTTTGAGGCTTCGGACCCTGTGGCAAAGAGACCCCATTTTTCAGGCTTGGGACCCTGTGGCAAAGATACTCCATTTTTCAGGCTTCGGACCCTGTGGCAAAGATACAACCCATTTTTCAGGCTTGGTACCCTGTGGCAAAGAGACCCCAATTTTCAGGCTTGGGATCCTGTGGCAAAGAGACCCCATTTTTCAGGCTTCGGACACTGTAGCGAAGAGACCCCATTTTTCAGGGTTTGGACCCTGTGGCGAAGACAACCCATTTTTCAGTCTTGGGATCCTGTGCCAAAGAGACCCCATTTTTCAGGCTTGGGATCCTGTGCCAAAGAAACCCCATTTTTCAGGCTTGGGATCCTGTGCCAAAGAAACCCCATATGTCAGGCTTGGGATCCTGTGCCAAAGAAACCCCATTTTTTACCCGTGGCTGTTATTGCATGGCTATCGGGCGTGGCCTCAAGGCGATGAGGTTACCGGTTCTTTGAGAACTGGTAGTGGCACAGCCACCATGGACCAACGCAATATTAATTTTATGTTGTAAGTTAGAAAATGTATCTTTTAGCCTTTAACAAGGTAAGCTTACAGCACTACTTCAGGCTTGGGATCCTGTAGCAAAGAAACCCAATTTTTCAGGCTTCGGAACCTGTGGCGAAGATACCCCATTTTTCAGGCTTCGGACCCTGTGGCAAAGAGACCCCATTTTTCAGGCTTGGGACCCTGTGGCAAAGAGACCTCATTTTTCAGGGTTTGGAACCTGTGGCAAAGATACCCCATTTTTCAGGCTTCGGACCCTGTGGCAAAGATACAACCCATTTTTCAGGCTTGGTACCTTGTGGCAAAGAGACCCCAATTTTCAGGCTTGGGATCCTGTGACAAAGAGACCCCATTTTTCAGGCTTCGGACCCTGTAGCGAGGAGACCCCATTTTTCTTGGTTCGGACCCTGTGGCGTAGACAACCCATTTTTCAGGCTTGGGATCCTGTGCCAAAGAGACCCCATTTTTCAGGCTTGGGATCCTGTGCCAAAGAAACCCCATTTTTCAGGCTTGGGATCCAGTGCCAAAGAAACCCCATATGTCAGGCTTGGGATCCTGTGCCAAAGAAACCCAATTTTTTACCCATGGCTGTTATTGCATGGCTATCGGGCGTGGCCTCAAGGCGATGAGGTTACCGGTTCTTTGAGAACTGGTAGTGGCACAGCCACCATGGACCAACGCAATATTAATTTTATGTTGTAAGTTAGAAAATTTATCTTTTAGCCTTTAACAAGGTAAGCTTACAGCACTACTTCAGGCTTGGGATCCTGTAGCAAAGAAACCCCATTTTTCAGGCTTCGGAACCTGTGGCGAAGATACCCCATTTTTCAGGCTTCGGACCCTGTGGCAAAGAGACCCCATTTTTCAGGCTTGGGACCCTGTGGCAAAGATACCCCATTTTTCAGGCTTCGGACCCTGTGGCAAAGATACAACCCATTTTTCAGGCTTGGTACCCTGTGGCAAAGAGACCCCAATTTTCAGGCTTGGGATCCTGTGGCAAAGAGACCCCATTTTTCAGGGTTCGGACCCTGTAGCGAAGAGACCCCATTTTTCAAGGTTTGGACCCTGTGGCGAAGACAACCCATTTTTCAGTCTTGGGATCCTGTGCCAAAGAGACCCCATTTTCCAGGCTTGGGATCCTGTGCCAAAGAAACCCCATTTTTTAGGCTTGGGATCCTGTGCCAAAGAAACCCCATATGTCAGGCTTGGGATCCTGTGCCAAAGAAACCCCATTTTTTACCCGTGGCTGTTATTGCATGGCTATCGGGCGTGGCCTCAAGGCGATGAGGTTACCGGTTCTTTGAGAACTGGTAGTGGCACAGCCACCATGGACCAACGCAATATTAATTTTATGTTGTAAGTTAGAAAATGTATCTTTTAGCCTTTAACAAGGTAAGCTTACAGCACTACTTCAGGCTTGGGATCCTGTAGCAAAGAAACCCCATTTTTCAGGCTTCGGAACCTGTGGCGAAGATACCCCATTTTTCAGGCTTCGGACCCTGTGGCAAAGAGACCCCATTTTTCAGGCTTGGGACCCTGTGGCAAAGAGACCTCATTTTTCAGGGTTTGGAACCTGTGGCAAAGATACCCCATTTTTCAGGCTTCGGACCCTGTGGCAAAGATACAACCCATTTTTCAGGCTTGGTACCCTGTGACAAAGAGACCCCAATTTTCAGGCTTGGGATCCTGTGGCAAAGAGACCCCATTTTTCAGGGTTCGGACCCTGTAGCGAAGAGACCCCATTTTTCAGGGTTTGGACCCTGTGGCGAAGACAACCCATTTTTCAGGCTTGGGATCCTGTGCCAAAGAAACCCCATTTTTCAGGCTTGGGATCCTGTGCCAAAGAAACCCCATATGTCAGGCTTGGGATCCTGTGCCAAAGAAACCCCATTTTTTACCCGTGGCTGTTATTGCATGGCTATCGGGCGTGGCCTCAAGGCGATGAGGTTACCGGTTCTTTGAGAACTGGTAGTGGCACAGCCACCATGGACCAACGCAATATTAATTTTATGTTGTAAGTTAGAAAATGTATCTTTTAGCCTTTAACAAGGTAAGCTTACAGCACTACTTCAGGCTTGGGATCCTGTAGCAAAGAAACCCCATTTTTCAGGCTTCGGAACCTGTGGCGAAGATACCCCATTTTTCAGGCTTCGGACCCTGTGGCAAAGAGACCCCATTTTTCAGGCTTGGGACCCTGTAGCAAAGAGACCTAATTTTTCAGGGTTCGGAACCTGTGGCAAAGATACCCCATTTTTCAGGCTTCGGACCCTGTGGTAAAGAGTCAACCCATTTTTCAGGCTTGGGACCCTGTGGCAAAGAGACAACCCATTTTTCAGGCTTGGGACCTTCTGGCAAAGAGACCCCATTTTTCAGGCTTCGGACCCTGTAGCGAAGAGACCCCATTTTTCAGGGTTCGGACCCTGTGGCGTAGACAACCCATTTTTCAGTCTTGGGATCCTGTGCCAAAGAGACCCCATTTTTCAGTCTTGGGATCCTGTGCCAAAGAGACCCCATTTTTCAGGCTTGGGATCCTGTGCCAAAGAAACCCCATTTTTCAGGCTTGGGATCCTGTGCCAAAGAAACCCCATATGTCAGGCTTGGGATCCTGTGCCAAAGAAACCCCATTTTTTACCCGTGGCTGTTATTGCATGGCTATCGGGCGTGGCCTCAAGGCGATGAGGTTACCGGTTCTTTGAGAACTGGTAGTGGCACAGCCACCATGGACCAACGCAATATTAATTTTATGTTGTAAGTTAGAAAATGTATCTTTTAGCCTTTAACAAGGTAAGCTTACAGCACTACTTCAGGCTTGGGATCCTGTAGCAAAGAAACCCCATTTTTCAGGCTTCGGAACCTGTGGCGAAGATACCCCATTTTTCAGGCTTCGGACCCTGTGGCAAAGAGACCCCATTTTTCAGGCTTGGGACCCTGTGGCAAAGATACCCCATTTTTCAGGCTTCGGACCCTGTGGCAAAGATACAACCCATTTTTCAGGCTTGGTACCCTGTGGCAAAGAGACCCCAATTTTCAGGCTTGGGATCCTGTGGTAAAGAGACCCCATTTTTCATGGTTCGGACCCTGTAGCGAAGAGACCCCATTTTTCAGGGTTTGGACCCTGTGGCGAAGACAACCCATTTTTCAGTCTTGGGATCCTGTGCCAAAGAGACCCCATTTTTCAGGCTTGGGATCCTGTGCCAAAGAAACCCCATTTTTCAGGCTTGGGATCCTGTGCCAAAGAAACCCCATATGTCAGGCTTGGGATCCTGTGCCAAAGAAACCCCATTTTTTACCCGTGGCTGTTATTGCATGGCTATCGGGCGTGGCCTCAAGGCGATGAGGTTACCGGTTCTTTGAGAACTGGTAGTGGCACAGCCACCATGGACCAACGCAATATTAATTTTATGTTGTAAGTTAGAAAATGTATCTTTTAGCCTTTAACAAGGTAAGCTTACAGC
The DNA here is from genome assembly GCF_028390025.1 of Pseudophryne corroboree. Classification (NCBI taxonomy): domain Eukaryota; kingdom Metazoa; phylum Chordata; class Amphibia; order Anura; family Myobatrachidae; genus Pseudophryne; species Pseudophryne corroboree. Next base: position 155,833,312 of record NC_086448.1, on the reverse strand, counting down.
ACTACTTCAGGCTTGGGATCCTGTAGCAAAGAAACCCCATTTTTCAGGCTTCGGAACCTGTGGCGAAGATACCCCATTTTTCAGGCTTCGGACCCTGTGGCAAAGAGACCCCATTTTTCAGGCTTGGGACCCTGTGACAAAGAGACCTCATTTTTCAGGGTTTGAAATCTGTGGCAAAGATACCCCATTTTTCAGGCTTCGGACCCTGTGGCAAAGATACAACCCATTTTTCAGGCTTGGTACCCTGTGGCAAAGAGACCCCAATTTTCAGGCTTGGGATCCTGTCGCAAAGAGACCCCATTTTTCAGGGTTCGGACCCTGTAGCGAAGAGACCCCATTTTTCAGGGTTTGGGCCCTGTGGCGAAGACAACCCATTTTTCAGGCTTGGGATCCTGTGCCAAAGAGACCCCATTTTCCAGGCTTGGGATCCTGTGCCAAAGAAACCCCATTTTTCAGCCTTGGGATCCTGTGCCAAAGAATCCCCATATGTCAGGCTTGGGATCCTGTGCCAAAGAAACCCCATTTTTTACCCGTGGCTGTTATTGCATGGCTATCGTGCGTGGCCTCAAGGCGATGAGGTTACCGGTTCTTTGAGAACTGGTAGTGGCACAGCCACCATGGACCAACGCAATATTAATTTTATGTTGTAAGTTAGAAAATGTATCTTTTAGCCTTTAACAAGGTAAGCTTACAGCACTACTTCAGGCTTGGGATCCTGTAGCAAAGAAACCCCATTTTTCAGGCTTCGGAACCTGTGGCGAAGATAACCCATTTTTCAGGCTTCGGACCATGTGGCAAAGAGACCCCATTTTTCAGGCTTGGGACCCTGTAGCAAAGAGACCTAATTTTTCAGGGTTCGGAACCTGTGGCAAAGATACCCCATTTTTCAGGCTTCGGACCCTGTGGTAAAGAGACAACCCATTTTTCAAGCTTGGGACCCTGTGGCAAAGAGACAACCCATTTTTCAGGCATGGGACCTTGTGGCAAAGAGACCCCATTTTTCAGGCTTCGGACCCTGTAGCGAGGAGACCCCATTTTTCAGGGTTCGGACCCTGTGGCGTAGACAACCCATTTTTCAGGCTTGGGATCCTGTGCCAAAGAGACCCCATTTTTCAGGCTTGGGATCCTGTGCCAAAGAAACCCCATTTTTCAGGCTTGGGATCCAGTGCCAAAGAAACCCCATATGTCAGGCTTGGGATCCTGTGCCAAAGAAACCCCATTTTTTACCCGTGGCTGTTATTGCATGGCTATCGGGCGTGGCCTCAAGGCGATGAGGTTACCGGTTCTTTGAGAACTGGTAGTGGCACAGCCACCATGGACCAACGCAATATTAATTTTATGTTGTAAGTTAGAAAATTTATCTTTTAGCCTTTAACAAGGTAAGCTTACAGCACTACTTCAGGCTTGGGATCCTGTAGCAAAGAAACCCCATTTTTCAGGCTTCGGAACCTGTGGCGAAGATACCCCATTTTTCAGGCTTCGGACCCTGTGGCAAAGAGACCCCAATTTTCAGGCTTGGGACCCTGTGGCAAAGATACCCCATTTTTCAGGCTTCGGACCCTGTGGCAAAGATACAACCCATTTTTCAGGCTTGGTACCCTGTGGCAAAGAGACCCAAATTTTCAGGCTTGGGATCCTGTGGCAAAGAGACCCCATTTTTCAGGGTTCGGACCCTGTAGCAAAGAGACCCCATTTTTCAGGGTTTGGACCCCGTGGCGAAGACAACCCATTTTTCAGGCTTGGGATCCTGTGCCAAAGAAACCCCATTTTTCAGGCTTGGGATCCTGTGCCAAAGAAACCCCATATGTCAGGCTTGGGATCCTGTGCCAAAGAAACCCCATTTTTTACCCGTGGCTGTTATTGCATGGCTATCGGGCGTGGCCTCAAGGCGATGAGGTTACCGGTTCTTTGAGAACTGGTAGTGGCACAGCCACCATGGACCAACGCAATATTAATTTTATGTTGTAAGTTAGAAAATGTATCTTTTAGCCTTTAACAAGGTAAGCTTACAGCACTACTTCAGGCTTGGGATTCTGTAGCAAAGAAACCCCATTTTTCAGGCTTCGGAACCTGTGGCGAAGATACCCCATTTTTCAGGCTTCGGACCCTGTGGCAAAGAGTCCCCATTTTTCATGCTTGGGACCCTGTGGCAAAGAGACCTCATTTTTCAGGGTTCGGAACCTGTGGCAAAGATACAACCCATTTTTCAGGCTTGGTACCCTGTGGCAAAGAGACCCCAATTTTCAGGCTTGGGATCCTGTGGCAAAGAGACCCCATTTTTCAGGGTTCGGACCCTGTAGCGAAGAGACCCCATTTTTCAGGGTTTGGACCCTGTGGCGAAGACAACCCATTTTTCAGGCTTGGGATCCTGTGCCAAAGAAACCCCATTTTTCAGGCTTGGGATCCTGTGCCAAAGAAACCCCATATGTCAGGCTTGGGATCCTGTGCCAAAGAAACCCCATTTTTTACCCGTGGCTGTTATTGCATGGCTATCGGGCGTGGCCTCAAGGCGATGAGGTTACCGGTTCTTTGAGAACTGGTAGTGGCACAGCCACCAAGGACCAACGCAATATTAATTTTATGTTGTAAGTTAGAAAATGTATCTTTTAGCCTTTAACAAGGTAAGGTTACAGCACTACTTCAGGCTTGGGATCCTGTAGCAAAGAAACCCCATTTTTCAGGCTTCGGAACCTGTGGCGAAGATAACCCATTTTTCAGGCTTCGGACCCTGTGGCAAAGAGACCCCATTTTTCAGGCTTGGGACCCTGTAGCAAAGAGACCTAATTTTTCAGGGTTCGGAACCTGTGGCAAAGATACCCCATTTTTCAGGCTTGGGACCCTGTGGCAAAGAGACAACCCATTTTTTAGGCTTGGGACCTTGTGGCAAAGAGACCCCATTTTTCAGGGTTCGGACCCTGTAGCGAAGAGACCACATTTTTCAGGGTTCGGACCCTGTGGCGTAGACAACCCATTTTTCAGGCTTGGGATCCTGTGCCAAAGAGACCCAATTTTTCAGGCTTGGGATCCTGTGCCAAAGAAACCCCATTTTTCAGGCTTGGGATCCAGTGCCAAAGAAACCCCATATGTCAGGCTTGGGATCCTGTGCCAAAGAAACCCCATTTTTTACCCGTGGCTGTTATTGTATGGCTATCGGGCGTGGCCTCAAGGCGATGAGGTTACCGGTTCTTTGAGAACTGGTAGTGGCACAGCCACCATGGACCAACGCAATATTAATTTTATGTTGTAAGTTAGAAAATGTATCTTTTAGCCTTTAACAAGGTAAGCTTACAGCACTACTTCAGGCTTGGGATCCTGTAGCAAAGAAACCCCATTTTTCAGGCTTCGGAACCTGTGGCGAAGATACCCCATTTTTCAGGCTTCGGACCCTGTGGCAAAGAGACCCCATTTTTCAGGCTTGGGACCCTGTAGCAAAGAGACCTAATTTTTCAGGGTTCGGAACCTGTGGCAAAGATACCCAATTTTCAGGCTTCGGACCCTGTGGTAAAGAGACAACCCATTTTTCAGGCTTGGGACCCTGTGGCAAAGAGACAACCCATTTTTCAGGCTTGGGACCTTGTGGCAAAGAGACCCCATTTTTCAGGCTTCGGACCCTGTAGCGAGGAGACCCCATTTTTCAGGGTTCGGACCCTGTGGCGTAGACAACCCATTTTTCAGGCTTGGGATCCTGTGCCAAAGAGACCCAATTTTTCAGGCTTGGGATCCTGTGCCAAAGAAACCCCATTTTTCAGGCTTGGGATCCTGTGCCAAAGAAACCCCATATGTCAGGCTTGGGATCCTGTGCCAAAGAAACCCCATTTTTTACCCGTGGCTGTTATTGCATGCTATCGGGCGTGGCCTCAAGGCAATGAGGTTACTGGTTCTTTGAGAACTGGTAGTGGCACAGCCACCATGGACCAATGCAATATTAATTTTATGTTGTAAGTTAGAAAATGTATCTTTTAGCCTTTAACAAGGTAAGCTTACAGCACTACTTCAGGCTTAGGATCCTGTAGCAAAGAAACCCCATTTTTCAGGCTTCGGAACCTGTGGCGAAGATAATCCATTTTTCAGGCTTCGGACCCTGTGGCAAAGAGACCCCATTTTTCAGGCTTGGGACCCTGTAGCAAAGAGACCTAATTTTTCAGGGTTCGGAACCTGTGGCAAAGATACCCCATTTTTCAGGCTTCGGACCCTGTGGTAAAGAGACAACCCATTTTTCAGGCTTGGGACCCTGTGGAAAGAGACAACCCATTTTTCAGGCTTGGGACCTTGTGGCAAAGAGACCCCATTTTTCAGGCTTCGGACCCTGTAGCGAAGAGACCCCATTTTTCAGGGTTCGGACCCTGTGGCGTAGACAACCCATTTTTCAGGCTTGGGATCCTGTGCCAAAGAGACCCAATTTTTCAGGCTTGGGATCCTGTGCCAAAGAAACCCCATTTTTCAGGCTTGGGATCCAGTGCCAAAGAAACCCCATATGTCATTCTTGGGATCCTGTGCCAATGAAACCCCATTTTTTACCCGTGGCTGTTATTGCATGGCTATCGGGCGTGGCCTCAAGGTGATGAGGTTACCGGTTCTTTGAGAACTGGTAGTGGCACAGCCACCATGGACCAACGCAATATTAATTTTATGTTGTAAGTTAGAAAATGTATCTTTTAGCCTTTAACAAGGTAAGCTTACAGCACTACTTCAGGCTTGGGATCCTGTAGCAAAGAAACCCCATTTTTCAGGCTTCGGAACCTGTGGCGAAGATAGCCCATTTTTCAGGCTTCGGACCCAGTGGCAAAGAGACCCCATTTTTCAGGCTTTGGACCCTGTGGCAAAGATACCCCATTTTTCAGGCTTCGGACCCTGTGGCAAAGATACAACCCATTTTTCAGGCTTGGTACCCTGTGGCAAAGAGACCCCATTTTTCAGGCTTCGGAACCTGTGGCGAAGATACCCCATTTTTCAGGCTTCGGACCCTGTGGCAAAGAGACCCCATTTTTCAGGCTTGGGACCCTGTTGCAAAGAGACCTAATTTTTCAGGGTTCGGAACCTGTGGCAAAGATACCCCATTTTTCAGGCTTCGGACCCTGTGGCAAAGATACAACCCATTTTTCAGGCTTGGTACCCTGTGGCAAAGAGACCCCAATTTTCAGGCTTGGGATCCTGTGGCAAAGAGACCCCATTTTTCAGGGTTCAGACCCTGTAGCGAAGAGACCCCATTTTTCAGGGTTTGGGCCCTGTGGCGAAGACAACCCATTTTTCAGGCTTGGGATCCTGTGCCAAAGAGACCCCATTTTCCAGGCTTGGGATCCTGTGCCAATGAAACCCCATTTTTCAGGCTTGGGATCCTGTGCCAAAGAAACCCCATATGTCAGGCTTGGGATCCTGTGCCAAAGAAACCCCATTTTTTACCCGTGGCTGTTATTGCATGGCTATCGTGCGTGGCCTCAAGGCGATGAGGTTACCGGTTCTTTGAGAACTGGTAGTGGCACAGCCACCATGGACCAATGCAATATTAATTTTATGTTGTAAGTTAGAAAATGTATCTTTTAGCCTTTAACAAGGTAAGCTTACAGCACTACTTCAGGCTTGGGATCCTGTAGCAAAGAAACCCCATTTTTCAGGCTTCGGAACCTGTGGCGAAGATACCCCATTTTTCAGGCTTCGGACCCTGTGGCAAAGAAACCCCATTTTTCAGGCTTGGGACCCTGTAGCAAAGAGACCTAATTTTTCAGGGTTCGGAACCTGTGGCAAAGAGACCTAATTTTTCAGGGTTCGGAACCTGTGGCAAAGATACCCCATTTTTCTGGCTTCGGACCCTGTGGTAAAGAGACAACCCATTTTTCAGGCTTGGGACCCTGTGGCAAAGAGACAACCCATTTTTCAGGCTTGGGACCTTGTGGCAAAGAGACCCCATTTTTCAGGCTTCGGACCCTGTAGCGAAAAGACCCCATTTTTCAGGGTTCGGACCCTGTGGCGTAGACAACCCATTTTTCAGGCTTGGGATCCTGTGCCAAAGAGACCCAATTTTTCAGGCTTGGGATCCTGTGCCAAAGAAACCCCATTTTTCAGGCTTGGGATCCTGTGCCAAAGAAACCCCATATGTCAGGCTTGGGATCCTGTGCCAAAGAAACCCAATTTTTTACCCGTGGCTGTTATTGCATGGCTATCGGGCTTGGCCTCAAGGCTATGAGGTTACCAGTTCTTTGAGAACAGGTAGTGGCACAACCACCATGGACCAACGCAATATTATTTTATGTTGTAAGTTAGAAAATGTATCTTTTAGCCTTTAACAAGGTAAGCTTACATCACTACTTCAGGCTTGGGATCCTGTAGCAAAGAAACCCCATTTTTCAGGCTTCGGACCCTGTGGCAAAGAGACCCCATTTTTCAGGCTTGGGACCCTGTGGCAAAGAGACCTCATTTTTCAGGGTTCGGAACCTGTGGCAAAGATACCCCATTTTTCAGGCTTCGGACCCTGTGGCAAAGATACAACCCATTTTTCAGGCTTGGTACCCTGTGGCAAAGAGACCCCAATTTTCAGGCTTGGGATCCTGTGGCAAAGAGACCCCATTTTTCAGGGTTCGGACCCTGTAGCGAAGAGACCCCATTTTTCAGGGTTTGGACCCTGTGGCGAAGACAACCCATTTTTCAGTCTTGGGATCCTGTGCCAAAGAGACCCCATTTTTCAGGCTTGGGATCCTGTGCCAAAGAAACCCCATTTTTCAGGCTTGGGATCCTGTGCCAAAGAAACCCCATATGTCAGGCTTGGGATCCTGTGCCAAAGAAACCCCATTTTTTACCCGTGGCTGTTATTGCATGGCTATCGGGCGTGGCCTCAAGGCGATGAGGTTACCGGTTCTTTGAGAACTGGTAGTGGCACAGCCACCATGGACCAACGCAATATTAATTTTATGTTGTAAGTTAGAAAATGTATCTTTTAGCCTTTAACAAGGTAAGGTTACAGCACTACTTCAGGCTTGGGATCCTGTAGCAAAGAAACCCCATTTTTCAGGCTTCGGAACCTGTGGCGAAGATAACCCATTTTTCAGGCTTCGGACCCTGTGGCAAAGAGACCCCATTTTTCAGGCTTGGGACCCTGTAGCAAAGAGACCTAATTTTTCAGGGTTCGGAACCTGTGGCAAAGATACCCCATTTTTCAGGCTTGGGACCCTGTGGCAAAGAGACAACCCATTTTTTAGGCTTGGGACCTTGTGGCAAAGAGACCCCATTTTTCAGGGTTCGGACCCTGTAGCGAAGAGACCACATTTTTCAGGGTTCGGACCCTGTGGCGTAGACAACCCATTTTTCAGGCTTGGGATCCTGTGCCAAAGAGACCCAATTTTTCAGGCTTGGGATCCTGTGCCAAAGAAACCCCATTTTTCAGGCTTGGGATCCAGTGCCAAAGAAACCCCATATGTCAGGCTTGGGATCCTGTGCCAAAGAAACCCCATTTTTTACCCGTGGCTGTTATTGCATGGCTATCGGGCGTGGCCTCAAGGCGATGAGGTTACCGGTTCTTTGAGAACTGGTAGTGGCACAGCCACCATGGACCAACGCAATATTAATTTTATGTTGTAAGTTAGAAAATGTATCTTTTAGCCTTTAACAAGGTAAGCTTACAGCACTACTTCAGGCTTGGGATCCTGTAGCAAAGAAACCCCATTTTTCAGGCTTCGGAACCTGTGGCGAAGATACCCCATTTTTCAGGCTTCGGACCCTGTGGCAAAGAGACCCCATTTTTCAGGCTTGGGACCCTGTAGCAAAGAGACCTAATTTTTCAGGGTTCGGAACCTGTGGCAAAGATACCCAATTTTCAGGCTTCGGACCCTGTGGTAAAGAGACAACCCATTTTTCAGGCTTGGGACCCTGTGGCAAAGAGACAACCCATTTTTCAGGCTTGGGACCTTGTGGCAAAGAGACCCCATTTTTCAGGCTTCGGACCCTGTAGCGAGGAGACCCCATTTTTCAGGGTTCGGACCCTGTGGCGTAGACAACCCATTTTTCAGGCTTGGGATCCTGTGCCAAAGAGACCCCATTTTTCAGGCTTGGGATCCTGTGCCAAAGAAACCCCATTTTTCAGGCTTGGGATCCAGTGCCAAAGAAACCCCATATGTCAGGCTTGGGATCCTGTGCCAAAGAAACCCCATTTTTTACCCGTGGCTGTTATTGCATTGCTATCGGGCGTGGCCTCAAGGCGATGAGGTTACCGGTTCTTTGAGAACTGGTAGTGGCACAGCCACCATGGACCAACGCAATATTAATTTTATGTTGTAAGTTAGAAAATTTATCTTTTAGCCTTTAACAAGGTAAGCTTACAGCACTACTTCAGGCTTGGGATCCTGTAGCAAAGAAACCCCATTTTTCAGGCTTCGGAACTTGTGGCGAAGATACCCCATTTTTCAGGCTTCGGACCCTGTGGCAAAGAGACCCCATTTTTCAGGCTTGGGACCCTGTGGCAAAGATACCCCATTTGCTTCGGACCCTGTGGCAAAGAGACCCCATTTTTCAGGCTTGGGACCCTGTAGCAAAGAGACCTAATTTTTCAGGGTTCGGAACCTGTGGCAAAGATACCCCATTTTTCTGGCTTCGGACCCTGTGGTAAAGAGACAACCCATTTTTCAGGCTTGGTACCCTGTGGCAAAGAGACAACCCATTTTTCAGGCTTGGGACCTTGTGGCAAAGAGACCCCATTTTTCAGGCTTCGGACCCTGTAGCGAAGAGACCCCATTTTTCAGGGTTCGGACCCTGTGGCGTAGACAACCCATTTTTCAGGCTTGGGATCCTGTGCCAAAGAGACCCAATTTTTCAGGCTTGGGATCCTGTGCCAAAGAAACCCCATTTTTCAGGCTTGGGATCCTGTGCCAAAGAAACCCCATATGTCAGGCTTGGGATCCTGTGCCAAAGAAACCCCATTTTTTACCCGTGGCTGTTATTGCATGCTATCGGGCGTGGCCTCAAGGCAATGAGGTTACTGGTTCTTTGAGAACTGGTAGTGGCACAGCCACCATGGACCAATGCAATATTAATTTTATGTTGTAAGTTAGAAAATGTATCTTTTAGCCTTTAACAAGGTAAGCTTACAGCACTACTTCAGGCTTGGGATCCTGTAGCAAAGAAACCCCATTTTTCAGGCTTCGGAACCTGTGGCGAAGATAATCCATTTTTCAGGCTTCGGACCCTGTGGCAAAGAGACCCCATTTTTCAGGCTTGGGACCCTGTAGCAAAGAGACCTAATTTTTCAGGGTTCGGAACCTGTGGCAAAGATACCCCATTTTTCAGGCTTCGGACCCTGTGGTAAAGAGACAACCCATTTTTCAGGCTTGGGACCCTGTGGCAAAGAGACAACCCATTTTTCAGGCTTGGGACCTTGTGGCAAAGAGACCCCATTTTTCAGGCTTCGGACCCTGTAGCGAAGAGACCCCATTTTTCAGGGTTCGGACCCTGTGGCGTAGACAACCCATTTTTCAGGCTTGGGATCCTGTGCCAAAGAGACCCAATTTTTCAGGCTTGGGATCCTGTGCCAAAGAAACCCCATTTTTCAGGCTTGGGATCCAGTGCCAAAGAAACCCCATATGTCAGGCTTGGGATCCTGTGCCAAAGAAACCCCATTTTTTACCCGTGGCTGTTATTGCATGGCTATCGGGCGTGGCCTCAAGGCGATGAGGTTACCGGTTCTTTGAGAACTGGTAGTGGCACAGCCACCATGGACCAACGCAATATTAATTTTATGTTGTAAGTTAGAAAATGTATCTTTTAGCCTTTAACAAGGTAAGCTTACAGCACTACTTCAGGCTTGGGATCCTGTAGCAAAGAAACCCCATTTTTCAGGCTTCGGAACCTGTGGCGAAGATAGCCCATTTTTCAGGCTTCGGACCCAGTGGCAAAGAGACCCCATTTTTCAGGCTTTGGACCCTGTGGCAAAGATACCCCATTTTTCAGGCTTCGGACCCTGTGGCAAAGATACAACCCATTTTTCAGGCTTGGTACCCTGTGGCAAAGAGACCCCATTTTTCAGGCTTCGGAACCTGTGGCGAAGATACCCCATTTTTCAGGCTTCGGACCCTGTGGCAAAGAGACCCCATTTTTCAGGCTTGGGACCCTGTGGCAAAGAGACCTAATTTTTCAGGGTTCGGAACCTGTGGCAAAGATACCCCATTTTTCAGGCTTCGGACCCTGTGGCAAAGATACAACCCATTTTTCAGGCTTGGTACCCTGTGGCAAAGAGACCCCAATTTTCAGGCTTGGGATCCTGTGGCAAAGAGACCCCATTTTTCAGGGTTCAGACCCTGTAGCGAAGAGACCCCATTTTTCAGGGTTTGGGCCCTGTGGCGAAGACAACCCATTTTTCAGGCTTGGGATCCTGTGCCAAAGAGACCCCATTTTCCAGGCTTGGGATCCTGTGCCAATGAAACCCCATTTTTCAGGCTTGGGATCCTGTGCCAAAGAAACCCCATATGTCAGGCTTGGGATCCTGTGCCAAAGAAACCCCATTTTTTACCCGTGGCTGTTATTGCATGGCTATCGTGCGTGGCCTCAAGGCGATGAGGTTACCGGTTCTTTGAGAACTGGTAGTGGCACAGCCACCATGGACCAATGCAATATTAATTTTATGTTGTAAGTTAGAAAATGTATCTTTTAGCCTTTAACAAGGTAAGCTTACAGCACTACTTCAGGCTTGGGATCCTGTAGCAAAGAAACCCCATTTTTCAGGCTTCGGAACCTGTGGCGAAGATACCCCATTTTTCAGGCTTCGGACCCTGTGGCAAAGAGACCCCATTTTTCAGGCTTGGGACCCTGTAGCAAAGAGACCTAATTTTTCAGGGTTCGGAACCTGTGGCAAAGAGACCTAATTTTTCAGGGTTCGGAACCTGTGGCAAAGATACCCCATTTTTCTGGCTTCGGACCCTGTGGTAAAGAGACAACCCATTTTTCAGGCTTGGGACCCTGTGGCAAAGAGACAACCCATTTTTCAGGCTTGGGACCTTGTGGCAAAGAGACCCCATTTTTCAGGCTTCGGACCCTGTAGCGAAAAGACCCCATTTTTCAGGGTTCGGACCCTGTGGCGTAGACAACCCATTTTTCAGGCTTGGGATCCTGTGCCAAAGAGACCCAATTTTTCAGGCTTGGGATCCTGTGCCAAAGAAACCCCATTTTTCAGGCTTGGGATCCTGTGCCAAAGAAACCCCATATGTCAGGCTTGGGATCCTGTGCCAAAGAAACCCAATTTTTTACCCGTGGCTGTTATTGCATGGCTATCGGGCTTGGCCTCAAGGCTATGAGGTTACCGGTTCTTTGAGAACAGGTAGTGGCACAACCACCATGGACCAACGCAATATTATTTTATGTTGTAAGTTAGAAAATGTATCTTTTAGCCTTTAACAAGGTAAGCTTACATCACTACTTCAGGCTTGGGATCCTGTAGCAAAGAAACCCCATTTTTCAGGCTTCGGACCCTGTGGCAAAGAGACCCCATTTTTCAGGCTTGGGACCCTGTGGCAAAGAGACCTCATTTTTCAGGGTTCGGAACCTGTGGCAAAGATACCCCATTTTTCAGGCTTCGGACCCTGTGGCAAAGATACAACCCATTTTTCAGGCTTGGTACCCTGTGGCAAAGAGACCCCAATTTTCAGGCTTGGGATCCTGTGGCAAAGAGACCCCATTTTTCAGGGTTCGGACCCTGTAGCGAAGAGACCCCATTTTTCAGGGTTTGGACCCTGTGGCGAAGACAACCCATTTTTCAGTCTTGGGATCCTGTGCCAAAGAGACCCCATTTTCCAGGCTTGGGATCCTGTGCCAAAGAAACCCCATTTTTCAGGCTTGGGATCCTGTGCCAAAGAAACCCCATATGTCAGGCTTGGGATCCTGTGCCAAAGAAACCCCATTTTTTACCTGTGGCTGTTATTGCATGGCTATCGGGCGTGGCCTCCAGGCGATGAGGTTACCGGTTCTTTGAGAACTGGTAGTGGCACAGCCACCATGGACCAACGCAATATTAATTTTATGTTGTAAGTTAGAAAATGTATCTTTTAGCCTTTAACAAGGTAAGCTTACAGCACTACTTCAGGCTTGGGATCCTGTAGCAAAGAAACCCCATTTTTCAGGCTTCGGAACCTGTGGCGAAGATACCCCATTTTTCAGGCTTCGGACCCTGTGGCAAAGAGACCCCATTTTTCAGGCTTGGGACCCTGTAGCAAAGAGACCTAATTTTTCAGGGTTCGGAACCTGTGGCAAAGATACCCCATTTTTCAGGCTTCGGACCCTGTGGTAAAGAGACAACCCATTTTTCAGGCTTGGGACCCTGTGGCAAAGAGACAACCCATTTTTCAGGCTTGGGACCTTGTGGCAAAGAGACCCCAATTTTCAGGCTTCGGACCCTGTAGCGAAGAGACCCCATTTTTCAGGGTTCGGACCCTGTGGCGTAGACAACCCATTTTTCAGGCTTGGGATCCTGTGCCAAAGAGACCCCATTTTTCAGGCTTGGGATCCTGTGCCAAAGAAACCCCATTTTTCAGGCTTGGGATCCTGTGCCAAAGAAACCCCATATGTCAGGCTTGAGATCCTGTGCCAAAGAAACCCCATTATTTACACGTGGCTGTTATTGCATGGCTATCGGGCGTGGCCTCAAGGCGATGAGGTTACCGGTTCTTTGAGAACTTGTAGTGGCACAGCCACCATTGACCAACGCAATATTAATTTTATGTTGTAAGTTAGAAAATTTATCTTTTAGCCTTTAACAAGGTAAGCTTACAGCACTACTTCAGGCTTGGGATCCTGTAGCAAAGAAACCCCATTTTTCAGGCTTCGGAACCTATGGCGAAGATACCCCATTTTTCAGGCTTCGGATCCTGTGGCAAAGAGACCCCATTTTTCAGGCTTGGGACCCTGTAGCAAAGAGACCTAATTTTTCAGGGTTCGGAACCTGTTGCAAAGATACCCCATTTTTCAGGCTTCGGACCCTGTGGTAAAGAGACAACCCATTTTTCAGGCTTGGGACCCTGTGGCAAAGAGACAACCCATTTTTCAGGCTTGGGACCTTGTGGCAAAGAGACCCATTTTTCAGGCTTCGGACCCTGTAGCGAAGAGACCCCATTTTTCAGGGTTCGGACCCTGTGGTGTAGACAACCCATTTTTCAGGCTTGGGATCCTGTGCCAAAGAGACCCCATTTTTCAGGCTTGGGATCCTGTGCCAAAGAAACCCCATTTTTCAGGCTTGGGATCCTGTGCCAAAGAAACCCCATATGTCAGGCTTGGGATCCTGTGCCAAAGAAACCCCATTTTTTACCCGTGGCTGTTATTGCATGGCTATCGGGCGTGGCCTCAAGGCGATGAGGTTACCGGTTCTTTGAGAACTGGTAGTGGCACAGCCACCATGGACCAACGCAATATTAATTTTATGTTGTAAGTTAGAAAATGTATCTTTTAGCCTTTAACAAGGTAAGCTTACAGCACTACTTCAGGCTTGGGATCCTGTAGCAAAGAAACCCAATTTTTCAGGCTTCGGAACCTGTGGCGAAGATACCCCATTTTTCAGGCTTCGGACCCTGTGGCAAAGAGACCCCATTTTTCAGGCTTGGGACCCTGTAGCAAAGAGACCTAATTTTTCAGGGTTCGGAACCTGTGGCAAAGATACCCCATTTTTCAGGCTTCGGACCCTGTGGTAAAGAGACAACCCATTTTTCAGGCTTGGGACCCTGTGGCAAAGAGACAACCCATTTTTCAGGCTTGGGACCTTGTGGCAAAGAGACCCCATTTTTCAGGGTTCGGACCCTGTGGCGTAGACAACCCATTTTTCAGGCTTGGGATCCTGTGCCAAAGAGACCCCATTTTTCAGGCTTGGGATCCTGTGCCAAAGAAACCCCATTTTTCAGGCTTGGGATCCTGTGCCAAAGAAACCCCATATGTCAGGCTTGGGATCCTGTGCCAAAGAAACCCCATTTTTTACCCGTGGCTGTTATTGCATGGCTATCGGGCGTGGCCTCAAGGCGATGAGGTTACCGGTTCTTTGAGAACTTGTAGTGACACAGCCACCATGGACCAACGCAATATTAATTTTATGTTGTAAGTTAGAAAATTTATCTTTTAGCCTTTAACAAGGTAAGCTTACAGCACTACTTCAGGCTTGGGATCCTGTAGCAAAGAAACCCCATTTTTCAGGCTTCGGAACCTATGGCGAAGATACCCCATTTTTCAGGCTTCGGATCCTGTGGCAAAGAGACCCCATTTTTCAGGCTTGGGACCCTGTAGCAAAGAGACCTAATTTTTCAGGGTTCGGAACCTGTTGCAAAGATACCCCATTTTTCAGGCTTCGGACCCTGTGGTAAAGAGACAACCCATTTTTCAGGCTTGGGACCCTGTGGCAATGAGACAACCCATTTTTCAGGCTTGGGACCTTGTGGCAAAGAGACCCCATTTTTCAGGCTTCGGACCCTGTAGCGAAGAGACCTCATTTTTCAGGGTTCGGACCCTGTGGCGTAGACAACCCATTTTTCAGGCTTGGGATCCTGTGCCAAAGAGACCCCATTTTTCAGGCTTGGGATCCTGTGCCAAAGAAACCCCATTTTTCAGGCTTGGGATCCAGTGCCAAAGAAACCCCATATGTCAGGCTTGGGATCCTGTGCCAAAGAAACCCCATTTTTTACCCGTGGCTGTTATTGCATGGCTATCGGGCGTGGCCTCAAGGCGATGAGGTTACCGGTTCTTTGAGAACTGGTAGTGGCACAGCCACCATGGACCAACGCAATATTAATTTTATGTTGTAAGTTAGAAAATGTATCTTTTAGCCTTTAACAAGGTAAGCTTACAGCACTACTTCAGGCTTGGGATCCTGTAGCAAAGAAACCCCATTTTTCAGGCTTCGGAACCTGTGGCGAAGATACCCCATTTTTCAGGCTTCGGACCCTGTGGCAAAGAGACCCCATTTTTCAGGCTTGGGACCCTGTAGCAAAGAGACCTAATTTTTCAGGGTTCGGAACCTGTGGCAAAGATACCCCATTTTTCAGGCTTCAGACCCTGTGGTAAAGAGACAACCCATTTTTCAGGCTTGGGACCCTGTGGCAAAGAGACAACCCATTTTTCAGGCTTGGGACCTTGTGGCAAAGAGACCCCATTTTTCAGGCTTCAGACCCTGTAGCGAAGAGACCCCATTTTTCAGGGTTCAGACCCTGTGGAGTAGACAACCCATTTTTCAGGTTTGGGATCCTGTGCCAAAGAGACCCCATTTTTCAGGCTTGGGATCCTGTGCCAAAGAAACCCCATTTTTCAGGCTTGTGATCTTGTGCCAAAGAAACCCCATTTTTCAGGCTTGGGATCCTGTGCCAAAGAAACCCCATTTTTTACCCGTGGCTGTTATTGCATGGCTATCGGGCGTGGCCTCAAGGCGATGAGGTTACCGGTTCTTTGAGAACTGGTAGTGGCACAGCCACCATGGACCAACGCAATATTAATTTTATGTTGTAAGTTAGAAAATGTATCTTTTAGCCTTTAACAAGGTAAGCTTACAGCACTACTTCAGGCTTGGGATCCTGTAGCAAAGAAACCCCATTTTTCAGGCTTCGGACCCTGTGGCAAAGAGACCCCATTTTTCAGGCTTGGGACCCTGTGGCAAAGAGACCTCATTTTTCAGGGTTCGGAACCTGTGGCAAAGATACCCCATTTTTCAGGCTTCGGACCCTGTGGCAAAGATACAACCCATTTTTCAGGCTTGGTACCCTGTGGCAAAGAGACCCCAATTTTCAGGCTTGGGATCCTGTGGCAAAGAGACCCCATTTTTCAGGGTTCGGACCCTGTAGCGAAGAGACCCCATTTTTCAGGGTTTGGACCCTGTGGCGAAGACAACCCATTTTTCAGGCTTGGGATCCTGTGCCAAAGAGACCCCATTTTTCAGGCTTGGGATCCTGTGCCAAAGAAACACCATTTTTCATGCTTGGGATCCTGTGCCAAAGAAACCCCATATGTCAGGCTTGGAATCCTGTGCCAAAGAAACCCCATTTTTTACCCGTGGCTGTTATTGCATGGCTATCGGGCGTGGCCTCAAGGCGATGAGGTTACCGGTTCTTTGAGAACTGGTAGTGGCACAGCCACCATGGACCAACGCAATATTAATTTTATGTTGTAAGTTAGAAAATGTATCTTTTAGCCTTTAACAAGGTAAGCTTACAGCACTACTTCAGGCTTGGGATCCTGTAGCAAAGAAACCCCATTTTTCAGGCTTCGGAACCTGTGGCGAAGATACCCCATTTTTCAGGCTTCGGACCCTGTGGCAAGGAGACCCCATTTTTCAGGCTTGGGACCCTGTGGCAAAGAGACCTCATTTTTCAGGGTTCGGAACCTGTGGCAAAGATACCCCATTTTTCAGGCTTCGGACCCTGTGGCAAAGCTACAACCCATTTTTCAGGCTTGGTACCCTGTGGCAAAGAGACCCCAATTTTCAGGCTTGGGATCCTGTAGCAAAGAGACCCCATTTTTCAGGGTTCGGACCCTGTAGCGAAGAGACCCCATTTTTCAGGGTTTGGGCCCTGTGGCGAAGACAACCCATTTTTCAGGCTTGGGATCCTGTGCCAAAGAGACCCCATTTTCCAGGCTTGGGATCCTGTGCCAAAGAAACCCCATTTTTCAGGCTTGGGATCCTGTGCCAAAGAAACCCCATATGTCAGGCTTGGGATCCTGTGCCAAAGAAACCCCATTTTTTACCCGTGGCTGTTATTGCATGGCTATCGTGCGTGGCCTCAAGGCGATGAGGTTACCGGTTCTTTGAGAACTGGTAGTGGCACAGCCACCATGGACCAACGCAATATTAATTTTATGTTGTAAGTTAGAAAATGTATCTTTTAGCCTTTAACAAGGTAAGCTTACAGCACTACTTCAGGCTTGGGATCCTGTAGCAAAGAAACCCCATTTTTCAGGATTCGGAGCCTGTGGCGAAGATACCCCATTTTTCAGGCTTCGGACCCTGTGGCAAAGAGACCCCATTTTTCAGGCTTGGGACCCTGTAGCAAAGAGACCTAATTTTTCAGGGTTCGGAACCTGTGGCAAAGATACCCCATTTTTCATGCTTCGGAACCCGGGGGTAAAGAGACAACCCATTTTTCAGGCTTGGGACCCTGTGGCAAAGAGACAACCCATTTTTCAGGCTTGGGACCTTGTGGCAAAGAGACCCCATTTTTCAGGCTTCGGACCCTGTAGCGAAGAGACCCCATTTTTCAGGGTTCGGACCCTGTGGCGTAGACAACCCATTTTTCAGGCTTGGGATCCTGTGCCAAAGAGACCCCATTTTCCAGGCTTGGAATCCTGTGCCAAAGAAACCCCATTTTTCAGGCTTGGGATCCTGTGCCATAGAAACCCCATATGTCAGGCTTGGGATCCTGTGCCAAAGAAACCCCATTTTTTACCCATGGCTGTTATTGCATGGCTATCGGGTGTGGCCTCAAGGCGATGAGGTTACCGGATCTTTGAGAACTGGTAGTGGCACAGCCACCATGGACCAATGCAATATTAATTTTATGTTGTAAGTTAGAAAATGTATCTTTTAGCCTTTAACAAGGTAAGCTTACAGCACTACTTCAGGCTTGGGATCCTGTAGCAAAGAAACCCCATTTTTCAGGCTTCGGAACCTGTGGCGAAGATACCCCATTTTTCAGGCTTCGGACCCTGTGGCAAAGAGACCCCATTTTTCAGGCTTGGGACCCTGTGGCAAAGAGACCTAATTTTTCAGGGTCCGGAACCTGTGGCAAAGATACCCCATTTTTCAGGCTTCGGACCCTGTGGCAAAGATACAACCCATTTTTCAGGCTTGGTACCCTGTGGCAAAGAAACCCCAATTTTCAGGCTTGGGATCCTGTGGCAAAGAGACCCCATTTTTCAGGGTTCGGACCCTGTAGCGAAGAGACCCCATTTTTCAGGGTTTGGACCCTGTGGCGAAGACAACCCATTTTTCAGTCTTGGGATCCTGTGCCAAAGAGACCCCATTTTCCAGGCTTGGGATCCTGTGCCAAAGAAACCCCATTTTTCAGGCTTGGGATCCTGTGCCAAAGAAACCCCATATGTCAGGCTTGGGATCCTGTGCCAAAGAAACCCCATTTTTTACCCGTGGCTGTTATTGCATGGCTATCGGGCGTGGCCTCAAGGCGATGAGGTTACCGGTTCTTTGAGAACTGGTAGTGGCACAGCCACCATGGACCAATGCAATATTAATTTTATGTTGTAAGTTAGAAAATGTATCTTTTAGCCTTTAACAAGGTAAGCTTACAGCACTACTTCAGGCTTGGGATCCTGTAGCAAAGAAACCCCATTTTTTCAGGCTTCGGAACCTGTGGCGAAGATACCCCATTTTTCAGGCTTCGGACCCTGTGGCAAAGAGACCCCATTTTTCAGGCTTGGGACCCTATAGCAAAGAGACCTAATTTTTCAGGGTTCGGAACCTGTGGCAAAGATACCCCATTTTTCAGGCTTCGGACCCTGTGGCAAAGAGACAACCCATTTTTCAGGCTTGGGACCTTGTGGCAAAGAGACCCCATATTTTAGGCTTCGGACCCTGTAGCGAAGAGACCCCATTTTTCAGGATTCGGACCCTGTGGCGTAGACAACCCATTTTTCAGGCTTGGGATCCTGTGCCAAAGAGACCCAATTTTTCAGGCTTGGGATCCTGTGCCAAAGAAACCCCATTTTCCAGGCTTGGGATCCTGTGCCAATGAAACCCCATTTTTCAGGCTTGGGATCCTGTGCCAAAGAAACCCCATATGTCAGGCTTGGGATCCTGTGCCAAAGAAACCCCATTTTTTACCCGTGGCTGTTATTGCATGGCTATCGTGCGTGGCCTCAAGGCGATGAGGTTACCGGTTCTTTGAGAACTGGTAGTGGCACAGCCACCATGGACCAACGCAATATTAATTTTATGTTGTAAGTTAGAAAATGTATCTTTTAGCCTTTAACAAGGTAAGCTTACAGCACTACTTCAGGCTTGGGATCCTGTAGCAAAGAAACCCCATTTTTCAGGCTTCGGAACCTGTGGCGAAGATACCCCATTTTTCAGGCTTCGGACCCTGTGGCGAAGATACCCCATTTTTCAGGCTTCGGACCCTGTGGCAAAGAGACCCCATTTTTCAGGCTTGGGACCCTGTAGCAAAGAGACCTAATTTTTCAGGGTTCGGAACCTGTGGCAAAGATACCCCATTTTTCTGGCTTCGGACCCTGTGGTGAAGAGACAACCCATTTTTCAGGCTTCGGATCCTGTGGCAAAGAGACCCCATTTTTCAGGCTTGGGACCCTGTAGCAAAGAGACCTAATTTTTCAGGGTTCGGAACCTGTTGCAAAGATACCCCATTTTTCAGGCTTCGGACCCTGTGGTAAAGAGACAACCCATTTTTCAGGCTTGGGACCCTGTGGCAATGAGACAACCCATTTTTCAGGCTTGGGACCTTGTGGCAAAGAGACCCCATTTTTCAGGCTTCGGACCCTGTAGCGAAGAGACCTCATTTTTCAGGGTTCGGACCCTGTGGCGTAGACAACCCATTTTTCAGGCTTGGGATCCTGTGCCAAAGAGACCCCATTTTTCAGGCTTGGGATCCTGTGCCAAAGAAACCCCATTTTTCAGGCTTGGGATCCAGTGCCAAAGAAACCCCATATGTCAGGCTTGGGATCCTGTGCCAAAGAAACCCCATTTTTTACCCGTGGCTGTTATTGCATGGCTATCGGGCGTGGCCTCAAGGCGATGAGGTTACCGGTTCTTTGAGAACTGGTAGTGGCACAGCCACCATGGACCAACGCAATATTAATTTTATGTTGTAAGTTAGAAAATGTATCTTTTAGCCTTTAACAAGGTAAGCTTACAGCACTACTTCAGGCTTGGGATCCTGTAGCAAAGAAACCCCATTTTTCAGGCTTCGGAACCTGTGGCGAAGATACCCCATTTTTCAGGCTTCGGACCCTGTGGCAAAGAGACCCCATTTTTCAGGCTTGGGACCCTGTAGCAAAGAGACCTAATTTTTCAGGGTTCGGAACCTGTGGCAAAGATACCCCATTTTTCAGGCTTCAGACCCTGTGGTAAAGAGACAACCCATTTTTCAGGCTTGGGACCCTGTGGCAAAGAGACAACCCATTTTTCAGGCTTGGGACCTTGTGGCAAAGAGACCCCATTTTTCAGGCTTCGGACCCTGTAGCGAAGAGACCCCATTTTTCAGGGTTCAGACCCTGTGGAGTAGACAACCCATTTTTCAGGTTTGGGATCCTGTGCCAAAGAGACCCCATTTTTCAGGCTTGGGATCCTGTGCCAAAGAAACCCCATTTTTCAGGCTTGTGATCTTGTGCCAAAGAAACCCCATTTTTCAGGCTTGGGATCCTGTGCCAAAGAAACCCCATTTTTTACCCGTGGCTGTTATTGCATGGCTATCGGGCGTGGCCTCAAGGCGATGAGGTTACCGGTTCTTTGAGAACTGGTAGTGGCACAGCCACCATGGACCAACGCAATATTAATTTTATGTTGTAAGTTAGAAAATGTATCTTTTAGCCTTTAACAAGGTAAGCTTACAGCACTACTTCAGGCTTGGGATCCTGTAGCAAAGAAACCCCATTTTTCAGGCTTCGGACCCTGTGGCAAAGAGACCCCATTTTTCAGGCTTGGGACCCTGTGGCAAAGAGACCTCATTTTTCAGGGTTCGGAACCTGTGGCAAAGATACCCCATTTTTCAGGCTTCGGACCCTGTGGCAAAGATACAACCCATTTTTCAGGCTTGGTACCCTGTGGCAAAGAGACCCCAATTTTCAGGCTTGGGATCCTGTGGCAAAGAGACCCAATTTTTCAGGGTTCGGACCCTGTAGAGAAGAGACCCCATTTTTCAGGGTTTGGACCCTGTGGCGAAGACAACCCATTTTTCAGGCTTGGGATCCTGTGCCAAAGAGACCCCATTTTTCAGGCTTGGGATCCTGTGCCAAAGAAACACCATTTTTCAGGCTTGGGATCCTGTGCCAAAGAAACCCCATATGTCAGGCTTGGAATCCTGTGCCAAAGAAACCCCATTTTTTACCCGTGGCTGTTATTGCATGGCTATCGGGCGTGGCCTCAAGGCGATGAGGTTACCGGTTCTTTGAGAACTGGTAGTGGCACAGCCACCATGGACCAACGCAATATTAATTTTATGTTGTAAGTTAGAAAATGTATCTTTTAGCCTTTAACAAGGTAAGCTTACAGCACTACTTCAGGCTTGGGATCCTGTAGCAAAGAAACCCCATTTTTCAGGCTTCGGAACCTGTGGCGAAGATACCCCATTTTTCAGGCTTCGGACCCTGTGGCAAGGAGACCCCATTTTTCAGGCTTGGGACCCTGTGGCAAAGAGACCTCATTTTTCAGGGTTCGGAACCTGTGGCAAAGATACCCCATTTTTCAGGCTTCGGACCCTGTGGCAAAGCTACAACCCATTTTTCAGGCTTGGTACCCTGTGGCAAAGAGACCCCAATTTTCAGGCTTGGGATCCTGTAGCAAAGAGACCCCATTTTTCAGGGTTCGGACCCTGTAGCGAAGAGACCCCATTTTTCAGGGTTTGGGCCCTGTGGCGAAGACAACCCATTTTTCAGGCTTGGGATCCTGAGCCAAAGAGACCCCATTTTCCAGGCTTGGGATCCTGTGCCAAAGAAACCCCATTTTTCAGGCTTGGGATCCTGTGCCAAAGAAACCCCATATGTCAGGCTTGGGATCCTGTGCCAAAGAAACCCCATTTTTTACCCGTGGCTGTTATTGCATGGCTATCGTGCGTGGCCTCAAGGCGATGAGGTTACCGGTTCTTTGAGAACTGGTAGTGGCACAGCCACCATGGACCAACGCAATATTAATTTTATGTTGTAAGTTAGAAAATGTATCTTTTAGCCTTTAACAAGGTAAGCTTACAGCACTACTTCAGGCTTGGGATCCTGTAGCAAAGAAACCCCATTTTTCAGGCTTCGGAGCCTGTGGCGAAGATACCCCATTTTTCAGGCTTCGGACCCTGTGGCAAAGAGACCCCATTTTTCAGGCTTGGGACCCTGTAGCAAAGAGACCTAATTTTTCAGGGTTCGGAACCTGTGGCAAAGATACCCCATTTTTCAGGCTTCGGAACCCGGGGGTAAAGAGACAACCCATTTTTCAGGCTTGGGACCCTGTGGCAAAGAGACAACCCATTTTTCAGGCTTGGGACCTTGTGGCAAAGAGACCCCATTTTTCAGGCTTCGGACCCTGTAGCGAAGAGACCCCATTTTTCAGGGTTCGGACCCTGTGGCGTAGACAACCCATTTTTCAGGCTTGGGATCCTGTGCCAAAGAGACCCCATTTTCCAGGCTTGGAATCCTGTGCCAAAGAAACCCCATTTTTCAGGCTTGGGATCCTGTGCCATAGAAACCCCATATGTCAGGCTTGGGATCCTGTGCCAAAGAAACCCCATTTTTTACCCATGGCTGTTATTGCATGGCTATCGGGTGTGGCCTCAAGGCGATGAGGTTACCGGATCTTTGAGAACTGGTAGTGGCACAGCCACCATGGACCAATGCAATATTAATTTTATGTTGTAAGTTAGAAAATGTATCTTTTAGCCTTTAACAAGGTAAGCTTACAGCACTACTTCAGGCTTGGGATCCTGTAGCAAAGAAACCCCATTTTTCAGGCTTCGGAACCTGTGGCGAAGATACCCCATTTTTCAGGCTTCGGACCCTGTGGCAAAGAGACCCCATTTTTCAGGCTTGGGACCCTGTGGCAAAGAGACCTAATTTTTCAGGGTACGGAACCTGTGGCAAAGATACCCTATTTTTCAGGCTTCGGACCCTGTGGCAAAGATACAACCCATTTTTCAGGCTTGGTACCCTGTGGCAAAGAAACCCCAATTTTCAGGCTTGGGATCCTGTGGCAAAGAGACCCCATTTTTCAGGGTTCGGACCCTGTAGCGAAGAGACCCCATTTTTCAGGGTTTGGACCCTGTGGCGAAGACAACCCATTTTTCAGTCTTGGGATCCTGTGCCAAAGAGACCCCATTTTCCAGGCTTGGGATCCTGTGCCAAAGAAACCCCATTTTTCAGGCTTGGGATCCTGTGCCAAAGAAACCCCATATGTCAGGCTTGGGATCCTGTGCCAAAGAAACCCCATTTTTTACCCGTGGCTGTTATTGCATGGCTATCGGGCGTGGCCTCAAGGCGATGAGGTTACCGGTTCTTTGAGAACTGGTAGTGGCACAGCCACCATGGACCAATGCAATATTAATTTTATGTTGTAAGTTAGAAAATGTATCTTTTAGCCTTTAACAAGGTAAGCTTACAGCACTACTTCAGGCTTGGGATCCTGTAGCAAAGAAACCCCATTTTTTCAGGCTTCGGAACCTGTGGCGAAGATACCCCATTTTTCAGGCTTCGGACCCTGTGGCAAAGAGACCCCATTTTTCAGGCTTGGGACCCTATAGCAAAGAGACCTAATTTTTCAGGGTTCGGAACCTGTGGCAAAGATACCCCATTTTTCAGGCTTCGGACCCTGTGGCAAAGAGACAACCCATTTTTCAGGCTTGGGACCTTGTGGCAAAGAGACCCCATATTTTAGGCTTCGGACCCTGTAGCGAAGAGACCCCATTTTTCAGGATTCGGACCCTGTGGCGTAGACAACCCATTTTTCAGGCTTGGGATCCTGTGCCAAAGAGACCCAATTTTTCAGGCTTGGGATCCTGTGCCAAAGAAACCCCATTTTCCAGGCTTGGGATCCTGTGCCAATGAAACCCCATTTTTCAGGCTTGGGATCCTGTGCCAAAGAAACCCCATATGTCAGGCTTGGGATCCTGTGCCAAAGAAACCCCATTTTTTACCCGTGGCTGTTATTGCATGGCTATCGTGCGTGGCCTCAAGGCGATGAGGTTACCGGTTCTTTGAGAACTGGTAGTGGCACAGCCACCATGGACCAACGCAATATTAATTTTATGTTGTAAGTTAGAAAATGTATCTTTTAGCCTTTAACAAGGTAAGCTTACAGCACTACTTCAGGCTTGGGATCCTGTAGCAAAGAAACCCCATTTTTCAGGCTTCGGAACCTGTGGCGAAGATACCCCATTTTTCAGGCTTCGGACCCTGTGGCGAAGATACCCCATTTTTCAGGCTTCGGACCCTGTGGCAAAGAGACCCCATTTTTCAGGCTTGGGACCCTGTAGCAAAGAGACCTAATTTTTCAGGGTTCGGAACCTGTGGCAAAGATGCCCAATTTTTCTGGCTTCGGACCCTGTGGTGAAGAGACAACCCATTTTTCAGGCTTGGGACCCTGTGGCAAAGAGACAACCCATTTTTCAGGCTTGGGACCTTGTGGCAAAGAGACCCCATTTTTCAGGCTTCGGACCCTGTAGCGAAGAGACCCCATTTTTCAGGGTTCGGACCCTGTGGCGTAGACAACCCATTTTTCAGGCTTGGGATCCTGTGGCAAAGAAACCCCATATGTCAGGCTTGGGATCCTGTGCCAAAGAAACCCCATTTTTTACCCGTGGCTGTTATTGCATGGCTATCGGGCGTGGCCTCAAGGCGATGAGGTTACCGGTTCTTTGAGAACTGGTAGTGGCACAACCACCATGGACCAACGCAATATTAATTTTATGTTGTAAGTTAGAAAATGTATCTTTTAGCCTTTAACAAGGTAAGCTTACAGCACTACTTCAGGCTTGGGATCCTGTAGCAAAGAAACCCCATTTTTCAGGCTTCGGAACCTGTGGCGAAGATACCCCATTTTTCAGGCTTCGGACCCTGTGGCAAAGAGACCCCATTTTTCAGGCTTGGGACCCTGTGGCAAAGAGACCTCATTTTTCAGGGTTCGGAACCTGTGGCAAAGATACCCCATTTTTCAGGCTTCGGACCCTGTGGCAAAGATACAACCCATTTTTCAGGCTTGGTACCCTGTGGCAAAGAGACCCCAATTTTCAGGCTTGGGATCCTGTGGCAAAGAGACCCCATTTTTCAGGGTTCGGACCCTGTAGCGAAGAGACCCCATTTTTCAGGGTTTGGACCCTGTGGCGAAGACAACCCATTTTTCAGGCTTGGAATCCTGTGCCAAAGAGACCCTATTTTTCAGGCTTGGGATCCTGTGCCAAAGAAACCCCATATGTCAGGCTTGGGATCCTGTGCCAAAGAAACCCCATTTTTTACCCGTGGCTGTTATTGCATGGCTATCGGGCGTGGACTCCAGGCGATGAGGTTACCGGTTCTTTGAAAACTGGTAGTGGCACAGCCACCATGGACCAACGCAATATTAATTTTATGTTGTAAGTTAGAAAATGTATCTTTTAGCCTTTAACAAGGTAAGCTTACAGCACTACTTCAGGCTTGGGATCCTGTAGCAAAGAAACCCCATTTTTCAGGCTTCGGAACCTGTGGCGAAGATACCCCATTTTTCAGGCTTCGGACCCTGTGGCAAAGAGACCCCATTTTTCAGGCTTGGGACCCTGTAGCAAAGAGACCTAATTTTTTAGGGTTCGGAACCTGTGGCAAAGATACCCCATTTTTCAGGCTTCGGACCCTGTGGTAAAGAGACAACCCATTTTTCAGGCTTGGGACCCTGTGGCAAAGAGACAACCCATTTTTCAGGCTTGGGACCTTGTGGCAAAGAGACCCCATTTTTCAGGCTTCGGACCCTGTAGCGAAGAGACCCCATTTTTCAGGGTTCGGACCCTGTGGCGTAGACAACCCATTTTTCAGGCTTGGGATCCTGTGCCAAAGAGACCCCATTTTTCAGGCTTGGGATCCTGTGCCAAAGAAACCCCATTTTTCAGGCTTGGGATCCTGTGCCAAAGAAACCCCATATGTCAGGCTTGGGATCCTGTGCCAAAGAAACCCCATTTTTTACCCGTGGCTGTTATTGCATGGCTATCGGGCGTGGCCTCAAGGCGATGAGGTTACCGGTTCTTTGAGAACTTGTAGTGGCACAGCCACCATGGACCAATGCAATATTAATTTTATGTTGTAAGTTAGAAAATGTATCTTTTAGCCTTTAACAAGGTAAGCTTACAGCACTACTTCAGGCTTGGGATCCTGTAGCAAAGAAACCCCATTTTTCAGGCTTCGGAACCTATGGCGAAGATACCCCATTTTTCAGGCTTCGGATCCTGTGGCAAAGAGACCCCATTTTTCAGGCTTGGGACCCTGTAGCAAAGAGACCTAATTTTTCAGGGTTCGGAACCTGTTGCAAAGATACCCCATTTTTCAGGCTTCGGACCCTGTGGTAAAGAGACAACCCATTTTTCAGGCTTGGGACCCTGTGGCAAAGAGACAACCCATTTTTCAGGCTTGGGAACTTGTGGCAAAGAGACCCCATTTTTCAGGCTTCGGACCCTGTGGTAAAGAGACAACCCATTTTTCAGGCTTGGGACCCTGTGGCAAAGAGACAACCCATTTTTCAGGCTTGGGACCTTGTGGCAAAGAGACCCCATTTTTCAGGCTTCGGACCCTGTAGCGAAGAGACCCCATTTTTCAGGGTTCGGACCCTGTGGCGTAGACAACCCATTTTTCAGGCTTGGGATCCTGTGCCAAAGAGACCCCATTTTTCAGGCTTGGGATCCTGTGCCAAAGAAACCCCATTTTTCAGGCTTGGGATCCTGTGCCAAAGAAACCCCATATGTCAGGCTTGGGATCCTGTGCCAAAGAAACCCCATTTTTTACCCGTGGCTGTTATTGCATGGCTATCGGGCGTGGCCTCAAGGCGATGAGGTTACCGGTTCTTTGAGAACTGGTAGTGGCACAGCCACCATGGACCAACGCAATATTAATTTTATGTTGTAAGTTAGAAAATGTATCTTTTAGCCTTTAACAAGGTAAGCTTACAGCACTACTTCAGGCTCGGGATCCTGTAGCAAAGAAACCCCATTTTTCAGGCTTCGGAACCTGTGGCGAAGATACCCCATTTTTCAGGCTTCGGACCCTGTGGAAAAGAGACCCCATTTTTCAGGCTTGGGACCCTGTAGCAAAGAGACCTAATTTTTCAGGGTTCGGAACCTGTGGCAAAGATACCCCATTTTTCAGGCTTCGGACCCTGTGGTAAAGAGACAACCCATTTTTCAGGCTTGGGACCCTGTGGCAAAGAGACAACCCATTTTTCAGGCTTGGGACCTTGTGGCAAAGAGACCCCATTTTTCAGGCTTCGGACCCTGTAGCGAAGAGACCCCATTTTTCAGGGTTCGGACCCTGTGGCGTAGACAACCCATTTTTCAGGCTTGGGATCCTGTGCCAAAGAGACCCCATTTTTCAGGCTTGGGATCCTGTGCCAAAGAAACCCCATTTTTTCATGCTTGGGATCCTGTGCCAAAGAAACCCCATATGTCAGGCTTGGGATCCTGTGCCAAAGAAACCCCATTTTTTACCCGTGGCTGTTATTGCATGGCTATCGGGCGTGGCCTCAAAGCGATGAGGTTACCGGTTCTTTGAGAACTGGTAGTGGCACAGCCACCATGGACCAACGCAATATTAATTTTATGTTGTAAGTTAGAAAATTTATCTTTTAGCCTTTAACAAGGTAAGCTTACAGCACTACTTCAGGCTTGGGATCCTGTAGCAAAGAAACCCAATTTTTCAGGCTTCGGAACCTATGGCGAAGATACCCCATTTTTCAGGCTTCGGATCCTGTGGCAAAGAGACCCCATTTTTCAGGCTTGGGACCCTGTAGCAAAGAGACCTAATTTTTCAGGGTTCGGAACCTGTTGCAAAGATACCCCATTTTTCAGGCTTCGGACCCTGTGGTAAAGAGACAACCCATTTTTCAGGCTTGGGACCCTGTGGCAAAGAGACAACCCATTTTTCAGGCTTGGGACCTTGTGGCAAAGAGACCCCATTTTTCAGGCTTCGGACCCTGTAGCGAAGAGACCCCATTTTTCAGGGTTCGGACCCTGTGGCGTAGACAACCCATTTTTCAGGCTTGGGATCCTGTGCCAAAGAGACCCCATTTTTCAGGCTTGGGATCCTGTGCCAAAGAAACCCCATTTTTCAGGCTTGGGATCCTGTGCCAAAGAAACCCCATATGTCAGGCTTGGGATCCTGTGCCAAAGAAACCCCATTTTTTACCCGTGGCTGTTATTGCATGGCTATCGGGCGTGGCCTCAAGGCGATGAGGTTACCGGTTCTTTGAGAACTGGTAGTGGCACAGCCACCATGGACCAACGCAATATTAATTTTATGTTGTAAGTTAGAAAATGTATCTTTTAGCCTTTAACAAGGTAAGCTTACAGCACTACTTCAGGCTTGGGATCCTGTAGCAAAGAAACCCCATTTTTCAGGCTTCGGAACCTGTGGCGAAGATACCCCATTTTTCAGGCTTCGTACCCTGTGGCAAAGAGACACCATTTTTCAGGCTTGGGACCCTGTAGCAAAGAGACCTAATTTTTCAGGGTTCGGAACCTGTGGCAAAGATACCCCATTTTTCAGGCTTCAGACCCTGTGGTAAAGAGACAACCCATTTTTCAGGCTTGGGACCCTGTGGCAAAGAGACAACCCATTTTTCAGGCTTGGGACCTTGTGGCAAAGAGACCCCATTTTTCAGGCTTCGGACCCTGTAGCGAAGAGACCCCATTTTTCAGGGTTCGGACCCTGTGGAGTAGACAACCCATTTTTCAGTCTTGGGATCCTGTGCCAAAGAGACCCCATTTTCCAGGCTTGGGATCCTGTGCCAAAGAAACCCCATTTTTCAGGCTTGGGATCCTGTGCCAAAGAAACCCCATATGTCAGGCTTGGGATCCTGTGCCAAAGAAACCCCATTTTTTACCCGTGGCTGTTATTGCATGGCTATCGGGCGTGGCCGCAAGGCGATGAGGTTACCGGCTCTTTGAGAACTGGTAGTGGCACAGCCACCATGGACCAACGCAATATTAATTTTATGTTGTAAGTTAGAAAATGTATCTTTTAGCCTTTAACAAGGTAAGCTTACAGCACTACTTCAGGCTTGGGATCCTGTAGCAAAGAAACCCCATTTTTTCAGGCTTCGGAACCTGTGGCGAAGATACCCCATTTTTCAGACTTCGGACCCTGTGGCAAAGAGACCCCATTTTTCAGGCTTGGGACCCTATAGCAAAGAGACCTAATTTTTCAGGGTTCGGAACCTGTGGCAAAGATACCCCATTTTTCAGGCTTCGGACCCTGTGGCAAAGAGACAACCCATTTTTCAGGCTTGGGACCTTGTGGCAAAGAGACCCCATATTTTAGGCTTCGGACCCTGTAGCGAAGAGACCCCATTTTTCAGGATTCGGACCCTGTGGCGTAGACAACCCATTTTTCAGGCTTGGGATCCTGTGCCAAAGAGACCCAATTTTTCAGGCTTGGGATCCTGTGCCAAAGAAACCCCATTTTCCAGGCTTGGGATCCTGTGCCAATGAAACCCCATTTTTCAGGCTTGGGATCCTGTGCCAAAGAAACCCCATATGTCAGGCTTGGGATCCTGTGCCAAAGAAACCCCATTTTTTACCCGTGGCTGTTATTGCATGGCTATCGTGCGTGGCCTCAAGGCGATGAGGTTACCGGTTCTTTGAGAACTGGTAGTGGCACAGCCACCATGGACCAACGCAATATTAATTTTATGTTGTAAGTTAGAAAATGTATCTTTTAGCCTTTAACAAGGTAAGCTTACAGCACTACTTCAGGCTTGGGATCCTGTAGCAAAGAAACCCCATTTTTCAGGCTTCGGAACCTGTGGCGAAGATACCCCATTTTTCAGGCTTCGGACCCTGTGGCGAAGATACCCCATTTTTCAGGCTTCGGACCCTGTGGCAAAGAGACCCCATTTTTCAGGCTTGGGACCCTGTAGCAAAGAGACCTAATTTTTCAGGGTTCGGAACCTGTGGCAAAGATACCCCATTTTTCTGGCTTCGGACCCTGTGGTGAAGAGACAACCCATTTTTCAGGCTTGGGACCCTGTGGCAAAGAGACAACCCATTTTTCAGGCTTGGGACCTTGTGGCAAAGAGACCCCATTTTTCAGGCTTCGGACCCTGTAGCGAAGAGACCCCATTTTTCAGGGTTCGGACCCTGTGGCGTAGACAACCCATTTTTCAGGCTTGGGATCCTGTGCCAAAGAAACCCCATATGTCAGGCTTGGGATCCTGTGCCAAAGAAACCCCATTTTTTACCCGTGGCTGTTATTGCATGGCTATCGGGCGTGGCCTCAAGGCGATGAGGTTACCGGTTCTTTGAGAACTGGTAGTGGCACAACCACCATGGACCAACGCAATATTAATTTTATGTTGTAAGTTAGAAAATGTATCTTTTAGCCTTTAACAAGGTAAGCTTACAGCACTACTTCAGGCTTGGGATCCTGTAGCAAAGAAACCCCATTTTTCAGGCTTCGGAACCTGTGGCGAAGATACCCCATTTTTCAGGCTTCGGACCCTGTGGCAAAGAGACCCCATTTTTCAGGCTTGGGACCCTGTGGCAAAGAGACCTCATTTTTCAGGGTTCGGAACCTGTGGCAAAGATACCCCATTTTTCAGGCTTCGGACCCTGTGGCAAAGATACAACCCATTTTTCAGGCTTGGTACCCTGTGGCAAAGAGACCCCAATTTTCAGGCTTCGGATCCTGTGGCAAAGAGACCCCATTTTTCAGGGTTCGGACCCTGTAGCGAAGAGACCCCATTTTTCAGGGTTTGGACCCTGTGGCGAAGACAACCCATTTTTCAGGCTTGGAATCCTGTGCCAAAGAGACCCTATTTTTCAGGCTTGGGATCCTGTGCCAAAGAAACCCCATATGTCAGGCTTGGGATCCTGTGCCAAAGAAACCCCATTTTTTACCCGTGGCTGTTATTGCATGGCTATCGGGCGTGGCCTCCAGGCGATGAGGTTACCGGTTCTTTGAAAACTGGTAGTTGCACAGCCACCATGGACCAACGCAATATTAATTTTATGTTGTAAGTTAGAAAATGTATCTTTTAGCCTTTAACAAGGTAAGCTTACAGCACTACTTCAGGCTTGGGATCCTGTAGCAAAGAAACCCCATTTTTCAGGCTTCGGAACCTGTGGCGAAGATACCCCATTTTTCAGGCTTCGGACCCTGTGGCAAAGAGACCCCATTTTTCAGGCTTGGGACCCTGTAGCAAAGAGACCTAATTTTTCAGGGTTCGGAACCTGTGGCAAAGATACCCCATTTTTCAGGCTTCGGACCCTGTGGTAAAGAGACAACCCATTTTTCAGGCTTGGGACCCTGTGGCAAAGAGACAACCCATTTTTCAGGCTTGGGACCTTGTGGCAAAGAGACCCCATTTTTCAGGCTTCGGACCCTGTAGCGAAGAGACCCCATTTTTCAGGGTTCGGACCCTGTGGCGTAGACAACCCATTTTTCAGGCTTGGGATCCTGTGCCAAAGAGACCCCATTTTTCAGGCTTTGGATCCTGTGCCAAAGAAACCCCATTTTTCAGGCTTGGGATCCTGTGCCAAAGAAACCCCATATGTCAGGCTTGGGATCCTGTGCCAAAGAAACCCCATTTTTTACCCGTGGCTGTTATTGCATGGCTATCGGGCGTGGCCTCAAGGCGATGAGGTTACCGGTTCTTTGAGAACTTGTAGTGGCACAGCCACCATGGACCAACGCAATATTAATTTTATGTTGTAAGTTAGAAAATGTATCTTTTAGCCTTTAACAAGGTAAGCTTACAGCACTACTTCAGGCTTGGGATCCTGTAGCAAAGAAACCCCATTTTTCAGGCTTCGGAACCTATGGCGAAGATACCCCATTTTTCAGGCTTCGGATCCTGTGGCAAAGAGACCCCATTTTTCAGGCTTGGGACCCTGTAGCAAAGAGACCTAATTTTTCAGGGTTCGGAACCTGTTGCAAAGATACCCCATTTTTCAGGCTTCGGACCCTGTGGTAAAGAGACAACCCATTTTTCAGGCTTGGGACCCTGTGGCAAAGAGACAACCCATTTTTCAGGCTTGGGAACTTGTGGCAAAGAGACCCCATTTTTCAGGCTTCGGACCCTGTAGCGAAGAGACCCCATTTTTCAGGGTTCGGACCCTGTGGCGTAGACAACCCATTTTTCAGGCTTGGGATCCTGTGCCAAAGAGACCCCATTTTTCAGGCTTGGGATCCTGTGCCAAAGAAACCCCATTTTTCAGGCTTGGGATCCTGTGCCAAAGAAACCCCATATGTCAGGCTTGGGATCCTGTGCCAAAGAAACCCCATTTTTTACCCGTGGCTGTTATTGCATGGCTATCGGGCGTGGCCTCAAGGCGATGAGGTTACCGGTTCTTTGAGAACTGGTAGTGGCACAGCCACCATGGACCAACGCAATATTAATTTTATGTTGTAAGTTAGAAAATGTATCTTTTAGCCTTTAACAAGGTAAGCTTACAGCACTACTTCAGGCTCGGGATCCTGTAGCAAAGAAACCCCATTTTTCAGGCTTCGGAACCTGTGGCGAAGATACCCCATTTTTCAGGCTTCGGACCCTGTGGAAAAGAGACCCCATTTTTCAGGCTTGGGACCCTGTAGCAAAGAGACCTAATTTTTCAGGGTTCGGAACCTGTGGCAAAGATACCCCATTTTTCAGGCTTCGGACCCTGTGGTAAAGAGACAACCCATTTTTCAGGCTTGGGACCCTGTGGCAAAGAGACAACCCATTTTTCAGGCTTGGGACCTTGTGGCAAAGAGACCCCATTTTTCAGGCTTCGGACCCTGTAGCGAAGAGACCCCATTTTTCAGGGTTCGGACCCTGTGGCGTAGACAACCCATTTTTCAGGCTTGGGATCCTGTGCCAAAGAGACCCCATTTTTCAGGCTTGGGATCCTGTGCCAAAGAAACCCCATTTTTTCATGCTTGGGATCCTGTGCCAAAGAAACCCCATATGTCAGGCTTGGGATCCTGTGCCAAAGAAACACCATTTTTTACCCGTGGCTGTTATTGCATGGCTATCGGGCGTGGCCTCAAAGCGATGAGGTTACCGGTTCTTTGAGAACTGGTAGTGGCACAGCCACCATGGACCAACGCAATATTAATTTTATGTTGTAAGTTAGAAAATTTATCTTTTAGCCTTTAACAAGGTAAGCTTACAGCACTACTTCAGGCTTGGGATCCTGTAGCAAAGAAACCCCATTTTTCAGGCTTCGGAACCTATGGCGAAGATACCCCATTTTTCAGGCTTCGGATCCTGTGGCAAAGAGACCCCATTTTTCAGGCTTGGGACCCTGTAGCAAAGAGACCTAATTTTTCAGGGTTCGGAACCTGTTGCAAAGATACCCCATTTTTCAGGCTTCGGACCCTGTGGTAAAGAGACAACCCATTTTTCAGGCTTGGGACCCTGTGGCAAAGAGACAACCCATTTTTCAGGCTTGGGACCTTGTGGCAAAGAGACCCCATTTTTCAGGCTTCGGACCCTGTAGCGAAGAGACCCCATTTTTCAGGGTTCGGACCCTGTGGCGTAGACAACCCATTTTTCAGGCTTGGGATCCTGTGCCAAAGAGACCCCATTTTTCAGGCTTGGTATCCTGTGCCAAAGAAACCCCATTTTTCAGGCTTGGGATCCTGTGCCAAAGAAACCCCATATGTCAGGCTTGGGATCCTGTGCCAAAGAAACCCCATTTTTTACCCGTGGCTGTTATTGCATGGCTATCGGGCGTGGCCTCAAGGCGATGAGGTTACCGGTTCTTTGAGAACTGGTAGTGGCACAGCCACCATGGACCAACGCAATATTAATTTTATGTTGTAAGTTAGAAAATGTATCTTTTAGCCTTTAACAAGGTAAGCTTACAGCACTACTTCAGGCTTGGGATCCTGTAGCAAAGAAACCCCATTTTTCAGGCTTCGGAACCTGTGGCGAAGATACCCCATTTTTCAGGCTTCGTACCCTGTGGCAAAGAGACACCATTTTTCAGGCTTGGGACCCTGTAGCAAAGAGACCTAATTTTTCAGGGTTCGGAACCTGTGGCAAAGATACCCCATTTTTCAGGCTTCAGACCCTGTGGTAAAGAGACAACCCATTTTTCAGGCTTGGGACCCTGTGGCAAAGAGACAACCCATTTTTCAGGCTTGGGACCTTGTGGCAAAGAGACCCCATTTTTCAGGCTTCGGACCCTGTAGCGAAGAGACCCCATTTTTCAGGCTTCGGACCCTGTGGAGTAGACAACCCATTTTTCAGGTTTGGGATCCTGTGCCAAAGAGACCCCATTTTTCAGGCTTGGGATCCTGTGCCAAAGAAACCCCATTTTTCAGGCTTGGGATCCTGTGCCAAAGAAACCCCATTTTTCAGGCTTGGGATCCTATGCCAAAGAAACCCCATATGTCAGGCTTGGGATCCTGTGCCAAAGAAACCCCATTTTTTACCCGTGGCTGTTATTGCATGGCTATCGGGCGTGGCCTCAAGGCGATGAGGTTACCGGTTCTTTGAGAACTGGTAGTGGCACAGCCACCATGGACCAACGCAATATTAATTTTATGTTGTAAGTTAGAAAATGTATCTTTTAGCCTTTAACAAGGTAAGCTTACAGCACTACTTCAGGCTTGGGATCCTGTAGCAAAGAAACCCCATTTTTTAGGCTTTGGACCCTGTGGCAAAGAGACCCCATTTTTCAGGCTTGGGACCCTGTGGCAAAGAGACCTCATTTTTCAGGGTTCGGAACCTGTGGCAAAGATACCCCATTTTTCAGGCTTCGGACCCTGTGGCAAAGATACAACCTTTTTTCAGGCTTGGTACCCTGTGGCAAAGAGACCCCAATTTTCAGGCTTGGGATCCTGTGGCAAAGAGACCCCATTTTTCAGGGTTCGGACCCTGTAGCGAAGAGACCCCATTTTTCAGGCTTGGGACCCTGTGGCGAAGACAACCCATTTTTCAGGCTTGGGATCCTGTGCCAAAGAGACCCCATTTTTCAGGCTTGGGATCCTGTGCCAAAGAAACCCCATTTTTCAGGCTTGGGATCCTGTGCCAAAGAAACCCCATATGTCAGGCTTGGAATCCTGTGCCAAAGAAACCCCATTTTTTACCCGTGGCTGTTATTGCATGGCTATCGGGCGTGGCCTCAAGGTGATGAGGTTACCGGTTCTTTGAGAACTGGTAGTGGCACAGCCACCATGGACCAACGCAATATTAATTTTATGTTGTAAGTTAGAAAATGTATCTTTTAGCCTTTAACAAGGTAAGCTTACAGCACTACTTCAGGCTTGGGATCCTGTAGCAAAGAAACCCCATTTTTCAGGCTTCGGAACCTGTGGCGAAGATACCCCATTTTTCAGGCTTCGGACACTGTGGCAAGGAGACCCCATTTTTCAGGCTTGGGACCCTGTGGCAAAGAGACCTCATTTTTCAGGGTTCGGAACCTGTGGCAAAGATACCCCATTTTTCAGGCTTCGGACCCTGTGGCAAAGATACAACCCATTTTTCAGGCTTGGTACCCTGTGGCAAAGAGACCCCAATTTTCAGGCTTGGGATCCTGTGGCAAAGAGACCCCATTTTTCAGGGTTCGGACCCTGTAGCGAAGAGACCCCATTTTTTAGGGTTTGGACCCTGTGGCGAAGACAACCCATTTTTCAGTCTTGGGATCCTGTGCCAAAGAGACCCCATTTTCCAGGCTTGGGATCCTGTGCCAAAGAAACCCCATTTTTCAGGCTTGGGATCCTGTGCCAAAGAAACCCCATATGTCAGGCTTGGGATCCTGTGCCAAAGAAACCCCATTTTTTACCCGTGGCTGTTATTGCATGGCTATCGGGCGTGGCCGCAAGGCGATGAGGTTACCGGCTCTTTGAGAACTGGTAGTGGCACAGCCACCATGGACCAACGCAATATTAATTTTATGTTGTAAGTTAGAAAATGTATCTTTTAGCCTTTAACAAGGTAAGCTTACAGCACTACTTCAGGCTTGGGATCCTGTAGCAAAGAAACCCCATTTTTCAGGCTTCGGAACCTGTGGCGAAGATACCCCATTTTTCAGGCTTCGGACCCTGTGGCAAAGAGACCCCATTTTTCAGGCTTCGGACCCTGTGGCAAAGAGACCTCATTTTTCAGGGTTCGGAACCTGTGGCAAAGATACCCCATTTTTCAGGCTTCGGACCCTGTGGCAAAGATACAACCCATTTTTCAGGCTTGGTACCCTGTGGCAAAGAGACCCCAATTTTCAGGCTTGGGATCCTGTAGCAAAGAGACCCCATTTTTCAGGGTTCGGACCCTGTAGCAAAGAGACCCCATTTTTCAGGGTTTGGGCCCTGTGGCGAAGACAACCCATTTTTCAAGCTTGGGATCCTGTGCCAAAGAGACCCCATTTTCCAGGCTTGGGATCCTGTGCCAAAGAAACCCCATTTTTCAGGCTTGGGATCCTGTGCCAAAGAAACCCCATATGTCAGGCTTGGGATCCTGTGCCAAAGAAACCCCATTTTTTACCCGTGGCTGTTATTGCATGGCTATCGTGCGTGGCCTCAAGGCGATGAGGTTACCGGTTCTTTGAGAACTGGTAGTGGCACAGCCACCATGGACCAACGCAATATTAATTTTATGTTGTAAGTTAGAAAATTTATCTTTTAGCCTTTAACAAGGTAAGCTTACAGCACTACTTCAGGCTTGGGATCCTGTAGCAAAGAAACCCCATTTTTCAGGCTTCGGAACCTGTGGCGAAGATACCCCATTTTTCAGGCTTCGGACCCTGTGGCGAAGATACCCCATTTTTCAGGCTTCGGACCCTGTGGCAAAGAGACCCCATTTTTCAGGCTTGGGACCCTGTGGCAAAGAGACCTAATTTTTCAGGGTTCGGAACCTGTGGCAAAGATACCCCATTTTTCAGGCTTCGGACCCTGTGGCAAAGATACAACCCATTTTTCAGGCTTGGTACCCTGTGGCAAAGAAACCCCAATTTTCAGGCTTGGGATCCTGTGGCAAAGAGACCCCATTTTTCAGGGTTCGGACCCTGTAGCGAAGAGACCCCATTTTTCAGGGTTTGGACCCTGTGGCGAAGACAACCCATTTTTCAGTCTTGGGATCCTGTGCCAAAGAGACCCTATTTTCCAGGCTTGGGATCCTGTGCCAAAGAAACCCCATTTTTCAGGCTTGGGATCCTGTGCCAAAGAAACCCCATATGTCAGGCTTGGGATCCTGTGCCAAAGAAACCCCATTTTTTACCCGTGGCTGTTATTGCATGGCTATCGTGCGTGGCCTCAAGGTGATGAGGTTACCGGTTCTTTGAGAACTGGTAGTGGCACAGCCACCATGGACCAACGCAATATTAATTTTATGTTGTAAGTTAGAAAATGTATCTTTTAGCCTTTAACAAGGTAAGCTTACAGCACTACTTCAGGCTTGGGATCCTGTAGCAAAGAAACCCCATTTTTCAGGCTTCGGAACCTGTGGCGAAGATACCCCATTTTTCAGGCTTCGGACCCTGTGGCGAAGATACCCCATTTTTCAGGCTTCGGACCCTGTGGCAAAGAGACCCCATTTTTCAGGCTTGGGACCCTGTAGCAAAGAGACCTAATTTTTCAGGGTTCGGAACCTGTGGCAAAGATACCCCATTTTTCTGGCTTCGGACCCTGTGGTGAAGAGACAACCCATTTTTCAGGCTTGGGACCCTGTGGCAAAGAGACAACCCATTTTTCAGGCTTGGGACCTTGTGGCAAAGAGACCCCATTTTTCAGGCTTCGGACCCTGTAGCGAAGAGACCCCATTTTTCAGGGTTCGGACCCTGTGGCGTAGACAACCCATTTTTCAGGCTTGGGATCCTGTGCCAAAGAGACCCAAATTTTCAGGCTTGGGATCCTGTGCCAAAGAAACCCCATTTTTCAGGATTGGGATCCTGTGCCAAAGAAACCCCATATGTCAGGCTTGGGATCCTGTGCCAAAGAAACCCCATTTTTTACCCGTGGCTGTTATTGCATGGCTATCGGGCGTGGCCTCAAGGCGATGAGGTTACCGGTTCTTTGAGAACTGGTAGTGGCACAGCCACCATGGACCAACGCAATATTAATTTTATGTTGTAAGTTAGAAAATGTATCTTTTAGCCTTTAACAAGGTAAGCTTACAGCACTACTTCAGGCTCGGGATCCTGTAGCAAAGAAACCCCATTTTTCAGGCTTCGGAACCTGTGGCGAAGATACCCCATTTTTCAGGCTTCGGACCCTGTGGAAAAGAGACCCCATTTTTCAGGCTTCGGACCCTGTAGCGAAGAGACCCCATTTTTCAGGGTTCGGACCCTGTGGCGTAGACAACCCATTTTTCAGGCTTGGGATCCTGTGCCAAAGAGACCCAAATTTTCAGGCTTGGGATCCTGTGCCAAAGAAACCCCATTTTTCAGGATTGGGATCCTGTGCCAAAGAAACCCCATATGTCAGGCTTGGGATCCTGTGCCAAAGAAACCCCATTTTTTACCCGTGGCTGTTATTGCATGGCTATCGGGCGTGGCCTCAAGGCGATGAGGTTACCGGTTCTTTGAGAACTGGTAGTGGCACAGCCACCATGGACCAACGCAATATTAATTTTATGTTGTAAGTTAGAAAATGTATCTTTTAGCCTTTAACAAGGTAAGCTTACAGCACTACTTCAGGCTTGGGATCCTGTAGCAAAGAAACCCCATTTTTCAGGCTTCGGAACCTGTGGCGAAGATACCCCATTTTTCAGGCTTCGGACACTGTGGCAAGGAGACCCCATTTTTCAGGCTTGGGACCCTGTGGCAAAGAGACCTCATTTTTCAGGGTTCGGAACCTGTGGCAAAGATACCCCATTTTTCAGGCTTCGGACCCTGTGGCAAAGATACAACCCATTTTTCAGGCTTGGTACCCTGTGGCAAAGAGACCCCAATTTTCAGGCTTGGGATCCTGTGGCAAAGAGACCCCATTTTTCAGGGTTCGGACCCTGTAGCGAAGAGACCCCATTTTTTAGGGTTTGGACCCTGTGGCGAAGACAACCCATTTTTCAGTCTTGGGATCCTGTGCCAAAGAGACCCCATTTTCCAGGCTTGGGATCCTGTGCCAAAGAAACCCCATTTTTCAGGCTTGGGATCCTGTGCCAAAGAAACCCCATATGTCAGGCTTGGGATCCTGTGCCAAAGAAACCCCATTTTTTACCCGTGGCTGTTATTGCATGGCTATCGGGCGTGGCCGCAAGGCGATGAGGTTACCGGCTCTTTGAGAACTGGTAGTGGCACAGCCACCATGGACCAACGCAATATTAATTTTATGTTGTAAGTTAGAAAATGTATCTTTTAGCCTTTAACAAGGTAAGCTTACAGCACTACTTCAGGCTTGGGATCCTGTAGCAAAGAAACCCCATTTTTCAGGCTTCGGAACCTGTGGCGAAGATACCCCATTTTTCAGGCTTCGGACCCTGTGGCAAAGAGACCCCATTTTTCAGGCTTCGGACCCTGTGGCAAAGAGACCTCATTTTTCAGGGTTCGGAACCTGTGGCAAAGATACCCCATTTTTCAGGCTTCGGACCCTGTGGCAAAGATACAACCCATTTTTCAGGCTTGGTACCCTGTGGCAAAGAGACCCCAATTTTCAGGCTTGGGATCCTGTAGCAA
This sequence comes from Pseudophryne corroboree, assembly GCF_028390025.1. NCBI lineage: Eukaryota > Metazoa > Chordata > Amphibia > Anura > Myobatrachidae > Pseudophryne > Pseudophryne corroboree. Next base: position 155,793,893 of record NC_086448.1, on the reverse strand, counting down.
AGAGACCCCATTTTTCAGGGTTCGGACCCTGTAGCAAAGAGACCCCATTTTTCAGGGTTTGGGCCCTGTGGCGAAGACAACCCATTTTTCAAGCTTGGGATCCTGTGCCAAAGAGACCCCATTTTCCAGGCTTGGGATCCTGTGCCAAAGAAACCCCATTTTTCAGGCTTGGGATCCTGTGCCAAAGAAACCCCATATGTCAGGCTTGGGATCCTGTGCCAAAGAAACCCCATTTTTTACCCGTGGCTGTTATTGCATGGCTATCGTGCGTGGCCTCAAGGCGATGAGGTTACCGGTTCTTTGAGAACTGGTAGTGGCACAGCCACCATGGACCAACGCAATATTAATTTTATGTTGTAAGTTAGAAAATTTATCTTTTAGCCTTTAACAAGGTAAGCTTACAGCACTACTTCAGGCTTGGGATCCTGTAGCAAAGAAACCCCATTTTTCAGGCTTCGGAACCTGTGGCGAAGATACCCCATTTTTCAGGCTTCGGACCCTGTGGCGAAGATACCCCATTTTTCAGGCTTCGGACCCTGTGGCAAAGAGACCCCATTTTTCAGGCTTGGGACCCTGTGGCAAAGAGACCTAATTTTTCAGGGTTCGGAACCTGTGGCAAAGATACCCCATTTTTCAGGCTTCGGACCCTGTGGCAAAGATACAACCCATTTTTCAGGCTTGGTACCCTGTGGCAAAGAAACCCCAATTTTCAGGCTTGGGATCCTGTGGCAAAGAGACCCCATTTTTCAGGGTTCGGACCCTGTAGCGAAGAGACCCCATTTTTCAGGGTTTGGACCCTGTGGCGAAGACAACCCATTTTTCAGTCTTGGGATCCTGTGCCAAAGAGACCCTATTTTCCAGGCTTGGGATCCTGTGCCAAAGAAACCCCATTTTTCAGGCTTGGGATCCTGTGCCAAAGAAACCCCATATGTCAGGCTTGGGATCCTGTGCCAAAGAAACCCCATTTTTTACCCGTGGCTGTTATTGCATGGCTATCGGGCGTGGCCTCAAGGCGATGAGGTTACCGGTTCTTTGAGAACTGGTAGTGGCACAGCCACCATGGACCAACGCAATATTAATTTTATGTTGTAAGTTAGAAAATGTATCTTTTAGCCTTTAACAAGGTAAGCTTACAGCACTACTTCAGGCTCGGGATCCTGTAGCAAAGAAACCCCATTTTTCAGGCTTCGGAACCTGTGGCGAAGATACCCCATTTTTCAGGCTTCGGACCCTGTGGAAAAGAGACCCCATTTTTCAGGCTTCGGACCCTGTAGCGAAGAGACCCCATTTTTCAGGGTTCGGACCCTGTGGCGTAGACAACCCATTTTTCAGGCTTGGGATCCTGTGCCAAAGAGACCCAAATTTTCAGGCTTGGGATCCTGTGCCAAAGAAACCCCATTTTTCAGGATTGGGATCCTGTGCCAAAGAAACCCCATATGTCAGGCTTGGGATCCTGTGCCAAAGAAACCCCATTTTTTACCCGTGGCTGTTATTGCATGGCTATCGGGCGTGGCCTCAAGGCGATGAGGTTACCGGTTCTTTGAGAACTGGTAGTGGCACAGCCACCATGGACCAACGCAATATTAATTTTATGTTGTAAGTTAGAAAATGTATCTTTTAGCCTTTAACAAGGTAAGCTTACAGCACTACTTCAGGCTTGGGATCCTGTAGCAAAGAAACCCCATTTTTCAGGCTTCGGAACCTGTGGCGAAGATACCCCATTTTTCAGGCTTCGGACACTGTGGCAAGGAGACCCCATTTTTCAGGCTTGGGACCCTGTGGCAAAGAGACCTCATTTTTCAGGGTTCGGAACCTGTGGCAAAGATACCCCATTTTTCAGGCTTCGGACCCTGTGGCAAAGATACAACCCATTTTTCAGGCTTGGTACCCTGTGGCAAAGAGACCCCAATTTTCAGGCTTGGGATCCTGTGGCAAAGAGACCCCATTTTTCAGGGTTCGGACCCTGTAGCGAAGAGACCCCATTTTTTAGGGTTTGGACCCTGTGGCGAAGACAACCCATTTTTCAGTCTTGGGATCCTGTGCCAAAGAGACCCCATTTTCCAGGCTTGGGATCCTGTGCCAAAGAAACCCCATTTTTCAGGCTTGGGATCCTGTGCCAAAGAAACCCCATATGTCAGGCTTGGGATCCTGTGCCAAAGAAACCCCATTTTTTACCCGTGGCTGTTATTGCATGGCTATCGGGCGTGGCCGCAAGGCGATGAGGTTACCGGCTCTTTGAGAACTGGTAGTGGCACAGCCACCATGGACCAACGCAATATTAATTTTATGTTGTAAGTTAGAAAATGTATCTTTTAGCCTTTAACAAGGTAAGCTTACAGCACTACTTCAGGCTTGGGATCCTGTAGCAAAGAAACCCCATTTTTCAGGCTTCGGAACCTGTGGCGAAGATACCCCATTTTTCAGGCTTCGGACCCTGTGGCAAAGAGACCCCATTTTTCAGGCTTCGGACCCTGTGGCAAAGAGACCTCATTTTTCAGGGTTCGGAACCTGTGGCAAAGATACCCCATTTTTCAGGCTTCGGACCCTGTGGCAAAGATACAACCCATTTTTCAGGCTTGGTACCCTGTGGCAAAGAGACCCCAATTTTCAGGCTTGGGATCCTGTAGCAAAGAGACCCCATTTTTCAGGGTTCGGACCCTGTAGCAAAGAGACCCCATTTTTCAGGGTTTGGGCCCTGTGGCGAAGACAACCCATTTTTCAAGCTTGGGATCCTGTGCCAAAGAGACCCCATTTTCCAGGCTTGGGATCCTGTGCCAAAGAAACCCCATTTTTCAGGCTTGGGATCCTGTGCCAAAGAAACCCCATATGTCAGGCTTGGGATCCTGTGCCAAAGAAACCCCATTTTTTACCCGTGGCTGTTATTGCATGGCTATCGTGCGTGGCCTCAAGGCGATGAGGTTACCGGTTCTTTGAGAACTGGTAGTGGCACAGCCACCATGGACCAACGCAATATTAATTTTATGTTGTAAGTTAGAAAATTTATCTTTTAGCCTTTAACAAGGTAAGCTTACAGCACTACTTCAGGCTTGGGATCCTGTAGCAAAGAAACCCCATTTTTCAGGCTTCGGAACCTGTGGCGAAGATACCCCATTTTTCAGGCTTCGGACCCTGTGGCGAAGATACCCCATTTTTCAGGCTTCGGACCCTGTGGCAAAGAGACCCCATTTTTCAGGCTTGGGACCCTGTGGCAAAGAGACCTAATTTTTCAGGGTTCGGAACCTGTGGCAAAGATACCCCATTTTTCAGGCTTCGGACCCTGTGGCAAAGATACAACCCATTTTTCAGGCTTGGTACCCTGTGGCAAAGAAACCCCAATTTTCAGGCTTGGGATCCTGTGGCAAAGAGACCCCATTTTTCAGGGTTCGGACCCTGTAGCGAAGAGACCCCATTTTTCAGGGTTTGGACCCTGTGGCGAAGACAACCCATTTTTCAGTCTTGGGATCCTGTGCCAAAGAGACCCTATTTTCCAGGCTTGGGATCCTGTGCCAAAGAAACCCCATTTTTCAGGCTTGGGATCCTGTGCCAAAGAAACCCCATATGTCAGGCTTGGGATCCTGTGCCAAAGAAACCCCATTTTTTACCCGTGGCTGTTATTGCATGGCTATCGTGCGTGGCCTCAAGGTGATGAGGTTACCGGTTCTTTGAGAACTGGTAGTGGCACAGCCACCATGGACCAACGCAATATTAATTTTATGTTGTAAGTTAGAAAATGTATCTTTTAGCCTTTAACAAGGTAAGCTTACAGCACTACTTCAGGCTTGGGATCCTGTAGCAAAGAAACCCCATTTTTCAGGCTTCGGAACCTGTGGCGAAGATACCCCATTTTTCAGGCTTCGGACCCTGTGGCGAAGATACCCCATTTTTCAGGCTTCGGACCCTGTGGCAAAGAGACCCCATTTTTCAGGCTTGGGACCCTGTAGCAAAGAGACCTAATTTTTCAGGGTTCGGAACCTGTGGCAAAGATACCCCATTTTTCTGGCTTCGGACCCTGTGGTGAAGAGACAACCCATTTTTCAGGCTTGGGACCCTGTGGCAAAGAGACAACCCATTTTTCAGGCTTGGGACCTTGTGGCAAAGAGACCCCATTTTTCAGGCTTCGGACCCTGTAGCGAAGAGACCCCATTTTTCAGGGTTCGGACCCTGTGGCGTAGACAACCCATTTTTCAGGCTTGGGATCCTGTGCCAAAGAGACCCAAATTTTCAGGCTTGGGATCCTGTGCCAAAGAAACCCCATTTTTCAGGATTGGGATCCTGTGCCAAAGAAACCCCATATGTCAGGCTTGGGATCCTGTGCCAAAGAAACCCCATTTTTTACCCGTGGCTGTTATTGCATGGCTATCGGGCGTGGCCTCAAGGCGATGAGGTTACCGGTTCTTTGAGAACTGGTAGTGGCACAGCCACCATGGACCAACGCAATATTAATTTTATGTTGTAAGTTAGAAAATGTATCTTTTAGCCTTTAACAAGGTAAGCTTACAGCACTAATTCAGGCTCGGGATCCTGTAGCAAAGAAACCCCATTTTTCAGGCTTCGGAACCTGTGGCGAAGATACCCCATTTTTCAGGCTTCGGACCCTGTGGAAAAGAGACCCCATTTTTCAGGCTTCGGACCCTGTAGCGAAGAGACCCCATTTTTCAGGGTTCGGACCCTGTGGCGTAGACAACCCATTTTTCAGGCTTGGGATCCTGTGCCAAAGAGACCCAAATTTTCAGGCTTGGGATCCTGTGCCAAAGAAACCCCATTTTTCAGGATTGGGATCCTGTGCCAAAGAAACCCCATATGTCAGGCTTGGGATCCTGTGCCAAAGAAACCCCATTTTTTACCCGTGGCTGTTATTGCATGGCTATCGGGCGTGGCCTCAAGGCGATGAGGTTACCGGTTCTTTGAGAACTGGTAGTGGCACAGCCACCATGGACCAACGCAATATTAATTTTATGTTGTAAGTTAGAAAATGTATCTTTTAGCCTTTAACAAGGTAAGCTTACAGCACTACTTCAGGCTTGGGATCCTGTAGCAAAGAAACCCCATTTTTCAGGCTTCGGAACCTGTGGCGAAGATACCCCATTTTTCAGGCTTCGGACACTGTGGCAAGGAGACCCCATTTTTCAGGCTTGGGACCCTGTGGCAAAGAGACCTCATTTTTCAGGGTTCGGAACCTGTGGCAAAGATACCCCATTTTTCAGGCTTCGGACCCTGTGGCAAAGATACAACCCATTTTTCAGGCTTGGTACCCTGTGGCAAAGAGACCCCAATTTTCAGGCTTGGGATCCTGTGGCAAAGAGACCCCATTTTTCAGGGTTCGGACCCTGTAGCGAAGAGACCCCATTTTTTAGGGTTTGGACCCTGTGGCGAAGACAACCCATTTTTCAGTCTTGGGATCCTGTGCCAAAGAGACCCCATTTTCCAGGCTTGGGATCCTGTGCCAAAGAAACCCCATTTTTCAGGCTTGGGATCCTGTGCCAAAGAAACCCCATATGTCAGGCTTGGGATCCTGTGCCAAAGAAACCCCATTTTTTACCCGTGGCTGTTATTGCATGGCTATCGGGCGTGGCCGCAAGGCGATGAGGTTACCGGCTCTTTGAGAACTGGTAGTGGCACAGCCACCATGGACCAACGCAATATTAATTTTATGTTGTAAGTTAGAAAATGTATCTTTTAGCCTTTAACAAGGTAAGCTTACAGCACTACTTCAGGCTTGGGATCCTGTAGCAAAGAAACCCCATTTTTCAGGCTTCGGAACCTGTGGCGAAGATACCCCATTTTTCAGGCTTCGGACCCTGTGGCAAAGAGACCCCATTTTTCAGGCTTCGGACCCTGTGGCAAAGAGACCTCATTTTTCAGGGTTCGGAACCTGTGGCAAAGATACCCCATTTTTCAGGCTTCGGACCCTGTGGCAAAGATACAACCCATTTTTCAGGCTTGGTACCCTGTGGCAAAGAGACCCCAATTTTCAGGCTTGGGATCCTGTAGCAAAGAGACCCCATTTTTCAGGGTTCGGACCCTGTAGCAAAGAGACCCCATTTTTCAGGGTTTGGGCCCTGTGGCGAAGACAACCCATTTTTCAAGCTTGGGATCCTGTGCCAAAGAGACCCCATTTTCCAGGCTTGGGATCCTGTGCCAAAGAAACCCCATTTTTCAGGCTTGGGATCCTGTGCCAAAGAAACCCCATATGTCAGGCTTGGGATCCTGTGCCAAAGAAACCCCATTTTTTACCCGTGGCTGTTATTGCATGGCTATCGTGCGTGGCCTCAAGGCGATGAGGTTACCGGTTCTTTGAGAACTGGTAGTGGCACAGCCACCATGGACCAACGCAATATTAATTTTATGTTGTAAGTTAGAAAATTTATCTTTTAGCCTTTAACAAGGTAAGCTTACAGCACTACTTCAGGCTTGGGATCCTGTAGCAAAGAAACCCCATTTTTCAGGCTTCGGAACCTGTGGCGAAGATACCCCATTTTTCAGGCTTCGGACCCTGTGGCGAAGATACCCCATTTTTCAGGCTTCGGACCCTGTGGCAAAGAGACCCCATTTTTCAGGCTTGGGACCCTGTGGCAAAGAGACCTCATTTTTCAGGGTTCGGAACCTGTGGCAAAGATACCCCATTTTTCAGGCTTCGGACCCTGTGGCAAAGATACAACCCATTTTTCAGGCTTGGTACCCTGTGGCAAAGAGACCCCAATTTTCAGGCTTGGGATCCTGTGGCAAAGAGACCCCATTTTTCAGGGTTCGGACCCTGTAGCGAAGAGACCCCATTTTTTAGGGTTTGGACCCTGTGGCGAAGACAACCCATTTTTCAGTCTTGGGATCCTGTGCCAAAGAGACCCCATTTTCCAGGCTTGGGATCCTGTGCCAAAGAAACCCCATTTTTCAGGCTTGGGATCCTGTGCCAAAGAAACCCCATATGTCAGGCTTGGGATCCTGTGCCAAAGAAACCCCATTTTTTACCCGTGGCTGTTATTGCATGGCTATCGGGCGTGGCCGCAAGGCGATGAGGTTACCGGCTCTTTGAGAACTGGTAGTGGCACAGCCACCATGGACCAACGCAATATTAATTTTATGTTGTAAGTTAGAAAATGTATCTTTTAGCCTTTAACAAGGTAAGCTTACAGCACTACTTCAGGCTTGGGATCCTGTAGCAAAGAAACCCCATTTTTCAGGCTTCGGAACCTGTGGCGAAGATACCCCATTTTTCAGGCTTCGGACCCTGTGGCAAAGAGACCCCATTTTTCAGGCTTCGGACCCTGTGGCAAAGAGACCTCATTTTTCAGGGTTCGGAACCTGTGGCAAAGATACCCCATTTTTCAGGCTTCGGACCCTGTGGCAAAGATACAACCCATTTTTCAGGCTTGGTACCCTGTGGCAAAGAGACCCCAATTTTCAGGCTTGGGATCCTGTAGCAAAGAGACCCCATTTTTCAGGGTTCGGACCCTGTAGCAAAGAGACCCCATTTTTCAGGGTTTGGGCCCTGTGGCGAAGACAACCCATTTTTCAAGCTTGGGATCCTGTGCCAAAGAGACCCCATTTTCCAGGCTTGGGATCCTGTGCCAAAGAAACCCCATTTTTCAGGCTTGGGATCCTGTGCCAAAGAAACCCCATATGTCAGGCTTGGGATCCTGTGCCAAAGAAACCCCATTTTTTACCCGTGGCTGTTATTGCATGGCTATCGTGCGTGGCCTCAAGGCGATGAGGTTACCGGTTCTTTGAGAACTGGTAGTGGCACAGCCACCATGGACCAACGCAATATTAATTTTATGTTGTAAGTTAGAAAATTTATCTTTTAGCCTTTAACAAGGTAAGCTTACAGCACTACTTCAGGCTTGGGATCCTGTAGCAAAGAAACCCCATTTTTCAGGCTTCGGAACCTGTGGCGAAGATACCCCATTTTTCAGGCTTCGGACCCTGTGGCGAAGATACCCCATTTTTCAGGCTTCGGACCCTGTGGCAAAGAGACCCCATTTTTCAGGCTTGGGACCCTGTGGCAAAGAGACCTAATTTTTCAGGGTTCGGAACCTGTGGCAAAGATACCCCATTTTTCAGGCTTCGGACCCTGTGGCAAAGATACAACCCATTTTTCAGGCTTGGTACCCTGTGGCAAAGAAACCCCAATTTTCAGGCTTGGGATCCTGTGGCAAAGAGACCCCATTTTTCAGGGTTCGGACCCTGTAGCGAAGAGACCCCATTTTTCAGGGTTTGGACCCTGTGGCGAAGACAACCCATTTTTCAGTCTTGGGATCCTGTGCCAAAGAGACCCTATTTTCCAGGCTTGGGATCCTGTGCCAAAGAAACCCCATTTTTCAGGCTTGGGATCCTGTGCCAAAGAAACCCCATATGTCAGGCTTGGGATCCTGTGCCAAAGAAACCCCATTTTTTACCCGTGGCTGTTATTGCATGGCTATCGTGCGTGGCCTCAAGGTGATGAGGTTACCGGTTCTTTGAGAACTGGTAGTGGCACAGCCACCATGGACCAACGCAATATTAATTTTATGTTGTAAGTTAGAAAATGTATCTTTTAGCCTTTAACAAGGTAAGCTTACAGCACTACTTCAGGCTTGGGATCCTGTAGCAAAGAAACCCCATTTTTCAGGCTTCGGAACCTGTGGCGAAGATACCCCATTTTTCAGGCTTCGGACCCTGTGGCGAAGATACCCCATTTTTCAGGCTTCGGACCCTGTGGCAAAGAGACCCCATTTTTCAGGCTTGGGACCCTGTAGCAAAGAGACCTAATTTTTCAGGGTTCGGAACCTGTGGCAAAGATACCCCATTTTTCTGGCTTCGGACCCTGTGGTGAAGAGACAACCCATTTTTCAGGCTTGGGACCCTGTGGCAAAGAGACAACCCATTTTTCAGGCTTGGGACCTTGTGGCAAAGAGACCCCATTTTTCAGGCTTCGGACCCTGTAGCGAAGAGACCCCATTTTTCAGGGTTCGGACCCTGTGGCGTAGACAACCCATTTTTCAGGCTTGGGATCCTGTGCCAAAGAGACCCAAATTTTCAGGCTTGGGATCCTGTGCCAAAGAAACCCCATTTTTCAGGATTGGGATCCTGTGCCAAAGAAACCCCATATGTCAGGCTTGGGATCCTGTGCCAAAGAAACCCCATTTTTTACCCGTGGCTGTTATTGCATGGCTATCGGGCGTGGCCTCAAGGCGATGAGGTTACCGGTTCTTTGAGAACTGGTAGTGGCACAACCACCATGGACCAACGCAATATTAATTTTATGTTGTAAGTTAGAAAATGTATCTTTTAGCCTTTAACAAGGTAAGCTTACAGCACTACTTCAGGCTTGGGATCCTGTAGCAAAGAAACCCCATTTTTCAGGCTTCGGAACCTGTGGCGAAGATACCCCATTTTTCAGGCTTCGGACCCGGTGGCAAAGAGACCCCATTTTTCAGGCTTGGGACCCTGTGGCAAAGAGACCTCATTTTTCAGGGTTCGGAACCTGTGGCAAAGATACCCCATTTTTCAGGCTTCGGACCCTGTGGCAAAGATACAACCCATTTTTCAGGCTTGGTACCCTGTGGCAAAGAGACCCCAATTTTCAGGCTTGGGATCCTGTGGCAAAGAGACCCCATTTTTCAGGGTTCGGACCCTGTAGCGAAGAGACCCCATTTTTCAGGGTTTGGACCCTGTGGCGAAGACAACCCATTTTTCAGGCTTGGAATCCTGTGCCAAAGAGACCCTATTTTTCAGGCTTGGGATCCTGTGCCAAAGAAACCCCATATGTCAGGCTTGGGATCCTGTGCCAAAGAAACCCCATTTTTTACCCGTGGCTGTTATTGCATGGCTATCGGGCGTGGCCTCAAAGCGATGAGGTTACCGGTTCTTTGAGAACTGGTAGTGGCACAGCCACCATGGACCAACGCAATATTAATTTTATGTTGTAAGTTAGAAAATGTATCTTTTAGCCTTTAACAAGGTAAGCTTACAGCACTACTTCAGGCTTGGGATCCTGTAGCAAAGAAACCCCATTTTTCAGGCTTCGGAACCTGTGGCGAAGATACCCCATTTTTCAGGCTTCGGACCCTGTGGCAAAGAGACCCCATTTTTCAGGCTTGGGACCCTGTAGCAAAGAGACCTAATTTTTCAGGGTTCGGAACCTGTGGCAAAGATACCCCATTTTTCAGGCTTCGGACCCTGTGGTAAAGAGACAACCCATTTTTCAGGCTTGGGACCCTGTGGCAAAGAGACAACCCATTTTTCAGGCTTGGGACCTTGTGGCAAAGAGACCCCATTTTTCAGGCTTCGGACCCTGTAGCGAAGAGACCCCATTTTTCAGGGTTCGGACCCTGTGGCGTAGACAACCCATTTTTCAGGCTTGGGATCCTGTGCCAAAGAGACCCCATTTTTCAGGCTTGGGATCCTGTGCCAAAGAAACCCCATTTTTCAGGCTTGGGATCCTGTGCCAAAGAAACCCCATATGTCAGGCTTGGGATCCTGTGCCAAGAAACCCCATTTTTTACCCGTGGCTGTTATTGCATGGCTATCGGGCGTGGCCTCAAGGCGATGAGGTTACCGGTTCTTTGAGAACTTGTAGTGGCACAGCCACCATGGACCAACGCAATATTAATTTTATGTTGTAAGTTAGAAAATGTATCTTTTAGCCTTTAACAAGGTAAGCTTACAGCACTACTTCAGGCTTGGGATCCTGTAGCAAAGAAACCCCATTTTTCAGGCTTCGGAACCTATGGCGAAGATACCCCATTTTTCAGGCTTCGGATCCTGTGGCAAAGAGACCCCATTTTTCAGGCTTGGGACCCTGTAGCAAAGAGACCTAATTTTTCAGGGTTCGGAACCTGTTGCAAAGATACCCCATTTTTCAGGCTTCGGACCCTGTGGTAAAGAGACAACCCATTTTTCAGGCTTGGGACCCTGTGGCAAAGAGACAACCCATTTTTCAGGCTTGGGACCTTGTGGCAAAGAGACCCCATTTTTCAGGCTTCGGACCCTGTAGCGAAGAGACCCCATTTTTCAGGGTTCGGACCCTGTGGCGTAGACAACCCATTTTTCAGGCTTGGGATCCTGTGCCAAAGAGACCCCATTTTTCAGGCTTGGGATCCTGTGCCAAAGAAACACCATTTTTCAGGCTTGGGATCCTGTGCCAAAGAAACCCCATATGTCAGGCTTGGGATCCTGTGCCAAAGAAACCCCATTTTTTACCCGTGGCTGTTATTGCATGGCTATCGGGCGTGGCCTCAAGGCGATGAGGTTACCGGTTCTTTGAGAACTGGTAGTGGCACAGCCACCATGGACCAACGCAATATTAATTTTATGTTGTAAGTTAGAAAATGTATCTTTTAGCCTTTAACAAGGTAAGCTTACAGCACTACTTCAGGCTTGGGATCCTGTAGCAAAGAAACCCCATTTTTCAGGCTTCGGAACCTGTGGCGAAGATACCCCATTTTTCAGGCTTCGGACCCTGTGGCAAAGAGACACCATTTTTCAGGCTTGGGACCCTGTAGCAAAGAGACCTAATTTTTCAGGGTTCGGAACCTGTGGCAAAGATACCCCATTTTTCAGGCTTCAGACCCTGTGGTAAAGAGACAACCCATTTTTCAGGCTTGGGACCCTGTGGCAAAGAGACAACCCATTTTTCAGGCTTGGGACCTTGTGGCAAAGAGACCCCATTTTTCAGGCTTCGGACCCTGTAGCGAAGAGACCCCATTTTTCAGGGTTCGGACCCTGTGGAGTAGAAAACCCATTTTTCAGGTTTGGGATCCTGTGCCAAAGAGACCCCATTTTTCAGGCTTGGGATCCTGTGCCAAAGAAACCCCATTTTTCAGGCTTGGGATCCTGTGCCAAAGAAACCCCATTTTTCAGGCTTGGGATCCTGTGCCAAAGATACCCCATATGTCAGGCTTGGGATCCTGTGCCAAAGAAACCCCATTTTTTACCCGTGGCTGTTATTGCATGGCTATCGGGCGTGGCCGCAAGGCGATGAGGTTACCGGCTCTTTGAGAACTGGTAGTGGCACAGCCACCATGGACCAACGCAATATTAATTTTATGTTGTAAGTTAGAAAATGTATCTTTTAGCCTTTAACAAGGTAAGCTTACAGCACTACTTCAGGCATGGGATCCTGTAGCAAAGAAACCCATTTTTCAGGCTTCGGAACCTGTGGCGAAGATACCCCATTTTTCAGGCTTCGGACCCTGTGGCAAAGAGACCCCATTTTTCAGGCTTCGGACCCTGTGGCAAAGAGACCTCATTTTTCAGGGTTCGGAACCTGTGGCAAAGATACCCCATTTTTCAGGCTTCGGACCCTGTGGCAAAGAGACCCCAATTTTCAGGCTTGGGATCCTGTAGCAAAGAGACCCCATTTTTCAGGGTTCGGACCCTGTAGCAAAGAGACCCCATTTTTCAGGGTTTGGGCCCTGTGGCGAAGACAACCCATTTTTCAGGCTTGGGATCCTGTGCCAAAGAGACCCCATTTTCCAGGCTTGGGATCCTGTGCCAAAGAAACCCCATTTTTCAGGCTTGGGATCCTGTGCCAAAGAAACCCCATATGTCAGGCTTGGGATCCTGTGCCAAAGAAACCCCATTTTTTACCCGTGGCTGTTATTGCATGGCTATCGTGCGTGGCCTCAAGGCGATGAGGTTACCGGTTCTTTGAGAACTGGTAGTGGCACAGCCACCATGGACCAACGCAATATTAATTTTATGTTGTAAGTTAGAAAATGTATCTTTTAGCCTTTAACAAGGAAAGCTTACAGCACTACTTCAGGCTTGGGATCCTGTAGCAAAGAAACCCCATTTTTCAGGCTTCGGAACCTGTGGCGAAGATACCCCATTTTTCAGGCTTCGGACCCTGTGGCGAAGATACCCCATTTTTCAGGCTTCGGACCCTGTGGCAAAGAGACCCCATTTTTCAGGCTTGGGACCCTGTGGCAAAGAGACCTAATTTTTCAGGGTTCGGAACCTGTGGCAAAGATACCCCATTTTTCAAGCTTCGGACCCTGTGGCAAAGATACAACCCATTTTTCAGGCTTGGTACCCTGTGGCAAAGAAACCCCAATTTTCAGGCTTGGGATCCTGTGGCAAAGAGACCCCATTTTTCAGGGTTCGGACCCTGTAGCGAAGAGACCCCATTTTTCAGGGTTTGGACCCTGTGGCGAAGACAACCCATTTTTCAGTCTTGGGATCCTGTGCCAAAGAGACCCTATTTTCCAGGCTTGGGATCCTGTGCCAAAGAAACCCCATTTTTCAGGCTTGGGATCCTGTGCCAAAGAAACCCCATATGTCAGGCTTGGGATCCTGTGCCAAAGAAACCCCATTTTTTACCCGTGGCTGTTATTGCATGGCTATCGTGCGTGGCCTCAAGGCGATGAGGTTACCGGTTCTTTGAGAACTGGTAGTGGCACAGCCACCATGGACCAACGCAATATTAATTTTATGTTGTAAGTTAGAAAATGTATCTTTTAGCCTTTAACAAGGTAAGCTTACAGCACTACTTCAGGCTTGGGATCCTGTAGCAAAGAAACCCCATTTTTCAGGCTTCGGACCCTGTGGCGAAGATACCCCATTTTTCAGGCTTCGGACCCTGTGGCAAAGAGACCCCATTTTTCAGGCTTGGGACCCTGTAGCAAAGAGACCTAATTTTTCAGGGTTCGGAACCTGTGGCAAAGATACCCCATTTTTCTGGCTTCGGACCCTGTGGTGAAGAGACAACCCATTTTTCAGGCTTGGGACCCTGTGGCAAAGAGACAACCCATTTTTCAGGCTTGGGACCTTGTGGCAAAGAGACCCCATTTTTCAGGCTTCGGACCCTGCAGCGAAGAGACCCCATTTTTCAGGGTTCGGACCCTGTGGCGTAGACAACCCATTTTTCAGGCTTGGGATCCTGTGCCAAAGAGACCCAATTTTTCAGGCTTGGGATCCTGTGCCAAAGAAACCCCATTTTTCAGGATTGGGATCCTGTGCCAAAGAAACCCCATATGTCAGGCTTGGGATCCTGTGCCAAAGAAACCCCATTTTTTACCCGTGGCTGTTATTGCATGGCTATCGGGCGTGGCCTCAAGGCGATGAGGTTACCGGTTCTTTGAGAACTGGTAGTGGCACAACCACCATGGACCAACGCAATATTAATTTTATGTTGTAAGTTAGAAAATGTATCTTTTAGCCTTTAACAAGGTAAGCTTACAGCACTACTTCAGGCTTGGGATCCTGTAGCAAAGAAACCCCATTTTTCAGGCTTCGGAACCTGTGGCGAAGATACCCCATTTTTCAGGCTTCGGACCCTGTGGCAAAGAGACCCCATTTTTCAGGCTTGGGACCCTGTGGCAAAGAGACCTCATTTTTCAGGGTTCGGAACCTGTGGCAAAGAGACCCCAATTTTCAGGCTTGGGATCCTGTGGCAAAGAGACCCCATTTTTCAGGGTTCGGACCCTGTAGCGAAGAGACCCCATTTTTCAGGGTTTGGACCCTGTGGCGAAGACAACCCATTTTTCAGGCTTGGAATCCTGTGCCAAAGAGACCCTATTTTTCAGGCTTGGGATCCTGTGCCAAAGAAACCCCATATGTCAGGCTTGGGATCCTGTGCCAAAGAAACCCCATTTTTTACCCGTGGCTGTTATTGCATGGCTATCGGGCGTGGCCTCCAGGCGATGAGGTTACCGGTTCTTTGAGAACTGGTAGTGGCACAGCCACCATGGACCAACGCAATATTAATTTTATGTTGTAAGTTAGAAAATGTATCTTTTAGCCTTTAACAAGGTAAGCTTACAGCACTACTTCAGGCTTGGGATCCTGTAGCAAAGAAACCCCATTTTTCAGGCTTCAGAACCTGTGGCGAAGATACCCCATTTTTCAGGCTTCGGACCCTGTGGCAAAGAGACCCCATTTTTCAGGCTTGGGACCCTGTAGCAAAGAGACCTAATTTTTCAGGGTTCGGAACCTGTGGCAAAGATACCCCATTTTTCAGGCTTCGGACCCTGTGGTAAAGAGACAACCCATTTTTCAGGCTTGGGACCCTGTGGCAAAGAGACAACCCATTTTTCAGGCTTGGGACCTTGTGGCAAAGAGACCCCATTTTTCAGGCTTCGGACCCTGTAGCGAAGAGACCCCATTTTTCAGGGTTCGGACCCTGTGGCGTAGACAACCCATTTTTCAGGCTTGGGATCCTGTGCCAAAGAGACCCCATTTTTCAGGCTTGGGATCCTGTGCCAAAGAAACCCCATTTTTCAGGCTTGGGATCCTGTGCCAAAGAAACCCCATATGTCAGGCTTGGGATCCTGTGCCAAAGAAACCCCATTTTTTACCCGTGGCTGTTATTGCATGGCTATCGGGCGTGGCCTCAAGGCGATGAGGTTACCGGTTCTTTGAGAACTTGTAGTGGCACAGCCACCATGGACCAACGCAATATTAATTTTATGTTGTAAGTTAGAAAATTTATCTTTTAGCCTTTAACAAGGTAAGCTTACAGCGCTACTTCAGGCTTGGGATCCTGTAGCAAAGAAACCCCATTTTTCAGGCTTCGGAACCTATGGCGAAGATACCCCATTTTTCAGGCTTCGGATCCTGTGGCAAAGAGACCCCATTTTTCAGGCTTGGGACCCTGTAGCAAAGAGACCAAATTTTTCAGGGTTCGGAACCTGTTGCAAAGATACCCCATTTTTCAGGCTTCGGACCCTGTGGTAAAGAGACAACCCATTTTTCAGGCTTGGGACCCTGTGGCAAAGAGACAACCCATTTTTCAGGCTTGGGACCTTGTGGCAAAGAGACCCCATTTTTCAGGCTTCGGACCAAGTACCGAAGAGACCCCATTTTTCAGGGTTCGGACCCTGTGGCGTAGACAACCCATTTTTCAGGCTTGGGATCCTGTGCCAAAGAGACCCCATTTTTCAGGCTTGGGATCCTGTGCCAAAGAAACCCCATTTTTCAGGCTTGGGATCCTGTGCCAAAGAAACCCCATATGTCAGGCTTGGATCCTGTGCCAAAGAAACCCCATTTTTTACCCGTGGCTGTTATTGCATGGCTATCGGGCGTGGCCTCAAGGCGATGAGGTTACCGGTTCTTTGAGAACTGGTAGTGGCACAGACACCATGGACCAACGCAATATTAATTTTATGTTGTAAGTTAGAAAATGTATCTTTTAGCCTTTAACAAGGTAAGCTTACAGCACTACTTCAGGCTTGGGATCCTGTAGCAAAGAAACCCCATTTTTCAGGCTTCGGAACCTGTGGCGAAGATACCCCATTTTTCAGGCTTCGGACCCTGTGGCAAAGAGACACCATTTTTCAGGCTTGGGACCCTGTAGCAAAGAGACCTAATTTTTCAGGGTTCGGAACCTGTGGCAAAGATACCCCATTTTTCAGGCTTCAGACCCTGTGGTAAAGAGACAACCCATTTTTCAGGCTTGGGACCCTGTGGCAAAGAGACAACCCATTTTTCAGGCTTGGGACCTTGTGGCAAAGAGACCCCATTTTTCAGGCTTCGGACCCTGTAGCGAAGAGACCCCATTTTTCAGGGTTCGGACCCTGTGGAGTAGACAACCCATTTTTCAGGTTTGGGATCCTATGCCAAAGAGACCCCATTTTTCAGGCTTGGGATCCTGTGCCAAAGAAACCCCATTTTTCAGGCTTGGGATCCTGTGCCAAAGAAACCCCATTTTTCAGGCTTGGGATCCTGTGCCAAAGAAACCCCATATGTCAGGCTTGGGATCCTGTGCCAAAGAAACCCCATTTTTTACCCGTGGCTGTTATTGCATGGCTATCGGGCGTGGCCTCAAGGCGATGAGGTTACCGGTTCTTTGAGAACTGGTAGTGGCACAGCCACCATGGACCAACGCAATATTAATTTTATGTTGTAAGTTAGAAAATTTATCTTTTAGTCTTTAACAAGGTAAGCTTACAGCACTACTTCAGGCTTGGGATCCTGTAGCAAAGAAACCCCATTTTTTAGGCTTTGGACCCTGTGGCAAAGAGACCCCATTTTTCAGGCTTGGGACCCTGTGGCAAAGAGACCTCATTTTTCAGGGTTCGGAACCTGTGGCAAAGATACCCCATTTTTCAGGCTTCGGACCCTGTGGCAAAGATACAACCCATTTTTCAGGCTTGGTACCCTGTGGCAAAGAGACCCCAATTTTCAGGCTTGGGATCCTGTGGCAAAGAGACCCCATTTTTCAGGGTTCGGACCCTGTAGCGAAGAGACCCCATTTTTCAGGGTTTGGACCCTGTGGCGAAGACAACCCATTTTTCAGGCTTGGGATCCTGTGCCAAAGAGACCCCATTTTTCAGGCTTGGGATCCTGTGCCAAAGAAACCCCATTTTTCAGGCTAGGGATCCTGTGCCAAAGAAACCCCATATGTCAGGCTTGGAATCCTGTGCCAAAGAAACCCCATTTTTTACCCGTGGCTGTTATTGCATGGCTATCGTGCGTGGCCTCAAGGCGATGAGGTTACCGGTTCTTTGAGAACTGGTAGTGGCACAGCCCCCATGGACCAACGCAATATTAATTTTATGTTGTAAGTTAGAAAATTTATCTTTTAGCCTTTAACAAGGTAAGCTTACAGCACTACTTCAGGCTTGGAATCCTGTAGCAAAGAAACCCCATTTTTCAGGCTTCGGAACCTGTGGCGAAGATACCCCATTTTTCAGGCTTCGGACCCTGTGGCGAAGATACCCCATTTTTCAGGCTTCGGACCCTGTGGCAAAGAGACCCCATTTTTCAGGCTTGGGACCCTGTGGCAAAGAGACCTAATTTTTCAGGGTTCGGAACCTGTGGCAAAGATACCCCATTTTTCAGGCTTCGGACCCTGTGGCAAAGATACAACCCATTTTTCAGGCTTGGTACCCTGTGGCAAAGAAACCCCAATTTTCAGGCTTGGGATCCTGTGGCAAAGAGACCCCATTTTTCAGGGTTCGGACCCTGTAGCGAAGAGACCCCATTTTTCAGGGTTTGGACCCTGTGGCGAAGACAACCCATTTTTCAGTCTTGGGATCCTGTGCCAAAGAGACCCTATTTTCCAGGCTTGGGATCCTGTGCCAAAGAAACCCCATTTTTCAGGCTTGGGATCCTGTGGCAAAGAGACAACCCATTTTTCAGGCTTGGGACCTTGTGGCAAAGAGACCCCATTTTTCAGGCTTCGGACCCTGTAGCGAAGAGACCCCATTTTTCAGGGTTCGGACCCTGTGGCGTAGACAACCCATTTTTCAGGCTTGGGATCCTGTGCCAAAGAGACCCCATTTTTCAGGCTTGGGATCCTGTGCCAAAGAAACCCCATTTTTTACCCGTGGCTGTTATTGCATGGCTATCGGGCGTGGCCTCAAGGCCATGAGGTTACCGGTTCTTTGAGAACTGGTAGTGGCACAGCCACCATGGACCAACGCAATATTAATTTTATGTTGTAAGTTAGAAAATGTATCTTTTAGCCTTTAACAAGGTAAGCTTACAGCACTACTTCAGGCTTGGGATCCTGTAGCAAAGAAACCCCATTTTTCAGGCTTCGGAACCTGTGGCGAAGATACCCCATTTTTCAGGCTTCGGACCCTGTGGCGAAGATACCCCATTTTTCAGGCTTCGGACCCTGTGGCAAAGAGACCCCATTTTTCAGGCTTGGGACCCTGTAGCAAAGAGACCTAATTTTTCAGGGTTCGGAACCTGTGGCAAAGATACCCCATTTTTCTGGCTTCGGAC
Source organism: Pseudophryne corroboree (assembly GCF_028390025.1). Taxonomy (NCBI): domain Eukaryota; kingdom Metazoa; phylum Chordata; class Amphibia; order Anura; family Myobatrachidae; genus Pseudophryne; species Pseudophryne corroboree. The sequence continues at coordinate 155,775,242 of NC_086448.1, read as the reverse complement.
CCTGTGGTGAAGAGACAACCCATTTTTCAGGCTTGGGACCCTGTGGCAAAGAGACAACCCATTTTTCAGGCTTGGGACCTTGTGGCAAAGAGACCCCATTTTTCAGGCTTCGGACCCTGTAGCGAAGAGACCCCATTTTTCAGGGTTCGGACCCTGTGGCGTAGACAACCCATTTTTCAGGCTTGGGATCCTGTGCCAAATAGACCCAATTTTTCAGGCTTGGGATCCTGTGCCAAAGAAACCCCTTTTTTCAGGATTGGGATCCTGTGCCAAAGAAACCCCATATGTCAGGCTTGGGATCCTGTGCCAAAGAAACCCCATTTTTTACCTGTGGCTGTTATTGCATGGCTATCGGGCGTGGCCTCAAGGCGATGAGGTTACCGGTTCTTTGAGAACTGGTAGTGGCACAACCACCATGGACCAACGCAATATTAATTTTATGTTGTAAGTTAGAAAATGTATCTTTTAGCCTTTAACAAGGTAAGCTTACAGCACTACTTCAGGCTTGGGATCCTGTAGCAAAGAAACCCCATTTTTCAGGCTTCGGAACCTGTGGCGAAGATACCCCATTTTTCAGGCTTCGGACCCTGTGGCAAAGAGACCCCATTTTTCAGGCTTGGGACCCTGTGGCAAAGAGACCTCATTTTTCAGGGTTCGGAACCTGTGGCAAAGATACCCCATTTTTCAGGCTTCGGACCCTGTGGCAAAGATACAACCCATTTTTCAGGCTTGGTACCCTGTGGCAAAGAGACCCCAATTTTCAGGCTTGGGATCCTGTGGCAAAGAGACCCCATTTTTCAGGGTTCGGACCCTGTAGCGAAGAGACCCCATTTTTCAGGGTTTGGACCCTGTGGCGAAGACAACCCATTTTTCAGGCTTGGGATCCTGTGCCAAAGAAACCCCATATGTCAGGCTTGGGATCCTGTGCCAAAGCAACCCCATTTTTTACCCGTGGCTGTTATTGCATGGCTATCGGGCGTGGCCTCCAGGCGATGAGGTTACCGGTTCTTTGAGAACTGGTAGTGGCACAGCCACCATGGACCAACGCAATATTAATTTTATGTTGTAAGTTAGAAAATGTATCTTTTAGCCTTTAACAAGGTAAGCTTACAGCACTACTTCAGGCTTGGGATCCTGTAGCAAAGAAACCCCATTTTTTAGGCTTCGGACCCTGTGGCGAAGATACAACCCATTTTTCAGGCTTGGTACCCTGTGGCAAAGAAACCCCAATTTTCAGGCTTGGGATCCTGTGGCAAAGAGACCCCATTTTTCAGGGTTCGGACCCTGTAGCGAAGAGACCCCATTTTTCAGGGTTTGGACCCTGTGGCGAAGACAACCCATTTTTCAGTCTTGGGATCCTGTGCCAAAGAGACCCCATTTTCCAGGCTTGGGATCCTGTGCCAAAGAAACCCCATTTTTCAGGCTTGGGATCCTGTGCCAAAGAAACCCCATATGTCAGGCTTGGGATCCTGTGCCAAAGAAACCCCATTTTTTACCCGTGGCTGTTATTGCATGGCTATCGGGCGTGGCCTCAAGGCGATGAGGTTACCGGTTCTTTGAGAACTGGTAGTGGCACAGCCACCATGGACCAATGCAATATTAATTTTATGTTGTAAGTTAGAAAATGTATCTTTTAGCCTTTAACAAGGTAAGCTTACAGCACTACTTCAGGCTTGGGATCCTGTAGCAAAGAAACCCCATTTTTCACGCTTCGGAACCTGTGGCGAAGATACCCCATTTTTCAGGCTTGGGACCCTGTAGCAAAGAGACCTAATGTTTCAGGGTTCGGAACCTGTGGCAAAGATACCCCATTTTTCAGGCTTCGGACCCTGTGGTAAAGAGACAACCCATTTTTCAGGCTTGGGACCCTGTGGCAAAGAGACAACCCATTTTTCAGGCTTGGGACCTTGTGGCAAAGAGACCCCATTTTTCAGGCTTCGGACCCTGTAGCGAAGAGACCCCATTTTTCAGGGTTCGGACCCTGTGGCGTAGACAACCCATTTTTCAGGCTTGGGATCCTGTGCCAAAGAGACCCCATTTTTCAGGCTTGGGATCCTGTGCCAAAGAAACCCCATTTTTCAGGCTTGGGATCCTGTGCCAAAGAAACCCCATATGTCAGGCTTGGGATGCTGTGCCAAAGAAACCCCATTTTTTACCCGTGGCTGTTATTGCATGGCTATCGGGCGTGGCCTCAAGGCGATGAGGTTACCGGTTCTTTGAGAACTGGTAGTGGCACAGCCACCATGGACCAACGCAATATTAATTTTATGTTGTAAGTTAGAAAATGTATCTTTTAGCCTTTAACAAGGTAAGCTTACAGCACTACTTCAGGCTTGGGATCCTGTAGCAAAGAAACCCCATTTTTCAGGCTTCGGAACCTGTGGCGAAGATACCCCATTTTCAGGCTTCGGACCCTGTGGCAAAGAGACCCCATTTTTCAGGCTTGGGACCCTGTAGCAAAGAGACCTAATTTTTCAGGGTTCGGAACCTGTGGCAAAGTAACCCCATTTTTCAGGCTTCGGACCCTGTGGTAAAGAGACAACCAATTTTTCAGGCTTGGGACCCTGTGGCAAAGAGACAACCCATTTTTCAGGCTTGGGACCTTGTGGCAAAGAGACCCCATTTTTCAGGCTTCGGACCCTGTAGCGAAGAGACCCCATTTTTCAGGGTTCGGACCCTGTGGCGTAGACAACCAATTTTTCAGGCTTGGGATCCTGTGCCACAGAGACCCCATTTTTCAGGCTTGGGATCCTGTGCCAAAGAAACCCCATTTTTCAGGCTTGGGATCCTGTGCCAAAGAAACCCCATATGTCAGGCTTGGGATGCTGTGCCAAAGAAACCCCATTTTGTACCCGTGGCTGTTATTGCATGGCTATCGGGCGTGGCCTCAAGGCGATGAGGTTACCGATTCTTTGAGAACTGGTAGTGGCACAGCCACCATGGACCAACGCAAGATTAATTTTATGTTGTAAGTTAGAAAATGTATCTTTTAGCATTTAACAAGGTAAGCTTACAGCACTACTTCAGGCTTGGGATCCTGTAGCAAAGTAACTCCATTTTTCAGGCTTCGGAAACCTGTGGCGAAGATACCCCATTTTTCAGGCTTCGGACCCTGTGGCAAAGAGACCCCATTTTTCAGGCTTGGGACCCTGTAGCAAAGAGACCTAATTTTTCAGGGTTCAGAACCTGTGGCAAAGATACCCCATTTTTCAGGCTTCGGACCCTGTGGTAATTAGACAACCCATTTTTCAGGCTTGGGACCCTGTGGCAAAGAGACAACCCATTTTTCAGGCTTGGGACCTTGTGGCAAAGAGACCCCATTTTTCAGGCTTCGGACCCTGTAGCGAAGAGACCCCATTTTCCAGGGTTCGGACCCTGAGGCGTAGACAACCAATTTTTCAGGCTTGGGATCCTGTGCCAAAGAGACCCAATTTTTCAGGCTTGGGAACCTGTGCCAAAGAAACCCCATTTTTCAGGCTTGGGATCCTGTGCCAAAGAAACCCCATATGTCAGGCTTGGGATCCTGTGCCAAAGAAACCCCATTTTTTACCCGTGGCTGTTATTGCATGGCTATCGGGCGTGGCCTCAAGGCGATGAGGTTAACGGTTCTTTGAGAACTGGTAGTGGCACAACCACCATGGACCAACGCAATATTAATTTTATGTTGTAAGTCAGAAAATGTATCTTTTAGCCTTTAACAAGGTAAGCTTACAGCACTACTTCATGCTTGGGATCCTGTAGCAAAGAAACCCCATTTTTCAGGCTTCGGAACCTGTGGCGAAGATACCCCATTTTTCAGGCTTCGGACCCTGTGGCAAAGAGACCTCATTTTTCAGGGTTCGGAACCTGTGGCAAAGATACCCCATTTTTCAGGCTTCGGACCCTGTGGCAAAGATACAACCCATTTTTCAGGCTTGGTACCCTGTGGCAAAGAGACCCCAATTTTCAGGCTTGGGATCCTGTGGCAAAGAGACCCCATTTTTCAGGGTTCGGACCCTGTAGCGAAGAGACCCCATTTTTCAGGGTTTGGACCCTGTGGCGAAGACAACCCATTTTTCAGTCTTGGGATCCTGTGCCAAAGAGACCCCATTTTCCAGGCTTGGGATCCTGTGCCAAAGAAACCCCATTTTTCAGGCTTGGGATCCTGTGCCAAAGAAACCCCATATGTCAGGCTTGGGATCCTGTGCCAAAGAAACCCCATTTTTTACCCGTGGCTGTTATTGCATGGCTATCGGGCGTGGCCTCAAGGCGATGAGGTTACCGGTTCTTTGAGAACTGGTAGTGGCACAGCCACCATGGACCAACGCAATATTAATTTTATGTTGTAAGTTAGAAAATGTATCTTTTAGCCTTTAACAAGGTAAGCTTACAGCACTACTTCAGGCTTGGGATCCTGTAGCAAAGAAACCCCATTTTTCAGGCTTCGGAACCTGTGGCGAAGATACCCCATTTTTCAGGCTTCGGACCCTGTGGCAAAGAGACCCCATTTTTCAGGCTTGGGACCCTGTAGCAAAGAGACCTAATTTTTCAGGGTTCGGAACCTGTGGCAAAGTAACCCCATTTTTCAGGCTTCGGACCCTGTGGTAAAGAGACAACCAATTTTTCAGGCTTGGGACCCTGTGGCAAAGAGACAACCCATTTTTCAGGCTTGGGACCTTGTGGCAAAGAGACCCCATTTTTCAGGCTTCGGACCCTGTAGCGAAGAGACCCCATTTTTCAGGGTTCGGACCCTGTGGCGTAGACAACCAATTTTTCAGGCTTGGGATCCTGTGCCACAGAGACCCCATTTTTCAGGCTTGGGATCCTGTGCCAAAGAAACCCCATTTTTCAGGCTTGGGATCCTGTGCCAAAGAAACCCCATATGTCAGGCTTGGGATGCTGTGCCAAAGAAACCCCATTTTTTACCCGTGGCTGTTATTGCATGGCTATCGGGCGTGGCCTCAAGGCGATGAGGTTACCGGTTCTTTGAGAACTGGTAGTGGTACAGCCGCCATGGACCAACGCAATATTAATTTTATGTTGTAAGTTAGAAAATGTATCTTTTAGCCTTTAACAAGGTAAGCTTACACCACTACTTCAGGCTTGGGATCCTGTAGCAAAGAAACTCCATTTTTCAGGCTTCGGAACCTGTGGCGAAGATACCCCATTTTTCAGGCTTCGGACCCTGCGGCAAAGAGACCCCATTTTTCAGGCTTGGGACCCTGTAGCAAAGAGACTTAATGTTTCAGGGTTCGGAACCTGTGGCAAAGATACCCCATTTTTCAGGCTTCGGACCCTGTGGTAAAGAGACAACCCATTTTTCAGGCTTGGGACCCTGTGGCAAAGAGACAACCCATTTTTCAGGCTTGGGACCTTGTGGCAAAGAGACCCCATTTTTCAGGCTTCAGACCCTGTAGCGAAGAGACCCCATTTTTCAGGGTTCGGACCCTGTGGCGTAGACAACCCATTTTTCAGGCTTGGGATCCTGTGCCAAAGAGACCCCATTTTTCAGGCTTGGGATCCTGTGCCAAAGAAACCCCATTTTTCAGGCTTGGGATCCTGTGCCAAAGAAACCCCATATGTCAGGCTTGGGATCCTGTGCCAAAGAAACCCCATTTTTTACCCGTGGCTGTTATTGCATGGCTATCGGGCGTGGCCTCAAGGCGATGAGGTTACCGGTTCTTTGAGAACTGGTAGTGGCACAGCCACCATGGACCAACGCAATATTAATTTTATGTTGTAAGTTAGAAAATGTATCTTTTAGCCTTTAACAAGGTAAGCTTACAGCACTACTTCAGGCTTGGGATCCTGTAGCAAAGCAACCCCATTTTTCAGGCTTCGGAACCTGTGGCGAAGATACCCCATTTTTCAGGCTTCGGACCCTGTGGCAAAGAGACCCCATTTTTCAGGCTTGGGACCCTGTAGCAAAGAGACCTAATTTTTCAGGGTTCGGAACCTGTGGCAAAGATACCCCATTTTTCAGGCTTGGGACCCTGTGGTAAAGAGACAACCCATTTTTCAGGCTTGGGAACCTGTGGCAAAGAGACAACCCATTTTTCAGGCTTGGGACCTTGTGGCAAAGAGACCCCATTTTTCAGGCTTCTGACCCTGTAGCGAAGAGACCCCATTTTTCAGGGTTCGGACCCTGTGGCGTAGACAACCCATTTTTCAGGCTTGGGATCCTGTGCCAAAGAGACCCCATTTTTCAGGCTTGGGATCCTGTGCCAAAGAAACCCCATTTTTCAGGCTTGGGATCCAGTGCCAAAGAAACCCCATATGTCAGGCTTGGGATCCTGTGCCAAAGAAACCCCATTTTTTACCCGTGGCTGTTATTGCATGGCTATCGGGCGTGGCCTCAAGGCGATGAGGTTACCGGTTCTTTGAGAACTGGTAGTGGCACAGCCACCATGGACCAACGCAATATTAATTTTATGTTGTAAGTTAGAAAATGTATCTTTTAGCCTTTAACAAGGTAAGCTTACAGCACTACTTCAGGCTTGGGATCCTGTAGCAAAGCAACCCCATTTTTCAGGCTTCGGAACCTGTGGCGAAGATACCCCATTTTTCAGGCTTCGGACCCAGTGGCAAAGAGACCCCATTTTTCAGGCTTGGGACCCTGTAGCAAAGAGACCTAATTTTTCAGGGTTCGGAACCTGTGGCAAAGATACCCCATTTTTCAGGCTTCGGACCCTGTGGTAAAGAGACAACCCATTTTTCAGGCTTGGGACCCTGTGGCAAAGAGACAACCCATTTTTCAGGCTTGGGACCTTGTGGCAAAGAGACCCCATTTTTCAGGCTTCGGACCCTGTAGCGAAGAGACCCCATTTTTCAGGGTTCGGACCCTGTGGCGTAGACAACCCATTTTTCAGGCTTGGGATCCTGTGCCAAAGAGACCCCATTTTTCAGGCTTGGGATCCTGTGCCAAAGAAACCCCATTTTTCAGGCTTGGGATCCTGTGCCAAAGAAACCCCATATGTCAGGCTTGGGATCCTGTGCCAAAGAAACCCCATTTTTTACCCGTGGCTGTTATTGCATGGCTATCGGGCGTGGCCTCAAGGCGATGAGGTTACCGGTTCTTTGAGAACTGGTAGTGGCACAGCCACCATGGACCAACGCAATATTAATTTTATGTTGTAAGTTAGAAAATGTATCTTTTAGCCTTTAACAAGGTAAGCTTACAGCACTACTTCAGGCTTGGGATCCAGTAGCAAAGAAACCCCATTTTTCAGGCTTCGGAACCTGTGACGAAGATACCCCATTTTTCAGGCTTCGGACCCTGTGGCAAAGAGACCCCATTTTTCAGGCTTGGGACCCTGTAGCAAAGAGACCTAATTTTTCAGGGTTCGGAACCTGTGGCAAAGAGACCCCATTTTTCAGGCTTCGGACCCTGTGGTAAAGAGACAACCCATTTTTCAGGCTTGGGACCCTGTGGCAAAGAGACAACCCATTTTTCAGGCTTGGGACCTTGTGGCAAAGAGACCCCATTTTTCAGGCTTCGGACCCTGTAGCGAAGAGACCCCATTTTTCAGGGTTCGGACCCTGTGGCGTAGACAACCCATTTTTCAGGCTTGGGATCCTGTGCTAAAGAGACCCCATTTTTCAGGCTTGGGATCCTGTGCCAAAGAAACCCCATATGTCAGGCTTGGGATCCTGTGCCAAAGAAACCCCATTTTTTACCCGTGGCTGTTATTGCATGGCTATCGGGCGTGGCCTCAAGGCGATGAGGTTACCGGTTCTTTGAGAACTGGTAGTGGCACAGCCACCATGGACCAACGCAATATTAATTTTATGTTGTAAGTTAGAAAATGTATCTTTTAGCCTTTAACAAGGTAAGCTTACAGCACTACTTCAGGCTTGGGATCCTGTAGCAAAGAAACCCCATTTTTCAGGCTTCGGAACCTGTGGCGAAGATACCCCATTTTTCAGGCTTCGGACCCTGTGGCAAAGAGACCCCATTTTTCAGGCTTGGGATCCTGTGCCAAAGAGACCCCATTTTCCAGGCTTGGGATCCTGTGCCAAAGAAACCCCATTTTTCAGGCTTGGGATCCTGTGCCAAAGAAACCCCATATGTCAGGCTTGGGATCCTGTGCCAAAGAAACCCCATTTTTTACCCGTGGCTGTTATTGCATGGCTATCGGGCGTGGCCTCAAGGCAATGAGGTTACCGGTTCTTTGAGAACTGGTAGTGGCACAGCCACCATGGACCAACGCAATATTAATTTTATGTTGTAAGTTAGAAAATGTCTCTTTTAGCCTTTAACAAGGTAAGCTTACAGCACTACTTCAGGCTTGGGATCCTGTAGCAAAGAAACCCCATTTTTCAGGCTTCGGAACCTGTGGCGAAGATACCCCATTTTTCAGGCTTCGGACCCTGTAGCGAAGAGACCCCATTTTTCAGGGTTCGGACCCTGTGGCGTAGACAACCCATTTTTCAGGCTTGGGATCCTGTGCCAAAGAGACCCCATTTTTCAGGCTTGGGATCCTGTGCCAAAGAAACCCCATTTTTCAGGCTTGGGATCCCGTGCCAAAGAAACCCCATATTTCAGGCTTGGGATCCTGTGCCAAAGAAACCCCATTTTTTACCCGTGGCTGTTATTGCATGGCTATCGGGCGTGGCCTCAAGGCGATGAGGTTACCGGTTCTTTGAGAACTGGTAATGGCACAGCCACCATGGACCAACCCAATATTAATTTTATGTTGTAAGTTAGAAAATGTATCTTTTAGCCTTTAACAAGGTAAGCTTACAGCACTACTTCAGGCTTGGGATCCTGTAGCAAAGAAACTCAATTTTTCAGGCTTCGGAACCTGTGGCGAAGATACCCCATTTTTCAGGCTTCGGACCCTGCGGCAAAGAGACCCCATTTTTCAGGCTTAGGACCCTGTAGCAAAGAGACCTAATGTTTCAGGGTTCGGAACCTGTGGCAAAGAAACCCCATTTTTCAGGCTTCGGACCCTGTGGTAAAGAGACAACCCATTTTTCAGGCTTGGGACCCTGTGGCAAAGAGACAACCCATTTTTCAGGCTTGGGACCTTGTGGCAAAGAGACCCCATTTTTCAGGCTTCGGACCCTGTAGCGAAGAGACCCCATTTTTCAGGGTTCGGACCCTGTGGCGTAGACAACCCATTTTTCAGGCTTGGGATCCTGTGCCAAAGAGACCCCATTTTTCAGGCTTGGGATCCTGTGCCAAAGAAACCCCATTTTTCAGGCTTGGGATCCTGTGCCAAAGAAACCCCATATGTCAGGCTTGGGATCCTGTGCCAAAGAAACCCCATTTTTTACCCGTGGCTGTTATTGCATGGCTATCGGGCGTGGCCTCAAGGCGATGAGGTTACCGGTTCTTTGAGAACTGGTAGTGGCACAGCCACCATGGACCAACGCAATATTAATTTTATGTTGTAAGTTAGAAAATGTATCTTTTAGCCTTTAACAAGGTAAGCTTACAGCACTACTTCAGGCTTGGGATCCTGTAGCAAAGAAACCCCATTTTTCAGGCTTCGGAACCTGTGACGAAGATACCCCATTTTTCAGGCTTCGGACCCTGTGGCAAAGAGACCCCATTTTTCAGGCTTGGGACCCTGTAGCAAAGAGACCTAATTTTTCAGGGTTCGGAACCTGTGGCAAAGATACCCCATTTTTCAGGCTTCGGACCCTGTGGTAAAGAGACAACCCATTTTTCAGGCTTGGGACCCTGTGGCAAAGAGACAACCCATTTTTCAGGCTTGGGACCTTGTGGCAAAGAGACCCCATTTTTCAGGCTTCGGACCCTGTAGCGAAGAGACCCCATTTTTCAGGGTTCGGACCCTGTGGCGTAGACAACCCATTTTTCAGGCTTGGGATCCTGTGCCAAAGAGACCCCATTTTTCAGGCTTGGGATCCTGTGCCAAAGAAACCCCATTTTTCAGGCTTGGGATCCTGTGCCAAAGAAACCCCATGTGTCAGGCTTGGGATCCTGTGCCAAAGAAACCCCATTTTTTACCCGTGGCTGTTATTGCATGGCTATCGGGCGTGGCCTCAAGGCGATGAGGTTACCGGTTCTTTGAGAACAGGTAGTGGCACAGCCACCATGGACCAACGCAATATTAATTTTATGTTGTAAGTTAGAAAATGTATCTTTTAGCCTTTAACAAGGTAAGCTTACAGCACTACTTCAGGCTTGGGATCCTGTAGCAAAGACACCCGATTTTTCAGGCTTCGGAACCTGTGGCGAAGATACCCCATTTTTCAGGCTTCGGACACTGTGGCAAAGAGACCCCATTTTTCAGCCTTGGGACCCTGTGGCAAAGAGACCTCATTTTTCAGGGTTCGGAACCTGTGGCAAAGATACCTCATTTTTCAGGGTTCGGACCCTGTAGCAAAGAGACCCCATTTTTCAGGGTTTGGACCCTGTGGCGAAGACAACCCATTTTCCAGGCTTGGGATCCTGTGCCAAAAAAACCCCATTTTTCAGGCTTGGGATCCTGTGCCAAAGAAACCCCATATGTCAGGCTTGGGATCCTGTGCCAAAGAAACCCCATTTTTTACCCGTGGCTGTTATTGCATGGCTATCGGGCGTGGCCTCAAGGCGATGAGGTTACCGGTTCTTTGAGAACTGGTAGTTTCACAGCCACCATGGACCAACGCAATATTAATTTTATGTTGTAAGTTAGAAAATGTATCTTTTAGCCTTTAACAAGGTAAGCTTACAGCACTACTTCAGGCTTGGGATCCTGTAGCAAAGAAACCCCATTTTTCAGGCTTCGGAACCTGTGGCGAAGATACCCCATTTTTCAGGCTTCGGACCCTGTGGCAAAGAGACCCCATTTTTCAGGCTTGGGATCCTGTGCCAAAGAGACCCCATTTTCCAGGCTTGGGATCCTGTGCCAAAGAAACCCCATTTTTCAGGCTTGGGATCCTGTGCCAAAGAAACCCCATATGTCAGGCTTGGGATCCTGTGCCAAAGAAACCCCATTTTTTACCCGTGGCTGTTATTGCATGGCTATCGGGCGTGGCCTCAAGGCGATGAGGTTACCGGTTCTTTGAGAACTGGTAGTGGCACAGCCACCATGGACCAACGCAATATTAATTTTATGTTGTAAGTTAGAAAATGTATCTTTTAGCCTTTAACAAGGTAAGCTTACAGCACTACTTCAGGCTTGGGATCCTGTAGCAAAGAAACCCCATTTTTCAGGCTTCGGAACCTGTGGTGAAGATACCCCATTTTTCAGGCTTCGGACACTGTGGCAAAGAGACCCAATTTTTCAGCCTTGGGACCCTGTGGCAAAGAGACCTCATTTTTCAGGGTTCGGAACCTGTGGCAAAGATACCCCATTTTTCAGGGTTCGGACCCTGTAGCAAAGAGACCCCATTTTTCAGGGTTTGGACCCTGTGGCGAAGACAACCCATTTTCCAGGCTTGGTATCCTGTGCCAAAGAAACCCCATTTTTCAGGCTTGGGATCCTGTGCCAAAGAAACCCCATATGTCAGGCTTGGGATCCTGTGCCAAAGAAACCCCATTTTTTACCCGTGGCTGTTATTGCATGGCTATCGGGCGTGGCCTCAAGGCGATGAGGTTACCGGTCCTTTGAGAACTTGTAGTGGCACAGCCACCATGGACCAACGCAATATTAATTTTATGTTGTAAGTTAGAAAATGTATCTTTTAGCCTTTAACAAGGTAAGCTTACAGCACTACTTCAGGCTTGGGATCCTGTAGCAAAGAAACCCAATTTTTCAGGCTTCGGAACCTGTGGCGAAGATACCCCATTTTTCAGGCTTCGGACCCTGTAGCGAAGAGACCCCATTTTTCAGGGTTCGGACCCTGTGGCGTAGACAACCCATTTTTCAGGCTTGGGATCCTGTGCCAAAGAGACCCCATTTTTCAGGCTTGGGATCCTGTGCCAAAGAAACCCCATTTTTCAGGCTTGGGATCCTGTGCCAAAGAAACCCCATATGTCAGGCTTGGGATCCTGTGCCAAAGAAACCCCATTTTTTACCCGTGGCTGTTATTGCATCGCTATCGGGCGTGGCCTCAAGGCGATGAGGTTACCGGTTCTTTGAGAACTGGTAGTGGCACAGCCACCATGGACCAACGCAATATTAATTTTATGTTGTAAGTTAGAAAATGTATCTTTTAGCCTTTAACAAGGTAAGCTTACAGCACTACTTCAGGCTTGGGATCCTGTAGCAAAGAAACTCCATTTTTCAGGCTTCGGAACCTGAGGCGAAGATACCACATTTTTCAGGCTTCGGACCCTGCGGCAAAGAGACCCGATTTTTCAGGCTTGGGACCCTGTAGCAAAGAGACCTAATGTTTCAGGGTTTGGAACCTGTGGCAAAGATACCCCATTTTTCAGGCTTCGGACCCTGTGGTAAAGACACAACCCATTTTTCAGGCTTGGGACCCTGTGGCAAAGAGACAACCCATTTTTCAGGCTTGGGACCTTGTGGCAAAGAGACCCCATTTTTCAGGCTTCGGACCCTGTAGCGAAGAGACCCCATTTTTCAGGCTTGTTACCCTGTAGCAAAGAGACCTAATTTTTCAGGGTTCGGAACCTGTGGCAAAGATACCCCATTTTTCAGGCTTCGGACCCTGTGGTAAAGAGACAACCCATTTTTCAGGCTTGGGACCCTGTGGCAAAGAGACAACCCATTTTTCAGGCTTGGGACCTTGTGGCAAAGAGACCCCATTTTTCAGGGTTCGGACCCTGTGGCGTAGACAACCCATTTTTCAGGCTTGGGATCCTGTGCCAAAGAGACCCCATTTTTCAGGCTTGGGATCCTGTGCCAAAGAAACCCCGTTTTTCAGGCTTGGGATCCTGTGCCAAAGAAACCCCATATGTCAGGCTTGGGATCCTGTGCCAAAGAAACCCCATTTTTTACCCGTGGCTGTTATTGCATGGCTATCGGGCGTGGCCTCAAGGCGATGAGGTTACCGGTTCTTTGAGAACTGGTAGTGGCACAGCCACCATGGACCAACGCAATATTAATTTTATGTTGTAAGTTAGAAAATGTATCTTTTAGCCTTTAACAAGGTAAGCTTACAGCACTACTTCAGGCTTGGGATCCTGTAGCAAAGAAACCCCATTTTTCAGGCTTCGGAACCTGTGGCGAAGATACCCCATTTTTCAGGCTTCGGACCCTGTAGCGAAGAGACCCCATTTTTCAGGGTTCGGACCCTGTGGCGTAGACAACCCATTTTTCAGGCTTGGGATCCTGTGCCAAAGAGACCCCATTTTTCAGGCTTGGGATCCTGTGCCAAAGAAACCCCATATGTCAGGCTTGGGATCCTGTGCCAAAGAAACCCCATTTTTTACCCGTTGCTGTTATTGCATGGCTATCGGGCGTGGCCTCAAGGCGATGAGGTTACCGGTTCTTTGAGAACTGGTAGTGGCACAGCCACCATGGACCAACGCAATATTAATTTTATGTTGTAAGTTAGAAAATGTATCTTTTAGCCTTTAACAAGGTAAGCTTACAGCACTACTTCAGGCTTGGGATCCTGTAGCAAAGAAACCCCATTTTTCAGGCTTCGGAACCTGTGGCGAAGATACCCCATTTTTCAGGCTTCGGACACTGTGGCAAAGAGACCCCATTTTTTAGCCTTGGGACCCTGTGGCAAAGAGACCTCATTTTTCAGGGTTCGGAACCTGTGGCAAAGATACCCCATTTTTTAGGGTTCGGACCCTGTAGCAAAGAGACCCCATTTTTCAGGGTTTGGACCCTGTGGCGAAGACAACACATTTTCCAGGCTTGGGATCCTGTGCCAAAGAAACCCCATTTTTCAGGCTTGGGATCCTGTGCCAAAGAAACCCCATATGTCAGGCTTGGGATCCTGTGCCAAAGAAACCCCATTTTTTACCCGTGGCTGTTATTGCATGGCTATCGGGCGTGGCCTCAAGGCAATGAGGTTACCGGTTCTTTGAGAACTGGTAGTGGCACAGCCACCATGGACCAACGCAATATTAATTTTATGTTGTAAGTTAGAAAATGTATCTTTTAGCCTTTAACAAGGTAAGCTTACAGCACTACTTCAGGCTTGGGATCCTGTAGCAAAGAAACCCCATTTTTCAGGCTTCGGAACCTGTGGCGAAGATACCCCATTTTTCAGGCTTCGGACCCTGTGGCAAAGAGACCCCATTTTTCAGGCTTGGGATCCTGTGCCAAAGAGACCCCATTTTCCAGGCTTGGGATCCTGTGCCAAAGAAACCCCATTTTTCAGGCTTGGGATCCTGTGCCAAAGAAACACCATATGTCAGGCTTGGGATCCTGTGCCAAAGAAACCCCATTTTTTACCCGTGGCTGTTATTGCATGGCTATCGGGCGTGGCCTCAAGGCGATGAGGTTACCGGTTCTTTGAGAACTGGTAGTGGCACAGCCACCATGGACCAACGCAATATTAATTTTATGTTGTAAGTTAGAAAATGTATCTTTTAGCCTTTAACAAGGTAAGCTTACAGCACTACTTCAGGCTTGGGATCCTGTAGCAAAGAAACCCCATTTTTCAGGCTTCGGAACCTGTGGCGTAGATACCCCATTTTTCAGGCTTCGGACCCTGTAGCGAAGAGACCCCATTTTTCAGGGTTCGGACCCTGTGGCGTAGACAACCCATTTTTCAGGCTTGGGATCCTGTGCCAAAGAGACCCCATTTTTCAGGCTTGGGATCCTGTGCCAAAGAAACCCCATATGTCAGGCTTGGGATCCTGTGCCAAAGAAACCCCATTTTTTACCCGTTGCTGTTATTGCATGGCTATCGGGCGTGGCCTCAAGGCGATGAGGTTACCGGTTCTTTGAGAACTGGTAGTGGCACAGCCACCATGGACCAACGCAATATTAATTTTATGTTGTAAGTTAGAAAATGTATCTTTTAGCCTTTAACAAGGTAAGCTTACAGCACTACTTCAGGCTTGGGATCCTGTAGCAAAGAAACCCCATTTTTCAGGCTTCGGAACCTGTGGCGAAGATACCCCATTTTTCAGGCTTCGGACCCTGTGGCAAAGAGACCCCATTTTTCAGCCTTGGGACCCTGTGGCAAAGAGACCTCATTTTTCAGGGTTCGGAACCTGTGGCAAAGATACCCCAATTTTCAGGGTTCGGACCCTGTAGCAAAGAGACCCCATTTTCAGGGTTTGGACCCTGTGGCGAAGACAACCCATTTTCCAGGCTTGGGATCCTGTGCCAAAGAAACCCCATTTTTCAGGCTTGGGATCCTGTGCCAAAGAAACCCCATATGTCAGGCTTGGGATCCTGTGCCAAAGAAACCCCATTTTTTACCCGTGGCTGTTATTGCATGGCTATCGGGCGTGGCCTCAAGGCGATGAGGTTACCGGTTCTTTGAGAACTGGTAGTGGCACAGCCACCATGGACCAACGCAATATTAATTTTATGTTGTAAGTTAGAAAATGTATCTTTTAGCCTTTAACAAGGTAAGCTTACAGCACTACTTCAGGCTTGGGATCCTGTAGCAAAGAAACCCCATTTTTCAGGCTTCGGAACCTGTGGCGAAGATACCCCATTTTTCAGGCTTCGGACCCTGTGGCAAAGAGACCCCATTTTTCAGGCTTGGGATCCTGTGCCAAAGAGACCCCATTTTCCAGGCTTGCGATCCTGTGCCAAAGAAACCCCATTTTTCAGGCTTGGGATCCTGTGCCAAAGAAACCCCATATGTCAGGCTTGGGATCCTGTGCCAAAGAAACCCCATTTTTTACCCGTGGCTGTTATTGCATGGCTATCGGGCGTGGCCTCAAGGCGATGAGGTTACCGGTTCTTTGAGAACTGGTAGTGGCACAGCCACCATGGACCAACGCAATATTAATTTAATGTTGTAAGTTAGAAAATGTATCTTTTAGCCTTTAACAAGGTAAGCTTACAGCACTACTTCAGGCTTGGGATCCTGTAGCAAAGAAACCCCATTTTTCAGGCTTCGGAACCTGTGGCGAAGATACCCCATTTTTCAGGCTTCGGACCCTGTAGCGAAGAGACCCCATTTTTCAGGGTTCGGACCCTGTGGCGTAGACAACCCATTTTTCAGGCTTGGGATCCTGTGCCAAAGAGACCCCATTTTTGAGGCTTGGGATCCTGTGCCAAAGAAACCCCATATGTCAGGCTTGGGATCCTGTGCCAAAGAAACCCCATTTTTTACCCGTTGCTGTTATTGCATGGCTATCGGGCGTGGCCTCAAGGCGATGAGGTTACCGGTTCTTTGAGAACTGGTAGTGGCACAGCCACCATGGACCAACGCAATATTAATTTTATGTTGTAAGTTAGAAAATGTATCTTTTAGCCTTTAACAAGGTAAGCTTACAGCACTACTTCAGGCTTGGGATCCTGTAGCAAAGAAACCCCATTTTTCAGGCTTCGGAACCTGTGGCGAAGATACCCCATTTTTCAGGCTTCGGACCCTGTGGCGAAGAGACCCCATTTTTCAGCCTTGGGACCCTGTGGCAAAGAGACCCCATTTTTCAGCCTTGGGACCCTGTGGCAAAGAGACCTCATTTTTCAGGGTTCGGAACCTGTGGCAAAGATACCCCATTTTTCAGGGTTCGGACCCTGTAGCAAAGAGACCCCATTTTTCAGGGTTTGGACCCTGTGGCGAAGACAACCCATTTTCCAGGCTTGGGATCCTGTGCCAAAGAAACCCCATTTTTCAGGCTTGGGATCCTGTGCCAAAGAAACCCCATTTTTTACCCGTGGCTGTTATTGCATGGCTATCGGGCGTGGCCTCAAGGCGATGAGGTTACCGGTTCTTTGAGAACTGGTAGTGGCACAGCCACCATGGACCAACGCAATATTAATTTTATGTTGTAAGTTAGAAAATGTATCTTTTAGCCTTTAACAAGGTAAGCTTACAGCACTACTTCAGGCTTGGGATCCTGTAGCAAAGAAACCCCATTTTTCAGGCTTCGGAACCTGTGGCGAAGATACCCCATTTTTCAGGCTTCGGACCCTGTGGCAAAGAGACCCCATTTTTCAGGCTTGGGATCCTGTGCCAAAGAGACCCCATTTTCCAGGCTTGGGATCCTGTGCCAAAGAAACCCCATTTTTCAGGCTTGGGATCCTGTGCCAAAGAAACCCCATATGTCAGGCTTGGGATCCTGTGCCAAAGAAACCCCATTTTTTACCCGTGGCTGTTATTGCATGGCTATCGGGCGTGGCCTCAAGGCGATGAGGTTACCGGTTCTTTGAGAACTGGTAGTGGCACAGCCACCATGGACCAACGCAATATTAATTTTATGTTGTAAGTTAGAAAATGTATCTTTTAGCCTTTAACAAGGTAAGCTTACAGCACTACTTCAGGCTTGGGATCCTGTAGCAAAGAAACCCCATTTTTCAGGCTTCGGAACCTGAGGCGAAGATACCCCATTTTTCAGGCTTCGGACCCTGTGGTAAAGAGACAACCCATTTTTCAGGCTTGGGACCCTGTGGCAAAGAGACAACCCATTTTTCAGGCTTGGGACCTTGTGGCAAAGAGACCCCATTTTTCAGGCTTCGGACCCTGTAGCGAAGAGACCCCATTTTTCAGGGTTCGGAACCTGTGGCAAAGATACCCCATTTTTCAGGCTTCGGACCCTGTGGTAAAGAGACAACCCATTTTTCAGGCTTGGGACCCTGTGGCAAAGAGACAACCCATTTTTCAGGCTTGGGACCTTGTGGCAAAGAGACCCCATTTTTCAGGCTTCGGACCCTGTAGCGAAGAGACCCCATTTTTCAGGGTTCGGACCCTGTGGCGTAGACAACCCATTTTTCAGGCTTGGGATCCTGTGCCAAAGAGACACCATTTTTCAGGCTTGGGATCCTGTGCCAAAGAAACCCCATTTTTCAGGCTTGGGATCCTGTGCCAAAGAAACCCCATTTTTCAGGCTCGGGATCCTGTGCCAAAGAAACCCCATATGTCAGGCTTGGGATCCTGTGCCAAAGAAACCCCATTTTTTACCCGTGGCTGTTATTGCATGGCTATCGGGCGTGGCCTCAAGGCGATGAGGTTACCGGTTCTTTGAGAACTGGTAGTGGCACAGCCACCATGGACCAACGCAATATTAATTTTATGTTGTAAGTTAGAAAATGTATCTTTTAGCCTTTAACAAGGTAAGCTTACAGCACTACTTCAGGCTTGGGATCCTGTGGCAAAGAAACCCCATTTTTCAGGCTTTGGAACCTGTGGCAAAGAGACCCCATTTTTTAGGCTTGGGACCCTGTAGCAAAGAGACCTAATTTTTCAGGGTTCGGAACCTGTGGCAAAGATACCCCATTTTTCAGGCTTCGGACCCTGTGGTAAAGAGACAACCCATTTTTCAGGCTTGGGACCCTGTGGCAAAGAGACAACCCATTTTTCACGCTTGGGACCCTGTGGCAAAGAGACAACCCATTTTTCACGCTTGGGACCTTGTGGCAAAGAGACCCCATTTTTCAGGCTTCGGACCCTGTAGCGAAGAGACCCTATTTTTCAGGGTTCGGACCCTGTGGCGTAGACAACCCATTTTTCAGGCTTGGGATCCTGTGCCAAAGAGACCCCATTTTTCAGGCTTGGGATCCTGTGCCAAAGAAACCCCATTTTTCAGGCTTGGGATCCTGTGCCAAAGAAACCCCATTTTTCAGGCTCGGGATCCTGTGCCAAAGAAACCCCATATGTCAGGCTTGGGATCCTGTGCCAAAGAAACCCCATTTTTTACCAGTGGCTGTTATTGCATGGCTATCGGGCATGGCCTCAAGGCGATGAGGTTACCGGTTCTTTGAGAACTGGTAGTGGCACAGCCACCATGGACCAACGCAATATTAATTTTATGTTGTAAGTTAGAAAATGTATCTTTTAGCCTTTAACAAGGTAAGCTTACAGCACTACTTCAGGCTTGGGATCCTGTAGCAAAGAAACCCCATTTTTCAGGCTTCGGAACCTGTGGCGAAGATGCCCCATTTTTCAGGCTTCGGACCCTGTGGCAAAGAGACCCCATTTTTCAGGCTTGGGACCCTGTAGCAAAGAGACCTAATTTTTCAGGGTTCGGAACCTGTGGCAAAGATACCCCATTTTTCAGGCTTCGGACCCTGTGGTAAAGAGACAACCCATTTTTCAGGCTTGGGACCCTGTGGCAAAGAGACAACCCATTTTTCAGGCTTGGGACCTTGTGGCAAAGAGACCCCATTTTTCAGGCTTCGGACCCTGTAGCGAAGAGACCCTATTTTTCAGGGTTCGGACCCTGTGGCGTAGACAACCCATTTTTCAGGCTTGGGATCCTGTGCCAAAGAGACCCCATTTTTCAGGCTTGGGATCCTGTGCCAAAGAAACCCCATTTTTCAGGCTTGGGATCCTGTGCCAAAGAAACCCCATTTTTCAGGCTTGGGATCCTGTGCCAAAGAAACCCCATATGTCAGGCTTGGGATCCTGTGCCAAAGAAACCCCATTTTTTACCCGTGGCTGTTACTGCATGGCTATCGGGCGTGGCCTCAAGGCGATGAGGTTACCGGTTCTTTGAGAACTGGTAGTGGCACAGCCACCATGGACCAACGCAATATTAATTTTATGTTGTAAGTTAGAAAATGTATCTTTTAGCCTTTAACAAGGTAAGCTTACAGCACTACTTCAGGCTTGGGATCCTGTAGCAAAGAAACCCCATTTTTCAGGCTTCGGAACCTGTGGCGAAGATACCCCATTTTTCAGGCTTCGGACCCTGTAGCGAAGAGACCCCATTTTTCAGGGTTCGGACCCTGTGGCGTAGACAACCCATTTTTCAGGCTTGGGATCCTGTGCCAAAGAGACCCCATTTTTCAGGCTTGGGATCCTGTGCCAAAGAAACCCCATATGTCAGGCTTGGGATCCTGTGCCAAAGAAACCCCATTTTTTTACCCGTTGCTGTTATTGCATGGCTATCGGGCGTGGCCTCAAGGCGATGAGGTTACCGGTTCTTTGAGAACTGGTAGTGGCACAGCCACCATGGACCAACGCAATATTAATTTTATGTTGTAAGTTAGAAAATGTATCTTTTAGCCTTTAACAAGGTAAGCTTACAGCACTACTTCAGGCTTGGGATCCTGTAGCAAAGAAACCCCATTTTTCAGGCTTCGGAACCTGTGGCGAAGATACCCCTTTTTTTAGGCTTCGGACCCTGTGGCGAAGAGACCCCATTTTTCAGCCTTGGGACCCTGTGGCAAAGAGACCCCATTTTTCAGCCTTGGGACCCTGTGGCAAAGAGACCTAATTTTTCAGGGTTCGGAACCTGTGGCAAAGATACCCCATTTTTCAGGGTTCGGACCCTGTAGCAAAGAGACCCCATTTTTCAGGGTTTGGACCCTGTGGCGAAGACAACCCATTTTCCAGGCTTGGGATCCTGTGCCAAAGAAACCCGATTTTTCAGGCTTGGGATCCTGTGCCAAAGAAACCCCATTTTTTACCCGTGGCTGTTATTGCATGGCTATCGGGCGTGGCCTCAAGGCGATGAGGTTACCGGTTCTTTGAGAACTGGTAGTGGCATAGCCACCATGGACCAACGCAATATTAATTTTATGTTGTAAGTTAGAAAATGTATCTTTTAGCCTTTAACAAGGTAAGTTTACAGCACTACTTCAGGCTTGGGATCCTGTAGCAAAGAAACCCCATTTTTCAGGCTTCGGAACCTGTGGCGAAGATACCCCATTTTTCAGGCTTTGGACCCTGTGGCAAAGAGACCCCATTTTTCAGGCTTGGGATCCTGTGCCAAAGAGATCCCATTTTCCAGGCTTGGGATCCTGTGCCAAAGAAACCCCATTTTTCAGGCTTGGGATCCTGTGCCAAAGAAACCCCATATGTCAGGCTTGGGATCCTGTGCCAAAGAAACCCCATTTTTTACCCGTGGCTGTTATTGCATGGCTATCGGGCGTGGCCTCAAGGCGATGAGGTTACTCGTTCTTTGAGAACTGGTAGTGGCACAGCCACCATGGACCAACGCAATATTAATTTTATGTTGTAAGTTAGAAAATGTATCTTTTAGCCTTTAACAAGGTAAGCTTACAGCACTACTTCAGGCTTGGGATCCTGTAGCAAAGAAACCCCATTTTTCAGGCTTCGGAACCTGTGGCGAAGATACCCCATTTTTCAGGCGTCGGACCCTGTGGCAAAGAGACCCCATTTTTCAGGCTTGGGATCCTGTGCCAAAGAGACCCCATTTTCCAGGCTTGGGATCCTGTGCCAAAGAAACCCCATTTTTCAGGCTTGGGATCCTGTGCAAAAGAAACCCCATATGTCAGGCTTGGGATCCTGTGCCATAGAAACCCCATTTTTTACCCGTGGCTGTTATTGCATGGCTATCGGGCGTGGCCTCAAGGCGATGAGGTTACCGGTTCTTTGAGAACTGGTAGTGGCACAGCCACCATGGACCAACGCAATATTAATTTTATGTTGTAAGTTAGAAAATGTATCTTTTAGCCTTTAACAAGGTAAGCTTACAGCACTACTTCAGGCTTGGGATCCTGTAGCAAAGAAACCCCATTTTTCAGGCTTCGGAACCTGAGGCGAAGATACCCCATTTTTCAGGCTTCGGACCCTGTGGTAAAGAGACAACCCATTTTTCAGGCTTGGGACCCTGTGGCAAAGAGACAACCCATTTTTCAGGCTTGGGACCTTGTGGCAAAGAGACCCCATTTTTCAGGCTTCGGACCCTGTAGCGAAGAGACCCCATTTTTCAGGGTTCGGACCCTGTGGCGTAGATAACCCATTTTTCAGGCTTGGGATCCTGTGCCAAAGAGACCCCATTTTTCAGGCTTGGGATCCTGTGCCAAAGAAACCCCATTTTTCAGGCTTGGGATCCTGTGCCAAAGAAACCCCATTTTTCAGGCTCGGGATCCTGTGCCAAAGAAACCCCATATGTCAGGCTTGGGATCCTGTGCCAAAGAAACCCCATTTTTTACCCGTGGCTGTTATTGCATGGCTATCGGGCGTGGCCTCAAGGCGATGAGGTTACCGGTTCTTTGAGAACTGGTAGTGGCACAGCCACCATGGACCAACGCAATATTAATTTTATGTTGTAAGTTAGAAAATGTATCTTTTAGCCTTTAACAAGGTAAGCTTACAGCACTACTTCAGGCTTGGGTTCCTGTGGCAAAGAAACCCCATTTTTCAGGCTTTGGAACCTGTGGCAAAGAGACCCAATTTTTCAGGCTTGGGACCCTGTAGCAAAGAGACCTAATTTTTCAGGGTTCGGAACCTGTGGCAAAGATACCCCATTTTTCAGGCTTCGGACCCTGTGGTAAAGAGACAACCCATTTTTCAGGCTTGGGACCCTGTGGCAAAGAGACAACCCATTTTTCACGCTTGGGACCTTGTGGCAAAGAGACCCCATTTTTCAGGCTTCGGACCCTGTAGCGAAGAGACCCTATTTTTCAGGGTTCGGACCCTGTGGCGTAGACAACCCATTTTTCAGGCTTGGGATCCTGTGCCAAAGAGACCCCATTTTTCAGGCTTGGGATCCTGTGCCAAAGAAACCCCATTTTTCAGGCTTGGGATCCTGTGCCAAAGAAACCCCATTTTTCAGGCTCGGGATCCTGTGCCAAAGAAACCCCATATGTCAGGCTTGGGATCCTGTGCCAAAGAAACCCCATTTTTTACCCGTGGCTGTTATTGCATGGCTATCGGGCGTGGCCTCAAGGCGATGAGGTTACCGGTTCTTTGAGAACTGGTAGTGGCACAGCCACCATGGACCAACGCAATATTAATTTTATGTTGTAAGTTAGAAAATGTATCTTTTAGCCTTTAACAAAGTAAGCTTACAGCACTACTTCAGGCTTGGGATCCTGTAGCAAAGAAACCCCAGTTTTCAGGCTTCGGAACCTGTGGCGAAGATACCCCATTTTTCAGGCTTCGGACCCTGTGGCAAAGAGACCCCATTTTTCAGGCTTGGGACCCTGTAGCAAAGAGAACTAATTTTTCAGGGTTCGGAACCTTGTGGCAAAGATACCCCATTTTTCACGCTTCGGACCCTGTGGTAAAGAGACAACCCATTTTTCAGGCTTGGGACCCTGTGGCAAAGAGACAACCCATTTTTAAGGCTTGGGACCTTGTGGCAAAGAGACCCCATTTTTCAGGCTTCGGACCCTGTAGCGAAGAGACCCCATTTTTCAGGGTTCGGACCCTGTGGCGTAGACAACCCATTTTTCAGGCTTGGGATCCTGTGCCAAAGAGACCCCATTTTTCAGGCTTGGGATCCTGTGCCAAAGAAACCCCATTTTTCAGGCTTGGGATCATGTGCCAAAGAAACCCCATATGTCAGGCTTGGAATCCTGTGCCAAAGAAACACCATTTTTTACCCGTGGCTGTTATTGCATGGCTATCGGGCGTGGCCTCAAGGCGATGAGGTTACCGGTTCTTTGAGAACTGGTAGTGGCACAGCCACCATGGACCAATGCAATATTAATTTTATGTTGTAAGTTAGAAAATGTATCTTTTAGCCTTTAACAAGGTAAGCTTACAGCACTACTTCAGGCTTGGGATCCTGTAGCAAAGAAACCCCATTTTTCAGGCTTCGGAACCTGTGGCGAAGATACCCCATTTTTCAGGCTTCGGACCCGTGGCAAAGAGACCCCATTTTTCAGGCTTGGGACCCTGTAGCAAAGAGACCTAATTTTTCAGGGTTCGGAAGCTGTGGCAAAGATACCCCATTTTTCAGGCTTCGGACCCTGTGGTAAAGAGACAACCCATTTTTCAGGCTTGGGACCCTGTGGCAAAGAGACAACCCATTTTTCAGGCTTGGGACCTTGTGGCAAAGAGACCCCATTTTTCAGGCTTCGGACCCTGTAGCGAAGAGACCCTATTTTTCAGGGTTCGGACCCTGTGGCGTAGACAACCCATTTTTCAGGCTTGGGATCCTGTGCCAAAGAGACCCCATTTTTCAGGCTTGGGATCCTGTGCCAAAGAAACCCCATTTTTCAGGCTTGGGATCCTGTGCCAAAGAAACCCCATTTTTCAGGCTTGGGATCCTGTGCCAAAGAAACCCCATATGTCAGGCTTGGGATCCTGTGCCAAAGAAACCCCATTTTTTACCTGTGGCTGTTATTGCATGGCTATCGGGCGTGGCCTCAAGGCGATGAGGTTACCGGTTCTTTGAGAACTGGTAGTGGCACAGCCACCATGGACCAACGCAATATTAATTTTATGTTGTAAGTTAGAAAATTTATCTTTTAGCCTTTAACAAGGTAAGCTTACAGCACTACATCAGGCTTGGGATCCTGTAGCAAAGAAACCCCATTTTTCAGGCTTCGGAACCTGTGGCGAAGATACACCATTTTTCAGGCTTCGGACCCTGTGGCAAAGAGACCCCATTTTTCAGGCTTGGGACCCTGTAGCAAAGAGACCTAATTTTTCAGGGTTCGGAACCTGTGGCAAAGATACCCCATTTTTCAGGCTTCGGACCCTGTGGTAAAGAGACAACCCATTTTTCAGGCTTGGGACCCTGTGGCAAAGAGACAACCCATTTTTAAGGCTTGGGACCTTGTGGCAAAGAGACCCCATTTTTCAGGCTTCGGACCCTGTAGCGAAGAGACCCCATTTTTCAGGGTTCGGACCCTGTGGCGTAGACAACCCATTTTCCAGGCTTGGGATCCTGTGCCAAAGAGACCCCATTTTTCAGGCTTGGGATCCTGTGCCAAAGAAACCCCATTTTTCAGGCTTGGGATCATGTGCCAAAGAAACCCCATATGTCAGGCTTGGAATCCTGTGCCAAAGAAACCCCATTTTTTACCCGTGGCTGTTATTGCATGGCTATCGGGCGTGGCCTCAAGGCGATGAGGATACCGGTTCTTTGAGAACTGGTAGTGGCACAGCCACCATGGACCAATGCAATATTAATTTTATGTTGTAAGTTAGAAAATGTATCTTTTAGCCTTTAACAAGGTAAGCTTACAGCACTACTTCAGGCTTGGGATCCTGTAGCAAAGAAACCCCATTTTTCAGGCTTCGGAACCTGTGGCGAAGATACCCCATTTTTCAGGCTTCGGACCTTGTGGCAAAGAGACCCCATTTTTCAGGCTTCGGACCCTGTAGCGAAGAGACCCTATTTTTCAGGGTTCGGACCCTGTGGCGTAGTCAACCCATTTTTCAGGCTTGGGATCCTGTGCCAAAGAGACCCCATTTTTCAGGCTTGGGATCCTGTGCCAAAGAAACCCCATTTTTTACCTGTGGCTGTTATTGCATGGCTATCGGGCATGGCCTCAAGGCGATGAGGTTACCGGTTCTTTGAGAACTGGTAGTGGCACAGCCACCATGGACCAACGCAATATTAATTTTATGTTGTAAGTTAGAAAATTTATCTTTTAGCCTTTAACAAGGTAAGCTTACAGCACTACATCAGGCTTGGGATCCTGTAGCAAAGAAACCCCATTTTTCAGGCTTCGGAACCTGTGGCGAAGATACACCATTTTTCAGGCTTCGGACCCTGTGGCAAAGAGACCCCATTTTTCAGGCTTGGGACCCTGTAGCAAAGAGACCTAATTTTTCAGGGTTCGGAACCTGTGGCAAAGATACCCCATTTTTCAGGCTTCGGACCCTGTGGTAAAGAGACAACCCATTTTTCAGGCTTGGGACCCTGTGGCAAAGAGACAACCCATTTTTAAGGCTTGGGACCTTGTGGCAAAGAGACCCCATTTTTCAGGCTTCGGACCCTGTAGCGAAGAGACCCCATTTTTCAGGGTTCGGACCCTGTGGCGTAGACAACCCATTTTCCAGGCTTGGGATCCTGTGCCAAAGAGACCCCATTTTTCAGGCTTGGGATCCTGTGCCAAAGAAACCCCATTTTTCAGGCTTGGGATCATGTGCCAAAGAAACCCCATATGTCAGGCTTGGAATCCTGTGCCAAAGAAACCCCATTTTTTACCCGTGGCTGTTATTGCATGGCTATCGGGCGTGGCCTCAAGGCGATGAGGTTACCGGTTCTTTGAGAACTGGTAGTGGCACAGCCACCATGGACCAATGCAATATTAATTTTATGTTGTAAGTTAGAAAATGTATCTTTTAGCCTTTAACAAGGTAAGCTTACAGCACTACTTCAGGCTTGGGATCCTGTAGCAAAGAAACCCCATTTTTCAGGCTTCGGAACCTGTGGCGAAGATACCCCATTTTTCAGGCTTCGGACCTTGTGGCAAAGAGACCCCATTTTTCAGGCTTCGGACCCTGTAGCGAAGAGACCCTATTTTTCAGGGTTCGGACCCTGTGGCGTAGTCAACCCATTTTTCAGGCTTGGGATCC
The DNA here is from genome assembly GCF_028390025.1 of Pseudophryne corroboree. NCBI lineage: Eukaryota > Metazoa > Chordata > Amphibia > Anura > Myobatrachidae > Pseudophryne > Pseudophryne corroboree. Next base: position 155,749,088 of record NC_086448.1, on the reverse strand, counting down.
TGTGCCAAAGAGACCCCATTTTTCAGGCTTGGGATCCTGTGCCAAAGAAACCCCATTTTTTACCTGTGGCTGTTATTGCATGGCTATCGGGCATGGCCTCAAGGCGATGAGGTTACCGGTTCTTTGAGAACTGGTAGTGGCACAGCCACCATGGACCAACGCAATATTAATTTTATGTTGTAAGTTAGAAAATTTTTCTTTTAGCCTTTAACAAGGTAAGCTTACAGCACTACTTCAGGCTTGGGATCCTGTAGCAAAGAAACCCCATTTTTCAGGCTTCGGAACCTGTGGCGAAGATACCCCATTTTTCAGGCTTCGGACCCTGTGGCAAAGAGACCCCATTTTTCAGGCTTGGGACCCTGTAGCAAAGAGACCTAATTTTTCAGGGTTCGGAACCTGTGGCAAAGATACCCCATTTTTCAGGCTTCGGACCCTGTGGTAAAGAGACAACCCATTTTTCAGGCTTGGGACCCTGTGGCAAAGAGACAACCCATTTTTAAGGCTTGGGACCTTGTGGCAAAGAGACCCCATTTTTCAGGCTTCGAACCCTGTAGCGAAGAGACCCCATTTTTCAGGGTTCGGACCCTGTGGCGTAGACAACCCATTTTTCAGGCTTGGGACCCTGTAGCAAAGAGACCTAATTTTACAGGGATCGGAACCTGTGGCAAAGATACCCCATTTTTCAGGCTTCGGACCCTGTGGCAAAGAGACAACCCATTTTTCAGGCTTCGGACCCTGTTGCAAAGAGACCCCATTTTTCAAGCTTGGGACCCTGTGGCAAAGAGACCTAATTTTTCAGTGTTCAGAACCTGTGGCAAAGATACCCCATTTTTCAGGCTTCGGACCCTGTGGCAAAGATACAACCCATTTTCCAGGCTTGGTACCCTGTGGCAAAGAGACCCCAATTTTCAGGCTTGGGATCCTGTGGCAAAGAGACCCCATTTTTCAGGGTTCGGACCCTGTAGCGAGAGACCCCATTTTTCAGGGTTTGGACCCTGTGGCAAAGATACAACCCATTTTTCAGGCTTGGTACCCTGTGGCACAGAGACCCCATTTTTCAGGCTTGGGATCCTGTGCCAAAGAGACCCCATTTTTCAGGCTTGGGATCCTGTGCCAAAGAAACCCCATTTTACAGGCTTGGGATCCTGTGCCAAAGAAACCCCATATGTCAGGCTTGGGATCCTGTGCCAAAGAAACACCATTTTTTACCCGTGGCTGTTATTGCATGGCTATCGGGCGTGGCCTCAAGGCGATGAGGTTACCGGTTCTTTGAGAACTGGTAGTGGCACAGCCACCATGGACCAACGCATTATTAATTTTATGTTGTAAGTTAGAAAATGTATCTTTTAGCCTTTAACAAGGTAAGCTTACAGCACTACTTCAGGCTTGGGATCCTGTAGCAAAGAAACCCCATTTTTCAGGCTTTGGAACCTGTGGCGAAGATACCCCATTTTTTAGGCTTCGGACCCAGTGGCAAAGAGACCCCATTTTTCAGGCTTGGGACCCTGTAGCAAAGAGACCTAATTTTTCAGGGTTCGGAACCTGTGGCAAAGATACCCAATTTTTCAGGCTTAGGACCCTGTGGCAAAGAGACAACCCATTTTTCAGGCTTGGGACCTTGTGGCAAAGAGACCCCATTTTTCAGGCTTCGGACCCTGTAGCGAAGAGACCCCATTTTTCAGGGTTCGGACCCTGTGGCGTAGACAACCCATTTTTCAGGCTTGGGATCCTGTGCCAAAGAGACCCCATTTTTAAGGCTTGGGATCCTGTGCCAAAGAAACTCCATTTTTCAGGCTTGGGATCCTGTGCCAAAGAAACCCCATATGTCAGGCTTGGGATCCTGTGCCAAAGAAACCCCATTTTTTACCCGTGGCTGTTATTGCATGGCTATCGGGCGTGGCCTCAAGGCGATGAGGTTACCGGTTCTTTGAGAACTGGTAGTGGCACAGCCACCATGGACCAACGCAATATTAATTTTATGTTGTAAGTTAGAAAATGTATCTTTTAGCCTTTAACAAGGTAAGCTTACAGCACTACTTCAGGCTTGGGATCCTGTAGCAAAGAAACCCCATTTTTCATGCTTCGGAACCTGTGGCGAAAATACCCCATTTTTCAGGCTTCGGACCCTGTGGCGAAAATACCAAATTTTTCAGGCTTCGGACCCTGTAGCAAAGAGACCCCATTTTTCAGGCTTGGGACCCTGTAGCAAAGAGACCTAATTTTTCAGGGTTCGGAACCTGTGGCAAAGATACCCCATTTTTCAGACTTCAGACCCTGTTGTAAAGAGACAACCCATTTTTCAGGCTTGGGACCCTGTGGCAAAGAGACAACCCATTTTTCAGGCTTGGGACCTTGTGGCAAAGAGACCCCATTTTTCAGGCTTCGGACCCTGTAGCGAAGAGACCCCATTTTTCAGGGTTCGGACCCTGTGGCGTAGACAACCCATTTTTCAGGTTTGGGATCCTGTGCCAAAGAGACCCCATTTTTCAGGCTTGGGATCCTGTGCCAAAGAAACCCCATTTTTCAGGCTTGGGATCCTGTCCCAAAGAAACCCCATTTTTCAGGCTTGGGATCCTGTGCCAAAGAAACCCCATTTTTCAGGCTTGGGATCCTGTGCCAAAGAAACCCCATATGTCAGGATTGGAATCCTGTGCCAAAGAAACCCCATTTTCTACCCGTGGCTGTTATTGCATGGCTATTGGGCGTGGCCTCAAGGCGATGAGGTTACCGGTTCTTTGAGAACTGGTAGTGGCACAGCCACCATGGACCAACGCAATATTAATTTTATGTTGTAAGTTAGAAAATGTATCTTTTAGCCTTTAACAAGGTAAGCTTACAGCACTACTTCAGGCTTGGGATCCTGTAGCAAAGAAACCCCATTTTTCAGGCTTCGGAACCTGTGGCGAAGATACCCCATTTTTCAGGCTTGGGATCCTGTGCCAAAGAGACCCCATTTTCCAGGCTTGGGATCCTGTGCCAAAGAGACCCCAATTTTCAGGCTTGGGATCCTGTGGCAAAGAGACCTAATTTTTCAGGGTTCGGAACCTGTGGCAAAGATAGCCCATTTTTCAGGCTTCGGACCCTGTGGCAAAGAGACAACCCATTTTTCAGGCTTGGTACCCTGTGGCAAAGAAACCCCATTTTTCAGGCTTCGTAACCTGTGGCGAAGATACCCCATTTTTCAGGCTTCGGACCCTGTGGCAAAGAGACCCCATTTTTCAGGCTTGGGACCCTGTAGCAAAGAGACCTAATTTTTCAGGGTTCGGAACCTGTGGCAAAGATACCCCATTTTTCAGGCTTCGGACCCTGTGGTAAAGAGACAACCCATTTTTCAGGCTTGGGACCCTGTGGCAAAGAGACAACCCATTTTTCATGCTTGGGACCTTGTGGCAAAGAGACCCCATTTTTCAGGCTTCGGACCCTGTAGCGAAGAGACCCCATTTTTCAGGGTTCGGACCCTGTGGCGTAGACAACCCATTTTTCAGGCTTGGGATCCTGTGCCAAAGAGACCCCATTTTTCAGGCTTGGGATCCTGTGCCAAAGAAACCCCATTTTTCAGGCTTGGGATCATGTGCCAAAGAAACCCCATATGTCAGGCTTGGAATCCTGTGCCAAAGAAACCCCATTTTTTACCCGTGGCTGTTATTGCATGGCTATCGGGCGTGGCCTCAAGGCGATGAGGTTACCGGTACTTTGAGAACTGGTAGTGGCACAGCCACCATGGACCAACGCAATATTAATTTTATGTTGTAAGTTAGAAAATGTATCTTTTAGCCTTTAACAAGGTAAGCTTACAGCACTACTTCAGGCTTGGGATCCTGTAGCAAAGAAACCCCATTTTTCAGGCTTCGGAACCTGTGGCGAAGATACCCCATTTTTCAGGCTTCGGACCCTGTGGCAAAGAGACCAAATTTTTCAGGCTTGGGATCCTGTGCCAAAGAGACCCCATTTTCCAGGCTTGGGATCCTGTGCCAAAGAGACCCCATTTTCCAGGCTTGGGATCCTGTGCCAAAGAAACCCCATTTTTCAGGCTTGGGATCCTGTGCCAAAGAAACCCCATATGTCAGGCTTGGGATCCTGTGCCAAAGAAACACCATTTTTTACCCGTGGCTGTTATTGCATGGCTATCGGGCGTGGCCTCAAGGCGATGAGGTTACCGGTTCTTTGAGAACTGGTAGTGGCACAGCCACCATGGACCAATGCAATATTAATTTTATGTTGTAAGTTAGAAAATGTATCTTTTAGCCTTTAACAAGGTAAGCTTACAGCACTACTTCAGGCTTGGGATCCTGTAGCAAAGAAACCCCATTTTTCAGGCTTCGGAACCTGTGGCGAAGATACCCCATTTTTCAGGCTTCGGACCCTGTGGCAAAGAGACCCCATTTTTCAGGCTTGGGACCCTGTAGCAAAGAGACCTAATTTTTCAGGGTTCGGAACCTGTGGCAAAGATACCCCATTTTTCAGGCTTCGGACCCTGTGGTAAAGAGACAACCCATTTTTCAGGCTTGGGACCCTGTGGCAAAGAGACAACCCATTTTTCAGGCTTGGGACCTTGTGGCAAAGAGACCCCATTTTTCAGGCTTCGGACCCTGTAGCGAAGAGACCCCATTTTTCAGGGTTCGGACCCTGTGGCGTAGACAACCCATTTTTCAGGCTTGGGATCCTGTGCCAAAGAGACCCCATTTTTCAGGCTTGGGATCCTGTGCCAAAGAAACCCCATTTTTCAGGCTTGGGATCCTGTGCCAAAGAAACCCCATTTTTCAGGCTCGGGATCCTGTGCCAAAGAAACCCCATATGTCAGGCTTGGGATCCTGTGCCAAAGAAACCCCATTTTTTACCCGTGGCTGTTATTGCATGGCTATCGGGCGTGGCCTCAAGGCGATGAGGTTACCGGTTCTTTGAGAACTGGTAGTGGCACAGCCACCTTGGACCAACGCAATATTAATTTTATGTTGTAAGTTAGAAAATGTATCTTTTAGCCTTTAACAAGGTAAGCTTACAGCACTACTTCAGGCTTGGGATCCTGTAGCAAAGAAACCCCTTTTTTCAGGCTTCGGAACCTGTGGCGAAGATACCCCATTTTTCAGGCTTCGGACCCTGTAGCGAAGAGACCCCATTTTTCAGGGTTCGGACCCTGTGGCGTAGACAACCCATTTTTCAGGCTTGGGATCCTGTGCCAAAGAGACCCCATTTTTCAGGCTTGGGATCCTGTGCCAAAGAAACCCCATATGTCAGGCTTGGGATCCTGTGCCAAAGAAACACCATTTTTTACCCGTTGCTGTTATTGCATGGCTATCGGGCGTGGCCTCAAGGCGATGAGGTTACCGGTTCTTTGAGAACTGGTAGTGGCACAGCCACCATGGACCAACGCAATATTAATTTTATGTTGTAAGTTAGAAAATGTATCTTTTAGCCTTTAACAAGGTAAGCTTACAGCACTACTTCAGGCTTGGGATCCTGTAGCAAAGAAACCCCATTTTTCAGGCTTCGGAACCTGTGGCGAAGATACCCCTTTTTTTAGGCTTCGGACCCTGTGGCGAAGAGACCCCATTTTTCAGCCTTGGGACCCTGTGGCAAAGAGACCCCATTTTTCAGCCTTGGGACCCTGTGGCAAAGAGACCTCATTTTTCAGGGTTCGGAACCTGTGGCAAAGATACCCCATTTTTCAGGGTTCGGACCCTGTAGCAAAGAGACCCCATTTTTCAGGGTTTGGACCTTGTGGCGAAGACAACCCATTTTCCAGGCTTGGGATCCTGTGCCAAAGAAACCCCATTTTTCAGGCTTGGGATCCTGTGCCAAAGAAACCCCATTTTTTACCCGTGGCTGTTATTGCATGGCTATCGGGCGTGGCCTCAAGGCGATGAGGTTACCGGTTCTTTGAGAACTGGTAGTGGCATAGCCACCATGGACCAACGCAATATTAATTTTATGTTGTAAGTTAGAAAATGTATCTTTTAGCCTTTAACAAGGTAAGCTTACAGCACTACTTCAGGCTTGGGATCCTGTAGCAAAGAAACCCCATTTTTCAGGCTTCGGAACCTGTGGCGAAGATACCCCATTTTTCAGGCTTTGGACCCTGTGGCAAAGAGACCCCATTTTTCAGGCTTGGGATCCTGTGCCAAAGAGATCCCATTTTCCAGGCTTGGGATCCTGTGCCAAAGAAACCCCATTTTTCAGGCTTGGGATCCTGTGCCAAAGAAACCCCATTTTTCAGGCTTGGGATCCTGTGCCAAAGAAACCCCATATGTCAGGCTTGGGATCCTGTGCCAAAGAAACCCCATTTTTTACCCGTGGCTGTTATTGCATGGCTATCGGGCGTGGCCTCAAGGCGATGAGGTTACCGGTTCTTTGAGAACTTGTAGTGGCACAGCCACCATGGACCAACGCAATATTAATTTTATGTTGTAAGTTAGAAAATGTATCTTTTAGCCTTTAACAAGGTAAGCTTACAGCACTACTTCAGGCTTGGGATCCTGTAGCAAAGAAACCCCATTTTTCAGGCTTCGGAACCTGTGGCGAAGATACCCCATTTTTCAGGCTTCGGACCCTGTGGCAAAGAGACCCCATTTTTCAGGCTTGGGATCCTGTGCCAAAGAGACCCCATTTTCCAGGCTTGGGATCCTGTGCCAAAGAAACCCCATTTTTCAGGCTTGGGATCCTGTGCCAAAGAAACCCCATATGTGAGGCTTGGTATCCTGTGCCAAAGAAACCCCATTTTTTACCCGTGGCTGTTATTGCATGGCTATCGGGCGTGGCCTCAAGGCGATGAGGTTACCGGTTCTTTGAGAACTGGTAGTGGCACAGCCACCATGGACCAACGCAATATTAATTTTATGTTGTAAGTTAGAAAATGTATCTTTTAGCCTTTAACAAGGTAAGCTTACAGCACTACTTCAGGCTTGGGATCCTGTAGCAAAGAAACCCCATTTTTCAGGCTTCGGAACCTGAGGCGAAGATACCCCATTTTTCAGGCTTCGGACCCTGTGGTAAAGAGACACCCCATTTTTCAGGCTTCGGAACCTGAGGCGAAGATACCCCATTTTTCAGGCTTCGGACCCTGTGGTAAAGAGACAACCCATTTTTCAGGCTTGGGACCCTGTGGCAAAGAGACAACCCATTTTTCAGGCTTGGGACCTTGTGGCAAAGAGACCCCATTTTTCAGGCTTCGGACCCTGTAGCGAAGAGACCCCATTTTTCAGGGTTCGGACCCTGTGGCGTAGACAACCCATTTTTCAGGCTTGGGATCCTGTGCCAAAGAGACCCCATTTTTCAGGCTTGGGATCCTGTGCCAAAGAAACCCCATTTTTCAGGCTTGGGATCCTGTGCCAAAGAAACCCCATTTTTCAGGCTCGGGATCCTGTGCCAAAGAAACCCCATATGTCAGGCTTGGGATCCTGTGCCAAAGAAACCCCATTTTTTACCCGTGGCTGTTATTGCATGGCTATCGGGCGTGGCCTCAAGGCGATGAGGTTACCGGTTCTTTGAGAACTGGTAGTGGCACAGCCACCATGGACCAACGCAATATTAATTTTATGTTGTAAGTTAGAAAATGTATCTTTTAGCCTTTAACAAGGTAAGCTTACAGCACTACTTCAGGCTTGGGTTCCTGTGGCAAAGAAACCCCATTTTTCAGGCTTTGGAACCTGTGGCAAAGAGACCCCATTTTTCAGGCTTGGGACCCTGTAGCAAAGAGACCTAATTTTTCAGGGTTCGGAACCTGTGGCAAAGATACCCCATTTTTCAGGCTTCGGACCCTGTGGTAAAGAGACAACCCATTTTTCAGGCTTGGGACCCTGTGGCAAAGAGACAACCCATTTTTCACGCTTGGACCTTGTGGCAAAGAGACCCCATTTTTCAGGCTTCGGACCCTGTAGCGAAGAGACCCTATTTTTCAGGGTTCGGACCCTGTGGCGTAGACAACCCATTTTTCAGGCTTGGGATCCTGTGCCAAAGAGACCCCATTTTTCAGGCTTGGGATCCTGTGCCAAAGAAACCCCATTTTTCAGGCTTGGGATCCTGTGCTAAAGAAACCCCATTTTTCAGGCTCGGGATCCTGTGCCAAAGAAACCCCATATGTCAGGCTTGGGATCCTGTGCCAAAGAAACCCCATTTTTTACCCGTGGCTGTTATTGCATGGCTATCGGGCGTGGCCTCAAGGCGATGAGGTTACCGGTTCTTTGAGAACTGGTAGTGGCACAGCCACCATGGACCAACGCAATATTAATTTTATGTTGTAAGTTAGAAAATGTATCTTTTAGCCTTTAACAAGGTAAGCTTACAGCACTACTTCAGGCTTGGGATCCTGTAGCAAAGAAACCCCAGTTTTCAGGCTTCGGAACCTGTGGCGAAGATACCCCATTTTTCAGGCTTCGGACCCTGTGGCAAAGAGACCCCATTTTTCAGGCTTGGGACCCTGTAGCAAAGAGACCTAATTTTTCAGGGTTCGGAACCTGTGGCAAAGATACCCCATTTTTCAGGCTTCGGACCCTGTGGTAAAGAGACAACCCATTTTTCAGGCTTGGGACCCTGTGGCAAAGAGACAACCCATTTTTAAGGCTTGGGATCTTGTGGCAAAGAGACCCCATTTTTCAGGCTTCGGACCCTGTAGCGAAGAGACCCCATTTTTCAGGGTTCGGACCCTGTGGCGTAGACAACCCATTTTTCAGGCTTGGGATCCTGTGCCAAAGAGACCCCATTTTTCAGGCTTGGGATCCTGTGCCAAAGAAACCCCATTTTTCAGGCTTGGGATCATGTGCCAAAGAAACCCCATATGTCAGGCTTGGAATCCTGTGCCAAAGAAACCCCATTTTTTACCCGTGGCTGTTATTGCATGGCTATCGGGCGTGGCCTCAAGGCGATGAGGTTACCGGTTCTTTGAGAACTGGTAGTGGCACAGCCACCATGGACCAATGCAATATTAATTTTATGTTGTAAGTTAGAAAATGTATCTTTTAGCCTTTAACAAGGTAAGCTTACAGCACTACTTCAGGCTTGGGATCCTGTAGCAAAGAAACCCCATTTTTCAGGCTTCGGAACCTGTGGCGAAGATACCCCATTTTTCAGGCTTCGGACCCTGTGGCAAAGAGACCCCATTTTTCAGGCTTGGGACCCTGTAGCAAAGAGACCTAATTTTTCAGGGTTCGGAAGCTGTGGCAAAGATACCCCATTTTTCAGGCTTCGGACCCTGTGGTAAAGAGACAACCCATTTTTCAGGCTTGGGACCCTGTGGCAAAGAGACAACCCATTTTTAAGGCTTGGGATCTTGTGGCAAAGAGACCCCATTTTTCAGGCTTCGGACCCTGTAGCGAAGAGACCCCATTTTTCAGGGTTCGGACCCTGTGGCGTAGACAACCCATTTTTCAGGCTTGGGATCCTGTGCCAAAGAGACCCCATTTTTCAGGCTTGGGATCCTGTGCCAAAGAAACCCCATTTTTCAGGCTTGGGATCATGTGCCAAAGAAACCCCATATGTCAGGCTTGGAATCCTGTGCCAAAGAAACCCCATTTTTTACCCGTGGCTGTTATTGCATGGCTATCGGGCGTGGCCTCAAGGCGATGAGGTTACCGGTTCTTTGAGAACTGGTAGTGGCACAGCCACCATGGACCAATGCAATATTAATTTTATGTTGTAAGTTAGAAAATGTATCTTTTAGCCTTTAACAAGGTAAGCTTACAGCACTACTTCAGGCTTGGGATCCTGTAGCAAAGAAACCCCATTTTTCAGGCTTCGGAACCTGTGGCGAAGATACCCCATTTTTCAGGCTTCGGACCCTGTGGCAAAGAGACCCCATTTTTCAGGCTTGGGACCCTGTAGCAAAGAGACCTAATTTTTCAGGGTTCGGAAGCTGTGGCAAAGATACCCCATTTTTCAGGCTTCGGACCCTGTGGTAAAGAGACAACCCATTTTTCAGGCTTGGGACCCTGTGGCAAAGAGACAACCCATTTTTCAGGCTTGGGACCTTGTGGCAAAGAGACCCCATTTTTCAGGCTTCGGACCCTGTAGCGAAGAGACCCTATTTTTCAGGGTTCGGACCCTGTGGCGTAGACAACCCATTTTTCAGGCTTGGGATCCTGTGCCAAAGAGACCCCATTTTTCAGGCTTGGGATCCTGTGCCAAAGAAACCCCATTTTTCAGGCTTGGGATCCTGTGCCAAAGAAACCCCATTTTTCAGGCTTGGGATCCTGTGCCAAAGAAACCCCATATGTCAGGCTTGGGATCCTGTGCCAAAGAAACCCCATTTTTTACCCGTGGCTGTTATTGCATGGCTATCGGGCGTGGCCTCAAGGCGATGAGGTTACCGGTTCTTTGAGAACTGGTAGTGGCACAGCCACCATGGACCAACGCAATATTAATTTTATGTTGTAAGTTAGAAAATGTATCTTTTAGCCTTTAACAAGGTAAGCTTACAGCACTACTTCAGGCTTGGGTTCCTGTGGCAAAGAAACCCCATTTTTCAGGCTTTGGAACCTGTGGCAAAGAGACCCCATTTTTCAGGCTTGGAACCCTGTAGCAAAGAGACCTAATTTTTCAGGGTTCGGAACCTGTGGCAAAGATACCCCATTTTTCAGGCTTCGGACCCTGTGGTAAAGAGACAACCCATTTTTCAGGCTTGGGACCCTGTGGCAAAGAGACAACCCATTTTTCACGCTTGGACCTTGTGGCAAAGAGACCCCATTTTTCAGGCTTCGGACCCTGTAGCGAAGAGACCCTATTTTTCAGGGTTCGGACCCTGTGGCGTAGACAACCCATTTTTCAGGCTTGGGATCCTGTGCCAAAGAGACCCCATTTTTCAGGCTTGGGATCCTGTGCCAAAGAAACCCCATTTTTCAGGCTTGGGATCCTGTGCCAAAGAAACCCCATTTTTCAGGCTCGGGATCCTGTGCCAAAGAAACCCCATATGTCAGGCTTGGGATCCTGTGCCAAAGAAACCCCATTTTTTACCCGTGGCTGTTATTGCATGGCTATCGGGCGTGGCCTCAAGGCGATGAGGTTACCGGTTCTTTGAGAACTGGTAGTGGCACAGCCACCATGGACCAACGCAATATTAATTTTATGTTGTAAGTTAGAAAATGTATCTTTTAGCCTTTAACAAGGTAAGCTTACAGCACTACTTCAGGCTTGGGATCCTGTAGCAAAGAAACCCCAGTTTTCAGGCTTCGGAACCTGTGGCGAAGATACCCCATTTTTCAGGCTTCGGACCCTGTGGCAAAGAGACCCCATTTTTCAGGCTTGGGACCCTGTAGCAAAGAGACCTAATTTTTCAGGGTTCGGAACCTGTGGCAAAGATACCCCATTTTTCAGGCTTCGGACCCTGTGGTAAAGAGACAACCCATTTTTCAGGCTTGGGACCCTGTGGCAAAGAGACAACCCATTTTTAAGGCTTGGGACCTTGTGGCAAAGAGACCCCATTTTTCAGGCTTCGGACCCTGTAGCGAAGAGACCCCATTTTTCAGGGTTCGGACCCTGTGGCGTAGACAACCCATTTTTCAGGCTTGGGATCCTGTGCCAAAGAGACCCCATTTTTCAGGCTTGGGATCCTGTGCCAAAGAAACCCCATTTTTCAGGCTTGGGATCATGTGCCAAAGAAACCCCATATGTCAGGCTTGGAATCCTGTGCCAAAGAAACCCCATTTTTTACCCGTGGCTGTTATTGCATGGCTATCGGGCGTGGCCTCAAGGCGATGAGGTTACCGGTTCTTTGAGAACTGGTAGTGGCACAGCCACCATGGACCAATGCAATATTAATTTTATGTTGTAAGTTAGAAAATGTATCTTTTAGCCTTTAACAAGGTAAGCTTACAGCACTACTTCAGGCTTGGGATCCTGTAGCAAAGAAACCCCATTTTTCAGGCTTCGGAACCTGTGGCGAAGATACCCCATTTTTCAGGCTTCGGACCCTGTGGCAAAGAGACCCCATTTTTCAGGCTTGGGACCCTGTAGCAAAGAGACCTAATTTTTCAGGGTTCGGAAGCTGTGGCAAAGATACCCCATTTTTCAGGCTTCGGACCCTGTGGTAAAGAGACAACCCATTTTTCAGGCTTGGGACCCTGTGGCAAAGAGACAACCCATTTTTCAGGCTTGGGACCTTGTGGCAAAGAGACCCCATTTTTCAGGCTTCGGACCCTGTAGCGAAGAGACCCTATTTTTCAGGGTTCGGACCCTGTGGCGTAGACAACCCATTTTTCAGGCTTGGGATCCTGTGCCAAAGAGACCCCATTTTTCAGGCTTGGGATCCTGTGCCAAAGAAACCCCATTTTTCAGGCTTGGGATCCTGTGCCAAAGAAACCCCATTTTTCAGGCTTGGGATCCTGTGCCAAAGAAACCCCATATGTCAGGCTTGGGATCCTGTGCCAAAGAAACCCCATTTTTTACCCGTGGCTGTTATTGCATGGCTATCGGGCGTGGCCTCAAGGCGATGAGGTTACCGGTTCTTTGAGAACTGGTAGTGGCACAGCCACCATGGACCAACGCAATATTAATTTTATGTTGTAAGTTAGAAAATGTATCTTTTAGCCTTTAACAAGGTAAGCTTACAGCACTACTTCAGGCTTGGGATCCTGTAGCAAAGAAACCCCATTTTTCAGGCTTCGGAACCTGTGGCGAAGATACACCATTTTTCAGGCTTCGGACCCTGTGGCAAAGAGACCCCATTTTTCAGGCTTGGGACCCTGTAGCAAAGAGACCTAATTTTTCAGGGTTCGGAACCTGTGGCAAAGATACCCCATTTTTCAGGCTTTGGACCCTGTGGTAAAGAGACAACCCATTTTTCAGGCTTGGGACCCTGTGGCAAAGAGACAACCCATTTTTAAGGCTTGGGACCTTGTGGCAAAGAGACCCCATTTTTCAGGCTTCGGACCCTGTAGCGAAGAGACCCCATTTTTCAGGGTTCGGACCCTGTGGCGTAGACAACCCATTTTCCAGGCTTGGGATCCTGTGCCAAAGAGACCCCATTTTTCAGGCTTGGGATCCTGTGCCAAAGAAACCCCATTTTTTCAGGCTTGGGATCATGTGCCAAAGAAACCCCATATGTCAGGCTTGGAATCCTGTGCCAAAGAAACCCCATTTTTTACCCGTGGCTGTTATTGCATGGCTATCGGGCGTGGCCTCAAGGCGATGAGGTTACCGGTTCTTTGAGAACTGGTAGTGGCACAGCCACCATGGACCAATGCAATATTAATTTTATGTTGTAAGTTAGAAAATGTATCTTTTAGCCTTTAACAAGGTAAGCTTACAGCACTACTTCAGGCTTGGGATCCTGTAGCAAAGAAACCCCATTTTTCAGGCTTCGGAACCTGTGGCGAAGATACCCCATTTTTCAGGCTTCGGACCTTGTGGCAAAGAGACCCCATTTTTCAGGCTTCGGACCCTGTAGCGAAGAGACCCTATTTTTCAGGGTTCGGACCCTGTGGCGTAGTCAACCCATTTTTCAGGCTTGGGATCCTGTGCCAAAGAGACCCCATTTTTCAGGCTTGGGATCCTGTGCCAAAGAAACCCCATTTTTTACCTGTGGCTGTTATTGCATGGCTATCGGGCATGGCCTCAAGGCGATGAGGTTACCGGTTCTTTGAGAACTGGTAGTGGCACAGCCACCATGGACCAACGCAATATTAATTTTATGTTGTAAGTTAGAAAATTTATCTTTTAGCCTTTAACAAGGTAAGCTTACAGCACTACTTCAGGCTTGGGATCCTGTAGCAAAGAAACCCCATTTTTCAGGCTTCGGAACCTGTGGCGAAGATACCCCATTTTTCAGGCTTCGGACCCTGTGGCAAAGAGACCCCATTTTTCAGGCTTGGGATCCTGTGCCAAAGAGACCCCATTTTCCAGGCTTGGGATCCTGTGCCAAAGAAACCCCATTTTTCAGGCTTGGGATCCTGTGCCAAAGAAACCCCATATGTCAGGCTTGGGATCCTGTGCCAAAGAAACCCCATTTTTTACCCGTGGCTGTTATTGCATGGCTATCGGGCGTGGCCTCAAGGCGATGAGGTTACCGGTTCTTTGAGAACTGGTAGTGGCACAGCCACCATGGACCAACGCAATATTAATTTTATGTTGTAAGTTAGAAAATGTATCTTTTAGCCTTTAACAAGGTAAGCTTACAGCACTACTTCAGGCTTGGGATCCTGTAGCAAAGAAACCCCATTTTTCAGGCTTCGGAACCTGAGGCGAAGATACCCCATTTTTCAGGCTTCGGACCCTGTGGTAAAGAGACAACCCATTTTTCAGGCTTGGGACCCTGTGGCAAAGAGACAACCCATTTTTCAGGCTTGGGACCTTGTGTCAAAGAGACCCCATTTTTCAGGCTTCGGACCCTGTAGCGAAGAGACCCCATTTTTCAGGGTTCGGACCCTGTGGCGTAGACAACCCATTTTTCAGGCTTGGGATCCTGTGCCAAAGAGACCCCATTTTTCAGGCTTGGGATCCTGTGCCAAAGAAACCCCATTTTTCAGGCTTGGGATCCTGTGCCAAAGAAACCCCATTTTTCAGGCTCGGGATCCTGTGCCAAAGAAACCCCATATGTCAGGCTTGGGATCCTGTGCCAAAGAAACCCCATTTTTTACCCGTGGCTGTTATTGCATGGCTATCGGGCGTGGCCTCAAGGCGATGAGGTTACCGGTTCTTTGAGAACTGGTAGTGGCACAGCCACCATGAACCAATGCAATATTAATTTTATGTTGTAAGTTAGAAAATGTATCTTTTAGCCTTTAACAAGGTAAGCTTACAGCACTACTTCAGGCTTGGGATCCTGTAGCAAAGAAACCCCATTTTTCAGGCTTCGGAACCTGTGGCGAAGATACCCCATTTTTCAGGCTTCGGACCCTGTGGCAAAGAGACCCCATTTTTCAGGCTTGGGACCCTGTAGAAAAGAGACCTAATTTTTCAGGGTTCGGAACCTGTGGCAAAGATACCCCATTTTTCAGGCTTCGGACCCTGTGGTAAAGAGACAACCCATTTTTCAGGCTTGGGACCCTGTGGCAAAGAGACAACCCATTTTTCAGGCTTGGGACCTTGTGGCAAAGAGACCCCCATTTTTCAGGCTTCGGACCCTGTAGCGAAGAGACCCCATTTTTCAGGGTTCGGACCCTGTGGCGTAGACAACCCATTTTTCAGGCTTGGGATCCTGTGCCAAAGAGACCCCATTTTTCAGGCTTGGGATCCTGTGCCAAAGAAACCCCATTTTTCAGGCTTGGGATCCTGTGCCAAAGAAACCCCATATGTCAGGCTTGGGATCCTGTGCCAAAGAAACCCCATTTTTTACCCGTGGCTGTTATTGCATGGCTATCGGGCGTGGCCTCAAGGCGATGAGGTTACTGGTTCTTTGAGAACTGGTAGTGGCACAGCCACCATGGACCAACGCAATATTAATTTTATGTTGTAAGTTAGAAAATGTATCTTTTAGCCTTTAACAAGGTAAGCTTACAGCACTACTTCAGGCTTGGGATCCTGTAGCAAAGAAACCCCATTTTTCAGGCTTCGGAACCTGTGGCGAAGATACCCCATTTTTCAGGCTTCGGACCCTGTTGCAAAGAGACCCCATTTTTCAGGCTTGGGATCCTGTGCCAAAGAGACCCCATTTTCCAGGCTTGGGATCCTGTGCCAAAGAAACCCCATTTTTCAGGCTTGGGATCCTGTGCCAAAGAAACCCCATATGTCAGGCTTGGGATCCTGTGCCAAAGAAACCCCATTTTTTACCCGTGGCTGTTATTGCATGGCTATCGGGCGTGGCCTCAAGGCGATGAGGTTACCGGTTCTTTGAGAACTGGTAGTGGCACAGCCACCATGGACCAACGCAATATTAATTTTATGTTGTAAGTTAGAAAATGTATCTTTTAGCCTTTAACAAGGTAAGCTTACAGCACTACTTCAGGCTTGGGATCCTGTAGCAAAGAAACCCCATTTTTCAGGCTTTGGAACCTGTGGCGAAGATACCCCATTTTTCAGGCTTCGGACCCTGTGGCAAAGAGACCCCATTTTTCAGGCTTGGGACCCTGTAGCAAAGAGACCTAATTTTTCAGGGTTCGGAACCTGTGGCAAAGATACCCCATTTTTCAGGCTTCGGACCCTGTGGTAAAGAGACAACCCATTTTTCAGGCTTGGGACCCTGTGGCAAAGAGACAACCCATTTTTCAGGCTTGGGACCTTGTGGCAAAGAGACCCCATTTTTCAGGCTTCGGACCCTGTAGCGAAGAGACCCCATTTTTCAGGGTTCGGACCCTGTGGCGTAGACAACCCATTTTTCAGGCTTGGGATCCTGTGCCAAAGAGACCCCATTTTTCTGGCTTGGGATCCTGTGCCAAAGAAACCCCATTTTTCAGGCTTGGGATCCTGTGCCAAAGAAACCCCATATGTCAGGATTGGGATCCTGTGCCAAAGAAACCCCATTTTTTACCCGTGGCTGTTATTGCATGGCTATCGGGCGTGGCCTCAAGGCGATGAGGTTACCGGTTCTTTGAGAACTGGTAGTGGCACAGCCACCATGGACCAACGCAATATTAATTTTATGTTGTAAGTTAGAAAATGTATCTTTTAGCCTTTAACAAGGTAAGCTTACAGCACTACTTCAGGCTTGGGATCCTGTAGCAAAGAAACCCCATTTTTCAGGCTTCGGAACCTGTGGCGAAGATACCCCATTTTTCAGGCTTCGGACCCTGTGGCAAAGAGACCCCATTTTTCAGGCTTGGGACCCTGTAGCAAAGAGACCTAATTTTTCAGGGATCGGAACCTGTGGCAAAGATACCCCATTTTTCAGGCTTCGGACCCTGTGGTAAAGAGACAACCCATTTTTCAGGCTTGGGACCCTGTGGCAAAGAGACAACCCATTTTTCAGGCTTGGGACCTTGTGGCAAAGAGAACCCATTTTTCAGGCTTGGGACCCTGTAGCAAAGAGACCTAATTTTTCAGGGATCGGAACCTGTGGCAAAGATACCCCATTTTTCAGGCTTCGGACCCTGTGGCAAAGAGACCCCATTTTTCAGGCTTGGGACCCTGTAGAAAAGAGACCTAATTTTTCAGGGTTCGGAACCTGTGGCAAAGATACCCCATTTTTCAGGCTTCGGACCCTGTGGTAAAGAGACAACCCATTTTTCAGGCTTGGGACCCTGTGGCAAAGAGACAACCCATTTTTCAGGCTTGGGACCTTGTGGCAAAGAGACCCCCATTTTTCAGGCTTCGGACCCTGTAGCGAAGAGACCCCATTTTTCAGGGTTCGGACCCTGTGGCGTAGACAACCCATTTTTCAGGCTTGGGATCCTGTGCCAAAGAGACCCCATTTTTCAGGCTTGGGATCCTGTGCCAAAGAAACCCCATTTTTCAGGCTTGGGATCCTGTGCCAAAGAAACCCCATATGTCAGGCTTGGGATCCTGTGCCAAAGAAACCCCATTTTTTACCCGTGGCTGTTATTGCATGGCTATCGGGCGTGGCCTCAAGGCGATGAGGTTACTGGTTCTTTGAGAACTGGTAGTGGCACAGCCACCATGGACCAACGCAATATTAATTTTATGTTGTAAGTTAGAAAATGTATCTTTTAGCCTTTAACAAGGTAAGCTTACAGCACTACTTCAGGCTTGGGATCCTGTAGCAAAGAAACCCCATTTTTCAGGCTTCGGAACCTGTGGCGAAGATACCCCATTTTTCAGGCTTCGGACCCTGTTGCAAAGAGACCCCATTTTTCAGGCTTGGGATCCTGTGCCAAAGAGACCCCATTTTCCAGGCTTGGGATCCTGTGCCAAAGAAACCCCATTTTTCAGGCTTGGGATCCTGTGCCAAAGAAACCCCATATGTCAGGCTTGGGATCCTGTGCCAAAGAAACCCCATTTTTTACCCGTGGCTGTTATTGCATGGCTATCGGGCGTGGCCTCAAGGCGATGAGGTTACCGGTTCTTTGAGAACTGGTAGTGGCACAGCCACCATGGACCAACGCAATATTAATTTTATGTTGTAAGTTAGAAAATGTATCTTTTAGCCTTTAACAAGGTAAGCTTACAGCACTACTTCAGGCTTGGGATCCTGTAGCAAAGAAACCCCATTTTTCAGGCTTTGGAACCTGTGGCGAAGATACCCCATTTTTCAGGCTTCGGACCCTGTGGCAAAGAGACCCCATTTTTCAGGCTTGGGACCCTGTAGCAAAGAGACCTAATTTTTCAGGGTTCGGAACCTGTGGCAAAGATACCCCATTTTTCAGGCTTCGGACCCTGTGGTAAAGAGACAACCCATTTTTCAGGCTTGGGACCCTGTGGCAAAGAGACAACCCATTTTTCAGGCTTGGGACCTTGTGGCAAAGAGACCCCATTTTTCAGGCTTCGGACCCTGTAGCGAAGAGACCCCATTTTTCAGGGTTCGGACCCTGTGGCGTAGACAACCCATTTTTCAGGCTTGGGATCCTGTGCCAAAGAGACCCCATTTTTCTGGCTTGGGATCCTGTGCCAAAGAAACCCCATTTTTCAGGCTTGGGATCCTGTGCCAAAGAAACCCCATATGTCAGGATTGGGATCCTGTGCCAAAGAAACCCCATTTTTTACCCGTGGCTGTTATTGCATGGCTATCGGGCGTGGCCTCAAGGCGATGAGGTTACCGGTTCTTTGAGAACTGGTAGTGGCACAGCCACCATGGACCAACGCAATATTAATTTTATGTTGTAAGTTAGAAAATGTATCTTTTAGCCTTTAACAAGGTAAGCTTACAGCACTACTTCAGGCTTGGGATCCTGTAGCAAAGAAACCCCATTTTTCAGGCTTCGGAACCTGTGGCGAAGATACCCCATTTTTCAGGCTTCGGACCCTGTGGCAAAGAGACCCCATTTTTCAGGCTTGGGACCCTGTAGCAAAGAGACCTAATTTTTCAGGGATCGGAACCTGTGGCAAAGATACCCCATTTTTCAGGCTTCGGACCCTGTGGTAAAGAGACAACCCATTTTTCAGGCTTGGGACCCTGTGGCAAAGAGACAACCCATTTTTCAGGCTTGGGACCTTGTGGCAAAGAGAACCCATTTTTCAGGCTTGGGACCCTGTAGCAAAGAGACCTAATTTTTCAGGGATCGGAACCTGTGGCAAAGATACCCCATTTTTCAGGCTTCGGACCCTGTGGCAAAGAGACAACCCATTTTTCAGGCTTCGGACCCTGTGGCAAAGAGACCCCATTTTTCAAGCTTGGGACCCTGTGGCAAAGAGACCTCATTTTTCAGTGTTCAGAACCTGTGGCAAAGATACCCCATTTTTCAGGCTTCGGACCCTGTGGCAAAGATACAACCCATTTTCCAGGCTTGGTACCCTGTGGCAAAGAGACCCCAATTTTCAGGCTTGGGATCCTGTAGCGAGAGACCCCATTTTTCAGGGTTTGGACCCTGTGGCAAAGATACAACCCATTTTTCAGGCTTGGTACCCTGTGGCAAAGAGACCCCATTTTTCAGGCTTGGGATCCTGTGCCAAAGAGACCCCATTTTTCAGGCTTGGGATCCTGTGCCAAAGAAACCCCATTTTACAGGCTTGGGATCCTGTGCCAAAGAAACCCCATATGTCAGGCTTGGGATCCTGTGCCAAAGAAACACCATTTTTTACCCGTGGCTGTTATTGCATGGCTATCGGGCGTGGCCTCAAGGCGATGAGGTTACCGGTTCTTTGAGAACTGGTAGTGGCACAGCCACCATGGACCAACGCATTATTAATTTTATGTTGTAAGTTAGAAAATGTATCTTTTAGCCTTTAACAAGGTAAGCTTACAGCACTACTTCAGGCTTGGGATCCTGTAGCAAAGAAACCCCATTTTTCAGGCTTTGGAACCTGTGGCGAAGATACCCCATTTTTTAGGCTTCGGACCCAGTGGCAAAGAGACCCCATTTTTCAGGCTTGGGACCCTGTAGCAAAGAGACCTAATTTTTCAGGGTTCGGAACCTGTGGCAAAGATACCCAATTTTTCAGGCTTAGGACCCTGTGGCAAAGAGACAACCCATTTTTCAGGCTTGGGACCTTGTGGCAAAGAGACCCCATTTTTCAGGCTTCGGACCCTGTAGCGAAGAGACCCCATTTTTCAGGGTTCGGACCCTGTGGCGTAGACAACCCATTTTTCAGGCTTGGGATCCTGTGCCAAAGAGACCCCATTTTTAAGGCTTGGGATCCTGTGCCAAAGAAACTCCATTTTTCAGGCTTGGGATCCTGTGCCAAAGAAACCCCATATGTCAGGCTTGGGATCCTGTGCCAAAGAAACCCCATTTTTTACCCGTGGCTGTTATTGCATGGCTATCGGGCGTGGCCTCAAGGCGATGAGGTTACCGGTTCTTTGAGAACTGGTAGTGGCACAGCCACCATGGACCAACGCAATATTAATTTTATGTTGTAAGTTAGAAAATGTATCTTTTAGCCTTTAACAAGGTAAGCTTACAGCACTACTTCAGGCTTGGGATCCTGTAGCAAAGAAACCCCATTTTTCATGCTTCGGAACCTGTGGCGAAAATACCTCATTTTTCAGGCTTCGGACCCTGTGGCGAAAATACCCAATTTTTCAGGCTTCGGACCCTGTAGCAAAGAGACCCCATTTTTCAGGCTTGGGACCCTGTAGCAAAGAGACCTAATTTTTCAGGGTTCGGAACCTGTGGCAAAGATACCCCATTTTTCAGACTTCAGACCCTGTTGTAAAGAGACAACCCATTTTTCAGGCTTGGGACCCTGTGGCAAAGAGACAACCCATTTTTCAGGCTTGGGACCTTGTGGCAAAGAGACCCCATTTTTCAGGCTTCGGACCCTGTAGCGAAGAGACCCCATTTTTCAGGGTTCGGACCCTGTGGCGTAGACAACCCATTTTTCAGGTTTGGGATCCTGTGCCAAAGAGACCCCATTTTCAGGCTTGGGATCCTGTGCCAAAGAAACCCCATTTTTCAGGCTTGGGATCCTGTCCCAAAGAAACCCCATTTTTCAGGCTTGGGATCCTGTGCCAAAGAAACCCCATTTTTCAGGCTTGGGATCCTGTGCCAAAGAAACCCCATATGTCAGGATTGGAATCCTGTGCCAAAGAAACCCCATTTTCTACCCGTGGCTGTTATTGCATGGCTATTGGGCGTGGCCTCAAGGCGATGAGGTTACCGGTTCTTTGAGAACTGGTAGTGGCACAGCCACCATGGACCAACGCAATATTAATTTTATGTTGTAAGTTAGAAAATGTATCTTTTAGCCTTTAACAAGGTAAGCTTACAGCACTACTTCAGGCTTGGGATCCTGTAGCAAAGAAACCCCATTTTTCAGGCTTCGGAACCTGTGGCGAAGATACCCCATTTTTCAGGCTTGGGATCCTGTGCCAAAGAGACCCCATTTTCCAGGCTTGGGATCCTGTGCCAAAGAGACCCCAATTTTCAGGCTTGGGATCCTGTGGCAAAGAGACCTAATTTTTCAGGGTTCGGAACCTGTGGCAAAGATAGCCCATTTTTCAGGCTTCGGACCCTGTGGCAAAGAGACAACCCATTTTTCAGGCTTGGTACCCTGTGGCAAAGAAACCCCATTTTTCAGGCTTCGTAACCTGTGGCAAAGATACCCCATTTTTCAGGCTTCGGACCCTGTGGTAAAGAGACAACCCATTTTTCAGGCTTGGGACCCTGTGGCAAAGAGACAACCCATTTTTCAGGCTTGGGACCTTGTGGCAAAGAGACCCCATTTTTCAGGCTTCGGACCCTGTAGCGAAGAGACCCCATTTTTCAGGGTTCGGACCCTGTAGCGTAGACAACCCATTTTTCAGGCTTGGGATCCTGTGCCAAAGAGACCCCATTTTTCAGGCTTGGGATCCTGTGCCAAAGAAACCCCATTTTTCAGGCTTGGGATCATGTGCCAAAGAAACCCCATTTTTTACCCGTGGCTGTTATTGCATGGCTATCGGGCGTGGCCTCAAGGCGATGAGGTTACCGGTTCTTTGAGAACTGGTAGTGGCACAGCCACCATGGACCAACGCAATATTAATTTTATGTTGTAAGTTAGAAAATGTATCTTTTAGCCTTTAACAAGGTAAGCTTACAGCACTACTTCAGGCTTGGGATCCTGTAGCAAAGAAACCCCATTTTTCAGGCTTCGGAACCTGTGGCGAAGATACCCCATTTTTCAGGCTTCGGACCCTGTGGCAAAGAGACCCAATTTTTCAGGCTTGGGATCCTGTGCCAAAGAGACCCCATTTTCCAGGCTTGGGATCCTGTGCCAAAGAGACCCCATTTTCCAGGCTTGGGATCCTGTGCCAAAGAAACCCCATTTTTCAGGCTTGGGATTCTGTGCCAAAGAAACCCCATATGTCAGGCTTGGGATCCTGTGCCAAAGAAACACCATTTTTTACCCGTGGCTGTTATTGCATGGCTATCGGGCGTGGCCTCAAGGCGATGAGGTTACCGGTTCTTTGAGAACTGGTAGTGGCACAGCCACCATGGACCAATGCAATATTAATTTTATGTTGTAAGTTAGAAAATGTATCTTTTAGCCTTTAACAAGGTAAGCTTACAGCACTACTTCAGGCTTGGGATCCTGTAGCAAAGAAACCCCATTTTTCAGGCTTCGGAACCTGTGGCGAAGATACCCCATTTTTCAGGCTTCGGACCCTGTGGCAAAGAGACCCCATTTTTCAGGCTTGGGACCCTGTAGCAAAGAGACCTAATTTTTCAGGGTTCGGAACCTGTGGCAAAGATACCCCATTTTTCAGGCTTCGGACCCTGTGGTAAAGAGACAACCCATTTTTCAGGCTTGGGACCCTGTGGCAAAGAGACAACCCATTTTCAGGCTTGGGACCTTGTGGCAAAGAGACCCCATTTTTCAGGCTTCGGACCCTGTAGCGAAGAGACCCCATTTTTCAGGGTTCGGACCCTGTGGCGTAGACAACCCATTTTTCAGGCTTGGGATCCTGTGCCAAAGAAACCCCATTTTTTACCCGTGGCTGTTATTGCATGGCTATCGGGCGTGGCCTCAAGGCGATGAGGTTACCGGTTCTTTGAGAACTGGTAGTGGCACAGCCACCATGGACCAACGCAATATTAATTTTATGTTGTAAGTTAGAAAATGTATCTTTTAGCCTTTAACAAGGTAAGCTTACAGCACTACTTCAGGCTTGGGATCCTGTAGCAAAGAAACCCCATTTTTCAGGCTTTGGAACCTGTGGCAAAGAGACCCCATTTTTCAGGCTTGGGACCCTGTAGCAAAGAGACCTAATTTTTCAGGGTTCGGAACCTGTGGCAAAGATACCCCATTTTTCAGGCTTCGGACCCTGTGGTAAAGAGACAACCCATTTTTCAGGCTTGGGACCCTGTGGCAAAGAGACAACCCATTTTTCAGGCTTGGGACCTTGTGGCAAAGAGACCCCATTTTTCAGGCTTTGGACCCTGTAGCGAAGAGACCCTATTTTTCAGGGTTCGGACCCTGTGGCGTAGACAACCCATTTTTCAGGCTTGGGATCCTGTGCCAAAGAGACCCCATTTTTCAGGCTTGGGATCCTGTGCCAAAGAAACCCCATTTTTCAGGCTTGGGATCCTGTGCCAAAGAAACCCCATATGTCAGGCTTGGGATCCTGTGCCAAAGAAACCCCATTTTTTACCCGTGGCTGTTATTGCATGGCTATCGGGCGTGGCCTCAAGGCGATGAGGTTACTGGTTCTTTGAGAACTGGTAGTGGCACAGCCACCATGGACCAACGCAATATTAATTTTATGTTGTAAGTTAGAAAATGTATCTTTTAGCCTTTAACAAGGTAAGCTTACAGCACTACTTCAGGCTTGGGATCCTGTAGCAAAGAAACCCCATTTTTCAGGCTTCGGAACCTGTGGCGAAGATACCCCATTTTTCAGGCTTCGGACCCTGTTGCAAAGAGACCCCATTTTTCAGGCTTGGGATCCTGTGCCAAAGAGACCCCATTTTCCAGGCTTGGGATCCTGTGCCAAAGAAACCCCATTTTTCAGGCTTGGGATCCTGTGCCAAAGAAACCCCATATGTCAGGCTTGGGATCCTGTGCCAAAGAAACCCCATTTTTTACCCGTGGCTGTTATTGCATGGCTATCGGGCGTGGCCTCAAGGCGATGAGGTTACCGGTTCTTTGAGAACCGGTAGTGGCACAGCCACCATGGACCAACGCAATATTAATTTTATGTTGTAAGTTAGAAAATGTATCTTTTAGCCTTTAACAAGGTAAGCTTACAGCACTACTTCAGGCTTGGGATCCTGTAGCAAAGAAACCCCATTTTTCAGGCTTTGGAACCTGTGGCGAAGATACCCCATTTTTCAGGCTTCGGACCCTGTGGCAAAGAGACCCCATTTTTCAGGCTTGGGACCCTGTAGCAAAGAGACCTAATTTTTCAGGGTTCGGAACCTGTGGCAAAGATACCCCATTTTTCAGGCTTCGGACCCTGTGGTAAAGAGACAACCCATTTTTCAGGCTTGGGACCCTGTGGCAAAGAGACAACCCATTTTTCAGGCTTGGGACCTTGTGGCAAAGAGACCCCATTTTTCAGGCTTCGGACCCTGTAGCGAAGAGACCCCATTTTTCAGGGTTCGGACCCTGTGGCGTAGACAACCCATTTTTCAGGCTTGGGATCCTGTGCCAAAGAGACCCCATTTTTCTGGCTTGGGATCCTGTGCCAAAGAAACCCCATTTTTCAGGCTTGGGATCCTGTGCCAAAGAAACCCCATATGTCAGGATTGGGATCCTGTGCCAAAGAAACCCCATTTTTTACCCGTGGCTGTTATTGCATGGCTATCGGGCGTGGCCTCAAGGCGATGAGGTTACCGGTTCTTTGAGAACTGGTAGTGGCACAGCCACCATGGACCAACGCAATATTAATTTTATGTTGTAAGTTAGAAAATGTATCTTTTAGCCTTTAACAAGGTAAGCTTACAGCACTACTTCAGGCTTGGGATCCTGTAGCAAAGAAACCCCATTTTTCAGGCTTCGGAACCTGTGGCGAAGATACCCCATTTTTCAGGCTTCGGACCCTGTGGCAAAGAGACCCCATTTTTCAGGCTTGGGACCCTGTAGCAAAGAGACCTAATTTTTCAGGGATCGGAACCTGTGGCAAAGATACCCCATTTTTCAGGCTTCGGACCCTGTGGTAAAGAGACAACCCATTTTTCAGGCTTGGGACCCTGTGGCAAAGAGACAACCCATTTTTCAGGCTTGGGACCTTGTGGCAAAGAGAACCCATTTTTCAGGCTAGGGACCCTGTAGCAAAGAGACCTAATTTTTCAGGGATCGGAACCTGTGGCAAAGATACCCCATTTTTCAGGCTTCGGACCCTGTGGCAAAGAGACAACCCATTTTTCAGGCTTCGGACCCTGTGGCAAAGAGACCCCATTTTTCAAGCTTGGGACCCTGTGGCAAAGAGACCTCATTTTTCAGTGTTCAGAACCTGTGGCAAAGATACCCCATTTTTCAGGCTTCGGACCCTGTGGCAAAGATACAACCCATTTTCCAGGCTTGGTACCCTGTGGCAAAGAGACCCCAATTTTCAGGCTTGGGATCCTGTAGCGAGAGACCCCATTTTTCAGGGTTTGGACCCTGTGGCAAAGATACAACCCATTTTTCAGGCTTGGTACCCTGTGGCAAAGAGACCCCATTTTTCAGGCTTGGGATCCTGTGCCAAAGAGACCCCATTTTTCAGGCTTGGGATCCTGTGCCAAAGAAATCCCATTTTACAGGCTTGGGATCCTGTGCCAAAGAAACCCCATATGTCAGGCTTGGGATCCTGTGCCAAAGAAACACCATTTTTTACCCGTGGCTGTTATTGCATGGCTATCGGGCGTGGCCTCAAGGCGATGAGGTTACCGGTTCTTTGAGAACTGGTAGTGGCACAGCCACCATGGACCAACGCATTATTAATTTTATGTTGTAAGTTAGAAAATGTATCTTTTAGCCTTTAACAAGGTAAGCTTACAGCACTACTTCAGGCTTGGGATCCTGTAGCAAAGAAACCCCATTTTTCAGGCTTTGGAACCTGTGGCGAAGATACCCCATTTTTTAGGCTTCGGACCCAGTGGCAAAGAGACCCCATTTTTCAGGCTTGGGACCCTGTAGCAAAGAGACCTAATTTTTCAGGGTTCGGAACCTGTGGCAAAGATACCCAATTTTTCAGGCTTAGGACCCTGTGGCAAAGAGACAACCCATTTTTCAGGCTTGGGACCTTGTGGCAAAGAGACCCCATTTTTCAGGCTTCGGACCCTGTAGCGAAGAGACCCCATTTTTCAGGGTTCGGACCCTGTGGCGTAGACAACCCATTTTTCAGGCTTGGGATCCTGTGCCAAAGAGACCCCATTTTTAAGGCTTGGGATCCTGTGCCAAAGAAACTCCATTTTTCAGGCTTGGGATCCTGTGCCAAAGAAACCCCATATGTCAGGCTTGGGATCCTGTGCCAAAGAAACCCCATTTTTTACCCGTGGCTGTTATTGCATGGCTATCGGGCGTGGCCTCAAGGCGATGAGGTTACCGGTTCTTTGAGAACTGGTAGTGGCACAGCCACCATGGACCAACGCAATATTAATTTTATGTTGTAAGTTAGAAAATGTATCTTTTAGCCTTTAACAAGGTAAGCTTACAGCACTACTTCAGGCTTGGGATCCTGTAGCAAAGAAACCCCATTTTTCATGCTTCGGAACCTGTGGCGAAAATACCTCATTTTTCAGGCTTCGGACCCTGTGGCGAAAATACCCAATTTTTCAGGCTTCGGACCCTGTAGCAAAGAGACCCCATTTTTCAGGCTTGGGACCCTGTAGCAAAGAGACCTAATTTTTCAGGGTTCGGAACCTGTGGCAAAGATACCCCATTTTTCAGACTTCAGACCCTGTTGTAAAGAGACAACCCATTTTTCAGGCTTGGGACCCTGTGGCAAAGAGACAACCCATTTTTCAGGCTTGGGACCTTGTGGCAAAGAGACCCCATTTTTCAGGCTTCGGACCCTGTAGCGAAGAGACCCCATTTTTCAGGGTTCGGACCCTGTGGCGTAGACAACCCATTTTTCAGGTTTGGGATCCTGTGCCAAAGAGACCCCATTTTCAGGCTTGGGATCCTGTGCCAAAGAAACCCCATTTTTCAGGCTTGGGATCCTGTCCCAAAGAAACCCCATTTTTCAGGCTTGGGATCCTGTGCCAAAGAAACCCCATTTTTCAGGCTTGGGATCCTGTGCCAAAGAAACCCCATATGTCAGGATTGGAATCCTGTGCCAAAGAAACCCCATTTTCTACCCGTGGCTGTTATTGCATGGCTATTGGGCGTGGCCTCAAGGCGATGAGGTTACCGGTTCTTTGAGAACTGGTAGTGGCACAGCCACCATGGACCAACGCAATATTAATTTTATGTTGTAAGTTAGAAAATGTATCTTTTAGCCTTTAACAAGGTAAGCTTACAGTACTACTTCAGGCTTGGGATCCTGTAGCAAAGAAACCCCATTTTTCAGGCTTCGGAACCTGTGGCGAAGATACCCCATTTTTCAGGCTTGGGATCCTGTGCCAAAGAGACCCCATTTTCCAGGCTTGGGATCCTGTGCCAAAGAGACCCCAATTTTCAGGCTTGGGATCCTGTGGCAAAGAGACCTAATTTTTCAGGGTTCGGAACCTGTGGCAAAGATAGCCCATTTTTCAGGCTTCGGACCCTGTGGCAAAGAGACAACCCATTTTTCAGGCTTGGTACCCTGTGGCAAAGAAACCCCATTTTTCAGGCTTCGTAACCTGTGGCGAAGATACCCCATTTTTCAGGCTTCGGACCCTGTGGCAAAGAGACCCCATTTTTCAGGCTTGGGACCCTGTAGCAAAGAGACCTAATTTTTCAGGGTTCGGAACCTGTGGCAAAGATACCCCATTTTTCAGGCTTCGGACCCTGTGGTAAAGAGACAACCCATTTTTCAGGCTTGGGACCCTGTGGCAAAGAGACAACCCATTTTTCAGGCTTGGGACCTTGTGGCAAAGAGACCCCATTTTTCAGGCTTCGGACCCTGTAGCGAAGAGACCCCATTTTTCAGGGTTCGGACCCTGTAGCGTAGACAACCCATTTTTCAGGCTTGGGATCCTGTGCCAAAGAGACCCCATTTTTCAGGCTTGGGATCCTGTGCCAAAGAAACCCCATTTTTCAGGCTTGGGATCATGTGCCAAAGAAACCCCATTTTTTACCCGTGGCTGTTATTGCATGGCTATCGGGCGTGGCCTCAAGGCGATGAGGTTACCGGTTCTTTGAGAACTGGTAGTGGCACAGCCACCATGGACCAACGCAATATTAATTTTATGTTGTAAGTTAGAAAATGTATCTTTTAGCCTTTAACAAGGTAAGCTTACAGCACTACTTCAGGCTTGGGATCCTGTAGCAAAGAAACCCCATTTTTCAGGCTTCGGAACCTGTGGCGAAGATACCCCATTTTTCAGGCTTCGGACCCTGTGGCAAAGAGACCCAATTTTTCAGGCTTGGGATCCTGTGCCAAAGAGACCCCATTTTCCAGGCTTGGGATCCTGTGCCAAAGAGACCCCATTTTCCAGGCTTGGGATCCTGTGCCAAAGAAACCCCATTTTTCAGGCTTGGGATTCTGTGCCAAAGAAACCCCATATGTCAGGCTTGGGATCCTGTGCCAAAGAAACACCATTTTTTACCCGTGGCTGTTATTGCATGGCTATCGGGCGTGGCCTCAAGGCGATGAGGTTACCGGTTCTTTGAGAACTGGTAGTGGCACAGCCACCATGGACCAATGCAATATTAATTTTATGTTGTAAGTTAGAAAATGTATCTTTTAGCCTTTAACAAGGTAAGCTTACAGCACTACTTCAGGCTTGGGATCCTGTAGCAAAGAAACCCCATTTTTCAGGCTTCGGAACCTGTGGCGAAGATACCCCATTTTTCAGGCTTCGGACCCTGTGGCAAAGAGACCCCATTTTTCAGGCTTGGGACCCTGTAGCAAAGAGACCTAATTTTTCAGGGTTCGGAACCTGTGGCAAAGATACCCCATTTTTCAGGCTTCGGACCCTGTGGTAAAGAGACAACCCATTTTTCAGGCTTGGGACCCTGTGGCAAAGAGACAACCCATTTTTCAGGCTTGGGACCTTGTGGCAAAGAGACCCCATTTTTCAGGCTTCGGACCCTGTAGCGAAGAGACCCCATTTTTCAGGGTTCGGACCCTGTGGCGTAGACAACCCATTTTTCAGGCTTGGGATCCTGTGCCAAAGAAACCCCATTTTTTACCCGTGGCTGTTATTGCATGGCTATCGGGCGTGGCCTCAAGGCGATGAGGTTACCGGTTCTTTGAGAACTGGTAGTGGCACAGCCACCATGGACCAACGCAATATTAATTTTATGTTGTAAGTTAGAAAATGTATCTTTTAGCCTTTAACAAGGTAAGCTTACAGCACTACTTCAGGCTTGGGATCCTGTAGCAAAGAAACCCCATTTTTCAGGCTTTGGAACCTGTGGCAAAGAGACCCCATTTTTCAGGCTTGGGACCCTGTAGCAAAGAGACCTAATTTTTCAGGGTTCGGAACCTGTGGCAAAGATACCCCATTTTTCAGGCTTCGGACCCTGTGGTAAAGAGACAACCCATTTTTCAGGCTTGGGACCCAGTGGCAAAGAGACAACCCATTTTTCAGGCTTGGGACCTTGTGGCAAAGAGACCCCATTTTTCAGGCTTCGGACCCTGTAGCGAAGAGACCCTATTTTTCAGGGTTCGGACCCTGTGGCGTAGACAACCCATTTTTCAGGCTTGGGATCCTGTGCCAAAGAGACCCCATTTTTCAGGCTTGGGATCCTGTGCCAAAGAAACCCCATTTTTCAGGCTTGGGATCCTGTGCCAAAGAAACCCCATTTTTCAGGCTCGGGATCCTGTGCCAAAGAAACCCCATATGTCAGGCTTGGGATCCTGTGCCAAAGAAACCCCATTTTTTACCCGTGGCTGTTATTGCATGGCTATCGGGCGTGGCCTCAAGGCGATGAGGTTACCGGTTCTTTGAGAACTGGTAGTGGCACAGCCACCATGGACCAACGCAATATTAATTTTAAGTTGTAAGTTAGAAAATATATCTTTTAGCCTTTAACAAGGTAAGCTTACAGCACTACTTCAGGCTTGGGATCCTGTAGCAAAGAAACCCCATTTTTCAGGCTTCGGAACCTGTGGCGAAGATACCCCATTTTTCAGGCTTCGGACCCTGTGGCAAAGAGACCCCATTTTTCAGGCTTGGGACCCTGTAGCAAAGAGACCTAATTTTTCAGGGTTCGGAACCTGTGGCAAAGATACCCCATTTTTCAGGCTTCGGACCCTGTGGTAAAGAGACAACCCATTTTTCAGGCTTGGGACCCTGTGGCAAAGAGACAACCCATTTTTAAGGCTTGGGACCTTGTGGCAAAGAGACCCCATTTTTCAGGCTTCGGACCCTGTAGCGAAGAGACCCTATTTTTCAGGGTTCGGACCCTGTGGCGTAGACAACCCATTTTTCAGGCTTGGGATCCTGTGCCAAAGAGACCCCATTTTTCAGGCTTGCGATCCTGTGCCAAAGAAACCCCATTTTTCAGGCTTGGGATCCTGTGCCAAAGAAACCCCATTTTTCAGGCTTGGGATCCTGTGCCAAAGAAACCCCATATGTCAGGCTTGGGATCCTGTGCCAAAGAAACCCCATTTTTTACCCGTGGCTGTTATTGCATGGCTATCGGGCGTGGCCTCAAGGCGATGAGGTTACCGGTTCTTTGAGAACTGGTAGTGGCACAGCCACCATGGACCAACGCAATATTAATTTTATGTTGTAAGTTAGAAAATGTATCTTTTAGCCTTTAACAAGGTAAGCTTACAGCACTACTTCAGGCTTGGGATCCTGTAGCAAAGAAACCCCATTTTTCAGGCTTCGGAACCTGTGGCGAAGATACCCCATTTTTCAGGCTTCGGACCCTGTGGCAAAGAGACCCCATTTTTCAGGCTTGGGACCCTGTAGCAAAGAGACCTAATTTTTCAGGGTTCGGAACCTGTGGCAAAGATACCCCATTTTTCAGGCTTCGGACCCTGTGGTAAAGAAACAACCCATTTTTCAGGCTTGGGACCCTGTGGCAAAGAGACAACCCATTTTTAAGGCTTGGGACCTTGTGGCAAAGAGACCCCATTTTTCAGGCTTCGGACCCTGTAGCGAAGAGACCCCATTTTTCAGGGTTCGGACCCTGTGGCGTAGACAACCCATTTTCCAGGCTTGGGATCCTGTGCCAAAGAGACCCCATTTTTCAGGCTTGGGATCCTGTGCCAAAGAAACCCCATTTTTCAGGCTTGGGATCATGTGCCAAAGAAACCCCATATGTCAGGCTTGGAATCCTGTGCCAAAGAAACCCCATTTTTTACCCGTGGCTGTTATTGCATGGCTATCGGGCGTGGCCTCAAGGCGATGAGGTTACCGGTTCTTTGAGAACTGGTAGTGGCACAGCCACCATGGACCAACGCAATATTAATTTTAAGTTGTAAGTTAGAATATGTATCTTTTAACCTTTAACAAGGTAAGCTTACAGCACTACTTCAGGCTTGGGATCCTGTAGCAAAGAAACCCCATTTTTCAGGCTTCGGAACCTGTGGCGAAGATACCCCATTTTTCAGGCTTCGGACCTTGTGGCAAAGAGACCCCATTTTTCAGGCTTCGGACCCTGTAGCGAAGAGACCCTATTTTTCAGGGTTCGGACCCTGTGGCGTAGACAACCCATTTTTCAGGCTTGGGATCCTGTGCCAAAGAGACCCATTTTTCAGGCTTGGGATCCTGTGCCAAAGAAACCCCATTTTTCAGGCTTGGGATCCTGTGCCAAAGAAACCCCATTTTTCAGGCTTGGGATCCTGTGCCAAAGAAACCCCATATGTCAGGCTTGGGATCCTGTGCCAAAGAAACCCCATTTTTTACCCGTGGCTGTTATTGCATGGCTATCGGGCGTGGCCTCAAGGCGATGAGGTTACCGGTTCTTTGAGAACTGGTAGTGGCACAGCCACCATGGACCAACGCAATATTAATTTTATGTTGTAAGTTAGAAAATGTATCTTTTAGCCTTTAACAAGGTAAGCTTACAGCACTACTTCAGGCTTGGGATCCTGTAGCAAAGAAACCCCATTTTTCAGGCTTCGGAACCTGTGGCGAAGATACCCCATTTTTCAGGCTTCGGACCCTGTGGCAAAGAGACCCCATTTTTCAGGCATGGAACCCTGTAGCAAAGAGACCTAATTTTTCAGGGTTCGGAACCTGTGGCAAAGATACCCCATTTTTCAGGCTTCGGACCCTGTGGTAAAGAGACAACCCATTTTTCAGGCTTGGGACCCTGTGGCAAAGAGACAACCCATTTTTAAGGCTTGGGACCTTGTGGCAAAGAGACCCCATTTTTCAGGCTTCGGACCCTGTAGCGAAGAGACCCCATTTTTCAGGGTTCGGACCCTGTGGCGTAGACAACCCATTTTTCAGGCTTGGGATCCTGTGCCAAAGAAACCCCATTTTTCAGGCTTGGGATCATGTGCCAAAGAAACCCCATATGTCAGGCTTGGAATCCTGTGCCAAAGAAACCCCATTTTTTACCCGTGGCTGTTATTGCATGGCTATCGGGCGTGGCCTCAAGGCGATGAGGTTACCGGTTCTTTGAGAACTGGTAGTGGCACAGCCACCATGGACCAATGCAATATTAATTTTATGTTGTAAGTTAGAAAATGTATCTTTTAGCCTTTAACAAGGTAAGCTTACAGAACTACTTCAGGCTTGGGATCCTGTAGCAAAGAAACCCCATTTTTCAGGCTTTGGAACCTGTGGCGAAGATACCCCATTTTTCAGGCTTCGGACCCTGTGGCAAAGAGACCCCATTTTTCAGGCTTGGGACCCTGTAGCAAAGAGACCTAATTTTTCAGGGTTCGGAACCTGTGGCAAAGATACCCCATTTTTCAGGCTTCGGACCCTGTGGTAAAGAGACAACCCATTTTTCAGGCTTGGGACCCTGTGGCAAAGAGACAACCCATTTTTCAGGCTTGGGACCTTGTGGCAAAGAGACCCCATTTTTCAGGCTTCGGACCCTGTAGCGAAGAAACCCTATTTTTCAGGGTTCGGACCCTGTGGCGTAGACAACCCATTTTTCAGGCTTGGGATCCTGTGCCAAAGAGACCCCATTTTTCAGGCTTGCGATCCTGTGCCAAAGAAACCCCATTTTTCAGGCTTGGGATCCTGTGCCAAAGAAACCCCATTTTTCAGGCTTGGGATCCTGTGCCAAAGAAACCCCATATGTCAGGCTTGGGATCCTGTGCCAAAGAAACCCCATTTTTTACACGTGGCTGTTATTGCATGGCTATCGGGCGTGGCCTCAAGGCGATGAGGTTACCGGTTCTTTGAGAACTGGTAGTGGCACAGCCACCATGGACCAACGCAATATTAATTTTATGTTGTAAGTTAGAAAATGTATCTTTTAGCCTTTAACAAGGTAAGCTTACAGCACTACTTCAGGCTTGGGATCCTGTAGCAAAGAAACCCCATTTTTCAGGCTTCGGAACCTGTGGCGAAGATACCCCATTTTTCAGGCTTCGGACCCTGTGGCAAAGAGACCCCATTTTTCAGGCTTGGGACCCTGTAGCAAAGAGACCTAATTTTTCAGGGTTCGGAACCTGTGGCAAAGATACCCCATTTTTCAGGCTTCGGACCCTGTGGTAAAGAAACAACCCATTTTTCAGGCTTGGGACCCTGTGGCAAAGAGACAACCCATTTTTAAGGCTTGGGACCTTGTGGCAAAGAGACCCCATTTTTCAGGCTTCGGACCCTGTAGCGAAGAGACCCCATTTTTCAGGGTTCGGACCCTGTGGCGTAGACAACCCATTTTCCAGGCTTGGGATCCTGTGCCAAAGAGACCCCATTTTTCAGGCTTGGGATCCTGTGCCAAAGAAACCCCATTTTTCAGGCTTGGGATCATGTGCCAAAGAAACCCCATATGTCAGGCTTGGAATCCTGTGCCAAAGAAACCCCATTTTTCAGGCTTCGGAACCTGTGGCGAAGATACCCCATTTTTCAGGCTTCGGACCCTGTGGCAAAGAGACCCCATTTTTCAGGCTTGGGACCCTGTAGCAAAGAGACCTAATTTTTCAGGGTTCGGAACCTGTGGCAAAGATACCCCATTTTTCAGGCTTCGGACCCTGTGGTAAAGAGACAACCCATTTTTCAGGCTTGGGACCCTGTGGCAAAGAGACAACCCATTTTTAAGGCTTGGGACCTTGTGGCAAAGAGACCCCATTTTTCAGGCTTCGGACCCTGTAGCGAAGAGACCCCATTTTTCAGGGTTCGGACCCTGTGGCGTAGACAACCCATTTTTCAGGCTTGGGATCCTGTGCCAAAGAGACCCCATTTTTCAGGCTTGGGATCCTGTGCCAAAGAAACCCCATTTTTCAGGCTTGGGATCATGTGCCAAAGAAACCCCATATGTCAGGCTTGGAATCCTGTGCCAAAGAAACCCCATTTTTTACCCGTGGCTGTTATTGCATGGCTATCGAGCGTGGCCTCAAGGCGATGAGGTTACCGGTTCTTTGAGAACTGGTAGTGGCACAGCCACCATGGACCAATGCAATATTAATTTTATGTTGTAAGTTAGAAAATGTATCTTTTAGCCTTTAACAAGGTAAGCTTACAGCACTACTTCAGGCTTGGGATCCTGTAGCAAAGAAACCCCATTTTTCAGGCTTCGGACCCTGTGGTAAAGAGACAACCTATTTTTCAGGCTTGGGACCCTGTGGCAAAGAGACAACCCATTTTTCAGGCTTGGGACCTTGTGGCAAAGAGACCCCATTTTTCAGGCTTCGGACCCTGTAGCGAAGAGACCCTATTTTTCAGGGTTCGGACCCTGTGGCGTAGACAACCCATTTTTCAGGCTTGGGATCCTGTGCCAAAGAGACCCCATTTTTCAGGCTTGGGATCCTGTGCCAAAGAAACCCCATTTTTCAGGCTTGGGATCCTGTGCCAAAGAAACCCCATTTTTCAGGCTTGGGATCCTGTGCCAAAGAAACCCCATATGTCAGGCTTGGGATCCTGTGCCAAAGAAACCCCATTTTTTACCCGTGGCTGTTATTGCATGGCTATCGGGCGTGGCCTCAAGGCGATGAGGTTACCGGTTCTTTGAGAACTGGTAGTGGCACAGCCACCATGGACCAACGCAATATTAATTTTATGTTGTAAGTTAGAAAATGTATCTTTTAGCCTTTAACAAGGTAAGCTTACAGCACTACTTCAGGCTTGGGATCCTGTAGCAAAGAAACCCCATTTTTCAGGCTTCGGAACCTGTGGCGAAGATACCCCATTTTTCAGGCTTCGGACCCTGTGGCAAAGAGACCCCATTTTTCAGGCTTGGGACTCTGTAGCAAAGAGACCTAATTTTTCAGGGTTCGGAACCTGTGGCAAAGATACCCCATTTTTCAGGCTTCGGACCCTGTGGTAAAGAGACAACCCATTTTTCAGGCTTGGGACCCTGTGGCAAAGAGACAACCCATTTTTCAGGCTTGGGACCTTGTGGCAAAGAGACCCCATTTTTCAGGCTTCGGACCCTGTAGCGAAGAGACCCCATTTTTCAGGGTTCGGACCCTGTGGCGTAGACAACCCATTTTTCAGGCTTGGGATCCTGTGCCAAAGAGACCCCATTTTTCAGGCTTGGGATCCTGTGCCAAAGAAACCCCATTTTTCAGGCTTGGGATCCTGTGCCAAAGAAACACCATTTTTCAGGCTCGGGATCCTGTGCCAAAGAAACCCCATATGTCAGGCTTGGGATCCTGTGCCAAAGAAACCCCATTTTTCAGGCTTTGGAACCTGTGGCGAAGATACCCCATTTTTCAGGCTTCGGACCCTGTGGCAAAGAGACCCCATTTTTCAGGCTTGGGACCCTGTAGCAAAGAGACCTAATTTTTCAGGGTTCGGAACCTGTGGCAAAGATACCCCATTTTTCAGGCTTCGGACCCTGTGGTAAAGAGACAACCCATTTTTCAGGCTTGGGACCCTGTGGCAAAGAGACAACCCATTTTTCAGGCTTGGGACCTTGTGGCAAAGAGACCCCATTTTTCAGGCTTCGGACCCTGTAGCGAAGAGACCCTATTTTTCAGGGTTCGGACCCTGTGGCGTAGACAACCCATTTTTCAGGCTTGGGATCCTGTGCCAAAGAGACCCCATTTTTCAGGCTTGCGATCCTGTGCCAAAGAAACCCCATTTTTCAGGCTTGGGATCCTGTGCCAAAGAAACCCCATTTTTCAGGCTTGGGATCCTGTGCCAAAGAAACCCCATATGTCAGGCTTGGGATCCTGTGCCAAAGAAACCCCATTTTTTACACGTGGCTGTTATTGCATGGCTATCGGGCGTGGCCTCAAGGCGATGAGGTTACCGGTTCTTTGAGAACTGGTAGTGGCACAGCCACCATGGACCAACGCAATATTAATTTTATGTTGTAAGTTAGAAAATGTATCTTTTAGCCTTTAACAAGGTAAGCTTACAGCACTACTTCAGGCTTGGGATCCTGTAGCAAAGAAACCCCATTTTTCAGGCTTCGGAACCTGTGGCGAAGATACCCCATTTTTCAGGCTTCGGACCCTGTGGCAAAGAGACCCCATTTTTCAGGCTTGGGACCCTGTAGCAAAGAGACCTAATTTTTCAGGGTTCGGAACCTGTGGCAAAGATACCCCATTTTTCAGGCTTCGGACCCTGTGGTAAAGAAACAACCCATTTTTCAGGCTTGGGACCCTGTGGCAAAGAGACAACCCATTTTTAAGGCTTGGGACCTTGTGGCAAAGAGACCCCATTTTTCAGGCTTCGGACCCTGTAGCGAAGAGACCCCATTTTTCAGGGCTCGGACCCTGTGGCGTAGACAACCCATTTTCCAGGCTTGGGATCCTGTGCCAAAGAGACCCCATTTTTCAGGCTTGGGATCCTGTGCCAAAGAAACCCCATTTTTCAGGCTTGGGATCATGTGCCAAAGAAACCCCATATGTCAGGCTTGGAATCCTGTGCCAAAGAAACCCCATTTTTCAGGCTTCGGAACCTGTGGCGAAGATACCCCATTTTTCAGGCTTCGGACCCTGTGGCAAAGAGACCCCATTTTTCAGGCTTGGGACCCTGTAGCAAAGAGACCTAATTTTTCAGGGTTCGGAACCTGTGGCAAAGATACCCCATTTTTCAGGCTTCGGACCCTGTGGTAAAGAGACAACCCATTTTTCAGGCTTGGGACCCTGTGGCAAAGAGACAACCCATTTTTAAGGCTTGGGACCTTGTGGCAAAGAGACCCCATTTTTCAGGCTTCGGACCCTGTAGCGAAGAGACCCCATTTTTCAGGGTTCGGACCCTGTGGCGTAGACAACCCATTTTTCAGGCTTGGGATCCTGTGCCAAAGAGACCCCATTTTTCAGGCTTGGGATCCTGTGCCAAAGAAACCCCATTTTTCAGGCTTGGGATCATGTGCCAAAGAAACCCCATATGTCAGGCTTGGAATCCTGTGCCAAAGAAACCCCATTTTTTACCCGTGGCTGTTATTGCATGGCTATCGGGCGTGGCCTCAAGACGATGAGGTTACCGGTTCTTTGAGAACTGGTAGTGGCACAGCCACCATGGACCAATGCAATATTAATTTTATGTTGTAAGTTAGAAAATGTATCTTTTAGCCTTTAACAAGGTAAGCTTACAGCACTACTTCAGGCTTGGGATCCTGTAGCAAAGAAACCCCATTTTTCAGGCTTCGGAACCTGTGGCGAAGATACCCCATTTTTCAGGCTTCGGACCCTGTGGCAAAGAGACCCCATTTTTCAGGCTTGGGACTCTGTAGCAAAGAGACCTAATTTTTCAGGGTTCGGAACCTGTGGCAAAGATACCCCATTTTTCAGGCTTCGGACCCTGTGGTAAAGAGACAACCCATTTTTCAGGCTTGGGACCCTGTGGCAAAGAGACAACCCATTTTTCAGGCTTGGGACCTTGTGGCAAAGAGACCCCATTTTTCAGGCTTCGGACCCTGTAGCGAAGAGACCCCATTTTTCAGGGTTCGGACCCTGTGGCGTAGACAACCCATTTTTCAGGCTTGGGATCCTGTGCCAAAGAGACCCCATTTTTCAGGCTTGGGATCCTGTGCCAAGGAAACCCCATTTTTCAGGCTTGGGATCCTGTGCCAAAGAAACCCCATTTTTCAGGCTCGGGATCCTGTGCCAAAGAAACCCCATATGTCAGGCTTGGGATCCTGTGCCAAAGAAACCCCATTTTTTACCCGTGGCTGTTATTGCATGGCTATCGGGCGTGGCCTCAAGACGATGAGGTTACCGGTTCTTTGAGAACTGGTAGTGGCACAGCCACCATGGACCAACGCAATATTAATTTTATGTTGTAAGTTAGAAAATGTATCTTTTAGCCTTTAACAAGGTAAGCTTACAGCACTACTTCAGGCTTGGGATCCTGTAGCAAAGAAACCCCATTTTTCAGGCTTTGGAACCTGTGGCAAAGAGACCCCATTTTTCAGGCTTGGGACCCTGTAGCAAAGAGACCTAATTTTTCAGGGTTCGGAACCTGTGGCAAAGATACCCCATTTTTCAGGCTTCGGACCCTGTGGTAAAGAGACAACCCATTTTTCAGGCTTGGGACCCTGTGGCAAAGAGACAACCCATTTTTCAGGCTTGGGACCTTGTGGCAAAGAGACCCCATTTTTCAGGCTTCGGACCCTGTAGCGAAGAGACCCTATTTTTCAGGGTTCGGACCCTGTGGCGTAGACAACCCATTTTTCAGGCTTGGGATCCTGTGCCAAAGAGACCCCATTTTTCAGGCTTGGGATCCTGTGCCAAAGAAACCCCATTTTTCAGGCTTGGGATCCTGTGCCAAAGAAACACCATTTTTCAGGCTCGGGATCCTGTGCCAAAGAAACCCCATATGTCAGGCTTGGGATCCTGTGCCAAAGAAACCCCATTTTTTACCCGTGGCTGTTATTGCATGGCTATCGGGCGTGGCCTCAAGGCGATGAGGTTACCGGTTCTTTGAGAACTGGTAGTGGCACAGCCACCATGGACCAATGCAATATTAATTTTATGTTGTAAGTTAGAAAATGTATCTTTTAGCCTTTAACAAGGTAAGCTTACAGCACTACTTCAGGCTTGGGATCCTGTAGCAAAGAAACCCCATTTTTCAGGCTTCGGAACCTGTGGCGAAGATACCCCATTTTTCAGGCTTCGGACCCTGTGGCAAAGAGACCCCATTTTTCAGGCTTGGGACCCTGTAGCAAAGAGACCTAATTTTTCAGGGTTCGGAACCTGTGGCAAAGATACCCCATTTTTCAGGCTTCGGACCCTGTGGTAAAGAGACAACCCATTTTTCAGGCTTGGGACCCTGTGGCAAAGAGACAACCCATTTTTCAGGCTTGGGACCTTGTGGCAAAGAGACCCCATTTTTCAGGCTTCGGACCCTGTAGCGAAGAGACCCTATTTTTCAGGGTTCGGACCCTGTGGCGTAGACAACCCATTTTTCAGGCTTGGGATCCTGTGCCAAAGAGACCCCATTTTTCAGGCTTGCGATCCTGTGCCAAAGAAACCCCATTTTTCAGGCTTGGGATCCTGTGCCAAAGAAACCCCATTTTTCAGGTTTGGGATCCTGTGCCAAAGAAACCCCATATGTCAGGCTTGGGATCCTGTGCCAAAGAAACCCCATTTTTTACCCGTGGCTGTTATTGCATGGCTATCGGGCGTGGCCTCAAGGCGATGAGGTTACCGGTTCTTTGAGAACTGGTAGTGGCACAGCCACCATGGACCAACGCAATATTAATTTTATGTTGTAAGTTAGAAAATGTATCTTTTAGCCTTTAACAAGGTAAGCTTACAGCACTACTTCAGGCTTGGGATCCTGTAGCAAAGAAACCCCATTTTTCAGGCTTCGGAACCTGTGGCGAAGATACCCCATTTTTCAGGCTTCGGACCCTGTGGCAAAGAGACCCCATTTTTCAGGCTTGGGACCCTGTAGCAAAGAGACCTAATTTTTCAGGCTTCGGACCCTGTGGTAAAGAAACAACCCATTTTTCAGGCTTGGGACCCTGTGGCAAAGAGACAACCCATTTTTAAGGCTTGGGACCTTGTGGCAAAGAGACCCCATTTTTCAGGCTTCGGATCCTGTAGCGAAGAGACCCCATTTTTCAGGGTTCGGACCATGTGGCGTAGACAACCCATTTTCCAGGCTTGGGATCCTGTGCCAAAGAGACCCCATTTTTCAGGCTTGGGATCCTGTGCTAAAGAAACCCCATTTTTCAGGCTTGGGATCATGTGCCAAAGAAACCCCATATGTCAGGCTTGGAATCCTGTGCCAAAGAAACCCCATTTTTTACCCGTGGCTGTTATTGCATGGCTATCGGGCGTGGCCTCAAGGCGATGAGGTTACCGGTTCTTTGAGAACTGGTAGTGGCACAGCCACCATGGACCAATGCAATATTAATTTTATGTTGTAAGTTAGAAAATGTATCTTTTAGCCTTTAACAAGGTAAGCTTACAGCACTACTTCAGGCTTGGGATCCTGTAGCAAAGAAACCCCATTTTTCAGGCTTCGGAACCTGTGGCGAAGATACCCCATTTTTCAGGCTTCGGACCTTGTGGCAAAGAGACCCCATTTTTCAGGCTTCGGACCCTGTAGCGAAGAGACCCTATTTTTCAGGGTTCGACCCTGTGGCGTAGACAACCCATTTTTCAGGCTTGGGATCCTGTGCCAAAGAGACCCCATTTTTCAGGCTTGGGATCCTGTGCCAAAGAAACCCCATTTTTCAGGCTTTGGATCCTGTGCCAAAGAAACCCCATTTTTCAGGCTTGGGATCCTGTGCCAAAGAAACCCCATATGTCAGGCTTGGGATCCTGTGCCAAAGAAACCCCATTTTTTACCCGTGGCTGTTATTGCATGGCTATCGGGCGTGGCCTCAAGGCGATGAGGTTACCGGTTCTTTGAGAACTGGTAGTGGC
This sequence comes from Pseudophryne corroboree, assembly GCF_028390025.1. Taxonomy (NCBI): domain Eukaryota; kingdom Metazoa; phylum Chordata; class Amphibia; order Anura; family Myobatrachidae; genus Pseudophryne; species Pseudophryne corroboree. The sequence goes on along the minus strand of NC_086448.1, from coordinate 155,708,215 downwards.
ACAGCCACCATGGACCAATGCAATATTAATTTTATGTTGTAAGTTAGAAAATGTATCTTTTAGCCTTTAACAAGGTAAGCTTACAGCACTACTTCAGGCTTGGGATCCTGTAGCAAAGAAACCCCATTTTTCAGGCTTCGGAACCTGTGGCGAAGATACCCCATTTTTCAGGCTTCGGACCCTGTGGCAAAGAGACCCCATTTTTCAGGCTTGGGACCCTGTAGCAAAGAGACCTAATTTTTCAGGGTTCGGAACCTGTGGCAAAGATACCCCATTTTTCAGGCTTCGGACCCTGTGGTAAAGAGACAACCCATTTTTCAGGCTTGGGACCCTGTGGCAAAGAGACAACCCATTTTTCAGGCTTGGGACCTTGTGGCAAAGAGACCCCATTTTTCAGGCTTCGGACCCTGTAGCGAAGAGACCCCATTTTTCAGGGTTCGGACCCTGTGGCGTAGACAACCCATTTTCCAGGCTTGGGATCCTGTGCCAAAGAGACCCCATTTTTCAGGCTTGGGATCCTGTGCCAAAGAAACCCCATTTTTCAGGCTTGGGATCCTGTGCCAAAGAAACCCCATTTTTTACCCGTGGCTGTTATTGCATGGCTATCGGGCGTGGCCTCAAGGCGATGAGGTTACCGGTTCTTTGAGAACTGGTAGTGGCACAGCCACCATGGACCAATGCAATATTAATTTTATGTTGTAAGTTAGAAAATGTATCTTTTAGCCTTTAACAAGGTAAGCTTACAGCACTACTTCAGGCTTGGGATCCTGTAGCAAAGAAACCCCATTTTTCAGGCTTCGGAACCTGTGGCGAAGATACCCCATTTTTCAGGCTTCGGACCTTGTGGCAAAGAGACCCCATTTTTCAGGCTTCGGACCCTGTAGCGAAGAGACCCTATTTTTCAGGGTTCGGACCCTGTGGCGTAGACAACCCATTTTTCAGGCTTGGGATCCTGTGCCAAAGAGACCCCATTTTTCAGGCTTGGGATCCTGTGCCAAAGAAACCCCATTTTTCAGGCTTGGGATCCTGTGCCAAAGAAACCCCATTTTTCAGGCTTGGGATCCTGTGCCAAAGAAACCCCATATGTCAGGCTTGGGATCCTGTGCCAAAGAAACCCCATTTTTTACCCGTGGCTGTTATTGCATGGCTATCGGGCGTGGCCTCAAGGCGATGAGGTTACCGGTTCTTTGAGAACTGGTAGTGGCACAGCCACCATGGACCAACGCAATATTAATTTTATGTTGTAAGTTAGAAAATGTATCTTTTAGCCTTTAACAAGGTAAGCTTACAGCACTACTTCAGGCTTGGGATCCTGTAGCAAAGAAACCCCATTTTTCAGGCTTCGGAACCTGTGGCGAAGATACCCCATTTTTCAGGCTTCGGACCCTGTGGCAAAGAGACCCCATTTTTCAGGCTTGGGACCCTGTAGCAAAGAGACCTAATTTTTCAGGCTTCGGACCCTGTGGTAAAGAAACAACCCATTTTTCAGGCTTGGGACCCTGTGGCAAAGAGACAACCCATTTTTAAGGCTTGGGACCTTGTGGCAAAGAGACCCCATTTTTCAGGCTTCGGATCCTGTAGCGAAGAGACCCCATTTTTCAGGGTTCGGACCCTGTGGCGTAGACAACCCATTTTCCAGGCTTGGGATCCTGTGCCAAAGAGACCCCATTTTTCAGGCTTGGGATCCTGTGCCAAAGAAACCCCATTTTTCAGGCTTGGGATCATGTGCCAAAGAAACCCCATATGTCAGGCTTGGAATCCTGTGCCAAAGAAACCCCATTTTTTACCCGTGGCTGTTATTGCATGGCTATCGGGCGTGGCCTCAAGGCGATGAGGTTACCGGTTCTTTGAGAACTGGTAGTGGCACAGCCACCATGGACCAATGCAATATTAATTTTATGTTGTAAGTTAGAAAATGTATCTTTTAGCCTTTAACAAGGTAAGCTTACAGCACTACTTCAGGCTTGGGATCCTGTAGCAAAGAAACCCCATTTTTCAGGCTTCGGAACCTGTGGCGAAGATACCCCATTTTTCAGGCTTCGGACCCTGTGGCAAAGAGACCCCATTTTTCAGGCTTGGGACCCTGTAGCAAAGAGACCTAATTTTTCAGGGTTCGGAACCTGTGGCAAAGATACCCCATTTTTCAGGCTTCGGACCCTGTGGTAAAGAGACAACCCATTTTTCAGGCTTGGGACCCTGTGGCAAAGAGACAACCCATTTTTCAGGCTTGGGACCTTGTGGCAAAGAGACCCCATTTTTCAGGCTTCGGACCCTGTAGCGAAGAGACCCTATTTTTCAGGGTTCGGACCCTGTGGCGTAGACAACCCATTTTTCAGGCTTGGGATCCTGTGCCAAAGAGACCCCATTTTTCAGGCTTGCGATCCTGTGCCAAAGAAACCCCATTTTTCAGGCTTGGGATCCTGTGCCAAAGAAACCCCATTTTTCAGGTTTGGGATCCTGTGCCAAAGAAACCCCATATGTCAGGCTTGGGATCCTGTGCCAAAGAAACCCCATTTTTTACCCGTGGCTGTTATTGCATGGCTATCGGGCGTGGCCTCAAGGCGATGAGGTTACCGGTTCTTTGAGAACTGGTAGTGGCACAGCCACCATGGACCAACGCAATATTAATTTTATGTTGTAAGTTAGAAAATGTATCTTTTAGCCTTTAACAAGGTAAGCTTACAGCACTACTTCAGGCTTGGGATCCTGTAGCAAAGAAACCCCATTTTTCAGGCTTCGGAACCTGTGGCGAAGATACCCCATTTTTCAGGCTTCGGACCCTGTGGCAAAGAGACCCCATTTTTCAGGCTTGGGACCCTGTAGCAAAGAGACCTAATTTTTCAGGCTTCGGACCCTGTGGTAAAGAAACAACCCATTTTTCAGGCTTGGGACCCTGTGGCAAAGAGACAACCCATTTTTAAGGCTTGGGACCTTGTGGCAAAGAGACCCCATTTTTCAGGCTTCGGATCCTGTAGCGAAGAGACCCCATTTTTCAGGGTTCGGACCATGTGGCGTAGACAACCCATTTTCCAGGCTTGGGATCCTGTGCCAAAGAGACCCCATTTTTCAGGCTTGGGATCCTGTGCTAAAGAAACCCCATTTTTCAGGCTTGGGATCATGTGCCAAAGAAACCCCATATGTCAGGCTTGGAATCCTGTGCCAAAGAAACCCCATTTTTTACCCGTGGCTGTTATTGCATGGCTATCGGGCGTGGCCTCAAGGCGATGAGGTTACCGGTTCTTTGAGAACTGGTAGTGGCACAGCCACCATGGACCAATGCAATATTAATTTTATGTTGTAAGTTAGAAAATGTATCTTTTAGCCTTTAACAAGGTAAGCTTACAGCACTACTTCAGGCTTGGGATCCTGTAGCAAAGAAACCCCATTTTTCAGGCTTCGGAACCTGTGGCGAAGATACCCCATTTTTCAGGCTTCGGACCTTGTGGCAAAGAGACCCCATTTTTCAGGCTTCGGACCCTGTAGCGAAGAGACCCTATTTTTCAGGGTTCGACCCTGTGGCGTAGACAACCCATTTTTCAGGCTTGGGATCCTGTGCCAAAGAGACCCCATTTTTCAGGCTTGGGATCCTGTGCCAAAGAAACCCCATTTTTCAGGCTTTGGATCCTGTGCCAAAGAAACCCCATTTTTCAGGCTTGGGATCCTGTGCCAAAGAAACCCCATATGTCAGGCTTGGGATCCTGTGCCAAAGAAACCCCATTTTTTACCCGTGGCTGTTATTGCATGGCTATCGGGCGTGGCCTCAAGGCGATGAGGTTACCGGTTCTTTGAGAACTGGTAGTGGCACAGCCACCATGGACCAATGCAATATTAATTTTATGTTGTAAGTTAGAAAATGTATCTTTTAGCCTTTAACAAGGTAAGCTTACAGCACTACTTCAGGCTTGGGATCCTGTAGCAAAGAAACCCCATTTTTCAGGCTTCGGAACCTGTGGCGAAGATACCCCATTTTTCAGGCTTCGGACCCTGTGGCAAAGAGACCCCATTTTTCAGGCTTGGGACCCTGTAGCAAAGAGACCTAATTTTTCAGGGTTCGGAACCTGTGGCAAAGATACCCCATTTTTCAGGCTTCGGACCCTGTGGTAAAGAGACAACCCATTTTTCAGGCTTGGGACCCTGTGGCAAAGAGACAACCCATTTTTCAGGCTTGGGACCTTGTGGCAAAGAGACCCCATTTTTCAGGCTTCGGACCCTGTAGCGAAGAGACCCCATTTTTCAGGGTTCGGACCCTGTGGCGTAGACAACCCATTTTCCAGGCTTGGGATCCTGTGCCAAAGAGACCCCATTTTTCAGGCTTGGGATCCTGTGCCAAAGAAACCCCATTTTTCAGGCTTGGGATCCTGTGCCAAAGAAACCCCATTTTTTACCCGTGGCTGTTATTGCATGGCTATCGGGCGTGGCCTCAAGGCGATGAGGTTACCGGTTCTTTGAGAACTGGTAGTGGCACAGCCACCATGGACCAATGCAATATTAATTTTATGTTGTAAGTTAGAAAATGTATCTTTTAGCCTTTAACAAGGTAAGCTTACAGCACTACTTCAGGCTTGGGATCCTGTAGCAAAGAAACCCCATTTTTCAGGCTTCGGAACCTGTGGCGAAGATACCCCATTTTTCAGGCTTCGGACCTTGTGGCAAAGAGACCCCATTTTTCAGGCTTCGGACCCTGTAGCGAAGAGACCCTATTTTTCAGGGTTCGGACCCTGTGGCGTAGACAACCCATTTTTCAGGCTTGGGATCCTGTGCCAAAGAGACCCCATTTTTCAGGCTTGGGATCCTGTGCCAAAGAAACCCCATTTTTCAGGCTTGGGATCCTGTGCCAAAGAAACCCCATTTTTCAGGCTTGGGATCCTGTGCCAAAGAAACCCCATATGTCAGGCTTGGGATCCTGTGCCAAAGAAACCCCATTTTTTACCCGTGGCTGTTATTGCATGGCTATCGGGCGTGGCCTCAAGGCGATGAGGTTACCGGTTCTTTGAGAACTGGTAGTGGCACAGCCACCATGGACCAACGCAATATTAATTTTATGTTGTAAGTTAGAAAATGTATCTTTTAGCCTTTAACAAGGTAAGCTTACAGCACTACTTCAGGCTTGGGATCCTGTAGCAAAGAAACCCCATTTTTCAGGCTTCGGAACCTGTGGCGAAGATACCCCATTTTTCAGGCTTCGGACCCTGTGGCAAAGAGACCCCATTTTTCAGGCTTGGGACCCTGTAGCAAAGAGACCTAATTTTTCAGGCTTCGGACCCTGTGGTAAAGAAACAACCCATTTTTCAGGCTTGGGACCCTGTGGCAAAGAGACAACCCATTTTTAAGGCTTGGGACCTTGTGGCAAAGAGACCCCATTTTTCAGGCTTCGGATCCTGTAGCGAAGAGACCCCATTTTTCAGGGTTCGGACCCTGTGGCGTAGACAACCCATTTTCCAGGCTTGGGATCCTGTGCCAAAGAGACCCCATTTTTCAGGCTTGGGATCCTGTGCCAAAGAAACCCCATTTTTCAGGCTTGGGATCATGTGCCAAAGAAACCCCATATGTCAGGCTTGGAATCCTGTGCCAAAGAAACCCCATTTTTTACCCGTGGCTGTTATTGCATGGCTATCGGGCGTGGCCTCAAGGCGATGAGGTTACCGGTTCTTTGAGAACTGGTAGTGGCACAGCCACCATGGACCAATGCAATATTAATTTTATGTTGTAAGTTAGAAAATGTATCTTTTAGCCTTTAACAAGGTAAGCTTACAGCACTACTTCAGGCTTGGGATCCTGTAGCAAAGAAACCCCATTTTTCAGGCTTCGGAACCTGTGGCGAAGATACCCCATTTTTCAGGCTTCGGACCTTGTGGCAAAGAGACCCCATTTTTCAGGCTTCGGACCCTGTAGCGAAGAGACCCTATTTTTCAGGGTTCGGACCCTGTGGCGTAGACAACCCATTTTTCAGGCTTGGGATCCTGTGCCAAAGAGACCCCATTTTTCAGGCTTGGGATCCTGTGCCAAAGAAACCCCATTTTTCAGGCTTTGGATCCTGTGCCAAAGAAACCCCATTTTTCAGGCTTGGGATCCTGTGCCAAAGAAACCCCATATGTCAGGCTTGGGATCCTGTGCCAAAGAAACCCCATTTTTTACCCGTGGCTGTTATTGCATGGCTATCGGGCGTGGCCTCAAGGCGATGAGGTTACCGGTTCTTTGAGAACTGGTAGTGGCACAGCCACCATGGACCAATGCAATATTAATTTTATGTTGTAAGTTAGAAAATGTATCTTTTAGCCTTTAACAAGGTAAGCTTACAGCACTACTTCAGGCTTGGGATCCTGTAGCAAAGAAACCCCATTTTTCAGGCTTCGGAACCTGTGGCGAAGATACCCCATTTTTCAGGCTTCGGACCCTGTGGCAAAGAGACCCCATTTTTCAGGCTTGGGACCCTGTAGCAAAGAGACCTAATTTTTCAGGGTTCGGAACCTGTGGCAAAGATACCCCATTTTTCAGGCTTCGGACCCTGTGGTAAAGAGACAACCCATTTTTCAGGCTTGGGACCCTGTGGCAAAGAGACAACCCATTTTTCAGGCTTGGGACCTTGTGGCAAAGAGACCCCATTTTTCAGGCTTCGGACCCTGTAGCGAAGAGACCCTATTTTTCAGGGTTCGGACCCTGTGGCGTAGACAACCCATTTTTCAGGCTTGGGATCCTGTGCCAAAGAAACCCCATTTTTCAGGCTTGGGATCCTGTGCCAAAGAAACCCCATTTTTCAGGCTTGGGATCCTGTGCCAAAGAAACCCCATTTTTCAGGCTTGGGATCCTGTGCCAAAGAAACCCCATATGTCAGGCTTGGGATCCTGTGCCAAAGAAACCCCATTTTTTACCCGTGGCTGTTATTGCATGGCTATCGGGCGTGGCCTCAAGGCGATGAGGTTACCGGTTCTTTGAGAACTGGTAGTGGCACAGCCACCATGGACCAACGCAATATTAATTTTATGTTGTAAGTTAGAAAATGTATCTTTTAGCCTTTAACAAGGTAAGCTTACAGCACTACTTCAGGCTTGGGATCCTGTAGCAAAGAAACCCCATTTTTCAGGCTTCGGAACCTGTGGCGAAGATACCCCATTTTTCAGGCTTCGGACCTTGTGGCAAAATGACCCCATTTTTCAGGCTTCGGACCCTGTAGCGAAGAGACCCTATTTTTCAGGGTTCGGACCCTGTGGCGTAGACAACCCATTTTTCAGGCTTGGGATCCTGTGCCAAAGAGACCCCATTTTTCAGGCTTGGGATCCTGTGCCAAAGAAACCCCATTTTTCAGGCTTGGGATCCTGTGCCAAAGAAACCCCATTTTTCAGGCTTGGGATCCTGTGCCAAAGAAACCCCATATGTCAGGCTTGGGATCCTGTGCCAAAGAAACCCCATTTTTTACCCGTGGCTGTTATTGCATGGCTATCGGGCGTGGCCTCAAGGCGATGAGGTTACCGGTTCTTTGAGAACTGGTAGTGGCACAGCCACCATGTACCAACGCAATATTAATTTTATGTTGTAAGTTAGAAAATGTATCTTTTAGCCTTTAACAAGGTAAGCTTACAGCACTACTTCAGGCTTGGGATCCTGTAGCAAAGAAACCCCATTTTTCAGGCTTCGGAACGTGTGGCGAAGATACCCAATTTTTCAGGCTTCGGACCCTGTGGCAAAGAGACCCCATTTTTCAGGCTTGGGACCCTGTAGCAAAGAGACCTAATTTTTCAGGGTTCGGAACCTGTGGCAAAGATACCCCATTTTTCAGGCTTCGGACCCTGTGGTAAAGAGACAACCCATTTTTCAGGCTTGGGACCCTGTGGCAAAGAGACAACCCATTTTTCAGGCTTGGGACCTTGTGGCAAAGAGACCCCATTTTTCAGGCTTCGGACCCTGTAGCGAAGAGACTCTATTTTTCAGGGTTCGGACCCTGTGGCGTAGACAACCCATTTTTCAGGCTTGGGATCCTGTGCCAAAGAGACCCCATTTTTCAGGCTTGCGATCCTGTGCCAAAGAAACCCCATTTTTCAGGCTTGGGATCCTGTGCCAAAGAAACCCCATTTTTCAGGCTTGGGATCCTGTGCCAAAGAAACCCCATATGTCAGGCTTGGGATCCTGTGCCAAAGAAACCCCATTTTTTACCCGTGGCTGTTATTGCATGGCTATCGGGCGTGGCCTCAAGGCGATGAGGTTACCGGTTCTTTGAGAACTGGTAGTGGCACAGCCACCATGGACCAACGCAATATTAATTTTATGTTGTAAGTTAGAAAATGTATCTTTTAGCCTTTAACAAGGTAAGCTTACAGCACTACTTCAGGCTTGGGATCCTGTAGCAAAGAAACCCCATTTTTCAGGCTTCGGAACCTGTGGCGAAGATACCCCATTTTTCAGGCTTCGGACCTTGTGGCAAAATGACCCCATTTTTCAGGCTTCGGACCCTGTAGCGAAGAGACCCTATTTTTCAGGGTTCGGACCCTGTGGCGTAGACAACCCATTTTTCAGGCTTGGGATCCTGTGCCAAAGAGACCCCATTTTTCAGGCTTGGGATCCTGTGCCAAAGAAACCCCATTTTTCAGGCTTGGGATCCTGTGCCAAAGAAACCCCATTTTTCAGGCTTGGGATCCTGTGCCAAAGAAACCCCATATGTCAGGCTTGGGATCCTGTGCCAAAGAAACCCCATTTTTTACCCGTGGCTGTTATTGCATGGCTATCGGGCGTGGCCTCAAGGCGATGAGGTTACCGGTTCTTTGAGAACTGGTAGTGGCACAGCCACCATGGACCAACGCAATATTAATTTTATGTTGTAAGTTAGAAAATGTATCTTTTAGCCTTTAACAAGGTAAGCTTACAGCACTACTTCAGGCTTGGGATCCTGTAGCAAAGAAACCCCATTTTTCAGGCTTCGGAACGTGTGGCGAAGATACCCCATTTTTCAGGCTTCGGACCCTGTGGCAAAGAGACCCCATTTTTCAGGCTTGGGACCCTGTAGCAAAGAGACCTAATTTTTCAGGGTTCGGAACCTGTGGCAAAGATACCCCATTTTTCAGGCTTCGGACCCTGTGGTAAAGAGACAACCCATTTTTCAGGCTTGGGACCCTGTGGCAAAGAGACAACCCATTTTTCAGGCTTGGGACCTTGTGGCAAAGAGACCCCATTTTTCAGGCTTCGGACCCTGTAGCAAAGAGACCCCATTTTTCAGGGTTCGGACCCTGTGGCGTAGACAACCCATTTTCCAGGCTTGGGATCCTGTGCCAAAGAGACCCCATTTTTCAGGTTTGGGATCCTGTGCCAAAGAAACCCCATTTTTCAGGCTTGGGATCCTGTGCCAAAGAAACCCCATTTTTTACCCGTGGCTGTTATTGCATGGCTATCGGGCGTGGCCTCAAGGCGATGAGGTTACCGGTTCTTTGAGAACTGGTAGTGGCACAGCCACCATGGACCAATGCAATATTAATTTTATGTTGTAAGTTAGAAAATGTATCTTTTAGCCTTTAACAAGGTAAGCTTACAGCACTACTTCAGGCTTGGGATCCTGTAGCAAAGAAACCCCATTTTTCAGGCTTCGGAACCTGTGGCGAAGATACCCCATTTTTCAGGCTTCGGACCTTGTGGCAAAGAGACCCCATTTTTCAGGCTTCGGACCCTGTAGCGAAGAGACCCTATTTTTCAGGGTTCGGACCCTGTGGCGTAGACAACCCATTTTTCAGGCTTGGGATCCTGTGCCAAAGAGACCCCATTTTTCAGGCTTGGGATCCTGTGCCAAAGAAACCCCATTTTTCAGGCTTGGGATCCTGTGCCAAAGAAACCCCATTTTTCAGGCTTGGGATCCTGTGCCAAAGAAACCCCATACTGTATGTCAGGCTTGGGATCCTGTGCCAAAGAAACCCCATTTTTTACCCGTGGCTGTTATTGCATGGCTATCGGGCGTGGCCTCAAGGCGATGAGGTTACCGGTTCTTTGAGAACTGGTAGTGGCACAGCCACCATGGACCAACGCAATATTAATTTTATGTTGTAAGTTAGAAAATGTATCTTTTAGCCTTTAACAAGGTAAGCTTACAGCACTACTTCAGGCTTGGGATCCTGTAGCAAAGAAACCCCATTTTTCAGGCTTCGGAACCTGTGGCGAAGATACCCCATTTTTCAGGCTTCGGACCCTGTGGCAAAGAGACCCCATTTTTCAGGCTTGGGACCCTGTAGCAAAGAGACCTAATTTTTCAGGGTTCGGAACCTATGGCAAAGATACCCCATTTTTCAGGCTTCGGACCCTGTGGTAAAGAGACAACCCATTTTTCAGGCTTGGGACCCTGTGGCAAAGAGACAACCCATTTTTAAGGCTTCGGACCCTGTAGCGAAGAGACCCCATTTTTCAGGGTTCGGACCCTGTGGCGTAGACAACCCATTTTTCAGGCTTGGGATCCTGTGCCAAAGAGACCCCATTTTTCAGGCTTGGGATCCTGTGCCAAAGAAACCCCATTTTTCAGGCTTGGGATCATGTGCCAAAGACACCCCATATGTCAGGCTTGGAATCCTGTGCCAAAGAAACCCCATTTTTTACCCGTGGCTGTTATTGCATGGATATCGGGCGTGGCCTCAAGGCGATGAGGTTACCGGTTCTTTGAGAACTGGTAGTGGCACAGCCACCATGGACCAATGCAATATTAATTTTATGTTGTAAGTTAGAAAATGTATCTTTTAGCCTTTAACAAGGTAAGCTTACAGCACTACTTCAGGCTTGGGATCCTGTAGCAAAGAAACCCCATTTTTCAGGCTTCGGAACCTGTGGCGAAGATACCCCATTTTTCAGGCTTCGGACCCTGTGGCAAAGAGACCCCATTTTTCAGGCTTGGGACCCTGTAGCAAAGAGACCTAATTTTTCAGGGTTCGGAACCTGTGGCAAAGATACCCCATTTTTCAGGCTTCGGACCCTGTGGTAAAGAGACAACCCATTTTTCAGGCTTGGGACCCTGTGGCAAAGAGACAACCCATTTTTGAGGCTTGGGACCTTGTGGCAAAGAGACCCCCCTTTTTCAGGCTTCGGACCCTGTAGCGAAGAGACCCCATTTTTCAGGGTTCAGACCCTGTGGTGTAGACAACCCATTTTTCAGGCTTGGGATCCTGTGCCAAAGAGACCCCATTTTTCAGGCTTGGGATCCTGTGCCAAAGAAACCCCATTTTTCAGGCTTGGGATCCTGTGCCAAAGAAACCCCATATGTCAGGCTTGGGATCCTGTGCCAAAGAAACCCCATTTTTTACCCGTGGCTGTTTTTGCATGGCTATCGGGCGTGGCCTCAAGGCGATGAGGTTACTGGTTCTTTGAGAACTGGTAGTGGCACAGCCACCATGGACCAACGCAATATTAATTTTATGTTGTAAGTTAGAAAATGTATCTTTTAGCCTTTAACAAGGAAAGCTTACAGCACTACTTCAGGCTTGGGATCCTGTAGCAAAGAAACCCCATTTTTCAGGCTTCGGAACCTGTGGCGAAGATACCCCATTTTTCAGGCTTCGAACCCTGTGGCAAAGAGACCCCATTTTTCAGGCTTGGGACCTTGTGGCAAAGAGACCCCATTTTTCAGGCTTCGGACCCTGTAGCGAAGAGACCCCATTTTTCAGGGTTCGGACCCTGTGGCGTAGACAACCCATTTTTCAGGCTTGGGATCCTGTGCCAAAGAGACCCCATTTTTCAGGCTTGGGATCCTGTGCCAAAGAAACCCCATTTTTCAGGCTTGGGATCCTGTGCCAAAGAAACCCCATATGTCAGGATTGGGATCCTGTGCCAAAGAAACCCCATTTTTTACCCGTGGCTGTTATTGCATGGCTATCGGGCGTGGCCTCAAGGCGATGAGGTTACCGGTTCTTTGAGAACTGGTAGTGGCACAGCCTCCATGGACCAACGCAATATTAATTTTATGTTGTAAGTTAGAAAATGTATCTTTTAGCCTTTAACAAGGTAAGCTTACAGCACTACTTCAGGCTTGGGATCCTGTAGCAAAGAAACCCCATTTTTCAGGCTTCGGAACCTGTGGCGAAGATACCCCATTTTTCAGGCTTCGGACCCTGTGGCAAAGAGACCCCATTTTTCAGGCTTGGGACCCTGTAGCAAAGAGACCTAATTTTTCAGGGTTCGGAACCTGTGGCAAAGATACCCCATTTTTCAGGCTTCGGACCCTGTGGTAAAGAGACAACCCATTTTTCAGGCTTGGGACCCTGTGGCAAAGAGACAACCCATTTTTCAGGCTTGGGACCTTGTGGCAAAGAGACCCCATTTTTCAGGCTTCGGACCCTGTAGCGAAGAGACTCTATTTTTCAGGGTTCGGACCCTGTGGCGTAGACAACCCATTTTTCAGGCTTGGGATCCTGTGCCAAAGAGACCCCATTTTTCAGGCTTGCGATCCTGTGCCAAAGAAACCCCATTTTTCAGGCTTGGGAACTTGTGCCAAAGAAACCCCATTTTTCAGGCTTGGGATCCTGTGCCAAAGAAACCCCATATGTCAGGCTTGGGATCCTGTGCCAAAGAAACCCCATTTTTTACCCGTGGCTGTTATTGCATGGCTATCGGGCGTGGCCTCAAGGCGATGAGGTTACCGGTTCTTTGAGAACTGGTAGTGGCACAGCCACCATGGACCAACGCAATATTAATTTTATGTTGTAAGTTAGAAAATGTATCTTTTAGCCTTTAACAAGGTAAGCTTACAGCACTACTTCAGGCTTGGGATCCTGTAGCAAAGAAACCCCATTTTTCAGGCTTCGGAACCTGTGGCGAAGATACCCCATTTTTCAGGCTTCGGACCTTGTGGCAAAATGACCCCATTTTTCAGGCTTCGGACCCTGTAGCGAAGAGACCCTATTTTTCAGGGTTCGGACCCTGTGGCGTAGACAACCCATTTTTCAGGCTTGGGATCCTGTGCCAAAGAGACCCCATTTTTCAGGCTTGGGATCCTGTGCCAAAGAAACCCCATTTTTCAGGCTTGGGATCCTGTGCCAAAGAAACCCCATTTTTCAGGCTTGGGATCCTGTGCCAAAGAAACCCCATATGTCAGGCTTGGGATCCTGTGCCAAAGAAACCCCATTTTTTACCCGTGGCTGTTATTGCATGGCTATCGGGCGTGGCCTCAAGGCGATGAGGTTACCGGTTCTTTGAGAACTGGTAGTGGCACAGCCACCATGGACCAACGCAATATTAATTTTATGTTGTAAGTTAGAAAATGTATCTTTTAGCCTTTAACAAGGTAAGCTTACAGCACTACTTCAGGCTTGGGATCCTGTAGCAAAGAAACCCCATTTTTCAGGCTTCGGAACGTGTGGCGAAGATACCCCATTTTTCAGGCTTCGGACCCTGTGGCAAAGAGACCCCATTTTTCAGGCTTGGGACCCTGTAGCAAAGAGACCTAATTTTTCAGGGTTCGGAACCTGTGGCAAAGATACCCCATTTTTCAGGCTTCGGACCCTGTGGTAAAGAGACAACCCATTTTTCAGGCTTGGGACCCTGTGGCAAAGAGACAACCCATTTTTCAGGCTTGGGACCTTGTGGCAAAGAGACCCCATTTTTCAGGCTTCGGACCCTGTAGCGAAGAGACTCTATTTTTCAGGGTTCGGACCCTGTGGCGTAGACAACCCATTTTTCAGGCTTGGGATCCTGTGCCAAAGAGACCCCATTTTTCAGGCTTGCGATCCTGTGCCAAAGAAACCCCATTTTTCAGGCTTGGGATCCTGTGCCAAAGAAACCCCATTTTTCAGGCTTGGGATCCTGTGCCAAAGAAACCCCATATGTCAGGCTTGGGATCCTGTGCCAAAGAAACCCCATTTTTTACCCGTGGCTGTTATTGCATGGCTATCGGGCGTGGCCTCAAGGCGATGAGGTTACCGGTTCTTTGAGAACTGGTAGTGGCACAGCCACCATGGACCAACGCAATATTAATTTTATGTTGTAAGTTAGAAAATGTATCTTTTAGCCTTTAACAAGGTAAGCTTACAGCACTACTTCAGGCTTGGGATCCTGTAGCAAAGAAACCCCATTTTTCAGGCTTCGGAACCTGTGGCGAAGATACCCCATTTTTTTCAGGCTTCGGACCCTGTGGCAAAGAGACCCCATTTTTCAGGCTTGGGACCCTGTAGCAAAGAGACCTAATTTTTTAGGGTTCGGAACCTGTGGCAAAGATACCCCATTTTTCAGGCTTCGGACCCTGTGGTAAAGAAACAACCCATTTTTCAGGCTTGGGACCCTGTGGCAAAGAGACAACCCATTTTTAAGGCTTGGGACCTTGTGGCAAAGAGACCCCATTTTTCAGGCTTCGGACCCTGTAGCAAAGAGACCCCATTTTTCAGGGTTCGGACCCTGTGGCGTAGACAACCCATTTTCCAGGCTTGGGATCCTGTGCCAAAGAGACCCCATTTTTCAGGTTTGGGATCCTGTGCCAAAGAAACCCCATTTTTCAGGCTTGGGATCCTGTGCCAAAGAAACCCCATTTTTTACCCGTGGCTGTTATTGCATGGCTATCGGGCGTGGCCTCAAGGCGATGAGGTTACCGGTTCTTTGAGAACTGGTAGTGGCACAGCCACCATGGACCAATGCAATATTAATTTTATGTTGTAAGTTAGAAAATGTATCTTTTAGCCTTTAACAAGGTAAGCTTACAGCACTACTTCAGGCTTGGGATCCTGTAGCAAAGAAACCCCATTTTTCAGGCTTCGGAACCTGTGGCGAAGATACCCCATTTTTCAGGCTTCGGACCTTGTGGCAAAGAGACCCCATTTTTCAGGCTTCGGACCCTGTAGCGAAGAGACCCTATTTTTCAGGGTTCGGACCCTGTGGCGTAGACAACCCATTTTTCAGGCTTGGGATCCTGTGCCAAAGAGACCCCATTTTTCAGGCTTGGGATCCTGTGCCAAAGAAACCCCATTTTTCAGGCTTGGGATCCTGTGCCAAAGAAACCCCATTTTTCAGGCTTGGGATCCTGTGCCAAAGAAACCCCATATGTCAGGCTTGGGATCCTGTGCCAAAGAAACCCCATTTTTTACCCGTGGCTGTTATTGCATGGCTATCGGGCGTGGCCTCAAGGCGATGAGGTTACCGGTTCTTTGAGAACTGGTAGTGGCACAGCCACCATGGACCAACGCAATATTAATTTTATGTTGTAAGTTAGAAAATGTATCTTTTAGCCTTTAACAAGGTAAGCTTACAGCACTACTTCAGGCTTGGGATCCTGTAGCAAAGAAACCCCATTTTTCAGGCTTCGGAACCTGTGGCGAAGATACCCCATTTTTCAGGCTTCGGACCCTGTGGCAAAGAGACCCCATTTTTCAGGCTTGGGACCCTGTAGCAAAGAGACCTAATTTTTCAGGGTTCGGAACCTATGGCAAAGATACCCCATTTTTCAGGCTTCGGACCCTGTTGCAAAGAGACCCCATTTTTCAGGCTTGGGACCTTGTGGCAAAGAGACAACCCATTTTTAAGGCTTCGGACCCTGTAGCGAAGAGACCCCATTTTTCAGGGTTCGGACCCTGTGGCGTAGACAACCCATTTTTCAGGCTTGGGATCCTGTGCCAAAGAGACCCCATTTTTCAGGCTTGGGATCCTGTGCCAAAGAAACCCCATTTTTCAGGCTTGGGATCATGTGCCAAAGACACCCCATATGTCAGGCTTGGAATCCTGTGCCAAAGAAACCCCATTTTTTACCCGTGGCTGTTATTGCATGGATATCGGGCGTGGCCTCAAGGCGATGAGGTTACCGGTTCTTTGAGAACTGGTAGTGGCACAGCCACCATGGACCAATGCAATATTAATTTTATGTTGTAAGTTAGAAAATGTATCTTTTAGCCTTTAACAAGGTAAGCTTACAGCACTACTTCAGGCTTGGGATCCTGTAGCAAAGAAACCCCATTTTTCAGGCTTCGGAACCTGTGGCGAAGATACCCCATTTTTCAGGCTTCGGACCCTGTGGCAAAGAGACCCCATTTTTCAGGCTTGGGACCCTGTAGCAAAGAGACCTAATTTTTCAGGGTTCGGAACCTGTGGCAAAGATACCCCATTTTTCAGGCTTCGGACCCTGTGGTAAAGAGACAACCCATTTTTCAGGCTTGGGACCCTGTGGCAAAGAGACAACCCATTTTTGAGGCTTGGGACCTTGTGGCAAAGAGACCCCCCTTTTTCAGGCTTCGGACCCTGTAGCGAAGAGACCCCATTTTTCAGGGTTCAGACCCTGTGGTGTAGACAACCCATTTTTCAGGCTTGGGATCCTGTGCCAAAGAGACCCCATTTTTCAGGCTTGGGATCCTGTGCCAAAGAAACCCCATTTTTCAGGCTTGGGATCCTGTGCCAAAGAAACCCCATTTTTCAGGCTTGGGATCCTGTGCCAAAGAGACCCCATTTTTCAGGCTTGGGACCCTGTAGCAAAGAGACCTAATTTTTCAGGGTTCGGAACCTGTGGCAAAGATACCCCATTTTTCAGGCTTCGGACCCTGTGGTAAAGAGACAACCCATTTTTCAGGCTTGGGACCCTGTGGCAAAGAGACAACCCATTTTTCAGGCTTGGGACCTTGTGGCAAAGAGACCCCATTTTTCAGGCTTCGGACCCTGTAGCGAAGAGACTCTATTTTTCAGGGTTCGGACCCTGTGGCGTAGACAACCCATTTTTCAGGCTTGGGATCCTGTGCCAAAGAGACCCCATTTTTCAGGCTTGCGATCCTGTGCCAAAGAAACCCCATTTTTCAGGCTTGGGATCCTGTGCCAAAGAAACCCCATTTTTCAGGCTTGGGATCCTGTGCCAAAGAAACCCCATATGTCAGGCTTGGGATCCTGTGCCAAAGAAACCCCATTTTTTACCCGTGGCTGTTATTGCATGGCTATCGGGCGTGGCCTCAAGGCGATGAGGTTACCGGTTCTTTGAGAACTGGTAGTGGCACAGCCACCATGGACCAACGCAATATTAATTTTATGTTGTAAGTTAGAAAATGTATCTTTTAGCCTTTAACAAGGTAAGCTTACAGCACTACTTCAGGCTTGGGATCCTGTAGCAAAGAAACCCCATTTTTCAGGCTTCGGAACCTGTGGCGAAGATACCCCATTTTTTTCAGGCTTCGGACCCTGTGGCAAAGAGACCCCATTTTTCAGGCTTGGGACCCTGTAGCAAAGAGACCTAATTTTTTAGGGTTCGGAACCTGTGGCAAAGATACCCCATTTTTCAGGCTTCGGACCCTGTGGTAAAGAAACAACCCATTTTTCAGGCTTGGGACCCTGTGGCAAAGAGACAACCCATTTTTAAGGCTTGGGACCTTGTGGCAAAGAGACCCCATTTTTCAGGCTTCGGACCCTGTAGCAAAGAGACCCCATTTTTCAGGGTTCGGACCCTGTGGCGTAGACAACCCATTTTCCAGGCTTGGGATCCTGTGCCAAAGAGACCCCATTTTTCAGGTTTGGGATCCTGTGCCAAAGAAACCCCATTTTTCAGGCTTGGGATCCTGTGCCAAAGAAACCCCATTTTTTACCCGTGGCTGTTATTGCATGGCTATCGGGCGTGGCCTCAAGGCGATGAGGTTACCGGTTCTTTGAGAACTGGTAGTGGCACAGCCACCATGGACCAATGCAATATTAATTTTATGTTGTAAGTTAGAAAATGTATCTTTTAGCCTTTAACAAGGTAAGCTTACAGCACTACTTCAGGCTTGGGATCCTGTAGCAAAGAAACCCCATTTTTCAGGCTTCGGAACCTGTGGCGAAGATACCCCATTTTTCAGGCTTCGGACCTTGTGGCAAAGAGACCCCATTTTTCAGGCTTCGGACCCTGTAGCGAAGAGACCCTATTTTTCAGGGTTCGGACCCTGTGGCGTAGACAACCCATTTTTCAGGCTTGGGATCCTGTGCCAAAGAGACCCCATTTTTCAGGCTTGGGATCCTGTGCCAAAGAAACCCCATTTTTCAGGCTTGGGATCCTGTGCCAAAGAAACCCCATTTTTCAGGCTTGGGATCCTGTGCCAAAGAAACCCCATATGTCAGGCTTGGGATCCTGTGCCAAAGAAACCCCATTTTTTACCCGTGGCTGTTATTGCATGGCTATCGGGCGTGGCCTCAAGGCGATGAGGTTACCGGTTCTTTGAGAACTGGTAGTGGCACAGCCACCATGGACCAACGCAATATTAATTTTATGTTGTAAGTTAGAAAATGTATCTTTTAGCCTTTAACAAGGTAAGCTTACAGCACTACTTCAGGCTTGGGATCCTGTAGCAAAGAAACCCCATTTTTCAGGCTTGGGATCCTGTGCCAAAGAGACCCCATTTTTCAGGCTTGGGACCCTGTAGCAAAGAGACCTAATTTTTCAGGGTTCGGAACCTGTGGCAAAGATACCCCATTTTTCAGGCTTCGGACCCTGTGGTAAAGAGACAACCCATTTTTCAGGCTTGGGACCCTGTGGCAAAGAGACAACCCATTTTTCAGGCTTGGGACCTTGTGGCAAAGAGACCCCATTTTTCAGGCTTCGGACCCTGTAGCGAAGAGACTCTATTTTTCAGGGTTCGGACCCTGTGGCGTAGACAACCCATTTTTCAGGCTTGGGATCCTGTGCCAAAGAGACCCCATTTTTCAGGCTTGGGATCCTGTGCCAAAGAAACCCCATTTTTCAGGCTTGGGATCCTGTGCCAAAGAAACCCCATTTTTCAGGCTTGGGATCCTGTGCCAAAGAAACCCCATATGTCAGGCTTGGGATCCTGTGCCAAAGAAACCCCATTTTTTACCCGTGGCTGTTATTGCATGGCTATCGGGCGTGGCCTCAAGGCGATGAGGTTACCGGTTCTTTGAGAACTGGTAGTGGCACAGCCACCATGGACCAACGCAATATTAATTTTATGTTGTAAGTTAGAAAATGTATCTTTTAGCCTTTAACAAGGTAAGCTTACAGCACTACTTCAGGCTTGGGATCCTGTAGCAAAGAAACCCCATTTTTCAGGCTTCGGAACGTGTGGCGAAGATACCCCATTTTTCAGGCTTCGGACCCTGTGGCAAAGAGACCCCATTTTTCAGGCTTGGGACCCTGTAGCAAAGAGACCTAATTTTTCAGGGTTCGGAACCTGTGGCAAAGATACCCCATTTTTCAGGCTTCGGACCCTGTGGTAAAGAGACAACCCATTTTTCAGGCTTGGGACCCTGTGGCAAAGAGACAACCCATTTTTCAGGCTTGGGACCTTGTGGCAAAGAGACCCCATTTTTCAGGCTTCGGACCCTGTAGCGAAGAGACTCTATTTTTCAGGGTTCGGACCCTGTGGCGTAGACAACCCATTTTTCAGGCTTGGGATCCTGTGCCAAAGAGACCCCATTTTTCAGGCTTGCGATCCTGTGCCAAAGAAACCCCATTTTTCAGGCTTGGGATCCTGTGCCAAAGAAACCCCATTTTTCAGGCTTGGGATCCTGTGCCAAAGAAACCCCATATGTCAGGCTTGGGATCCTGTGCCAAAGAAACCCCATTTTTTACCCGTGGCTGTTATTGCATGGCTATCGGGCGTGGCCTCAAGGCGATGAGGTTACCGGTTCTTTGAGAACTGGTAGTGGCACAGCCACCATGGACCAACGCAATATTAATTTTATGTTGTAAGTTAGAAAATGTATCTTTTAGCCTTTAACAAGGTAAGCTTACAGCACTACTTCAGGCTTGGGATCCTGTAGCAAAGAAACCCCATTTTTCAGGCTTCGGAACCTGTGGCGAAGATACCCCATTTTTTTCAGGCTTCGGACCCTGTGGCAAAGAGACCCCATTTTTCAGGCTTGGGACCCTGTAGCAAAGAGACCTAATTTTTTAGGGTTCGGAACCTGTGGCAAAGATACCCCATTTTTCAGGCTTCGGACCCTGTGGTAAAGAAACAACCCATTTTTCAGGCTTGGGACCCTGTGGCAAAGAGACAACCCATTTTTAAGGCTTGGGACCTTGTGGCAAAGAGACCCCATTTTTCAGGCTTCGGACCCTGTAGCAAAGAGACCCCATTTTTCAGGGTTCGGACCCTGTGGCGTAGACAACCCATTTTCCAGGCTTGGGATCCTGTGCCAAAGAGACCCCATTTTTCAGGTTTGGGATCCTGTGCCAAAGAAACCCCATTTTTCAGGCTTGGGATCCTGTGCCAAAGAAACCCCATTTTTTACCCGTGGCTGTTATTGCATGGCTATCGGGCGTGGCCTCAAGGCGATGAGGTTACCGGTTCTTTGAGAACTGGTAGTGGCACAGCCACCATGGACCAATGCAATATTAATTTTATGTTGTAAGTTAGAAAATGTATCTTTTAGCCTTTAACAAGGTAAGCTTACAGCACTACTTCAGGCTTGGGATCCTGTAGCAAAGAAACCCCATTTTTCAGGCTTCGGAACCTGTGGCGAAGATACCCCATTTTTCAGGCTTCGGACCTTGTGGCAAAGAGACCCCATTTTTCAGGCTTCGGACCCTGTAGCGAAGAGACCCTATTTTTCAGGGTTCGGACCCTGTGGCGTAGACAACCCATTTTTCAGGCTTGGGATCCTGTGCCAAAGAGACCCCATTTTTCAGGCTTGGGATCCTGTGCCAAAGAAACCCCATTTTTCAGGCTTGGGATCCTGTGCCAAAGAAACCCCATTTTTCAGGCTTGGGATCCTGTGCCAAAGAAACCCCATATGTCAGGCTTGGGATCCTGTGCCAAAGAAACCCCATTTTTTACCCGTGGCTGTTATTGCATGGCTATCGGGCGTGGCCTCAAGGCGATGAGGTTACCGGTTCTTTGAGAACTGGTAGTGGCACAGCCACCATGGACCAACGCAATATTAATTTTATGTTGTAAGTTAGAAAATGTATCTTTTAGCCTTTAACAAGGTAAGCTTACAGCACTACTTCAGGCTTGGGATCCTGTAGCAAAGAAACCCCATTTTTCAGGCTTCGGAACCTGTGGCGAAGATACCCCATTTTTCAGGCTTCGGACCCTGTGGCAAAGAGACCCCATTTTTCAGGCTTGGGACCCTGTAGCAAAGAGACCTAATTTTTCAGGGTTCGGAACCTATGGCAAAGATACCCCATTTTTCAGGCTTCGGACCCTGTTGCAAAGAGACCCCATTTTTCAGGCTTGGGACCTTGTGGCAAAGAGACAACCCATTTTTAAGGCTTCGGACCCTGTAGCGAAGAGACCCCATTTTTCAGGGTTCGGACCCTGTGGCGTAGACAACCCATTTTTCAGGCTTGGGATCCTGTGCCAAAGAGACCCCATTTTTCAGGCTTGGGATCCTGTGCCAAAGAAACCCCATTTTTCAGGCTTGGGATCATGTGCCAAAGACACCCCATATGTCAGGCTTGGAATCCTGTGCCAAAGAAACCCCATTTTTTACCCGTGGCTGTTATTGCATGGATATCGGGCGTGGCCTCAAGGCGATGAGGTTACCGGTTCTTTGAGAACTGGTAGTGGCACAGCCACCATGGACCAATGCAATATTAATTTTATGTTGTAAGTTAGAAAATGTATCTTTTAGCCTTTAACAAGGTAAGCTTACAGCACTACTTCAGGCTTGGGATCCTGTAGCAAAGAAACCCCATTTTTCAGGCTTCGGAACCTGTGGCGAAGATACCCCATTTTTCAGGCTTCGGACCCTGTGGCAAAGAGACCCCATTTTTCAGGCTTGGGACCCTGTAGCAAAGAGACCTAATTTTTCAGGGTTCGGAACCTGTGGCAAAGATACCCCATTTTTCAGGCTTCGGACCCTGTGGTAAAGAGACAACCCATTTTTCAGGCTTGGGACCCTGTGGCAAAGAGACAACCCATTTTTGAGGCTTGGGACCTTGTGGCAAAGAGACCCCCCTTTTTCAGGCTTCGGACCCTGTAGCGAAGAGACCCCATTTTTCAGGGTTCAGACCCTGTGGTGTAGACAACCCATTTTTCAGGCTTGGGATCCTGTGCCAAAGAGACCCCATTTTTCAGGCTTGGGATCCTGTGCCAAAGAAACCCCATTTTTCAGGCTTGGGATCCTGTGCCAAAGAAACCCCATTTTTCAGGCTTGGGATCCTGTGCCAAAGAGACCCCATTTTTCAGGCTTGGGACCCTGTAGCAAAGAGACCTAATTTTTCAGGGTTCGGAACCTGTGGCAAAGATACCCCATTTTTCAGGCTTCGGACCCTGTGGTAAAGAGACAACCCATTTTTCAGGCTTGGGACCCTGTGGCAAAGAGACAACCCATTTTTCAGGCTTGGGACCTTGTGGCAAAGAGACCCCATTTTTCAGGCTTCGGACCCTGTAGCGAAGAGACTCTATTTTTCAGGGTTCGGACCCTGTGGCGTAGACAACCCATTTTTCAGGCTTGGGATCCTGTGCCAAAGAGACCCCATTTTTCAGGCTTGCGATCCTGTGCCAAAGAAACCCCATTTTTCAGGCTTGGGATCCTGTGCCAAAGAAACCCCATTTTTCAGGCTTGGGATCCTGTGCCAAAGAAACCCCATATGTCAGGCTTGGGATCCTGTGCCAAAGAAACCCCATTTTTTACCCGTGGCTGTTATTGCATGGCTATCGGGCGTGGCCTCAAGGCGATGAGGTTACCGGTTCTTTGAGAACTGGTAGTGGCACAGCCACCATGGACCAACGCAATATTAATTTTATGTTGTAAGTTAGAAAATGTATCTTTTAGCCTTTAACAAGGTAAGCTTACAGCACTACTTCAGGCTTGGGATCCTGTAGCAAAGAAACCCCATTTTTCAGGCTTCGGAACCTGTGGCGAAGATACCCCATTTTTTTCAGGCTTCGGACCCTGTGGCAAAGAGACCCCATTTTTCAGGCTTGGGACCCTGTAGCAAAGAGACCTAATTTTTTAGGGTTCGGAACCTGTGGCAAAGATACCCCATTTTTCAGGCTTCGGACCCTGTGGTAAAGAAACAACCCATTTTTCAGGCTTGGGACCCTGTGGCAAAGAGACAACCCATTTTTAAGGCTTGGGACCTTGTGGCAAAGAGACCCCATTTTTCAGGCTTCGGACCCTGTAGCAAAGAGACCCCATTTTTCAGGGTTCGGACCCTGTGGCGTAGACAACCCATTTTCCAGGCTTGGGATCCTGTGCCAAAGAGACCCCATTTTTCAGGTTTGGGATCCTGTGCCAAAGAAACCCCATTTTTCAGGCTTGGGATCCTGTGCCAAAGAAACCCCATTTTTTACCCGTGGCTGTTATTGCATGGCTATCGGGCGTGGCCTCAAGGCGATGAGGTTACCGGTTCTTTGAGAACTGGTAGTGGCACAGCCACCATGGACCAATGCAATATTAATTTTATGTTGTAAGTTAGAAAATGTATCTTTTAGCCTTTAACAAGGTAAGCTTACAGCACTACTTCAGGCTTGGGATCCTGTAGCAAAGAAACCCCATTTTTCAGGCTTCGGAACCTGTGGCGAAGATACCCCATTTTTCAGGCTTCGGACCTTGTGGCAAAGAGACCCCATTTTTCAGGCTTCGGACCCTGTAGCGAAGAGACCCTATTTTTCAGGGTTCGGACCCTGTGGCGTAGACAACCCATTTTTCAGGCTTGGGATCCTGTGCCAAAGAGACCCCATTTTTCA
This sequence comes from Pseudophryne corroboree, assembly GCF_028390025.1. Classification (NCBI taxonomy): domain Eukaryota; kingdom Metazoa; phylum Chordata; class Amphibia; order Anura; family Myobatrachidae; genus Pseudophryne; species Pseudophryne corroboree. The sequence continues at coordinate 155,684,678 of NC_086448.1, read as the reverse complement.
GGCTTGGGATCCTGTGCCAAAGAAACCCCATTTTTCAGGCTTGGGATCCTGTGCCAAAGAAACCCCATTTTTCAGGCTTGGGATCCTGTGCCAAAGAAACCCCATATGTCAGGCTTGGGATCCTGTGCCAAAGAAACCCCATTTTTTACCCGTGGCTGTTATTGCATGGCTATCGGGCGTGGCCTCAAGGCGATGAGGTTACCGGTTCTTTGAGAACTGGTAGTGGCACAGCCACCATGGACCAACGCAATATTAATTTTATGTTGTAAGTTAGAAAATGTATCTTTTAGCCTTTAACAAGGTAAGCTTACAGCACTACTTCAGGCTTGGGATCCTGTAGCAAAGAAACCCCATTTTTCAGGCTTGGGATCCTGTGCCAAAGAGACCCCATTTTTCAGGCTTGGGACCCTGTAGCAAAGAGACCTAATTTTTCAGGGTTCGGAACCTGTGGCAAAGATACCCCATTTTTCAGGCTTCGGACCCTGTGGTAAAGAGACAACCCATTTTTCAGGCTTGGGACCCTGTGGCAAAGAGACAACCCATTTTTCAGGCTTGGGACCTTGTGGCAAAGAGACCCCATTTTTCAGGCTTCGGACCCTGTAGCGAAGAGACTCTATTTTTCAGGGTTCGGACCCTGTGGCGTAGACAACCCATTTTTCAGGCTTGGGATCCTGTGCCAAAGAGACCCCATTTTTCAGGCTTGCGATCCTGTGCCAAAGAAACCCCATTTTTCAGGCTTGGGATCCTGTGCCAAAGAAACCCCATTTTTCAGGCTTGGGATCCTGTGCCAAAGAAACCCCATATGTCAGGCTTGGGATCCTGTGCCAAAGAAACCCCATTTTTTACCCGTGGCTGTTATTGCATGGCTATCGGGCGTGGCCTCAAGGCGATGAGGTTACCGGTTCTTTGAGAACTGGTAGTGGCACAGCCACCATGGACCAACGCAATATTAATTTTATGTTGTAAGTTAGAAAATGTATCTTTTAGCCTTTAACAAGGTAAGCTTACAGCACTACTTCAGGCTTGGGATCCTGTAGCAAAGAAACCCCATTTTTCAGGCTTCGGAACCTGTGGCGAAGATACCCCATTTTTTTCAGGCTTCGGACCCTGTGGCAAAGAGACCCCATTTTTCAGGCTTGGGACCCTGTAGCAAAGAGACCTAATTTTTTAGGGTTCGGAACCTGTGGCAAAGATACCCCATTTTTCAGGCTTCGGACCCTGTGGTAAAGAAACAACCCATTTTTCAGGCTTGGGACCCTGTGGCAAAGAGACAACCCATTTTTAAGGCTTGGGACCTTGTGGCAAAGAGACCCCATTTTTCAGGCTTCGGACCCTGTAGCAAAGAGACCCCATTTTTCAGGGTTCGGACCCTGTGGCGTAGACAACCCATTTTCCAGGCTTGGGATCCTGTGCCAAAGAGACCCCATTTTTCAGGTTTGGGATCCTGTGCCAAAGAAACCCCATTTTTCAGGCTTGGGATCCTGTGCCAAAGAAACCCCATTTTTTACCCGTGGCTGTTATTGCATGGCTATCGGGCGTGGCCTCAAGGCGATGAGGTTACCGGTTCTTTGAGAACTGGTAGTGGCACAGCCACCATGGACCAATGCAATATTAATTTTATGTTGTAAGTTAGAAAATGTATCTTTTAGCCTTTAACAAGGTAAGCTTACAGCACTACTTCAGGCTTGGGATCCTGTAGCAAAGAAACCCCATTTTTCAGGCTTCGGAACCTGTGGCGAAGATACCCCATTTTTCAGGCTTCGGACCTTGTGGCAAAGAGACCCCATTTTTCAGGCTTCGGACCCTGTAGCGAAGAGACCCTATTTTTCAGGGTTCGGACCCTGTGGCGTAGACAACCCATTTTTCAGGCTTGGGATCCTGTGCCAAAGAGACCCCATTTTTCAGGCTTGGGATCCTGTGCCAAAGAAACCCCATTTTTCAGGCTTGGGATCCTGTGCCAAAGAAACCCCATTTTTCAGGCTTGGGATCCTGTGCCAAAGAAACCCCATATGTCAGGCTTGGGATCCTGTGCCAAAGAAACCCCATTTTTTACCCGTGGCTGTTATTGCATGGCTATCGGGCGTGGCCTCAAGGCGATGAGGTTACCGGTTCTTTGAGAACTGGTAGTGGCACAGCCACCATGGACCAACGCAATATTAATTTTATGTTGTAAGTTAGAAAATGTATCTTTTAGCCTTTAACAAGGTAAGCTTACAGCACTACTTCAGGCTTGGGATCCTGTAGCAAAGAAACCCCATTTTTCAGGCTTCGGAACCTGTGGCGAAGATACCCCATTTTTCAGGCTTCGGACCCTGTGGCAAAGAGACCCCATTTTTCAGGCTTGGGACCCTGTAGCAAAGAGACCTAATTTTTCAGGGTTCGGAACCTATGGCAAAGATACCCCATTTTTCAGGCTTCGGACCCTGTGGTAAAGAGACAACCCATTTTTCAGGCTTGGGACCCTGTGGCAAAGAGACAACCCATTTTTAAGGCTTCGGACCCTGTAGCGAAGAGACCCCATTTTTCAGGGTTCGGACCCTGTGGCGTAGACAACCCATTTTTCAGGCTTGGGATCCTGTGCCAAAGAGACCCCATTTTTCAGGCTTGGGATCCTGTGCCAAAGAAACCCCATTTTTCAGGCTTGGGATCATGTGCCAAAGACACCCCATATGTCAGGCTTGGAATCCTGTGCCAAAGAAACCCCATTTTTTACCCGTGGCTGTTATTGCATGGATATCGGGCGTGGCCTCAAGGCGATGAGGTTACCGGTTCTTTGAGAACTGGTAGTGGCACAGCCACCATGGACCAATGCAATATTAATTTTATGTTGTAAGTTAGAAAATGTATCTTTTAGCCTTTAACAAGGTAAGCTTACAGCACTACTTCAGGCTTGGGATCCTGTAGCAAAGAAACCCCATTTTTCAGGCTTCGGAACCTGTGGCGAAGATACCCCATTTTTCAGGCTTCGGACCCTGTGGCAAAGAGACCCCATTTTTCAGGCTTGGGACCCTGTAGCAAAGAGACCTAATTTTTCAGGGTTCGGAACCTGTGGCAAAGATACCCAATTTTTCAGGCTTCGGACCCTGTGGTAAAGAGACAACCCATTTTTCAGGCTTGGGACCCTGTGGCAAAGAGACAACCCATTTTTGAGGCTTGGGACCTTGTGGCAAAGAGACCCCCCTTTTTCAGGCTTCGGACCCTGTAGCGAAGAGACCCCATTTTTCAGGGTTCAGACCCTGTGGTGTAGACAACCCATTTTTCAGGCTTGGGATCCTGTGCCAAAGAGACCCCATTTTTCAGGCTTGGGATCCTGTGCCAAAGAAACCCCATTTTTCAGGCTTGGGATCCTGTGCCAAAGAAACCCCATATGTCAGGCTTGGGATCCTGTGCCAAAGAAACCCCATTTTTTACCCGTGGCTGTTTTTGCATGGCTATCGGGCGTGGCCTCAAGGCGATGAGGTTACTGGTTCTTTGAGAACTGGTAGTGGCACAGCCACCATGGACCAACGCAATATTAATTTTATGTTGTAAGTTAGAAAATGTATCTTTTAGCCTTTAACAAGGAAAGCTTACAGCACTACTTCAGGCTTGGGATCCTGTAGCAAAGAAACCCCATTTTTCAGGCTTCGGAACCTGTGGCGAAGATACCCCATTTTTAAGGCTTCGGACCCTGTTGCAAAGAGACCCCATTTTTCAGGCTTGGGACCTTGTGGCAAAGAGACCCCATTTTTCAGGCTTCGGACCCTGTAGCGAAGAGACCCCATTTTTCAGGGTTCGGACCCTGTGGCGTAGACAACCCATTTTTCAGGCTTGGGATCCTGTGCCAAAGAGACCCCATTTTTCAGGCTTGGGATCCTGTGCCAAAGAAACCCCATTTTTCAGGCTTGGGATCCTGTGCCAAAGAAACCCCATATGTCAGGATTGGGATCCTGTGCCAAAGAAACCCCATTTTTTACCCGTGGCTGTTATTGCATGGCTATCGGGCGTGGCCTCAAGGCGATGAGGTTACCGGTTCTTTGAGAACTGGTAGTGGCACAGCCACCATGGACCAACGCAATATTAATTTTATGTTGTAAGTTAGAAAATGTATCTTTTAGCCTTTAACAAGGTAAGCTTACAGCACTACTTCAGGCTTGGGATCCTGTAGCAAAGAAACCCCATTTTTCAGGCTTCGGAACCTGTGGCGAAGATACCCCATTTTTCAGGCTTCGGACCCTGTGGCAAAGAGACCCCATTTTTCAGGCTTGGGACCCTGTAGCAAAGAGACCTAATTTTTCAGGGATCGGAACCTGTGGCAAAGATACCCCATTTTTCAGGCTTCGGACCCTGTGGTAAAGAGACAACCCATTTTTCAGGCTTGGGACCCTGTGGCAAAGAGACAACCCATTTTTCAGGCTTGGGACCTTGTGGCAAAGAGACCCCATTTTTCAGGCTTCGGACCCTGTAGCGAAGAGACTTCATTTTTCAGGGTTCGGACCCTGTGGCGAAGACAACCCATTTTTCAGGTTTGGGATCCTGTGCCAAAGAGACCCCATTTTTCAGGCTTGGGATCCTGTGCTAAAGAAACTCCATTTTTCAGGCTTGGGATCCTGTCCCAAAGAAACCCCATATGTCAGGCTTGGGATCCTGTGCCAAAGAAACCCCATTTTTTACCCGTGGCTGTTATTGCATGGCTATCGGGCGTGGCCTCAAGGCGATGAGGTTACCGGATCTTTGAGAACTGGTAGTGGCACAGCCACCATGGACCAACGCAATATTAATTTTATGTTGTAAGTTAGAAAATGTATCTTTTAGCCTTTAACAAGGTAATCTTACAGCACTACTTCAGGCTTGGGATCCTGTAGCAAAGAAACCCCATTTTTCAGGCTTCAGAACCTGTGGCGTAGATACCCCATTTTTCAGGCTTCGGACCCTGTGGCAAAGAGACCCCATTTTTCAAGCTTGGGACCCTGTAGCAAAGAGACCTAATTTTTCAGGGTTCGGAACCTGTGGCAAAGATACCCCATTTTTCAGGCTTCGGACCCTGTGGTAAAGAGACAACCCATTTTTCAGGCTTGGGACCCTGTGGCAAAGAGACAACCCATTTTTGAGACTTGGGACCTTGTGGCAAAGAGACCCCCATTTTTCAGGCTTCGGACCCTGTAGCAAAGAGACCCCATTTTTCAGGGTTCGGACCCTGTGGTGTAGACAACCCATTTTTCAGGCTTGGGATCCTGTGCCAAAGAGACCCCATTTTTCAGGCTTGGGATCCTGTGCCAAAGAAACCCCATTTTTCAGGCTTGGGATCCTGTGCCAAAGAAACCCCATATGTCAGGCTTGGGATCCTGTGCCAAAGAAACCCCATTTTTTACCCGTGGCTGTTATTGCATGGCTATCGGGCGTGGCCTCAAGGCGATGAGGTTACTGGTTCTTTGAGAACTGGTAGTGGCACAGCCACCATGGACCAACGCAATATTAATTTTATGTTGTAAGTTAGAAAATGTATCTTTTAGCCTTTAACAAGGAAAGCTTACAGCACTACTTCAGGCTTGGGATCCTGTAGCAAAGAAACCCCATTTTTCAGGCTTCGGAACCTGTGGCGAAGATACCCCATTTTTAAGGCTTCGGACCCTGTTGCAAAGAGACCCCATTTTTCAGGCTTGGGATCCTGTGCCAAAGAGACCCCATTTTCCAGGCTTGGGATCCTGTGCCAAAGAAACCCCATTTTTCAGGCTTGGGATCCTGTGCCAAAGAAACCCCATATGTCAGGCTTGGGATCCTGTGCCAAAGAAACCCCATTTTTTACCCGTGGCTGTTATTGCATGGCTATCGGGCGTGGCCTCAAGGCGATGAGGTTACCGGTTCTTTGAGAACTGGTAGTGGCACAGCCACCATGGACCAACGCAATATTAATTTTATGTTGTAAGTTAGAAAATTTATCTTTTAGCCTTTAACAAGGTAAGCTTACAGCACTACTTCAGGCTTGGGATCCTGTAGCAAAGAAACCCCATTTTTCAGGCTTCGGAACCTGTGGCGAAGATACCCCATTTTTCAGGCTTCGGACCCTGTGGCAAAGAGACCCCATTTTTCAGGCTTGGGACCCTGTAGCAAAGAGACCTAATTTTTCAGGGATCGGAACCTGTGGCAAAGATACCCCATTTTTCAGGCTTCGGACCCTGTGGTAAAGAGACAACCCATTTTTTAGGCTTGGGACCCTGTGGCAAAGAGACAACCCATTTTTCAGGCTTGGGACCTTGTGGCAAAGAGACCCCATTTTTCAGGCTTCGGACCCTGTAGCGAAGAGACTTCATTTTTCAGGGTTCGGACCCTGTGGCGAAGACAACCCATTTTTCAGGTTTGGGATCCTGTGCCAAAGAGACCCCATTTTTCAGGCTTGGGATCCTGTGCCAAAGAAACTCCATTTTTCAGGCTTGGGATCCTGTCCCAAAGAAACCCCATATGTCAGGCTTGGGATCCTGTGCCAAAGAAACCCCATTTTTTACCCGTGGCTGTTATTGCATGGCTATCGGGCGTGGCCTCAAGGCGATGAGGTTACCGGATCTTTGAGAACTGGTAGTGGCACAGCCACCATGGACCAACGCAATATTAATTTTATGTTGTAAGTTAGAAAATGTATCTTTTAGCCTTTAACAAGGTAAGCTTACAGCACTACTTCAGGCTTGGGATCCTGTAGCAAAGAAACCCCATTTTTCAGGCTTTGGAACCTGTGGCGAAGATACCCCATTTTTCAGGCTTCGGACCCTGTGGCAAAGAGACCCCATTTTTCAGGCTTGGGACCCTGTAGCAAAGAGACCTAATTTTTCAGGGTTCGGAACCTGTGGCAAAGATACCCCATTTTTCAGGCTTCGGACCCTGTGGTAAAGAGACAACCCATTTTTCAGGCTTGGGACCCTGTGGCAAAGAGACAACCCATTTTTCAGGCTTGGGACCTTGTGGCAAAGAGACCCCATTTTTCAGGCTTCGGACCCTGTAGCGAAGAGACCCCATTTTTCAGGGTTCGGACCCTGTGGCGTAGACAACCCATTTTTCAGGCTTGGGATCCTGTGCCAAAGAGACCCCATTTTTCAGGCTTGGGATCCTGTGCCAAAGAAACCCCATTTTTCAGGCTTGGGATCCTGTGCCAAAGAAACCCCATATGTCAGGATTGGGATCCTGTGCCAAAGAAACCCCATTTTTTACCCGTGGCTGTTATTGCATGGCTATCGGGCGTGGCCTCAAGGCGATGAGGTTACCGGTTCTTTGAGAACTGGTAGTGGCACAGCCACCATGGACCAACGCAATATTAATTTTATGTTGTAAGTTAGAAAATGTATCTTTTAGCCTTTAACAAGGTAAGCTTACAGCACTACTTCAGGCTTGGGATCCTGTAGCAAAGAAACCCCATTTTTCAGGCTTCGGAACCTGTGGCGAAGATACCCCATTTTTCAGGCTTCGGACCCTGTGGCAAAGAGACCCCATTTTTCAGGCTTGGGACCCTGTAGCAAAGAGACCTAATTTTTCAGGGATCGGAACCTGTGGCAAAGATACCCCATTTTTCAGGCTTCGGACCCTGTGGTAAAGAGACAACCCATTTTTTAGGCTTGGGACCCTGTGGCAAAGAGACAACCCATTTTTCAGGCTTGGGACCTTGTGGCAAAGAGACCCCATTTTTCAGGCTTCGGACCCTATAGCGAAGAGACTTCATTTTTCAGGGTTCGGACCCTGTGGCGAAGACAACCCATTTTTCAGGTTTGGGATCCTGTGCCAAAGAGACCCCATTTTTCAGGCTTGGGATCCTGTGCCAAAGAAACTCCATTTTTCAGGCTTGGGATCCTGTCCCAAAGAAACCCCATATGTCAGGCTTGGGATCCTGTGCCAAAGAAACCCCATTTTTTACCCGTGGCTGTTATTGCATGGCTATCGGGCGTGGCCTCAAGGCGATGAGGTTACCGGATCTTTGAGAACTGGTAGTGGCACAGCCACCATGGACCAACGCAATATTAATTTTATGTTGTAAGTTAGAAAATGTATCTTTTAGCCTTTAACAAGGTAATCTTACAGCACTACTTCAGGCTTGGGATCCTGTAGCAAAGAAACCCCATTTTTCAGGCTTCGGAACCTGTGGCGTAGATACCCCATTTTTCAGGCTTCGGACCCTGTTGCAAAGATACCCCATTTTTCAGGCTTCGGACCCTGTGGCAAAGAGACCCCATTTTTCAAGCTTGGGACCCTGTGGCAAAGAGACCTCATTTTTCAGTGTTCAGAACCTGTGGCAAAGATACCCCATTTTTCAGGCTTCGGACCCTGTGGCAAAGATACAACCCATTTTTCAGGCTTGGTACCCTGTGGCAAAGAGACCCCAATTTTCAGGCATGGGATCCTGTGGCAAAGAGACCCCATTTTTCAGGGTTCGGACCCTGTAGCGAAGAGACCCCATTTTTCAGGGTTTGGACCCTGTGGCAAAGATACAACCCATTTTTCAGGCTTGGTACCCTGTGGCAAAGAGACCCCATTTTTCAGGCTTGGGATCCTGTGCCAAAGAGACCCCATTTTCCAGGCTTGGGATCCTGTCCCAAAGAAACCCCATATGTCAGGCTTGGGATCCTGTGCCAAAGAAACCCCATTTTTTACCCGTGGCTGTTATTGCATTGCTATCGGGCGTGGCCTCAAGGCGATGAGGTTACCGGTTCTTTGAGAACTGGTAGTGGCACAGCCACCATGGACCAACGCAATATTAATTTTATGTTGTAAGTTAGAAAATGTATCTTTTAGCCTTTAACAAGGTAAGCTTACAGCACTACTTCAGGCTTGGGATCCTGTAGCAAAGAAACCCCATTTTTCAGGCTTTGGAACCTGTGGCGAAGATACCCCATTTTTTAGGCTTCGGACCCAGTGGCAAAGAGACCCCATTTTTCAGGCTTGGGACCCTGTAGCAAAGAGACCTAATTTTTCAGGCTTCGGAACCTGTGGCAAAGATACCCCATTTTTCAGGCTTGGGACCCTGTGGCAAAGAGACAACCCATTTTTCAGGCTTGGGACCTTGTGGCAAAGAGACACCATTTTTCAGGCTTCGGACCCTGTAGCGAAGAGACCCCATTTTTCAGGGTTCGGACCCTGTGGCGTAGACAACCCATTTTTCAGGCTTGGGATCCTGTGCCAAAGAAACCCCATTTTTCAGGCTTGGGATCCTGTGCCAAAGAAACCCCATATGTCAGGCTTGGGATCCTGTGCCAAAGAAACCCCATTTTTTCCCGTGGCTGTTATTGCATGGCTATCGGGCGTGGCCTCAAGGCGATGAGGTTACCGGTTCTTTGAGAACTGGTAGTGGCACAGCCACCATGGACCAACGCAATATTAATTTTATGTTGTAAGTTAGAAAATGTATCTTTTAGCCTTTAACAAGGTAAGCTTACAGCACTACTTCAGGCTTGGGATCCTGTAGCAAAGAAACCCCATTTTTCAGGCTTCGGAACCTGTGGCGAAGATACCCCATTTTTCAGGCTTCGGACCCTGTGGCAAAGAGACCCCATTTTTCAGGCTTGGGACCCTGTAGCAAAGAGACCTAATTTTTCAGGGTTCGGAACCTGTGGCAAAGATACCCCATTTTTCAGGCTTCGGACCCTGTGGTAAAGAGACAACCCATTTTTCAGGCTTGGGACCCTGTGGCAAAGAGACAACCCATTTTTCAGGCTTGGGACCTTGTGGCAAAGAGACCCCATTTTTCAGGCTTCGGACCCTGTAGCGAAGAGACCCCATTTTTCAGGGTTCGGACCCTGTGGCGTAGACAACCCATTTTTCAGGCTTGGGATCCTGTGCCAAAGAGACCCCATTTTTAAGGCTTGGGATCCTGTGCCAAAGAAACTCCATTTTTCAGGCTTGGGATCCTGTGCCAAAGAAACCCCATATGTCAGGCTTGGGATCCTGTGCCAAAGAAACCCCATTTTTTACCCGTGGCTGTTATTGCATGGCTATCGGGCGTGGCCTCAAGGCGATGAGGTTACCGGTTCTTTGAGAACTGGTAGTGGCACAGCCACCATGGACCAACGCAATATTAATTTTATGTTGTAAGTTAGAAAATGTATCTTTTAGCCTTTAACAAGGTAAGCTTACAGCACTACTTCAGGCTTGGGATCCTGTAGCAAAGAAACCCCATTTTTCATGCTTCGGAACCTGTGGCGAAGATACCCCATTTTTCAGGCTTCGGACCCTGTGGCAAAGAGACCCCATTTTTCAGGCTTGGGACCCTGTAGCAAAGAGACCTAATTTTTCAGGGTTCGGAACCTGTGGCAAAGATACCCCATTTTTCAGGCTTCGGACCCTGTGGTAAAGAGACAACCCATTTTTCAGGCTTGGGACCCTGTGGCAAAGAGACAACCCATTTTTCAGGCTTGGGACCTTGTGGCAAAGAGACCCCATTTTTCAGGCTTCGGACCCTGTAGCGAAGAGACCCCATTTTTCAGGGTTCGGACCCTGTGGCGTAGACAACCCATTTTTAAGGCTTGGGATCCTGTGCCAAAGAAACTCCATTTTTCAGGCTTGGGATCCTGTGCCAAAGAAACCCCATATGTCAGGCTTGGGATCCTGTGCCAAAGAAACCCCATTTTTTACCCGTGGCTGTTATTGCATGGCTATCGGGCGTGGCCTCAAGGCGATGAGGTTACCGGTTCTTTGAGAACTGGTAGTGGCACAGCCACCATGGACCAACGCAATATTAATTTTATGTTGTAAGTTAGAAAATGTATCTTTTAGCCTTTAACAAGGTAAGCTTACAGCACTACTTCAGGCTTGGGATCCTGTAGCAAAGAAACCCCATTTTTCATGCTTCGGAACCTGTGGCGAAAATACCCCATTTTTCAGGCTTCGGACCCTGTGGCGAAAATACCCAATTTTTCAGGCTTCGGACCCTGTGGCAAAGAGACCCCATTTTTCAGGCTTGGGACCCTGTAGCAAAGAGACCTAATTTTTCAGGGTTCGGAACCTGTGGCAAAGATACCCCATTTTTCAGACTTCAGACCCTGTGGTAAAGAGACAACCCATTTTTCAGGCTTGGGACCCTGTGGCAAAGAGACAACCCATTTTTCAGGCTTAGGACCTTGTGGCAAAGAGACCCCATTTTTCAGGCTTCGGACCCTGTAGCGAAGAGACCCCATTTTTCAGGGTTCGGACCCTGTGGCGTAGACAACCCATTTTTCAGGTTTGGGATCCTGTGCCAAAGAGACCCCATTTTTCAGGCTTGGGATCCTGTGCCAAAGAAACCCCATTTTTCAGGCTTGGGATCCTGTCCCAAAGAAACCCCATATGTCAGGCTTGGGATCCTGTGCCAAAGAAACCCCATTTTTTACCCGTGGCTGTTATTGCATTGCTATCGGGCGTGGCCTCAAGGCGATGAGGTTACCGGTTCTTTGAGAACTGGTAGTGGCACAGCCACCATGGACCAACGCAATATTAATTTTATGTTGTAAGTTAGAAAATGTATCTTTTAGCCTTTAACAAGGTAAGCTTACAGCACTACTTCAGGCTTGGGATCCTGTAGCAAAGAAACCCCATTTTTCAGGCTTTGGAACCTGTGGCGAAGATACCCCATTTTTCAGGCTTCGGACCCTGTGGCAAAGAGACCCCATTTTTCAGGCTTGGGACCCTGTGGCAAAGAGACAACCCATTTTTCAGGGTTCGGAACCTGTGGCAAAAATACCCCATTTTTCAGGCTTCGGACCCTGTGGCAAAGATACAACCCATTTTTCAGGCTTGGTACCCTGTGGCAAAGAGACCCCAATTTTCAGGCTTGGGATCCTGTGGCAAAGAGACCCCATTTTTCAGGGTTCGGACCCTGTAGCGAAGAGACCCCATTTTTCAGGGTTCGGACCCTGTAGCGAATAGACCCCATTTTTCAGGGTTTGGACACTGTGGCAAAGATTCAACCCATTTTTCAGGCTTGGTACCCTGTGGCAAAGAGACCCCATTTTTCAGGCTTGGGATCCTGTGCCAAAGAGACCCCATTTTCCAGGCTTGGGATCCTGTGCCAAAGAAACCCCATTTTTCAGGCTTGGGATCCTGTGCCAAAGAAACCCCATTTTTTACCCGTGGCTGTTATTGCATGGCTATCGGGCGTGGCCTCAAGGCGATGAGGTTACCGGTTCTTCGAGAACTGGTAGTGGCACAGCCACCATGGACCAACGCAATATTAATTTTATGTTGTAAGTTAGAAAATGTATCTTTTAGCCTTTAACAAGGTAAGCTTACAGCACTACTTCAGGCTTGGGATCCTGTAGCAAAGAAACCCCATTTTTCAGGCTTTGGAACCTGTGGCGAAGATACCCCATTTTTCAGGCTTCGGACCCTGTGGCAAAGATACAACCCATTTTTCAGGCTTGGTACCCTGTGGCAAAGAGACCCCATTTTTCAGGCTTGGGATCCTGTGCCAAAGAGACCCCATTTTTCAGGCTTGGGATCCTGTGCCAAAGAAACCCCATTTTTCAGGCTTGGGATCCTCTGCCAAAGAAACCCCATATGTCAGGCTTGGGATCCTGTGCCAAAGAAACACCATTTTTTACCCGTGGCTGTTATTGCATGGCTATCGGGCGTGGCCTCAAGGCGATGAGGTTACCGGTTCTTTGAGAACTGGTAGTGGCACAGCCACCATGGACCAACGCATTATTAATTTTATGTTGTAAGTTAGAAAATGTATCTTTTAGCCTTTAACAAGGTAAGCTTACAGCACTACTTCAGGCTTGGGATCCTGTAGCAAAGAAACCCCATTTTTCAGGCTTTGGAACCTGTGGCGAAGATACCCCATTTTTTAGGCTTCGGACCCAGTGGCAAAGAGACCCCATTTTTCAGGCTTGGGACCCTGTAGCAAAGAGACCTAATTTTTCAGGGTTCGGAACCTGTGGCAAAGATACCCCATTTTTCAGGCTTGGGACCCTGTGGCAAAGAGACAACCCATTTTTCAGGCTTGGGACCTTGTGGCAAAGAGACCCCATTTTTCAGGCTTCGGACCCTGTAGCGAAGAGACCCCATTTTTCAGGGTTCGGACCGTGTGGAGTAGACAACCCATTTTTCAGGCTTGGGATCCTGTGCCAAAGAGACCCCATATGTCAGGCTTGGGATCCTGTGCCAAAGAAACCCCATTTTTTACCCGTGGCTGTTATTGCATGGCTATCGGGCGTGGCCTCAAGGCGATGAGGTTACCGGTTCTTTGAGAACTGGTAGTGGCACAGCCACCATGGACCAACGCAATATTAATTTTATGTTGTAAGTTAGAAAATTTATCTTTTAGCCTTTAACAAGGTAAGCTTACAGCACTACTTCATTACCCCATTTTTCAAGCTTCGGAACCTGTGGCGAAGATACCCCATTTTTTTCAGGCTTCGGACCCTGTTGCAAAGAGACCCCATTTTTCAGGCTTGGGACCCTGTGGCCAAGAGACCTCATTTTTCAGGGTTCGGAACCTGTGGCAAAAATACCCCATTTTTCAGGCTTCGGACCCTGTGGCAAAGATACAACCCATTTTTCAGGCTTGGGATCCTGTAGCAAAGAAACCCCATTTTTCAGGCTTCGGAACCTGTGGCGAAGATACCCCATTTTTCAGGCTTCGGACCCTGTGGCAAAGAGACCCCATTTTTCAGGCTTGGGACCCTGTAGCAAAGAGACCTAATTTTTCAGGGTTCGGAACCTGTGGCAAAGATAACCCATTTTTCAGGCTTCGGACCCTGTGGTAAAGAGACAACCCATTTTTCAGACTTGGGACCCTGTGGCAAAGAGACAACCCATTTTTTAGGCTTGGGACCTTGTGGCAAAGAGACCCCATTTTTCAGGCTTCGGATCCTGTAGCGAAGAGACCCCATTTTTCAGGTTTGGGACCCTGTGGCGTAGACAACCCATTTTTCAGGCTTGGGATCCTGTGCCAAATAGACCCCATTTTTCAGGCTTGGGATCCTGTGCCAAAGAAACTCCATTTTTCAGGCTTGGGATCCTGTGCCAAAGAAACCCCATATGTCAGGCTTGGGATCCTGTGCCAAAGAAACCCCATTTTTTACCCGTGGCTGTTATTGCATGGCTATCGGGCGTGGCCTCAAAGCGATGAGGTTACCGGTTCTTTGAGAACTGGTAGTGGCACAGCCACCATGGACCAACACAATATTAATTTTATGTTGTAAGTTAGAAAATTTATCTTTTAGCCTTTAACAAGGTAAGCTTACAGCACTACTTCAGGCTTGGGATCCTGTAGCAAAGAAACCCCATTTTTCATGCTTCGGAACCTGTGGCGAAAATACCCCATTTTTCAGGCTTCAGACCCTGTGGCGAAAATACCCAATTTTTCAGGCTTCAGACCCTGTGGCAAAGAGACCCCATTTTTCAGGCTTGGGACCCTGTAGCAAAGAGACCTAATTTTTCAGGGTTCGGAACCTGTGGCAAAGATACCCCATTTTTCAGACTTCAGACCCTGTGGTAAAGAGACAACCCATTTTTCAGGCTTGGGACCCTGTGGCAAAGAGACAACCCATTTTTCAGCCTTGGGATCCTGTGCCAAAGAGACCCCATTTTCCAGGCTTGGGATCCTGTGCCAAAGAAACCCCATTTTTCAGGCTTGGGATCCTGTGCCAAAGAAACCCCATATGTCAGGCTTGGGATCCTGTGCCAAAGAAACCCCATTTTTTACCCGTGGCTGTTATTGCATGGCTATCGGGCGTGGCCTCAAGGCGATGAGGTTACCGGTTCTTTGAGAACTGGTAGTGGCACAGCCACCATGGACCAACGCAATATTAATTTTATGTTGTAAGTTAGAAAATGTATCTTTTAGCCTTTAACAAGGTAAGCTTACAGCACTACTTCAGGCTTGGGATCCTGTAGCAAAGAAACCCCATTTTTCAGGCTTTGGAACCTGTGGCGAAGATACCCCATTTTTCAGGCTTCGGACCCTGTGGCAAAGAGTCCCCATTTTTCAGGCTTGGGACCCTGTAGCAAAGAGACCTAATTTTTCAGGGTTCGGAACCTGTGGCAAAGATACCCCATTTTTCAGGCTTCGGACCCTGTGGTAAAGAGACAACCCATTTTTCAGGCTTGGGACCTTGTGGCAAAGAGACCTCATTTTTCAGGCTTCGGACCCTGTAGCGAAGAGAACCCATTTTTCAGGGTTCGGACCCTGTGGCGTAGACAACCCATTTTCAGGTTTGGGATCCTGTGCCAAAGAGACAACATTTTTCAGGCTTGGGATCCTGTGCCAAAGAAACCCCATTTTTCAGGCTTGGGATCCTGTGCCAAAGAAACCCCATTTTTCAGGCTTGGGATCCTGTGCCAAAGAAACCCCATATGTGAGGCTTGGGATCCTGTGCCAAAGAAACCCCATTTTTTACCCGTGGCTGTTATTGCATGGCTATCGGGCGTGGCCTCAAGGCGATGAGGTTACCGGTTCTTTGAGAACTGGTAGTGGCACAGCCACCATGGACCAACGCAATATTAATTTTATGTTGTAAGTTAGAAAATGTATCTTTTAGCCTTTAACAAGGTAAGCTTACAGCACTACTTCAGGCTTGGGATCCTGTAGCAAAGAAACCCCATTTTTCAGGCTTCGGAACCTGTGGCGAAGATACCCCATTTTTCAGGCTTCGGACCCTGTGGCAAAGAGACCCCATTTTTCAGGCTTGGGACCCTGTAGCAAAGAGACCTAATTTTTCAGGGTTCGGAACCTGTGGCAAAGATACCCCATTTTTCAGGCTTCGGACCCTGTGGTAAAGAGACAACCCATTTTTCAGGCTTGGGACCCTGTGGCAAAGAGACAACCCATTTTTCAGGCTTGGGACCTTGTGGCAAAGAGACCCCATTTTTCAGGCTTCGGACCCTGTAGCGAATAGACCCCATTTTTCAGGCTTCGGACCCTGTAGCAAAGAGACCCCATTTGTCAGGGTTCGGACCCTGTGGCGTAGACAACCCATTTTTCAGGCTTGGGATCCTGTGCCAAAGAGACCCCATTTTTCAGGCTTGGGATCCTGTGCCAAAGAAACCCCATTTTTCAGGCTTGGGATCCTGTGCCAAAGAAACCCCATATGTCAGGCTTGGGATCCTGTGCCAAAGAAACCCCATTTTTTACCCGTGGCTGTTATTGCATGGCTATCGGGTGTGGCCTCAAGGCGATGAGGTTACCGGTTCTTTGAGAACTGGTAGTGGCACAGCCACCATGGACCAACGCAATATTAATTTTATGTTGTAAGTTAGAAAATGTATCTTTTAGCCTTTAACAAGGTAAGCTTAAAGCACTACTTCAGGCATGGGATCCTGTAGCAAAGAAACCCCATTTTTCAGGCTTCGGAACCTGTGGCGAAGATACCCCATTTTTCAGGCTTCGGACCCTGTGGCAAAGAGACACCATTTTTCAGGCTTGGGACCCTGTAGCAAAGAGACCTAATTTTTCAGGGTTCGGAACCTGTGGCAACGATACCCCATTTTTCAGGCTTCGGACCCTGTGGTAAAGAGACAACCCATTTTTCAGGCTTGGGACCCTGTGGCAAAGAGACAACCCATTTTTCAGGCTTGGGACCTTGTGGCAAAGAGACTCCATTTTTCAGGCTTCGGACCCTGTAGCGAAGAGACCCCATTTTTCAGGCTTCGGACCCTGTGGCGTAGACAACCCATTTTTCAGGTTTGGGATCCTGTGCCAAAGAGACCCCATTTTTCAGGCTTCGGATCCTGTGCCAAAGAAACCCCATTTTTCAGGCTTGGGATCTTGTCCCAAAGAAACCCCATATGTCAGGCTTGGGATCCTGTGCCAAAGAAACCCCATTTTTTACCCGTGGCTGTTATTGCATGGCTATCGGGCGTGGCCTCAAGGCGATGAGGTTACCGGTTCTTTGAGAACTGGTAGTGGCACAGCCACCATGGACCAACGCAATATTAATTTTATGTTGTAAGTTAGAAAATTTATCTTTTAGCCTTTAACAAGGTAAGCTTACAGCACTACTTCAGGCTTGGGATCTTGTAGCAAAGAAACACCATTTTTCAGGCTTCGGAACCTGTGGCGAAGATACCCCATTTTTCATGCTTCGGACCCTGTGGCAAAGAGACCCCATTTTTCAGGCTTGGGACCCTATGGCAAAGAGACCTCATTTTTCAGGATTCGGAACCTGTGGCAAAGATACCCCATTTTTCAGGCTTCGGACCCTGTGGCAAAGATACAACCCATTTTCTCAGGCTTGGTACCCTGTGGCAAAGAGACCCCAATTTTCAGGCTTGGGATCCTGTGGCAAAGAGACCCCATTTTTCAGGGTTCGGACCCTGTGGCGAAGAGACCCCATTTTTCAGGGTTTGGACGCTGTGGCAAAGATACAACCCATTTTTCAGGCTTGGTACCCTGTGGCAAAGAGACCCCATTTTTCAGGCTTCGGATCCTGTGCCAAAGAGACCCCATTTTCCAGGCTTGGGATCCTGTGCCAAAGAAACCCCATTTTTCAGGCTTGGGATCCTGTGCCAAAGAAACCCCATATGTCAGGCTTGGGATCCTGTGCCAAAGAAACACCATTTTTTACCCGTGGCTGTTATTGCATGGCTATCGGGCGTGGCCTCTAGGCGATGAGGTTACCGGTTCTTTGAGAACTGGTAGTGGCACAGCCACCATGGACCAACGCAATATTAATTTTATGTTGTACTGTAAGTTAGAAAATGTATCTTTTAGCCTTTAACAAGGTAAGCTTACAGCACTACTTCAGGCTTGGGATCCTGTAGCAAAGAAACCCCATTTTTCAGGCTTTGGAACCTGTGGCGAAGATACCCCATTTTTCAGGCTTCGGACCCTGTGGCAAAGAGACCCCATTTTTCAGGCTTGGGACCCTGTGGCAAAGAGACCTCATTTTTCAGGGTTCGGAACCTGTGGCGTAGACAACCCATTTTTCAGGTTTGGGATCCTGTGCCAAAGAGACCCCATATGTGAGGCTTGGGATCCTGTGCCAAAGAAACCCCATATGTGAGGCTTGGGATCCTGTGCCAAAGAAACCCCATTTTTTACCCGTGGCTGTTATTGCATGGCTATCGGGCGTGGCCTCAAGGCGATGAGGTTACCGGTTCTTTGAGAACTGGTAGTGGCACAGCCACCATGGACCAATGCAATATTAATTTTATGTTGTAAGTTAGAAAATGTATCTTTTAGCCTTTAACAAGGTAAGCTTACAGCACTACTTCAGGCTTGGGACCCTGTAGCAAAGAGACCTAATTTTTCAGGGTTCGGAACCTGTGGCAAAGATACCCCATTTTTCAGGCTTCGGACCCTGTGGTAAAGAGACAACCCATTTTTCAGGCTTGGGACCTTGTGTCAAAGAGACCCCATTTTTCAGGCTTCGGACCCTGTAGCGAAGAGAACCCATTTTTCAGGGTTCGGACCCTGTGGCGTAGACAACCCATTTTCAGGTTTGGGATCCTGTGCCAAAGAGACCCCATTTTTAAGGCTTGGGATCCTGTGCCAAAGAAACCCCATTTTTCAGGCTTGGGATCCTGTGCCAAAGAAACCCCATATGTGAGGCTTGGGATCCTGTGCCAAAGAAACCCCATTTTTTACCCGTGGCTGTTATTGCATGGCTATCGGGCGTGGCCTCAAGGCGATGAGGTTACCGGTTCTTTGAGAACTGGTAGTGGCACAGCCACCATGGACCAACGCAATATTAATTTTATGTTGTAAGTTAGAAAATGTATCTTTTAGCCTTTAACAAGGTAAGCTTACAGCACTACTTCAGGCTTGGGATCCTGTAGCAAAGAAACCCCATTTTTCAGGCTTCGGAACCTGTGGCGAAGATACCCCATTTTTCAGGCTTCGGACCCTGTGGCAAAGAGACCCCATTTTTCAGGCTTGGGACCCTGTGGCAAAGAGACCTCATTTTTCAGGGTTCGGAACCTGTGGCAAAGATACCCCATTTTTCAGGCTTCGGACCCTGTGGCAAAGATACAACCCATTTTTCAGGCTTGGTACCCTGTGGCAAAGAGACCCCAATTTTCAGGCTTGGGATCCTGTGGCAAAGAGACTCCATTTTTCAGGGTTCGGACCTTGTAGCGAAGAGACCCCATTTTTCAGGGTTTGGACCCTGTGGCGAAAACAACCCATTTTTCAGGCTTGGGATCCTGTGCCAAAGAGAGCCCATATTCCAGGCTTGGGATCCTGTGCTAAAGAAACCCCATTTTTCAGGCTTGGGATCCTGTGCCAAAGAAACCCCATATGTCAGGCTTGGAATCCTGTGCCAAAGAAACCCCATTTTTTACCCGTGGCTGTTATTGCATGGCTATCGGACGTGGCCTCAAGGCGATGAGGTTACCGGTTCTTTGAGAACTGGTAGTGGCACAGCCACCATGGACCAACGCAATATTAATTTTATGTTGTAAGTTAGAAAATGTATCTTTTAGCCTTTAACAAGGTAAGCTTACAGCACTACTTCAGGCTTGGGATCCTGTAGCAAAGAAACCCCATTTTTCAAGCTTCAGAACCTGTGGCGAAGATACCCCATTTTTCAGGCTTCGGACCCTGTGGCAAAGAGACCCCATTTTTCAGGCTTGGGACCCTGTAGCAAAGAGACCTAATTTTTCAGGGTTCGGAACCTGTGGCAAAGATACCCCATTTTTCAGGCTTCGGACCCTGTGGTAAAGAGACAACCCATTTTTCAGGCTTGGGACCCTGTGGCAAAGAGACAACCCATTTTTCAGGCTTGGGACCTTGTGGCAAAGAGACCCCATTTTTCAGGCTTCGGACCCTGTAGCGAATAGACCCCATTTTTCAGGCTTCGGACCCTGTAGCGAAGAGACCCCATTTGTCAGGGTTCGGACCCTGTGGCGTAGACAACCCATTTTTCAGGCTTGGGATCCTGTGCCAAAGAGACCCCATTTTTCAGGCTTGGGATCCTGTGCCAAAGAAACCCCATTTTTCAGGCTTGGGATCCTGTGCCAAAGAAACCCCATATGTCAGGCTTGGGATCCTGTGCCAAAGAAACCCCATTTTTTACCCGTGGCTGTTATTGCATGGCTATCGGGTGTGGCCTCAAGGCGATGAGGTTACCGGTTCTTTGAGAACTGGTAGTGGCACAGCCACCATGGACCAACGCAATATTAATTTTATGTTGTAAGTTAGAAAATGTATCTTTTAGCCTTTAACAAGGTAAGCTTAAAGCACTACTTCAGGCATGGGATCCTGTAGCAAAGAAACCCCATTTTTCAGGCTTCGGAACCTGTGGCGAAGATACCCCATTTTTCAGGCTTCGGACCCTGTGGCAAAGAGACCCCATTTTTCAGGCTTGGGACCCTGTAGCAAAGAGACCTAATTTTTCAGGGTTCGGAACCTGTGGCAACGATACCCCATTTTTCAGGCTTCGGACCCTGTGGTAAAGAGACAACCCATTTTTCAGGCTTGGGACCCTGTGGCAAAGAGACAACCCATTTTTCAGGCTTGGGACCTTGTGGCAAAGAGACTCCATTTTTCAGGCTTCGGACCCTGTAGCGAAGAGACCCCATTTTTCAGGGTTCGGACCCTGTGGCGTAGACAACCCATTTTTCAGGTTTGGGATCCTGTGCCAAAGAGACCCCATTTTTCAGGCTTGGGATCCTGTGCCAAAGAAACCCCATTTTTCAGGCTTGGGATCTTGTCCCAAAGAAACCCCATCTGTCAGGCTTGGGATCCTGTGCCAAAGAAACCCCATTTTTTACCCATGGCTGTTATTGCATGGCTATCGGGCGTGGCCTCAAGGCGATGAGGTTACCGGTTCTTTGAGAACTGGTAGTGGCACAGCCACCATGGACCAACGCAATATTAATTTTATGTTGTAAGTTAGAAAATGTATCTTTTAGCCTTTAACAAGGTAAGCTTACAGCACTACTTCAGGCTTGGGATCTTGTAGCAAAGAAACCCCATTTTTCAGGCTTCGGAACCTGTGGCGAAGATACCCCATTTTTCATGCTTCGGACCCTGTGGCAAAGAGACCCCATTTTTCAGGCTTGGGACCCTGTGGCAAAGAGACCTCATTTTTCAGGATTCGGAACCTGTGGCAAAGATACCCCATTTTTCAGGCTTCGGACCCTGTGGCAAAGATACAACCCATTTTCTCAGGCTTGGTACCCTGTGGCAAAGAGACCCCAATTTTCAGGCTTGGGATCCTGTGGCAAAGAGACCCCATTTTTCAGGATTCGGACCCTGTGGCGAAGAGACCCCATTTTTCAGGGTTTGGACCCTGTGGCAAAGATACAACCCATTTTTCAGGCTTGGTACCCTGTGGCAAAGAGACCCCATTTTTCAGGCTTCGGATCCTGTGCCAAAGAGACCCCATTTTCCAGGCTTCGGATCCTGTGCCAAAGAAACCCCATTTTTCAGGCTTGGGATCCTGTGCCAAAGAAACCCCATATGTCAGGCTTGGGATCCTGTGCCAAAGAAACACCATTTTTTAACCGTGGCTGTTATTGCATGGCTATCGGGCGTGGCCTCAAGGCGATGAGGTTACCGGTTCTTTGAGAACTGGTAGTGGCACAGCCACCATGGACCAACGCAATATTAATTTTATGTTGTACTGTAAGTTAGAAAATGTATATTTTAGCCTTTAACAAGGTAAGCTTACAGCACTACTTCAGGCTTGGGATCCTGTAGCAAAGAAACCCCATTTTTCAGGCTTTGGAACCTGTGGCGAAGATACCCCATTTTTCAGGCTTCGGACCCTGTGGCAAAGAGACCCCATTTTTCAGGCTTGGGACCCTGTGGCAAAGAGACCTCATTTTTCAGGGTTTGGAACCTGTGGCGTAGACAACCCATTTTTCAGGTTTGGGATCCTGTGCCAAAGAGACCCCATATGTGAGGCTTGGGATCCTGTGCCAAAGAAACCCCATATGTGAGGCTTGGGATCCTGTGCCAAAGAAACCCCATTTTTTACCCGTGGCTGTTATTGCATGGCTATCGGGCGTGGCCTCAAGGCGATGAGGTTACCGGTTCTTTGAGAACTGGTAGTGGCACAGCCACCATGGACCAATGCAATATTAATTTTATGTTGTAAGTTAGAAAATGTATCTTTTAGCCTTTAACAAGGTAAGCTTACAGCACTACTTCAGGCTTGGGATCCTGTAGCAAAGAAACCCAATTTTTCAGGCTTCGGAACCTGTGGCGAAGATACCCCATTTTTCAGGCTTCGGACCCTGTGGAAAAGAGACCCCATTTTTCAGGCTTGGGACCCTGTGGCAAAGAGACCTAATTTTTTTAGGGTTCGGAACCTGTGGCAAAGATACCCCATTTTTCAGGCTTCGGACCCTGTGGCAAAGATACAACCCATTTTTCAGGCTTGGTACCCTGTGGCAAAGAGACCCCAATTTTCAGGCTTGGGATCCTGTGGCAAAGAGACCCCATTTTTCAGGGTTCGGACCCTGTAGCGATGAGACCCCATTTTTCAGGGTTTGGACCCTGTGGCGAAGACAACCCATTTTCCAGGCTTGGGATCCTGTGCCAAAGAAACCCCATTTTTCAGGCTAGGGATCCTGTGCCAAAGAAACCCCATTTTTCAGGCTTGGGATCCTGTGCCAAAGAAACCCCATATGTCAGGCTTGGGATCCTGTGCCAAAGAAACCCCATTTTTTACCCGTGGCTGTTATTGCATGGCTATCGGGCGTGGCCTCAAGGCGATGAGGTTACCGGTTCTTTGAGAACTTGTAGTGGCACAGCCACCATGGACCAACGCAATATTAATTTTATGTTGTAAGTTAGAAAATGTATCTTTTAGCCTTTAACAAGGTAAGCTTACAGCACTACTTCAGGCTTGGGATCCTGTAGCAAAGAAACCCCATTTTTCAGGCTTCGGAACCTGTGGCGAAGATACCCCATTTTTCAGGCTTCGGACCCTGTGGCAAAGATACCCCATTTTTCAGGCTTCGGACCCTGTGGCAAAGAGACCCCATTTTTCAGGCTTGGGATCCTGTGCCAAAGAGACCCCATTTTCCAGGCTTGGGATCCTGTGCCAAAGAAACCCCATTTTTCAGGCTTGGGATCCTGTGCCAAAGAAACCCCATATGTCAGGCTTGGGAACCTGTGCCAAAGAAACCCCATTTTTTACCCGTGGCTGTTATTGCATGGCTATCGGGCGTGGCCTCAAAGCGATGAGGTTACCGGTTCTTTGAGAACTGGTAGTGGCACAGCCACCATGGACCAACGCAATATTAATTTTATGTTGTAAGTTAGAAAATGTATCTTTTAGCCTTTAACAAGGTAAGCTTACAGCACTACTTCAGGCTTGGGATCCTGTAGCAAAGAAACACCATTTTTCAGGCTTCGGAACCTGTGGCGAAGATACCCCATTTTTCAGGCTTCGGACCCTGTGGCAAAGAGACCCCTTTTTTTAGGCTTGGGACCCTGTAGCAAAGAGACCTAATTTTTCAGGGTTCGGAACCTGTGGCAAAGATACCCCATTTTTCAGGCTTCGGACCCTGTGGTAAAGAGACAACCCATTTTTCAGGCTTGGGACCCTGTGGCAAAGAGACAACCCATTTTTCAGGCTTGGGACCTTGTGGCAAAGAGACCCCATTTTTCAGGCTTCGGACCCTGTAGCGAAGAGACCCCATTTTTCAGGGTTCAGACCCTGTAGCGTAGACAACCCATTTTTCAGGCTTGGGATCCTGTGCCAAAGAGACCCAATTTTTCAGGCTTGGGATCCTGTGCCAAAGAAACCCCATTTTTCAGGCTTGGGATCCTGTGCCAAAGAAACCCCATATGTCAGGCTTGGAATCCTGTGCCAAAGAAACCCCATTTGTTACCCGTGGCTGTTATTGCATGGCTATCGGGCGAGGCCTCAAGGCGATGAGGTTACCGGTTCTTTGAGAACTGGTAGTGGCACAGCCACCATGGACCAATGCAATATTAATTTTATGTTGTAAGTTAGAAAATTTATCTTTTAGCCTTTAACAAGGTAAGCTTACAGCACTACTTCAGGCTTGGGATCCTGTAGCAAAGAAACCCCATTTTTCAGGCTTCGGAACCTGTGGCGAAGATACCCCATTTTTCAGGCTTCGGACCCTGTGGCAAAGAGACCCCATTTTTTAGGCTTGGGACCCTGTAGCAAAGAGACCTAATTTTTCAGGGTTCGGAACCTGTGGCAAAGATACCCCATTTTTCAGGCTTCGGACCCTGTGGTAAAGAGACAACCCATTTTTCAGGCTTGGGACCCTGTGGCAAAGAGACCCCATTTTTCAGGCTTGGGATCCTGTGCCAAAGAGACCCCATTTTTCAGGCTTGGGATCCTGTGCCAAAGAAACCCCATTTTTCAGGCTTTGGATCCTGTGCCAAAGAAACCCCATATGTCAGGCTTGGGATCCTGTGCCAAAGAAACCCCATATGTCAGGCCTGGAATCCTGTGCCAAAGAAACCCCATTTTTTACCCGTGGCTGTTATTGCATGGCTATCGGGCGTGGCCTCAAGGTGATGAGGTTACCGGTTCTTTGAGAACTGGTAGTGGCACAGCCACCATGGACCAACGCAATATTAATTTTATGTTGTAAGTTAGAAAATGTATCTTTTAGCCTTTAACAAGGTAAGCTTACAGCACTACTTCAGGCTTGGGATCCTGTAGCAAATAAACCCCATTTTTCAGGCTTCGGAACCTGTGGCGTAGATACCCCATTTTTCAGGCTTCGGACCCTGTGGCAAAGAGACCCCATTTTTCAGGCTTGGGACCCTGTGGCAAAGAGACCTCATTTTTCAGGGTTCGGAACCTGTGGCAAAGATACCCCATTTTTCAGGCTTCGGACCCTGTAGCAAAGATACAACCCATTTTTCAGGCTTGGTACCCTGTGGCAAAGAGACCCCAATTTTCAGGCTTGGGATCCTGTGGCAAAGAGACCCCATTTTTCAGGGTTCGGACCCTGTAGCGAAGAGACCCCATTTTTCAGGGTTTGGACCCTGTGGCGAAGACAACCCATTTTTCAGGCTTGGGATCCTGTGCCAAAGAGACCCCATTTTCCAGACTTGGGATCCTGTGCCAAAGAAACCCCATTTTTCAGGCTTGGGATCCTGTGCAAAGAAACCCCATATGTCAGGCTTGGGATCCTGTGCCAAAGAAACCCCATTTTTTACCCGCGCCTGTTATTGCATGGCTATCGGGCGTGGCCTCAAGGCAATGAGGTTACCGGTTCTTTGAGAACTGGTAGTGGCACAGCCACCATGGACCAACGCAATATTAATTTTATGTTGTAAGTTAGAAAATTTATCTTTTAGCCTTTAACAAGGTAAGCTTACAGCACTACTTCAGGCTTGGGATCCTGTAGCAAAGAAACCCCATTTTTCAGGCTTCGTAACCTGTGGCAAAGATACCCCATTTTTCAGGCTTCGGACCCTGTGGCAAAGAGACCCCATTTGTCAGGCTTGGGACCCGGTAGCAAAGAGACCTAATTTTTCAGGGTTCGGAACCTGTGGCAAAGATACCCCATTTTTCAGGCTTCGGACCCTGTGGTAAAGAGACAACCCATTTTTCAGGCTTGGGACCCTGTGGCAAAGAGACAACCCATTTTTAAGGCTTGGGACCTTGTGACAAAGAGACCCCATTTTTCAGGCTTCGGACCCTGTAGCGAAGAGACCCCATTTTTCAGGGTTCGGACCCTGTGGCGTAGACAAACCATTTTTCAGGCTTGGGATCCTGTTCCAAAGAGACCCCATTTTTCAGGCTTGGGATCCTGTGCCAAAGAAACCCCATTTTTCAGGCTTGGGATCCTGTGCCAAAGAAACCCCATATGTCAGGCTTGGAATCCTGTGCCAAAGAAACCCCATGTGTTACCCGTGGCTGTTATTGCATGGCTATCGGGCGTGGCCTCAAGGCGATGAGGTTACCGGTTCTTTGAGAACTGGTAGTGGCACAGCCACCATGGACCAATGCAATATTAATTTTATGTTGTAAGTTAGAAAATGTATCTTTTAGCCTTTAACAAGGTAAGCTTACAGCACTACTTCAGGCTTGGGATCCTGTAGCAAAGAAACCCAATTTTTCAGGCTTCGGAACCTGTGGCGAAGATACCCCATTTTTCAGGCTTCGGACCCTGTGGAAAAGAGACCCCATTTTTCAGGCTTGGGACCCTGTGGCAAAGAGACCTCATTTTTCAGGGTTCGGAACCTGTGGCAAAGATACCCCATTTTTCAGGCTTCGGACCCTGTGGCAAAGATACAACCCATTTTTCAGGCTTGGTACCCTGTGGCAAAGAGACCCCAATTTTCAGGCTTGGGATCCTGTGGCAAAGAGACCCCATTTTTCAGGGTTCGGACCCTGTAGCGAAGAGACCCCATTTTCAGGGTTTGGACCCTGTGGCGAAGACAACCCATTTTCCAGGCTTGGGATCCTGTGCCAAAGAAACCCAATTTTTCAGGCTTGGGATCCTGTGCCAAAGAAACCCCATTTTTTAGGCTTGGGATCCTGTGCCAAAGAAACCCCATATGTCAGGCTTGGGATCCTGTGCCAAAGAAACCCCATTTTTTACCCGTGGCTGTTATTGTATGGCTATCGGGCGTGGCCTCAAGGCGATGAGGTTACCGGTTCTTTGAGAACTGGTAGTGGCACAGCCACCATGGACCAACGCAATATTAATTTTATGTTGTAAGTTAGAAAATGTATCTTTTAGCCTTTAACAAGGTAAGCTTACAGCACTACTTCAGGCTTGGGATCCTGTAGCAAAGAAACCCCATTTTTCAGGCTTTGGAACCTGTGGCGAAGATACCTCATTTTTCAGGCTTCGGACCCTGTGGCAAAGATACCCCATTTTTCAGGCTTCGGACCCATGGTAAAGAGACAACCCATTTTTCAGGTTTGGGACCCTGTGGCAAAGAGACAACCCATTTTTCAGGCTTGGGACCTTGTGGCAAAGAGACCCCATTTTTCAGGCTTTGGACCCTGTAGCGAAGAGACCCCTTTTTTCAGGGTTCGGACCCTGTGGCGTAGACAACCCATTTTTCAGGCTTGGGATCCTGTGCCAAAGAGACCCCATTTTTCAGGCTTGGGATCCTGTGCCAAAGAAACCCCATTTTTCAGGCTTGGGATCCTGTGCCAAAGAAACCCCATATGTCAGGCTTGGGATCCTGTGCCAAAGAAACCCCATTTTTTACCCGTGGCTGTTATTGCAAGGCTATCGGGCGTGGCCTCAAGGCGATGAGGTTACCGGTTCTTTGAGAACTGGTAGTGGCACAGCCACCATGGACCAACGCAATATTAATTTTATGTTGTAAGTTAGAAAATGTATCTTTTAGCCTTTAACAAGGTAAGCTTACAGTGCTACTTCAGGCTTGGGATCCTGTAGCAAAGAAACCCCATTTTTCAGGCTTCGGAACCTGTGGCGAAGATACCCCATTTTTCATGCTTCGGACCCTGTGGCAAAGAGACCCCATTTTTTAGGCTTGGGACCCTGTAGCAAAGAGACCTAATTTTTCAGGGTTCGGAACCTGTGGCAAAGATACCCCAATTTTCAGGCTTCGGACCCTGTGGTAAAGAGACAACCCATTTTTCAGGCTTGGGACCCTGTGGCAAAGAGACAACCCATTTTTAAGGCTTGGGACCTTGTGGCAAAGAGACCCCATTTTTCAGGCTTCGGACCCTGTAGCGAAGAGACCCCATTTTTCAGGGTTCAGACCCTGTGGCGTAGACAACCCATTTTTCAGGCTTGGGATCCTGTGCCAAAGAGACCCCATTTTTCAGGCTTGGGATCCTGTGCCAAAGAAACCCCATTTTATTAGGCTTGGGATCCTGTGCCAAAGAAACCCCATTTTTTACCCGTGGCTGTTATTGCATGGCTATCGGGCGTGGCCTCAAGGCGATGAGGTTACCGGTTCTTTGAGAACTGGTAGTGGCACAGCCACCATGGACCAACGCAATATTAATTTTATGTTGTAAGTTAGAAAATGTATCTTTTAGCCTTTAACAAGGTAAGCTTACAGCACTGTGATAAGCGGAATTTAACCAGAAAAATATGCGCTAATCGGAACAATAAGTAATAAAATTGTTGTTACTTCCCTTATAAGACCACTTTCGTAGCTTCTCACATGAAATTCCAATATCAAGGATCCATATGTGGAAGGAAGATTAAAATATATGGTGTAGTATGTTCATAATAAAACGAATTTATTAATAAAATGCTGGTATACAGTTGCTGCAAGCAAAGGTGGTAGGTGTATAATTACCAAAGCATAAAGGTAAATGCACAGTAATACAATGTAAAAAACTTCCAGATGCTGAAATCAAGTGAAGGTGGAGGTTTACCAGATTCAGATGAAGTAATTGCATTCAAGATGTTACCCTTGATGAAGGGAGAGATCCCGAAACGCGTCGGCACTGTATGACAGACTAACCACTGAAGGAGGAAGCATTTGCCAGACGGATTGAGGATTGCTGGAGAATTTGGTTCCGGAGCCGATATCTCCCCCTGGGTAACATCTTGAATGCAATTACTTCATCTGAATCTGGTAAACCTCCACCTTCACTTGATTTCAGCATCTGGAAGTTTTTTACATTGTATTACTGTGCATTTACCTTTATGCTTTGGTAATTATACACCTACCACCTTTGCTTGCAGCAACTGTATACCAGCATTTTATTAATAAATTCGTTTTATTATGAACATACTACACCATATATTTTAATCTTCCTTCCACATATGGATCCTTGATATTGGAATTTCATGTGAGAAGCTACGAAAGTGGTCTTATAAGGGAAGTAACAACAATTTTATTACTTATTGTTCCGATTAGCGCATATTTTTCTTGTTAAATTCCGCTTATCACAATTCTATTTGGGGACTGGGGTTTTCCCCTTTTACCAGTTAATTGCAGCATATATCGGTTGGCGCCACGACTCTTCTCTATTCTCTACATCTGTAAGCTTACAGCACTACTTCAGGCTTGGGATCCTGTAGCAAAGAAACCCTATTTTTCAGGCTTCGGAACCTGTGGCGAAGATACCCCATTTTTCAGGCTTCGGACCCTGTGGCAAAGAGACCCCATTTTTCAGGCTTGGGACCCTGTGACAAAGAGACCTAATTTTTCAGGGTTCGGAACCTGTGGCAAAGATACCCCATTTTTCAGGCTTCGGACCCTGTGGCAAAGATACAACCCATTTTTCAGGCTTGGTACCCTGTGGCAAAGAGACCCAAATTTTCAGGCTTGGGATCCTGTGGCAAAGAGACCCCATTTTTCAGGGTTCGGACCCTGTAGCGAAGAGACCCCATTTTTCAGGGTTCGGACCCTGTAGCGAAGAGACACCATTTTTCAGGGTTTGGACCCTGTGGCGAAGACAACCCATTTTTCAGGCTTGGGATCCTGTGCCAAAGAGACCCCATTTTTCAGGCTTCGGACCCTGTGGCAAAGAGACCCCATTTTTCAGGCTTGGGACCCTGTGGCAAAGAGACCTCATTTTTCAGGGTTCGGAACCTGTGGCAAAGATACCCAATTTTTCAGGCTTCGGACCCTGTGGCAAAGATACAACCCATTTTTCAGGCTTGGGATCCTGTGCCAAAGAGACCCCATTTTTCAGGCTTGGGATCCTGTGCCAAAGAAACCCCATTTTTCAGGCTTGGGATCCTGTGCCAAAGAAACCCCATATGTCAGGCTTGGAATCCTGTGCCAAAGAAACCCCATTTTTTACCCGTGGCTGTTATTGCATGGCTATCGGGCGTGGCCTCAAGGCGATGAGGTTATCGGTTCTTAGAGAACTTGTAGTGGCACAGCCACCATGGACCAACGCAATATTAATTTTATGTTGTAAGTTAGAAAATGTATCTTTTAGCCTTTAACAAGGTAAGCTTACAGCACTACTTCAGGCTTGGGATCCTGTAGCAAAGAAACCCTATTTTTCAGGCTTCGGAACCTGTGGCGAAGATACCCCATTTTTCAGGCTTCGGACCCTGTGGCAAAGAGACCCAATTTTTCAGGCTTGGGACCCTGTGACAAAGAGACCTCATTTTTCAGGGTTCGGAACCTGTGGCAAAGATACCCCATTTTTCAGGCTTCGGACCCTGTGGCAAAGATACAACCCATTTTTCAGGCTTGGTACCCTGTGGCAAAGAGACCCCAATTTTCAGGCTTGGGATCCTGTGGCAAAGAGACCCCATTTTTCAGGGTTAGGACCCTGTAGCGAAGAGACCCCATTTTTCAGGGTTCGGACCCTGTAGCGAAGAGACCCCATTTATCAGGGTTTGGACCCTGTGGCGAAGACAACCCATTTTTCAGGCTTGGGATCCTGTGCCAAAGAGACCCCATTTTCCAGGCTTGGGATCCTGTGCCAAAGAAACCCCATTTTTTAGGCTTGGGATCCTGTGCCAAAGAAACCCCATATGTCAGGCTTGGGATCCTGTGCCAAAGAAACCCCATTTTTTACCCGTGGCTGTTATTGCATGGCTATCGGGCGTGGCCTCAAGGCGATGAGGTTACCGGTTCTTTGAGAACTGGTAGTGGCACAGCCACCATGGACCAACGCAATATTAATTTTATGTTGTAAGTTAGAAAATGTATCTTTTAGCCTTTAACAAGGTAAGCTTACAGCACTACTTCAGGCTTGGGATCCTGTAGCAAAGAAACCCCATTTTTCAGGCTTCGTAACCTGTGGCGAAGATACCCCATTTTTCAGGCTTCGGACCCTGTGGCAAAGAGACCCCATTTGTCAGGCTTGGGACCCGGTAGCAAAGAGACCTAATTTTTCAGGGTTCGGAACCTGTGGCAAAGATACCCCATTTTTCAGGCTTCGGACCCTGTGGTAAAGAGACAACCCATTTTTCAGGCTTGGGACCCTGTGGCAAAGAGACAACCCATTTTTATGGCTTGGGACCTTGTGACAAAGAGACCCCATTTTTCAGGCTTCGGACCCTGTAGCGAAGAGACCCCATTTTTCAGGGTTCGGACCCTGTGGCGTAGACAAACCATTTTTCAGGCTTGGGATCCTGTTCCAAAGAGACCCCATTTTTCAGGCTTGGGATCCTGTGCCAAAGAAACCCCATTTTTCAGGCTTGGGATCCTGTGCCAAAGAAACCCCATATGTCAGGCTTGGAATCCTGTGCCAAAGAAACCCCATGTGTTACCCGTGGCTGTTATTGCATGGCTATCGGGCGTGGCCTCAAGGCGATGAGGTTACCGGTTCTTTGAGAACTGGTAGTGGCACAGCCACCATGGACCAATGCAATATTAATTTTATGTTGTAAGTTAGAAAATGTATCTTTTAGCCTTTAACAAGGTAAGCTTACAGCACTACTTCAGGCTTGGGATCCTGTAGCAAAGAAACCCAATTTTTCAGGCTTCGGAACCTGTGGCGAAGATACCCCATTTTTCAGGCTTCGGACCCTGTGGAAAAGAGACCCCATTTTTCAGGCTTGGGACCCTGTGGCAAAGAGACCTCATTTTTCAGGGTTCGGAACCTGTGGCAAAGATACCCCATTTTTCAGGCTTCGGACCCTGTGGCAAAGATACAACCCATTTTTCAGGCTTGGTACCCTGTGGCAAAGAGACCCCAATTTTCAGGCTTGGGATCCTGTGGCAAAGAGACCCCATTTTTCAGGGTTCGGACCCTGTAGCGAAGAGACCCCATTTTCAGGGTTTGGACCCTGTGGCGAAGACAACCCATTTTCCAGGCTTGGGATCCTGTGCCAAAGAAACCCAATTTTTCAGGCTTGGGATCCTGTGCCAAAGAAACCCCATTTTTCAGGCTTGGGATCCTGTGCCAAAGAAACCCCATATGTCAGGCTTGGGATCCTGTGCCAAAGAAACCCCATTTTTTACCCGTGGCTGTTATTGTATGGCTATCGGGCGTGGCCTCAAGGCGATGAGGTTACCGGTTCTTTGAGAACTGGTAGTGGCACAGCCACCATGGACCAACGCAATATTAATTTTATGTTGTAAGTTAGAAAATGTATCTTTTAGCCTTTAACAAGGTAAGCTTACAGCACTACTTAAGGCTTGGGATCCTGTAGCAAAGAAACCCCATTTTTCAGGCTTTGGAACCTGTGGCGAAGATACCTCATTTTTCAGGCTTCGGACCCTGTGGCAAAGATACCCCATTTTTCAGGCTTCGGACCCATGGTAAAGAGACAACCCATTTTTCAGGTTTGGGACCCTGTGGCAAAGAGACAACCCATTTTTCAGGCTTGGGACCTTGTGGCAAAGAGACCCCATTTTTCAGGCTTTGGACCCTGTAGCGAAGAGACCCCTTTTTTCAGGGTTCGGACCCTGTGGCGTAGACAACCCATTTTTCAGGCTTGGGATCCTGTGCCAAAGAGACCCCATTTTTCAGGCTTGGGATCCTGTGCCAAAGAAACCCCATTTTTCAGGCTTGGGATCCTGTGCCAAAGAAACCCCATATGTCAGGCTTGGGATCCTGTGCCAAAGAAACCCCATTTTTTACCCGTGGCTGTTATTGCAAGGCTATCGGGCGTGGCCTCAAGGCGATGAGGTTACCGGTTCTTTGAGAACTGGTAGTGGCACAGCCACCATGGACCAACGCAATATTAATTTTATGTTGTAAGTTAGAAAATGTATCTTTTAGCCTTTAACAAGGTAAGCTTACAGCGCTACTTCAGGCTTGGGATCCTGTAGCAAAGAAACCCCATTTTTCAGGCTTCGGAACCTGTGGCGAAGATACCCCATTTTTCATGCTTCGGACCCTGTGGCAAAGAGACCCCATTTTTTAGGCTTGGGACCCTGTAGCAAAGAGACCTAATTTTTCAGGGTTCGGAACCTGTGGCAAAGATACCCCAATTTTCAGGCTTCGGACCCTGTGGTAAAGAGACAACCCATTTTTCAGGCTTGGGACCCTGTGGCAAAGAGACAACCCATTTTTAAGGCTTGGGACCTTGTGGCAAAGAGACCCCATTTTTCAGGCTTCGGACCCTGTAGCGAAGAGACCCCATTTTTCAGGGTTCAGACCCTGTGGCGTAGACAACCCATTTTTCAGGCTTGGGATCCTGTGCCAAAGAGACCCCATTTTTCAGGCTTGGGATCCTGTGCCAAAGAAACCCCATTTTATTAGGCTTGGGATCCTGTGCCAAAGAAACCCCATTTTATTAGGCTTGGGATCCTGTGCCAAAGAAACCCCATATGTCAGGCTTGGAATCCTGTGCCAAAGAAACCCCATTTTTTACCCGTGGCTGTTATTGCATGGCTATCGGGCGTGGCCTCAAGGCGATGAGGTTACCGGTTCTTAGAGAACTTGTAGTGGCACAGCCACCATGGACCAACGCAATATTAATTTTATGTTGTAAGTTAGAAAATGTATCTTTTAGCCTTTAACAAGGTAAGCTTACAGCACTACTTCAGGCTTGGGATCCTGTAGCAAAGAAACCCTATTTTTCAGGCTTCGGAACCTTTGGCGAAGATACCCCATTTTTCAGGCTTCGGACCCTGTGGCAAAGAGACCCAATTTTTCAGGCTTGGGACCCTGTGACAAAGAGACCTCATTTTTCAGGGTTCGGAACCTGTGGCAAAGATACCCCATTTTTCAGGCTTCGGACCCTGTGGCAAAGATACAACCCATTTTTCAGGCTTGGTACCCTGTGGCAAAGAGACCCCAATTTTCAGGCTTGGGATCCTGTGGCAAAGAGACCCCATTTTTCAGGGTTAGGACCCTGTAGCGAAGAGACCCCATTTTTCAGGGTTCGGACCCTGTAGCGAAGAGACCCCATTTATCAGGGTTTGGACCCTGTGGCGAAGACAACCCATTTTTCAGGCTTGGGATCCTGTGCCAAAGAGACCCCATTTTCCAGGCTTGGGATCCTGTGCCAAAGAAACCCCATTTTTTAGGCTTGGGATCCTGTGCCAAAGAAACCCCATATGTCAGGCTTGGGATCCTGTGCCAAAGAAACCCCATTTTTTACCCGTGGCTGTTATTGCATGGCTATCGGGCGTGGCCTCAAGGCGATGAGGTTACCGGTTCTTTGAGAACTGGTAGTGGCACAGCCACCATGGACCAACGCAATATTAATTTTATGTTGTAAGTTAGAAAATGTATCTTTTAGCCTTTAACAAGGTAAGCTTACAGCACTACTTCAGGCTTGGGATCCTGTAGCAAAGAAACCCCATTTTTCAGGCTTCGGAACCTGTGGCGAAGATACCCCATTTTTCAGGCTTCGGACCCTGTGGCAAAGAGACCCCATTTTTCAGGCTTGGGATCCTGTGCCAAAGAGACCCCATTTTCCAGGCTTGGGATCCTGTGCCAAAGAAACCCCATTTTTCAGGCTTGGGATCCTGTGCCAAAGAAACCCCATATGTCAGGCTTGGGATCCTGTGCCAAAGAAACCCCATTTTTTACCCGTGGCTGTTATTGCATGGCTATCGGGTGTGTCCTCAAGGCAATGAGGTTACCGGTTCTTTGAGAACTGGTAGTGGCACAGCCACCATGGACCAACGCAATATTAATTTTATGTTGTAAGTTAGAAAATGTATCTTTTAGCCTTTAACAAGGTAAGCTTACAGCACTACTTCAGGCTAGGGATCCTGTAGCAAAGAAACCCCATTTTTCAGGCTTCGGAACCTGTGGCGAAGATACCCCATTTTTCAGGCTTCGGACCCTGTGGCAAAGAGACCCCATTTTTCAGGCTTGGGACCCTGTAGCAAAGAGACCTAATTTTT
Source organism: Pseudophryne corroboree (assembly GCF_028390025.1). Classification (NCBI taxonomy): domain Eukaryota; kingdom Metazoa; phylum Chordata; class Amphibia; order Anura; family Myobatrachidae; genus Pseudophryne; species Pseudophryne corroboree. The sequence goes on along the minus strand of NC_086448.1, from coordinate 155,650,135 downwards.
CAGGGTTCGGAACCTGTGGCACAGATACCCCATTTTTCAGGCTTCGGACCCTGTGGTAAAGAGACAACCCATTTTTCAGGCTTGGGACCCTGTGGCAAAGAGACAATCAATTTTTAAGGCTTGGGACCTTGTGGCAAAGAGACCCCATTTTTCAGGCTTCGGACCCTGTAGCGAAGAGACCCCATTTTTCAGGGTTCGGACCCTGTGGCATAGACAACCCATTTTTCAGGCTTGGGATCCTGTGCCAAAGAGACCCCATTTTTTTAGGCTTGGGATCCTGTGCCAAAGAAACCCCATTTTTCAGGCTTGGGATCATGTGCCAAAGAAACCCCATATGTCAGGCTTGGGATCCTGTGCCAAAGAAACCCCATTTTTTACCCGTGGCTGTTATTGCATGGCTATCGGGCGTGACCTCAAGGCGATGAGGTTACCGGTTCTTTGAGAACTGGTAGTGGCACAGCCACCATGGACCAACGCAATATTAATTTTATGTTGTAAGTTAGAAAATGTATCTTTTAGCCTTTAACAAGGTAAGCTTACAGCACTACTTCAGGCTTGGGATCCTGTAGCAAAGAAACCCCATTTTTCAGGCTTCGGAACCTGTGGCGAAGATACCCCATTTTTCAGGCTTCGGACCCTGTGGCAAAGAGACCCCATTTTTCAGGCTTGGGACCCTGTGACAAAGAGACCTCATTTTTCAGGGTTCGGAACCTGTGGCAAAGATACCCAATTTTTCAGGCTTTGGACCCTGTGGCAAAGATACAACCCATTTTTCAGGCTTGGTACCCTGTGGCAAAGAGACCCCAATTTTCAGGCTTGGGATCCTGTTGCAAAGAGACCCCATTTTTCAGGGTTCGGACCCTGTAGCGAAGAGACCCCATTTTTCAGGGTTTGGACCCTGTGGCGAAGACAACCCATTTTCCAGGCTTGGGATCCTGTGCCAAAGAAACCCCATTTTTCAGGCTTGGGATCCTGTGCCAAAGAAACCCCATATGTCAGGCTTGGGATCCTGTGCCAAAGAAACCCCATTTTTTTACCCGTGGCTGTTATTGCATGGCTATCGGGCGTGGCCTCAAGGCGATGAGGTTACCGGTTCTTTGAGAACTGGTAGTGGCACAGCCACCATGGACCAACGCAATATTAATTTTATGTTGTAAGTTAGAAAATGTATCTTTTAGCCTTTAACAAGGTAAGCTTACAGCACTACTTCAGGCTTGGGATCCTGTAGCAAAGAAACCCCATTTTTCAGGCTTCGGAACCTGTGGCAAAGAAACCCCATTTTTCAGGCTTCGGAACCTGTGGCGAAGATACCCCATTTTTCAGGCTTCGGACCCTGTGGCAAAGAGACCCCATTTTTCAGGCTTGGGACCCTGTAGCAAAGAGACCTAATTTTTCAGGGTTCGGAAACTGTGGCAAAGATACCCCATTTTTCAGGCTTCGGACCCTGTGGTAAAGAGACAACCCATTTTTCAGGCTTGGGACCCTGTGGCAAAGAGACAACCCATTTTTCAGGCTTGGGACCTTGTGGCAAAGAGACCCCATTTTTCAGGCTTCGGACCCTGTAGCGAAGAGACCCCATTTTTCAGGGTTCGGACCCTGTGGCGTAGACAACTAATTTTTCAGGCTTGGGATCCTGTGCCAAAGAGACCCCATTTTTTTAGGCTTGGGATCCTGTGCCAAAGAAACCCCATTTTTCAGGCTTGGGATCATGTGCCAAAAAAACCCCATATGTCAGGCTTGGGATCCTGTGCCAAAGAAACACCATTTTTTACCCGTGGCTGTTATTGCATGGCTATCGGGCGTGGCCTCAAGGCGATGAGGTTACCGGTTCTTTGAGAACTGGTAGTGGCACAGCCACCATGGACCAACGCAATATTAATTTTATGTTGTAAGTTAGAAAATGTATCTTTTAGCCTTTAACAAGGTAAGCTTACAGCACTACTTCAGGCTTGGGATCCTGTAGCAAAGAAACACCATTTTTCAGGCTTCGGAACCTGTGGCGAAGATACCCCATTTTTCAGGCTTCGGACCCTGTGGCAAAGAGACCCCATTTTTCAGGCTTGGGACTCTGTGACAAAGAGACCTCATTTTTCAGGGTTCGGAACCTGTGGCAAAGATACCCAATTTTTCAGGCTTTGGACCCTGTGGCAAAGATACAACCCATTTTTCAGGCTTGGTACCCTGTGGCAAAGAGACCCCAATTTTCAGGCTTGGGATCCTGTGGCAAAGAGACCCCATTTTTCAGGGTTCGGACCCTGTAGCGAAGAGACCCCATTTTTCAGGGTTTGGACCCTGTGGCGAAGACAACCCATTTTCCAGGCTTGGGATCCTGTGCCAAAGAAACCCCATTTTTCAGGCTTGGGATCCTGTGCCAAAGAAACCCCATATGTCAGGCTTGGGATCCTGTGCCAAAGAAACCCCATTTTTTTTACCCGTGGCTGTTATTGCATGGCTATCGGGCGTTGCCTCAAGGTGATGAGGTTACCAGTTCTTTGAGAACTGGTAGTGGCACAGCCACCATGGACCAACGCAATATTAATTTTATGTTGTAAGTTAGAAAATGTATCTTTTAGCCTTTAACAAGGTAAGCTTACAGCACTACTTCAGGCTTGGGATCCTGTAGCAAAGAAACCCTATTTTTCAGGCTTCGGAACCTGTGGCGAAGATACCCCATTTTTCAGGCTTCGGACCCTGTGGCAAAGAGACCCCTTTTTTTAGGCTTGGGACCCTGTAGCAAAGAGACCTAATTTTTCAGGGTTCGGAACCTGTGGCAAAGATACCCCATTTTTCAGGCTTCGGACCCTGTGGTAAAGAGACAACCCATTTTTCAGGCTTGGGACCCTGTGGCAAAGAGACAACCCATTTTTCAGGCTTGGGACCTTGTGGCAAAGAGACCCCATTTTTCAGGCTTCGGACCCTGTAGCGAAGAGACCCCATTTTTCAGGGTTCGGACCCTGTGGCGTAGACAACCCCTTTTTCAGGCTTGGGATCCTGTGCCAAAGAGACCCCATTTTTCAGGCTTGGGATCCTATGCCAAAGAAACCCCATTTTTCAGGCTTGGGATCCTGTGCCAAAGAAACCCCATATGTCAGGCTTGGGATCCTGTGCCAAAGAAACCCCATTTTTTACCCGTGGCTGTTATTGCAAGGCTATCGGGCGTGGCCTCAAGGCGATGAGGTTACCGGTTCTTTGAGAACTGGTAGTGGCACAGCCACCATGGACCAACGCAATATTAATTTTATGTTGTAAGTTAGAAAATGTATCTTTTAGCCTTTAACAAGGTAAGCTTACAGCACTACTTCAGGCTTGGGATCCTGTAGCAAAGAAACCCCATTTTTCAGGCTTCGGAACCTGTGGCGAAGATACCCCATTTTTCATGCTTCGGACCCTGTGGCAAAGAGACCCCATTTTTTAGGCTTGGGACCCTGTAGCAAAGAGACCTAATTTTTCAGGGTTCGGAACCTGTGGCAAAGATACCCCATTTTTCAGGCTTCGGACCCTGTGGTAAAGAGACAACCCATTTTTCAGGCTTGGGACCCTGTGGCAAAGAGACAACCCATTTTTAAGGCTTGGGACCTTGTGGCAAAGAGACCCCATTTTTCAGGCTTCGGACCCTGTAGCGAAGAGACCCCATTTTTCAGGGTTTGGACCCTGTAGCGAAGACAACCCATTTTCCAGGCTTGGGATCCTGTGCCAAAGAAACCCCATTTTTCAGGCTTGGGATCCTGTGCCAAAGAAACCCCATATGTCAGGCTTGGGATCCTGTGCCAAAGAAACCCCATTTTTTACCCGTGGCTGTTATTGCATGGTTATCGGGCGTGGCCTCAAGGCGATGAGGTTACCGGTTCTTTGAGAACTGGTAGTGGCACAGCCACCATGGACCAACACAATATTAATTTTATGTTGTAAGTTAGAAAATGTATCTTTTAGCCTTTAACAAGGTAAGCTTACAGCACTACTTCAGGCTTGGGATCCTGTAGCAAAGAAACCCCATTTTTCAGGCTTCGGAACCTGTGGCGAAGATACCCCATTTTTCAGGCTTCGGACCCTGTGGCAAAGAGACCCCATTTTTCAGGCTTGGGACCCTGTGACAAAGAGACCTCATTTTTCAGGGTTCGGAACCTGTGGCAAAGATACCCAATTTTTCAGGCTTTGGACCCTGTGGCAAAGATACAACCCATTTTTCAGGCTTGGTACCCTGTGGCAAAGAGACCCCAATTTTCAGGCTTGGGATCCTGTGGCAAAGAGACCCCATTTTTCAGGGTTCGGACCCTGTAGCGAAGAGACCCCATTTTTCAGGGTTTGGACCCTGTGGCGAAGACAACCCATTTTCCAGGCTTGGTATCCTGTGCCAAAGAAACCCCATTTTTCAGGCTTGGGATCCTGTGCCAAAGAAACCCCATATGTCAGGCTTGGGATCCTGTGCCAAAGAAACCCCATTTTTTTTACCCGTGGCTGTTATTGCATGGCTATCGGGCGTTGCCTCAAGGTGATGAGGTTACCAGTTCTTTGAGAACTGGTAGTGGCACAGCCACCATGGACCAACGCAATATTAATTTTATGTTGTAAGTTAGAAAATGTATCTTTTAGCCTTTAACAAGGTAAGCTTACAGCACTACTTCAGGCTTGGGATCCTGTAGCAAAGAAACCCTATTTTTCAGGCTTCGGAACCTGTGGCGAAGATACCCCATTTTTCAGGCTTCGGACCCTGTGGCAAAGAGACCCCTTTTTTTAGGCTTGGGACCCTGTAGCAAAGAGACCTGATTTTTCAGGGTTCGGAACCTGTGGCAAAGATACCCCATTTTTCAGGCTTCGGACCCTGTGGTAAAGAGACAACCCATTTTTCAGGCTTGGGACCCTGTGGCAAAGAGACAACCCATTTTTCAGGCTTGGGACCTTGTGGCAAAGAGACCCCATTTTTCAGGCTTCGGACCCTGTAGCGAAGAGACCCCATTTTTCAGGGTTCGGACCCTGTGGCGTAGACAACCCCTTTTTCAGGCTTGGGATCCTGTGCCAAAGAAACCCCATTTTTCAGGCTTGGGATCCTGTGCCAAAGAAACCCCATATGTCAGGCTTGGGATCCTGTGCCAAAGAAACCCCATTTTTTACCCGTGGCTGTTATTGCATGGCTATCGGGCGTGGCCTCAAGGCGATGAGGTTACCGGTTCTTTGAGAACTGGTAGTGGCACAGCCACCATGGACCAACGCAATATTAATTTTATGTTGTAAGTTAGAAAATGTATCTTTTAGCCTTTAACAAGGTAAACTTACAGCACTACTTCAGGCTTGGGATCCTGTAGCAAAGAAACCCCATTTTTCAGGCTTCGGAACCTGTGGCGAAGATACCCCATTTTTCATGCTTCGGACCCTGTGGCAAAGAGACCCCATTTTTTAGGCTTGGGACCCTGTAGCAAAGAGACCTAATTTTTCAGGGTTCGGAACCTGTGGCAAAGATACCCCATTTTTCAGGCTTCGGACCCTGTGGTAAAGAGACAACCCATTTTTCAGGCTTGGGACCCTGTGGCAAAGAGACAACCCATTTTTAAGGCTTGGGACCTTGTGGCAAAGAGACCCCATTTTTCAGGCTTCGGACCCTGTAGCGAAGAGACCCCATTTTTCAGGGTTTGGACCCTGTAGCGAAGACAACCCATTTTCCAGGCTTGGGATCCTGTGCCAAAGAAACCCCATTTTTCAGGCTTGGGATCCTGTGCCAAAGAAACCCCATATGTCAGGCTTGGGATCCAGTGCCAAAGAAACCCCATTTTTTACCCGTGGCTGTTATTGCATGGTTATTGGGCGTGGCCTCAAGGCGATGAGGTTACCGGTTCTTTGAGAACTGGTAGTGGCACAGCCACCATGGACCAACGCAATATTAATTTTATGTTGTAAGTTAGAAAATGTATCTTTTAGCCTTTAACAAGGTAAGCTTACAGCAATACTTCAGGCTTGGGATCCTGTAGCAAAGAAACCCCATTTTTCATGCTTCGGACCCTGTGGCAAAGAGACCCCATTTTTTAGGCTTGGGACCCTGTAGCAAAGAGACCTAATTTTTCAGGGTTCGGAACCTGTGGCAAAGATACCCCATTTTTCAGGCTTCGGACCCTGTGGTAAAGAGACAACCCATTTTTCAGGCTTGGGACCCTGTGGCAAAGAGACCCCATTTTTCAGGCTTGGGATCCTGTGCCAAAGAGACCCCATTTTTCAGGCTTGGGATCCTGTGCCAAAGAAACCCCATTTTTCAGGCTTGGGATCCTGTGCCAAAGAAACCCCATATGTCAGGCTTGGGATCTTGTGCCAAAGAAACCCCATATGTCAGGCTTGGAATCCTGTGCCAAAGAAACCCCATTTTTTACCCGTGGCTGTTATTGCATGGCTATCGGGCGTGGCCTCAAGGTGATGAGGTTACCGGTTCTTTGAGAACTGGTAGTGGCACAGCCACCATGGACCAATGCAATATTAATTTTATGTTGTAAGTTAGAAAATGTATCTTTTAGCCTTTAACAAGGTAAGCTTACAGCACTACTTCAGGCTTGGGATCCTGTAGCAAAGAAACCCAATTTTTCAGGCTTCGGAACCTGTGGCGAAGATACCCCATTTTTCAGGCTTCGGACCCTGTGGAAAAGAGACCCCATTTTTCTGGCTTGGGACCCTGTGGCAAAGAGACCTCATTTTTCAGGGTTCGGACCCTGTGGCAAAGATACCCCATTTTTCAGGCTTCGGACCCATGGTAAAGAGACAACCCATTTTTCAGGCTTGGGACCCTGTGGCAAAGAGACAACCCATTTTTCAGGCTTGGGACCTTGTGGCAAAGAGACCCCATTTTTCAGGCTTCGGACCCTGTAGCGAAGAGACCCCATTTTTCAGGGTTCGGACCCTGTGGCGTAGACAACCCATTTTTCAGGCTTGGGATCCTGTGCCAAAGAGACCCCATTTTTCAGGCTTGGGATCCTGTGCCAAAGAAACCCCATTTTTCAGGCTTGGGATCCTGTGCCAAAGAAACCCCATATGTCAGGCTTGGGATCCTGTGCCAAAGAAACCCCATTTTTTACCCGTGGCTGTTATTGCAAGGCTATCGGGCGTGGCCTCAAGGCGATGAGGTTACCGGTTCTTTGAGAACTGGTAGTGGCACAGCCACCATGGACCAACGCAATATTAATTTTATGTTGTAAGTTAGAAAATGTATCTTTTAGCCTTTAACAAGGTAAGCTTACAGCGCTACTTCAGGCTTGGGATCCTGTAGCAAAGAAACCCCATTTTTCAGGCTTCGGAACCTGTGGCGAAGATACCCCATTTTTCATGCTTCGGACCCTGTGGCAAAGAGACCCCATTTTTTAGGCTTGGGACCCTGTAGCAAAGAGACCTAATTTTTCAGGGTGCGGAACCTGTGGCAAAGATACCCCAATTTTCAGGCTTCGGACCCTGTGGTAAAGAGACAACCCATTTTTCAGGCTTTGGACCCTGTGGCAAAGAGACAACCCATTTTTAAGGCTTGGGACCTTGTGGCAAAGAGACCCCATTTTTCAGGCTTCGGACCCTGTAGCGATGAGACCCCATTTTTCAGGGTTCAGACCCTGTGGCGTAGACAACCCATTTTTCAGGCTTGGGATCCTGTGCCAAAGAGACCCCATTTTTCAGGCTTGGGATCCTGTGCCAAAGAAACTCCATTTTATTAGGCTTGGGATCCTGTGCCAAAGAAACCCCATTTTATTAGGCTTGGGATCCTGTGCCAAAGAAACCCCATATGTCAGGCTTGGAATCCTGTGCCAAAGAAACCCCATTTTTTACCCGTGGCTGTTATTGCATGGCTATCGGGCGTGGCCTCAAGGCGATGAGGTTACCGGTTCTTTGAGAACTGGTAGTGGCACAGCCACCATGGACCAACGCAATATTAATTTTATGTTGTAAGTTAGAAAATGTATCTTTTAGCCTTTAACAAGGTAAGCTTACAGCACTACTTCAGGCTTGGGATCCTGTAGCAAAGAAACCCTATTTTTCAGGCTTCGGAACCTGTGGCGAAGATACCCCATTTTTCAGGCTTCGGACCCTGTGGCAAAGAGACCCCATTTTTCAGGCTTGGGACCCTGTGACAAAGAGACCTCATTTTTCAGGGTTCGGAACCTGTGGCAAAGATACCCCATTTTTCAGGCTTCGGACCCTGTGGCAAAGATACAACCCATTTTTCAGGCTTGGTACCCTGTGGCAAAGAGACCCCAATTTTCAGGCTTGGGATCCTGTGGCAAAGAGACAACCCATTTTTCAGGGTTCGGACCCTGTAGCGAAGAGACCCCATTTTTCAGGGTTCGGACCCTGTAGCGAAGAGACACCATTTTTCAGGGTTTGGACCCTGTGGCGAAGACAACCCATTTTTCAGGCTTGGGATCCTGTGCCAAAGAGACCCCATTTTTCAGGCTTCGGACCCTGTGGCAAAGAGACCCCATTTTTCAGGCTTGGGACCCTGTGGCAAAGAGACCTCATTTTTCAGGGTTCGGAACCTGTGGCAAAGATACCCAATTTTTCAGGCTTCGGACCCTGTGGCAAAGATACAACCCATTTTTCAGGCTTGGGATCCTGTGCCAAAGAGACCCCATTTTTCAGGCTTGGGATCCTGTGCCAAAGAAACCCCATTTTTCAGGCTTGGGATCCTGTGCCAAAGAAACCCCATATGTCAGGCTTGGAATCCTGTGCCAAAGAAACCCCATTTTTTACCCGTGGCTGTTATTGCATGGCTATCGGGCGTGGCCTCAAGGCGATGAGGTTACCGGTTCTTAGAGAACTTGTAGTGGCACAGCCACCATGGACCAACGCAATATTAATTTTATGTTGTAAGTTAGAAAATGTATCTTTTAGCCTTTAACAAGGTAAGCTTACAGCACTACTTCAGGCTTGGGATCCTGTAGCAAAGAAACCCTATTTTTCAGGCTTCGGAACCTGTGGCGAAGATACCCCATTTTTCAGGCTTCGGACCCTGTGGCAAAGAGACCCAATTTTTCAGGCTTGGGACCCTGTGACAAAGAGACCTCATTTTTCAGGGTTCGGAACCTGTGGCAAAGATACCCCAATTTTCAGGCTTCGGACCCTGTGGTAAAGAGACAACCCATTTTTCAGGCTTGGGACCCTGTGGCAAAGAGACAACCCATTTTTAAGGCTTGGGACCTTGTGGCAAAGAGACCCCATTTTTCAGGCTTCGGACCCTGTAGCGAAGAGACCCCATTTTTCAGGGTTCAGACCCTGTGGCGTAGACAACCCATTTTTCAGGCTTGGGATCCTGTGTCAAAGAGACCCCATTTTTCAGGCTTGGGAACCTGTGCCAAAGAAACCCCATTTTATTAGGCTTGGGATCCTGTGCCAAAGAAACCCCATATGTCAGGCTTGTAATCCTGTGCCAAAGAAACCCCATTTTTTACCCGTGGCTGTTATTGCATGGCTATCGGGCGTGGCCTCAAGGCGATGAGGTTACCGGTTCTTAGAGAACTTGTAGTGGCACAGCCACCATGGACCAACGCAATATTAATTTTATGTTGTAAGTTAGAAAATGTATCTTTTAGCCTTTAACAAGGTAAGCTTACAGCACTACTTCAGGCTTGGGATCCTGTAGCAAAGAAACCCTATTTTTCAGGCTTCGGAACCTGTGGCGAAGATACCCCATTTTTCAGGCTTCGGACCCTGTGGCAAAGAGACCCAATTTTTCAGGCTTGGGACCCTGTGACAAAGAGACCTCATTTTTCAGGGTTCGGAACCTGTGGCAAAGATACCCCATTTTTCAGGCTTCGGACCCTGTGGCAAAGATACAACCCATTTTTCAGGCTTGGTACCCTGTGGCAAAGAGACCCCAATTTTCAGGCTTGGGATCCTGTGGCAAAGAGACCCCATTTTTCAGGGTTAGGACCCTGTAGCGAAGAGACCCCATTTTTCAGGGTTCGGACCCTGTAGCAAAGAGACCCCATTTATCAGGGTTTGGACCCTGTGGCGAAGACAACCCATTTTTCAGGCTTGGGATCCTGTGCCAAAGAGACCCCATTTTCCAGACTTGGGATCCTGTGCCAAAGAAACCCCATTTTTTAGGCTTGGGATCCTGTGCCAAAGAAACCCCATATGTCAGGCTTGGGATCCTGTGCCAAAGAAACCCCATTTTATACCCGTGGCTGTTATTGCATGGCTATCGGGCGTGGCCTCAAGGCGATGAGGTTACCGGTTCTTCGAGAACTGGTAGTGGCACAGCCACCATGGACCAACGCAATATTAATTTTATGTTGTAAGTTAGAAAATGTATCTTTTAGCCTTTAACAAGGTAAGCTTACAGCACTACTTCAGGCTTGGGATCCTGTAGCAAAGAAACCCCATTTTTCAGGCTTCGTAACCTGTGGCGAAGATACCCCATTTTTCAGGCTTCGGACCCTGTGGCAAAGAGACCCCATTTTTCAGGGTCTGGAACCTGTGGCAAAGATACCCCATTTTTCAGGCTTGGGACCCTGTGGCAAAGAGACAACCCATTTTTAAGGCTTGGGACCTTGTGGCAAAGAGACCCCATTTTTCAGGCTTCGGACCCTGTAGCGAAGAGACCCCATTTTTCAGGGTTTGGACCCTGTAGCGAAGACAACCCATTTTCCAGGCTTGGGATCCTGTGCCAAAGAAACCCCATTTTTCAGGCTTGGGATCCTGTGCCAAAGAAACCCCATATGTCAGGCTTGGGATCCTGTGCCAAAGAAACCCCATTTTTTACCCGTGGCTGTTATTGCATGGTTATTGGGCGTGGCCTCAAGGCGATGAGGTTACCGGTTCTTTGAGAACTGGTAGTGGCACAGCCACCATGGACCAACGCAATATTAATTTTATGTTGTAAGTTAGAAAATGTATCTTTTAGCCTTTAACAAGGTAAGCTTACAGCAATACTTCAGGCTTGGGATCCTGTAGCAAAGAAACCCCATTTTTCATGCTTCGGACCCTGTGGCAAAGAGACCCCATTTTTTAGGCTTGGGATCCTGTAGCAAAGAAACCCAATTTTTCAGGCTTCGTAACCTGTGGCAAAGATACCCCATTTTTCATGCTTCGGACCCTGTGGCAAAGAGACCCCATTTTTCAGGCTTGGGACCCGGTAGCAAAGAGACCTAATTTTTCAAGGTTCGGAACCTGTGGCAAAGATACCCCATTTTTCAGGCTTCGGACCCTGTGGTAAAGAGACAACCCATTTTTCAGGCTTGGGACCCTGTGGCAAAGAGACAACCCATTTTTAAGGCTAGGGACCTTGTGACAAAGAGACCCCATTTTTCAGGCTTCGGACCCTGTAGCGAAGAGACCCCATTTTTCAGGGTTCGGACCCTGTGGCGTAGACAAACCATTTTTCAGGCTTGGGATCCTGTTCCAAAGAGACCCCATTTTTCAGGCTTGGGATCCTGTGCCAAAGAAACCCCATTTTTCAGGCTTGGGATCCTGTGCCAAAGAAACCCCATATGTCAGGCTTGGAATCCTGTGCCAAAGAAACCCCATGTGTTACCCGTGGCTGTTATTGCATGGCTATCGGGCGTGGCCTCAAGGCGATGAGGTTACCGGTTCTTTGAGAACTGGTAGTGGCACAGCCACCATGGACCAATGCAATATTAATTTTATGTTGTAAGTTAGAAAATGTATCTTTTAGCCTTTAACAAGGTAAGCTTACAGCACTACTTCAGGCTTGGGATCCTGTAGCAAAGAAACCCAATTTTTCAGGCTTCGGAACCTGTGGCGAAGATACCCCATTTTTCAGGCTTCGGACCCTGTGGAAAAGAGACCCCATTTTTCTGGCTTGGGACCCTGTGGCAAAGAGACCTCATTTTTCAGGGTTCGGACCCTGTGGCAAAGATACCCCATTTTTCAGGCTTCGGACCCATGGTAAAGAGACAACCCATTTTTCAGGCTTGGGACCCTGTGGCAAAGAGACAACCCATTTTTCAGGCTTGGGACCTTGTGGCAAAGAGACCCCATTTTTCAGGCTTCGGACCCTGTAGCGAAGAGACCCCATTTTTCAGGGTTCGGACCCTGTGGCGTAGACAACCCATTTTTCAGGCTTGGGATCCTGTGCCAAAGAGACCCCATTTTTCAGGCTTGGGATCCTGTGCCAAAGAAACCCCATTTTTCAGGCTTGGGATCCTGTGCCAGAGAAACCCCATATGTCAGGCTTGGGATCCTGTGCCAAAGAAACCCCATTTTTTACCCGTGGCTGTTATTGCAAGGCTATCGGGCGTGGCCTCAAGGCGATGAGGTTACCGGTTCTTTGAGAACTGGTAGTGGCACAGCCACCATGGACCAACGCAATATTAATTTTATGTTGTAAGTTAGAAAATGTATCTTTTAGCCTTTAACAAGGTAAGCTTACAGCGCTACTTCAGGCTTGGGATCCTGTAGCAAAGAAACCCCATTTTTCAGGCTTCGGAACCTGTGGCGAAGATACCCCATTTTTCATGCTTCGGACCCTGTGGCAAAGAGACCCCATTTTTTAGGCTTGGGACCCTGTAGCAAAGAGACCTAATTTTTCAGGGTTCGGAACCTGTGGCAAAGATACCCCAATTTTCAGGCTTCGGACCCTGTGGTAAAGAGACAACCCATTTTTCAGGCTTGGGACCCTGTGGCAAAGAGACAACCCATTTTTAAGGCTTGGGACCTTGTGGCAAAGAGACCCCATTTTTCAGGCTTCGGACCCTGTAGCGAAGAGACCCCATTTTTCAGGGTTCAGACCCTGTGGCGTAGACAACCCATTTTTCAGGCTTGGGATCCTGTGCCAAAGAGACCCCATTTTTCAGGCTTGGGATCCTGTGCCAAAGAAACTCCATTTTATTAGGCTTGGGATCCTGTGCCAAAGAAACCCCATTTTATTAGGCTTGGGATCCTGTGCCAAAGAAACCCCATATGTCAGGCTTGGAATCCTGTGCCAAAGAAACCCCATTTTTTACCCGTGGCTGTTATTGCATGGCTATCGGGCGTGGCCTCAAGGCGATGAGGTTACCGGTTCTTTGAGAACTGGTAGTGGCACAGCCACCATGGACCAACGCAATATTAATTTTATGTTGTAAATTAGAAAATGTATCTTTTAGCCTTTAACAAGGTAAGCTTACAGCACTACTTCAGGCTTGGGATCCTGTAGCAAAGAAACCCTATTTTTCAGGCTTCGGAACCTGTGGCGAAGATACCCCATTTTTCAGGCTTCGGACCCTGTGGCAAAGAGACCCCATTTTTCAGGCTTGGGACCCTGTGACAAAGAGACCTCATTTTTCAGGGTTCGGAACCTGTGGCAAAGATACCCCATTTTTCAGGCTTCGGACCCTGTGGCAAAGATACAACCCATTTTTCAGGCTTGGTACCCTGTGGCAAAGAGACCCCAATTTTCAGGCTTGGGATCCTGTGGCAAAGAGACAACCCATTTTTCAGGGTTCGGACCCTGTAGCGAAGAGACCCCATTTTTCAGGGTTCGGACCCTGTAGCGAAGAGACACCATTTTTCAGGGTTTGGACCCTGTGGCGAAGACAACCCATTTTTCAGGCTTGGGATCCTGTGCCAAAGAGACCCCATTTTTCAGGCTTCGGACCCTGTGGCAAAGAGACCCCATTTTTCAGGCTTGGGACCCTGTGGCAAAGAGACCTCATTTTTCAGGGTTCGGAACCTGTGGCAAAGATACCCAATTTTTCAGGCTTCGGACCCTGTGGCAAAGATACAACCCATTTTTCAGGCTTGGGATCCTGTGCCAAAGAGACCCCATTTTTCAGGCTTGGGATCCTGTGACAAAGAAACCCCATTTTTCAGGCTTGGGATCCTGTGCCAAAGAAACCCCATATGTCAGGCTTGGAATCCTGTGCCAAAGAAACCCCATTTTTTACCCGTGGCTGTTATTGCATGGCTATCGGGCGTGGCCTCAAGGCGATGAGGTTACCGGTTCTTAGAGAACTTGTAGTGGCACAGCCACCATGGACCAACGCAATATTAATTTTATGTTGTAAGTTAGAAAATGTATCTTTTAGCCTTTAACAAGGTAAGCTTACAGCACTACTTCAGGCTTGGGATCCTGTAGCAAAGAAACCCTATTTTTCAGGCTTCGGAACCTGTGGCGAAGATACCCCATTTTTCAGGCTTCGGACCCTGTGGCAAAGAGACCCAATTTTTCAGGCTTGGGACCCTGTGACAAAGAGACCTCATTTTTCAGGGTTCGGAACCTGTGGCAAAGATACCCCAATTTTCAGGCTTCGGACCCTGTGGTAAAGAGACAACCCATTTTTCAGGCTTGGGACCCTGTGGCAAAGAGACAACCCATTTTTAAGGCTTGGGACCTTGTGGCAAAGAGACCCCATTTTTCAGGCTTCGGACCCTGTAGCGAAGAGACCCCATTTTTCAGGGTTCAGACCCTGTGGCGTAGACAACCCATTTTTCAGGCTTGGGATCCTGTGCCAAAGAGACCCCATTTTTCAGGCTTGGGATCCTGTGCCAAAGAAACCCCATTTTATTAGGCTTGGGATCCTGTGCCAAAGAAACCCCATTTTATTAGGCTTGGGATCCTGTGCCAAAGAAACCCCATATGTCAGGCTTGGAATCCTGTGCCAAAGAAACCCCATTTTTTACCCGTGGCTGTTATTGCATGGCTATCGGGCGTGGCCTCAAGGTGATGAGGTTACCGGTTCTTAGAGAACTTGTAGTGGCACAGCCACCATGGACCAACGCAATATTAATTTTATGTTGTAAGTTAGAAAATGTATCTTTTAGCCTTTAACAAGGTAAGCTTACAGCACTACTTCAGGCTTGGGATCCTGTAGCAAAGAAACCCTATTTTTCAGGCTTCGGAACCTGTGGCGAAGATACCCCATTTTTCAGGCTTCGGACCCTGTGGCAAAGAGACCCAATTTTTCAGGCTTGGGACCCTGTGACAAAGAGACCTAATTTTTCAGGGTTCGGAACCTGTGGCAAAGATACCCCATTTTTCAGGCTTCGGACCCTGTGGCAAAGATACAACCCATTTTTCAGGCTTGGTACCCTGTGGCAAAGAGACCCCAATTTTCAGGCTTGGGATCCTGTGGCAAAGAGACCCCATTTTTCAGGGTTTGGACCCTGTAGCGAAGAGACCCCATTTTTCAGGCTTCGGACCCTGTAGCGAAGAGACCCCATTTATCAGGGTTTGGACCCTGTGGCGAAGACAACCCATTTTTCAGGCTTGGGATCCTGTGCCAAAGAGACCCCATTTTCCAGGCTTGGGATCCTGTGCCAAAGAAACCCCATTTTTTAGGCTTGGGATCCTGTGCCAAAGAAACCCCATATGTCAGGCTTGGGATCCTGTGCCAAAGAAACCCCATTTTTTACCCGTGGCTGTTATTGCATGGCTATCGGGCGTGGCCTCAAGGCGATGAGGTTACCGGTTCTTTGAGAACTGGTAGTGGCACAGCCACCATGGACCAACGCAATATTAATTTTATGTTGTAAGTTAGAAAATGTATCTTTTAGCCTTTAACAAGGTAAGCTTACAGCACTACTTCAGGCTTGGGATCCTGTAGCAAAGAAACACCATTTTTCAGGCTTCGTAACCTGTGGCGAAGATACCCCATTTTTCAGGCTTCGGACCCTGTGGCAAAGAGACCCCATTTTTCAGGCTTGGGATCCTGTGCCAAAGAGACCCCATTTTCCAGGCTTGGGATCCTGTGCCAAAGAAACCCCATTTTTCAGGCTTGGGATCCTGTGCCAAAGAAACCCCATATGTCAGGCTTGGGATCCTGTGCCAAAGAAACCCCATTTTTTACCCGTGGCTGTTATTGCATGGCTATCGGGTGTGTCCTCAAGGCAATGAGGTTACCGGTTCTTTGAGAACTGGTAGTGGCACAGCCACCATGGACCAACGCAATATTAATTTTATGTTGTAAGTTAGAAAATGTATCTTTTAGCCTTTAACAAGGTAAGCTTACAGCACTACTTCAGGCTTGGGATCCTGTAGCAAAGAAACCCCATTTTTCAGGCTTCGGAACCTGTGGCGAAGATACCCCATTTTTCAGGCTTCGGACCCTGTGGCAAAGAGACCCCATTTTTCAGGCTTGGGACCCTGTAGCAAAGAGACCTAATTTTTCAGGGTTCGGAACCTGTGGCACAGATACCCCATTTTTCAGGCTTCGGACCCTGTGGTAAAGAGACAACCCATTTTTCAGGCTTGGGACCCTGTGGCAAAGAGACAATCAATTTTTAAGGCTTGGGACCTTGTGGCAAAGAGACCCCATTTTTCAGGCTTCGGACCCTGTAGCGAAGAGACCCCATTTTTCAGGGTTCGGACCCTGTGGCATAGACAACCCATTTTTCAGGCTTGGGATCCTGTGCCAAAGAGACCCCATTTTTTTAGGCTTGGGATCCTGTGCCAAAGAAACCCCATTTTTCAGGCTTGGGATCATGTGCCAAAGAAACCCCATATGTCAGGCTTGGGATCCTGTGCCAAAGAAACCCCATTTTTTACCCGTGGCTGTTATTGCATGGCTATCGGGCGTGACCTCAAGGCGATGAGGTTACCGGTTCTTTGAGAACTGGTAGTGGCACAGCCACCATGGACCAACGCAATATTAATTTTATGTTGTAAGTTAGAAAATGTATCTTTTAGCCTTTAACAAGGTAAGCTTACAGCACTACTTCAGGCTTGGGATCCTGTAGCAAAGAAACCCCATTTTTCAGGCTTCGGAACCTGTGGCGAAGATACCCCATTTTTCAGGCTTCGGACCCTGTGGCAAAGAGACCCCATTTTTCAGGCTTGGGACCCTGTGACAAAGAGACCTCATTTTTCAGGGTTCGGAACCTGTGGCAAAGATACCCAATTTTTCAGGCTTTGGACCCTGTGGCAAAGATACAACCCATTTTTCAGGCTTGGTACCCTGTGGCAAAGAGACCCCAATTTTCAGGCTTGGGATCCTGTGGCAAAGAGACCCCATTTTTCAGGGTTCGGACCCTGTAGCGAAGAGACCCCATTTTTCAGGGTTTGGACCCTGTGGCGAAGACAACCCATTTTCCAGGCTTGGGATCCTGTGCCAAAGAAACCCCATTTTTCAGGCTTGGGATCCTGTGCCAAAGAAACCCCATATGTCAGGCTTGGGATCCTGTGCCAAAGAAACCCCATTTTTTTACCCGTGGCTGTTATTGCATGGCTATCGGGCGTGGCCTCAAGGCGATGAGGTTACCGGTTCTTTGAGAACTGGTAGTGGCACAGCCACCATGGACCAACGCAATATTAATTTTATGTTGTAAGTTAGAAAATGTATCTTTTAGCCTTTAACAAGGTAAGCTTACAGCACTACTTCAGGCTTGGGATCCTGTAGCAAAGAAACCCTATTTTTCAGGCTTCGGAACCTGTGGCGAAGATACCCCATTTTTCAGGCTTCGGACCCTGTGGCAAAGAGACCCCTTTTTTTAGGCTTGGGACCCTGTAGCAAAGAGACCTAATTTTTCAGGGTTCGGAACCTGTGGCAAAGATACCCCATTTTTCAGGCTTCGGACCCTGTGGTAAAGAGACAACCCATTTTTCAGGCTTGGGACCCTGTGGCAAAGAGACAACCCATTTTTCAGGCTTGGGACCTTGTGGCAAAGAGACCCCATTTTTCAGGCTTCGGACCCTGTAGCGAAGAGACCCCATTTTTCAGGGTTCGGACCCTGTGGCGTAGACAACCCCTTTTTCAGGCTTGGGATCCTGTGCCAAAGAGACCCCATTTTTCAGGCTTGGGATCCTATGCCAAAGAAACCCCATTTTTCAGGCTTGGGATCCTGTGCCAAAGAAACCCCATATGTCAGGCTTGGGATCCTGTGCCAAAGAAACCCCATTTTTTACCCGTGGCTGTTATTGCAAGGCTATCGGGCGTGGCCTCAAGGCGATGAGGTTACCGGTTCTTTGAGAACTGGTAGTGGCACAGCCACCATGGACCAACGCAATATTAATTTTATGTTGTAAGTTAGAAAATGTATCTTTTAGCCTTTAACAAGGTAAGCTTACAGCACTACTTCAGGCTTGGGATCCTGTAGCAAAGAAACCCCATTTTTCAGGCTTCGGAACCTGTGGCGAAGATACCCCATTTTTCATGCTTCGGACCCTGTGGCAAAGAGACCCCATTTTTTAGGCTTGGGACCCTGTAGCAAAGAGACCTAATTTTTCAGGGTTCGGAACCTGTGGCAAAGATACCCCATTTTTCAGGCTTCGGACCCTGTGGTAAAGAGACAACCCATTTTTCAGGCTTGGGACCCTGTGGCAAAGAGACAACCCATTTTTAAGGCTTGGGACCTTGTGGCAAAGAGACCCCATTTTTCAGGCTTCGGACCCTGTAGCGAAGAGACCCCATTTTTCAGGGTTTGGACCCTGTAGCGAAGACAACCCATTTTCCAGGCTTGGGATCCTGTGCCAAAGAAACCCCATTTTTCAGGCTTGGGATCCTGTGCCAAAGAAACCCCATATGTCAGGCTTGGGATCCTGTGCCAAAGAAACCCCATTTTTTACCCGTGGCTGTTATTGCATGGTTATCGGGCGTGGCCTCAAGGCGATGAGGTTACCGGTTCTTTGAGAACTGGTAGTGGCACAGCCACCATGGACCAACGCAATATTAATTTTATGTTGTAAGTTAGAAAATGTATCTTTTAGCCTTTAACAAGGTAAGCTTACAGCACTACTTCAGGCTTGGGATCCTGTAGCAAAGAAACCCCATTTTTCAGGCTTCGGAACCTGTGGCGAAGATACCCCATTTTTCAGGCTTCGGACCCTGTGGCAAAGAGACCCCATTTTTCAGGCTTGGGACCCTGTGACAAAGAGACCTCATTTTTCAGGGTTCGGAACCTGTGGCAAAGATACCCAATTTTTCAGGCTTTGGACCCTGTGGCAAAGATACAACCCATTTTTCAGGCTTGGTACCCTGTGGCAAAGAGACCCCAATTTTCAGGCTTGGGATCCTGTGGCAAAGAGACCCCATTTTTCAGGGTTCGGACCCTGTAGCGAAGAGACCCCATTTTTCAGGGTTTGGACCCTGTGGCGAAGACAACCCATTTTCCAGGCTTGGTATCCTGTGCCAAAGAAACCCCATTTTTCAGGCTTGGGATCCTGTGCCAAAGAAACCCCATATGTCAGGCTTGGGATCCTGTGCCAAAGAAACCCCATTTTTTTTACCCGTGGCTGTTATTGCATGGCTATCGGGCGTTGCCTCAAGGTGATGAGGTTACCAGTTCTTTGAGAACTGGTAGTGGCACAGCCACCATGGACCAACGCAATATTAATTTTATGTTGTAAGTTAGAAAATGTATCTTTTAGCCTTTAACAAGGTAAGCTTACAGCACTACTTCAGGCTTGGGATCCTGTAGCAAAGAAACCCTATTTTTCAGGCTTCGGAACCTGTGGCGAAGATACCCCATTTTTCAGGCTTCGGACCCTGTGGCAAAGAGACCCCTTTTTTTAGGCTTGGGATCCTGTAGCAAAGAGACCTGATTTTTCAGGGTTCGGAACCTGTGGCAAAGATACCCCATTTTTCAGGCTTCGGACCCTGTGGTAAAGAGACAACCCATTTTTCAGGCTTGGGACCCTGTGGCAAAGAGACAACCCATTTTTCAGGCTTGGGACCTTGTGGCAAAGAGACCCCATTTTTCAGGCTTCGGACCCTGTAGCGAAGAGACCCCATTTTTCAGGGTTCGGACCCTGTGGCGTAGACAACCCCTTTTTCAGGCTTGGGATCCTGTGCCAAAGAGACCCCATTTTTCAGGCTTGGGATCCTATGCCAAAGAAACCCCATTTTTCAGGCTTGGGATCCTGTGCCAAAGAAACCCCATATGTCAGGCTTGGGATCCTGTGCCAAAGAAACCCCATATGTCAGGCTTGGAATCCTGTGCCAAAGTAACCCCATGTGTTACCCGTGGCTGTTATTGCATGGCTATCGGGCGTGGCCTCAAGGCGATGAGGTTACCGGTTCTTTGAGAACTGGTAGTGGCACAGCCACCATGGACCAATGCAATATTAATTTTATGTTGTAAGTTAGAAAATGTATCTTTTAGCCTTTAACAAGGTAAGCTTACAGCACTACTTCAGGCTTGGGATCCTGTAGCAAAGAAACCCAATTTTTCAGGCTTCGGAACCTGTGGCGAAGATACCCCATTTTTCAGGCTTCGGACCCTGTGGAAAAGAGACCCCATTTTTCTGGCTTGGGACCCTGTGGCAAAGAGACCTCATTTTTCAGGGTTCGGACCCTGTGGCATAGATACCCCATTTTTCAGGCTTCGGACCCATGGTAAAGAGACAACCCATTTTTCAGGCTTGGGACCCTGTGGCAAAGAGACAACCCATTTTTCAGGCTTGGGACCTTGTGGCAAAGAGACCCCATTTTTCAGGCTTCGGACCCTGTAGCGAAGAGACCCCATTTTTCAGGGTTCGGACCCTGTGGCGTAGACAACCCATTTTTCAGGCTTGGGATCCTGTGCCAAAGAGACCCCATTTTTCAGGCTTGGGATCCTGTGCCAAAGAAACCCCATTTTTCAGGCTTGGGATCCTGTGCCAAAGAAACCCCATATGTCAGGCTTGGGATCCTGTGCCAAAGAAACCCCATTTTTTACCCGTGGCTGTTATTGCAAGGCTATCGGGCGTGGCCTCAAGGCGATGAGGTTACCGGTTCTTTGAGAACTGGTAGTGGCACAGCCACCATGGACCAACGCAATATTAATTTTATGTTGTAAGTTAGAAAATGTATCTTTTAGCCTTTAACAAGGTAAGCTTACAGCGCTACTTCAGGCTTGGGATCCTGTAGCAAAGAAACCCCATTTTTCAGGCTTCGGAACCTGTGGCGAAGATACCCCATTTTTCATGCTTCGGACCCTGTGGCAAAGAGACCCCATTTTTTAGGCTTGGGACCCTGTAGCAAAGAGACCTAATTTTTCAGGGTTCGGAACCTGTGGCAAAGATACCCCAATTTTCAGGCTTCGGACCCTGTGGTAAAGAGACAACCCATTTTTCAGGCTTGGGACCCTGTGGCAAAGAGACAACCCATTTTTAAGGCTTGGGACCTTGTGGCAAAGAGACCCCATTTTTCAGGCTTCGGACCCTGTAGCGAAGAGACCCCATTTTTCAGGGTTCAGACCCTGTGGCGTAGACAACCCATTTTTCAGGCTTGGGATCCTGTGCCAAAGAGACCCCATTTTTCAGGCTTGGGATCCTGTGCCAAAGAAACTCCATTTTATTAGGCTTGGGATCCTGTGCCAAAGAAACCCCATTTTATTAGGCTTGGGATCCTGTGCCAAAGAAACCCCATATGTCAGGCTTGGAATCCTGTGCCAAAGAAACCCCATTTTTTACCCGTGGCTGTTATTGCATGGCTATCGGGCGTGGCCTCAAGGCGATGAGGTTACCGGTTCTTTGAGAACTGGTAGTGGCACAGCCACCATGGACCAACGCAATATTAATTTTATGTTGTAAGTTAGAAAATGTATCTTTTAGCCTTTAACAAGGTAAGCTTACAGCACTACTTCAGGCTTGGGATCCTGTAGCAAAGAAACCCTATTTTTCAGGCTTCGGAACCTGTGGCGAAGATACCCCATTTTTCAGGCTTCGGACCCTGTGGCAAAGAGACCCCATTTTTCAGGCTTGGGACCCTGTGACAAAGAGACCTCATTTTTCAGGGTTCGGAACCTGTGGCAAAGATACCCCATTTTTCAGGCTTCGGACCCTGTGGCAAAGATACAACCCATTTTTCAGGCTTGGTACCCTGTGGCAAAGAGACCCCAATTTTCAGGCTTGGGATCCTGTGGCAAAGAGACAACCCATTTTTCAGGGTTCGGACTCTGTAGCGAAGAGACCCCATTTTTCAGGGTTCGGACCCTGTAGCGAAGAGACCCCATTTTTCAGGGTTTGGACCCTGTGGCGAAGACAACCCATTTTTCAGGCTTGGGATCCTGTGCCAAAGAGACCCCATTTTTCAGGCTTCGGACCCTGTGGCAAAGAGACCCCATTTTTCAGGCTTGGGACCCTGTGGCAAAGAGACCTCATTTTTCAGGGTTCGGAACCTGTGGCAAAGATACCCAATTTTTCAGGCTTCGGACCCTGTGGCAAAGATACAACCCATTTTTCAGGCTTGGGATCCTGTGCCAAAGAGACCCCATTTTTCAGGCTTGGGATCCTGTGCCAAAGAAACCCCATTTTTCAGGCTTGGGATCCTGTGCCAAAGAAACCCCATATGTCAGGCTTGGAATCCTGTGCCAAAGAAACCCCATTTTTTACCCGTGGCTGTTATTGCATGGCTATCGGGCGTGGCCTCAAGGCGATGAGGTTACCGGTTCTTAGAGAACTTGTAGTGGCACAGCCACCATGGACCAACGCAATATTAATTTTATGTTGTAAGTTAGAAAATTTATCTTTTAGCCTTTAACAAGGTAAGCTTACAGCACTACTTCAGGCTTGGGATCCTGTAGCAAAGAAACCCTATTTTTCAGGCTTCGGAACCTGTGGCGAAGATACCCCATTTTTCAGGCTTCGGACCCTGTGGCAAAGAGACCCAATTTTTCAGGCTTGGGACCCTGTGACAAAGAGACCTCATTTTTCAGGGTTCGGAACCTGTGGCAAAGATACCCCATTTTTCAGGCTTCGGACCCTGTGGCAAAGATACAACCCATTTTTCAGGCTTGGTACCCTGTAGCAAAAAGACCCCAATTTTCAGGCTTGGGATCCTGTGGCAAAGAGACCCCATTTTTCAGGGTTAGGACCCTGTAGCGAAGAGACCCCATTTTTCAGGGTTCGGACCCTGTAGCGAAGAGACCCCATTTATCAGGGTTTGGACCCTGTGGCGAAGACAACCCATTTTTCAGGCTTGGGATCCTGTGCCAAAGAGACCCCATTTTCCAGACTTGGGATCCTGTGCCAAAGAAACCCCATTTTTTAGGCTTGGGATCCTGTGCCAAAGAAACCCCATATGTCAGGCTTGGGATCCTGTGCCAAAGAAACCCCATTTTATACCCGTGGCTGTTATTGCATGGCTATCGGGCGTGGCCTCAAGGCGATGAGGTTACCGGTTCTTTGAGAACTGGTAGTGGCACAGCCACCATGGACCAACGCAATATTAATTTTATGTTGTAAGTTAGAAAATGTATCTTTTAGCCTTTAACAAGGTAAGCTTACAGCACTACTTCAGGCTTGGGATCCTGTAGCAAAGAAACCCCATTTTTCAGGCTTCGTAACCTGTGGCGAAGATACCCCATTTTTCAGGCTTCGGACCCTGTGGCAAAGAGACCCCATTTTTCAGGCTTGGGATCCTGTGCCAAAGAGACCCCATTTTCCAGGCTTGGGATCCTGTGCCAAAGAAACCCCATTTTTCAGGCTTGGGATCCTGTGCCAAAGAAACCCCATATGTCAGGCTTGGGATCCTGTGCCAAAGAAACCCCATTTTTTACCCGTGGCTGTTATTGCATGGCTATCGGGTGAGCTCTCAAGGCAATGAGGTTACCGGTTCTTTGAGAACTGGTAGTGGCACAGCCACCATGGACCAACGCAATATTAATTTTATGTTGTAAGTTAGAAAATGTATCTTTTAGCCTTTAACAAGGTAAGCTTACAGCACTACTTCAGGCTTGGGATCCTGTAGCAAAGAAACCCCATTTTTCAGGCTTCGGAACCTGTGGCGAAGATACCCCATTTTTCAGGCTTCGGACCCTGTGGCAAAGAGACCCCATTTTTCAGGCTTGGGACCCTGTAGCAAAGAGACCTAATTTTTCAGGGTTCGGAACCTGTGGCACAGATACCCCATTTTTCAGGCTTCGGACCCTGTGGTAAAGAGACAACCCATTTTTCAGGCTTGGGACCCTGTGGCAAAGAGACAATCAATTTTTAAGGCTTGGGACCTTGTGGCAAAGAGACCCCATTTTTCAGGCTTCGGACCCTGTAGCGAAGAAACCCCATTTTTCAGGGTTCGGACCCTGTGGCATAGACAACCCATTTTTCAGGCTTGGGATCCTGTGCCAAAGAGATCCCATTTTTTTAGGCTTGGGATCCTGTGCCAAAGAAACCCCATTTTTCAGGCTTGGGATCATGTGCCAAAGAAACCCCATATGTCAGGCTTGGGATCCTGTGCCAAAGAAACCCCATTTTTTACCCGTGGCTGTTATTGCATGGCTATCGGGCGTGACCTCAAGGCGATGAGGTTACCGGTTCTTTGAGAACTGGTAGTGGCACAGCCACCATGGACCAACGCAATATTAATTTTATGTTGTAAGTTAGAAAATGTATCTTTTAGCCTTTAACAAGGTAAGCTTACAGCACTACTTCAGGCTTGGGATCCTGTAGCAAAGAAACCCCATTTTTCAGGCTTCGGAACCTGTGGCGAAGATACCCCATTTTTCAGGCTTCGGACCCTGTGGCAAAGAGACCCCATTTTTCAGGCTTGGGACCCTGTGACAAAGAGACCTCATTTTTCAGGGTTCGGAACCTGTGGCAAAGATACCCAATTTTTCAGGCTTTGGACCCTGTGGCAAAGATACAACCCATTTTTCAGGCTTGGTACCCTGTGGCAAAGAGACCCCAATTTTCAGGCTTGGGATCCTGTGGCAAAGAGACCCCATTTTTCAGGGTTCGGACCCTGTAGCGAAGAGACCCCATTTTTCAGGGTTTGGACCCTGTGGCGAAGACAACCCATTTTCCAGGCTTGGGATCCTGTGCCAAAGAAACCCCATTTTTCAGGCTTGGGATCCTGTGCCAAAGAAACCCCATATGTTAGGCTTGGGATCCTGTGCCAAAGAAACCCCATTTTTTTACCCGTGGCTGTTATTGCATGGCTATCGGGCGTGGCCTCAAGGCGATGAGGTTACCGGTTCTTAGAGAACTTGTAGTGGCACAGCCACCATGGACCAACGCAATATTAATTTTATGTTGTAAGTTAGAAAATTTATCTTTTAGCCTTTAACAAGGTAAGCTTACAGCACTACTTCAGGCTTGGGATCCTGTAGCAAAGAAACCCTATTTTTCAGGCTTCGGAACCTGTGGCGAAGATACCCCATTTTTCAGGCTTCGGACCCTGTGGCAAAGAGACCCAATTTTTCAGGCTTGGGACCCTGTGACAAAGAGACCTCATTTTTCAGGGTTCGGAACCTGTGGCAAAGATACCCCATTTTTCAGGCTTCGGACCCTGTGGCAAAGATACAACCCATTTTTCAGGCTTGGTACCCTGTGGCAAAGAGACCCCAATTTTCAGGCTTGGGATCCTGTGGCAAAGAGACCCCATTTTTCAGGGTTAGGACCCTGTAGCGAAGAGACCCCATTTTTCAGGGTTCGGACCCTGTAGCGAAGAGACCCCATGTATCAGGGTTTGGACCCTGTGGCGAAGACAACCCATTTTTCAGGCTTGGGATCCTGTGCCAAAGAGACCCCATTTTCCAGACTTGGGATCCTGTGCCAAAGAAACCCCATTTTTTAGGCTTGGGATCCTGTGCCAAAGAAACCCCATATGTCAGGCTTGGGATCCTGTGCCAAAGAAACCCCATTTTATACCCGTGGCTGTTATTGCATGGCTATCGGGCGTGGCCTCAAGGCGATGAGGTTTCCGGTTCTTTGAGAACTGGTAGTGGCACAGCCACCATGGACCAACGCAATATTAATTTTATGTTGTAAGTTAGAAAATGTATCTTTTAGCCTTTAACAAGGTAAGCTTACAGCACTACTTCAGGCTTGGGATCCTGTAGCAAAGAAACCCCATTTTTCAGGCTTCGTAACCTGTGGCGAAGATACCCCATTTTTCAGGCTTCGGACCCTGTGGCAAAGAGACCCCATTTTTCAGGCTTGGGATCCTGTGCCAAAGAGACCCCATTTTCCAGGCTTGGGATCCTGTGCCAAAGAAACCCCATTTTTCAGGCTTGGGATCCTGTGCCAAAGAAACCCCATATGTCAGGCTTGGGATCCTGTGCCAAAGAAACCCCATTTTTTACCCGTGGCTGTTATTGCATGGCTATCGGGTGAGCTCTCAAGGCAATGAGGTTACCGGTTCTTTGAGAACTGGTAGTGGCACAGCCACCATGGACCAACGCAATATTAATTTTATGTTGTAAGTTAGAAAATGTATCTTTTAGCCTTTAACAAGGTAAGCTTACAGCACTACTTCAGGCTTGGGATCCTGTAGCAAAGAAACCCCATTTTTCAGGCTTCGGAACCTGTGGCGAAGATACCCCATTTTTCAGGCTTCGGACCCTGTGGCAAAGAGACCCCATTTTTCAGGCTTGGGACCCTGTAGCAAAGAGACCTAATTTTTCAGGGTTCGGAACCTGTGGCACAGATACCCCATTTTTCAGGCTTCGGACCCTGTGGTAAAGAGACAACCCATTTTTCAGGCTTGGGACCCTGTGGCAAAGAGACAATCAATTTTTAAGGCTTGGGACCTTGTGGCAAAGAGACCCCATTTTTCAGGCTTCGGACCCTGTAGCGAAGAAACCCCATTTTTCAGGGTTCGGACCCTGTGGCATAGACAACCCATTTTTCAGGCTTGGGATCCTGTGCCAAAGAGATCCCATTTTTTTAGGCTTGGGATCCTGTGCCAAAGAAACCCCATTTTTCAGGCTTGGGATCATGTGCCAAAGAAACCCCATATGTCAGGCTTGGGATCCTGTGCCAAAGAAACCCCATTTTTTACCCGT
Source organism: Pseudophryne corroboree (assembly GCF_028390025.1). Lineage (NCBI taxonomy): Eukaryota > Metazoa > Chordata > Amphibia > Anura > Myobatrachidae > Pseudophryne > Pseudophryne corroboree. The sequence goes on along the minus strand of NC_086448.1, from coordinate 155,623,537 downwards.
GGCTGTTATTGCATGGCTATCGGGCGTGACCTCAAGGCGATGAGGTTACCGGTTCTTTGAGAACTGGTAGTGGCACAGCCACCATGGACCAACGCAATATTAATTTTATGTTGTAAGTTAGAAAATGTATCTTTTAGCCTTTAACAAGGTAAGCTTACAGCACTACTTCAGGCTTGGGATCCTGTAGCAAAGAAACCCCATTTTTCAGGCTTCGGAACCTGTGGCGAAGATACCCCATTTTTCAGGCTTCGGACCCTGTGGCAAAGAGACCCCATTTTTCAGGCTTGGGACCCTGTGACAAAGAGACCTCATTTTTCAGGGTTCGGAACCTGTGGCAAAGATACCCAATTTTTCAGGCTTTGGACCCTGTGGCAAAGATACAACCCATTTTTCAGGCTTGGTACCCTGTGGCAAAGAGACCCCAATTTTCAGGCTTGGGATCCTGTGGCAAAGAGACCCCATTTTTCAGGGTTCGGACCCTGTAGCGAAGAGACCCCATTTTTCAGGGTTTGGACCCTGTGGCGAAGACAACCCATTTTCCAGGCTTGGGATCCTGTGCCAAAGAAACCCCATTTTTCAGGCTTGGGATCCTGTGCCAAAGAAACCCCATATGTTAGGCTTGGGATCCTGTGCCAAAGAAACCCCATTTTTTTACCCGTGGCTGTTATTGCATGGCTATCGGGCGTGGCCTCAAGGCGATGAGGTTACCGGTTCTTTGAGAACTGGTAGTGGCACAGCCACCATGGACCAACGCAATATTAATTTTATGTTGTAAGTTAGAAAATGTATCTTTTAGCCTTTAACAAGGTAAGCTTACAGCACTACTTCAGGCTTGGGATCCTGTAGCAAAGAAACCCCATTTTTCAGGCTTCGGAACCTGTGGCAAAGAAACCCCATTTTTCAGGCTTCGGAACCTGTGGCGAAGATACCCCATTTTTCAGGCTTCGGACCCTGTGGCAAAGAGACCCCATTTTTCAGGCTTGGGACCCTGTAGCAAAGAGACCTAATTTTTCAGGGTTCGGAACCTGTGGCAAAGATACCCCATTTTTCAGGCTTCGGACCCTGTGGTAAAGAGACAACCCATTTTTCAGGCTTGGGACCCTGTGGCAAAGAGACAACCCATTTTTCAGGCTTGGGACCTTGTGGCAAAGAGACCCCATTTTTCAGGCTTCGGACCCTGTAGCGAAGAGACCCCATTTTTCAGGGTTCGGACCCTGTGGCGTAGACAACTCATTTTTCAGGCTTGGGATCCTGTGCCAAAGAGACCCCATTTTTTTAGGCTTGGGATCCTGTGCCAAAGAAACCCCATTTTTCAGGCTTGGGATCATGTGCCAAAGAAACCCCATATGTCAGGCTTGGGATCCTGTGCCAAAGAAACCCCATTTTTTACCCGTGGCTGTTATTGCATGGCTATCGGGCGTGGCCTCAAGGCGATGAGGTTACCGGTTCTTTGAGAACTGGTAGTGGCACAGCCACCATGGACCAACGCAATATTAATTTTATGCTGTAAATTGGAAAATGTATCTTTTAGCCTTTAACAAGGTAAGCTTACAGCACTACTTCAGACTTGGGATCCTGTAGCAAAGAAACCCCATTTTTCAGGCTTCGGAACCTGTGGCGAAGATACCCCATTTTTCAGGCTTCGGACCCTGTGGCAAAGAGACCCCATTTTTCAGGCTTGGGACCCTGTGGCAAAGAGACCTCATTTTTCAGGATTCGGAACCTGTGGCAAAGATACCCCATTTTTCAGGCTTCGGACCCTGTGGCAAAGATACAACCCATTTTCTCAGGCTTGGTACCCTGTGGCAAAGAGACCCCAATTTTCAGGCTTGGGATCCTGTGGCAAAGAGACCCCATTTTTCAGGGTTCGGACCCTGTGGCGAAGAGACCCCATTTTTCAGGGTTTCGACCCTGTGGCAAAGATACAACCCATTTTTCAGGCTTGGTACCCTGTGGCAAAGAGACCCCATTTTTCAGGCTTCGGATCCTGTGCCAAAGAGACCCCATTTTCCAGGCTTGGGATCCTGTGCCAAAGAAACCCCATTTTTCAGGCTTGGGATCCTGTGCCAAAGAAACCCCATATGTCAGGCTTGGGATCCTGTGCCAAAGAAACCCCATTTTTTACCCGTGGCTGTTATTGCATGGCTATCGGGCGTGGCCTCAAGGCGATGAGGTTACCGGTTCTTTGAGAACTGGTAGTGGCACAGCCACCATGGACCAACGCAATATTAATTTTATGTTGTAAGTTAGAAAATGTATCTTTTAGCCTTTAACAAGGTAAGCTTACAGCACTACTTCAGGCTTGGGATCCTGTAGCAAAGAAACCCTATTTTTTAGGCTTCGGAACCTGTGGCGAAGATACCCCATTTTTCAGGCTTCGGACCCTGTGGCAAAGAGACCCCATTTTTCAGGCTTGGGACCCTGTGGCAAAGAGACCTCATTTTTCAGGGTTCGGAACCTGTGGCAAAGATACCCCATTTTTCAGGCCTCGGACCCTGAGGCAAAGATACAACCCATTTTTCAGGCTTGGTACCCTGTGGCAAAGAGACCCCAATTTTCAGGCTTGGGATCCTGTGGCAAAGAGACCCCATTTTTCAGGGTTCGGACCCTGTAGCGAAGAGACCCCATTTTTCAGAGTTTGGACCCTGTGGCGAAGACAACCCATTTTTCAGGCTTGGGATCCTGTGCCAAAGAGACCTCATTTTCCAGGCTTGGGATCCTGTGCCAAAGAGACCCCATTTTCCAGGCTTGGGATCCTGTGCCAAAGAAACCCCATATGTCAGGCTTGGGATCCTGTGCCAAAGAAACCCCATATGTCAGGCTTGGGATCCTGTGCCAAAGAAACCCCATTTTTTACCCGTGGCTGTTATTGCATGGCTATCGGGCGTGGCCTCAAGGCGATGAGGTTACCGGTTCTTTGAGAAATGGTAGTGGCACAGCCACCATGGACCAACGCAATATTAATTTTATGTTGTAAGTTAGAAAATGTATCTTTTAGCCTTTAACAAGGTAAGCTTACAGCACTACTTCAGGCTTGGGATCCTGTAGCAAAGAAACCCCATTTTTCAGGCTTCGGAACCTGTGGCGAAGATACCCCATTTTTCAGGCTTCGGACCCTGTGGCAAAGAGACCCCATTTTTCAGGCTTGGGACCCTGTAGCAAAGAGACCTAATTTTTCAGGGTTCGGAACCTGTGGCAAAGATACCCCATTTTTCAGGCTTCGGACCCTGTGGTAAAGAGACAACCCATTTTTCAGGCTTGGGACCCTGTGGCAAAGAGACAACCCATTTTTAAGGCTTGGGACCTTGTGGCAAAGAGACCCCATTTTTCAGGCTTCGGACCCTGTAGCGAAGAGACCCCATTTTTCAGGGTTCGGACCCTGTGGCGTAGACAACCCATTTTTTAGGCTTGGGATCCTGTGCCAAAGAGACCCCATTTTTCAGGCTTGGGATCCTGTGCCAAAGAAACCCCATTTTTCAGGCTTGGGATCCTGTGCCAAAGAAACCTCATATGTCAGGCTTGGAATCCTGTGCCAAAGAAACACCTTTTGTTACCCGTGGCTGTTATTGCATGGCTATCGGGCGTGGCCTCAAGACGATGAGGTTACCGGTTCTTTGAGAACTGGTAGTGGCACAGCCACCATGGACCAATGCAATATTAATTTTATGTTGTAAGTTAGAAAATGTATCTTTTAGCCTTTAACAAGGTAAGCTTACAGCACTACTTCAGGCTTGGGATCCTGTAGCAAAGAAACCCCATTTTTCAGGCTTCGGAACCTGTGGCGAAGATACCCCATTTTTCAGGCTTCGGACCCTGAGGAAAAGAGACCCCATTTTTAAGGCTTGGGACCCTGTGGCAAAGAGTCCTCATTTTTCAGGGTTCGGAACCTGTGGCAAAGATACCCCATTTTTCAGGCTTCGGACCCTGTGGCAAAGATACAACCCATTTTTCAGGCTTGGTACCCTATGGCAAAGAGACCCCATTTTTCAGGGTTCGGACCATGTAGCGAACAGACCCCATTTTTCAGGGTTTGGACCCTGTGGCGAAGACAACCCATTTTCCAGGCTTGGGATCCTGTGCCAAAGAAACACCATTTTTTAGGCTTGGGATCCTGTGCCAAAGAAACCCCATATGTCAGGCTTGGGATCCTGTGCCAAAGAAACCCCATTTTTTACCCGTGGCTGTTATTGCATGGCTATCGGGCGTGGCCTCAAGGCGATGAGGTTACCGGTTCTTTGAGAACTGGTAGTGGCACAGCCACCATGGACCAACGCAATATTAATTTTATGTTGTAAGTTAGAAAATGTATCTTTTAGCCTTTAACAAGGAAAGCTTACAGCACTACTTCAGGCTTGGGATCCTGTAGCAAAGAAACCCCATTTTTCAGGCTTCGGAACCTGTGGCGAAGATACCCCATTTTTCAGGCTTCGGAACCTGTGGCGAAGAGACCCCATTTTTCAGGCTTGGGATCCTGTGCCAAAGAGACCCCATTTTCCAGGCTTGGGATCCTGTGCCAAAGAAACCCCATTTTTCAGGCTTGGGATCCTGTGCCAAAGAAACCCCATATGTCAGGCTTGGGATCCTGTGCCAAGGAAACCCCATTTTTTACCCGTGGCTGTTATTGCACGGCTATCGGGCGTGGCCTCAAGGCGATGAGGTTACCGGTACTTTGAGAACTGGTAGTGGCACAGCCACCATAGACCAACGCAATATTAATTTTATGTTGTAAGTTAGAAAATGTATCTTTTAGCCTTTAACAAGGTAAGCTTACAGCACTACTTCAGGCTTGGGATCCTGTAGCAAAGAAACCCAATTTTTCAGGCTTCGGACCCTGTGGCAAAGAGACCCCATTTTTCAGGCTTCGGACCCTGTGGCAAAGAGACCCCATTTTTCAGGCTTCGGACCCTGTGGCAAAGAGACCCCATTTTTCAGGCTTGGGACCCTGTAGGCAAGAGACCTAATTTTTCAGGGTTCGGAACCTGTGGCAAAGATACCCCATTTTTCAGGCTTCGGACCCTGTGGTAAAGAGACAACCCATTTTTCAGGCTTGGGATCCTGTGGCAAAGAGACAACCCATTTTTCAGGCTTGGGATCCTGTGGCAAAGAGACAACCCATTTTTCAGGCTTGGGACCTTGTGGCAAAGAGACCCCATTTTTCAGGCTTCGGACCCTGTAGCGAAGAGACCCCATTTTTCAGGGTTCGGACCCTGTGGCGTAGACAACCCATTTTTCAGGCTTGGGATCCTGTGCCAAAGAGACCCCATTTTTCAGGCTTGGGATCCTGTGCCAAAGAAACCCCATTTTTCAGGCTTGGGATCCTGTGCCAAAGAAACCCCATATGTCAGGCTTGGGATCCTGTGCCAAAGAAACCCCATTTTTTACCCGTGGCTGTTATTGCATGGCTATCGGGCGTGGCCTCAAGGCGATGAGGTTACCGGTTCTTTGAGAACTGGTAGTGGCACAGCCACCATGGACCAACGCAATATTAATTTTATGTTGTAAGTTAGAAAATGTATCTTTTAGCCTTTAACAAGGTAAGCTTACAGCACTACTTCAGGCTTGGGATCCTGTAGCAAAGAAACCCCATTTTTCAGGCTTCGGAACCTGTGGCGAAGATACCCCATTTTTCAGGCTTCGGACCCTGTGGCAAAGAGACCCCATTTTTCAGGCTTGGGACCCTGTAGCAGAGACCTAATTTTTCGGGGTTCGGAACCTGTGGCAAAGATACCCCATTTTTCAGGCTTCGGACCCTGTGGTAAAGAGACAACCCATTTTTCAGGCTTGGGACCCTGTGGCAAAGAGACAACCCATTTTTAAGGCTTGGGACCTTGTGGCAAAGAGAGCCCATTTTTCAGGCTTCGGACCCTGTAGCGAAGAGACCCCATTTTTCAGGGTTCGGACCCTGTGGCGTAGACAACCCATTTTTCAAGCTTGGGATCCTGTGCCAAAGAGACCCCATTTTTCAGGCTTGGGATCCTGTGCCAAAGAAAACCCATTTTTCAGGCTTGGGATCCTGTGCCAAGGAAACCCCATATGTCAGGCTTGGAATCCTGTGCCAAAGAAACCCCATTTGTTACCCGTGGCTGTTATTGCATGGCTATCGGGCGTGGCCTCAAGGCGATGAGGTTACCGGTTCTTTGAGTACTGGTAGTGGCACAGCCACCATGGACCAATGCAATATTAATTTTATGTTGTAAGTTAGAAAATGTATCTTTTAGCCTTTAACAAGGTAAGCTTACAGCACTACTTCAGGCTTGGGATCCTGTAGCAAAGAAACCCCATTTTTCAGGCTTCGGAACCTGTGGCGAAGATACCCCATTTTTCAGGCTTGGGACCCTGTGGAAAAGAGACCCCATTTTTCAGGCTTGGGACCCTGTGGCAAAGAGACCTCATTTTTCAGGGTTCGGAACCTGTGGCAAAGATACCCCATTTTTCAGGCTTCGGACCCTGTGGCAAAGATACAACCCATTTTTCAGGCTTGGTACCCTGTGGCAAAGAGACCCTAATTTTCAGGCTTGGGATCCTGTGGCAAAGAGACCCCATTTTTCAGGGTTTGGACCCTGTGGCGAAGACAACCCATTTTTCAGGCTTGGGATCCTGTGCCAAAGAGACCCCATTTTCCAGGCTTGGGATCCTGTGCCAAAGAAACCCCATTTTTCAGGCTTGGGATCCTGTGCCAAAGAAACCCCATATGTCAGGCTTGGGATCCTGTGCCAAAGAAACCCCATTTTTTACCCGTGGCTGTTATTGCATGGCTATTGGGCGTGGCCTCAAGGCGATGAGGTTACCGGTTCTTTGAGAACTGGTAGTGGCACAGCCACCATGGACCAACGCAATATTAATTTTATGTTGTAAGTTAGAAAATGTATCTTTTAGCCTTTAACAAGGTAAGCTTACAGCACTACTTCAGGCTTGGGATCCTGTAGCAAAGAAACCCCATTTTTCAGGCTTCGTAACCTGTGGCAAAGATACCCCATTTTTCAGGCTTCGGACCCTGTGGGAAAGCGACAACCCATTTTTCAGGCTTGGGACCCTGTGGCAAAGAGACAACCCATTTTTAAGGCTTGGGACCTTGTGGCAAAGAGAGCCCATTTTTCAGGCTTCGGACCCTGTAGCGAAGAGACCCCATTTTTCAGGGTTCGGACCCTGTGGCGTAGACAACCCATTTTTCAAGCTTGGGATCCTGTGCCAAAGAGACCCCATTTTTCATGCTTGGGATCCTGTGCCAAAGAAACCCCATTTTTCAGGCTTGGGATCCTGTGCCAATGAAACCCCATATGTCAGGCTTGGAATCCTGTGCCAAAGAAACCCCATTTGTTACCCGTGGCTGTTATTGCATGGCTATCGGGCGTGGCCTCAAGGCGATGAGGTTACCGGTTCTTTGAGTACTGGTAGTGGCACAGCCACCATGGACCAATGCAATATTAATTTTATGTTGTAAGTTAGAAAATGTATCTTTTAGCCTTTAACAAGGTAAGCTTACAGCACTACTTCAGGCTTGGGATCCTGTAGCAAAGAAACCCCATTTTTCAGGCTTCGGAACCTGTGGCGAAGATACCCCATTTTTCAGGCTTCGGACCCTGTGGAAAAGAGACCCCATTTTTCAGGCTTGGGACCCTGTGGCAAAGAGACCTCATTTTTCAGGGTTCGGAACCTGTGGCAAAGATACCCCATTTTTCAGGCTTCGGACCCTGTGGCAAAGATACAACCCATTTTTCAGGCTTGGTACCCTGTGGCAAAGAGACCCCAATTTTCAGGCTTGGGATCCTGTGGCAAAGAGACCCCATTTTTCAGGCTTCGGACCCTGTAGCGAAGAGACCCCATTTTTCAGGGTTTGGACCCTGTGGCGAAGACAACTTATTTTCCAGGCTTGGGATCCTGTGCCAAAGAAACCCCATTTTTCAGGCTTGGGATCCTGTGCCAAAGAAACCCCATATGTCAGGCTTGGGATCCTGTGCCAAAGAAACCCCATTTTTTACCCGTGGCTGTTATTGCATGGCTATCGGGCGTGGCCTCAAGGCGATGAGGTTACCGGTTCTTTGAGAACTGGTAGTGGCACAGCCACCATGGACCAACGCAATATTAATTTTATGTTGTAAGTTAGAAAATGTATCTTTTAGCCTTTAACAAGGTAAGCTTACAGCACTACTTCAGGCTTGGGATCCTGTAGCAAAGAAACCCCATTTTTCAGGCTTCGGAACCTGTGGCGAAGATACCCCATTTTTCAGGCTTCGGACCCTGTGGCAAAGAGACCCCATTTTTCAGGCTTGGGACCCTGTAGCAAAGAGACCTAATTTTTCAGGGTTCGGAACCTGTGGCAAAGATACCCCATTTTTCAGGCTTCGGACCCTGTGGTAAAGAGACAACCCATTTTTCAGGCTTGGGACCCTGTGGCAAAGAGACAATCCATTTTTAAGGCTTGGGACCTTGTGGCAAAGAGACCCCATTTTTCAGGCTTCGGACCCTGTAGCGAAGAGACCCCATTTTTCAGGGTTCGGACCCTGTGGCGTAGACATCCCATTTTTCTGGCTTGGGATCCTGTGCCAAAGAGACCCCATTTTTCAGGCTTGGGATCCTGTGCCAAAGAAACCCCATTTTTCGGGCTTGGGATCCTATGCCAAAGAAACCACATATGTCAGGCTTGGGATCCTGTGCCAAAGAAACCCCATTTGTTACCCGTGGCTGTTATTGCATGGCTATCGGGCGTGGCCTCAAGGCGATGAGGTTACCGGTTCTTTGAGAACTGGTAGTGGCACAGCCACCATGGACCAATGCAATATTAATTTTATGTTGTAAGTTAGAAAATGTATCTTTTAGCCTTTAACAAGGTAAGCTTACAGCACTACTTCAGGCTTGGGATCCTGTAGCAAAGAAACCCCATTTTTCAGGCTTCGTAACCTGTGGCAAAGATACCCCATTTTTCAGGCTTCGGACCCTGTGGTAAAGAGACAACCCATTTTTCAGGCTTGGGACCCTGTGGCAAAGAGACAACCCATTTTTAAGGCTTGGGACCTTGTGGCAAAGAGACCCCATTTTTCAGGCTACGGACCCTGTAGCGAAGAGACCCCATTTTTCAGGGTTCGGACCCTGTGGCGTAGACAACCCATTTTTCAGGCTTGGGATCCTGTGCCAAAGAGACCCCATTTTTCAGGCTTCGGATCCTGTGCCAAAGAAACCCCATTTTTCAGGCTTGGGATCCTGTGCCAAAGAAACCCCATATGTCAGGCTTGGGATCCTGTGCCAAGGAAACCCCATTTTTTACCCGTGGCTGTTATTGCACGGCTATCGGGCGTGGCCTCAAGGCGATGAGGTTACCGGTACTTTGAGAACTGGTAGTGGCACAGCCACCATGGACCAATGCAATATTAATTTTATGTTGTAAGTTTGAAAATGTATCTTTTAGCCTTTAACAAGGTAAGCTTACAGCACTACTTCAGGCTTGGGATCCTGTAGCAAAGAAACCCCATTTTTCAGGCTTCGGAACCTGTGGCGAAGATACCCCATTTTTCAGGCTTCGGACCCTGAGGAAAAGAGACCCCATTTTTAAGGCTTGGGACCCTGTGGCAAAGAGTCCTCATTTTTCAGGGTTCGGAACCTGTGGCAAAGATACCCCATTTTTCAGGCTTCGGACCCTGTGGCAAAGATACAACCCATTTTTCAGGCTTGGTACCCTATGGCAAAGAGACCCCATTTTTCAGGGTTCGGACCATGTAGCGAACAGACCCCATTTTTCAGGGTTTGGACCCTGTGGCGAAGACAACCCATTTTCCAGGCTTGGGATCCTGTGCCAAAGAAACCCCATTTTTTACCCGTGGCTGTTATTGCATGGCTATCGGGCGTGGCCTCAAGGCGATGAGGTTACCGGTTCTTTGAGAACTGGTAGTGGCACAGCCACCATGGACCAACGCAATATTAATTTTATGTTGTAAGTTAGAAAATGTATCTTTTAGCCTTTAACAAGGAAAGCTTACAGCACTACTTCAGGCTTGGGATCCTGTAGCAAAGAAACCCCATTTTTCAGGCTTCGGAACCTGTGGCGAAGATACCCCATTTTTCAGGCTTCGGAACCTGTGGCGAAGAGACCCCATTTTTCAGGCTTGGGATCCTGTGCCAAAGAGACCCCATTTTCCAGGCTTGGGATCCTGTGCCAAAGAAACCCCATTTTTCAGGCTTGGGATCCTGTGCCAAAGAAACCCCATATGTCAGGCTTGGGATCCTGTGCCAAGGAAACCCCATTTTTTACCCGTGGCTGTTATTGCACGGCTATCGGGCGTGGCCTCAAGGCGATGAGGTTACCGGTACTTTGAGAACTGGTAGTGGCACAGCCACCATAGACCAACGCAATATTAATTTTATGTTGTAAGTTAGAAAATGTATCTTTTAGCCTTTAACAAGGTAAGCTTACAGCACTACTTCAGGCTTGGGATCCTGTAGCAAAGAAACCCAATTTTTCAGGCTTCGGACCCTGTGGCAAAGAGACCCCATTTTTCAGGCTTCGGACCCTGTGGCAAAGAGACCCCATTTTTCAGGCTTCGGACCCTGTGGCAAAGAGACCCCATTTTTCAGGCTTGGGACCCTGTAGGCAAGAGACCTAATTTTTCAGGGTTCGGAACCTGTTGCAAAGATACCCCATTTTTCAGGCTTCGGACCCTGTGGTAAAGAGACAACCCATTTTTCAGGCTTGGGATCCTGTGGCAAAGAGACAACCCATTTTTCAGGCTTGGGATCCTGTGGCAAAGAGACAACCCATTTTTCAGGCTTGGGACCTTGTGGCAAAGAGACCCCATTTTTCAGGCTTCGGACCCTGTAGCGAAGAGACCCCATTTTTCAGGGTTCGGACCCTGTGGCGTAGACAACCCATTTTTCAGGCTTGGGATCCTGTGCCAAAGAGACCCCATTTTTCAGGCTTGGGATCCTGTGCCAAAGAAACCCCATTTTTCAGGCTTGGGATCCTGTGCCAAAGAAACCCCATATGTCAGGCTTGGGATCCTGTGCCAAAGAAACCCCATTTTTTACCCGTGGCTGTTATTGCATGGCTATCGGGCGTGGCCTCAAGGCGATGAGGTTACCGGTTCTTTGAGAACTGGTAGTGGCACAGCCACCATGGACCAACGCAATATTAATTTTATGTTGTAAGTTAGAAAATGTATCTTTTAGCCTTTAACAAGGTAAGCTTACAGCACTACTTCAGGCTTGGGATCCTGTAGCAAAGAAACCCCATTTTTCAGGCTTCGGAACCTGTGGCGAAGATACCCCATTTTTCAGGCTTCGGACCCTGTGGCAAAGAGACCCCATTTTTCAGGCTTGGGACCCTGTAGCAGAGACCTAATTTTTCGGGGTTCGGAACCTGTGGCAAAGATACCCCATTTTTCAGGCTTCGGACCCTGTGGTAAAGAGACAACCCATTTTTCAGGCTTGGGACCCTGTGGCAAAGAGACAACCCATTTTTAAGGCTTGGGACCTTGTGGCAAAGAGAGCCCATTTTTCAGGCTTCGGACCCTGTAGCGAAGAGACCCCATTTTTCAGGGTTCGGACCCTGTGGCGTAGACAACCCATTTTTCAAGCTTGGGATCCTGTGCCAAAGAGACCCCATTTTTCAGGCTTGGGATCCTGTGCCAAAGAAAACCCATTTTTCAGGCTTGGGATCCTGTGCCAAGGAAACCCCATATGTCAGGCTTGGAATCCTGTGCCAAAGAAACCCCATTTGTTACCCGTGGCTGTTATTGCATGGCTATCGGGCGTGGCCTCAAGGCGATGAGGTTACCGGTTCTTTGAGTACTGGTAGTGGCACAGCCACCATGGACCAATGCAATATTAATTTTATGTTGTAAGTTAGAAAATGTATCTTTTAGCCTTTAACAAGGTAAGCTTACAGCACTACTTCAGGCTTGGGATCCTGTAGCAAAGAAACCCCATTTTTCAGGCTTCGGAACCTGTGGCGAAGATACCCCATTTTTCAGGCTTGGGACCCTGTGGAAAAGAGACCCCATTTTTCAGGCTTGGGACCCTGTGGCAAAGAGACCTCATTTTTCAGGGTTCGGAACCTGTGGCAAAGATACCCCATTTTTCAGGCTTCGGACCCTGTGGCAAAGATACAACCCATTTTTCAGGCTTGGTACCCTGTGGCAAAGAGACCCTAATTTTCAGGCTTGGGATCCTGTGGCAAAGAGACCCCATTTTTCAGGGTTTGGACCCTGTGGCGAAGACAACCCATTTTTCAGGCTTGGGATCCTGTGCCAAAGAGACCCCATTTTCCAGGCTTGGGATCCTGTGCCAAAGAAACCCCATTTTTCAGGCTTGGGATCCTGTGCCAAAGAAACCCCATATGTCAGGCTTGGGATCCTGTGCCAAAGAAACCCCATTTTTTACCCGTGGCTGTTATTGCATGGCTATTGGGCGTGGCCTCAAGGCGATGAGGTTACCGGTTCTTTGAGAACTGGTAGTGGCACAGCCACCATGGACCAACGCAATATTAATTTTATGTTGTAAGTTAGAAAATGTATCTTTTAGCCTTTAACAAGGTAAGCTTACAGCACTACTTCAGGCTTGGGATCCTGTAGCAAAGAAACCCCATTTTTCAGGCTTCGTAACCTGTGGCAAAGATACCCCATTTTTCAGGCTTCGGACCCTGTGGGAAAGCGACAACCCATTTTTCAGGCTTGGGACCCTGTGGCAAAGAGACAACCCATTTTTAAGGCTTGGGACCTTGTGGCAAAGAGAGACCATTTTTCAGGCTTCGGACCCTGTAGCGAAGAGACCCCATTTTTCAGGGTTCGGACCCTGTGGCGTAGACAACCCATTTTTCAAGCTTGGGATCCTGTGCCAAAGAGACCCCATTTTTCATGCTTGGGATCCTGTGCCAACGAAACCCCATTTTTCAGGCTTGGGATCCTGTGCCAAAGAAACCCCATTTTTTACCCGTGGCTGTTATTGCATGGCTATCGGGCGTGGCCTCAAGGCGATGAGGTTACCGGTTCTTTGAGTACTGGTAGTGGCACAGCCACCATGGACCAATGCAATATTAATTTTATGTTGTAAGTTAGAAAATGTATCTTTTAGCCTTTAACAAGGTAAGCTTACAGCACTACTTCAGGCTTGGGATCCTGTAGCAAAGAAACCCCATTTTTCAGGCTTCGGAACCTGTGGCGAAGATACCCCATTTTTCAGGCTTCGGACCCTGTGGAAAAGAGACCCCATTTTTCAGGCTTGGGACCCTGTGGCAAAGAGACCTCATTTTTCAGGGTTCGGAACCTGTGGCAAAGATACCCCATTTTTCAGGCTTCGGACCCTGTGGCAAAGATACAACCCATTTTTCAGGCTTGGTACCCTGTGGCAAAGAGACCCCAATTTTCAGGCTTGGGATCCTGTGGCAAAGAGACCCCATTTTTCAGGCTTCGGACCCTGTAGCGAAGAGACCCCATTTTTCAGGGTTTGGACCCTGTGGCGAAGACAACTTATTTTCCAGGCTTGGGATCCTGTGCCAAAGAAACCCCATTTTTCAGGCTTGGGATCCTGTGCCAAAGAAACCCCATATGTCAGGCTTGGGATCCTGTGCCAAAGAAACCCCATTTTTTACCCGTGGCTGTTATTGCATGGCTATCGGGCGTGGCCTCAAGGCGATGAGGTTACCGGTTCTTTGAGAACTGGTAGTGGCACAGCCACCATGGACCAACGCAATATTAATTTTATGTTGTAAGTTAGAAAATGTATCTTTTAGCCTTTAACAAGGTAAGCTTACAGCACTACTTCAGGCTTGGGATCCTGTAGCAAAGAAACCCCATTTTTCAGGCTTCGGAACCTGTGGCGAAGATACCCCATTTTTCAGGCTTCGGACCCTGTGGCAAAGAGACCCCATTTTTCAGGCTTGGGACCCTGTAGCAAAGAGACCTAATTTTTCAGGGTTCGGAACCTGTGGCAAAGATACCCCATTTTTCAGGCTTCGGACCCTGTGGTAAAGAGACAACCCATTTTTCAGGCTTGGGACCCTGTGGCAAAGAGACAATCCATTTTTAAGGCTTGGGACCTTGTGGCAAAGAGACCCCATTTTTCAGGCTTCGGACCCTGTAGCGAAGAGACCCCATTTTTCAGGGTTCGGACCCTGTGGCGTAGACATCCCATTTTTCTGGCTTGGGATCCTGTGCCAAAGAGACCCCATTTTTCAGGCTTGGGATCCTGTGCCAAAGAAACCCCATTTTTCGGGCTTGGGATCCTATGCCAAAGAAACCACATATGTCAGGCTTGGGATCCTGTGCCAAAGAAACCCCATTTGTTACCCGTGGCTGTTATTGCATGGCTATCGGGCGTGGCCTCAAGGCGATGAGGTTACCGGTTCTTTGAGAACTGGTAGTGGCACAGCCACCATGGACCAATGCAATATTAATTTTATGTTGTAAGTTAGAAAATGTATCTTTTAGCCTTTAACAAGGTAAGCTTACAGCACTACTTCAGGCTTGGGATCCTGTAGCAAAGAAACCCCATTTTTCAGGCTTCGTAACCTGTGGCAAAGATACCCCATTTTTCAGGCTTCGGACCCTGTGGTAAAGAGACAACCCATTTTTCAGGCTTGGGACCCTGTGGCAAAGAGACAACCCATTTTTAAGGCTTGGGACCTTGTGGCAAAGAGACCCCATTTTTCAGGCTACGGACCCTGTAGCGAAGAGACCCCATTTTTCAGGGTTCGGACCCTGTGGCGTAGACAACCCATTTTTCAGGCTTGGGATCCTGTGCCAAAGAGACCCCATTTTTCAGGCTTCGGATCCTGTGCCAAAGAAACCCCATTTTTCAGGCTTGGGATCCTGTGCCAAAGAAACCCCATATGTCAGGCTTGGGATCCTGTGCCAAGGAAACCCCATTTTTTACCCGTGGCTGTTATTGCACGGCTATCGGGCGTGGCCTCAAGGCGATGAGGTTACCGGTACTTTGAGAACTGGTAGTGGCACAGCCACCATAGACCAACGCAATATTAATTTTATGTTGTAAGTTAGAAAATGTATCTTTTAGCCTTTAACAAGGTAAGCTTACAGCACTACTTCAGGCTTGGGATCCTGTAGCAAAGAAACCCAATTTTTCAGGCTTCGGACCCTGTGGCAAAGAGACCCCATTTTTTAGGCTTCGGACCCTGTGGCAAAGAGACCCCATTTTTCAGGCTTCGGACCCTGTGGCAAAGAGACCCCATTTTTCAGGCTTGGGACCCTGTAGCAAAGAGACCTAATTTTTCAGGGTTCGGAACCTGTGGCAAAGATACCCCATTTTTCAGGCTTCGGACCCTGTGGTAAAGAGACAACCCATTTTTCAGGCTTGGGATCCTGTGGCAAAGAGACAACCCATTTTTCAGGCTTGGGATCCTGGGGCAAAGAGACAACCCATTTTTCAGGCTTGGGACCTTGTGGCAAAGAGACCCCATTTTTCAGGCTTCGGACCCTGTAGCGAAGAGACCCCATTTTTCAGGGTTCGGGCCCTGTGGCGTAGACAACCCATTTTTCAGGCTTGGGATCCTGTGCCAAAGAGACCCCATTTTTCAGGCTTGGGATCCTGTGCCAAAGAAACCCCATTTTTCAGGCTTGGGATCCTGTGCCAAAGAAACCCCATATGTCAGGCTTGGGATCCTGTGCCAAAGAAACCCCGTTTTTTACCCGTGGCTGTTATTGCATGGCTATCGGGCGTGGCCTCAAGGCGATGAGGTTACCGGTTCTTTGAGAACTGGTAGTGGCACAGCCACCATGGACCAACGCAATATTAATTTTATGTTGTAAGTTAGAAAATGTATCTTTTAGCCTTTAACAAGGTAAGCTTACAGCACTACTTCAGGCTTGGGATCCTGTAGCAAAGAAACCCCATTTTTCAGGCTTCGGAACCTGTGGCGAAGATACCCCATTTTTCAGGCTTCGGACCCTGTGGCAAAGAGACCCCATTTTTCAGGCTTGGGACCCTGTAGCAGAGACCTAATTTTTCGGGGTTCGGAACCTGTGGCAAAGATACCCCATTTTTCAGGCTTCGGACCCTGTGGTAAAGAGACAACCCATTTTTCAGGCTTGGGACCCTGTGGCAAAGAGACAACCCATTTTTAAGGCTTGGGACCTTGTGGCAAAGAGAGCCCATTTTTCAGGCTTCGGACCCTGTAGCGAAGAGACCCCATTTTTCAGGGTTCGGACCCTGTGGCGTAGACAACCCATTTTTCAAGCTTGGGATCCTGTGCCAAAGAGACCCCATTTTTCAGGCTTGGGATCCTGTGCCAAAGAAAACCCATTTTTCAGGCTTGGGATCCTGTGCCAAGGAAACCCCATATGTCAGGCTTGGAATCCTGTGCCAAAGAAACCCCATTTGTTACCCGTGGCTGTTATTGCATGGCTATCGGGCGTGGCCTCAAGGCGATGAGGTTACCGGTTCTTTGAGTACTGGTAGTGGCACAGCCACCATGGACCAATGCAATATTAATTTTATGTTGTAAGTTAGAAAATGTATCTTTTAGCCTTTAACAAGGTAAGCTTACAGCACTAATTCAGGCTTGGGATCCTGTAGCAAAGAAACCCCATTTTTCAGGCTTCGGAACCTGTGGCGAAGATACCCCATTTTTCAGGCTTGGGACCCTGTGGAAAAGAGACCCCATTTTTCAGGCTTGGGACCCTGTGGCAAAGAGACCTCATTTTTCAGGGTTCGGAACCTGTGGCAAAGATACCCCATTTTTCAGGCTTCGGACCCTGTGGCAAAGATACAACCCATTTTTCAGGCTTGGTACCCTGTGGCAAAGAGACCCTAATTTTCAGGCTTGGGATCCTGTGGCAAAGAGACCCCATTTTTCAGGCTTGGGACCCTGTGGCGAAGACAACCCATTTTTCAGGCTTGGGATCCTGTGCCAAAGAGACCCCATTTTCCAGGCTTGGGATCCTGTGCCAAAGAAACCCCATTTTTCAGGCTTGGGATCCTGTGCCAAAGAAACCCCATATGTCAGGCTTGGGATCCTGTGCCAAAGAAACCCCATTTTTTACCCGTGGCTGTTATTGCATGGCTATTGGGCGTGGCCTCAAGGCGATGAGGTTACCGGTTCTTTGAGAACTGGTAGTGGCACAGCCACCATGGACCAACGCAATATTAATTTTATGTTGTAAGTTAGAAAATGTATCTTTTAGCCTTTAACAAGGTAAGCTTACAGCACTACTTCAGGCTTGGGATCCTGTAGCAAAGAAACCCCATTTTTCAGGCTTCGTAACCTGTGGCAAAGATACCCCATTTTTCAGGCTTCGGACCCTGTGGGAAAGAGACAACCCATTTTTCAGGCTTGGGACCCTGTGGCAAAGAGACAACCCATTTTTAAGGCTTGGGACCTTGTGGCAAAGAGAGCCCATTTTTCAGGCTTCGGACCCTGTAGCGAAGAGACCCCATTTTTCAGGGTTCGGACCCTGTGGCGTAGACAACCCATTTTTCAAGCTTGGGATCCTGTGCCAAAGAGACCCCATTTTTCATGCTTGGGATCCTGTGCCAAAGAAACCCCATTTTTCAGGCTTGGGATCCTGTGCCAATGAAACCCCATATGTCAGGCTTGGAATCCTGTGCCAAAGAAACCCCATTTGTTACCCGTGGCTGTTATTGCATGGCTATCGGGCGTGGCCTCAAGGCGATGAGGTTACCGGTTCTTTGAGTACTGGTAGTGGCACAGCCACCATGGACCAATGCAATATTAATTTTATGTTGTAAGTTAGAAAATGTATCTTTTAGCCTTTAACAAGGTAAGCTTACAGCACTACTTCAGGCTTGGGATCCTGTAGCAAAGAAACCCCATTTTTCAGGCTTCGGAACCTGTGGCGAAG
Source organism: Pseudophryne corroboree (assembly GCF_028390025.1). NCBI lineage: Eukaryota > Metazoa > Chordata > Amphibia > Anura > Myobatrachidae > Pseudophryne > Pseudophryne corroboree. The sequence goes on along the minus strand of NC_086448.1, from coordinate 155,605,733 downwards.
ATACCCCATTTTTCAGGCTTCGGACCCTGTGGAAAAGAGACCCCATTTTTCAGGCTTGGGACCCTGTGGCAAAGAGATCTCATTTTTCAGGGTTCGGAACCTGTGGCAAAGATACCCCATTTTTCAGGCTTCGGACCCTGTGGCAAAGATACAACCCATTTTTCAGGCTTGGTACCCTGTGGCAAAGAGACCCCAATTTTCAGGCTTGGGATCCTTTGGCAAAGAGACCCCATTTTTCAGGCTTCGGACCCTGTAGCGAAGAGACCCCATTTTTCAGGGTTTGGACCCTGTGGCGAAGACAACTTATTTTCCAGGCTTGGGATCCTGTGCCAAAGAAACCCCATTTTTCAGGCTTGGGATCCTGTGCCAAAGAAACCCCATATGTCAGGCTTGGGATCCTGTGCCAAAGAAACCCCATTTTTTACCCGTGGCTGTTATTGCATGGCTATCGGGCGTGGCCTCAAGGCGATGAGGTTACCGGTTCTTTGAAAACTGGTAGTGGCACAGCCACCATGGACCAACGCAATATTAATTTTATGTTGTAAGTTAGAAAATGTATCTTTTAGCCTTTAACAAGGTAAGCTTACAGCACTACTTCAGGCTTGGGATCCTGTAGCAAAGAAACCCCATTTTTCAGGCTTCGGAACCTGTGGCGAAGATACCCCATTTTTCAGGCTTCGGACCCTGTGGCAAAGAGACCCCATTTTTCAGGCTTGGGACCCTGTAGCAAAGAGACCTAATTTTTCAGGGTTCGGAACCTGTGGCAAAGATACCCCATTTTTCAGGCTTCGGACCCTGTGGTAAAGAGACAACCCATTTTTCAGGCTTGGGACCCTGTGGCAAAGAGACAATCCATTTTTAATGCTTGGGACCTTGTGGCAAAGAGACCCCATTTTTCAGGCTTCGGACCCTGTAGCGAAGAGACCCCATTTTTCAGGGTTCGGACCCTGTGGCGTAGACAACCCATTTTTCAGGCTTGGGATCCTGTGCCAAAGAGACCCCATTTTTCAGGCTTGGGATCCTGTGCCAAAGAAACCCCATTTTTCGGGCTTGGGATCCTATGCCAAAGAAACCCCATATGTCAGGCTTGGGATCCTGTGCCAAAGAAACCCCATTTGTTACCCGTGGCTGTTATTGCATGGCTATCGGGCGTGGCCTCAAGGCGATGAGGTTACCGGTTCTTTGAGAACTGGTAGTGGCACAGCCACCATGGACCAATGCAATATTAATTTTATGTTGTAAGTTAGAAAATGTATCTTTTAGCCTTTAACAAGGTAAGCTTACAGCACTACTTCAGGCTTGGGATCCTGTAGCAAAGAAACCCCATTTTTCAGGCTTCGTAACCTGTGGCAAAGATACCCCATTTTTCAGGCTTCGGACCCTGTGGTAAAGAGACAACCCATTTTTCAGGCTTGGGACCCTGTGGCAAAGAGACAACCCATTTTTAAGGCTTGGGACCTTGTGGCAAAGAGACCCCATTTTTCAGGCTTGGGACCCAGTGGCAAAGAGACCTCATTTTTCATGGTTCGGAACCTGTGGCAAAGATACCCCATTTTTCAGGCTTCGGACCCTGTGGCAAAGATACAACCCATTTTTCAGGCTTGGTACCCTGTGGCAAAGAGACCCCAATTTTCAGGCTTGGGATCCTGTGGCAAAGAGACCCCATTTTTCAGGGTTCGGACCCTGTAGCGAAGAGACCCCATTTTTCAGGGTTTGGACCCTGTGGCGAAGACAACCCATTTTCCACGCTTGGGATCCTGTGCCAAAGAAACCCCATATGTCAGGCTTGGGATCCTGTGCCAAAGAAACCCCATTTTTTACCCGTGGCTGTTATTGCATGGCTATCGGGCGTGGCCTCAAGGCGATGAGGTTACCGGTTCTTTGAGAACTGGTAGTGGCACAGCCACCATGGACCAACGCAATATTAATTTTATGTTGTAAGTTAGAAAATGTATCTTTTAGCCTTTAACAAGGTAAGCTTACAGCACTACTTCAGGCTTGGGATCCTGTAGCAAAGAAACCCCATTTTTCAGGCTTCGGAACCTGTGGCGAAGATACCCCATTTTTCAGGCTTGGGACCCTGTAGCAAAGAGACCTAATTTTTCAGGGTTCGGAACCTGTGGCAAAGATACCCCATTTTTCAGGCTTCGGACCCTGTGGTAAAGAGACAACCCATTTTTCAGGCTTGGGACCCTGTGGCAAAGAGACAACCCATTTTTAAGGCTTGGGACCTTGTGGCAAAGAGACCCCATTTTTCAGGCTTTGGACCCTGTAGCGAAGAGACCCCATTTTTCAGGGTTCGGACCCTGTGGCGTAGACAACCCATTTTTCAGGCTTGGGATCCTGTGCCAAAGAGACCCCATTTTTCAGGCTTGGGATCCTGTGCCAAAGAAACCCCATTTTTCAGGCTTGGGATCCTGTGCCAAAGAAACCCCATATGTCAGGCTTGGAATCTTGTGCCAAAGAAACCCCATTTGTTACCCGTGGCTGTTATTGCATGGCTATCGGGCGTGGCCTCAAGGCGATGAGGTTACCGGTTCTTTGAGAACTGGTAGTGGCACAGCCACCATGGACCAATGCAATATTAATTTTATGTTGTAAGTTAGAAAATGTATCTTTTAGCCTTTAACAAGGTAAGCTTACAGCACTACTTCAGGCTTGGGATTCTGTAGCAAAGAAACCCCATTTTTCAGGCTTCGGAACCTGTGGCAAAGATACCCCATTTTTCAGGCTTCGGACCCTGTGGCAAAGAGACCCCATTTTTCAGGCTTGGGACCCTGTGGCAAAGAGACCTCATTTTTCAGGGTTCGGAACCTGTGGCAAAGATACCCCATTTTTCAGGCTTCGGACCCTGTGGCAAAGATACAACCCATTTTTCTGGCTTGGGATCCTGTGCCAAAGAGACCCCATTTTTCAGGCTTGGGATCCTGTGCCAAAGAAACCCCATTTTTCAGGCTTGGGATCCTGTGCCAAAGAAACCCCATTTATCAGGCTTCGGACCCTGTGGCAAAGAGACCCCATTTTTCAGGCTTGGGACCCTGTAGCAAAGAGACCTAATTTTTCAGGGTTCGGAACCTGTGGCAAAGATACCCCATTTTTCAGGCTTCGGACCCTGTGGTAAAGAGACAACCCATTTTTCAGGCTTGGGACCCTGTGGCAAAGAGACAACCCATTTTTCAGGCTTGGGACCTTGTGGCAAAGAGTCCCCATTTTTCAGGCTTCGGACCCTGTAGCGAAGAGACCCCATTTTTCAGGGTTCGGACCCTGTGGCGTAGACAACCCATTTTTCAGGCTTGGGATCCTGTGCCAAAGAGACCCCATTTTTCAGGCTTGGGATCCTGTGCCAAAGAAACCCCATTTTTCGGGCTTGGGATCCTATGTCAAAGAAACCACATATGTCAGGCTTGGGATCCTGTGCCAAAGAAACCCCATTTGTTACCCGTGGCTGTTATTGCATGGCTATCGGGCGTGGCCTCAAGGCGATGAGGTTACCGGTTCTTTGAGAACTGGTAGTGGCACAGCCACCATGGACCAATGCAATATTAATTTTATGTTGTAAGTTAGAAAATGTATCTTTTAGCCTTTAACAAGGTAAGCTTACAGCACTACTTCAGGCTTGGGATCCTGTAGCACAGAAACCCCATTTTTCAGGCTTCGGACCCTGTGGCAAAGAGACCCCATTTTTCAGGCTTGGGACCCAGTGGCAAAGAGACCTCATTTTTCATGGTTCGGAACCTGTGGCAAAGATACCCCATTTTTCAGGCTTCGGACCCTGTGGCAAAGATACAACCCATTTTTCAGGCTTGGTACCCTGTGGCAAAGAGACCCCAATTTTCAGGCTTGGGATCCTGTGGCAAAGAGACCCCATTTTTCAGGGTTCGGACCCTGTAGCGAAGAGACCCCATTTTTCAGGGTTTGGACCCTGTGGCGAAGACAACCCATTTTCCACGCTTGGGATCCTGTGCCAAAGAAACCCCATATGTCAGGCTTGGGATCCTGTGCCAAAGAAACCCCATTTTTTACCCGTGGCTGTTATTGCATGGCTATCGGGCGTGGCCTCAAGGCGATGAGGTTACCGGTTCTTTGAGAACTGGTAGTGGCACAGCCACCATGGACCAACGCAATATTAATTTTATGTTGTAAGTTAGAAAATGTATCTTTTAGCCTTTAACAAGGTAAGCTTACAGCACTACTTCAGGCTTGGGATCCTGTAGCAAAGAAACCCCATTTTTCAGGCTTCGGAACCTGTGGCGAAGATACCCCATTTTTCAGGCTTCGGACCCTGTGGCAAAGAGACCCATTTTTCAGGCTTGGGACCCTGTAGCAAAGAGACCTAATTTTTCAGGGTTCGGAACCTGTGGCAAAGATACCCCATTTTTCAGGCGTCGGACCCTGTGGTAAAGAGACAACCCATTTTTCAGGCTTGGGACCCTGTGGCAAAGTGACAACCCATTTTTAAGGCTTGGGACCTTGTGGCAAAGAGACCCCATTTTTCAGGCTTCGGACCCTGTAGCGAAGAGACCCCATTTTTCAGGGTTCGGACCCTGTGGCGTAGACAACCCATTTTTCAGGCTTGGGATCCTGTGCCAAAGAGACCCCATTTTTCAGGCTTGGGATCCTGTGCCAAAGAAACCCAATTTTTCAGGCTTGGGATCCTGTGCCAAAGAAACCCCATATGTCAGGCTTGGAATCCTGTGCCAAAGAAACCCCATTTGTTACCCGTGGCTGTTATTGCATGGCTATCGGGCGTGGCCTCAAGGCGATGAGGTTACCGGTTCTTTGAGAACTGGTAGTGGCACAGCCACCATGGACCAATGCAATATTAATTTTATGTTGTAAGTTAGAAAATGTATCTTTTAGCCTTTAACAAGGTAAGCTTACAGCACTACTTCAGGCTTGGGATCCTGTAGCAAAGAAACCCCATTTTTCAGGCTTCGGAACCTGTGGCAAAGATACCCCATTTTTCAGGCTTCGGACCCTGTGGCAAAGAGACCCCATTTTTCAGGCTTGGGACCCTGTGGCAAAGAGACCTCATTTTTCAGGGTTCGGAACCGGTGGCAAAGATACCCCATTTTTCAGGCTTCGGACCCTGTGGCAAAGATACAACCCATTTTTCTGGCTTGGTACCCTGTGGCAAAGAGACCCCAATTTTCAGGCTTGGGATCCTGTGGCAAAGAGACCCCATTTTTCAGGGTTCGGACCCTGTAGCGAAGAGACCCCATTTTTCAGGGTTTGGACCCTGTGGCGAAGACAACCCATTTTCCAGGCTTGGGATCCTGTGCCAAAGAAACCCCATTTTTCAGGCTTGGGATCCTGTGCCAAAGAAACCCCATATGTCAGGCTTGGAATCCTGTGCCAAAGAAACACCATTTTTTACCCGTGGCTGTTATTGCATGGCTATCGGGCGTGGCCTCAAGGCGATGAGGTTACCGGTTCTTTGAGAACTGGTAGTGGCACAGCCACCATGGACCAACGCAATATTAATTTTATGTTGTAAGTTAGAAAATGTATCTTTTAGCCTTTAACAAGGTAAGCTTACAGCACTACTTCAGGCTTGGGATCCTGTAGCAAAGAAACCCCATTTTTCAGGCTTCGGAACCTGTGGCGAAGATACCCCATTTTTCAGGCTTCGGACCCTGTGGCAAAGAGACCCCATTTTTCAGGCTTGGGACCCTGTAGCAAAGAGACCTAATTTTTCAGGGTTCGGAACCTGTGGCAAAGATACCCCATTTTTCAGGCTTCGGACCCTGTGGTAAAGAGACAACCCATTTTTCAGGCTTGGGACCCTGTGGCAAAGAGACAACCCATTTTTCAGGCTTGGGACCTTGTGGCAAAGAGACCCCATTTTTCAGGCTTCGGACCCTGTAGCGAAGAGACCCAATTTTTCAGGGTTCGGACCCAGTGGCGTAGACAACCCATTTTTGAGGCTTGGGATCCTGTGCCAAAGAGACCCCATTTTTCAGGCTTGGGATCCTGTGCCAAAGAAACCCCATTTTTCAGGCTTGGGATCCTGTGCCAAAGAAACCCCATTTTTCAGGCTTCGGACCCTGTGGCAAAGAGACCCCTTTTTTCAGGCTTGGGACCCTGTAGCAAAGAGACCTAATTTTTCAGGGTTCGGAACCTGTGGCAAAGATACCCCATTTTTCAGGCTTCGGACCCTGTGGTAAAGAGACAACCCATTTTTCAGGCTTGGGACCCTGTGGCAAAGAGACAACCCATTTTTCAGGCTTGGGACCTTGTGGCAAAGAGTCCCCATTTTTCAGGCTTCGGACCCTGTAGCGAAGAGACCCCATTTTTCAGGGTTCGGACCCTGTGGCGTAGACAACCCATTTTTCAGGCTTGGGATCCTGTGCCAAAGAGACCCCATTTTTCAGGCTTGGGATCCTGTGCCAAAGAAACCCCATTTTTCGGGCTTGGGATCCTATGCCAAAGAAACCACATATGTCAGGCTTGGAATCCTGTGCCAAAGAAACCCCATTTGTTACCCGTGGCTGTTATTGCATGGCTATCGGGCGTGGCCTCAAGGCGATGAGGTTACCGGTTCTTTGAGAACTGGTAGTGGCACAGCCACCATGGACCAATGCAATATTAATTTTATGTTGTAAGTTAGAAAATGTATCTTTTAGCCTTTAACAAGGTAAGCTTACAGCACTACTTCAGGCTTGGGATCCTGTAGCAAAGAAACCCCATTTTTCAGGCTTCGGAACCTGTGGCAAAGATACCCCATTTTTCAGGCTTCGGACCCTGTGGCAAAGAGACCCCATTTTTCAGGCTTGGGACCCTGTGGCAAAGAGACCTCATTTTTCAGGGTTCGGAACCTGTGGCAAAGATACCCAATTTTTCAGGCTTCGGACCCTGTGGCAAAGATACAACCCATTTTTCTGGCTTGGTACCCTGTGGCAAAGAGACCCCAATTTTCAGGCTTGGGATCCTGTGGCAAAGAGACCCCATTTTTCAGGGTTCGGACCCTGTAGCGAAGAGACCCCATTTTTCAGGGTTTGGACCCTGTGGCGAAGACAACCCATTTTCCAGGCTTGGGATCCTGTGCCAAAGAAACCCCATTTTTCAGGCTTGGGATCCTGTGCCAAAGAAACCCCATATGTCAGGCTTGGGATCCTGTGCCAAAGAAACACCATTTTTTACCCGTGGCTGTTATTGCATGGCTATCGGGCGTGGCCTCAAGGCGATGAGGTTACCGGTTCTTTGAGAACTGGTAGTGGCACAGCCACCATGGACCAACGCAATATTAATTTTATGTTGTAAGTTAGAAAATGTATCTTTTAGCCTTTAACAAGGTAAGCTTACAGCACTACTTCAGGCTTGGGATCCTGTAGCAAAGAAACCCCATTTTTCAGGCTTCGGAACCTGTGGCGAAGATACCCCATTTTTCAGGCTTCGGACCCTGTGGCAAAGAGACCCCATTTTTCAGGCTTGGGACCCTGTAGCAAAGAGACCTAATTTTTCAGGGTTCGGAACCTGTGGCAAAGATACCCCATTTTTCAGGCTTCGGACCCTGTGGTAAAGAGACAACCCATTTTTCAGGCTTGGGACCCTGTGGCAAAGAGACAACCCATTTTTCAGGCTTGGGACCTTGTGGCAAAGAGACCCCATTTTTCAGGCTTCGGACCCTGTAGCGAAGAGACCCAATTTTTCAGGGTTCGGACCCAGTGGCGTAGACAACCCATTTTTGAGGCTTGGGATCCTGTGCCAAAGAGACCCCATTTTTCAGGCTTGGGATCCTGTGCCAAAGAAACCCCATTTTTCAGGCTTGGGATCCTGTGCCAAAGAAACCCCATTTTTCAGGCTTCGGACCCTGTGGCAAAGAGACCCCATTTTTCAGGCTTGGGACCCTGTAGCAAAGAGACCTAATTTTTCAGGGTTCGGAACCTGTGGCAAAGATACCCCATTTTTCAGGCTTCGGACCCTGTGGTAAAGAGACAACCCATTTTTCAGGCTTGGGACCCTGTGGCAAAGAGACAATCCATTTTTAATGCTTGGGACCTTGTGGCAAAGAGACCCCATTTTTCAGGCTTCGGACCCTGTAGCGAAGAGACCCCATTTTTCAGGGTTCGGACCCTGTGGCGTAGACAACCCATTTTTCAGGCTTGGGATCCTGTGCCAAAGAGACCCCATTTTTCAGGCTTGGGATCCTGTGCCAAAGAAACCCCATTTTTCGGGCTTGGGATCCTATGCCAAAGAAACCACATATGTCAGGCTTGGGATCCTGTGCCAAAGAAACCCCATTTGTTACCCGTGGCTGTTATTGCATGGCTATCGGGCGTGGCCTCAAGGCGATGAGGTTACCGGTTCTTTGAGAACTGGTAGTGGCACAGCCACCATGGACCAATGCAATATTAATTTTATGTTGTAAGTTAGAAAATGTATCTTTTAGCCTTTAACAAGGTAAGCTTACAGCACTACTTCAGGCTTGGGATCCTGTAGCAAAGAAACCCCATTTTTCAGGCTTCGTAACCTGTGGCAAAGATACCCCATTTTTCAGGCTTCGGACCCTGTGGTAAAGAGACAACCCATTTTTCAGGCTTGGGACCCTGTGGCAAAGAGACAACCCATTTTTAAGGCTTGGGACCTTGTGGCAAAGAGACCCCATTTTTCAGGCTTGGGACCCAGTGGCAAAGAGACCTCATTTTTCATGGTTCGGAACCTGTGGCAAAGATACCCCATTTTTCAGGCTTCGGACCCTGTGGCAAAGATACAACCCATTTTTCAGGCTTGGTACCCTGTGGCAAAGAGACCCCAATTTTCAGGCTTGGGATCCTGTGGCAAAGAGACCCCATTTTTCAGGGTTCGGACCCTGTAGCGAAGAGACCCCATTTTTCAGGGTTTGGACCCTGTGGCGAAGACAACCCATTTTCCACGCTTGGGATCCTGTGCCAAAGAAACCCCATATGTCAGGCTTGGGATCCTGTGCCAAAGAAACCCCATTTTTTACCCGTGGCTGTTATTGCATGGCTATCGGGCGTGGCCTCAAGGCGATGAGGTTACCGGTTCTTTGAGAACTGGTAGTGGCACAGCCACCATGGACCAACGCAATATTAATTTTATGTTGTAAGTTAGAAAATGTATCTTTTAGCCTTTAACAAGGTAAGCTTACAGCACTACTTCAGGCTTGGGATCCTGTAGCAAAGAAACCCCATTTTTCAGGCTTCGGAACCTGTGGCGAAGATACCCCATTTTTCAGGCTTGGGACCCTGTAGCAAAGAGACCTAATTTTTCAGGGTTCGGAACCTGTGGCAAAGATACCCCATTTTTCAGGCTTCGGACCCTGTGGTAAAGAGACAACCCATTTTTCAGGCTTGGGACCCTGTGGCAAAGAGACAACCCATTTTTAAGGCTTGGGACCTTGTGGCAAAGAGACCCCATTTTTCAGGCTTCGGACCCTGTAGCGAAGAGACCCCATTTTTCAGGGTTCGGACCCTGTGGCGTAGCCAACCCATTTTTCAGGCTTGGGATCCTGTGCCAAAGAGACCCCATTTTTCAGGCTTGGGATCCTGTGCCAAAGAAACCCCATTTTTCAGGCTTGGGATCCTGTGCCAAAGAAACCCCATATGTCAGGCTTGGAATCTTGTGCCAAAGAAACCCCATTTGTTACCCGTGGCTGTTATTGCATGGCTATCGGGCGTGGCCTCAAGGCGATGAGGTTACCGGTTCTTTGAGAACTGGTAGTGGCACAGCCACCATGGACCAATGCAATATTAATTTTATGTTGTAAGTTAGAAAATGTATCTTTTAGCCTTTAACAAGGTAAGCTTACAGCACTACTTCAGGCTTGGGATTCTGTAGCAAAGAAACCCCATTTTTCAGGCTTCGGAACCTGTGGCAAAGATACCCCATTTTTCAGGCTTCGGACCCTGTGGCAAAGAGACCCCATTTTTCAGGCTTGGGACCCTGTGGCAAAGAGACCTCATTTTTCAGGGTTCGGAACCTGTGGCAAAGATACCCCATTTTTCAGGCTTCGGACCCTGTGGCAAAGATACAACCCATTTTTCTGGCTTGGGATCCTGTGCCAAAGAGACCCCATTTTTCAGGCTTGGGATCCTGTGCCAAAGAAACCCCATTTTTCAGGCTGGGGATCCTGTGCCAAAGAAACCCCATTTATCAGGCTTCGGACCCTGTGGCAAAGAGACCCCATTTTTCAGGCTTGGGACCCTGTAGCAAAGAGACCTAATTTTTCAGGGTTCGGAACCTGTGGCAAAGATACCCCATTTTTCAGGCTTCGGACCCTGTGGTAAAGAGACAACCCATTTTTCAGGCTTGGGACCCTGTGGCAAAGAGACAACCCATTTTTCAGGCTTGGGACCTTGTGGCAAAGAGTCCCCATTTTTCAGGCTTCGGACCCTGTAGCGAAGAGACCCCATTTTTCAGGGTTCGGACCCTGTGGCGTAGACAACCCAATTTTCAGGCTTGGGATCCTGTGCCAAAGAGACCCCATTTTTCAGGCTTGGGATCCTGTGCCAAAGAAACCCCATTTTTCGGGCTTGGGATCCTATGTCAAAGAAACCACATATGTCAGGCTTGGGATCCTGTGCCAAAGAAACCCCATTTGTTACCCGTGGCTGTTATTGCATGGCTATCGGGCGTGGCCTCAAGGCGATGAGGTTACCGGTTCTTTGAGAACTGGTAGTGGCACAGCCACCATGGACCAATGCAATATTAATTTTATGTTGTAAGTTAGAAAATGTATCTTTTAGCCTTTAACAAGGTAAGCTTACAGCACTACTTCAGGCTTGGGATCCTGTAGCACAGAAACCCCATTTTTCAGGCTTCGGACCCTGTGGCAAAGAGACCCCATTTTTCAGGCTTGGGACCCAGTGGCAAAGAGACCTCATTTTTCATGGTTCGGAACCTGTGGCAAAGATACCCCATTTTTCAGGCTTCGGACACTGTGGCAAAGATACAACCCATTTTTCAGGCTTGGTACCCTGTGGCAAAGAGACCCCAATTTTCAGGCTTGGGATCCTGTGGCAAAGAGACCCCATTTTTCAGGGTTCGGACCCTGTAGCGAAGAGACCCCATTTTTCAGGGTTTGGACCCTGTGGCGAAGACAACCCATTTTCCACGCTTGGGATCCTGTGCCAAAGAAACCCCATATGTCAGGCTTGGGATCCTGTGCCAAAGAAACCCCATTTTTTACCCGTGGCTGTTATTGCATGGCTATCGGGCGTGGCCTCAAGGCGATGAGGTTACCGGTTCTTTGAGAACTGGTAGTGGCACAGCCACCATGGACCAACGCAATATTAATTTTATGTTGTAAGTTAGAAAATGTATCTTTTAGCCTTTAACAAGGTAAGCTTACAGCACTACTTCAGGCTTGGGATCCTGTAGCAAAGAAACCCCATTTTTCAGGCTTCGGAACCTGTGGCGAAGATACCCCATTTTTCAGGCTTCGGACCCTGTGGCAAAGAGACCCATTTTTCAGGCTTGGGACCCTGTAGCAAAGAGACCTAATTTTTCAGGGTTCGGAACCTGTGGCAAAGATACCCCATTTTTCAGGCGTCGGACCCTGTGGTAAAGAGACAACCCATTTTTCAGGCTTGGGACCCTGTGGCAAAGTGACAACCCATTTTTAAGGCTTGGGACCTTGTGGCAAAGAGACCCCATTTTTCAGGCTTCGGACCCTGTAGCGAAGAGACCCCATTTTTCAGGGTTCGGACCCTGTGGCGTAGACAACCCATTTTTCAGGCTTGGGATCCTGTGCCAAAGAGACCCCATTTTTCAGGCTTTGGATCCTGTGCCAAAGAAACCCAATTTTTCAGGCTTGGGATCCTGTGCCAAAGAAACCCCATATGTCAGGCTTGGAATCCTGTGCCAAAGAAACCCCATTTGTTACCCGTGGCTGTTATTGCATGGCTATCGGACGTGGCCTCAAGGCGATGAGGTTACCGGTTCTTTGAGAACTGGTAGTGGCACAGCCACCATGGACCAATGCAATATTAATTTTATGTTGTAAGTTAGAAAATGTATCTTTTAGCCTTTAACAAGGTAAGCTTACAGCACTACTTCAGGCTTGGGATCCTGTAGCAAAGAAACCCCATTTTTCAGGCTTCGGAACCTGTGGCAAAGATACCCCATTTTTCAGGCTTCGGACCCTGTGGCAAAGAGACCCCATTTTTCAGGCTTGGGACCCTGTGGCAAAGAGACCTCATTTTTCAGGGTTCGGAACCGGTGGCAAAGATACCCCATTTTTCAGGCTTCGGACCCTGTGGCAAAGATACAACCCATTTTTCTGGCTTGGTACCCTGTGGCAAAGAGACCCCAATTTTCAGGCTTGGGATCCTGTGGCAAAGAGACCCCATTTTTCAGGGTTCGGACCCTGTAGCGAAGAGACCCCATTTTTCAGGGTTTGGACCCTGTGGCGAAGACAACCCATTTTCCAGGCTTGGGATCCTGTGCCAAAGAAACCCCATTTTTCAGGCTTGGGATCCTGTGCCAAAGAAACCCCATATGTCAGGCTTGGGATCCTGTGCCAAAGAAACACCATTTTTTACCCGTGGCTGTTATTGCATGGCTATCGGGCGTGGCCTCAAGGCGATGAGGTTACCGGTTCTTTGAGAACTGGTAGTGGCACAGCCACCATGGACCAACGCAATATTAATTTTATGTTGTAAGTTAGAAAATGTATCTTTTAGCCTTTAACAAGGTAAGCTTACAGCACTACTTCAGGCTTGGGATCCTGTAGCAAAGAAACCCCATTTTTCAGGCTTCGGAACCTGTGGCGAAGATACCCCATTTTTCAGGCTTCGGACCCTGTGGCAAAGAGACCCCATTTTTCAGGCTTGGGACCCTGTAGCAAAGAGACCTAATTTTTCAGGGTTCGGAACCTGTGGCAAAGATACCCCATTTTTCAGGCTTCGGACCCTGTGGTAAAGAGACAACCCATTTTTCAGGCTTGGGACCCTGTGGCAAAGAGACAACCCATTTTTCAGGCTTGGGACCTTGTGGCAAAGAGACCCCATTTTTCAGGCTTCGGACCCTGTAGCGAAGAGACCCAATTTTTCAGGGTTCGGACCCAGTGGCGTAGACAACCCATTTTTGAGGCTTGGGATCCTGTGCCAAAGAGACCCCATTTTTCAGGCTTGGGATCCTGTGCCAAAGAAACCCCATTTTTCAGGCTTGGGATCCTGTGCCAAAGAAACCCCATTTTTCAGGCTTCGGACCCTGTGGCAAAGAGACCCCTTTTTTCAGGCTTGGGACCCTGTAGCAAAGAGACCTAATTTTTCAGGGTTCGGAACCTGTGGCAAAGATACCCCATTTTTCAGGCTTCGGACCCTGTGGTAAAGAGACAACCCATTTTTCAGGCTTGGGACCCTGTGGCAAAGAGACAACCCATTTTTCAGGCTTGGGACCTTGTGGCAAAGAGTCCCCATTTTTCAGGCTTCGGACCCTGTAGCGAAGAGACCCCATTTTTCAGGGTTCGGACCCTGTGGCGTAGACAACCCATTTTTCAGGCTTGGGATCCTGTGCCAAAGAGACCCCATTTTTCAGGCTTGGGATCCTGTGCCAAAGAAACCCCATTTTTCGGGCTTGGGATCCTATGCCAAAGAAACCACATATGTCAGGCTTGGAATCCTGTGCCAAAGAAACCCCATTTGTTACCCGTGGCTGTTATTGCATGGCTATCGGGCGTGGCCTCAAGGCGATGAGGTTACCGGTTCTTTGAGAACTGGTAGTGGCACAGCCACCATGGACCAATGCAATATTAATTTTATGTTGTAAGTTAGAAAATGTATCTTTTAGCCTTTAACAAGGTAAGCTTACAGCACTACTTCAGGCTTGGGATCCTGTAGCAAAGAAACCCCATTTTTCAGGCTTCGGAACCTGTGGCAAAGATACCCCATTTTTCAGGCTTCGGACCCTGTGGCAAAGAGACCCCATTTTTCAGGCTTGGGACCCTGTGGCAAAGAGACCTCATTTTTCAGGGTTCGGAACCTGTGGCAAAGATACCCCATTTTTCAGGCTTCGGACCCTGTGGCAAAGATACAACCCATTTTTCTGGCTTGGTACCCTGTGGCAAAGAGACCCCAATTTTCAGGCTTGGGATCCTGTGGCAAAGAGACCCCATTTTTCAGGGTTCGGACCCTGTAGCGAAGAGACCCCATTTTTCAGGGTTTGGACCCTGTGGCGAAGACAACCCATTTTCCAGGCTTGGGATCCTGTGCCAAAGAAACCCCATTTTTCAGGCTTGGGATCCTGTGCCAAAGAAACCCCATATGTCAGGCTTGGGATCCTGTGCCAAAGAAACACCATTTTTTACCCGTGGCTGTTATTGCATGGCTATCGGGCGTGGCCTCAAGGCGATGAGGTTACCGGTTCTTTGAGAACTGGTAGTGGCACAGCCACCATGGACCAACGCAATATTAATTTTATGTTGTAAGTTAGAAAATGTATCTTTTAGCCTTTAACAAGGTAAGCTTACAGCACTACTTCAGGCTTGGGATCCTGTAGCAAAGAAACCCCATTTTTCAGGCTTCGGAACCTGTGGCGAAGATACCCCATTTTTCAGGCTTCGGACCCTGTGGCAAAGAGACCCCATTTTTCAGGCTTGGGACCCTGTAGCAAAGAGACCTAATTTTTCAGGGTTCGGAACCTGTGGCAAAGATACCCCATTTTTCAGGCTTCGGACCCTGTGGTAAAGAGACAACCCATTTTTCAGGCTTGGGACCCTGTGGCAAAGAGACAACCCATTTTTCAGGCTTGGGACCTTGTGGCAAAGAGACCCCATTTTTCAGGCTTCGGACCCTGTAGCGAAGAGACCCAATTTTTCAGGGTTCGGACCCAGTGGCGTAGACAACCCATTTTTGAGGCTTGGGATCCTGTGCCAAAGAGACCCCATTTTTCAGGCTTGGGATCCTGTGCCAAAGAAACCCCATTTTTCAGGCTTGGGATCCTGTGCCAAAGAAACCCCATTTTTCAGGCTTCGGACCCTGTGGCAAAGAGACCCCATTTTTCAGGCTTGGGACCCTGTAGCAAAGAGACCTAATTTTTCAGGGTTCGGAACCTGTGGCAAAGATACCCCATTTTTCAGGCTTCGGACCCTGTGGTAAAGAGACAACCCATTTTTCAGGCTTGGGACCCTGTGGCAAAGAGACAACCCATTTTTCAGGCTTGGGACCTTGTGGCAAAGAGTCCCCATTTTTCAGGCTTCGGACCCTGTAGCGAAGAGACCCCATTTTTCAGGGTTCGGACCCTGTGGCGTAGACAACCCATTTTTCAGGCTTGGGATCCTGTGCCAAAGAGACCCCATTTTTCAGGCTTGGGATCCTGTGCCAAAGAAACCCCATTTTTCGGGCTTGGGATCCTATGCCAAAGAAACCACATATGTCAGGCTTGGGATCCTGTGCCAAAGAAACCCCATTTGTTACCCGTGGCTGTTATTGCATGGCTATCGGGCGTGGCCTCAAGGCAATGAGGTTACCGGTTCTTTGAGAACTGGTAGTGGCACAGCCACCATGGACCAATGCAATATTAATTTTATGTTGTAAGTTAGAAAATGTATCTTTTAGCCTTTAACAAGGTAAGCTTACAGCACTACTTCAGGCTTGGGATCCTGTAGCAAAGAAACCCCATTTTTCAGGCTTCGTAACCTGTGGCAAAGATACCCCATTTTTCAGGCTTCGGACCCTGTGGTAAAGAGACAACCCATTTTTCAGGCTTGGGACCCTGTGGCAAAGAGACAACCCATTTTTAAGGCTTGGGACCTTGTGGCAAAGAGACCCCATTTTTCAGGCTACGGACCCTGTAGCGAAGAGACCCCATTTTTCAGGGTTCGGACCCTGTGGCGTAGACAACCCATTTTTCAGGCTTGGGATCCTGTGCCAAAGAGACCCCATTTTTCAGGCTTGGGATCCTGTGCCAAAGAAACCCCATTTTTCAGGCTTGGGATCCTGTGCCAAAGAAACCCCATATGTCAGGCTTGGAATCCTGTGCCCAAGAAACCCCATTTGTTACCCGTGGCTGTTATTGCATGGCTATTGGGCGTGGCCTCAAGGCGATGAGGTTACCGGTTCTTTGAGAACTGGTAGTGGCACAGCCACCATGGACCAATGCAATATTAATTTTATGTTGTAAGTTAGAAAATGTATCTTTTAGCCTTTAACAAGGTAAGCTTACAGCACTACTTCAGGCTTGGGATCCTGTAGCAAAGAAACCCCATTTTTCAGGCTTCGGAACCTGTGGCGAAGATACCCCATTTTTCAGGCTTCGGACCCTGTGGTAAAGAGACAACCCATTTTTCAGGCTTGGGACCCTGTGGCAAAGAGACAACCCATTTTTAAGGCTTGGGACCTTGTGGCAAAGAGACCCCATTTTTCAGGCTTCGGACCCTGTAGCGAAGAGACCCCATTTTTCAGGGTTCGGACCCTGTGGCAAAGAGACCCAATTTTTCAGGGTTCGGACCCTGTAGCGAAGAGACCCCATTTTTCAGGGTTTGGACCCTGTGGCGAAGACAACCCATTTTCCAGGCTTGGGATCCTGTGCCAAAGAAACCCCATATGTCAGGCTTGGGATCCTGTGCCAAAGAAACCCCATTTTTTACCCGTGGCTGTTATTGCATGGCTATCGGGCGTGGCCTCAAGGCGATGAGGTTACCGGTTCTTTGAGAACTGGTAGTGGCACAGCCACCATGGACCAACGCAATATTAATTTTATGTTGTAAGTTAGAAAATGTATCTTTTAGCCTTTAACAAGGTAAGCTTACAGCACTACTTCAGGCTTGGGATCCTGTAGCAAAGAAACCCCATTTTTCAGGCTTCGGAACCTGTGGCGAAGATACCCCATTTTTCAGGCTTCGGACCCTGTGGCAAAGAGACCCCATTTTTCAGGCTTGGGACCCTGTAGCAAAGAGACCTAATTTTTCAGGGTTCGGACCCTGTGGCAAAGATACCCCATTTTTCAGGCGTCGGACCCTGTGGTAAAGAGACAACCCATTTTTCAGGCTTGGGACCCTGTGGCAAAGAGACAACCCATTTTTAAGGCTTGGGACCTTGTGGCAAAGAGACCCCATTTTTCAGGCTTCGGACCCTGTAGCGAAGAGACCCCATTTTTCAGGGTTCGGACCCTGTGGCGTAGACAACCCATTTTTCAGGCTTGGGATCCTGTGCCAAAGAGACCCCATTTTTCAGGCTTGGGATCCTGTGCCAAAGAAACCCCATTTTTCAGGCTTGGGATCCTGTGCCAAAGAAACCCCATATGTCAGGCTTGGAATCCTGTGCCAAAGAAACCCCATTTGTTACCCGTGGCTGTTATTGCATGGCTATCGGGCGTGGCCTCAAGGCGATGAGGTTACCGGTTCTTTGAGAACTGGTAGTGGCACAGCCACCATGGACCAATGCAATATTAATTTTATGTTGTAAGTTAGAAAATGTATCTTTTAGCCTTTAACAAGGTAAGCTTACAGCACTACTTCAGGCTTGGGATCCTGTAGCAAAGAAACCCCATTTTTCAGGCTTCGGAACCTGTGGCGAAGATACCCCATTTTTCAGGCTTCGGACCCTGTGGCAAAGAGACCCCATTTTTCAGGCTTGGGACCCTGTGGCAAAGAGACCTCATTTTTCAGGGTTCGGAACCTGTGGCAAAGATACCCCATTTTTCAGGCTTCGGACCCTGTGGCAAAGATACAACCCATTTTTCTGGCTTGGTACCCTGTGGCAAAGAGACCCCAATTTTCAGGCTTGGGATCCTGTGGCAAAGAGACCCCATTTTTCAGGGTTCGGACCCTGTAGCGAAGAGACCCCATTTTTCAGGGTTTGGACCCTGTGGCGAAGACAACCCATTTTCCAGGCTTGGGATCCTGTGCCAAAGAAACCCCATTTTTCAGGCTTGGGATCCTGTGCCAAAGAAACCCCATATGTCAGGCTTGGGATCCTGTGCCAAAGAAACACCATTTTTTACCCGTGGCTGTTATTGCATGGCTATCGGGCGTGGCCTCAAGGCGATGAGGTTACCGGTTCTTTGAGAACTGGTAGTGGCACAGCCACCATGGACCAACGCAATATTAATTTTATGTTGTAAGTTAGAAAATGTATCTTTTAGCCTTTAACAAGGTAAGCTTACAGCACTACTTCAGGCTTGGGATCCTGTAGCAAAGAAACCCCATTTTTCAGGCTTCGGAACCTGTGGCGAAGATACCCCATTTTTCAGGCTTCGGACCCTGTGGCAAAGAGACCCCATTTTTCAGGCTTGGGACCCTGTAGCAAAGAGACCTAATTTTTCAGGGTTCGGAACCTGTGGCAAAGATACCCCATTTTTCAGGCTTCGGACCCTGTGGTAAAGAGACAACCCATTTTTCAGGCTTGGGACCCTGTGGCAAAGAGACAACCCATTTTTCAGGCTTGGGACCTTGTGGCAAAGAGACCCCATTTTTCAGGCTTCGGACCCTGTAGCGAAGAGACCCAATTTTTCAGGGTTCGGACCCAGTGGCGTAGACAACCCATTTTTGAGGCTTGGGATCCTGTGCCAAAGAGACCCCATTTTTCAGGCTTGGGATCCTGTGCCAAAGAAACCCCATTTTTCAGGCTTGGGATCCTGTGCCAAAGAAACCCCATTTTTCAGGCTTCGGACCCTGTGGCAAAGAGACCCCATTTTTCAGGCTTGGGACCCTGTAGCAAAGAGACCTAATTTTTCAGGGTTCGGAACCTGTGGCAAAGATACCCCATTTTTCAGGCTTCGGACCCTGTGGTAAAGAGACAACCCATTTTTCAGGCTTGGGACCCTGTGGCAAAGAGACAACCCATTTTTCAGGCTTGGGACCTTGTGGCAAAGAGTCCCCATTTTTCAGGCTTCGGACCCTGTAGCGAAGAGACCCCATTTTTCAGGGTTCGGACCCTGTGGCGTAGACAACCCATTTTTCAGGCTTGGGATCCTGTGCCAAAGAGACCCCATTTTTCAGGCTTGGGATCCTGTGCCAAAGAAACCCCATTTTTCGGGCTTGGGATCCTATGCCAAAGAAACCACATATGTCAGGCTTGGGATCCTGTGCCAAAGAAACCCCATTTGTTACCCGTGGCTGTTATTGCATGGCTATCGGGCGTGGCCTCAAGGCGATGAGGTTACCGGTTCTTTGAGAACTGGTAGTGGCACAGCCACCATGGACCAATGCAATATTAATTTTATGTTGTAAGTTAGAAAATGTATCTTTTAGCCTTTAACAAGGTAAGCTTACAGCACTACTTCAGGCTTGGGATCCTGTAGCACAGAAACCCCATTTTTCAGGCTTCGGACCCTGTGGCAAAGAGACCCCATTTTTCAGGCTTGGGACCCAGTGGCAAAGAGACCTCATTTTTCATGGTTCGGAACCTGTGGCAAAGATACCCCATTTTTCAGGCTTCGGACCCTGTGGCAAAGATACAACCCATTTTTCAGGCTTGGTACCCTGTGGCAAAGAGACCCCAATTTTCAGGCTTGGGATCCTGTGGCAAAGAGACCCCATTTTTCAGGGTTCGGACCCTGTAGCGAAGAGACCCCATTTTTCAGGGTTTGGACCCTGTGGCGAAGACAACCCATTTTCCACGCTTGGGATCCTGTGCCAAAGAAACCCCATATGTCAGGCTTGGGATCATGTGCCAAAGAAACCCCATTTTTTACCCGTGGCTGTTATTGCATGGCTATCGGGCGTGGCCTCAAGGCGATGAGGTTACCGGTTCTTTGAGAACTGGTAGTGGCACAGCCACCATGGACCAACGCAATATTAATTTTATGTTGTAAGTTAGAAAATGTATCTTTTAGCCTTTAACAAGGTAAGCTTACAGCACTACTTCAGGCTTGGGATCCTGTAGCAAAGAAACCCCATTTTTCAGGCTTCGGACCCTGTGGCAAAGAGACCCCATTTTTCAGGCTTGGGACCCTGTAGCAAAGAGACCTAATTTTTCAGGGTTCGGAACCTGTGGCAAAGATACCCCATTTTTCAGGGTTCGGACCCTGTGGTAAAGAGACAACCCATTTTTCAGGCTTGGGACCCTGTGGCAAAGTGACAACCCATTTTTAAGGCTTGGGACCTTGTGGCAAAGAGACCCCATTTTTCAGGCTTCGGACCCTGTAGCGAAGAGACCCCATTTTTCAGGGTTCGGACCCTGTGGCGTAGACAACCCATTTTTCAGGCTTGGGATCCTGTGCCAAAGAGACCCCATTTTTCAGGCTTGGGATCCTGTGCCAAAGAAACCCCATTTTTCAGGCTTGGGATCCTGTGCCAAAGAAACCCCATATGTCAGGCTTGGAATCCTGTGCCAAAGAAACCCCATTTGTTACCCGTGGCTGTTATTGCATGGCTATCGGGCGTGGCCTCAAGGCGATGAGGTTACCGGTTCTTTGAGAACTGGTAGTGGCACAGCCACCATGGACCAATGCAATATTAATTTTATGTTGTAAGTTAGAAAATGTATCTTTTAGCCTTTAACAAGGTAAGCTTACAGCACTACTTCAGGCTTGGGATCCTGTAGCAAAGAAACCCCATTTTTCAGGCTTCGGAACCTGTGGCAAAGATACCCCATTTTTCAGGCTTCGGACCCTGTGGCAAAGAGACCCCATTTTTCAGGCTTGGGACCCTGTGGCAAAGAGACCTCATTTTTCAGGGTTCGGAACCTGTGGCAAAGATACCCCATTTTTCAGGCTTCGGACCCTGTGGCAAAGATACAACCCATTTTTCTGGCTTGGTACCCTGTGGCAAAGAGACCCCAATTTTCAGGCTTGGGATCCTGTGGCAAAGAGACCCCATTTTTCAGGGTTCGGACCCTGTAGCGAAGAGACCCCATTTTTCAGGGTTTGGACCCTGTGGCGAAGACCACCCATTTTCCAGGCTTGGGATCCTGTGCCAAAGAAACCCCATTTTTCAGGCTTGGGATCCTGTGCCAAAGAAACCCCATATGTCAGGCTTGGGATCCTGTGCCAAAGAAACACCATTTTTTACCCGTGGCTGTTATTGCATGGCTATCGGGCGTGGCCTCAAGGCGATGAGGTTACCGGTTCTTTGAGAACTGGTAGTGGCACAGCCACCATGGACCAACGCAATATTAATTTTATGTTGTAAGTTAGAAAATGTATCTTTTAGCCTTTAACAAGGTAAGCTTACAGCACTACTTCAGGCTTGGGATCCTGTAGCAAAGAAACCCCATTTTTCAGGCTTCGGAACCTGTGGCGAAGATACCCCATTTTTCAGGCTTCGGACCCTGTGGCAAAGAGACCCCATTTTTCAGGCTTGGGACCCTGTAGCAAAGAGACCTAATTTTTCAGGGTTCGGAACCTGTGGCAAAGATACCCCATTTTTCAGGCTTCGGACCCTGTGGTAAAGAGACAACCCATTTTTCAGGCTTGGGACCCTGTGGCAAAGAGACAACCCATTTTTCAGGCTTGGGACCTTGTGGCAAAGAGACCCCATTTTTCAGGCTTCGGACCCTGTAGCGAAGAGACCCAATTTTTCAGGGTTCGGACCCAGTGGCGTAGACAACCCATTTTTGAGGCTTGGGATCCTGTGCCAAAGAGACCCCATTTTTCAGGCTTGGGATCCTGTGCCAAAGAAACCCCATTTTTCAGGCTTGGGATCCTGTGCCAAAGAAACCCCATTTTTCAGGCTTCGGACCCTGTGGCAAAGAGACCCCATTTTTCAGGCTTGGGACCCTGTAGCAAAGAGACCTAATTTTTCAGGGTTCGGAACCTGTGGCAAAGATACCCCATTTTTCAGGCTTCGGACCCTGTGGTAAAGAGACAACCCATTTTTCAGGCTTGGGACCCTGTGGCAAAGAGACAACCCATTTTTCAGGCTTGGGACCTTGTGGCAAAGAGTCCCCATTTTTCAGGCTTCGGACCCTGTAGCGAAGAGACCCCATTTTTCAGGGTTCGGACCCTGTGGCGTAGACAACCCATTTTTCAGGCTTGGGATCCTGTGCCAAAGAGACCCCATTTTTCAGGCTTGGGATCCTGTGCCAAAGAAACCCCATTTTTCGGGCTTGGGATCCTATGCCAAAGAAACCACATATGTCAGGCTTGGGATCCTGTGCCAAAGAAACCCCATTTGTTACCCGTGGCTGTTATTGCATGGCTATCGGGCGTGGCCTCAAGGCGATGAGGTTACCGGTTCTTTGAGAACTGGTAGTGGCACAGCCACCATGGACCAATGCAATATTAATTTTATGTTGTAAGTTAGAAAATGTATCTTTTAGCCTTTAACAAGGTAAGCTTACAGCACTACTTCAGGCTTGGGATCCTGTAGCAAAGAAACCCCATTTTTCAGGCTTCGTAACCTGTGGCAAAGATACCCCATTTTTCAGGCTTCGGACCCTGTGGTAAAGAGACAACCCATTTTTCAGGCTTGGGACCCTGTGGCAAAGAGACAACCCATTTTTAAGGCTTGGGACCTTGTGGCAAAGAGACCCCATTTTTCAGGCTTCGGACCCTGTAGCGAAGAGACCCCATTTTTCAGGGTTCGGACCCTGTGGCAAAGAGACCCAATTTTTCAGGGTTCGGACCCTGTAGCGAAGAGACCCCATTTTTCAGGGTTTGGACCCTGTGGCGAAGACAACCCATTTTCCAGGCTTGGGATCCTGTGCCAAAGAAACCCCATATGTCAGGCTTGGGATCCTGTGCCAAAGAAACCCCATTTTTTACCCGTGGCTGTTATTGCATGGCTATCGGGCGTGGCCTCAAGGCGATGAGGTTACCGGTTCTTTGAGAACTGGTAGTGGCACAGCCACCATGGACCAACGCAATATTAATTTTATGTTGTAAGTTAGAAAATGTATCTTTTAGCCTTTAACAAGGTAAGCTTACAGCACTACTTCAGGCTTGGGATCCTGTAGCAAAGAAACCCCATTTTTCAGGCTTCGGAACCTGTGGCGAAGATACCCCATTTTTCAGGCTTCGGACCCTGTGGCAAAGAGACCCCATTTTTCAGGCTTGGGACCCTGTAGCAAAGAGACCTAATTTTTCAGGGTTCGGAACCTGTGGCAAAGATACCCCATTTTTCAGGCGTCGGACCCTGTGGTAAAGAGACAACCCATTTTTCACGCTTGGGACCCTGTGGTAAAGAGACAACCCATTTTTCACGCTTGGGACCCTGTGGCAAAGAGACAACCCATTTTTAAGGCTTGGGACCTTGTGGCAAAGAGACCCCATTTTTCAGGCTTCGGACCCTGTAGCGAAGAGACCCCATTTTTCAGGGTTCGGACCCTGTGGCGTAGACAACCCATTTTTCAGGCTTGGGATCCTGTGCCAAAGAGACCCCATTTTTCAGGCTTGGGATCCTGTGCCAAAGAAACCCCATTTTTCAGGCTTGGGATCCTGTGCCAAAGAAACCCCATTTGTTACCCGTGGCTGTTATTGCATGGCTATCGGGCGTGGCCTCAAGGCGATGAGGTTACCGGTTCTTTGAGAACTGGTAGTGGCACAGCCACCATAGACCAATGCAATATTAATTTTATGTTGTAAGTTAGAAAATGTATCTTTTAGCCTTTAACAAGGTAAGCTTACAGCACTACTTCAGGCTTGGGATCCTGTAGCAAAGAAACCCCATTTTTCAGGCTTCGGAACCTGTGGCAAAGATACCCCATTTTTCAGGCTTCGGACCCTGTGGCAAAGAGACCCCATTTTTCAGGCTTGGGACCCTGTGGCAAAGAGACCTCATTTTTCAGGGTTCGGAACCTGTGGCAAAGATACCCCATTTTTCAGGCTTCGGACCCTGTGGCAAAGATACAACCCATTTTTCTGGCTTGGTACCCTGTGGCAAAGAGACCCCAATTTTCAGGCTTGAGATCCTGTGGCAAAGAGACCCCATTTTTCAGGGTTCGGACCCTGTAGCGAAGAGACCCCATTTTTCAGGGTTTGGACCCTGTGGCGAAGACAACCCATTTTCCAGGCTTGGGATCCTGTGCCAAAGAAACCCCATTTTTCATGCTTGGGATCCTGTGCCAAAGAAACCCCATATGTCAGGCTTGGGATCCTGTGCCAAAGAAACACCATTTGTTACCCGTGGCTGTTATTGCATGGCTATCGGGCGTGGCCTCAAGGCGATGAGGTTACCGGTTCTTTGAGAACTGGTAGTGGCACAGCCACCATGGACCAACGCAATATTAATTTTATGTTGTAAGTTAGAAAATGTATCCTTTAGCCTTTAACAAGGTAAGCTTACAGCACTACTTCAGGCTTGGGATCCTGTAGCAAAGAAACCCCATTTTTCAGGCTTCGGAACCTGTGGCGAAAATACCCCATTTTTCAGGCTTCGGACCCTGTGGCAAAGAGACCCCATTTTTCAGGCTTGGGACCCTGTTGCAAAGAGACCTAATTTTTCAGGGTTCGGAACCTGTGGCAAAGATACCCCATTTTTCAGGCTTCGGACCCTGTGGTAAAGAGACAACCCATTTTTCAGGCTTGGGACCCTGTGGCAAAGAGACAACCCATTTTTAAGGCTTGGGACCTTGTGGCAAAGAGACCCCATTTTTCAGGCTTCAGACCCTGTAGCGAAGAGACCCCATTTTTCAGGCTTCGGACCCTGTGGCGTAGACAACCCATTTTTCAGGCTTGGGATCCTGTGCCAAAGAGACCCCATTTTTCAGGCTTGGGATCCAGTGCCAAAGAAACCCCATTTTTCAGGCTTGGGATCCTGTGCCAAAGAAACCCCATTTTTCAGGCTTGGGATCCTGTGCCAAAGAAACCCCATATGTCAGGCTTGGAATCCTGTGCCAAAGAAACCCCATTTGTTACCCGTGGCTGTTATTGCATGGCTATCGGGCGTGGCCTCAAGGCGATGAGGTTACCGGTTCTTTGAGAACTGGTAGTGGCACAGCCACCATGGACCAATGCAATATTAATTTTATGTTGTAAGTTAGAAAATGTATCTTTTAGCCTTTAACAAGGTAAGCTTACAGCACTACTTCAGGCTTGGGATCCTGTAGCAAAGAAACCCCATTTTTCAGGCTTCGGAACCTGTGGCAAAGATACCCCATTTTTCAGGCTTCGGACCCTGTGGCAAAGAGACCCCATTTTTCAGGCTTGGGACCCTGTGGCAAAGAGACCTCATTTTTCAGGGTTCGGAACCTGTGGCAAAGATACCCCATTTTTCAGGCTTCGGACCCTGTGGCAAAGATACAACCCATTTATCTGGCTTGGTACCCTGTGGCAAAGAGACCCCAATTTTCAGGCTTGGGATCCTGTGGCAAAGAGACCCCATTTTTCAGGGTTCGGACCCTGTAGCGAAGAGACTCCATTTTTCAGGGTTTGGACCCTGTGGCGAAGACAACCCATTTTCCAGGCTTGGGATCCTGTGCCAAAGAAACCCCATTTTTCAGGCTTGGGATCCTGTGCCAAAGAAACCCCATATGTCAGGCTTGGGATCCTGTGCCAAAGAAACACCATTTTTTACCCGTGGCTGTTATTGCATGGCTATCGGGCGTGGCCTCAAGGCAATGAGGTTACCGGTTCTTTGAGAACTGGTAGTGGCACAGCCACCATGGACCAACGCAATATTAATTTTATGTTGTAAGTTAGAAAATGTATCTTTTAGCCTTTAACAAGGTAAGCTTACAGCACTACTTCAGGCTTGGGATCCTGTAGCAAAGAAACACCATTTTTCAGGCTTCGATACCTGTGGCGAAGATACCCCATTTTTCAGGCTTCGGACCCTGTGGCAAAGAGACCCCATTTTTCAGGCTTGGGACCCTGTAGCAAAGAGACCTAATTTTTCAGGGTTCGGAACCTGTGGCAAAGATACCCCATTTTTCAGGCTTCGGACCCTGTGGTAAAGAGACAACACATTTTTCAGGCTTGGGACCCTGTGGCAAAGAGACAACCCATTTTTCAGGCTTGGGACCTTGTGGCAAAGAGACCCCATTTTTCAGGCTTCGGACCCTGTAGCGAAGAGACCCAATTTTTCAGGGTTCGGACCCAGTGGCGTAGACAACCCATTTTTGAGGCTTGGGTTCCTGTGCCAAAGAGACCCCATTTTTCAGGCTTGGGATCATGTGCCAAAGAAACCCCATTTTTCAGGCTTGGGATCCTGTGCCAAAGAAACCCCATATGTCAGGCTTGGGATCCTGTGCCAAAGAAACCCCATTTTTTACCCGTGGCTGTTATTGCATGGCTATCGGGCGTGGCCTCAAGGCGATGAGGTTACCGGTTCTTTGAGAACTGGTAGTGGCACAGCCACCATGGACCAACGCAATATTAATTTTATGTTGTAAGTTAGAAAATGTATCTTTTAGCCTTTAACAAGGTAAGCTTACAGCACTACTTCAGGCTTGGGATCCTGTAGCAAAGAAACCCCATTTTTCAGGCTTCGGAACCTGTGGCAAAGATACCCCATTTTTCAGGCTTCGGACCCTGTGGCAAAGAGACCCCTTTTTTCAGGCTTGGGACCCTGTAGCAAAGAGACCTCATTTTTCAGGGTTCGGAACCTGTGGCAAAGATACCCCATTTTTCAGGCTTCGGACCCTGTGGCAAAGATACAACCCATTTTTCTGGCTTGGTACCCTGTGGCAAAGAGACCCCAATTTTCAGGCTTGGGATCCTGTGGCAAAGAGACCCCATTTTTCAGGGTTCGGACCCTGTAGCGAAGAGACCCCATTTTTCAGGGTTTGGACCCTGTAGCGAAGAGACCCCATTTTTCAGGGTTTGGACCCTGTAGCGAAGAGACCCCATTTTTCAGGGTTTGGACCCTGTGGCGAAGACAACCCATTTTCCAGGCTTGGGATCCTGTGCCAAAGAAACCCCATTTTTCAGGCTTGGGATCCTGTGCCAAAGAAACCCCATATGTCAGGCTTGGGATCCTGTGCCAAAGAAACACCATTTTTTACCCGTGGCTGTTATTGCATGGCTATCGGGCGTGGCCTCAAGGCGATGAGGTTACCGGTTCTTTGAGAACTGGTAGTGGCACAGCCACCATGGACCAACGCAATATTAATTTTATGTTGTAAGTTAGAAAATGTATCTTTTAGCATTTAACAAGGTAAGCTTACAGCACTACTTCAGGCTTGGGATCCTGTAGCAAAGAAACCCCATTTTTCAGGCTTCGGAACCTGTGGCGAAGATACCCCATTTTTCAGGCTTCGGACCCTGTGGCAAAGAGACCCCATTTTTCATGCTTGGGACCCTGTAGCAAAGAGACCTAATTTTTCAGGGTTCGGAACCTGTGGCAAAGATACCCCATTTTTCAGGCTGCGGACCCTGTGGTAAAGAGACAACCCATTTTTCAGGCTTGGGACCCTGTGGCAAAGAGACAACCCATTTTTAAGGCTTGGGACCTTGTGGCAAAGAGACCCCATTTTTCAGGCTTCGGACCCTGTAGCGAAGAGACCCCATTTTTCAGGGTTCGGACCCTGTGGTGTAGACAACCCATTTTTCAGGCTTGGGATCCTGTGCCAAAGAGACCCCATTTTTCAGGCTTGGGATCCTGTGCCAAAGAAACCCCATTTTTCAGGCTTGGGATCCTGTGCCAAAGAAACCCCATATGTCAGGCTTGGAATCCTGTGCCAAAGAAACCCCATTTGTTACCCGTGGCTGTTATTGCATGGCTATCGGGCGTGGCCTCAAGGCGATGAGGTTACCGGTTCTTTGAGAACTGGTAGTGGCACAGCCACCATGGACCAATGCAATATTAATTTTATGTTGTAAGTTAGAAAATGTATCTTTTAGCCTTTAACAAGGTAAGCTTACAGCACTACTTCAGGCTTGGGATCCTGTAGCAAAGAAACCCCATTTTTCAGGCTTCGGAACCTGTGGCAAAGTTACCCCATTTTTCAGGCTTCGGACCCTGTGGCAAAGAGACCCCATTTTTCAGGCTTGGGACCCTGTGGCAAAGAGACCTCATTTTTCAGGGTTCGGAACCTGTGGCAAAGATACCCCATTTTTCAGGCTTCGGACCCTGTGGCAAAGATACAACCCATTTTTCTGGCTTGGTACCCTGTTGCAAAGAGACCCCAATTTTCAGGCTTGGGATCCTGTGGCAAAGAGACCCCATTTTTCAGGGTTTGGACCCTGTAGCGAAGAGACCCCATTTTTCAGGGTTTGGACCCTGTGGCGAAGACAACCCATTTTCCAGGCTTGGGATCCTGTGCCAAAGAAACCCCATTTTTCAGGCTTGGGATCCCGTGCCAAAGAAACCCCATATGTCAGGCTTGGGATCCTGTGCCAAAGAAACACCATTTTTTACCCGTGGCTGTTATTGCATGGCTATCGGGCGTGGCCTCAAGGCGATGAGGTTACCGGTTCTTTGAGAACTGGTAGTGGCACAGCCACCATGGACCAACGCAATATTAATTTTATGTTGTAAGTTAGAAAATGTATCTTTTAGCCTTTAACAAGGTAAGCTTACAGCACTACTTCAGGCTTGGGATCCTGTAGCAAAGAAACCCCATTTTTCAGGCTTCGGAACCTGTGGCGAAGATACCCCATTTTTCAGGCTTCGGACCCTGTGGCAAAGAGACCCCATTTTTCAGGCTTGGGACCCTGTAGCAAAGAGACCTAATTTTTCAGGGTTCGGAACCTGTGGCAAAGATACCCCATTTTTCAGGCTTCGGACCCTGTGGTAAAGAGACAACCCATTTTTCAGGCTTGGGACCCTGTGGCAAAGAGACAACCCATTTTTCAGGCTTGGGACCTTGTGGCAAAGAGACAACCCATTTTTCAGGCTTGGGACCTTGTGGCAAAGAGACCCCATTTTTCAGGTTTCGGACCCTGTAGCGAAGAGACCCCATTTTTCAGGGTTCGGACCCTGTGGCGTAGACAACCCATTTTTCAGGCTTGGGATCCTGTGCCAAAGAGACCCCATTTTTCAGGCTTGGGATCCTGTGCCAAAGAAACCCCATTTTTCAGGCTTGGGATCCTGTGCCAAAGAAACCCCATATGTCAGGCTTGGGATCCTGTGCCAAAGAAACCCCATTTTTTACCCGTGGCTGTTATTGCATGGCTATCGGGCGTGGCCTCAAGGCGATGAGGTTACCGGTTCTTTGAGAACTGGTAGTGGCACAGCCACCATGGACCAACGCAATATTAATTTTATGTTGTAAGTTAGAAAATGTATCTTTTAGCCTTTAACAAGGTAAGCTTACAGCACTACTTCAGGCTTGGGATCCTGTAGCAAAGAAACCCCATTTTTCAGGCTTCGGAACCTGTGGCGAAGATACCCCATTTTTCAGGTTTCAGACCCTGTGGCAAAGAGACCCCATTTTTCAGGCTTGGGACCCTGTAGCAAAGAGACCTAATTTTTCAGGGTTCGGAACCTGTGGCAAAGATACCCCATTTTTCAGACTTCAGACCCTGTGGTAAAGAGACAACCCATTTTTCAGGCTTGGGACCCTGTGGCAAAGAGACAACCCATTTTTCAGGCTTGGGACCTTGTGGCAAAGAGACCCCATTTTTCAGGCTTCGGACCCTGTAGCGAAGAGACCCCATTTTTCAGGGTTCGGACCCTGTGGCGTAGACAACCCATTTTTCAGGTTTGGGATCCTGTGCCAAAGAGACCCCATTTTTCAGGCTTGGGATCCTGTGGCAAAGAGACCCCATTTTTCAGGGTTCGGACCCTGTAGCGAAGAGACCCCATTTTTCAGGGTTTGGACCCTGTGGCAAAGATACAACCCATTTTTCAGGCTTGGTACCCTGTGGCAAAGAGACCCCATTTTTCAGGCTTGGGATCCTGTGCCAAAGAAACCCCATATGTCAGGCTTGGGATCCTGTGCCAAAGAAACACCATTTTTTACCCGTGGCTGTTATTGCATGGCTATCGGGCGTGGCCTCAAGGCGATGAGGTTACCGGTTCTTTGAGAACTGGTAGTGGCACAGCCACCATGGACCAACGCAATATTAATTTTATGTTGTAAGTTAGAAAATGTATCTTTTAGCCTTTAACAAGGTAAGCTTACAGCACTACTTCAGGCTTGGGATCCTGTAGCAAAGAAACCCCATTTTTCAGGCTTCGGAACCTGTGGCGAAGATACCCCATTTTTCAGGTTTCAGACCCTGTGGCAAAGAGACCCCATTTTTCAGGCTTGGGACCCTGTAGCAAAGAGACCTAATTTTTCAGGGTTCGGAACCTGTGGCAAAGATACCCCATTTTTCAGACTTCAGACCCTGTGGTAAAGAGACAACCCATTTTTCAGGCTTGGGACCCTGTGGCAAAGAGACAACCCATTTTTCAGGCTTGGGACCTTGTGGCAAAGAGACCCCATTTTTCAGGCTTCGGACCCTGTAGCGAAGAGACCCCATTTTTCAGGGTTCGGACCCTGTGGCGTAGACAACCCATTTTTCAGGTTTGGGATCCTGTGCCAAAGAGACCCCATTTTTCAGGCTTGGGATCCTGTGCCAAAGAGACCCCATTTTTCAGGGTTCGGACCCTGTAGCGAAGAGACCCCATTTTTCAGGGTTTGGACCCTGTGGCAAAGATACAACCCATTTTTCAGGCTTGGTACCCTGTGGCAAAGAGACCCCATTTTTCAGGCTTGGGATCCTGTGCCAAAGAAACCCCATATGTCAGGCTTGGGATCCTGTGCCAAAGAAACACCATTTTTTACCCGTGGCTGTTATTGCATGGCTATCGGGCGTGGCCTCAAGGCGATGAGGTTACCGGTTCTTTGAGAACTGGTAGTGGCACAGCCACCATGGACCAACGCAATATTAATTTTATGTTGTAAGTTAGAAAATGTATCTTTTAGCCTTTAACAAGGTAAGCTTACAGCACTACTTCAGGCTTGGGATCCTGTAGCAAAGAAACCCCATTTTTCAGGCTTTGGAACCTGTGGCGAAGATACCCCATTTTTCAGGCTTGGGACCCTGTAGCAAAGAGACCTAATTTTTCAGGGTTCGGAACCTGTGGCAAAGATACCCCATTTTTCAGGCTTCGGACCCTGTGGTAAAGAGACAACCCATTTTTCAGGCTTGGGACCTTGTGGCAAAGAGACCCCATTTTTCAGGCTTCGGACCCTGTAGCGAAGAGACCCCATTTTTCAGGGTTCGGACCCTGTGGCGTAGACAACCCATTTTTCAGGTTTGGGATCCTGTGCCAAAGAGACCCCATATTTCAGGCTTGGGATCCTGTGCCAAATAAACCCCATTTTTCAGGCTTGGGATCCTGTGCCAAAGAAACCCCATATGTGAGGCTTGGGATCCTGTGCCAAAGAAACCCCATTTTTTACCCGTGGCTGTTATTGCATGGCTATCGGGCGTGGCCTCAAGGTGATGAGGTTACCGGTTCTTTGAGAACTGGTAGTGGCACAGCCACCATGGACCAACGCAATATTAATTTTATGTTGTAAGTTAGAAAATGTATCTTTTAGCCTTTAACAAGGTAAGCTTACAGCACTACTTCAGGCTTGGGATCCTGTAGCAAAGAAACCCCATTTTTCAGGCTTCGGAACCTGTGGCGAAGATACCCCATTTTTCAGGCTTCGGACCCTGTGGCAAAGAGACCCCATTTTTCAGGCTTGGGACCCTGTGGCAAAGAGACCTCATTTTTCAGGGTTCAGAACCTGTGACAAAGATACCCCATTTTTCTGGCTTCGGACACTGTGGCAAAGATACAACCCATTTTTCAGGCTTGGTACCCTGTGGCAAAGAGACCCCAATTTTCAGGCTTGGTACCCTGTGGCGAAGAGACCCCATTTTTCAGGGTTTGGACCCTGTGGCGAAGACAACCCATTTTCCAGGCATGGGATCCTGTGCCAAAGAAACCCCATTTTTCAGGCTTCGGACCCTGTGGTAAAGAGACAACCCATTTTTTAGGCTTGGGACCCCGTGGCAAAGAGACAACCCATTTTTCAGGCTTGGGACCTTGTGGCAAAGAGACCCCTTTTTTCAGGCTTCGGACCCTGAAGCGAAGAGACCCCATTTTTCAGGGTTCGGACCCTGTGGCGTAGACAACCCATTTTTCAGGCTTGGGATCCTGTGCCAAAGAGACCCCATTTTCCAGGCTTGGGATCTTGTGCCAAAGAAACCCCATTTTTCAGGCTTGGGATCCTGTGCCAAAGAGACCCCATTTTCCAGGCTTGGGATCCTGTGCCAAAGAAACCCCATTTTTCAGACTTGGGATCCTGTGCCAAAGAAACCCCATATGTCAGGCTTGGGATCCTGTGCCAAAGAAACACCATTTTTTACCCGTGGCTGTTATTGCATGGCTATCGGGCATGGCCTCAAGGCGATGAGGTTACCGGTTCTTTGAGAACTGGTAGTGGCACAGCCACCATGGACCAACGCAATATTAATTTTATGTTGTAAGTTAGAAAATGTATCTTTTAGCCTTTAACAAGGTAAGCTTACAGCACTACTTCAGGCTTCGGAACCTGTGGCGAAGATACCCCATTTTTCAGGCTTCGGACCCTGTGGCAAAGAGACCCCATTTTTCAGGCTTGGGACACTGTAGCAAAGAGACCTAATTTTTCAGGGTTCGGAACCTGTCGCAAAGATACCCCATTTTTCAGGCTTCGGACCCTGTGGTAAAGAGACAACCCATTTTTCAGGCTTGGGACCCTGTGGCAAAGAGACAACCCATTTTTAATGCTTGGGACCTTGTGGCAAAGAGACCCCATTTTTCAGGCTTCGGACCCTGTAGCGAAGAGACCCCATTTTTCAGGGTTCGGACCCTGTGGCGTAGACAACCCATTTTTCAGGCTTGGGATCCTGTGCCAAAGAGACCCCATTTTTCAGGCTTGGGATCCTGTGCCAAAGAAACCCCATTTTTCAGGCTTGGGATCCTGTGCCAAAGAAACCCCATATGTCAGGCTTGGAATCCTGTGCCAAAGAAACCCCATTTGTTACCCGTGGCTGTTATTGCATGGCTATCGGGCGTGGCCTCAAGGCGATGAGGTTACCGGTTCTTTGAGAACTGGTAGTGGCACAGCCACCATGGACCAATGCAATATTAATTTTATGTTGTAAGTTAGAAAATGTATCTTTTAGCCTTTAACAAGGTAAGCTTACAGCACTACTTCAGGCTTGGGATCCTGTAGCAAAGAAACCCCATTTTTCAGGCTTCGGAACCTGTGGCGAAGATACCCTATTTTTCAGGCTTCGGACCCTGTGGCAAAGAGACCCCATTTTTCAGGCTTGGGACCCTGTGGCAAAGAGACCTCATTTTTCAGGGTTCGGAACCTGTGGCAAAGATACCCCATTTTTCAGGCTTCGGACCCTGTGGCAAAGATACAACCCATTTTTCAGGCTTGGTACCCTGTGGCAAAGAGACCCCAATTTTCAGGCTTGGGATCCTGTGGCAAAGAAACCCCATTTTTCAGGGTTCGGACCCTGTAGCGAAGAGACCCCATTTTTCAGGGTTTGGACCCTGTGGCGAAGACAACCCATTTTCCAGGCTTGGGATCCTGTGCCAAAGAAACCCCATTTTTCAGGCTTGGGATCCTGTGCCAAAGAAACCCCATATGTCAGGCTTGGGATCCTGTGCCAAAGAAACCCCATTTTTTACCCGTGGCTGTTATTGCATGGCTATCGGGCGTGGCCTCAAGGCGATGAGGTTACCGGTTCTTTGAGTACTGGTAGTGGCACAGCCACCATGGACCAACGCAATATTAATTTTATGTTGTAAGTTAGAAAATGTATCTTTTAGCCTTTAACAAGGTAAGCTTACAGCACTACTTCAGGCTTGGGATCCTGTAGCAAAGAAACCCAATTTTTCAGGCTTCGGAACCTGTGGCGAAGATACCCCATTTTTCAGGCTTCGGACCCTGTGGCAAAGAGACCCCATTTTTCAGGCTTGGGACCCTGTAGCAAAGAGACCTAATTTTTCAGGGTTCGGAACCTGTGGCAAAGATACCCCATTTTTCAGGCTTCGGACCCTGTGGTAAAGAGACAACCCATTTTTCAGGCTTGGGACCCTGTGGCAAAGAGACAACCCATTTTTAAGGCTTGGGACCTTGTGGCAAAGAGACCCCATTTTTCAGGCTTCGGACCCTGTACCGAAGAGACCCCATTTTTCAGGGTTCGGACCCTGTGGCGTAGACAACCCATTTTTCAGGCTTGGGATCCTGTGCCAAAGAGACCCCATTTTTCAGGCTTGGGATCCTGTGCCAAAGAAACCCCATTTTTCAGGCTTGGGATCCTGTGCCAAAGAAACCCCATATGTCAGGCTTGGGATCCTGTGCCAAAGAAACCCCATTTTTTACCCGTGGCTGTTATTGCATGGCTATCGGGCGTGGCCTCAAGGCGATGAGGTTACCGGTTCTTTGAGAACTGGTAGTGGCACAGCCACCATGGACCAACGCAATATTAATTTTATGTTGTAAGTTAGAAAATGTATCTTTTAGCATTTAACAAGGTAAGCTTACAGCACTACTTCAGGCTTGGGATCCTGTAGCAAAGAAACCCCATTTTTCAGGCTTCGGAACCTGTGGCGAAGATACCCCATTTTTCAGGCTTTGGACCCTGTGGCAAAGAGACCCCATTTTTCAGGCTTGGGACCCTGCAGCAAAGAGACCTAATTTTTCAGGGTTCTGAACCTGTGGCAAAGATACCCCATTTTTCAGACTTCAGACCCTGTGGTAAAGAGACAACCCATTTTTCAGGCTTGGGACCCTGTGGCAAAGAGACAACCCATTTTTCAGGCTTGGGACCTTGTGGCAAAGAGACAACCCATTTTTCAGGCTTGGGACCTTGTGGCAAAGAGACCCCATTTTTCAGGCTTCGGACCCTGTAGCGAAGAGACCCAATTTTTCAGGGTTCGGACCCTGTGGCGTAGACAACCCATTTTTCAGGTTTGGGATCCTGTGCCAAAGAGACCCCATTTTTCAGGCTTGGGATCCTGTGCCAAAGAAACCCCATTTTTCAGGCTTGGGATCCTGTGCCAAAGAAACCCCATATGTGAGGCTTTTACCCGTGGCTGTTATTGCATGGCTATCGGGCGTGGCCTCAAGGCGATGAGGTTACCGGTTCTTTGAGAACTGGTAGTGGCACAGCCACCATGGACCAACGCAATATTAATTTTATGTTGTAAGTTAGAAAATGTATCTTTTAGCCTTTAACAAGGTAAGCTTACAGCACTACTTCAGGCTTGGGATCCTGTAGCAAAGAAACCCCATTTTTCAGGCTTCGGAACCTGTGGCGAAGATACCCCATTTTTCAGGCTTCGGACCCTGTGGCAAAGAGACCCCATGTTTCAGGCTTGGGACCCTGTGGCAAAGAGACCTCATTTTTCAGGGTTCGGAACCTGTGGCAAAGATACCCCATTTTTTAGGCTTCGGACCCTGTGGCAAAGATACAACCCATTTTTCAGGCTTGGTACACTGTGGCAAAGAGACCCCAATTTTCAGGCTTGGGATCCTGTGGCAAAGAGACCCCATTTTTCAGGGTTCGGACGTAGCGAAGAGACCCCATTTTTCAGGGCTTGGGATCCTGTGTCGAAGACAACCCCATATGTCAGGCTTGGGATCCTGTGCCAAAGAAACCCCATTTTTTACCCATGGCTGTTATTGCATGGCTATCGGGCGTGGCCTCAAGGCGATGAGGTTACCGGTTCTTTGAGAACTGGTAGTGGCACAGCCACCATGGACCAACGCAATATTAATTTTATGTTGTAAGTTAGAAAATGTATCTTTTAGCCTTTAACAAGGTAAGCTTACAGCACTACTTCAGGCTTGGGATCCTGTAGCAAAGAAACCCCATTTTTCAGGCTTCGGAACCTGTGGCGAAGATACCCCATTTTTCAGGCTTCGGACCCTGTGGCAAAGAGACCCCATTTTTCAGGCTTGGGACCCTGTAGCAAAGAGACCTAATTTTTCAGGGTTCGGAACCTGTGGCAAAGATACCCCATTTTTCAGGCTTCGGACCCTGTGGTAAAGAGACAACCCATTTTTCAGGCTTGGGACCCTGTGGCAAAGAGACAACCCATTTTTAAGGCTTGTTACCTTGTGGCAAAGAGACCCTATTTTTCAGGCTTCGGACCCTGTAGCGAAGAGACCCCATTTTTCAGGGTTCGGAGCCTGTGGCGTAGACAACCCATTTTTCAGGCTTGGGATCCTGTGCCAAAGAGACCCCATTTTTCAGGCTTGGGATCCTGTGCCAAAGAAACCCCATTTTTCAGGCTTGGGATCCTGTGCCAAAGAAACCCCATATGTCAGGCTTGGAATCCTGTGCTAAAGAAACCCCATTTGTTACCCGTGGCTGTTATTGCATGGCTATCGGGCGTGGCCTCAAGGCGATGAGGTTACCGGTTCTTTGAGAACTGGTAGTGGCACAGCCACCATGGACCAATGCAATATTAATTTTATGTTGTAAGTTAGAAAATGTATCTTTTAGCCTTTAACAAGGTAAGCTTACAGCACTACTTCAGGCTTGGGATCCTGTAGCAAAGAAACCCCATTTTTCAGGCTTCGGAACCTGTGGCGAAGATACCCCATTTTTCAGGCTTCGGACCCTGTGGCAAAGAGACCCCATTTTTCAGGCTTGGGACCCTGTGGCAAAGAGACCTCATTTTACAGGGTTCGGAACCTGTGGCAAAGATACCCCATTTTTCAGGCTTCGGACCCTGTGGCAAAGATACAACCCATTTTTCAGGCTTGGTACCCTGTGGCAAAGAGACCCCAATTTTCAGGCTTGGGATCCTGTGGCAAAGAGACCCCATTTTTCAGGTTTCGGACCCTGTAGCGAAGAGACCCCATTTTTCAGGGTTTGGACCCTGTGGCGAAGACAACCCATTTTCCAGGCTTGGGATCCTGTGCCAAAGAAACCCCATTTTTCAGGCTTGGGATCCTGTGCCAAAGAAACCCCATATGTCAGGCTTGGGATCCTGTGCCAAAGAAACCCCATTTTTTACCCGTGGCTGTTATTGCATGGCTATCGGGCGTGGCCTCAAGGCGATGAGGTTACCGGTTCTTTGAGAAATGGTAGTGGCACAGCCACCATGGACCAACGCAATATTAATTTTATGTTGTAAGTTAGAAAATGTATCTTTTAGCCTTTAACAAGGTAAGCTTACAGCACTACTTCAGGCTTGGGATCCTGTAGCAAAGAAACCCCATTTTTCAGGCTTCGGAACCTGTGGCGAAGATACCCCATTTTTCAGGCTTCGGACCCTGTGGCAAAGAGACCCCATTTTTCAGGCTTGGGACCCTGTAGCAAAGAGACCTAATTTTTCAGGGTTCGGAACCTGTGGCAAAGATACCCCATTTTTCAGGCTTCGGACCCTGTGGTAAAGAGACAACCCATTTTTCAGGCTTGGGACCCTGTGGCAAAGAGACAACCCATTTTTAAGGCTTGGGACCTTGTGGCAAAGAGACCCCATTTTTCAGGCTTCGGACCCTGTAGCGAAGAGACCCCATTTTTCAGGGTTCGTACCCTGTGGCGTAGACAACCCATTTTTCAGGCTTGGGATCCTGTGCCAAAGAGACCCCATTTTTCAGGCTTGGGATCCTGTGCCAAAGAAACCCCATATGTCAGGCTTGGAATCCTGTGCCAAAGAAACCCCATATGTCAGGCTTGGAATCCTGTGCCAAAGAAACCCCATTTGTTACCCGTGGCTGTTATTGCATGGCTATCGGGCGTGGCCTCAAGGCGATGAGGTTACCGGTTTTTTGAGAACTGGTAGTGGCATAGCCACCATGGACCAATGCAATATTAATTTTATGTTGTAAGTTAGAAAATGTATCTTTTAGCCTTTAACAAGGTAAGCTTACAGCACTACTTCAGGCTTGGGATCCTGTAGCAAAGAAACCCCATTTTTCAGGCTTCGGAACCTGTGGCGAAGATACCCCATTTTTCAGGCTTCGGACCCTGTGGCAAAGAGACCCCATTTTTCAGGCTTGGGACCCTGTGGCAAAGAGACCTCATTTTTCAGGGTTCGGAACCTGTGGCAAAGATACCCCATTTTTTAGGCTTCGGACCCTGTGGCAAAGATACAACCCATTTTTCAGGCTTGGTACCCTGTGGCAAAGAGACAACCCATTTTTAAGGCTTGTTACCTTGTGGCAAAGAGACCCTATTTTTCAGGCTTCGGACCCTGTAGCGAAGAGACCCCATTTTTCAGGGTTCGGACCCTGTGGCGTAGACAACCCATTTTTCAGGCTTGGGATCCTGTGCCAAAGAGACCCCATTTTTCAGGCTTGGGATCCTGTGCCAAAGAAACCCCATTTTTCAGGCTTGGGATCCTGTGCCAAAGAAACCCCATATGTCAGGCTTGGAATCCTGTGCTAAAGAAACCCCATTTGTTACCCGTGGCTGTTATTGCATGGCTATCGGGCGTGGCCTCAAGGCGATGAGGTTACCGGTTCTTTGAGAACTGGTAGTGGCACAGCCACCATGGACCAATGCAATATTAATTTTATGTTGTAAGTTAGAAAATGTATCTTTTAGCCTTTAACAAGGTAAGCTTACAGCACTACTTCAGGCTTGGGACCCTGTGGCAAAGAGACAACCCATTTTTAAGGCTTGGGACCTTGTGGCAAAGAGACCCCATTTTTCAGGCTTCGGACCCTGTAGCGAAGAGACCCCATTTTTCAGGGTTCGTACCCTGTGGCGTAGACAACCCATTTTTCAGGCTTGGGATCCTGTGCCAAAGAGACCCCATTTTTCAGGCTTGGGATCCTGTGCCAAAGAAACCCCATATGTCAGGCTTGGAATCCTGTGCCAAAGAAACCCCATATGTCAGGCTTGGAATCCTGTGCCAAAGAAACCCCATTTGTTACCCGTGGCTGTTATTGCATGGCTATCGGGCGTGGCCTCAAGGCGATGAGGTTACCGGTTTTTTGAGAACTGGTAGTGGCATAGCCACCATGGACCAATGCAATATTAATTTTATGTTGTAAGTTAGAAAATGTATCTTTTAGCCTTTAACAAGGTAAGCTTACAGCACTACTTCAGGCTTGGGATCCTGTAGCAAAGAAACCCCATTTTTCAGGCTTCGGAACCTGTGGCGAAGATACCCCATTTTTCAGGCTTCGGACCCTGTGGCAAAGAGACCCCATTTTTCAGGCTTGGGACCCTGTGGCAAAGAGACCTCTTTTTTCAGGGTTCGGAACCTGTGGCAAAGATACCCCATTTTTTAGGCTTCGGACCCTGTGGCAAAGATACAACCCATTTTTCAGGCTTGGTACCCTGTGGCAAAGAGACCCCAATTTTCAGGCTTGGGATCCTGTGGCAAAGAGACCCCATTTTTCAGGGTTCGGACCCTGTAGCGAAGAGACCCCATTTTTCAGGGTTTGGACCCTGTGGCGAAGACAACCCCATATGTCAGGCTTGGGATCCTGTGCCAAAGAAACCCATTTTTTACCTGTGGCTGTTATTGCATGGCTATCGGGCGTGGCCTCAAGGCGATGAGGTTACCGGTTCTTTGAGAACTGGTAGTGGCACAGCCACCATGGACCAACTCAATATTAATTTTATGTTGTAAGTTAGAAAATATATCTTTTATCCTTTAACAAGGTAAGCTTACAGCACTACTTCAGGCTTGGGATCCTGTAGCAAAGAAACCCAATTTTTCAGGCTTCGGAACCTGTGGCGAAGATACCCCATTTTTCAGGCTTCGGACCCTGTGGCAAAGAGACCCCATTTTTCAGGCTTGGGACCCTGTGGCAAAGAGACCTCATTTTTCAGGGTTTGGAACCTGTGGCAAAGATACCCCATTTTTCAGGCTTCGGACCCTGTAGCGTAGACAACCCATTTTTCAGGCTTGGTACCCTGTGGCAAAGAGTCCCCAATTTTCAGGCTTGGGATCCTGTGGCAAAGAGACCCCATTTTTCAGGCTTGGGATCCTGTGCCAAAGAAACCCCATTTTTCAGGCTTGGGATCCTGTGCCAAAG
Source organism: Pseudophryne corroboree (assembly GCF_028390025.1). Classification (NCBI taxonomy): domain Eukaryota; kingdom Metazoa; phylum Chordata; class Amphibia; order Anura; family Myobatrachidae; genus Pseudophryne; species Pseudophryne corroboree. The sequence continues at coordinate 155,566,014 of NC_086448.1, read as the reverse complement.
AAACCCCATATGTCAGATTTGGGATCCTGTGCCAAAGAAACCCCATATGTCAGGCTTGGAATCCTGTGCCAAAGAAACCCCATTTGTTACCCGTGGCTGTTATTGCATGGCTATCGGGCGTGGCCTCAAGGCGATGAGGTTACCGGTTCTTTGAGAACTGGTAGTGGCACAGCCACCATGGACCAATGCAATATTAATTTTATGTTGTAAGTTAGAAAATGTATCTTTTAGCCTTTAACAAGGTAAGCTTACAGCACTACTTCAGGCTTGGGATCCTGTAGCAAAGAAACCCCATTTTTTAGGCTTCGGAACCTGTGGCGAAGATACCCCATTTTTCAGGCTTCGGACCCTGTGGCAAAGAGACCCCATTTTTCAGGCTTGGGACCCTGTGGCAAAGAGACCTCATTTTTCAGGGTTCGGAACCTGTGGCAAAGATACCCCATTTTTCAGGCTTCGGACCCTGTGGCAAAGATACAACCCATTTTTCAGGCTTGGTACCCTGTGGCAAAGAGACCCCAATTTTCAGGCTTGGGATCCTGTGGCAAAGAGACCCCATTTTTCAGGTTTCGGACCCTGTAGCGAAGAGACCCCATTTTTCAGGGTTTGGACCCTGTGGCGAAGACAACCCATTTTCCAGGCTTGGGATCCTGTGCCAAAGAAACCCCATTTTTTAGGCTTGGGATCCTGTGCCAAAGAAACCCCATATGTCAGGCTTGGGATCCTGTGCCAAAAAAACCCCATTTTTTACCCGTGGCTGTTATTGCATGGCTATCGGGCGTGGCCTCAAGGCGATGAGGTTACCGGTTCTTTGAGAACTGGTAGTGGCACAGCCACCATGGACCAACGCAATATTAATTTTATGTTGTAAGTTAGAAAATGTATCTTTTAGCCTTTAACAAGGTAAGCTTACAGCACTACTTCAGGCTTGGGATCCTGTAGCAAAGAAACCCCATTTTTCAGGCTTCGGAACCTGTGGCGAAGATACCCCATTTTTCAGGCTTCGGACCCTGTGGCAAAGAGACCCCATTTTTCAGGCTTGGGACCCTGTGGCAAAGAGACCTCATTTTTCAGGGTTCGGAACCTGTGGCAAAGATACCCCATTTTTTAGGCTTCGGACCCTGTGGCAAAGATACAACCCATTTTTCAGGCTTGGTACCCTGTGGCAAAGAAACCCCATATGTCAGGCTTGGAATCCTGTGCCAAAGAAACCCCATTTGTTACCCGTGGCTGTTATTGCATGGCTATCGGGCGTGGCCTCAAGGCGATGAGGTTACCGGTTCTTTGAGAACTGGTAGTGGCACAGCCACCATGGACCAACGCAATATTAATTTTATGTTGTAAGTTAGAAAATGTATCTTTTAGCCTTTAACAAGGTAAGCTTACAGCACTACTTCAGGCTTGGGATCCTGTAGCAAAGAAACCCCATTTTTCAGGCTTCGGACCCTGTGGCAAAGAGACCCCATTTTTCAGGCTTGGGACCCTGTGGCAAAGAGACCTCATTTTTCAGGGTTTGGAACCTGTGGCAAAGATACCCCATTTTTCAGGCTTCGGACCCTGTAGCGTAGACAACCCATTTTTCAGGCTTGGTACCCTGTGGCAAAGAGTCCCCAATTTTCAGGCTTGGGATCCTGTGGCAAAGAGACCCCATTTTTCAGGCTTGGGATCCTGTGCCAAAGAAACCCCATTTTTCAGGCTTGGGATCCTGTGCCAAAGAAACCCCATATGTCAGATTTGGGATCCTGTGCCAAAGAAACCCCATATGTCAGGCTTGGAATCCTGTGCCAAAGAAACCCCATTTGTTACCCGTGGCTGTTATTGCATGGCTATCGGGCGTGGCCTCAAGGCGATGAGGTTACCGGTTCTTTGAGAACTGGTAGTGGCACAGCCACCATGGACCAATGCAATATTAATTTTATGTTGTAAGTTAGAAAATGTATCTTTTAGCCTTTAACAAGGTAAGCTTACAGCACTACTTCAGGCTTGGGATCCTGTAGCAAAGAAACCCCATTTTTTAGGCTTCGGAACCTGTGGCGAAGATACCCCATTTTTCAGGCTTCGGACCCTGTGGCAAAGAGACCCCATTTTTCAGGCTTGGGACCCTGTGGCAAAGAGACCTCATTTTTCAGGGTTCGGAACCTGTGGCAAAGATACCCCATTTTTCAGGCTTCGGACCCTGTGGCAAAGATACAACCCATTTTTCAGGCTTGGTACCCTGTGGCAAAGAGACCCCAATTTTCAGGCTTGGGATCCTGTGGCAAAGAGACCCCATTTTTCAGGTTTCGGACCCTGTAGCGAAGAGACCCCATTTTTCAGGGTTTGGACCCTGTGGCGAAGACAACCCATTTTCCAGGCTTGGGATCCTGTGCCGAAGAAACCCCATTTTTCAGGATTGGGATCCTGTGCCAAAGAAACCCCATATGTCAGGCTTGGGATCCTGTGCCAAAGAAACCCCATTTTTTACCCGTGGCTGTTATTGCATGGCTATCGGGCGTGGCCTCAAGGCGATGAGGTCACCGGTTCTTTGAGAACTGGTAGTGGCACAGCCACCATGGACCAACGCAATATTAATTTTATGTTGTAAGTTAGAAAATGTATCTTTTAGCCTTTAACAAGGTAAGCTTACAGCACTACTTCAGGCTTGGGATCCTGTAGCAAAGAAACCCCATTTTTCAGGCTTCGGACCCTGTGGCAAAGAGACCCCATTTTTCAGGCTTGGGACCCTGTAGCAAAGAGACCTAATTTTTCAGGGTTCGGAACCTGTGGCAAAGATACCCCATTTTTCAGGCTTCGGACCCTGTGGTAAAGAGACAACCCATTTTTCAGGCTTGGGACCCTGTGGCAAAGAGACAACCCATTTTTAAGGCTTGGGACCTTGTGGCAAAGAGACCCCATTTTTCAGGCTTCGGACCCTGTAGCGAAGAGACCCCATTTTTCAGGGTTCGGACCCTGTGGCGTAGACAACCCATTTTTCAGGCTTGGGATCCTGTGCCAAAGAGACCCCATTTTTCAGGCTTGGGATCCTGTGCCAAAGAAACCCCATTTTTCAGGCTTGGGATCCTGTGCCAAAGAAACCCCATATGTCAGGCTTGGAATCCTGTGCCAAAGAAACCCCATATGTCAGGCTTGGAATCATGTGCCAAAGAAACCCCATTTGTTACCCGTGGCTGTTATTGCATGGCTATCGGGCGTGGCCTCAAGGCGATGAGGTTACCGGTTCTTTGAGAACTGGTAGTGGCACAGCCACCATGGACCAATGCAATATTAATTTTATGTTGTAAGTTAGAAAATGTATCTTTTAGCCTTTAACAAGGTAAGCTTACAGCACTACTTCAGGCTTGGGATCCTGTAGCAAAGAAACCCCATTTTTCAGGCTTCGGAACCTGTGGCGAAGATACCCCATTTTTCAGGCTTTGGACCCTGTGGCAAAGAGACCCCATTTTTCAGGCTTTGGACCCTGTGGCAAAGAGACCCCATTTTTCAGGCTTGGGACCCTGTGGCAAAGATACAACCCATTTTTCAGGCTTGGTACCCTGCGGCAAAGAGACCCCATTTTTCAGGGTTCGGACCCTGTAGCGAAGAGACCCCATTTTTCAGGGTTTGGACCCTGTGGCGAAGACAACCCATATTCCAGGCTTGGGATCCTGTGCCAAAGAAACCCCATTTTTCAGGCTTGGGATCCTGTGCCAAAGAAACCCCATATGTCAAGCTTGGGATCCTGTGCCAAAGAAACCCCATTTTTTACCCGTGGCTGTTATTGCATGGCTATCGGGCGTGGCCTCAAGGCGATGAGGTTACCGGTTCTTTGAGAACTGGTAGTGGCACAGCCACCATGGACCAACGCAATATTAATTTTATGTTGTAAGTTAGAAAATGTATCTTTTAGCCTTTAACAAGGTAAGCTTACAGCACTGCTTCAGGCTTGGGATCCTGTAGCAAAGAAACCCCATTTTTCAGGCTTCGGAACCTGTGGCGAAGATACCCCATTTTTCAGGCTTCGGACCCTGTGGCAAAGAGACCCCATTTTTCAGGCTTGGGACCCTGTAGCAAAGAGACCTAATTTTTCAGGGTTCGGAACCTGTGGCAAAGATACACCATTTTTCAGGCTTCGGACCCTGTGGTAAAGAGACAACCCATTTTTAAGGCTTGGGACCTTGTGGCAAAGAGACCCCATTTTTCAGGCTTCGGACCCTGTAGCGAAGAGACCCCATTTTTCAAGGTTCGGACCCTGTGGCGTAGACAACCCATTTTTCAGGCTTGGGATCCTGTGCCAAAGAGACCCCATTTTTCAGGCTTGGGATCCTGTGCCAAAGAAACCCCATATGTCAGGCTTGGAATCCTGTGCCAAAGAAACCCCATATGTCAGGCTTGGAATCCTGTGCCAAAGAAACCCCATTTGTTACCCGTGGCTGTTATTGCATGGCTATCGGGCGTGGCCTCAAGGCGATGAGGTTACCGGTTTTTTGAGAACTGGTAGTGGCATAGCCACCATGTACCAATGCAATATTAATTTTATGTTGTAAGTTAGAAAATGTATCTTTTAGCCTTTAACAAGGTAAGCTTACAGCACTACTTCAGGCTTGGGATCCTGTAGCAAAGAAACCCCATTTTTCAGGCTTCGGAACCTGTGGCGAAGATACCCCATTTTTCAGGCTTCGGACCCTGTGGCAAAGAGACCCCATTTTTCAGGCTTGGGACCCTGTGGCAAAGAGACCTCATTTTTCAGGGTTCGGAACCTGTGGCAAAGATACCCCATTTTTTAGGCTTCGGACCCTGTGGCAAAGATACAACCCATTTTTCAGGCTTGGTACCCTGTGGCAAAGAGACCCCAATTTTCAGGCTTGGGATCCTGTGGCAAAGAGACCCCATTTTTCAGGGTTCGGACCCTGTAGCGAAGAGACCCAATTTTTCAGGGTTTGGACCCTGTGGCGAAGACAACCCCATATGTCAGGCTTGGGATCCTGTGCCAAAGAAACCCCATTTTTTACCCGTGGCTGTTATTGCATGGCTATCGGGCGTGGCCTCAAGGCGATGAGGTTACCGGTTCTTTGAGAACTGGTAGTGGCACAGCCACCATGGACCAACGCAATATTAATTTTATGTTGTAAGTTAGAAAATGTATCTTTTAGCCTTTAACAAGGTAAGCTTACAGCACTACTTCAGGCTTGGGATCCTGTAGCAAAGAAACCCCATTTTTCAGGCTTCGGAACCTGTGGCGAAGATACCCCATTTTTCAGGCTTGGGACCCTGTAGCAAAGAGATCTAATTTTTCAGGGTTCCGAACCTGTGGCAAAGATACCCCATTTTTCAGGCTTCGGACCCTGTGGTAAAGAGACAACCCATTTTTCAGGCTTGGGACCCTGTGGCAAAGAGACAACCCATTTTTAAGGCTTGGGACCTTGTGGCAAAGAGACCCTATTTTTCAGGCTTGGGACCCTGTAGCGAAGAGACCCCATTTTTCAGGGTTCGGACCCTGTGGCGTAGACAACCCATTTTTCAGGTTTGGGATCCTGTGCCAAAGAGACCCCATTTTTCAGGCTTGGGATCCTGTGCCAAAGAAACCCCATTTTTCAGGCTTGGGATCCTGTCCCAAAGAAACCCCATATGTCAGGCTTGGGATCCTGTGCCAAAGAAACCCCATTTTTTACCCGTGACTGTTATTGCATGGCTATCGGGCGTGGCCTCAAGGCGATGAGGATACCGGTTCTTTGAGAACTGGTAGTGGCACAGCCACCATGGACCAATGCAATATTAGTTTTATGTTGTAAGTTAGAAAATGTATCTTTTAGCCTTTAACAAGGTAAGCTTACAGCACTACTTCAGGCTTGGGATCCTGTAGCAAAGAAACCCCATTTTTCAGGCTTCGGAACCTGTGGCGAAGATACCCCATTTTTCAGGCTTCGGACCCTGTGGCAAAGAGACCCCATTTTTCAGGCTTGGGACCCTGTGGCAAAGAGACCTCATTTTTCAGGGTTCGGAACCTGTGGCAAAGATACCCCATTTTTCAGGCTTCGGACCCTGTGGCAAAGATACAACCCATTTTTCAGGCTTCGGACCCTGTGGCAAAGATACAACCCATTTTTCAGGCTTGGTACCCTGTGGCAAAGAGACCCCAATTTTCAGGCTTGGGATCCTGTGGCAAAGAGACCCCATTTTTCAGGTTTCGGACCCTGTAGCGAAGAGACCCCATTTTTCAGGGTTTGGACCCTGTGGCGAAGACAACCCATTTTCCAGGCTTGGGATCCTGTGCCGAAGAAACCCCATTTTTCAGGCTTGGGATCCTGTGCCAAAGAAACCCCATATGTCAGGCTTGGGATCCTGTGCCAAAGAAACCCCATTTTTTACCCGTGGCTGTTATTGCATGGCTATCGGGCGTGGCCTCAAGGCGATGAGGTTACCGGTTCTTTGAGAACTGGTAGTGGCACAGCCACCATGGACCAACGCAATATTAATTTTATGTTGTAAGTTAGAAAATGTATCTTTTAGCCTTTAACAAGGTAAGCTTACAGCACTACTTCAGGCTTGGGATCCTGTAGCAAAGAAACCCCATTTTTCAGGCTTCGGAACCTGTGGCGAAGATACCCCATTTTTCAGGCTTCGGACCCTGTGGCAAAGAGACCCCATTTTTCAGGCTTGGGACCCTGTAGCAAAGAGACCTAATTTTTCAGGGTTCGGAACCTGTGGCAAAGATACCCCATTTTTCAGGCTTCGGACCCTGTGGTAAAGAGACAACCCATTTTTCAGGCTTGGGACCCTGTGGCAAAGAGACAACCCATTTTTAAGGCTTGGGACCTTGTGGCAAAGAGACCCCATTTTTCAGGCTTCGGACCCTGTAGCGAAGAGACCCCATTTTTCAGGGTTCGGACCCTGTGGCGTAGACAACCCATTTTTCAGGCTTGGGATCCTGTGCCAAAGAGACCCAATTTTTCAGGCTTGGGATCCTGTGCCAAAGAAACCCCATATGTCAGGCTTGGAATCCTGTGCCAAAGAAACCCCATATGTCAGGCTTGGAATCCTGTGCCAAAGAAACCCCATTTGTTACCCGTGGCTGTTATTGCATGGCTATCGGGCGTGGCCTCAAGGCGATGAGGTTACCGGTTCTTTGAGAACTGGTAGTGGCACAGCCACCATGGACCAATGCAATATTAATTTTATGTTGTAAGTTAGAAAATGTATCTTTTAGCCTTTAACAAGGTAAGCTTACAGCACTACTTCAGGCTTGGTATCCTGTAGCAAAGAAACCCCATTTTCAGGCTTCGGAACCTGTGGCGAAGATACCCCATTTTTCAGACTTCGGACCCTGTGGCAAAGAGACCCCATTTTTCAGGCTTGGGACCCTGTGGCAAAGAGACCTCATTTTTCAGGGTTCGGAACCTGTGGCAAAGATACCCCATTTTTCAGGCTTCGGACCCTGTGGCAAAGATACAACCCATTTTTCAGGCTTGGTACCCTGCGGCAAAGAGATACCAATTTTCAGGCTTGGGATCCTGTGGCAAAGAGACCCCATTTTTCAGGGTTCGGACCCTGTAGCGAAGAGACCCCATTTTTCAGGGTTTGGACCCTGTGGCGAAGACAACCCATTTTCCAGGCTTTGGATCCTGTGCCAAAGAAACCCCATTTTTCAGGCTTGGGATCCTGTGCCAAAGAAACCCAATTTTTTACCCGTGGCTGTTATTGCATGGCTATCGGGCGTGGCCTCAAGGCGATGAGGTTACCGGTTCTTTGAGAACTGGTAGTGGCACAGCCACCATGGACCAACGCAATAATAATTTTATGTTGTAAGTTAGAAAATGTATCTTTTAGCCTTTAACAAGGTAAGCTTACAGCACTACTTGAGGCTTGGGATCCTGTAGCAAAGAAACCCCATTTTTCAGGCTTCGGAACCTGTGGCGAAGATACCCCATTTTTCAGGCTTCGGACCCTGTGGCAAAGAGACCCCATTTTTCAGGCTTGGGACCCTGTAGCAAAGAGACCTAATTTTTCAGGGTTCAGAACCTGTGGCAAAAATACCCCATTTTTCAGGCTTCGGACCCTGTGGTAAAGAGACAACCCATTTTTCAGGCTTGGGACCCTGTGGCAAAGAGACAACCCATTTTTAAGGCTTGGGACCATGTGGCAAAGAGACCCCATTTTTCAGGCTTCGGACCCTGTAGCGAAGAGACCCCATTTTTCAGGGTTCGGACCCTGTGGCGTAGACAACCCATTTTTCAGGCTTGGGATCCTGTGCCAAAGAGACCCCATTTTTCAGGCTTGGGATCCTGTGCCAAAGAAACCCCATTTTTCAGGCTTGGGATCCTGTGCCAAAGAAACCCCATATGTCAGGCTTGGAATCCTGTGCCAAAGAAACACCATTTGTTACCCGTGGCTGTTATTGCATGGCTATCGGGCGTGGCCTCAAGGCGATGAGGTTACCGGTTCTTTGAGAACTGGTAGTGGCACAGCCACCATGGACCAATGCAATATTAATTTTATGTTGTAAGTTAGAAAATGTATCTTTTAGCCTTTAACAAGGTAAGCTTACAGCACTACTTCAGGCTTGGGATCCTGTAGCAAAGAAACCCCATTTTTCAGGCTTCGGACCCTGTGGCAAAGAGACCCCATTTTTCAGGCTTGGGACCCTGTGGCAAAGAGACCTCATTTTTCAGGGTTCGGAACCTGTGGCAAAGATACCCCATTTTTTAGGCTTCGGACCCTGTGGCAAAGATACAACCCATTTTTCAGGCTTGGTACCCTGTGGCAAAGAGACCCCAATTTTCAGGCTTGGGATCCTGTGGCAAAGAGACCCCATTTTTCAGGGTTCGGACCCTGTAGCGAAGAGACCCCATTTTTCAGGGTTTGGACCCTGTGGCGAAGACAACCCCATATGTCAGGCTTGGGATCCTGTGCCAAAGAAACACCATTTTTTACCCGTGGCTGTTATTGCATGGCTATCGGGCGTGGCCTCAAGGCGATGAGGTTACCGGTTCTTTGAGAACTGGTAGTGGCACAGCCACCATGGACCAATGCAATATTAATTTTATGTTGTAAGTTAGAAAATGTATCTTTTAGCCTTTAACAAGGTAAGCTTACAGCACTACTTCAGGCTTGGGATCCTGTAGCAAAGAAACCCCATTTTTCAGACTTCGGAACCTGTGGCGAAGATACCCCATTTTTCAGGCTTCGGACCCTGTGGCAAAGAGACCCCATTTTTCAGGCTTGGGACCCTGTGGCAAAGAGACCTCATTTTTCAGGGTTCGGAACCTGTGGCAAAGATACCCCATTTTTCAGGCTTCGGACCCTGTGGCAAAGATACAACCCATTTTTCAGGCTTGGTACCCTGTGGCAAAGAGACCCCAATTTTCAGGCTTGGGATCCTGTGGCAAAGCGACCCCATTTTTCAGGGTTCGGACCCTGTAGCGAAGAGACCCCATTTTTCAGGGTTCGGACCCTGTGGCAAAGAGACCCCATTTTTCAGGGTTCGGACCCTGTAGCGAAGAGACCCCATTTTTCAGGGTTTGGACCCTGTGGCGAAGACAACCCCATATGTCAGGCTTGGGATCCTGTGCCAAAGAAACCCCATTTTTTACCCGTGGCTGTTATTGCATGGCTATCGGGCGTGGCCTCAAGGCGATGAGGTTACCGGTTCTTTGAGAACTGGTAGTGGCACAGCCACCATGGACCAACGCAATATTAATTTTATGTTGTAAGTTAGAAAATGTATATTTTAGCCTCTAACAAGGTAAGCTTACAGCACTACTTCAGGCTTGGGATCCTGTAGCAAAGAAACCCCATTTTTCAGGCTTCGGAACCTGTGGCGAAGATACCCCATTTTTCAGGCTTCGGACCCTGTGGCAAAGAGACCCCATTTTTCAGGCTTGGGACCCTGTAGCAAAGAGACCTAATTTTTCAGGGTTCGGAACCTGTGGCAAAGATACCCCATTTTTCAGGCTTCGGACCCTGTGGTAAAGAGACAACCCATTTTTCAGGCTTGGGACCCTGCGGCAAAGAGACAACCCATTTTTAAGGCTTGGGACCTTGTGGCAAAGAGACCCCATTTTTCAGGCTTCGGACCCTGTAGCGAAGAGACCCCATTTTTCAGGGTTCGGACCCTGTGGCGTAGACAACCCATTTTTCAGGCTTGGGATCCTGTGCCAAAGAGACCCCATTTTTCAGGCTTGGGATCCTGTGCCAAAGAAACCCCATTTTTCTGGCTTGGGATCCTGTGCCAAAGAAACCCCATATGTCAGGCTTGGAATCCTGTGCCAAAGAAACCCCATTTGTTACCCGTGGCTGTTATTGCATGGCTATCGGGCGTGGCCTCAAGGCGATGAGGTTACCGGTTGTTTGAGAACTGGTAGTGGCACAGCCACCATGGACCAATGCAATATTAATTTTATGTTGTAAGTTAGAAAATGTATATTTTAGCCTTTAACAAGGTAAGCTTACAGCACTACTTCAGGCTTGGGATCCTGTAGCAAAGAAACCCCATTTTTCAGGCTTCGGAACCTGTGGCGAAGATACCCCATTTTTCAGGCTTCGGACCGTGTGGCAAAGAGACCTCATTTTTCAGGGTTCGCAACCTGTGGCAAAGAGACCTCATTTTTCAGGCTTGGGACCCTGTGGCAAAGAGACCTCATTTTTCAGGGTTCGGACCCTGTGGCAAAGATACAACCCATTTTTCAGGCTTGGGACCCTGTGGCAAAGAGACCTCATTTTTCAGGGTTCGGAACCTGTGGCAAAGATACAACCCATTTTTCAGGCTTGGTACTCTGTGGCAAAGAGACCCCAATTTTCAGGCTTGGGATCCTGTGGCAAAGAGACCCCATTTTTCAGGGTTCGGACCCTGTAGCAAAGATACAACCCATTTTTCAGGCTTGGTACCCTGTGGCAAAGAGACCCCAATTTTCAGGCTTGGGATCCTGTGGCAAAGAGACCCCATTTTTCAGGGTTCGGACCCTATAGCGAAGAGACCCCATTTTTGAGGGTTTGGACCCTGTGGCAAAGATACAACCCATTTTTCAGGCTTGGTACCCTGTGGCAAAGAGACCCCATTTTTCAGGCTTGGTATCCTGTGCCAAAGAGACCCCATTTTCCAGGCTTGGGATCCTGTGCCAAAGAAACACCATTTTTCAGGCTTGGGATCCTGTGCCAAAGAAACCCCATATGTCAGGCTTGGGATCCTGTGCCAAAGAAACCCCATTTTTTACCCGTGGCTGTTATTGCATGGCTATCGGGCGTGGCCTCAAGGCGATGAGGTTACCGGTTCTTTGAGAACTGGTAGTGGCACAGCCACCATGGACCAACGCAATATTAATTTTATGTTGTAAGTTAGAAAATGTATCTTTTAGCCTTTAACAAGGTAAGCTTACAGCACTACTTCAGGCTTGGGATCCTGTAGCAAAGAAACCCCATTTTTCAGGCTTTGGAACCTGTGGCGAAGATACCCCATTTTTCAGGCTTCGGACCCTGTGGCAAAGAGACCCCATTTTCAGGCTTGGGACCCTGTAGCAAAGAGACCTAATTTTTCAGGGTTCGGAACCTGTGGCAAAGATACCCCATTTTTCAGGCTTCGGACCCTGTGGCAAAGACACAACCCATTTTTCAGGCTTGGGACCCTGTGGCAAAGAGACCCCAATTTTCAGGCTTGGGATCCTGTGGCAAAGAGACCCCATTTTTCAGGGTTAGGACCCTGTAGCGAAGAGACCCCATTTTTCAGGGTTTGGACCCTGTGGCGAAGACAACCCATTTTTCAGGCTTGGGATCCTGTGCCAAAGAGACCCCATTTTCCAGGCTTGGGATCCTGTGCCAAAGAAACCCAATTTTTCAGGCTTGGGATCCTGTGCCAAAGAAACCCCATATGTCAGGCTTGGGATCCTGTGCCAAAGAAACCCCATTTTTTACCGGTGGCTGTTATTGCATGGCTATCGGGCGTGGCCTCAAGGCGATGAGGTTACTGGTTCTTTGAGAACTGGTAGTGGCACAGCCACCATGGACCAACGCAATATTAATTTTATGTTGTAAGTTAGAAAATGTATCTTTTAGCCTTTTACAAGGTAAGCTTACAGCACTACTTCAGGCTTGGGATCCTGTAGCAAAGAAACCCCATTTTTCAGGCTTCGTAACCTGTGGCGAAGATACCCCATTTTTCAGGCTTCGGACCCTGTGGCAAAGAGACCCCATTTTTCAGGCTTGGGATCCTGTGCCAAAGAAACCCCATTTTTTACCCGTGACTGTTATTGCATGGCTATCGGGCGTGGCCTCAAGGAGATGAGGTTACCGGTTCTTTGAGAACTGGTAGTGGCACAGCCACCATGGACCAACGCAATATTAATTTTATGTTTTAAGTTAGAAAATGTATCTTTTAGCCTTTAACAAGGTAAGCTTACAGCACTACTTCAGGCTTGGGATCCTGTAGCAAAGAAACCCCATTTTTCAGGCTTCGGAACCTGTGGCGAAGATACCCCATTTTTCAGGCTTCGGACCCTGTGGCAAAGAGACCCCATTTTTCAGGCTTGGGACCCTGTGGCAAAGAGACCCCATTTTTCAGGCTTGGGACCCTGTGGCAAAGAGACCTCATTTTTCAGGGTTCGGAACCTGTGGCAAAGATACCCCATTTTTCAGGCTTCGGACCCTGTGGCAAAGATACAACCCATTTTTCAGACTTGGTACCCTGTGGCAAAGAGACCCCAATTTTCAGGCTTGGGATCCTGTGGCAAAGAGACCCCATTTTTCAGGGTTTGGACCCTGTGGCAAAGATACAACCCATTTTTCAGGCTTGGTACCCTGTGGCAAAGAGACCCCATTTTTCAGGCTTGGGATCCTGTGCCAAAGAGACCCGATTTTCCAGGCTTGGGATCCTGTGCCAAAGAAACCCCATTTTTCAGGCTTGGGATCCTGTGCCAAAGAAACCCCATTTTTCAGGCTTGGGATCCTGTGCCAAAGAAACCCCATATGTCAGGCTTGGGATCCTGTGCCAAAGAAACCCCATTTTTTACCCGTGGCTGTTATTGCATGGCTATCGGGCGTGGCCTCAAGGCGATGAGGTTACTGGTTCTTTGAGAACTGGTAGTGGCACAGCCACCATGGACCAACGCAATATTAATTTTATGTTGTAAGTTAGAAAATGTATCTTTTAGCCTTTAACAAGGTAAGCTTACAGCACTACTTCAGGCTTGGGATCCTGTAGCAAAGAAACCCCATTTTTCAGGCTTTGGAACCTGTGGCGAAGATACCCCATTTTTCAGGCTTCGGACCCTGTGGCAAAGAGACCCCATTTTTCAGGCTTGGGACCCTGTAGCAAAGAGACCTAATTTTTCAGGGTTCGGAACCTGTGGCAAAGATACCCCATTTTTCAGGCTTCGGACCCTGTGGTAAAGAGACAACCCATTTTTCAGGCTTGGGACCTTGTGGCAAAGAGACCCCATTTTTCAGGCTTCGGACCCTGTAGCGAAGAGACCCAATTTTTCAGGGTTCGGACCCTGTGGCGTAGACCACCCATTTTTCAGGTTTGGGATCCTGTGCCAAAGAGACCCCATTTTTCAGGCTTGGGATCCTGTGCCAAAGAAACCCCATTTTTCAAGCTTGGGATCCTGTGCCAAAGAAACCCCATATGTGAGGCTTGGGATCCTGTGCCAAAGAAACCCCATTTTTTACCCGTGGCTGTTATTGCATGGCTATCGGGCGTGGCCTCAAGGCGATGAGGTTACCGGTTCTTTGAGAACTGGTAGTGGCACAGCCACCATGGACCAACGCAATATTAATTTTATGTTGTAAGTTAGAAAATGTATCTTTTAGCCTTTAACAAGGTAAGCTTACAGCACTACTTCAGGCTTGGGATCCTGTAGCAAAGAAACCCCATTTTTCAGGCTTCGGAACCTGTGGCGAAGATACCCCATTTTTCAGGCTTCGACCCTGTGGCAAAGAGACCCCATTTTTCAGGCTTGGTACCATGTGGCAAAGAGACCTCATTTTTCAGGGTTCGGAAACTGTGGCAAAGATACCCCATTTTTCAGGCTTCGGACCCTGTGGCAAAGATACAACCCATTTTTCAGGCTTGGTACCCTGTGGCAAAGAGACCCCAATTTTCAGGCTTGGGATCCTGTGGCAAAGAGACCCCATTTTTCAGGGTTCGGACCCTGTAGCGAAGAGACCCCATTTTTCAGGGTTTGGACCCTGTGGCGAAGACAACCCATTTTTCAGGCTTGGGATCCTGTGCCAAAGAGACCCCATTTTCTAGGCTTGGGATCCTGTGCCAAAGAAACCCCATTTTTCAGGCTTGGGATCCTGTGCCAAAGAAACCCCATATGTCAGGCTTGGGATCCTGTGCCAAAGAAACACCATTTTTTACCCGTGGCTGTTATTGCATGGCTATCGGGCGTGGCCTCAAGGCGATGAGGTTACCGGTTCTTTGAGAACTGGTAGTGGCACAGCCACCATGGACCAACGCAATATTAATTTTATGTTGTAAGTTAGAAAATGTATCTTTTAGCCTTTAACAAGGTAAGCTTACAGCACTACTTCAGGCTTGGGATCCTGTAGCAAAGAAACCCCATTTTTCAGGCTTTGGTACCTGTGGCGAAGATACCCCATTTTTCAGGCTTCGGACCCTGTGGCAAAGAGACCCCATTTTTCAGGCTTGGGACCCTGTAGCAAAGAGACCTAATTTTTCAGGGTTCGGAACCTGTGGCAAAGATACCCCATTTTTCAGGCTTCGGACCCTGTGGCAAAGAGACCCCATTTTTCAGGCTTGGGACCCTGTAGCAAAGAGACCTAATTTTTCAGGGTTCGGAACCTGTGGCAAAGATACCCCATTTTTCAGGCTTCGGACCCTGTGGTAAAGAGACAACCCATTTTTCAGGTTTGGGATCCTGTGCCAAAGAGACCCCATTTTTCAGGCTTGGGATCCTGTGCCAAAGAAACCCCATTTTTCAGGCTTGGGATCCTGTGCCAAAGAAACCCCATATGTGAGGCTTGGGATCCTGTGCCAAAGAAACCCCATTTTTTACCCGTGGCTGTTATTGCATGGCTATCGGGCGTGGCCTCAAGGCGATGAGGTTACCGGTTCTTTGAGAACTGGTAGTGGCACAGCCACCATGGACCAACGCAATATTAATTTTATGTTGTAAGTTAGAAAATTTATCTTTTAGCCTTTAACAAGGTAAGCTTACAGCACTACTTCAGGCTTGGGATCCTGTAGCAAAGATACCCCATTTTTCAGGCTTCGGACCCTGTGGCAAAGAGACTCCATTTTTCAGGCTTGGGACCCTGTGGCAAAGAGACCTCATTTTTCAGGGTTAGGAACCTGTGGCAAAGATACCCCATTTTTCAGGCTTCGGACCCTGTGGCAAAGATACAACCCATTTTTCAGGCTTGGTACCCTGTGGCAAAGAGAACCCAATTTTCAGGCTTGGTATCCTGTGGCAGAGAGACCCCATTTTTCAGGGTTCGGACCCTGTAGCGAAGAGACCCCATTTTTCAGGGTTCGGACCCTGTGGCGAAGACAACCCATTTTTCAGGCTTGGGATCCTGTGCCAAAGAGACCCCATTTTCCAGGCTTGGGATCCTGTGCCAAAGAAACACCATTTTTCAGGCTTGGGATCCTGTGCCAAAGAAACCCCATATGTCAGGCTTGGGATCCTGTGCCAAAGAAACACAATTTTTTACCCGTGGCTGTTATTGCATGGCTATCGGGCGTGGCCTCAAGGCGATGAGGTTACCGGTTCTTTGAGAACTGGTAGTGGCACAGCCACCATGGACCAACGCAATATTAATTTTATGTTGTAAGTTAGAAAATGTATCTTTTAGCCTTTAACAAGGTAAGCTTACAGCACTACATCAGGCTTGGGATCCTGTAGCAAAGAAACCCCATTTTTCAGGCTTTGGAACCTGTGGCGAAGATACCCCATTTTTCAGGCTTCGGACCCTGTGGCAAAGAGACCCCATTTTTCAGGCTTGGGACCCTGTAGCAAAGAGACCTAATTTTTCAGGGTTCGGAACCTGTGGCAAAGATACCCCATTTTTCAGGCTTCGGACCCTGTGGTAAAGAGACAACCCATTTTTCAGGCTTGGGACCTTGTGGCAAAGAGACCCCATTTTTCAGGCTTCGGACCCTGTAGCGAAGAGACCCAATTTTTCAGGGTTCGGACCCTGTGGCGTAGACAACCCATTTTTCAGGTTTGGGATCCTGTGCCAAAGAGACCCCATTTTTCAGGCTTGGGATCCTGTGCCAAAGAAACCCCATTTTTCAGGCTTGGGATCCTGTGCCAAAGAAACCCCATATGTGAGGCTTGGGATCCTGTGCCAAAGAAACCCCATTTTTTACCCGTGGCTGTTATTGCATGGCTATCGGGCGTGGCCTCAAGGCGATGAGGTTACCGGTTCTTTGAGAACTGGTAGTGGCACAGCCACCATGGACCAACGCAATATTAATTTTATGTTGTAAGTTAGAAAATGTATCTTTTAGCCTTTAACAAGGTAAGCTTACAGCACTACTTCAGGCTTGGGATCCTGTAGCAAAGAAACCCCATTTTTCAGGCTTCGGAACCTGTGGCGAAGAGACCCCATTTTTCAGGATTCGGACCCTGTGGCAAAGAGACCCAATTTTTCAGACTTGGGACCCTGTGGCAAAGAGACCTCATTTTTCAGGGTTCGGAACCTGTGGCAAAGATACCCCATTTTTCAGGCTTCGGACCCTGTGGCAAAGATACAACCCATTTTTCAGGCTTGGTACCCTGTGGCAAAGAGACCCCAATTTTCAGGCTTGGGATCCTGTGGCAAAGAGACCCCATTTTTCAGGGTTCGGACCCTGTAGCGAAGAGACCCCATTTTTCAGGGTTTGGACCCTGTGGCGACGACAACCCATTTTTCAGGCTTGGGATCCTGTGCCAAAGAGACCCCATTTTCCAGGCTTGGGATCCTGTGCCAAAGAAACCCCATTTTTCAGGCTTGGGATCCTGTGCCAAAGAAACCCCATATGTCAGGCTTGGGATCCTGTGCCAAAGAAACCCCATTTTTTACCCGTGGCTTTTATTGCATGGCTATCGGGCGTGGCCTCAAGGCGATGAGGTTACCGGTTCTTTGAGAACTGGTAGTGGCACAGCCACCATGGAACAACGCAATATTAATTTTATGTTGTAAGTTAGAAAATGTATCTTTTAGCCTTTAACAAGGTAAGCTTACAGCACTACTTCAGGCTTGGGATCCTGTAGCAAAGAAACCCCATTTTTCAGGCTTCGGAACCTGTGGCGAAGATACCCCATTTTTCAGGCTTCGGACCCTGTGGCAAAGAGAACCCATTTTTCAGGCTTGGGACCCTGTAGCAAAGAGACCTAATTTTTTAGGGTTCGGAACCTGTGGCAAAGATACCCCATTTTTCAGGCTTCGGACCCTGTGGTAAAGAGACAACCCATTTTTCAGGCTTGGGACCTTGTGGCAAAGAGACCCCATTTTTCAGGCTTCGGACCCTGTAGCGAAGAGACCCCATTTTTCAGGGTTCGGACCCTGTAGCGAAGAGACCCCATTTTTCAGGGTTCGGACCCTGTGGCATAGACAACCCATTTTTCAGGCTTGGGATCCTGTGCCAAAGAAACCCCATTTTTCAGGCTTGGGATCCTGTGCCAAAGAAACCCCATTTTTCAAGCTTGGGATCCTGTGCCAAAGAAACCCCATTTGTCAGGCTTGGGATCCTGTGCCAAAGAAACCCCATTTTTTACCCGTGGCTTTTATTGCATGGCTATCGTGTGTGGCCTCTAGGCGATGAGGATACCGGTTCTTTGAGAACTGGTAGTGGCACAGCCACAATGGACCAACGCAATATTAATTTTATGTTGTAAGTTAGAAAATGTATCTTTTAGCATTTAACAAGGGAAGCTTACAGCACTACTTCAGGCTTGGGATCCTGTAGCAAAGAAACCCCATTTTTCAAGCTTCGAAACCTGTGGCGAAGATAACCCATTTTTCAGGCTTGGGACCCCGTGGCAATGAGACCCCATTTTTCAGGCTTGGGACCCTGTGGCAAAGAGACCTCATTTTTCAGGGTTCGGAACCTGTGGCAAAGAGACCCCATTTTTCAGGCTTCGGACCCTGTGGCAAAGAGACCCCGTTTTTCAGGCTTCGGACCCTGTAGTAAAGAGACCCCATTTTTCAGGGTTCGGACCCTGTGGCGTAGACAACCCATTTTTCAGGCTTGGGATCCTGTGCCAAAGAGACCCCATTTTTCAGACATGGGATCCTGTGCTAAAGAGATCCCATTTTTCAGGCTTGGGATCCTGTGCCAAAGAAACCCCATTTTTCAGGCTTGGGATCCTGTGCCAAATAAACCCCATTTTTTACCCGTGGCTGTTCTTGCATGGCTATTGGGCGTGGCCTCTAGGCGATGAGGTTACTGATTCTTTGAGAACTGGCAGTGGCACAGCCACCATGGACCAACGCAATATTAATTTTTTGTTGTAAGTTTGAAAATGTATCTTTAAGCCTTTAACAAGGTAAGCTTACAGCACTACTTCAGGCTTGGGATCCTGTAGCAAAGATACCCCATTTTTCAGGCTTAGGATCCTGTGGCAAAGAGACCCCATTTTTCAGGCTTGGAACCCTGTGGCAAAGAGACCCCATTTTTCAGGCTTCGGACCCTGTAGCAAAGAGACCCCATTTTTCATGCTTGGGACCCTGTGGCAAAGAGACCCCATTTTTCAGGCTTCGGACCCTGTAGCGAAGAGACCCCTTTTTTCTGGGTTCGGACCCTGTGGCGTAGACAACCCATTTTTCAGGCTTGGGATCCTTTGCCAAAGAGACCCCATTTTTCAGGCTTGTTAACCTGTGCCAAAGAGACCCCATTTTTCAGGCTTGGGATCCTGTGCCAAAGAAACCCCATTTTTCAGGCTTGGGATCCTGTGCCAAAGAAACCCCATTTGTCAGGCTTGGGATCCTGTGCCAAAGAAACCCCATTTTTTACCCGTGGCTATTATTGCATGGCTATCGGGCGTGGCCTCTAGGCGATGAGGATACCGGTTCTTTGAGAACTGGCAGTGGCACAGCCACAATGGACCAACGCAATATTAATTTTATGTTGTAAGTTAGAAAATTTATCTTTTAGCCTTTTTACAAGGTAATCTTACAGCACTACTTCAGGCTTGGGATCCTGCAGCAAAGAAACTCCATTTTTCAGGCTTCGGAATCTGTGGCGAAGATACCCCATTTTTCAGGCTTCGAAACCTGTGGCAAAGAGACCCCATTTTTCAGGCTTGGGACCCTGTGGCAAAGAGACCCCGTTTTTCAGGGTTCGGACCCTGTAGTGAAGAGACACCATTTTTCAGGGTTCGGACCCTGTGGCGTAGACAACCCATTTTTCAGGCTTGCGATCCTGTGCCAAAGAGACCCCATTTTTCAGGCTTGGTTCCTGTGCCAAAGAAAATAGGATTTTAGTACCTACCGGTAAATCCTTTTCACCTAGTCCATAGAGGATGCTGGGGACTCCAAAAGGACCATGGGGTATAGACGGATCCGCAGGAGCTTGGGCACACTAATAAGACTTAAACTGGGTGTGAACTGGCTCCTCCCTCTATGCCCCTCCTCCAGACCTCAGTTAGAAAACTGTGCTCAGGAGAGACGGACATTTCGAAGAAATAATTTATAATGTAAACACAATGAGTGTCATACCAGCTCACACCACGAACATACCGCAAAACTTGGCCTTCAACAGAATACCAGCCCACGGCATGAAACCATACAGCCATATGCTGAGAGAATATGGAACACAACCTGTGTGTCAACCCACCAATAATAGGAACCCAGATGCCATGGCATGAACAACATCAGCGATAGCCTGACAGAGAAGAAACACCACAAGTGCAACCAAAATCAATAACTGCAGACATAGTACGCACTGGGACGGGCGCCCAGCATCCTCTACGGACTAGGAGAAAAGGATTTACCGGTAGGTACTAAAATCCTATTTTCTCTTACGTCCTAGAGGATGCTGGGGACTCCAAAAGGACCATGGGGTCTATACCAAAGCTCCAGAACTGGCGGGAGAGTGCGGACGACTCTGCAGCACCGAATGAGCAAACATGAGGTCCCCATCAGTCAGGGTATCAAACTTGTAGAGCTTAGCCAAAGTGTGCGAACCCGACCAAGTATCCGCTCTGCAAAGTTAACCCGCCGAGACACCTCGGACATCCGCCCAAGAAGAGCCCATCTTCCTAGTAGAATGGGTCTCCCCCGACTTCGGTAACGGCAATCCAGCCGTAGAACTAGCACACCGAAACATATCACAGATCCAGCGTGTAACAGACTGCAGAGACACAGGCGCCCCAAGCACGCTGGGAGCATACCGGACAAACAGAGCCTCTGTTTCCCCAAACTGAGTCCAATTGGTGACATAAATCTTCAAAGCCCCGACTACATCGAGAGACATTGAATCAGCCAATACTGAAGTTACCACAGGCATCAAACTATGCAGGTTTTTGATAAACCCCGAAAACCCCTTTCGGCAGAACTACTATCCGAGTTCTCAATTCTATCCACTTGGAAGATCAAACAGGGACTCTTGTGAGACAAAGCGCTACTTGCAACAACCGCCTTGCGGTCGCCCAAAAAGCAAAAGCATGACCACTCTCCAAGAGAGAAATTTTAACACAACCTTTAAGAAAGGTTCCAATCAGTGAGATACTAGAATCGCAACACCACGTCAATGGGGCACAAATGGAGGTTGGATGTGCATTACTCCTTTCACTAAAGTCTGAACTTACAGAAAGGTGGCCAATTCTTTTTTTTTTAACCGAAAATTTACAAGGCCAAAACTGCCCTGAAAGGGAGCCTAACTGTAGGCCTGCATCCACACCTGCTTGCAAAGAATGGAGAAGAACGACTCAGCTGAATGTCTGCCGTAGGAAGCTCCTTAGATTTACACCAAGACACATATTCACGCCAAATACGGTATTAAGGCTTCGCCGTTACTTCTTTTTTAGCCTGAAGAAGTGTGGAAATGACCTCACTGGGAATACCCGATCAGACTAGGAAATGGCGTTCAACCGCTACGCCGTCAAACGCAGCCGCGGTAAGTCCTGATGCACGCCCGGATCTTGCTGTAACAGTTCCTCCCGTAGAGGAAGAGGTCAGGGATCTGCTATGAATAAATCATGAAGAACTGGATACCAAGCCCTCCTTGGCTAGACCGGAACTATGAGGATCGCCGGAACCTCTGTTCTTCTTACGTTTATCACCTTCAGCAGAGTGAAAGTGGAGGGACACATAGACCAACTGAAAACACTGAAGGTGTCACGAGGGCGTCCACTGTTATAGCTTGAGTGTCCCTTGACTTGGAACCATATTCCTGAGGTCTCTCGTTGAGGCGAGACGCCAACATGCCCAATTGAGGCACTCCTCAAAGACTTATCACTTCTGTAAAACTTCTCAACGACGACAGTATTTCTCCCGGATGGAGAGCGCGTCTGCAGAGGAAATCTATTTCTCCAACGTTTACGTCCGGAACTAAGACTGCTAGTACATTGTTTACCAGTCTTCCCATCCAGCGGAAAACTATTTCAGCTTCTGCCATTGCCGCTTTGCTCCTTGTTCCGCCCTAGCGGCTTACTTATTCCACTGCTGCCAAGTCGTCCGACAGAATTAACACGGGCAGATCACGAAGAATCTGTTCGTCGAAAACAGCTCTTACTTCAAGAAAGCTTATTGTAGACAAGTTTCGCAGCTTGACCTTTTCCTCTGGAAATACTTCCCATGCAAGGACTGCTCCCCAGCCTCGGAGATCTGCATACATGGACACCAGGATCTAATCCTGGATCGCGAACCTTCGTCCCTCTAGGAGATGAGAACTGAGCAGACACCACAGGAGCGATATTCTGGCCATTAGAATCATATTCCGGTGCATGTGCTGGTGAGACCCGGACCACATACCCAACAGGTCCCGTGAAAACCACTCTGTCATTTGACCTGCTCACCGAAAAGGCCTCTTAGGCCACACCCAACTTCTTCATCAACGGAACATACAGAAGGATTTGCACTGCAAATCTGATCCGACTCAGGATCCTCAGACCTCTTTCCACAGGAAAACACAGAACCTCGGGGGTCATTCCGAGTTGTTCGCTCGCAAGCTGCTTTTAGCAACTTTGCACACGCTAAGCCGCCGCCTACTGGGAGTGAATCTTAGCTTCTTAAAATTGCGAACGAAAGATTCGCAATATTGCTATAAGACATCTCTGTGCAGTTTCTGAGTAACTCGAAACTTACTCGGCATCTGCGATCAGTTCAGTGCTTGTCGTTCCTGGTTTGACGTCACAAACACACCCAGCGTTCGCCCAGACACTCCTCCGTTTCTCCAGCCACTCCCGCGTTTTTCCCAGAAACGGTAGCGTTTTTTCGCACACTCCCATAAAACGGCCAGTTTCCGCCCAGAAACACCCACTTCCTGTCAATCACATTACGATCACCAGAACGAAGAAAAATCCGTGAGTAAAAAACCTAACTGCATAGCAAATTTACTTGGCGCAGTCGCACTGCGGACATTGCGCATGCGCACTAAGCGGAAAATCGCTGCGATGCGAAAAAATTTACAGAGCGAACATCTCGGAATGACCCCCCTCAACCGTTCAGTATCTACCCTGATACCACCTCCGACATCTGCGTCGTTGGGAACAGCAGTCCTTCCCTGTGTTGAAGAACAGAAAGAGAAAGTAACAATGATTTGCTCCACTTGTTTCTTGACCTCGCGTCAATCAGGCGAACATCTCATTACAGAATAACAATGGCTCTTACTATTGAAAGAAAACCATCATACTACCATCACTCCAGTGAAATGGCAAAGACCATCCTCTGGCTATCCCTCCAGGTAATCTGAATGCGTAGAACAACGCATGTAAACCCTTTTTTTTTTTTTTTTAGTTTATAACCGGGACAAGAGGACAAGGCCCTGAATCTGACGCACCTCTGGAGTGGCTTCGCGTATTACCTCCCCTTCCAGAGGGGAAACGGTAAGATCTATTAGAAAATCAGTGAGGGGAAACATCTGTAACTCTAGACAGACCCCCTCCGGATTCTTTAACTAACTCACGGGTCCTGGTCTATTCCCGGACTAACTGAAAGGTAGTAGACGAGTCCCCACTGGAGTGGGGTCCAGACAGGTAGATTCAGCACCATGTGGTGGATGTGTGAGAAACAGCAAATGACCTCCGCTTCTGCGAACCTAACAAGGTTGCAGAACACTTACCTTTTCACCTTCCATCTGCACAGAAAAGGAAAAGAAAAGAACGGTATCGAACTAGTTAAAGCGACTGCATCCCACAAAGGAATGCGTCGCCAACCGTTGTGAGGGAATCTAACTCACTAAGTTAGATTTACCAGCAGTATCCGCCGAAAGTGACTGAACTAAGGCATCCCCAAACAGCGGCACACCGCCCTAGGGAAAAAAAACTCCAGTATCTCTCGGAGTCAGCCTCAGCATTTCCCCGGCCACCTCCTGTATACACACTGCAGCCTGCCGCGATGTATAGAAAAGACCCAACATAAGGAAAATCCCCTATCTCTGCAGGATAATTCTATCGGATATCCCTCCGAATATAAACACTCCCTCATGTGCATGTAATGCAAATAAGTCCAAAGAATAGAAATAAAATATCACTTAGCTTCCTGTATCCGATCCTTTGTGACAGGGCCCCGTGTCGACCAGGAGTTGACTTCCACAGTATTCTCTCCGCCGCGGGAAAATAATAAACATTCGGACTACTTGAGAGGACGGGAGACCCACTCGTCACGGCCGACCTAGAGCTTTATCTACAGAGCGACCAGCACATGAGAAAGAATACTATTACTTCAGCATTCATTATAAATCATAAGATGAATAATATACATATTGTAATACACATATACACACATATCCCACCTATATATACATATAACATACATATAAGCGGATTGTCCGGAACCTTCAGGACCCAAGTGACATTAATGTGTTCTGAATGTGTATGACCATGTACTGAATCCGTAGTTGTGGCTCTACCAGGAAACATTATAGTCGACATAAAACCTAGTAATCGTCGACAGCAGGGAGTAGCAACCAGGCAAAATAACATACTTGTGACCCCGAGGGATCCAAGGGAATTATACATATATAATTTTAATAACCATGTCTGTGCTCGAGCTACAGAGTCACGGAACCGAACCATACAAATACATATATAAATATATATATACAGGTATAAGTTAGTTATAGCATGTCAATTGACACCCGGTAATAACAGTTGGTGCCGACAGGGTCACCCACCTACTACTGTGTCTCCCATACCGTGTTTACTATGAACAAGTATAACACGACTGATCTGTTGACTCAGTATCTACTGTATCAAGTACCAAACAGGTGTCGGCGATGCCGACAATGAACCCCAGAGGCGTTAGTAACAGAACATTCACACATGTCGACACAAGTGTATTTCTGACAGAGAGCACACAGAGAGTATACACAACCAAGAGTACATGCCCATTTTCAACTTAAATAGTGTTATACATTCCTACATAACACTAACATATATGTGCCCCCCCTTGTCTGTGCTGTACACACGTTTTGGCGGGGACATTGCTTAAAATGGCGCTGTCTCTTTCTGTGAGGGCTAAGCCCCGCCCCTTATCGGCGCGCGGTAGCCTACTATATTTAACCCGTTATATGCAGGCAGGGGACCATATACAGTGGCTACCCACTGTATATGTATACTGGGAGTGTAAAACTAAAATAAACATACTGCCCAGGGTGCCCCCCATCCCTGCGCCCGATACCAGCCGTTGGTGTGTGGGAGCAAAAGGCGCACAGCGGGACGCTGCGATATGCTGGCGGGGGTAGCGGACACGGTGCCCGGGCACCGAATAACAAACTCAAGCCAGTCTTGTCTTGTTTAAAGAGCCTCAGTAACTTGCTGCCCAGGGCGCTCCCCCCCAAGCGCCCTGCACCCTGTGAATGCCGTTGGTGTGTGGGAGCATGGAGCGCAGCATGACCGCCGCATGTTACCTCCGTTACTGAAGTCTTCTGTTCTTCTAATACTCACCCGGCTTCTGTCTTCTGTGAGGGGGTTGATGGCGCGGCTCCGGGAACAAGCAGCTAGGCGCACCAAGTAATCGAACCCTCTGGAGCTAATGGTATCCAGTAGCCGAGAAGCAGAGCCCTTGAACTAAGAAGAAGTAGGTCTGACTTCTCTCCCCTCACTCCCACGCTGCAGGGAGCCTGTAGCCAGCAAGTCTACCTGAAAATAAAAAACCTAACAAAGTCTTTTAGAGAAACTCAGGAGAGCTCCCATAGTGTGTGTCCCTTCACTCATGGGCACAAAGTCTAACTGAGGTCTGGAGGAGGGGCATAGAGGGAGGAGCCAGTTCACACCCAGTTCAAGTCTTTATAGTGTGCCCAAGCTCCTGCGGATCCGTCTATACCCCACGGTCCTTTTGGAGTCCCCAGCATCCTCTAGGACGTAAGAGAAACCCCATTTTTTCAGGCTTGGGATCCTGTGCCAAAGAAACCGAATTTGTCAGGCTTGGGATCCTGTGGCAAAGAAACCCCATTTTTTACCTGTGGCTGTTATTGCATGGCTATCGGGCATGGCCTCTAGTCGATGAGGTTACCGGTTCTTTGAGAACTGGTAGTGGCACAGCCACCATGGACCGACGCAATATTAATTTTTTGTTGTAAGTTACAAAATGTATCTTTTAGCCTTTAACAAGGTAAGCTTACAGCACTACTTCAGGATTGGGATCCTGTAGCAAAGAAACCCCATTTTTCAGGCTTCGGAACCTGTGGCGAAGAAACCCCATTTTTCAGGCTTCGGAACCTGTGGCGAAGAACCCCATTTTTCAGGCTTCGGACCCTGAGGCAAAGAGACCCCATTTTTCAGGCTTGGTACCCTGCGGCAAAGAGACCCCATTTTTCAGGCTTCGGACCCTGTAACAAAGAGACCCCATTTTTCAGGGTTCGGACCCTGTGGCGAAGATACCCCATTTTTCAGGCTTGGGACACTGTGGCAAAGAGACCCCATTTTTCAGGCTTTGGACCCTGTGGCAAAGAGACCTCATTTTTCAGGCTTCAGACCCTGTGGCAAAGAGACCCCATTTTTTAGGCTTGGGACTCTGTGGCAAAGAGATCCCATTTTTCAGGCTTCGGACCCTGTTGCGAAGAGACCCCATTTTTCAGGGTTCGGACCCTGTGGCGTAGACAACCCATTTTTCAGGCTTGGGATCCTGTGCCAAAGAGACCCCAGTTTTCAGTCTTGGGATCCTGTGCCAAAGAGACCCCATTTTTCAGGCTTGAGATCCTGTGCCACAGAAACCCCATTTTTCAGGCTTGGGATCCTGTGCCAAAGAAACCCCATTTGTCAGGCTTGGGATCCTGTGCCAAAGAAACCCCATTTATTACCCATGGCTGTTATTGCATGGCTATCGGGCGTGGCCTCTAGGCGATGGGGATACCGGTTCTTTGAGAACTGGTAGTGGCACAGCCACAATGGACCAACGCAATATTAATTTTATGTTGTAAGTTAGAAAATGTATCTTTTAGCCTTTAACAAGGTAAGCTTACAGCACTACTTCAGGCTTGGGATCCTGTAGCAAAGAAATCCCATTTTTCAGGCTTCGGAACCTATGGCGAAGATACCCCATTTTTCAGGCTTCGGACCCTGTGGCAAAGAGACCCCATTTTTCAGGCTTGGGACCCTGTGGCAAAGAGACCTCATTTTTCAGGGGTCGGAACCTGTGGCAAAGATACCCCATTTTTCAGGCTTCAGACCCTGTGGCAAAGAGACCCCATTTTTCAGGCTTGGGACTCTGTGGCAAAGAGACCCCATTTTTCAGGCTTCGGACCCTGTTGCGAAGAGACCCCATTTTTCAGGCTTGGGACCCTGTGGCAAAGAGACCTCATTTTTCAGGCTTCGGACCCTGTAGTGAAGAGACCCCATTTTTCAGGGTTCGGACCCTGTGGCGTAGACAACCCATTTTTCAGGCTTGGGATCCTGTGCCAAAGAGACCCCATTTTTCAGGCTTGGGATCCTGTGCTAAAGAGATCCCATTTTTCAGGCTTGGGATCCTGTGCCAAAGAAACCCCATTTGTCAGGCTTGGGATCCTGTGCCAAAGAAACACCCTTTTTTACCCGTGGCTGTTATTGCATGGCTATAGGCGTGGCCTCTAGGCGATAAGGTTACCGGTTCTTTGAGAACTGGTAGTGGCACAGCCACCATGGACCAACGCAATATTAATTTTATGTTGTAAGTTAGAAAATGTATCTTTTAGCCTTTAACAAGATAAGCTTACAGCACTACTTCAGGCTTTGTATCCTGTAGCACAGAAACCCCATTTTTCAGGCTTCGGACCCTGTTGCGAAGATACCACATTTTTCAGGCTTGGGACACTGTGGCAAAGAGACCCCATTTTTCAGGCTTGGGACCCTGTGGCAAAGAGACCTCATTTTTCAGGCTTCAGACCCTGTGGCAAAGAGACCCCATTTTTCAGGCTTGGGACTCTGTGGCAAAGAGACCCCATTTTTCAGGCTTCGGACCCTGTTGCGAAGAGACCCCATTTTTCAGGGTTCGGACCCTGTGGCGTAGACAACCCATTTTTCAGGCTTGGGATCCTGTGCCAAAGAGACCCCATTTTTCAGGCTTGGGATCCTGTGCCAAAGAGACCCCATTTTTCAGGCTTGAGATCCTGTGCCATAGAAAACCCCATTTTTCAGGCTTGGGATCCTGTGCCAAAGAAACCTCATTTTTCAGGCTTGGGATCCTGTGCCAAAGAAACCCCATTTTTAACCCGTGGCTGTTATTGCATGGCTATCGGGCGTGGCCTCTATGCGATGAGGTTACCGATTCTTTGAGAACTGGCAGTGGCACAGCCACCATGGACCAACGCAATATAAATTTTTTGTTGTAAGTTAGAAAATGTATCTTTTAGCCTTTAACAAGGTAAGCTTACAGCACTACTTCAGGCTTGGGATCCTGAAGCAAAGAGACCTCATTTTTCAGGGTTCGGAACCTGTGGCAAAGATACCCCATTTTTCAGGCTTCGGACCCTGTGGTAAAGAGACAACCCATTTTTCAGGCTTGGGACCCAGTGGCAAAGAGACAACCCATTTTTCAGGCTTGGGACCTTGTGTCAAAGAGACCCCATTTTTCAGGCTTCGGACCCTGTAGCGAAGAGACCCCATTTTTCAGGGTTCGGACCCTGTGGCGTAGACAACCCGTTTTTCAGGCTTGGGATCCTGTGCCAAAGAGACCCCATTTTCCAGGCTTGGGATCCTGTGCCAAAGAAACACCATTTTTCAGGCTTGGGATCCTGTGCCAAAGAAACCCCATATGTCAGGCTTGGGATCCTGTGCCAAAGAAACCCCATTTTTTACCCGTGGCTGTTATTGCATGGCTATCGGGCGTGGCCTCAAGGCGATGAGGTTACCGGTTCTTTGAGAACTGGTGGTGGCACAGCCACCATGGACCAACGCAATATTAATTTTATGTTGTAAGTTAGAAAATGTATCTTTTAGCCTTTAACAAGGTAAGCTTACAGCACTACTTCAGGCTTGGGATCCTGTAGCAAAGAAACCCCATTTTTCAGGCTTCGTAACCTGTGGCGAAGAGACCCCATTTTTCAGGCTTCGGACCCTGTGGCAAAGAGACCCCATTTTTCAGGCTTGGGACCCTGTGGCAAAGAGACCTCATTTTTCAGGGTTCGGAACCTGTGGCAAAGATACCCCATTTTTCAGGCTTCGGACCCTGTGGCAAAGATACAACCCATTTTTCAGGCTTGGTACCCTGTGGCAAAGAGACCCCAATTTTCAGGCTTGGGATCCTGTGGCAAAGAGACCCCATTTTTCAGGGTGCGGACCCTGTAGCGAAGAGACCCCATTTTTCAGGGTTTGGACCCTGTGGCGACGACAACCCATTTTTCAGGCTTGGGATCCTGTGCCAAAGAGACCCCATTTTCCAGGCTTGGGATCCTGTGCCAAAGAAACCCCATTTTTCAGGCTTGGGATCCTGTGCCAAAGAAACCCCATATGTCAGGCTTGGGATTCTGTGCCAAAGAAACACCATTTTTTACCCGTGGCTTTTATTGCATGGCTATCGGGTGTGGCCTCAAGGCGATGAGGTTACCGGTTCTTTGAGAACTGGTAGTGGCACAGCCACCATGGACCAACGCAATATTAATTTTATGTTGTAAGTTAGAAAATGTATCTTTTAGCCTTTAACAAGGTAAGCTTACAGCACTACTTCAGGCTTGGGATCCTGTAGCAAAGAAACCCTATTTTTCAGGCTTCGGACCCCGTGGCAAAGAGAACCCATTTTTCAGGCTTGGGACCCTGTAGCAAAGAGACCTAATTTTTTAGGGTTCGGAACCTGTGGCAAAGATACCCCATTTTTCAGGC
The DNA here is from genome assembly GCF_028390025.1 of Pseudophryne corroboree. Lineage (NCBI taxonomy): Eukaryota > Metazoa > Chordata > Amphibia > Anura > Myobatrachidae > Pseudophryne > Pseudophryne corroboree. Next base: position 155,536,648 of record NC_086448.1, on the reverse strand, counting down.
TTCGGACCCTGTGGTAAAGAGACAACCCATTTTTCAGGCTTCGGACCCTGTGGTAAAGAGACAACCCATTTTTCAGGCTTGGGACCCTGTGGCAAAGAGACAACCCATTTTTACGGCTTGGGACCTTGTGGCAAAGAGACCCCATTTTTCAGGCTTCGGACCCTGTAGCGAAGAGACCCCATTTTTCAGGGTTCGGACCCTGTGGCGTAGACAACCCATTTTTCAGGCTTGGGATCCTGTGCCAAATAGACCCCATTTTTCAGGCTTGGGATCCTGTGCCAAAGAAACCCCATTTTTCAGGCTTGGGATCCTGTGCCAAAGAAACCCCATATGTCAGGGTTGGAACCCTGTGCCAAAGAAACCCCATTTTTTACCCGTGGCTGTTATTGCATGGCTATCGGGCGTGGCCTCAAGGCGATGAGGTTACCGGTTCTTTGAGAACTGGTAGTGGCACAGCCACCATGGACCAATGCAATATTAATTTTATGTTGTAAGTTAGAAAATGTATCTTTTAGCCTTTAACAAGGTAAGCTTACAGCACTACTTCAGGCTTGGGATCCTGTAGCAAAGAAACCCCATTTTTCAGGCTTCGGAACCTGTGGCGAAGATGCCCCATTTTTCAAGCTTCGGACCCTGTGGAAAAGAGACCCCATTTTTCAGGCTTGGGACCCTGTGGCATAGAGACCTCATTTTTCAGGGTTCGGAACCTGTGGCAAAGATACCCCATTTTTCAGGCTTCGGACCCTGTGGCAAAGATACAACCCATTTTTCTGGCTTGGTACCCTGTGGCAAAGAGACCCCAATTTTCAGGCTTGGGATCCTGTGGCAAAGAGACCCCATTTTTCAGGGTTCGGACCCTGTAGCGAAGAGACCCCATTTTTCAGGGTTTGGACCCTCTGGTTAAGACAACCCATTTTTCAGGCTTGGGATCCTGTGCCAAAGAAACCCCATTTTTCAGGCTTGGGATCCTGTGCCAAAGAAACCCCATATGTCAGGCTTGGGATCCTGTGCCAAAGAAACCCCATTTTTTACCCGTGGCTGTAATTGCATGGCTATCGGGCGTGGCCTCAAGGCGATGAGGTTACCGGTTCTTTGAGAACCCCATTTTTCAGGCTTGGGATCCTGTGCCAAAGAAACCCCATTTTTCAGGCTTCGGACCCTGTGGCAAAGAGACCCCATTTTTCAGGCTTGGGACCCTGTAGCAAAGAGACCTAATTTTTCAGGGTTCGGAACCTGTGGCAAAGATACCCCATTTTTCAGGCTTCGGACCCTGTGGTAAAGAGACAACCCATTTTTCAGGCTTGGGACCCTGTGGCAAAGAGACAACCCATTTTTCAGGCTTGGGACCTTGTGGCAAAGAGACCCCATTTTTCAGGCTTCGGACCCTGTAGCAAAGAAACCCCATTTTTCAAGCTTCGAAACCTGTGGCGAAGATACCCCATTTTTCAGGCTTGGGACCCTGTGGCAAAGAGACCTCATTTTTCAGGGTTCGGAACCTGTGGCAAAGAGACCCCATTTTTCAGGCTTCGGACCCTGTGGCAAAGAGACCCCGTTTTTCAGGCTTCGGACCCTGTAGCAAAGAGACCCCATTTTTCAGGCTTGGAACCCTGTGGCAAAGAGACCCCATTTTTCAGGCTTCGGACCCTGTAGCAAAGAGACCCCATTTTTCATGCTTGGGACCCTGTGGCAAAGAGACCCCATTTTTCAGGCTTCGGACCCTGTAGCGTAGAGACCCCTTTTTTCTGGGTTCGGACCCTGTGGCGTAGACAACCCATTTTTCAGGCTTGGGATCCTGTGCCAAAGAGACCCAATTTTTCAGGCTTGTTAACCTGTGCCAAAGAGACCCCATTTTTCAGGCTTGGGATCCTGTGCCAAAGAAACCCCATTTTTCAGGCTTGGGATCCTGTGCCAAAGAAACCCCATTTGTCAGGCTTGGGATCCTGTGCCAAAGAAACCCCATTTTTTACCCGTGGCTATTATTGCATGGCTATCGGGCGTGGCCTCTAGGCGATGAGGATACCGGTTCTTTGAGAACTGGTAGTGGCACAGCCACAATGGACCAACGCAATATTAATTTTATGTTGTAAGTTAGAAAATGTATCTTTTAGCCTTTTTACAAGGTAATCTTACAGCACTACTTCAGGCTTGGGATCCTGCAGCAAAGAAACTCCATTTTTCAGGCTTCGGAACCTGTGGCGAAGATACCCCATTTTTCAGGCTTCGAAACCTGTGGCAAAGAGACCCCATTTTTCAGGCTTGGGACCCTGTGGCAAAGAGACCCCGTTTTTCAAGCTTCGGACCCTGTAGTGAAGAGACCCCATTTTTCAGGGTTCGGACCCTGTGGCGTAGACAACCCATTTTTCAGGCTTGCGATCCTGTGCCAAAGAGACCCCATTTTTCAGGCTTGGGTTCCTGTGCCAAAGAAAATAGGATTTTAGTACCTACCGGTAATTCCTTTTCTCCTAGTCCATAGAGGATGCTGGGGACTCCAAAAGGACCATGGGGTATAGACGGATCCGCAGGAGCTTGGGCACACTAATAAGACTTAAACTGGGTGTGAACTGGCTCCTCCCTCTATGCCCCTCCTCCAGACCTCAGTTAGAAAACTGTGCTCAGGAGAGACGGACATTTCGAAGAAATAATTTATAATGTAAACACAATGAGTGTCATACCAGCTCACACCACGAACATACCGCAAAACTTGGCCTTCAACAGAATACCAGCCCACGGCATGAAACCATACAGCCATATGCTGAGAGAATATGGAACACAACCTGTGTGTCAACCCACCAATAATAGGAACCCAGATGCCATGGCATGAACAACATCAGCGATAGCCTGACAGAGAAGAAACACCACAAGTGCAACCAAAATCAATAACTGCAGACACAGTACGCACTGGGACGGGCGCCCAGCATCCTCTACGGACTAGGAGAAAAGGATTTACCGGTAGGTACTAAAATCCTATTTTCTCTTACGTCCTAGAGGATGCTGGGGACTCCAAAAGGACCATGGGGTCTATACCAAAGCTCCAGAACTGGCGGGAGAGTGCGGACGACTCTGCAGCACCGAATGAGCAAACATGAGGTCCCCATCAGTCAGGGTATCAAACTTGTAGAGCTTAGCCAAAGTGTGCGAACCCGACCAAGTATCCGCTCTGCAAAGTTAACCCGCCGAGACACCTCGGACATCCGCCCAAGAAGAGCCCATCTTCCTAGTAGAATGGGTCTCCCCCGACTTCGGTAACGGCAATCCAGCCGTAGAACTAGCACACCGAAACATATCACAGATCCAGCGTGTAACAGACTGCAGAGACACAGGCGCCCCAAGCACGCTGGGAGCATACCGGACAAACAGAGCCTCTGTTTCCCCAAACTGAGTCAAATTGGTGACATAAATCTTCAAAGCCCCGACTACATCGAGAGACATTGAATCAGCCAATACTGAAGTTACCACAGGCATCAAACTATGCAGGTTTTTGATAAACCCCGAAAACCCCTTTCGGCAGAACTACTATCCGAGTTCTCAATTCTATCCACTTGGAAGATCAAACAGGGACTCTTGTGAGACAAAGCGCTACTTGCAACAACCGCCTTGCGGTCGCCCAAAAAGCAAAAGCATGACCACTCTCCAAGAGAGAAATTTTAACACAACCTTTAAGAAAGGTTCCAATCAGTGAGATACTAGAATCGCAATACCACGTCAATGGGGCACAAATGGAGGTTGGATGTGCAGTACTCCTTTCACTAAAGTCTGAACTTACAGAAAGGTGGCCAATTCTTTTTTTTTTAACCGAAAATTTACAAGGCCAAAACTGCCCTGAAAGGGAGCCTAACTGTAGGCCTGCATCCACACCTGCTTGCAAAGAATGGAGAAGAACGACTCAGCTGAATGTCTGCCGTAGGAAGCTCCTTAGATTTACACCAAGACACATATTCACGCCAAATACGGTATTAAGGCTTCGCCGTTACTTCTTTTTTAGCCTGAAGAAGTGTGGAAATGACCTCACTGGGAATACCCGATCGGACTAGGAAATGGCATTCAACCGCTACACCGTCAAACGCAGCCGCGGTAAGTCCTGATACACGCCCGGATCTTGCTGTAACAGTTCCTCCCGTAGAGGAAGAGGTCAGGGATCTGCTATGAATAAATCTTGAAGAACTGGATACCAAGCCCTCCTTGGCTAGACCGGAACTATGAGGATCGCCGGAACCTCTGTTCTTCTTACGTTTATCACCTTCAGCAGAGTGAAAGTGGAGGGACACATAGACCGACTGAAAACACCCAAGGTGTCACGAGGGCGTCCACTGTTATAGCTTGAGTGTCCCTTGACTTGGAACCTTATTGCTGAGGTCTCTTGTTGAGGCAAGACGCCAAGATGCCCAATTGAGGCACTCCTCAAAGACTTATCACTTCTGTAAAACTTCTCAACGACGACAGTATTTCTCCCGGATGGAGAGCGCGTCTGCAGAGGAAATCTATTTCTCCGACGTTTACGTCCGGAACTAAGACTGCTAATACAACGTTTACCAGTCTTCCCATCCCGCGGAAAACTATTTCAGCTTCTGCCATTGCCGCTTTGCTCCTTGTTCCGCCCTAGCGGCTTACTTATACCACTGCTGCCAAGTCGTCCGACAGAATTAACACGGGCAGATCACGAAGAATCTGTTCGTCGAAAACAGCTCATACTTCAAGAAAGCTTATTGTAGACAAGTTTCGCAGCTTGACCTTTTCCTCTGGAAATACTTCCCATGCAAGGACTGCTCCCCAGCCTCGGAGATCTGCATACATGGACACAGGATCTAATCCTGGATCGCGAACCTTCGCCCCTCTAGGAGGTGAGAACTGAGCAGACACCACAGGAGCGATATTCTGGCCATTAGAATCATATTCCGGTGCATGTGCCGGTGAGACCCGGACCACATACCCAACAGGTCCCGTGAAAACCACTCTGGCATTTGACCTGCTCACCGAAAAGGCCTCTTAGGCCGCACCCAACTTCTTCATCAACGGAACATACAGAAGGATTTGCATTGCAAATTTGATCCGACTCAGGATCCTCAGACCTCTTTCCACAGGAAAACACAGAACCTCGGGGGTCATTCCGAGTTGTTCGCTCGCAAGCTGCTTTTAGCAGCTTTGCACACGCTAAGCCGCCGCCTACTGGGAGTGAATCTTAGCTTCTTAAAATTGCGAACGAAAGATTTGCAATATTGCTATAAGACATCTCTGTGCAGTTTCTGAGTAACTCGAAACATACTCGGCATCTGCGATCAGTTCAGTGCTTGTCGTTCCTGGTTTGACGTCACAAACACACCCAGCATTCGCCCAGACACTCCTCCATTTCTCCAGCCACTCCCGCGTTTTTCCCAGAAACGGTAGCGTTTTTTCGCACACTCCCATAAAACGGCCAGTTTCCGCCCAGAAACACCCACTTCCTGTCAATCACATTACGATCACCAGAACGAAGAAAAATCCGTGGAGTAAAAAACCTAACTGCATAGCAAATTTACTTGGCGCAGTCGCACTGCGGACATTGCGCATGCGCACTAAGCGGAAAATCGCTGCGATGCGAAAAAATTTACAGAGCGAACATCTCTGAATGACCCCCCTCAACCGTTCAGTATCTACCCTGATACCACCTCCGACATCTGCGTCGTTGGGAACAGCAGTCCTTCCCTGTGTTGAAGAACAGAAAGAGAAAGTAACAATGATTTGCTCCACTTGTTTCTTGACCTCGCGTCAATCAGGCGAACATCTCATTACAGAATAACAATGGCTCTTACTATTGAAAGAAAACCATCATACTACCATCACTCCAGTGAAATGGCAAAGACCATCCTCTGGCTATCCCTCCAGGTAATCTGAATGCGTAGAACAACGCATGTAAACCCTTTTTTTTTTTTTTTTTAGTTTATAACCGGGACAAGAGGACAAGGCCCTGAATCTGACGCACCTCTGGAGTGGCTTCGCGTATTACCTCCCCTTCCAGAGGGGAAACGGTAAGATCTATTAGAAAATCAGTGAGGGGAAACATCTGTAACTCTAGACAGACCCCCTCCGGATTCTTTAACTAACTCACGGGTCCTGGTCTATTCCCGGACTAACTGAAAGGTAGTAGACGAGTCCCCACTGGAGTGGGGTCCAGACAGGTAGATTCAGCACCATGTGGTGGATGTGTGAGAAACAGCAAATGACCTCCGCTTCTGCGAACCTAACAAGGTTGCAGAACACTTACCTTTTCACCTTCCATCTGCACAGAAAAGGAAAAGAAAAGAACGGTATCGAACTAGTTAAAGCTACTGCATCCCACAAAGGAATGCGTCGCCAACCGTTGTGAGGGAATCTAACTCACTAAGTTAGATTTACCAGCAGTATCCGCCGAAAGTGACTGAACTAAGGCATCCCCAAACAGCGGCACACCGCCCTAGGGAAAAAAAACTCCAGTATCTCTCGGAGTCAGCCTCAGCATTTCCCCGGCCACCTCCTGTATACACACTGCAGCCTGCCGCGATGTATAGAAAAGACCCAACATAAGGAAAATCCCCTATCTCTGCAGGATAATTCTATCGGATATCCCTCCGAATATAAACACTCCCTCATGTGCATGTAATGCAAATAAGTCCAAAGAATAGAAATAAAATATCATTTAGCTTCCTGTATCCGATCCTTTGTGACAGGGCCCCGTGTCGACCAGGAGTTGACTTCCACAGTATTCTCTCCGCCGCGGGAAAATAATAAACATTCGGACTACTTGAGAGGACGGGAGACCCACTCGTCACGGCCGACCTAGAGCTTTATCTACAGAGCGACCAGCACATGAGAAAGAATACTATTACTTCAGCATTCATTATAAATCATAAGATGAATATACATATTGTAATACACATATACACACATATCCCACCTATATATACATATAACATACATATAAGCGGATTGTCCGGAACCTTCAGGACCCAAGTGACATTAATGTGTTCTGAATGTGTATGACCATGTACTGAATCCGTAGTTGTGGCTCTACCAGGAAACATTATAGTCGACATAAAACCTAGTAATCGTCGACAGCAGGGAGTAGCAACCAGGCAAAATAACATACTTGTGACCCCGAGGGATCCAAGGGAATTATACATATATAATTTTAATAACCATGTCTGTGCTCGAGCTACAGAGTCACGGAACCGAACCATACAAATACATATATAAATATATATATACAGGTATAAGTTAGTTATAGCATGTCAATTGACACCCGGTAATAACAGTTGGTGCCGAGAGGGTCAGCCACCTACTACTGTGTCTCCCATACCGTGTTTACTATGAACAAGTATAACACGACTGATCTGTTGACTCAGTATCTACTGTATCAAGTACCAAACAGGTGTCGGCGATGCCGACAATGAACCCCAGAGGCGTTAGTAACAGAACATTCACACATGTCGACACAAGTGTATTTCTGACAGAGAGCACACAGAGTATACACAACCAAGAGTACATGCCCATTTTCAACTTAAATAGTGTTATACATTCCTACATAACACTAACATATATGTGCCCCCCCTTGTCTGTGCTGTACACACGTTTTGGCGGGGACATTGCTTAAAATGGCGCTGTCTCTTTCTGTGAGGGCTAAGCCCCGCCCCTTATCGGCGCGCGGTAGCCTACTATATTTAACCCGTTATATGCAGGCAGGGGACCATATACAGTGGCTACCCACTGTATATGTATACTGGGAGTGTAAAACTAAAATAAACATACTGCCCAGGGTGCCCCCCATCCCTGCGCCCGATACCAGCCGTTGGTGTGTGGGAGCAAAAGGCGCACAGCGGGACGCTGCGATATGCTGGCGGGGATAGCGGACACGGTGCCCGGGCACCGAATAACAAACTCAAGCCAGTCTTGTCTTGTTTAAAGAGCCTCAGTAACTTGCTGCCCAGGGCGCTCCCCCCCCAAGCGCCCTGCACCCTGTGAATGCCGTTGGTGTGTGGGAGCATGGAGCGCAGCATGACCGCCGCATGTTACCTCCGTTACTGAAGTCTTCTGTTCTTCTAATACTCACCCGGCTTCTGTCTTCTGTGAGGGGGTTGATGGCGCGGCTCCGGGAACAAGCAGCTAGGCGCACCAAGTAATCGAACCCTCTGGAGCTAATGGTATCCAGTAGCCGAGAAGCAGAGCCCTTGAACTAAGAAGAAGTAGGTCTGACTTCTCTCCCCTCACTCCCACGCTGCAGGGAGCCTGTAGCCAGCAAGTCTACCTGAAAATAAAAAAACTAACAAAGTCTTTTAGAGAAACTCAGGAGAGCTCCCATAGTGTGTGTCCCTTCACTCATGGGCACGAAGTCTAACTGAGGTCTGGAGGAGGGGCATAGAGGGAGGAGCCAGTTCACACCCAGTTCAAGTCTTTATAGTGTGCCCAAGCTCCTGCGGATCCGTCTATACCCATGGTAATTTTGGAGTCCCCAGCATCCTCTAGGACGTAAGAGAAACCCCATTTTTTCAGGCTTGGGATCCTGTGCCAAAGAAACCGAATTTGTCAGGCTTGGGATCCTGTGGCAAAGAAACCCCATTTTTTACCTGTGGCTGTTATTGCATGGCTATTGGGCATGGCCTCTAGTCGATGAGGTTACCGGTTCTTTGAGAACTGGTAGTGGCACAGCCACCATGGACCGACGCAATATTAATTTTTTGTTGTAAGTTAGAAAATGTATCTTTTAGCCTTTAACAAGGTAAGCTTACAGCACTACTTCAGGATTGGGATCCTGTAGCAAAGAAACCCCATTTTTCAGGCTTCGGAACCTGTGGCGAAGAAACCCCATTTTTCAGGCTTCGGACCCTGAGGCAAAGAGACCCCATTTTTCAGGCTTGGTACCCTGCGGCAAAGAGACCCCATTTTTCAGGCTTCGGACCCTGTAACAAAGAGGCCCCATTTTTCAGGGTTCGGACCCTGTGGCGAAGATACCCCATTTTTCAGGCTTGGGACACTGTGGCAAAGAGACCCCATTTTTCAGGCTTTGGACCCTGTGGCAAAGAGACCTCATTTTTCAGGCTTCAGACCCTGTGGCAAAGAGACCCCATTTTTCAGGCTTGGGACTCTGTGGCAAAGAGATCCCATTTTTCAGGCTTTGGACCCTGTTGCGAAGAGACCCCATTTTTCAGGGTTCGGACCCTGTGGCGTAGACAACCCATTTTTCAGGCTTTGGACCCTGTTGCGAAGAGACCCCATTTTTCAGGGTTCGGACCCTGTGGCGTAGACAACCCATTTTTCAGGCTTGGGATCCTGTGCCAAAGAGACCCCATTTTTCAGTCTTGGGATCCTGTGCCAAAGAGACCCCATTTTTCAGGCTTGAGATCCTGTGCCAAAGAAACCCCATTTTTCAGGCTTGGGATCCTGTGCCAAAGAAACCCCATTTGTCAGGCTTGGGATCCTGTGCCAAAGAAACCCCATTTATTACCCATGGCTGTTATTGCATGGCTATCGGGCGTGGCCTCTAGGCGATGGGGATACCGGTTCTTTGAGAACTGGTAGTGGCACAGCCACAATGGACCAACGCAATATTAATTTTATGTTGTAAGTTAGAAAATGTATCTTTTAGCCTTTAACAAGGTAAGCTTACAGCACTACTTCAGGCTTGGGATCCTGTAGCAAAGAAATCCCATTTTTCAGGCTTCGGAACCTATGGCGAAGATACCCCATTTTTCAGGCTTCGGACCCTGTGGCAAAGAGACCCCATTTTTCAGGCTTGGGACCCTGTGGCAAAGAGACCTCAATTTTCAGGGTTCGGAACCTGTGGCAAAGATACCCCATTTTTCAGGCTTCGGACCCTGTGGCAAAGAGACCCTATTTTTCAGGCTTGGGACCCTGTGGCAAAGAGACCTCATTTTTCAGGGGTCGGAACCTGTGGCAAAGATAACCCATTTTTCAGGCTTCAGACCCTGTGGCAAAGAGACCCCATTTTTCAGGCTTGGGACTCTGTGGCAAAGAGACCCCATTTTTCAGGCTTCGGACCCTGTTGCGAAGAGACCCCATTTTTCAGGCTTGGGACCCTGTGGCAAAGAGACCCCGTTTTTCAGGCTTCGGACCCTGTAGTGAAGAGACCCCTTTTTTCAGGGTTCGGACCCTGTGGCGTAGACAACCCATTTTTCAGGCTTGGGATCCTGTGCCAAAGAGACCCCATTTTTCAGGCTTGGGATCCTGTGCTAAAGAGATCCCATTTTTCAGGCTTGGGATCCTGTGCCAAAGAAACCCCATTTGTCAGGCTTGGGATCCTGTGCCAAAGAAACACCCTTTTTTACCCGTGGCTGTTATTGCATGGCTATAGGCGTGGCCTCTAGGCGATAAGGTTACCGGTTCTTTGAGAACTGGTAGTGGCACAGCCACCATGGACCAACGCAATATTAATTTTATGTTGTAAGTTAGAAAATGTATCTTTTAGCCTTTAACAAGATAAGCTTACAGCACTACTTCAGGCTTGGTATCCTGTAGCACAGAAACCCCATTTTTCAGGCTTCGGACCCTGTGGCGAAGATACCACATTTTTCAGGCTTGGGACACTGTGGCAAAGAGACCCCATTTTTCAGGCTTGGGACCCTGTGGCAAAGAGACCTCATTTTTCAGGCTTCAGACCCTGTGGCAAAGAGACCCCATTTTTCAGGCTTGGGACTCTGTGGCAAAGAGACCCCATTTTTCAGGCTTCGGACCCTGTTGCGAAGAGACCCCATTTTTCAGGGTTCGGACCCTGTGGCGTAGACAACCCATTTTTCAGGCTTGGGATCCTGTGCCAAAGAGACCCCATTTTTCAGGCTTGGGATCCTGTGCCAAAGAGACCCCATTTTTCAGGCTTGAGATCCTGTGCCATAGAAAACCCCATTTTTCAGGCTTGGGATCCTGTGCCAAAGAAACCCCATTTTTCAGGCTTGGGATCCTGTGCCAAAGAAACCCCATTTTTAACCCGTGGCTGTTATTGCATGGCTATCGGGCGTGGCCTCTAGGCGATGAGGTTACCGATTCTTTGAGAACTGGCAGTGGCACAGCCACCATGGACCAACGCAATATACATTTTTTGTTGTAAGTTAGAAAATGTATCTTTTAGCCTTTAACAAGGTAAGCTTACAGCACTACTTCAGGCTTGGGATCCTGAAGCAAAGAGACCTCATTTTTCAGGGTTCGGAACCTGTGGCAAAGATACCCCATTTTTCAGGCTTCGGACCCTGTGGCAAAGAGACCCCATTTTTCAGGCTTCGGACCCTGTAGCAAAGAGACCCCATTTTTCAGAGTTCGGACCCTGTGGCGTAGACAACCCATTTTTCAGGCTTGGGATCCTGTGCCAAAGAGACCCCATGTTTCAGGCTTGGGACCCTGTGGCAAAGAGACCTCATTTTTCAGGTTTCAGACCCTGTGGTAAAGAGACCCCATTTTTCAGGCTTGGGACTCTGTGGCAAAGAGACCCCATTTTTTAGGCTTCGGACCCTGTTGCGAAGAGACCCCATTTTTCAGGGTTCGGACCCTGTGGCGTAGACAACCCATTTGTCAGGCTTGGGATCCTGTGCCAAAGAGACCCCATTTTTCAGGCTTGGGAACCTGTGCCAAAGAGACCCCATTTTTCAGGCTTGAGATCCTGTGCCAAAGAAACCCCATTTTTCAGGCTTGGGATCCTGTGCCAAAGAAACCCCATTTGTCAGGCTTGGGATCCTGTGCCAAAGAAACCCCATTTTTTACCCGTGGCTGTTATTGCATGGCTATCGGGCGTGGCCTCTAGGCGATGAGGATACCGGTTCATTGAGAACTGGTAGTGGCACAGCCACAATGGACCAACGCAATATTAATTTTATGTTGTAAGTTAGAAAATGTATCTTTTAGCCTTTAACAAGGTAAGCTTACAGCACTACTTCAGGCTTGGGATCCTGTAGCAAAGAAACCCCATTTTTCAGGCTTCGGAACTTGTGGCGAAGATACCCCATTTTTCAGGCTTCGGACCCTGTGGCAAAGAGACCCCATTTTTCAGGCTTGGGACCCTGTGGCAAAGAGACCTCAATTTTCAGGGTTCGGAACCTGTGGCAAAGATACCCCATTTTTCAGGCTTCGGACCCTGTGGCAAAGAGACCCTATTTTTCAGGCTTGGGACCCTGTGGCAAAGAGACCTCATTTTTCAGGGGTCGGAACCTGTGGCAAAGATACCTCATTTTTCAGGCTTCAGACCCTGTGGCAAAGAGACCCCATTTTTCAGGCTTGGGACTCTGTGGCAAAGAGACCCCATTTTTCAGGCTTCGGACCCTGTTGCGAAGAGACCCCATTTTTCAGGCTTGGGACCCTGTGGCAAAGAGACCCCATTTTTCAGGCTTCGGACCCTGTAGTGAATAGACCCCATTTTTCAGGGTTCGGACCATGTGGCGTAGACAACCCATTTTTCAGGCTTGGGATCCTGTGCCAAAGAGACCCCATTTTTCAGGCTTGGGATCCTGTGCTAAAGAGATCCCATTTTTCAGGCTTGGGATCCTGTGCCAAAGAAACCCCATTTTTCATGCTTGGGATCCTGTGCCAAAGAAACCCCATTTTTAACCCGTGGCTGTTATTGCATGGCTATCGGGCGTGGCCTCTAGGCGATGAGGTTACCGATTCTTTGAGAACTGGCAGTGGCACAGCCACCATGGACCAACGCAATATTAATTTTTTGTTGTAAGTTAGAAAATGTATCTTTTAGCCTTTAACAAGGTAAGCTTACAGCACTACTTCAGGCTTGGGATCCTGAAGCAAAGAAACCCCATTTTTCAGGCTTCTGAACCTGTGGCGAAGGTACCCCATTTTTCAGGCTTCGGATCCTGTGGCAAAGAGACCCCATTTTTCAGGCTTGGGACCCTGTGGCAGAGACCTCATTTTTCAGGGTTCGGAACCTGTGGCAAAGATACCCCATTTTTCAGGCTTCGGACCCTGTGGCAAAGAGACCCCATTTTTCAGGCTTCGGACCCTGTAGCAAAGAGACCCCATTTTTCAGGGTTCGGACCCTGTGGCGTAGACAACCCATTTTTCAGGCTTGGGATCCTGTGCCAAAGAGACCCAATTTTACAGGCTTGGGATCCTGTGCCAAAGAAAATAGGATTTTAGTACCTACCGGTAAATCCTTTTCTCCTAGTCCATATAGGATGCTGGGGACTCCAAAAGGACCATGGGGTATAGATGGATCCGCAGGAGCTAAGGCACACTATAAAGACTTAAACTGGGTGTGAACTGGCTCCTCCCTCTATGCCCCTCCTCCAGACCTCAGTTAGAAAACTGTGCCCAGGAGAGACGGACATTTCGAGGAAATAATTTATAATGTAAACACAATGAGTGTCATACCAGCTCACACCACGAACATACCGCAAAACATGGCCTTCAACAGAATACCAGCCCACGGCATGAAACCATACAGCCATATGCTGAGAGAATATGGAACACAACCTGTGTCTCAACCCACCAATAATAGGAACCCAGATGCCATGGCATGAACAACATCAGCGATAGCTTGACAGAGAAGAAACACCACAAGTGCAACCAAAATCAATAACTGCAGACACAGTACGCACTGGGACGGGCGCCCAGCATCCTCTACGGACTAGGAGAAAAGGATTTACCGGTAGGTACTAAAATCCTATTTTCTCTTATGTCCTAGAGGATGCTGGGGACTCCAAAAGGACCATGGGGTCTATACCAAAGCTCCAGAACTGGCGGGAGAGTGCGGACGACTCTGCAGCACCGAATGAGCAAACATGAGGTCCCCATCAGCCAGGGTATCAAACTTGTAGAGCTTAGCCAAAGTGTGCGAACCCGACCAAGTATCCGCTGTCAAAGTCAGAAAAATATCTCTATGCACACTACCATATTTGCACCTCACACAGGTCCGTGCTGCGCATGCATGCGCTCTCCCGTACGTGCGCATACTCACAGTCGCGGGCACCCGCAGGCGCACGGTATGCGTATTTATGGTAGAGTTTATGTGATCGTAGCGTGCGACTCAATCGTTACATATTTTCACTATATAATGTATTTTGTAGATCATGGTCCCTTTGATAGATTCTGAAAGTTTAGTTAACATAGCATGTTCCTGAACAGAGAGATCCCTCTTTGTATTGTACGAAGGGTCTAACAGGGGTCATACAGTGGTGTTTGGTACCCATCGGAAGAGTATTTAAATAGCAATATTCCGGTGTTGGTTTGGAGCGGATTAATCGCTCATGCGAATAGTTATGGACATAAGAAGTTTATGTCCATTTACTATTATTTGTTCTTATTTAGTCATGCGGCGGGAAACCCAGTATCCCACCCACCTGAACGGTTGGAAGCAGTCACAGCCCACCTGTATGAATCAACCTATGACCTTTTGTTATAATGCGAAGCCGAATTCCTGTGTCCAATGAACAATGAGATTGTAGGGACCATTGAATTGTATTGTGTGTGGGGCATAAATAGGCAGGCCGACCATATCCAGTTCACTCTCTTCAACGGTTCTCATTGCTGATAATCGGGAGCTGGATATCGAGGCGCATGCGATCGTTTCCCCTTGTGCGTAAGTGTTTCTCCGCAACTATATTGATCTTCTTGTTATTGTGGGCCAATTTCTCTCTCTCTCTCCCTTCTCCTCTTTCTCTCTTATTTTCTTTTAAATAGTAATTGTATTATATTTCCTGTGTAGTTATCTGGTTAGGTAGTCTATGTTATATTGTAGTGTATGATTTGTATTTGTATTAATTCTTTTGCAAGTATATCATTCAAAATATATACATATTAGGCGTTGGACCCTAAGCCCAGGTATCTGTGTATTTCTTATAGTGTCTAGTATTCTCAGAGCGTCGGTGACGCTCAAACAGCTTTTAAGTTAATAAGGTTACACTAGGTTGCATCTACACCCTATCTCTACACTAAGGTTTTACAGCATACTGCATTGTATATGGTTTAGATACAAAGGTTTAACATTGTGAGCGTCAGCGCCGCTGGTGATCTCCTCGTGGTCCCGAGCGTCCGCTACGCTATAGCGAATCATTACGTTAGTCAGCAGCCAATAGCGTGCCTGCCAGTGATCTCTTGGCCGTGAGCGAACATGACGCTTGAGCGTCTCGACTACGGCTAAGCGATTGTTACGCAACGTGCGTACCCTTACGGTACTTCATACGTAGATAGCGTACAGTGTTCTTAGACCTCATAAAGGGTATTATATAAGATAAATATTTAGCTTTATCAATTGGAGGCTCGTCCTGTCCTTCACATATCTGTACTAGGTAATTTCAGCAGACATTATCCAGCAGCAAAGGGCGGGAGATCATATTCCTCGTAGTGCTGTTTGGATAAGCGTCTGCTTCTCTTAGTAAAGGGTGCTGAAGGAATCCGGGAACCGGAGGTAAGAACAACACGCTAGTCTCTTTTAAAACTGTATTTTTCTGTCTTGCGTACACACGCACGCACACATATATATCTGCATTTCTTTTTTTCATTTGTGTATTTTCGTATATCACTCTCCTGTTTGCCAGTTTTATAGTTGATAAACGTGCTAAGAGAGATTTGCCGCTATTTCATATTTTAAGAGTAAAAAGGTAATATAGTTAAAGTATAGACAAACACAGCTGTGCCTGAGAGACAAGGCGAAGTCAGTGTGGTGCGCGGTAGATGATAAAGGATCATCTACATTGATAAACGTATAAATTGTGTTACGGTGGATCTTTGCTTTGCGTACACGTGTCTCTAACAAAGGACTGAGACTTGTGTACGCAACCCAAGGGCCGACGCACGCAGCGTATATTACGCAACGGAGCGTACGGGTACGCCCACGTAACTCAAATCACAAGTGTTAAAAAAAATTTCAACGTGATAAATAGCGCAACGCGGTAAATAACGCAAGGCGATAAATCGCGCAAATCTATTTTAACATTCAAAATTTAAATTAACAGATCCTTCTCCTAATTTGTAACACATCTGGTCTAAAGAGAAATTTCTGCGCAGAAATAGAAACAAAAGTGTATATGTGGTGAGTGAGTGTTTGTTTTTACAATTTTTGAGGTTGAACCACAAGAAAAGTCGAGTTCTCGTGAGGTACATGCGTGTAAGTGACGTACATGGTGGCTAGGGAGGCATCCCTGGTTAAAACATACAATTTGAGCATTAGAGTGTAGCAGACCAGGAGGTCATACTGTAACAGACCAGGAGGTCATAGCAGACCAGCAGGTTCAGGTACAGCAGACAAGGAAGTCCGCTATACAGTCCACAGGCACAACACCAAGAAAGGGTTGGTGCAACACCCATATAGGCCATACAAGCTCTGGCTGAAGGAATTCGCAGCCGCAATTTTCGATTCCACTGGTCGCTCCGTACATAAGATTAGTTGCTTATGTGCTGAACGATTGTACCGCACGTAATTGTGTGCATTAGTAAACCTGACCGGTACTATTTGTGTACGAAGGTCATAAACGCTATTTGTACATTCTAACGTGATTTGTGTAATTTTTTTTATTTTAAGGGAGGTTCGCTGCTCACTCAGGAACTATCCAACAACCAATAGTTACTGGAAAGAGTAAGTGTTCTTCGGATCACCCTCACAGGTTCCAGTAAATAGAGGTTCAGGTCGCAGGGGCCCTGGGTCGAGTACGCCAGCACCATATCGGTGTGATCAGGTCGTATTGGTCGGCGTGGGCGAGTGAGTGGGGTACTCGGTAAACCGCCACCGTCAGCCTATTTTGAACATTTTGGTTTGCGTAAGGGTTGGTTGAATAAAGCAACACCTTCGAACTATGGGGGCCACTTGTTCAGGTAGGGGGCGATCAACCTCGGTTCAGGTTGATTCAGTGAACCGACCAGTCGGGTCGGCAAGATACGTAATGTGTGAGAAATACGGAAGTCACACAGAAGCTTTATGTGATGAATGGGAGAGAATGACGGTACATGACGGGGAGAAATTCCCAAGAGTAGGTAGCTTCAGCACAGAAGTGTTAACGAATTTAAGGAGAAGGATATGTCTCATTAAATCAGCCAAGAGACGAATCAAACATTATGATTATTTACAGTTGTGGCAACAGGAGGGTGACATACAGAGAGGATTGGCTCAGGCGGCGGGATCTGGCTCGATCAGAAAACTGATAGCCACGGCCCCACCGCCACCATATATATCGGGAGAAAAATTGGTTGCGGAGAATGACGCATTAAGGTGTAACAAACAAACACTTAGCAACTGTGTAAATGTTAAAGATAATGTTAACCAATTAACCAATGCAAGTATTAACCCGTGCAAGTTGTACCCTGTTTTGAACTTTCCTCAGGAGTGTGATCAAGAGGACGAATCGGCAACAATTTCAGCGCTCTCTCTAGCAGCCACCATAGCAGAGACCACAGTAGGCACAGCTCAACCCCCGAGATTAGTAACAAAGGCCCCTAGCGGAGGGATAGGTGAGGTCGTATCAACGGGTAAGTACGGCACCATACACTATGCTGAAACTATTTCACCACAGCCTGTAGAATCTACACAGGATGAGGTTGTTAGAGTTAATCCTGTTAAGGTAATAGTAGTTCCAAATGGGAAAACAGACACTTCAGGAGTCACTCCTGTTAGGAACATTGCCATGTACAGCCCATTTTCCCGAATGGAATTAAGGACCATAGTGTCGGAATTCCCTGACCCTAGAAAAGACTTAGTTGCCAGCCAAAAATACATCAGAGACCTAGGTAACACGTTAGAGCCCAACAATAAAGACTGGCAGATATTGCTGAGAGCATGTTTACCCTCCAATGTCGACGCAGCTCAATTTTTAGCTGACTGTGGATTAGATCAGGATGTACCTCTTACAGATGTGTACAACAAAGACAATGTAAAAAGAATAAGCTTACAGTTAAAAGAGTATTTCCCAGCCGTAGTTAAATGGAACAAAATATTCTCCATTAAACAGAAGGAGTCAGAAACAGCTGCAGAGTATTTTCACAGAGCATTATCAGAAATGGCAAAATACACAGGCATAGAGGACATTAAAACAAACATAAACCATCGAGAAGTAGCAGTATCGGTACTGATGGATGGTTTAAAAGAGTCATTGAAGACTAGGGTACAGACCACACAACCATGTTGGCGAGGTCTGTCTGTGGCTACTTTGAGAGAGGCTGCTATTGATCACGATAGGAACATCACCAGACACAGGGAACAACAAGGTGATAAGTTAATGGCAGTAAGTATACAGGCCCTGACCACAAGGCAGCCTTTGTTTATATCACCAAACCCTGTGGGTAAGTCAAATGTGGTTAATTGTTATTCTTGTCATAAATAGGGACACATGGCACGAGATTGTAGAATGAAGAATTCACGAAACTCATACCAACCCCCTAGACAACGACACGACACACGACATTGGGAGCAAGGTCCGCAGAAACAGAGTTATGAGCCACATACAGGGGAAACAAAAAGATACCCCCCGAACAGAGACTGGCAAGCCTCTGGTAGCTCCCAATTAACTCCATCACAAGTAGTTGCTGCCAGCGGGATTCAGGGAGGTCACCATACCCAATAGGGGTGTGGCCATACCTGTAATCTGCAGCCAGTAAAATTGATTGCAAATCTTGGAAGTGAACCAGAAATTGCAATCAATGTAGCTGGTAAATCATTAAACTTTCTTGTAGACACAGGGGCGGCCAAATCAGTGATAAATTCGACAGTGGGCATGAGAACCACTGGTAAGACAATTCCAGCCATAGGGGTAACGGGAGTAGTCCAGCACTACCCTGTTAGCAAACCAGCCGAGATTACAGTAGGGCCTTTACATACCAAGCATTCCTTTTTGCTGGCTGCATCGGCACCGACTAATCTCCTGGGAAGAGACTTACTGTGTAAAATGGGGTGCGTCATTTATTGTACTCCTGAAGGTGTATTCTTGGACATACCTGAGAATCACGCTCAGGAAGTGCGAGACATGTTAGACTCCCCGTCAAAATTAATGTCACATACCATTATGACAAATAGGACTCCCTCCCAAGTAGAAGAAATGACATCTCAGATACCAGAGTCACTTTGGACTAAAGATGGACAGGACACTGGATTAATGGCAAACGTAGCTCCGGTAGTTGTACAAGTAAAAGATGGTAGGATAGCTCCAAAAATCCCACAGTACCCTCTGAAACCAGAGGTGGAGCTAGGAGTGTATCCTGTAATAGAGCGCTTGCTACAACAGGGCATTCTGGTAAGAACGTCCAGCACTGCCAATAGTCCCATCTTCCCTGTTAAAAAGAGTGGGGGGAGGGGTTACCGGCTAGTGCAGGATCTAAGGGGGATTAACAAAATAGTTGAGAGTCCGTTCCCCGTAGTGCCAAATCCAGCTGTCATCCTAATGCAAATCCCTCCCACTGCGAAATTTTTCACTGTTATTGACCTCTGCTCCGCTTTCTTTTCGGTACCTCTGCACCCTGACAGTCAATATTTGTTTGCATTTACATACAGAGGAGTCCAATACACATGGACTCGATTACCACAAGGATTCATAGATAGCCCAAGTATATTTTCTCAGGCTTTGCATGATTGTTTACAGTCTTTCCAACCAGTGAGTGGATCAGTATTAATACAGTACGTGGATGATCTACTACTGTGTTCTGATTCATTGGAAGCATCCCTGAAGGATACGAAACAGCTCCTGTTTCATCTTTCAGACACAGGACACAAGGTTTCCAAAGACAAGTTGCAATTATGCCAAACTAAGGTAAAATATTTGGGACACTGTTTAACACAAGGACTGAGACACCTGACCGCTGATAGAATTCAAGCAATTAGAGACATGACTCTGCCACAAACCCAGCAACAGATCAGAACATTTTTAGGAATGTGTGGGTATTGCCGTAACTGGATCCCAGGGTTTTCCATCCTAGCGTTACCCTTGCAGGAGATGGTCTCCTCAAACAAACCTGATCGGATTTCGCATACAGACAAGTCTGAGACAGCATTTGAGAGACTTAAACAGTGCCTAACGCAGGCACCAGCATTAGGTATACAAACAAAGAGGAGGAAGGGGGGTGCAAATCCCCACCCCCAAATTCCCTTCCGCACACTGAAAATTACCTGTAACCATCCCTGAATCTATCTGGTAATAAAATTCAGAGAATTTGTCACAAATGTTTGCAAACACATGTTTAAGCTGCTGGCCACTTCACGGCTTCTCTGATACAGCAGTCCTAACTACTTAATAGCAGTGCCCACATTGGGCCATGTAATTTGTCACAGTACGCCTCATGATAAAGGTCAATACTAAAACATTTCCAGACAGAGAGCTAACTTACCAGGGAGCCACCCCCAGGATCTCCCATTGGCACTACAAGGAACAGCATGCCTTCCAAATGCTGCTCCCATTCAATGCCTCATGCTCACAAGCAGACAAACAATTTGGAAGCTGCTCAATCATACCTGGAGATAATTATATATCAGGTGCTGGAAGGGGGAGGGGTCATAGACAGACAAACAAAGAGGAGGAAGGGGGGTGCAAATCCCCACCCCCAAATTCCCTTCCGCACACTGAAAATTACCTGTAACCATCCCTGAATCTATCTGGTAATAAAATTCAGAGAATTTGTCACAAATGTTTGCAAACACATGTTTAAGCTGCTGGCCACTTCACGGCTTCTCTGATACAGCAGTCCTAACTACTTAATAGCAGTGCCCACATTGGGCCATGTAATTTGTCACAGTACGCCTCATGATAAAGGTCAATACTAAAACATTTCCAGACAGAGAGCTAACTTACCAGGGAGCCACCCCCAGGATCTCCCATTGGCACTACAAGGAACAGCATGCCTTCCAAATGCTGCTCCCATTCAATGCCTCATGCTCACAAGCAGACAAACAATTTGGAAGCTGCTCAATCATACCTGGAGATAATTATATATCAGGTGCTGGAAGGGGGAGGGGTCATAGACAGACAAACAAAGAGGAGGAAGGGGGGTGCAAATCCCCACCCCCAAATTCCCTTCCGCACACTGAAAATTACCTGTAACCATCCCTGAATCTATCTGGTAATAAAATTCAGAGAATTTGTCACAAATGTTTGCAAACACATGTTTAAGCTGCTGGCCACTTCACGGCTTCTCTGATACAGCAGTCCGTAACTACTTAATAGCAGTGCCCACATTGGGCCATGTAATTTGTCACAGTACGCCTCATGATAAAGGTCAATACTAAAACATTTCCAGACAGAGAGCTAACTTACCAGGGAGCCACCCCCAGGATCTCCCATTGGCACTACAAGGAACAGCATGCCTTCCAAATGCTGCTCCCATTCAATGCCTCATGCTCACAAGCAGACAAACAATTTGGAAGCTGCTCAATCATACCTGGAGATAATTATATATCAGGTGCTGGAAGGGGGAGGGGTCATAGACAGACAAACAAAGAGGAGGAAGGGGGGTGCAAATCCCCACCCCCAAATTCCCTTCCGCACACTGAAAATTACCTGTAACCATCCCTGAATCTATCTGGTAATAAAATTCAGAGAATTTGTCACAAATGTTTGCAAACACATGTTTAAGCTGCTGGCCACTTCACGGCTTCTCTGATACAGCAGTCCTAACTACTTAATAGCAGTGCCCACATTGGGCCATGTAATTTGTCACAGTACGCCTCATGATAAAGGTCAATACTAAAACATTTCCAGACAGAGAGCTAACTTACCAGGGAGCCACCCCCAGGATCTCCCATTGGCACTACAAGGAACAGCATGCCTTCCAAATGCTGCTCCCATTCAATGCCTCATGCTCACAAGCAGACAAACAATTTGGAAGCTGCTCAATCATACCTGGAGATAATTATATATCAGGTGCTGGAAGGGGGAGGGGTCATAGACAGACAAACAAAGAGGAGGAAGGGGGGTGCAAATCCCCACCCCCAAATTCCCTTCCGCACACTGAAAATTACCTGTAACCATCCCTGAATCTATCTGGTAATAAAATTCAGAGAATTTGTCACAAATGTTTGCAAACACATGTTTAAGCTGCTGGCCACTTCACGGCTTCTCTGATACAGCAGTCCTAACTACTTAATAGCAGTGCCCACATTGGGCCATGTAATTTGTCACAGTACGCCTCATGATAAAGGTCAATACTAAAACATTTCCAGACAGAGAGCTAACTTACCAGGGAGCCACCCCCAGGATCTCCCATTGGCACTACAAGGAACAGCATGCCTTCCAAATGCTGCTCCCATTCAATGCCTCATGCTCACAAGCAGACAAACAATTTGGAAGCTGCTCAATCATACCTGGAGATAATTATATATCAGGTGCTGGAAGGGGGAGGGGTCATAGACAGACAAACAAAGAGGAGGAAGGGGGGTGCAAATCCCCACCCCCAAATTCCCTTCCGCACACTGAAAATTACCTGTAACCATCCCTGAATCTATCTGGTAATAAAATTCAGAGAATTTGTCACAAATGTTTGCAAACACATGTTTAAGCTGCTGGCCACTTCACGGCTTCTCTGATACAGCAGTCCTAACTACTTAATAGCAGTGCCCACATTGGGCCATGTAATTTGTCACAGTACGCCTCATGATAAAGGTCAATACTAAAACATTTCCAGACAGAGAGCTAACTTACCAGGGAGCCACCCCCAGGATCTCCCATTGGCACTACAAGGAACAGCATGCCTTCCAAATGCTGCTCCCATTCAATGCCTCATGCTCACAAGCAGACAAACAATTTGGAAGCTGCTCAATCATACCTGGAGATAATTATATATCAGGTGCTGGAAGGGGGAGGGGTCATAGACAGACAAACAAAGAGGAGGAAGGGGGGTGCAAATCCCCACCCCCAAATTCCCTTCCGCACACTGAAAATTACCTGTAACCATCCCTGAATCTATCTGGTAATAAAATTCAGAGAATTTGTCACAAATGTTTGCAAACACATGTTTAAGCTGCTGGCCACTTCACGGCTTCTCTGATACAGCAGTCCTAACTACTTAATAGCAGTGCCCACATTGGGCCATGTAATTTGTCACAGTACGCCTCATGATAAAGGTCAATACTAAAACATTTCCAGACAGAGAGCTAACTTACCAGGGAGCCACCCCCAGGATCTCCCATTGGCACTACAAGGAACAGCATGCCTTCCAAATGCTGCTCCCATTCAATGCCTCATGCTCACAAGCAGACAAACAATTTGGAAGCTGCTCAATCATACCTGGAGATAATTATATATCAGGTGCTGGAAGGGGGAGGGGTCATAGACAGACAAACAAAGAGGAGGAAGGGGGGTGCAAATCCCCACCCCCAAATTCCCTTCCGCACACTGAAAATTACCTGTAACCATCCCTGAATCTATCTGGTAATAAAATTCAGAGAATTTGTCACAAATGTTTGCAAACACATGTTTAAGCTGCTGGCCACTTCACGGCTTCTCTGATACAGCAGTCCTAACTACTTAATAGCAGTGCCCACATTGGGCCATGTAATTTGTCACAGTACGCCTCATGATAAAGGTCAATACTAAAACATTTCCAGACAGAGAGCTAACTTACCAGGGAGCCACCCCCAGGATCTCCCATTGGCACTACAAGGAACAGCATGCCTTCCAAATGCTGCTCCCATTCAATGCCTCATGCTCACAAGCAGACAAACAATTTGGAAGCTGCTCAATCATACCTGGAGATAATTATATATCAGGTGCTGGAAGGGGGAGGGGTCATAGACAGACAAACAAAGAGGAGGAAGGGGGGTGCAAATCCCCACCCCCAAATTCCCTTCCGCACACTGAAAATTACCTGTAACCATCCCTGAATCTATCTGGTAATAAAATTCAGAGAATTTGTCACAAATGTTTGCAAACACATGTTTAAGCTGCTGGCCACTTCACGGCTTCTCTGATACAGCAGTCCTAACTACTTAATAGCAGTGCCCACATTGGGCCATGTAATTTGTCACAGTACGCCTCATGATAAAGGTCAATACTAAAGGTCAATACTAAAACATTTCCAGACAGAGAGCTAACTTACCATTAGGTATGCCTGACTATGGGAAACCCTTTGAACTATACGGAACAGAAAGTGCTGGTTGCGCGGCAGGCGTACTAACCCAAAAGCACGGTGATGCCAGCAGGCCGGTAGCATATTACAGCGCTCAGCTAGATACGGTAGCGCGATCCCTCCCCACATGCTTGCGAAGCGTTGCTGCGATAGCATTGCTAGTAACGAAAAGCGAAGACGTCGTGCTAGGTCACGACCTCACAATTCATACACCACATGCAGTGTCAGCCTTGTTGAATTCTGCCCAAACCAGACACGTCTCATCAGCGCGGTTTACAAGATGGGAATTGGCACTAATGGCCCCCGTAAACATCACCATAAGGAGATGCAGTGCATTAAATCCTGCAACATATCTCCCAGGTGTGCCTGGACAGGCACAAAGGGTGGAGGATGAGAGTGGTGGGGAAGGAGAATTTAACACAAAGGAAGACACTCATGATTGTATGGAATATTTGACCCAAAATTTTACCGCAAGGCCTGACATCAGTGACAACCCACTGGAAGATGTAGAACTTACGTTCTACACGGACGGTAGTTGTCATAGACAGTCAGACTCGGGAGACTTGTGTACTGGATACGCAGTCGTAGATGACCAAGGCACCATAGAAGCGGAACCGCTAGGCCCACCTCACTCAGCCCAGGTTGCTGAACTGGTCGCCCTAACCAGAGCATGTGAATTGGCTAAGGGCAAATCAGCCAATATCTACACCGATTCCAGATACGCATTCGGGGTAGTCCATGATTTCGGAGCCCTATGGCGCCTCAGAAATTTCATGACGGCAGCTGGTACACCGGTAGCGCATGCAGCTCACATAAAAAGGCTTCTAACAGCGATACAGGAACCCGACAGAGTGGCTGTTATCAAATGTAAAGCACATACATATAGCCAAGACCCAGTATCACTTGGTAACAGCCGAGCAGACGAAGCTGCTAAATTAGCAGCTGCTACCCCCAGACAGACAGACACCACACAACTGATGGTATTTAATACCATCAGCACACAGAAGTTGTGTGAGATGCAAAATTTGTGTTCCACACAGGAAAAGGCAGTCTGGAAGGCAAAGGGATATGGTCATGAGTCCTCAGGACTCTGGACGGATGGACACGGTAAACCAGTGGCCCCCAAAGCATACCTTCCATGCTTAGCTGAGGCAGCTCACGGGCTGACTCATCTGGGCAAGGAAGGGATGTGCAAGTTGGTAAGAGCATATTGGTGTGCCCCAGGATTTTCTTCTCATGCGAGTAAAAGGGCAATGTCATGCCTTACCTGTCTGAGAAAGAACATCGGAAAGGCAATACCTACAGAACCATCTCATATCCCACCAGCCGGCGGCCCTTTCCAGGTAATACAGATTGACTTTATTCAATTACCCCCTTGTCGAAATTTGAAATATGTACTTGTTTGTATAGATGTTTTCTCAAATTGGGTCGAAGCATTTCCGGCGGCCACAAATACCGCTATGTTTACTGCTAAGAAAATCGTGCAGGAATTTGTATGTAGATATGGTATCCCTAGAATTATCGAAAGTGATAGGGGTACCCATTTTACAGGTGATGTCTTTCAAGGAATGTGTAAATTGATGGGAATTGATAGCAAGCTGCACACTCCATACCGTCCACAGGCGAGTGCGAAAGTGGAAAGAGTGAACAGCACTATTAAAAATAAACTGAGTAAAGTGATGGCAGAGACAGGATTGACATGGCCAGAAGCTTTACCCATTGTACTGTACAGCATCAGAACCACTCCCAGGTCCCCTCTTAATCTGTCTCCCTTTGAAATCTTGTTTGGTCGACAACCGCATGTTATGATTAACCCTCAGGATGATTTGAAGTGTAACAATGAAGTGACTGTAAAATACTTGATTAACATGAGTAAACAGTTGAGGAATCAAAATGGTAATCTGAAGTTAGTGATTCCTGATTTACCAGATAGTAATTGTCATGACATTGAACCTGGGGATTATGTAATGATACGGAATTTTCTACGCTCAGGTTGCCTTATTGACAGATGGGAAGGACCATACCAGGTCTTATTGACTAGCACTACAGCATTGAAGGTTGCTGAGAGAGAGACTTGGGTTCATTCGTCCCACTGTAAAAAGGTTGCTGATCCAGAGAGGTCCCGTGATAAGGAACAGACGGTAGAGGTTGTATCACTGGAGTGTCTGTTCCAGGAAGATTGAGGCGGCACCTGAGCATTGAAAATCACAAGACCAAAAGCAGTTGTCGATCCCCTGTTCCCTTTTATTGTTTTTCTCCAACTTCCCATCCCCTCTCCCTCAAATTATTTTTTTCCCCCTTCTCATTCTTCTCCGTTTCCTCCCACAAGATGGACTTGCCCCAAGAGACTGTGATCCGGATTTTCCTGTTGACCATGATGTTGACCAGAGCAGTCTGTTCCGGCGAGAGTACTATGGAGGTCGAGAGAGGTTCTGGAATGGGTTCTGATGACAGAGATGGAGGCGTAGTTTTCCAAGAACAACATAATCAACAAGCAAAGGCGAGTATCAGAAAACGATCCGATAACATTGACCATAGAAGGAATTGTGAAGGATTGTTAGCTGAAGAAAACTGTATCTGTCGGCTCTGTAACAATGTCATTGAGGATGGGTGCATAAAGAAATGCCAATCCAGTTTTAATATCCATATGGACCGGCATCCATTGAGTGACTATCACTCCTTAGTGGGTAGTGTGTTAAATAAAACAGATTGTTGGGTATGCTCTCAAGTACCTCAAGGTCATAGCAAATCAGGGCTAGTACCATTTCCTTTAACGTTAGGGGAGGTACTTGAGTTAAGTGGTGGGAGACCGGTGGACAGGAGGTTTAATATCTCCAGCCCTCCTAGTTTGAAGCTCCACCAATACCATGTGGATAGGTCCCTATTATGTTTTAACATCTCCAATCCCCGAAAGCCGGGAAATTGGGAAGTGTCATGGAGTAATCAAACCATGACCTTTTCACATAGAGCAGATAGAATGCCTACAGATACAGAGCTTATACGCCACATAGCCAGTAGAGGAAAATCTTTCCGGTATAGGTATACCTTAGGAAATAGGATTACGAGAGTTGGAGAGGTATCACCAGGATACTGTGCACATATCATACAACCTGATACGTGTACTAAGCAAATGGAAGAATTAGGGTTAGGAGATTTCACATGGAAGGTGTGTAATATGGTTATGTCCTACTCCGTCCCATATGTTCTCCCCGATGATGCATATTTCATATGCGGGAGAAAGGCGTATAAGTGGCTTGCCCCAAACTCTGAAGGATTGTGTTATATTGGAAAAGTACTGCCTGAAGTAATGACTGTATCACATGACAAAATGAAAGACATACACCGTGTTGCCCAAACTCCTTATACTCACACCCATTACGAGCACGTAGTTAAACGGCACCTGATAGAAAGAACAGAGCATCCGGCCTCTGACATGATCCATGAATCCACCGGGATTCAGTTTCTAATCGCGTTAGACATCACTCGCACCGCCAGAGGAGTGTTGAATTATAAATACATATCTGCGCTCGCCAATTTGTTAGATAATATCACTGAAATGTATGATGACACGTTTAGGTATACTGGAAGAGAACTTCAGGCTTATAAAACAGAACTGGTACAGCATAGAATGGTTCTTAATTACCTCACAGCAGTGACAGGCGGATATTGTGTCACACTGGCAACACAATACGGCGTGAAATGTTGCACATATATTACGAATAGCACCGAGGACCCGGTCGAGGTCATAGACCAAAAGATGGACGATATTCTCCAACTGAAGTGGGAATTTTGCAGGAGACACAATCTCACTCTTGCTGCTGTAGGTAATGAGCTGACTGGTTGGGTGTCATGGTTGAACCCGCGAAATTGGTTCTCTGGTTTAGGAGACTGGGCTCAAGGAGTCATAATGGATGTTGGGAAGTTTCTCCTATGTATCTTAGGTGTTATCATAACGATTGGTTTGATATTTAGATGCGGTCAGGCTTTAATGAGGTGCAATCGTCGTACTAGGGTAATGAGTTTAAGGAGCGAGGAAACTGTAATTCCAATGGACTTGATTTATGACCCAAATGTAGAAACAATGATGTGATGAAAATGCGATTTCTACGGTCCGTTTCTTTCACCTGTTTTTCCGTTTCCTCCAAGGTAAAAAGACCCACTTGGACGAGGAATTTGATGAGCCGATATACAGACAACAGAGAGATTAAAGAAGAAGTTTTGACAACCTGATACACAGATTTTTGATGAACTATGCCATGGATCAGCAAGAAAAAACAATAACACAAATACTGGGCGCTGATAATAATTGCAATGATGTTGAATATTAATGATTTAGAACTGCTGCTTCACCCAGAGGTCACTGCCAACCTCACAAACAACTAATACAGGAAATATAAAAAATAAATGAAGTGCTGTCCAAATCAATATATATTTAAAAACATGTAACATTTAATTAACAATTACAAGACAAACATGAATCACACGGCCGGTGTTAATTCTAATATCATTTAAAACATATATAATATATAGTCAATGATGTAGCCACTCCGGAATAATTAGACTGAATTAATGGGCTGAATGTTAGTAGCCATTAGCATGCCATAATGGAGAATGGAGAAAGTTTAAAAAACATAAATCTCTTTCAGCTGATAATTTGATTATGGTTCAAGGCTTGAAATTTGTTAGTAGCAAGCGTATTAGTGCAGAAATCTCCTTGCTTAATTGCAACAACTGCAGACAGGTTTTAGTATTAGTGCAGGAATCTCCTTGCTTAATTGCAACAACTGCAGACAGATTTTAGTATGTTATTGTACTTATCAGTCCAGCGTGGCCACGCTCAGCAAACAGCAACTCGGCGTGTCTTCAGACCATGGTATGGTTTTACCGGGGTGACGTCTCACTCCTTAAGCTCCAGACAGGTCCTCACGCTTGCGGTGCTGGTAGTAAGCAGCAATTGATCCCAGCCGAGGATAGCACTCCTCTAACGCGTTTCCCTGCCTTTGTGCAGCTCGGCGGCTTCTTCAGAGAGAATGAATGAATGAATGGTGCTGTCTTACACCGCTCTGTATTTAACGGAGCTCAGGAACCTCCCTCTCTTTCCTGTTTCCGTAAGTTGCGCATGCGCATTCCGTGCGTTCCAATCATGCGTTCCATCAAGCGTTTTCATGGTTGTTATGGTATCATTTCCTGTTTATATCAATCTCATGTTTT
Organism: Pseudophryne corroboree; assembly: GCF_028390025.1. NCBI lineage: Eukaryota > Metazoa > Chordata > Amphibia > Anura > Myobatrachidae > Pseudophryne > Pseudophryne corroboree. The sequence goes on along the minus strand of NC_086448.1, from coordinate 155,507,440 downwards.
GCCCGTTTAATATATATATATTACTTGTGTGACATTATTTAAACAAGCATCAGTTAGCTGTACATACATTAATCATTACTTATTAAGCTATATAACAATCATCATCGCAATTTTCCACACCAATGATATATTTAATCTATCTCAGTTCATATTAAAAAAAATTATTATAAAATATATATTAAATAATGAATATTAATACTCATAATAAGTATAGTGGTTATAATAATAACAACCACCACAGTTATCACATGATTTTCAAACAATCAAACACATAATAATATTTTATTTTATTAATGTATTAATTTATTAATTCATCATATCGCATCAAATGATATATCTGGAGGCTAAGATAACAATTAAAACAGTATTATATATACATAAACATATATATGTGCATATACATCTAAATATACACGCACATATATATATATGGAAGGGAAGCTAATCATAGGAATCAACTATTAAAAGGAGGAAGATATATAAGCATATGATGTAGTATAATATCATATCTCACAATTATAAGGAAAGAATTATCTACATATACCAATCATATAGATGCTCAAATTTAGTCGTACTATAGCCAATTAGTATTCAGTTTGTTAATTTTTATGTACTCATATATTGTTTAATTCTACAGTATCATTCAATCCTTGCGGTTTTAGTGTGCATAATCTAAAAATCCAAAATGCTTCGCGTCTGCATAGCTTATTGAAGCGATCACCCCCTCTCTGTGTCGCTCCAATTTGCTCAATGCCAATTATATTAATTTTATCAAGTGAACCCTCTACACAATTTGATACATGACTTGACAGGCAATGAGTTTTCAAATTTTTTGTAATGTTTCGTTTATGCTCCATAAATCTCGTATGTAAGGTCCTTGTTGTACGACCCACGTATTGTTTACCACAACCACAAGTTAATACATATATCACATAATTGGAGCTACAATTTATAAAATCCTTAATACTATAGCATTCATTTGTGACAAATGATCTTATGGTAGTGGACTTTTTTTCAGTAAACTTGCAGGTCTCACATCTATCTTTCCCACATCTGTGGAAACCCATAGGTAATTTTATTGATAGCCAATTTTCCCCTTTATTCTCATTATTTTTATTTTTATTTATATAATGACTTGGGGCTAGTATACTTTTAATATTCCCTGCTTTTCGAAATGTTACTCCCTTTTCTGGTCCAATAAGATCCCCAATATAATTATCTAACACCAAAAGTTGACTATTCTTTTTTATGATGTTTTTAATTTCCACAGCGTGTGAGTTATATTGAGTTACAAAATTCAGTGACCTATCAATTTCCCCATTTCCTGCTTGTCCTTTGTTTTTACTTTTATTTTTATTATTATTATTTTTATTATTTTTATTTTTATTTTTATTTTTTGATCTCATAAGTATGGACTCTCTTTTCATTCCCTGTACTTCCTTGTAAGCTTTATCTATCACCTCTCTAGGATAGCCCTGTTCTATAAAGGAATTGTGTAGTCTATGTGCTTGTCTCTCAAAGGCCAGTTCTGATGAACAATTCCGTTTCATACGGATAAATTGTCCTTTTGGGATATTATCCCGCCATTTTTTCAAATGATTACTCTGGTAATTTAGAAACCCATGTTGATCTACCTCCTTAACATGGGTTTCTGTAGTTATTGTATTATTTTCAACGGAGAGAGCTATATCTAGGTAAGTGATATTGGTAAAATTATAATTACTAGTGAAGGTGAGACCAAAGTGATTATTATTAAGACTATTTAAAAAAGGTGTAAGGGGTGCTTTGTTGTGATCCCAAATAAAAAATAAATCATCTATAAAACGACAATAGAGAACCAGGCCCGTCCCGAGCTCGCTCCCCCACACATGTTGGTCTTCAAAACCACCCATGTATAGGTTCGCGAAGCTCGGGGCGAACCTGGTTCCCATCGCCGTACCACGTGTCTGTAAATAATACCGTGAATCAAATATAAAATAATTGTGATACAAAATAAATTTGATTGATTTCAAAATAAAGTCACGAAGTTCATTGGTCATAGAATCATCCTTTGATAGATATTGATCAATGACCTGTATACCTTGATCTTGTGGAATATTGGAATAAAGTGACTCTGCATCACAAGTCACCATACAATATCCGTCCTTCCATCTTAGATCATTAATAAGATTCAAAAAATGTGTTGTATCTTTTATATAAGATTTTAGATCTTTCATATGGCTTTGTAGAAATGAATCAACAGAATGTGATAAATTATTGGTTAAAGAACCCACTCCCGAAATAATAGGTCTCCCAGGGGGTGCAATAAGTGACTTGTGTATTTTTGGCAAATGATAATACGTGGGTGTGACTGGGTGTGTAGTAAACAAAAAATTATAAGTTTCCTTTGATATAGCTCCCTCCGTCAAACCTTTTTGTAACATGGTTTTTAGCTTTGCTTGAAATGCCTCTGTGGGGTTACCCCCCAGGATTTTATAAATATTAGAATTTGTTAATTGTCTTTTTGCTTCTGTTAGATAATCATTCAAGTTTTGGACTACTAACCCCCCCCCCCTTATCTGCGGATTTAATAATCAGCTCTTGGTTCCTACATAGATCCCTCATTGCCATTCTTTCATTAAATGTCAAATTATCTTTTATTTTATTTTTATCCGCTTTGTTACACATAACTCTGAAATCTTCTAGAGTTTTTCTATAGAAACTCTCTATATAAGGGCCCCTGTGCTGTAATGGGTAAAAATCAGATTTTCGTCTGAATTTTTTTCTTGGATTTACATCATATAATTTTTCAGGTGTTATACCAATTATATCCAGATCATGCCCCGTATCTAGTGTTTCTAAAATAGACAGGGCTACCGCGTCATTATCATCTAGAATAATGGGTTCGTCATCATTCTTTATTTTATCTAGATATTTAGAGGCAAAATACCTTTTCCTGCTCAATGTCCTTACATATTTATTAAGGTCAACAAATAATGTAAAAATATTTGGTTTACAGGCCGGCGCAAAGTTTAGACCTTTTGACAGGAGTTTAAGTTCATCATTAGTTAACTCTTTAGAGGATAAATTAAATATGCCTTTGGGTTCTAATTGAGACGAACATTTTTTCCTCTGTTTCCTCCTTCCCCCTCTACATCCTCTATATTGTCTCTTCTTCTCTTTAAAGCTTCGCTTCTTATACCCAGATTCCTTGGATTTCTGGGTCTTTGCTCTAAAAAATCATCATTAGTAGGTCTCGGGGAATAGCCTGTATTTTCATTATTACTATTCCACCTAGATCTGAACGACCTTTGTTTCCTCCAATTGGGTGTAACTGGACTATCCCTTATGTCTTCATCCACATCTAACACCTCATATCTGTTTTTATGTGAAAAATTAACATGTTCCCTTCTAGTATTGTATTTCCTGGGTGAATGCATATTCTGATTATATGCTCTCCCCCATTTCTCCTTATTATGACGATACGGAGATTTAATAGGCGTCTTTAATTGTTGATCCCTATTTGTCCTATTATAGGTCCTTACAGTGCCTTTTGTATAATCCCCTCTATCTCTATTCATTTTTGCGTCTTTTCTTTCTATCAAAGATAATTCGAACTCTTCTAATTTTTTGTTTACCTTAGAGTCTCTTTCCTTAAAACCCACATCATTTGAAAAATTAATTAATTTTTCCTGAATTTTATCTATCTCCTCCTTGATCGTGTTGACCTTCTCTTCCCTACATCTAATTAAAAGCCTCATCAGATTATTTGAACAATCATCCAAAAGTGAATTCCAGTCATTTACAAATTTTTCATCATCATTAAAAGTGGCAGTTTTTAAAATACGTAATCCTCTTGGTATAAGGTTATTGTCCAGGTATTTTTGCAAAGTAATCTGATCCCACCAGTGTTTAGTTTCTTGAATGCATAGATGTTCCAGTTTATTAAATAACTGGTGCATTCCGTTTTGTTCCCCTGTGGATTCTTTAATTACACCTGGACCAATTTCCCTACCAATTAGATAGCCACTCCTTCTTTCTAACCTTTCTGTAACACATTGTAAAAACGGCATATCAGTGGTGTGGTTATCTGCAGCCCAGAAAACAGTAAAAAGTCAGCAAGAAAAAACAATAACACAAATACTGGGCGCTGATAATAATTGCAATGATGTTGAATATTAATGATTTAGAACTGCTGCTTCACCCAGAGGTCACTGCCAACCTCACAAACAACTAATACAGGAAATATAAAAAATAAATGAAGCGCTGTCCAAATCAATATATATTTAAAAACATGTAACATTTAATTAACAATTACAAGACAAACATGAATCACACGGCCGGTGTTAATTCTAATATCATTTAAAACATATATAATATATAGTCAATGATGTAGCCACTCCGGAATAATTAGACTGAATTAATGGGCTGAATGTTAGTAGCCATTAGCATGCCATAATGGAGAATGGAGAAAGTTTAAAAAGCATAAATCTCTTTCAGCTGATAATTTGATTATGGTTCAAGGCTTGAAATTTGTTAGTAGCAAGCGTATTAGTGCAGAAATCTCCTTGCTTAATTGCAACAACTGCAGACAGATTTTAGTATTAGTGCAGGAATCTCCTTGCTTAATTGCAACAACTGCAGACAGATTTTAGTATGTTATTGTACTTATCAGTCCAGCGTGGCCACGCTCAGCAAACAGCAACTCTGCGTGTCTTCAGACCATGGTATGGTTTTACCGGGGTGACGTCTCACTCCTTAAGCTCCAGACAGGTCCTCACGCTTGCGGTGCTGGTAGTAAGCAGCAATTGATCCCAGCCGAGGATAGCACTCCTCTAACGCGTTTCCCTGCCTTTGTGCAGCTCGGCGGCTTCTTCAGAGAGAATGAATGAATGAATGGTGCTGTCTTACACCGCTCTGTATTTAACGGAGCTCAGGAACCTCCCTCTCTTTCCTGTTTCCGTAAGTTGCGCATGCGCATTCCGTGCGTTCCAATCATGCGTTCCATCAAGCGTTTTCATGGTTGTTATGGTATCATTTCCTGTTTATATCAATCTCATGTTTTGCCCGTTTAATATATATATATTACTTGTGTGGCATTATTTAAACAAGCATCAGTTAGCTGTACATACATTAATCATTACTTATTAAGCTATATAACAATCATCATCGCAATTTTCCACACCAATGATATATTTAATCTATCTCAGTTCATATTAAAAGATTTTATTATAAAATATATATTAAATAATGAATATTAATACTCATAATAAGTATAGTGGTTATAATAATAACAACCACCACAGTTATCACATGATTTTCAAACAATCAAACACATAATAATATTTTATTTTATTAATTTATTAATTTATTAATTCATCATATCGCATCAAATGATATATCTGGAGGCTAAGATAACAATTAAAACAGTATTATATATACATAAACATATATATGTGCATATACATCTAAATATACATGCACATATATATATATGGAAGGGAAGCTAATCATAGGAATCAACTATTAAAAGGAGGAAGATATAGAAGCATATGATGTAGTATAATATCATATCTCACAATTATAAGGAAAGAATTATCTACATATACCAATCATATAGATGCTCAAATTTAGTCGTACTATAGCCAATTAGTATTCAGTTTGTTAATTTTTATGTACTCATATATTGTTTAATTCTACAGTATCATTCAATCCTTGCGGTTTTAGTGTGCATAATCTAAAAATCCAAAATGCTTCGCGTCTGCATAGCTTATTGAAGCGATCACCCCCTCTCTGTGTCGCTCCAATTTGCTCAATGCCAATTATATTAATTTTATCAAGTGAACCCTCTACACAATTTGATACATGACTTGACAGGCAATGAGTTTTCAAATTTTTTGTAATGTTTCGTTTATGCTCCATAAATCTCGTATGTAAGGTCCTTGTTGTACGACCCACGTATTGTTTACCACAACCACAAGTTAATACATATATCACATAATTGGAGCTACAATTTATAAAATCCTTAATACTATAGCATTCATTTGTGACAAATGATCTTATGGTAGTGGACTTTTTTTCAGTAAACTTGCAGGTCTCACATCTATCTTTCCCACATCTGTGGAAACCCATAGGTAATTTTATTGATAGCCAATTTTCCCCTTTATTCTCATTATTTTTATTTTTATTTATATAATGACTTGGGGCTAGTATACTTTTAATATTCCCTGCTTTTCGAAATGTTACTCCCTTTTCTGGTCCAATAAGATCCCCAATATAATTATCTAACACCAAAAGTTGACTATTCTTTTTTATGATGTTTTTAATTTCCACAGCGTGTGAGTTATATTGAGTTACAAAATTCAGTGACCTATCAATTTCCCCATCTCCTGCTTGTCCTTTGTTTTTACTTTTATTTTTATTATTTTTATTATTATTATTTTTATTATTTTTATTTTTATTTTTATTTTTTGATCTCATAAGTATGGACTCTCTTTTCATTCCCTGTACTTCCTTGTAAGCTTTATCTATCACCTATCTAGGATAGCCCTGTTCTATAAAGGAATTGTGTAGTCTATGTGCTTGTCTCTCAAAGGCCAGTTCTGATGAACAATTCCGTTTCATACGGATAAATTGTCCTTTTGGGATATTATCCCGCCATTTTTTCAAATGATTACTCTGGTAATTTAGAAACCCATGTTGATCTACCTCCTTAACATGGGTTTCTGTAGTTATTGTATTATTTTCAACGGAGAGAGCTATATCTAGGTAAGTGATATTGGTAAAATTATAATTACTAGTGAAGGTGAGACCAAAGTGATTATTATTAAGACTATTTAAAAAAGGTGTAAGGGGTGCTTTGTTGTGATCCCAAATAAAAAATAAATCATCTATAAAACGACAATAGAGAACCAGGCCCGTCCCGAGCTCGCTCCCCCACACATGTTGGTCTTCAAAACCACCCATGTATAGGTTCGCGAAGCTCGGGGCGAACCTGGTTCCCATCGCCGTACCACGTGTCTGTAAATAATACCGTGAATCAAATATAAAATAATTGTGATACAAAATAAATTTGATTGATTTCAAAATAAAGTCACGAAGTTCATTGGTCATAGAATCATCCTTTGATAGATATTGATCAATGACCTGTATACCTTGATCTTGTGGAATATTGGAATAAAGTGACTCTGCATCACAAGTCACCATACAATATCCGTCCTTCCATCTTAGATCATTAATAAGATTCAAAAAATGTGTTGTATCTTTTATATAAGATTTTAGATCTTTCACATGGCTTTGTAGAAATGAATCAACATAATGTGATAAATTATTGGTTAAAGAACCCACTCCCGAAATAATAGGTCTCCCAGGGGGTGCAATAAGTGACTTGTGTATTTTTGGCAAATGATAATACGTGGGTGTGACTGGGTGTGTAGTAAACAAAAAATTATAGGTTTCCTTTGATATAGCTCCCTCCGTCAAACCTTTTTGTAACATGGTTTTTAGCTTTGCTTGAAATGCCTCTGTGGGGTTACCCCCCAGGATTTTATAAATATTAGAATTTGTTAATTGTCTTTTTGCTTCTGTTAGATAATCATTCAAGTTTTGGACTACTAACCCCCCCCCCCTTATCTGCGGATTTAATAATCAGCTCTTGGTTCCTACATAGATCCCTCATTGCCATTCTTTCATTAAATGTCAAATTATCTTTTATTTTATTTTTATCCGCTTTGTTACACATAACTCTGAAATCTTCTAGAGTTTTTCTATAGAAACTCTCTATATAAGGGCCCCTGTGCTGTAATGGGTAAAAATCAGATTTTCGTCTGAATTTTTTTCTTGGATTTACATCATATAATTTTTCAGGTGTTATACCAATTATATCCAGATCATGCCCCGTATCTAGTGTTTCTAAAATAGACAGGGCTACCGCGTCATTATCATCTAGAATAATGGGTTCGTCATCATTCTTTATTTTATCTAGATATTTAGAGGCAAAATACCTTTTCCTGCTCAATGTCCTTACATATTTATTAAGGTCAACAAATAATGTAAAAATATTTGGTTTACAGGCCGGCGCAAAGTTTAGACCTTTTGACAGGAGTTTAAGTTCATCATTAGTTAACTCTTTAGAGGATAAATTAAATATGCCTTTGGGTTCTAATTGAGACGAACATTTTTTCCTCTGTTTCCTCCTTCCCCCTCTACATCCTCTATATTGTCTCTTCTTCTCTTTAAAGCTTCGCTTCTTATACCCAGATTCCTTGGATTTCTGGGTCTTTGCTCTAAAAAATCATCATTAGTAGGTCTCGGGGAATAGCCTGTATTTTCATTATTACTATTCCACCTAGATCTGAACGACCTTTGTTTCCTCCAATTGGGTGTAACTGGACTATCCCTTATGTCTTCATCCACATCTAACACCTCATATCTGTTTTTATGTGAAAAATTAACATGTTCCCTTCTAGTATTGTATTTCCTAGGTGAATGCATATTCTGATTATATGCTCTCCCCCATTTCTCCTTATTATGACGATACGGAGATTTAATAGGCGTCTTTAATTGTTGATCCCTATTTGTCCTATTATAGGTCCTTACAGTGCCTTTTGTATAATCCCCTCTATCTCTATTCATTTTTGCGTCTTTTCTTTCTATCAAAGATAATTCGAACTCTTCTAATTTTTTGTTTACCTTAGAGTCTCTTTCCTTAAAACCCACATCATTTGAAAAATTAATTAATTTTTCCTGAATTTTATCTATCTCCTCCTTGATCGTGTTGACCTTCTCTTCCCTACATCTAATTAAAAGCCTCATCAGATTATTTGAACAATCATCCAAAAGTGAATTCCAGTCATTTACAAATTTTTCATCATCATTAAAAGTGGCAGTTTTTAAAAATACGTAATCCTCTTGGTATAAGGTTATTGTCCAGGTATTTTTGCAAAGTAATCTGATCCCACCAGTGTTTAGTTTCTTGAATGCATAGATGTTCCAGTTTATTAAATAACTGGTGCATTCCGTTTTGTTCCCCTGTGGATTCTTTAATTACACCTGGACCAATTTCCCTACCAATTAGATAGCCACTCCTTCTTTCTAACCTTTCTGTAACACATTGTAAAAACGGCATATCAGTGGTGTGGTTATCTGCAGCCCAGAAAACAGTAAAAAGTCAGCAAGAAAAAACAATAACACAAATACTGGGCGCTGATAATAATTGCAATGATGTTGAATATTAATGATTTAGAACTGCTGCTTCACCCAGAGGTCACTGCCAACCTCACAAACAACTAATACAGGAAATATAAAAAATAAATGAAGCGCTGTCCAAATCAATATATATTTAAAAACATGTAACATTTAATTAACAATTACAAGACAAACATGAATCACACGGCCGGTGTTAATTCTAATATCATTTAAAACATATATAATATATAGTCAATGATGTAGCCACTCCGGAATAATTAGACTGAATTAATGGGCTGAATGTTAGTAGCCATTAGCATGCCATAATGGAGAATGGAGAAAGTTTAAAAAGCATAAATCTCTTTCAGCTGATAATTTGATTATGGTTCAAGGCTTGAAATTTGTTAGTAGCAAGCGTATTAGTGCAGAAATCTCCTTGCTTAATTGCAACAACTGCAGACAGATTTTAGTATTAGTGCAGGAATCTCCTTGCTTAATTGCAACAACTGCAGACAGATTTTAGTATGTTATTGTACTTATCAGTCCAGCGTGGCCACGCTCAGCAAACAGCAACTCTGCGTGTCTTCAGACCATGGTATGGTTTTACCGGGGTGACGTCTCACTCCTTAAGCTCCAGACAGGTCCTCACGCTTGCGGTGCTGGTAGTAAGCAGCAATTGATCCCAGCCGAGGATAGCACTCCTCTAACGCGTTTCCCTGCCTTTGTGCAGCTCGGCGGCTTCTTCAGAGAGAATGAATGAATGAATGGTGCTGTCTTACACTGCTCTGTATTTAACGGAGCTCAGGAACCTCCCTCTCTTTCCTGTTTCCGTAAGTTGCGCATGCGCATTCCGTGCGTTCCAATCATGCGTTCCATCAAGCGTTTTCATGGTTGTTATGGTATCATTTCCTGTTTATATCAATCTCATGTTTTGCCCGTTTAATATATATATATATTACTTGTGTGGCATTATTTAAACAAGCATCAGTTAGCTGTACATACATTAATCATTACTTATTAAGCTATATAACAATCATCATCGCAATTTTCCACACCAATGATATATTTAATCTATCTCAGTTCATATTAAAAGATTTTATTATAAAATATATATTAAATAATGAATATTAATACTCATAATAAGTATAGTGGTTATAATAATAACAACCACCACAGTTATCACATGATTTTCAAACAATCAAACACATAATAATATTTTATTTTATTAATTTATTAATTTATTAATTCATCATATCGCATCAAATGATATATCTGGAGGCTAAGATAACAATTAAAACAGTATTATATATACATAAACATATATATGTGCATATACATCTAAATATACACGCACATATATATATATGGAAGGGAAGCTAATCATAGGAATCAACTATTAAAAGGAGGAAGATATAGAAGCATATGATGTAGTATAATATCATATCTCACAATTATAAGGAAAGAATTATCTACATATACCAATCATATAGATGCTCAAATTTAGTCGTACTATAGCCAATTAGTATTCAGTTTGTTAATTTTTATGTACTCATATATTGTTTAATTCTACAGTATCATTCAATCCTTGCGGTTTTAGTGTGCATAATCTAAAAATCCAAAATGCTTCGCGTCTGCATAGCTTATTGAAGCGATCACCCCCTCTCTGTGTCGCTCCAATTTGCTCAATGCCAATTATATTAATTTTATCAAGTGAACCCTCTACACAATTTGATACATGACTTGACAGGCAATGAGTTTTCAAATTTTTTGTAATGTTTCGTTTATGCTCCATAAATCTCGTATGTAAGGTCCTTGTTGTACGACCCACGTATTGTTTACCACAACCACAAGTTAATACATATATCACATAATTGGAGCTACAATTTATAAAATCCTTAATACTATAGCATTCATTTGTGACAAATGATCTTATGGTAGTGGACTTTTTTTCAGTAAACTTGCAGGTCTCACATCTATCTTTCCCACATCTGTGGAAACCCATAGGTAATTTTATTGATAGCCAATTTTCCCCTTTATTCTCATTATTTTTATTTTTATTTATATAATGACTTGGGGCTAGTATACTTTTAATATTCCCTGCTTTTCGAAATGTTACTCCCTTTTCTGGTCCAATAAGATCCCCAATATAATTATCTAACACCAAAAGTTGACTATTCTTTTTTATGATGTTTTTAATTTCCACAGCGTGTGAGTTATATTGAGTTACAAAATTCAGTGACCTATCAATTTCCCCATCTCCTGCTTGTCCTTTGTTTTTACTTTTATTTTTATTATTATTATTTTTATTATTTTTATTTTTATTTTTATTTTTTGATCTCATAAGTATGGACTCTCTTTTCATTCCCTGTACTTCCTTGTAAGCTTTATCTATCACCTATCTAGGATAGCCCTGTTCTATAAAGGAATTGTGTAGTCTATGTGCTTGTCTCTCAAAGGCCAGTTCTGATGAACAATTCCGTTTCATACGGATAAATTGTCCTTTTGGGATATTATCCCGCCATTTTTTCAAATGATTACTCTGGTAATTTAGAAACCCATGTTGATCTACCTCCTTAACATGGGTTTCTGTAGTTATTGTATTATTTTCAACGGAGAGAGCTATATCTAGGTAAGTGATATTGGTAAAATTATAATTACTAGTGAAGGTGAGACCAAAGTGATTATTATTAAGACTATTTAAAAAAGGTGTAAGGGGTGCTTTGTTGTGATCCCAAATAAAAAATAAATCATCTATAAAACGACAATAGAGAACCAGGCCAGTCCCGAGCTCGCTCCCCCACACATGTTGGTCTTCAAAACCACCCATGTATAGGTTCGCGAAGCTCGGGGCGAACCTGGTTCCCATCGCCGTACCACGTGTCTGTAAATAATACCGTGAATCAAATATAAAATAATTGTGATACAAAATAAATTTGATTGATTTCAAAATAAAGTCACGAAGTTCATTGGTCATAGAATCATCCTTTGATAGATATTGATCAATGACCTGTATACCTTGATCTTGTGGAATATTGGAATAAAGTGACTCTGCATCACAAGTCACCATACAATATCCGTCCTTCCATCTTAGATCATTAATAAGATTCAAAAAATGTGTTGTATCTTTTATATAAGATTTTAGATCTTTCACATGGCTTTGTAGAAATGAATCAACATAATGTGATAAATTATTGGTTAAAGAACCCACTCCCGAAATAATAGGTCTCCCAGGGGGTGCAATAAGTGACTTGTGTATTTTTGGCAAATGATAATACGTGGGTGTGACTGGGTGTGTAGTAAACAAAAAAATTATAAGTTTCCTTTGATATAGCTCCCTCCGTCAAACCTTTTTGTAACATGGTTTTTAGCTTTGCTTGAAATGCCTCTGTGGGGTTACCCCCCAGGATTTTATAAATATTAGAATTTGTTAATTGTCTTTTTGCTTCTGTTAGATAATCATTCAAGTTTTGGACTACTAACCCCCCCCCCCTTATCTGCGGATTTAATAATCAGCTCTTGGTTCCTACATAGATCCCTCATTGCCATTCTTTCATTAAATGTCAAATTATCTTTTATTTTATTTTTATCCGCTTTGTTACACATAACTCTGAAATCTTCTAGAGTTTTTCTATAGAAACTCTCTATATAAGGGCCCCTGTGCTGTAATGGGTAAAAATCAGATTTTCGTCTGAATTTTTTTCTTGGATTTACATCATATAATTTTTCAGGTGTTATACCAATTATATCCAGATCATGCCCCGTATCTAGTGTTTCTAAAATAGACAGGGCTACCGCGTCATTATCATCTAGAATAATGGGTTCGTCATCATTCTTTATTTTATCTAGATATTTAGAGGCAAAATACCTTTTCCTGCTCAATGTCCTTACATATTTATTAAGGTCAACAAATAATGTAAAAATATTTGGTTTACAGGCCGGCGCAAAGTTTAGACCTTTTGACAGGAGTTTAAGTTCATCATTAGTTAACTCTTTAGAGGATAAATTAAATATGCCTTTGGGTTCTAATTGAGACGAACATTTTTTCCTCTGTTTCCTCCTTCCCCCTCTACATCCTCTATATTGTCTCTTCTTCTCTTTAAAGCTTCGCTTCTTATACCCAGATTCCTTGGATTTCTGGGTCTTTGCTCTAAAAAATCATCATTAGTAGGTCTCGGGGAATAGCCTGTATTTTCATTATTACTATTCCACCTAGATCTGAACGACCTTTGTTTCCTCCAATTGGGTGTAACTGGACTATCCCTTATGTCTTCATCCACATCTAACACCTCATATCTGTTTTTATGTGAAAAATTAACATGTTCCCTTCTAGTATTGTATTTCCTAGGTGAATGCATATTCTGATTATATGCTCTCCCCCATTTCTCCTTATTATGACGATACGGAGATTTAATAGGCGTCTTTAATTGTTGATCCCTATTTGTCCTATTATAGGTCCTTACAGTGCCTTTTGTATAATCCCCTCTATCTCTATTCATTTTTGCGTCTTTTCTTTCTATCAAAGATAATTCGAACTCTTCTAATTTTTTGTTTACCTTAGAGTCTCTTTCCTTAAAACCCACATCATTTGAAAAATTAATTAATTTTTCCTGAATTTTATCTATCTCCTCCTTGATCGTGTTGACCTTCTCTTCCCTACATCTAATTAAAAGCCTCATCAGATTATTTGAACAATCATCCAAAAGTGAATTCCAGTCATTTACAAATTTTTCATCATCATTAAAAGTGGCAGTTTTTAAAATACGTAATCCTCTTGGTATAAGGTTATTGTCCAGGTATTTTTGCAAAGTAATCTGATCCCACCAGTGTTTAGTTTCTTGAATGCATAGATGTTCCAGTTTATTAAATAACTGGTGCATTCCGTTTTGTTCCCCTGTGGATTCTTTAATTACACCTGGACCAATTTCCCTACCAATTAGATAGCCACTCCTTCTTTCTGACCTTTCTGTAACACATTGTAAAAACGGCATATCAGTGGTGTGGTTATCTGCAGCCCAGAAAACAGTAAAAAGTCAGCAAGAAAAAACAATAACACAAATACTGGGCGCTGATAATAATTGCAATGATGTTGAATATTAATGATTTAGAACTGCTGCTTCACCCAGAGGTCACTGCCAACCTCACAAACAACTAATACAGGAAATATAAAAAATAAATGAAGCGCTGTCCAAATCAATATATATTTAAAAACATGTAACATTTAATTAACAATTACAAGACAAACATGAATCACACGGCCGGTGTTAATTCTAATATCATTTAAAACATATATAATATATAGTCAATGATGTAGCCACTCCGGAATAATTAGACTGAATTAATGGGCTGAATGTTAGTAGCCATTAGCATGCCATAATGGAGAATGGAGAAAGTTTAAAAAGCATAAATCTCTTTCAGCTGATAATTTGATTATGGTTCAAGGCTTGAAATTTGTTAGTAGCAAGCGTATTAGTGCAGAAATCTCCTTGCTTAATTCCAACAACTGCAGACAGATTTTAGTATTAGTGCAGGAATCTCCTTGCTTAATTGCAACAACTGCAGACAGATTTTAGTATGTTATTGTACTTATCAGTCCAGCGTGGCCACGCTCAGCAAACAGCAACTCTGCGTGTCTTCAGACCATGGTATGGTTTTACCGGGGTGACGTCTCACTCCTTAAGCTCCAGACAGGTCCTCACGCTTGCGGTGCTGGTAGTAAGCAGCAATTGATCCCAGCCGAGGATAGCACTCCTCTAACGCGTTTCCCCGCCTTTGTGCAGCTCGGCGGCTTCTTCATGTCAGGAATCTGCATTTTCCATTGCATCACTGCTGTGGAACTACAGGTCCCAGCAGTTCCAGTTCTGTTCCAGTCTACAGTCTCCTGCAGCCCACAGCTCACCGTGCTCCACCTAACCAGTTCAGTTCTGTTCCAGTTCTGGTTTTCAGTCCTCTGCAGCCTGGAATGCTGCAGCCAACTCACAGCTGATCTGGACACCTAATCCAGCTAGTATCTCTGCCTGCAGTTTGTGTCCAATCACTGCTGGGCAGGAGGTATAACTTCCAGTTTGTGGCTCTCTCACATCGCCTTGGACAACACGTCACATCCCGTGAACAGACCGCTCCTGTTTGCAATCCTCTGTCTACAGAGATTTCCTTGTGTATTAGACCTGTGGAACAACAGGTCCCAGCTGTTCCAGTTCCCAGTTGTTCCTGTGTTCCTGTGGAACTACAAGTTCCAGCAACCCCTCCAGCTCTCCTGCGACATTCAGTGTGCAAGTTCCAGTCTCCAGATCTCCTGTGTTCCTGGTTATCCTCCTGCATCTCTGTGGAACTACAAGTTCCAGCAACCACTCCAGCTCTCCTGCTGCATCCAGTGGTTCCCTGTGTTCCAGTCTCCAGATCCCCGTGTTCCTGGTTACCTGTTTGTTACTCCGTGTTCCTGGTTATCCTACTACAGCTCCGTGGAACTACAAGCATCAGCAATTCCTGCATTCATTTACAGGCTTCACACCAATCTCCAACACAGTGTGCTTCAGCCTCAGCTGTAGAGACTCCATCTCCAGGTGCAGCTCATCACCTCACCTGTGAATCAGCTTGCAAGCTGCCTGTGCTTTCCAATAGCACTGTGAACCCTGCATCAAGTCTTCTGCATCTGCTACCAGGTTTGCTACCATTATCATCACCTCTGCTGGCTCCACGTGTTTATCATCTCTGGTTCCCATACCAGCATATTGCCATAGACTCTCACTGTATTGCCATAGACTCTCACTGTATTGCCATAGACTCTCACTGTTTTGCCATAGACTCTCAGCTTCCACGCTGCATCATACCCATTGCATTTATTATTGTTTATTTCTCCAAGTATTCCTGCTGCCATATTGTCTTATCTTTCTGCTTAATAAACAACATTGTGCACATGCGCAGGAATCCAATCCAGTATCCTCACTTCTTCCATCCTACCTCCACTGACCCACTAGCGCCCCCTCCGGGGACACAAACCAGACCGAACCTGACAGTTTGTCCAAGGCCCATGGACTCGGATGGTGGTCAGAATGTGGGGTCAGGGGCCTTACAAAATCTGGTCTCCCGTTTGGATGGTCAAGAGGCTGCGCAGCAGCAGATGATCCTGTTTCTACAGGGAATGTCTATCCGTTTGGATACCTTGCAGCAATCCCTTCCAAGTTCTGTTGTTTCTCCAGTTCCTGTTCAAGTCACTCCTGCTCCAGTCATTTCAACTTTCCCTGCACAATCCGTTCCTGTGGATGGATCTTGCTCAAGTCAGTCCTATGGCAGTCCCTTCACAGCTAACTATCCAGAGAGAGTGACTTCCTCCTTTGAAAGCTTCAAGACTCCTTTGTTGTCTGCTGTGAACTCTGAGCCAATAAGCACTCTTTATCATCTATTGGAACAACTTCAAAGTCTCCTAACAAATATCATTCCAATGATGCCAGAAATCCTGGGTGGTGCTTTAAACGCAGTGAAGAGTACTGCTCAAAGTATTGAGACTAGTGCGACCTCCGTGTCAACTTTTCTTCAAGCTAAAGTCTCTTCTCCTATGCAGAGAGAGGGCAGATTCCAGAGCTACCCGCGTTCCAAACTCACGGAAGCTGAACGCCGGCATCGCAAGCAGCTTCACCTCTGCTTTTACTGTGGGAGTTCTAGTCATCTTATTAAGGACTGTTCCTTCCGTAACTCAAAAGTTGGTGACAGGTTCCAGCATCAAAGTGTTTTCACCTGCAAACCTTCCAACGTATCCTCTACAGTTTCAAGTTCCTTTACCCGGGACAGGAGTGTCCAAAAAGTATACGATTGGGGTCCTGTGACAAATAGACCCAATCCCAAGTTCAGAAATCAACAGAGACTATCTATGTTACCCATAACTAAAGTAGTTTCTGTGCCTACAGCCCGAGAAGGGGCATCCATGTCTACAGCCCGAGAAGGGGCGTCCGTGCCTACAGCCCGAGAAGGGGTGTCCGTGCCTACAGCCCGAGAAGGGGCGTCCGTGCCTACAGCCCGAGAAGGGGCGTCCGTGCCTACAGCCCGAGAAGGGGCGTCCGTGCCTACAGCCCGAGAAGGGGCGTCCGTGCCTACAGCCCGAGAAGGGGCGTCTGTGTCTACAGCCCCAGGTGGGGCATCTGATGTTGTGACCCCAGTAGGGGTATCTGATGTTCAGGTTCCAGAAGTGGCGTCCGGGCATGCAACTCAAAGAAGTGTGTCTGATCTATTAACCCCAGGAGGGGTCTTTGGAGTTTCATCCTCAAGTGAGGAATCCAGGGCCAAGATCCCAGGAGGAATTCTTAAAGCCACAGATACAGACATGAACTTTTGTTTGCCAACTTCAGAGAGTGCTACCAGCTCAGTACCACTCCAAAAGGGATCATCAGAACATCCGGATTCTGTCTATACAGAGTCAAGTGTCAACGGACCTAGCCCGGTTCCAGCCGTCGGTCCAAAGTCTCCACTGGTTCCAGCCAGCCCGAGTAGCTCTGTTTCCAATGCTGAGCTACCTCCTTCGGTTCCAGCTGATTCCAGCATCCTCGGATCAAATCCGGTCCTATCCGTCACTCCGAGGACTCCTTCGGTTCCAGCCGATTCCAGTCTCTTCATATCAAATCCGGTTCCAGCCGGTTCAAGCTTATCTGGACCCAATCCGGTCCCATCCGTCTGTCCAGATCAGCCTCTTACAGTTCAAGTCAATTCAAGTAGTCCTGGACAAATCCCTGTTCCATCCATTTGTCCAAAGTTGTCGTCGGTTCCTGCCGATTCCAGTTCCTCTGAACCGGGTGTGGTTCTCTCCAGTGTTTCAAGTAAGCAACTCCTGTCGCTATGTCCAGAGTCTACAGTTCTTGCAGATATTGCAGTTGCCTCAACCCAGATGGAGGCTCTACGCATCTCACCCCAAGATGAAGCTTCTAGCATTCTGTCAACCTCAGCAGAGAATTCCCGTCAGTCAATCCAGGAGATGACGTCCTCTCTCCACCCTCGAGCATTTCAAGTTGATTCTACTCCTGCTTCTGAATGCTTATTCCAGTCCTCTACTCTCAAGTGTCCGACATGGTCTTCCGAGACTTCAACTGACATTCAGCCTTCCAAGTGTCCACCAGATACAAAAGCTCCAGTCTACTTTGATGGTGACTATGCTCAGTTTCGTGCAGTGGCGAGCCAATACCTCGCTTTTACTGAGTCGGAACCTTTAGTGACTATTTCTCCAGCCAATGCAATCAGATACTTCCTCCTGTTCTTCAAAGGTAGAGCACTGGACTGGGCGAATCCTCTCATTGAATCTAAAGATCCGCTACTGAGTGATCTTCCCGCTTTCTGCGAAGCCGTAAAACAGGAGTTTGCTCCAAAGTTTATGCATTCAGAGTCATCTGGGCATTCTGGCCAATTTGTCTACAGTTTGTCTACTGCAAAATCCTCTCCAACATCTCTGTCTGTGCAAGATCAGGATACATTAGACCAAGCTATTAAAGATTTCCAAGCTGTAAAGTCAAGACAAGGTTCTCAGACCTCAGATTTGAAAGTTGCATATACTCCCGTGTCTCCATCCTACAGCAACACTT
This sequence comes from Pseudophryne corroboree, assembly GCF_028390025.1. Lineage (NCBI taxonomy): Eukaryota > Metazoa > Chordata > Amphibia > Anura > Myobatrachidae > Pseudophryne > Pseudophryne corroboree. Next base: position 155,488,715 of record NC_086448.1, on the reverse strand, counting down.
CTGAAAGTATTGACTCTCCGGATTCAACATCTGATCAGTCTTCCAGTTTTCAGTTTTTCGACTCAACTCCTTCCAAACATGAACAGGTTCTGTTGAATCAATGTATCAGAGATTTCAAGAATTACAGGAATTGGAGAGCTCCAGAACCAGTTCAAAGTCTACCATCTGTTGACGTAAGTGTTGGCTATGCTGCCGTTACCCCTAGTCCTAGTGTCTCATATAGCTTCAAATTCACTGGTCCACAGATTGTCTCAGATTCTGTTGTTCCTAAACAAAAGGCTCCCATGACCACACTAGACCTGGACTCTGAAAGTAAGTTTGTTGATAAAGACTCAAGTTACATTATGGGAGGTTCTATCCTTCCTAGCTATGCCTTTTCCCAGGAAGTAAATTCTGTCTTAAATGACCCTGAATGGTCTACTTGTTCTGACGAGGAAAATCTGTCTTCTGAAGATGAAAGTTGGGAAGACTTTTGAGGACCTCTGCTTTTGTGTTTTCCTAAGTTCTTTTTCAAGGTTCCTCCAAGTTCCAGCGTGGGTGTTCGGTGCCCACCCATAAAAGGGGGGGTACTGTCAGGAATCTGCATTTTCCATTGCATCACTGCTGTGGAACTACAGGTCCCAGCAGTTCCAGTTCTGTTCCAGTCTACAGTCTCCTGCAGCCCACAGCTCACCGTGCTCCACCTAACCAGTTCAGTTCTGTTCCAGTTCTGGTTTTCAGTCCTCTGCAGCCTGGAATGCTGCAGCCAACTCACAGCTGATCTGGACACCTAATCCAGCTAGTATCTCTGCCTGCAGTTTGTGTCCAATCACTGCTGGGCAGGAGGTATAACTTCCAGTTTGTGGCTCTCTCACATCGCCTTGGACAACACGTCACATCCCGTGAACAGACCGCTCCTGTTTGCAATCCTCTGTCTACAGAGATTTCCTTGTGTATTAGACCTGTGGAACAACAGGTCCCAGCTGTTCCAGTTCCCAGTTGTTCCTGTGTTCCTGTGGAACTACAAGTTCCAGCAACCCCTCCAGCTCTCCTGCGACATTCAGTGTGCAAGTTCCAGTCTCCAGATCTCCTGTGTTCCTGGTTATCCTCCTGCATCTCTGTGGAACTACAAGTTCCAGCAACCACTCCAGCTCTCCTGCTGCATCCAGTGGTTCCCTGTGTTCCAGTCTCCAGATCCCCGTGTTCCTGGTTACCTGTTTGTTACTCCGTGTTCCTGGTTATCCTACTACAGCTCCGTGGAACTACAAGCATCAGCAATTCCTGCATTCATTTACAGGCTTCACACCAATCTCCAACACAGTGTGCTTCAGCCTCAGCTGTAGAGACTCCATCTCCAGGTGCAGCTCATCACCTCACCTGTGAATCAGCTTGCAAGCTGCCTGTGCTTTCCAATAGCACTGTGAACCCTGCATCAAGTCTTCTGCATCTGCTACCAGGTTTGCTACCATTATCATCACCTCTGCTGGCTCCACGTGTTTATCATCTCTGGTTCCCATACCAGCATATTGCCATAGACTCTCACTGTATTGCCATAGACTCTCACTGTATTGCCATAGACTCTCACTGTTTTGCCATAGACTCTCAGCTTCCACGCTGCATCATACCCATTGCATTTATTATTGTTTATTTCTCCAAGTATTCCTGCTGCCATATTGTCTTATCTTTCTGCTTAATAAACAACATTGTGCACATGCGCAGGAATCCAATCCAGTATCCTCACTTCTTCCATCCTACCTCCACTGACCCACTAGCGCCCCCTCCGGGGACACAAACCAGACCGAACCTGACACTTCAGAGAGAATGAATGAATGAATGGTGCTGTCTTACACCGCTCTGTATTTAACGGAGCTCAGGAACCTCCCTCTCTTTCCTGTTTCCGTAAGTTGCGCATGCGCATTCCGTGCGTTCCAATCATGCGTTCCATCAAGCGTTTTCATGGTTGTTATGGTATCATTTCCTGTTTATATCAATCTCATGTTTTGCCCGTTTAATATATATATATTACTTGTGTGACATTATTTAAACAAGCATCAGTTAGCTGTACATACATTAATCATTACTTATTAAGCTATATAACAATCATCGCAATTTTCCACACCAATGATATATTTAATCTATCTCAGTTCATATTAAAAGATTTTATTATAAAATATATATTAAATAATGAATATTAATACTCATAATAAGTATAGTGGTTATAATAATAACAACCACCACAGTTATCACATGATTTTCAAACAATCAAACACATAATAATATTTTATTTTATTAATTTATTAATTTATTAATTCATCATATCGCATCAAATGATATATCTGGAGGCTAAGATAACAATTAAAACAGTATTATATATACATAAACATATATATGTGCATATACATCTAAATATACACGCACATATATATATATATGGAAGGGAAGCTAATCATAGGAATCAACTATTAAAAGGAGGAAGATATATAAGCATATGATGTAGTATAATATCATATCTCACAATTATAAGGAAAGAATTATCTACATATACCAATCATATAGATGCTCAAATTTAGTCGTACTATAGCCAATTAGTATTCAGTTTGTTAATTTTTATGTACTCATATATTGTTTAATTCTACAGTATCATTCAATCCTTGCGGTTTTAGTGTGCATAATCTAAAAATCCAAAATGCTTCGCGTCTGCATAGCTTATTGAAGCGATCACCCCCTCTCTGTGTCGCTCCAATTTGCTCAATGCCAATTATATTAATTTTATCAAGTGAACCCTCTACACAATTTGATACATGACTTGACAGGCAATGAGTTTTCAAATTTTTTGTAATGTTTCGTTTATGCTCCATAAATCTCGTATGTAAGGTCCTTGTTGTACGACCCACGTATTGTTTACCACAACCACAAGTTAATACATATATCACATAATTGGAGCTACAATTTATAAAATCCTTAATACTATAGCATTCATTTGTGACAAATGATCTTATGGTAGTGGACTTTTTTTCAGTAAACTTGCAGGTCTCACATCTATCTTTCCCACATCTGTGGAAACCCATAGGTAATTTTATTGATAGCCAATTTTCCCCTTTATTCTCATTATTTTTATTTTTCTTTATATAATGACTTGGGGCTAGTATACTTTTAATATTCCCTGCTTTTCGAAATGTTACTCCCTTTTCTGGTCCAATAAGATCCCCAATATAATTATCTAACACCAAAAGTTGACTATTCTTTTTTATGATGTTTTTAATTTCCACAGCGTGTGAGTTATATTGAGTTACAAAATTCAGTGACCTATCAATTTCCCCATCTCCTGCTTGTCCTTTGTTTTTACTTTTATTTTTATTATTATTATTTTTATTATTTTTATTTTTATTTTTTGATCTCATAAGTATGGACTCTCTTTTCATTCCCTGTACTTCCTTGCAAGCTTTATCTATCACCTATCTAGGATAGCCCTGTTCTATAAAGGAATTGTGTAGTCTATGTGCTTGTCTCTCAAAGGCCAGTTCTGATGAACAATTCCGTTTCATACGGATAAATTGTCCTTTTGGGATATTATCCCGCCATTTTTTCAAATGATTACTCTGGTAATTTAGAAACCCATGTTGATCTACCTCCTTAACATGGGTTTCTGTAGTTATTGTATTATTTTCAACGGAGAGAGCTATATCTAGGTAAGTGATATTGGTAAAATTATAATTACTGGTGAAGGTGAGACCAAAGTGATTATTATTAAGACTATTTAAAAAAGGTGTAAGGGGTGCTTTGTTGTGATCCCAAATAAAAAATAAATCATCTATAAAACGACAATAGAGAACCAGGCCCGTCCCGAGCTCGCTCCCCCACACATGTTGGTCTTCAAAACCACCCATGTATAGGTTCGCGAAGCTCGGGGCGAACCTGGTTCCCATCGCCGTACGACGTGTCTGTAAATAATACCGTGAATCAAATATAAAATAATTGTGATACAAAATAAATTTGATTGATTTCAAAATAAAGTCACGAAGTTCATTGGTCATAGAATCATCCTTTGATAGATATTGATCAATGACCTGTATACCTTGATCTTGTGGAATATTGGAATAAAGTGACTCTGCATCACAAGTCACCATACAATATCCGTCCTTCCATCTTAGATCATTAATAAGATTCAAAAAATGTGTTGTATCTTTTATATAAGATTTTAGATCTTTCACATGGCTTTGTAGAAATGAATCAACATAATGTGATAAATTATTGGTTAAAGAACCCACTCCCGAAATAATAGGTCTCCCAGGGGGTGCAATAAGTGACTTGTGTATTTTTGGCAAATGATAATACGTGGGTGTGACTGGGTGTGTAGTAAACAAAAAATTATAAGTTTCCTTTGATATAGCTCCCTCCGTCAAACCTTTTTGTAACATGGTTTTTAGCTTTGCTTGAAATGCCTCTGTGGGGTTACCCCCCAGGATTTTATAAATATTAGAATTTGTTAATTGTCTTTTTGCTTCGGTTAGATAATCATTCAAGTTTTAGACTACTAACCCCCCCCCCCCTTATCTGCGGATTTAATAATCAGCTCTTGGTTCCTACATAGATCCCTCATTGCCATTCTTTCATTAAATGTCAAATTATCTTTTATTTTATTTTTATCCGCTTTGTTACACATAACTCTGAAATCTTCTAGAGTTTTTCTATAGAAACTCTCTATATAAGGGCCCCTGTGCTGTAATGGGTAAAATCAGATTTTCGTCTGAATTTTTTTCTTGGATTTACATCATATAATTTTTCAGGTGTTATACCAATTATATCCAGATCATGCCCCGTATCTAGTGTTTCTAAAATAGACAGGGCTACCGCGTCATTATCATCTAGAATAATGGGTTCGTCATCATTCTTTATTTTATCTAGATATTTAGAGGCAAAATACCCTTTCCTGCTCAATGTCCTTACATATTTATTAAGGTCAACAAATAATGTAAAAATATTTGGTTTACAGGCCGGCGCAAAGTTTAGACCTTTTGACAGGAGTTTAAGTTCATCATTAGTTAACTCTTTAGAGGATAAATTAAATATGCCTTTGGGTTCTAATTGAGACGAACATTTTTTCCTCTGTTTCCTCCTTCCCCCTCTACATCCTCTATATTGTCTCTTCTTCTCTTTAAAGCTTCGCTTCTTATACCCAGATTCCTTGGATTTCTGGGTCTTTGCTCTAAAAAATCATCATTAGTAGGTCTCGGGGAATAGCCTGTATTTTCATTATTACTATTCCACCTAGATATGAACGACCTTTGTTTCCTCCAATTGGGTGTAACTGGACTATCCCTTATGTCTTCATCCACATGTGGTTGTGGTAAACAATACGTGGGTCGTACAACAAGGACCTTACATACGAGATTTATGGAGCATAAACGAAACATTACAAAAAATTTGAAAACTCATTGCCTGTCAAGTCATGTATCAAATTGTGTAGAGGGTTCACTTGATAAAATTAATATAATTGGCATTGAGCAAATTGGAGCGACACAGAGAGGGGGTGATCGCTTCAATAAGCTATGCAGACGCGAAGCATTTTAGATTTTTAGATTATGCACACTAAAACCGCAAGGATTGAATGATACTGTAGAATTAAACAATATATGAGTACATAAAAATTAACAAACTGAATACTAATTGGCTATAGTACGACTAAATTTGAGCATCTATATGATTGGTATATGTAGATAATTCTTTCCTTATAATTGTGAGATATGATATTATACTACATCATATGCTTATATATCTTCCTCCTTTTAATAGTTGATTCCTATGATTAGCTTCCCTTCCATATATATATATATGTGCGTGTATATTTAGATGTATATGCACATATATATGTTTATGTATATATAATACTGTTTTAATTGTTATCTTAGCCTCCAGATATATCATTTGATGCGATATGATGAATTAATAAATTAATAAATTAATAAAATAAAATATTATTATGTGTTTTATTGTTTGAAAATCATGTGATAACTGTGGTGGTTGTTATTATTATAACCACTATACTTATTATGAGTATTAATATTCATTATTTAATATATATTTTCTAATAAAATTTTTTAATATGAACTGAGATAGATTAAATATATCATTGGTGTGGAAAATTGCGATGATGATTGTTATATAGCTTAATAAGTAATGATTAATGTATGTACAGCTAACTGATGCTTGTTTAAATAATGTCACACAAGTAATATATATATATTAAACGGGCAAAACATGAGATTGATATAAACAGGAAATGATACCATAACAACCATGAAAACGCTTGATGGAACGCATGATTGGAACGCACGGAATGCGCATGCGCAACTTACGGAAACAGGAAAGAGAGGGAGGTTCCTGAGCACCGTTAAATACAGAGCGGTGTAAGACAGCACCATTCATTCATTCATTCTCTCTGAAGAAGCCGCCGAGCTGCACAAAGGCGGGGAAACGCGTTAGAGGAGTGCTATCCTCGGCTGGGATCAATTGCTGCTTACTACCAGCACCGCAAGCGTGAGGACCTGTCTGGAGCTTAAGGAGTGAGACGTCACCCCGGTAAAACCATACCATGGTCTGAAGACACGCCGAGTTGCTGTTTGCTGAGCGTGGCCACGCTGGACTGATAAGTACAATAACATACTAAAATCTGTCTGCAGTTGTTGCAATTAAGCAAGGAGATTCCTGCACTAATACTAAAATCTGTCTGCAGTTGTTGCAATTAAGCAAGGAGATTTCTGCACTAATACGCTTGCTACTAACAAATTTCAAGCCTTGAACCATAATCAAATTATCAGCTGAAAGAGATTTATGCTTTTTAAACTTTCTCCATTCTCCATTATGGCATGCTAATGGCTACTAACATTCAGCCCATTAATTCAGTCTAATTATTCCGGAGTGGCTACATCATTGACTATATATTATATATGTTTTAAATGATATTAGAATTAACACCGGCCGTGTGATTCATGTTTGTCTTGTAATTGTTAATTAAATGTTACATGTTTTTAAATATATATTGATTTGGACAGCGCTTCATTTATTTTTTATATGCCATGGATCCCCAGTTTCCCTAGAAATTTTAAAATTACGCTAGCCCAACACTTTTGTAAATCTATGGACATTGACAGCTTTTGCTCGCACCTTATGGGCAAAAGCACAAAGAAGACTGCATTCAACAGACACCAAACAAGACCTCAATCGACGAATGTACATTTACCTGACATAGAATACCACCGCATTTACCGTAATTATGTCTTTTCTTCATTTCTACAACCCTCAGGTAATGACACACATAGTCGATAGGGAATACAGGCACAGATATCAGCAATCACATATCTCCCCCATTCATGTATCATCAACTAAAATGTGCTCCCCCATTTTGTTACAACCAAAGCCGAAAAGAGCTCGGTAAAGTTTGACAGCCCATCCACAGACCCATACCACGGGATAAGAAGGAATTCAAATGTATACTTCGCAATACCTCGAAGCTTGATTTAAAACACGTAAGGCACGATGATACATGACCCCCAAGCACGGATTCATACACACATGCTTCTGCTATCTCACTAGGTCGTACCCTTTTCCTACCTTATCCTCTCCTCCCCTACCCAACCATGTAAATGTATTAACCCCTGACATATTTTTCTCTTTTTGAAATGTTCCAGAAGGTGGCAGTTATTGTTGACTGCCAAAGGGTGGACTGTCAAAGTCAGAAAAATATCTCTATGCACACTACCATATTTGCACCTCACACAGGTCCGTGCTGCGCATGCATGCGCTCTCCCGTACGTGCGCATACTCACAGTCGCGGGCACCCGCAGGCGCACGGTATGCGTATTTACGGTAGAGTTTATGTGATCGTAGCGTGCGACTCAATCGTTACATATTTTCACTATATAATGTATTTTGTAGATCATGGTCCCTTTGATAGATTCTGAAAGTTTAGTTAACATAGCATGTTCCTGAACAGAGAGATCCCTCTTTGTATTGTACGAAGGGTCTAACAGGGGTCATACAGTGGTGTTTGGTACCCATCGGAAGAGTATTTAAATAGCAATATTCCGGTGTTGGTTTGGAGCGGATTAATCGCTCATGCGAATAGTTATGGACATAAGAAGTTTATGTCCATTTACTATTATTTGTTCTTATTTAGTCATGCGGCGGGAAACCCAGTATCCCACCCACCTGAACGGTTGGAAGCAGTCACAGCCCACCTGTATGAATCAACCTATGACCTTTTGTTATAATGCGAAGCCGAATTCCTGTGTCCAATGAACAATGAGATTGTAGGGACCATTGAATTGTATTGTGTGTGGGGCATAAATAGGCAGGCCGACCATATCCAGTTCACTCTCTTCAACGGTTCTCATTGCTGATAATCGGGAGCTGGATATCGAGGCGCATGCAATCGTTTCCCCTTGTGCGTAAGTGTTTCTCCGCAACTATATTGATCTTCTTGTTATTGTGGGCCAATTTCTCTCTCTCTCCCTTCTCCTCTTTCTCTCTTATTTTCTTTTAAATAGTAATTGTATTATATTTCCTGTGTAGTTATCTGGTTAGGTAGTCTATGTTATATTGTAGTGTATGATTTGTATTTGTATTAATTCTTTTGCAAGTATATCATTCAAAATATATACATATTAGGCGTTGGACCCTAAGCCCAGGTATCTGTGTATTTCTTATAGTGTCTAGTATTCTCAGAGCGTCGGTGACGCTCAAACAGCTTTTAAGTTAATAAGTGATAAAGCTAAATATTTATCTTATATAATACCCTTTATGAGGTCTAAGAACACTGTACGCTATCTACGTATGAAGTACCGTAAGGGTACGCACGTTGCGTAACAATCGCTTAGCCGTAGTCGAGACGCTCAAGCGTCACGTTCACTCACGGCCAAGAGATCACTGGCAGGCACGCTATTGGCTGCTGACTAACGTAATGATTCGCTATAGCGTAGCGGACGCTCGGGACCACGAGGAGATCACCAGCGGCGCTGACGCTCACAATGTTAAACCTTTGTATCTAAACCATATACAATGCAGTATGCTGTAAAACCTTAGTGTAGAGATAGGGTGTAGATGCAACCTAGTGTAACCTTATTAACTTAAAAGCTGTTTGAGCATCACCGACGCTCTGAGAATACTAGACACTATAAGAAATACACAGATACCTGGGCTTAGGGTCCAACGCCTAATATATATATTATGAATGATATACTTGCAAGAGAATTAATACAAATACAAATCATACACTACAATATAACATAGACTACCTAACCAGATAACTACACAGGAAATATAATACAATTACTATTTAAAGGAAAATAAGAGAGAAAGAGGAGGAGAGAGAGAGAGAGAGAGAGAGAAATTGGCCCACAATAACAAGATCAATATAGTTGCGGAGAAACACTTACGCACAAGGGGAAACGATCGCATGCGCCTCGATATCCAGCTCCCGATTATCAGCAATGAGAACCGTTGAAGAGAGTGAACTGGATATGGTCGGCATGCCTATTTATGCCCCACACACAATGCAATTCAATGGTCCCTACAATCTCATTGTTCATTGGACACAGGAATTCGGCTTCGCATTATAACAAAAGGTCATAGGTTGATTCATACAGGTGGGCTGTGACTGCTTCCAACTGTTCAGGTGGGTGGGACACTGAGTTTCCCGCCGCATGACTAAATAAGAACAAATAATAGTAAATGGACATAAACTTCTTATGTCCATAACTATTCGCACGAGCGATTAATCCGCTCCAAACCAACACCGGAATATTGCTATTTAAATACTCTTCCGATGGGTACCAAACACCACTGTATGACCCCTGTTAGACCCTTCGTACAATACAAAGAGGGATCTCTCTGTTCAGGAACATGCTAGGTTAACTAAACTTTCAGAATCTATCAAAGGGACCATGATCTACAAAATACATTATATAGTGAAAATATGTAACGATTGAGTCGCACGCTACGATCACATAAACTCTACCGTAAATACGCATACCGTGCGCCTGCGGGTGCCCGCGACTGTGAGTATGCGCACGTACGGGAGAGCGCACGCATGCGCAGCACGGACCTGTGTGAGGTGCAAATATGGTAGTGTGCATAGAGATATTTTTCTGACTTTGACAGTCCACCCTTTGGCAGTCAATAATAACTGCCACCTTCTAAAACATTTCAAAAGAGAAAAATATATGTCAGGGGTTAATACATTTACATGGTTGGGTAGGGGAGGAGAGGAGAAGGTAGGAAAAGGGTATGACCTAGTGAGATAGCAGAAGCATGTGTGTATGAATCCGTGCTTGGGGGGTCATGTATCATCGTGCCGTACGTGTTTTAAATCAAGCTTCGAGGTATTGCGAAGTATACATTTGAATTCCTTCTTATCCCGTGGTACGGGTCTGTGGATGGGCTGTCAAACTTTACCGAGCTCTTTTCGGCTTTGGTTGTAACAAAATGGGGGAGCACATTTTAGTTGATGATACATGAATGGGGGAGATATGTGATTGCTGATATCTGTGCCTGTATTCCCTATCGACTATGTGTGTCATTACCTGAGGGTTGTAGAAATGAAGAAAAGACATAATTACGGTAAATGCGGTGGTATTCTATGTCAGGTAAATGTACATTCGTCGATTGAGGTCTTGTTTGGTGTCTGTTGAATGCAGTCTTCTTTGTGCTTTTGCCCATAAGGTGCGAGCAAAAGCTGTCATTGTCCATAGATTTACAAAAGTGTTGGGCTAGCGTAATTTTAAAATTTCTAGGGAAACTGGGGATCCATGGCATAGTTCATCAAAAATCTGTGTATCAGGTTGTCAAAACTTCTTCTTTAATCCCTCTGTTGTCTGTATATCGGCTCATCAAATTCCTCGTCCAAGTGGGTCTTTTTACCTTGGAGGAAACGGAAAAACAGGTGAAAGAAACGGACCGTAGAAATCGCATTTTCATCACATCATTGTTTCTACATTTGGGTCATAAATCAAGTCCATTGGAATTACAGTTTCCTCACTCCTTAAACTCATTACCCTAGTACGACGATTGCACCTCATTAAAGCCTGACCGCATCTAAATATCAAACCAATCGTTATGATAACACCTAAGATACATAGGAGAAACTTGCCAACATCCATTATGACTCCTTGAGCCCAGTCTCCTAAACCAGAGAACCAATTTCGCGGGTTCAACCATGACACCCAACCAGTCAGCTCATTACTTACAGCAGCAAGAGTGAGATTGTGTCTCCTGCGAAATTCCCACTTCAGTTGGAGAATATCGTCCATCTTTTGGTCTATGACCTCGACCGGGTCCTCGGTGCTATTCGTAATATATGTGCAACATTTCACGCCGTATTGTGTTGCCAGTGTGACACAATATCCGCCTGTCACTGCTGTGAGGTAATTAAGAACCATTCTATGCTGTACCAGTTCTGTTTTATAAGCTTGAAGTTCCCTTCCAGTATACCTAAACGTGTCATCATACATTTCAGTGATATTATCTAACAAATTGGCGAGCGCAGATATGTATTTATAATTCAACACTCCTCTAGCGGTGCGAGTGATATCTAACGCGATTAGAAACTGAATCCCGGTGGATTCATGGATCATGTCAGAGGCCGGATGCTCTGTTCTTTCTATCAGGTGTCGTTTAACTACGTGCTCGTAATGGGTGTGAGTATAAGGAGTTTGGGCAACACGGTGTATGTCTTTCATTTTTTCATGTGATACAGTCATTACTTCAGTCAGTACTTTTCCAATATAACACAATCCTTCAGAGTTTGGGGCAAGCCACTTATACGCCTTTCTCCCGCATATGAAATATGCATCATCGGGGAGAACATATGGGACGGAGTAGGACATAACCATATTACACACCTTCCATGTGAAATCTCCTAACCCTAATTCTTCCATCTGCTTAGTACACGTATCAGGTTGTATGATATGTGCACAGTATCCTGGTGATACCTCTCCAACTCTCGTAATCCTATTTCCTAAGGTATACCTATACCGGAAAGATTTTCCTCTACTGGCTATGTGGCGTATAAGCTCTGTATCTGTAGGCATTCTATCTGCTCTATGTGAAAAGGTCATGGTTTGATTACTCCATGACACTTCCCAATTTCCCGGCTTTCGGGGATTGGAGATGTTAAAACATAATAGGGACCTATCCACATGGTATTGGTGGAGCTTCAAACTAGGAGGGCTGGAGATATTAAACCTCCTGTCCACCGGTCTCCCACCACTTAACTCAAGTACCTCCCCTAACGTTAAAGGAAATGGTACTAGCCCTGATTTGCTATGACCTTGAGGTACTTGAGAGCATACCCAACAATCTGTTTTATTTAACACACTACCCACTAAGGAGTGATAGTCACTCAATGGATGCCGGTCCATATGGATATTAAAACTGGATTGGCATTTCTTTATGCACCCATCCTCAATGACATTGCTACAGAGCCGACAGATACAGTTTTCTTCAGCTAACAATCCTTCACAATTCCTTCTATGGTCAATGCTATCGGATCGTTTTCTGATACTCGCCTTTGCTTGTTGATTATGTTGTTCTTGGAAAACTACGCCTCCATCTCTGTCATCAGAACCCATTCCAGAACCTCTCTCGACCTCCATGGTACTCTCGCCGGAACAGACTGCTCTGGTCAACATCATGGTCAACAGGAAAATCCGGATCACAGTCTCTTGGGGCAAGTCCATCTTGTTGGAGGAAACGGAGAAGAATGAGAAGGGGAAAAAAAAATAATTTGAGGGAGAGGGGATGGGAAGTTGGAGAAAAACAATAAAAGGGAACAGGGGATCGACAACTGCTTTTGGTCTTGTGATTTTCAATGCTCAGGTGCCGCCTCAATCTTCCTGGAACAGACACTCCAGTGATACAACCTCTACCGTCTGTTCCTTATCACGGGACCTCTCTGGATCAGCAACCTTTTTACAGTGGGACGAATGAACCCAAGTCTCTCTCTCAGCAACCTTCAATGCTGTAGTGCTAGTCAGTAAGACCTGGTATGGTCCTTCCCATCTGTCAATAAGGCAACCTGAGCGTAGAAAATTCCGTATCATTACATAATCCCCAGGTTTAATGTCATGACAATTACTATCTGGTAAATCAGGAATCACTAACTTCAGATTATCATTTTGATTCCTCAACTGTTTACTCATGTTAATCAAGTATTTTACAGTCACTTCATTGTTACACTTCAAATCATCCCGAGGGTTAATCATAACATGCGGTTGTCGACCAAACAAGATTTCAAAGGGTGACAGATTAAGAGGGGACCTGGGAGTGGTTCTGATGCTGTACAGTACAATGGGTAAAGCTTCTGGCCATGTCAATCCTGTCTCTGCCATCACTTTACTCAGTTTATTTTTAATAGTGCTGTTCACTCTTTCCACTTTCGCACTCGCCCGTGGACGGTATGGAGTGTGCAGCTTGCTATCAATTCCCATCAATTTACACATTCCTTGAAAGACATCACCTGTAAAATGGGTACCCCTATCACTTTCGATAATTCTAGGGATACCATATCTACATACAAATTCCTGCACGATTTTCTTAGCAGTAAACATAGCGGTATTTGTGGCCGCCGGAAATGCTTCGACCCAATTTGAGAAAACATCTATACAAACAAGTACATATTTCAAATTTCGACAAGGGGGTAATTGAATAAAGTCAATCTGTATTACCTGGAAAGGGCCGCCGGCAGGTGGGATATGAGATGGTTCTGTAGGTATTGCCTTTCCGATGTTCTTTCTCAGACAGGTAAGGCATGACATTGCCCTTTTACTCGCATGAGAAGAAAATCCTGGGGCACACCAATATGCTCTTACCAACTTGCACATCCCTTCCTTGCCCAGATGAGTCAGCCCGTGAGCTTTCTCAGCTAAGCATGGAAGGTATGCTTTGGGGGCCACTGGTTTACCGTGTCCATCCGTCCAGAGTCCTGAGGACTCCTGACCATATCCCTTTGCCTTCCAGACTGCCTTTTCCTGTGTGGAACACAAATTTTGCATCTCACACAACTTCTGTGTGTTGATGGTATTAAATACCATCAGTTGTGTGGTGTCTGTCTGTCTGGGGGTAGCAGCTGCTAATTTAGCAGCTTCGTCTGCTCGGCTGTTACCAAGTGATACTGGGTCTTGGCTATATGTATGTGCTTTACATTTGATAACAGCCACTCTGTCGGGTTCCTGTATCGCTGTTAGAAGCCTTTTTATGTGAGCTGCATGCGCTACCGGTGTACCAGCTGCCGTCATGAAATTTCTGAGGCGCCATAGGGCTCCGAAATCATGGACTACCCCGAATGCGTATCTAGAGTCGGTGTAGATATTGGCTGATTTGCCCTTAGCCAATTCACATGCTCTGGTTAGGGCGACCAGTTCAGCAACCTGGGCTGAGTGAGGTGGGCCTAGCGGTTCCGCTTCTATGGTGCCTTGGTCATCTACGACTGCGTATCCAGTACACAAGTCTCCCGAGTCTGACTGTCTATGACAACTACCGTCCGTGTAGAACGTAAGTTCTACATCTTCCAGTGGGTTGTTACTGATGTCAGGCCTTGCGGTAAAATTTTGGGTCAAATATTCCATACAATCATGAGTGTCTTCCTTTGTGTTAAATTCTCCTTCCCCACCACTCTCACCCTCCACCCTTTGTGCCTGTCCAGGCACACCTGGGAGATATGTTGCAGGATTTAATGCACTGCATCTCCTTATGGTGATGTTTACGGGGGCCATTAGTGCCAATTCCCATCTTGTAAACCGCGCTGATGAGACGTGTCTGGTTTGTGCAGAATTTAACAAGGCTGACACTGCATGTGGTGTATGAATTGTGAGGTTGTGACCTAGCACGACGTCTTCGCTTTTCGTTACTAGCAATGCTATCGCAGCAACGCTTCGCAAGCATGTGGGGAGGGATCGCGCTACCGTATCTAGCTGAGCGCTGTAGTATGCTACTGGCCTGCTGGCATCACCATGCTTTTGGGTTAGTACGCCTGCCGCGCAACCAGCACTTTCTGTTCCGTATAGTTCAAAGGGTTTCCCATAGTCAGGCATACCTAATGCTGGTGCCTGCGTTAGGCACTGTTTAAGTCTCTCAAATGCTGTCTCAGACTCGTCTGTATGCGAAATCCGATCAGGTTTGTTTGAGGAGACCATCTCCTGCAAGGGTAACGCTAGAATGGAAAACCCTGGGATCCAGTTACGGCAATACTCACACATTCCTAAAAATGTTCTGATCTGTTGCTGGGTTTGTGGCAGAGTCATGTCTCTAATTGCTTGAATTCTATCAGCGGTCAGGTGTCTCAGTCCTTGTGTTAAACAGTGTCCCAAATATTTTACCTTAGTTTGGCATAATTGCAACTTGTCTTTGGAAACCTTGTGTCCTGTGTCTGAAAGATGAAACAGGAGCTGTTTCGTATCCTTCAGGGATGCTTCCAATGAATCAGAACACAGTAGTAGATCATCCACGTACTGTATTAACACTGATCCACTCACTGGTTGGAAAGACTGTAAACAATCATGCAAAGCCTGAGAAAATATACTTGGGCTATCTATGAATCCTTGTGGTAATCGAGTCCATGTGTATTGGACTCCTCTGTATGTAAATGCAAACAAATATTGACTGTCAGGGTGCAGAGGTACCGAAAAGAAAGCGGAGCAGAGGTCAATAACAGTGAAAAATTTCGCAGTGGGAGGGATTTGCATTAGGATGACAGCTGGATTTGGCACTACGGGGAACTGACTCTCAACTATTTTGTTAATCCCCCTTAGATCCTGCACTAGCCGGTAACCCCTCCCCCCACTCTTTTTAACAGGGAAGATGGGACTATTGGCAGTGCTGGACGTTCTTACCAGAATGCCCTGTTGTAGCAAGCGCTCTATTACGGGATACACTCCTAACTCCACCTCTGGCTTCAGAGGGTACTGTGGGATTTTTGGAGCTATCCTACCATCTTTTACTTGTACAACTACCGGAGCTACGTTTGCCATTAATCCAGTGTCCTGTCCATCTTTAGTCCAAAGTGACTCTGGTATCTGAGATGTCATTTCTTCTACTTGGGAGGGAGTCCTATTTGTCATAATGGTATGTGACATTAATTTTGACGGGGAGTCTAACATGTCTCGCACTTCCTGAGCGTGATTCTCAGGTATGTCCAAGAATACACCTTCAGGAGTACAATAAATGACGCACCCCATTTTACACAGTAAGTCTCTTCCCAGGAGATTAGTCGGTGCCGATGCAGCCAGCAAAAAGGAATGCTTGGTATGTAAAGGCCCTATTGTAATCTCGGCTGGTTTGCTAACGGGGTAGTGCTGGACTACTCCCGTTACCCCTATGGCTGGAATTGTCTTACCAGTGGTTCTCATGCCCACTGTCGAATTTATCACTGATTTGGCCGCCCCCGTGTCTACAAGAAAGTTTAATGATTTACCAGCTACATTGATTGCAATTTCTGGCTCACTTTCAAGACTTGCAATCAATTTTACTGGCTGCAGATTACAGGTATGGCCACACCCCTATTGGGTATGGTGACCTCCCTGAATCCCGCTGGCAGCAACTACTTGTGATGGAGTTAATTGGGAGCTACCAGAGGCTTGCCAGTCTCTGTTCGGGGGGTATCTTTTTGTTTCCCCTGTATGTGGCTCATAACTCCGTTTCTGCGGACCTTGCTCCCAATGTCGTGTGTCGTGTCGTTGTCTAGGGGGTTGGTATGAGTTTCGTGAATTCTTCATTCTACAATCTCGTGCCATGTGTCCCTGTTTATGACAAGAATAACAAGTAACCACATTTGACTTACCCACAGGGTTTGGTGATATAAACAAAGGCTGCCTTGTGGTCAGGGCCTGTATACTTACTGCCATTAACTTATCACCTTGTTGTTCCCTGTGTCTGGTGATGTTCCTATCGTGATCAATAGCAGCCTCTCTCAAAGTAGCCACAGACAGACCTCGCCAACATGGCTGTGTGGTCTGTACCCTAGTCTTCAATGACTCTTTTAAACCATCCATCAGTACCGATACTGCTACTTCTCGATGGTTTATGTTTGTTTTAATGTCCTCTATGCCTGTGTATTTTGCCATTTCTGATAATGCTCTGTGAAAATACTCTGCAGCTGTTTCTGACTCCTTCTGTTTAATGGAGAATATTTTGTTCCATTTAACTACGGCTGGGAAATACTCTTTTAACTGTAAGCTTATTCTTTTTACATTGTCTTTGTTGTACACATCTGTAAGAGGTACATCCTGATCTAATCCACAGTCAGCTAAAAATTGAGCTGCGTCAACATTGGAGGGTAAACATGCTCTCAGCAATATCTGCCAGTCTATATTGTTGGGCTCTAACGTGTTACCTAGGTCTCTGATGTATTTTTGGCTGGCAACTAAGTCTTTTCTAGGGTCAGGGAATTCCGACACTATGGTCCTTAATTCCATTCGGGAAAATGGGCTGTACATGGCAATGTTCCTAACAGGAGTGACTCCTGAAGTGTCTGTTTTCCCATTTGGAACTACTATTACCTTAACAGGATTAACTCTAACAACCTCATCCTGTGTAAATTCTACAGGCTGTGGTGAAATAGTTTCAGCATAGTGTATGGTGCCGTACTTACCCGTTGATACGACCTCACCTATCCCTCCGCTAGGGGCCTTTGTTACTAATCTCGGGGGTTGAGCTGTGCCTACTGTGGTCTCTGCTATGGTGGCTGCTAGAGAGAGCGCTGAAATTGTTGCCGATTCGTCCTCTTGATCACACTCCTGAGGAAAGTTCAAAACAGGGTACAATTTGCACGGGTTAATACTTGCATTGGTTAATTGGTTAACATTATCTTTAACATTTACACAGTTGCTAAGTGTTTGTTTGTTACACCTTAATGCGTCATTCTCCGCAACCAATTTTTCTCCCGATATATATGGTGGCGGTGGGGCCGTGGCTATCAGTTTTCTGATCGAGCCAGATCCCGCCGCCTGAGCCAATCCTCTCTGTATGTCACCCTCCTGTTGCCACAACTGTAAATAATCATAATGTTTGATTCGTCTCTTGGCTGATTTAATGAGACATATCCTTCTCCTTAAATTCGTTAACACTTCTGTGCTGAAGCTACCTACTCTTGGGAATTTCTCCCCGTCATGTACCGTCATTCTCTCCCATTCATCACATAAAGCTTCTGTGTGACTTCCGTATTTCTCACACATTACGTATCTTGCTGACCCGACTGGTCGGTTCACTGAATCAACCCGAACCGAGGTTGATCGCTCCCTACCTGAACAAGTGGCGCCCATAGTTCGAAGGTGTTGCTTTATTCAACCAACCCTTACGCAAACCAAAATGTTCAAAATAGGCTGACGGTGGCGGTTTACCGAGTGCCCCACTCACTCGCCCACGCCGACCAATACGACCTGATCACACCGATATGGTGCTGGCGTACTCGACCTAGGGCCCCTGCGACCTGAACCTCTATTTACTGGAACCTGTGAGGGTGATCCGAAGAACACTTACTCTTTCCAGTAACTATTGGTTGTTGGATAGTTCCTGAGTGAGCAGCGAACCTCCCTTAAAGTAAAAAAAATTACACAAATCACGTTAGAATGTACAAATAGCGTTTATGACCTTCGTACACAAATAGTACCGGTCAGGTTTACTAATGCACACAATTACGTGCGGTACAATCGTTCAGCACATAAGCAACTAATCTTATGTACGGAGCGACCAGTGGAATCGAAAATTGCGGCTGCGAATTCCTTCAGCCAGAGCTTGTATGGCCTATATGGGTGTTGCACCAACCCTTTCTTGGTGTTGTGCCTGTGGACTGTATAGCAGACTTCCTTGTCTGCTGTACCTGAACCTGCTGGTCTGCTATGACCTCCTGGTCTGTTACAGTATGACCTCCTGGTCTGCTACACTCTAATGCTCAAATTGTATGTTTTAACCAGGGATGCCTCCCTAGCCACCATGTACGTCACTTACACGCATGTACCTCACGAGAACTCGACTTTTCTTGTGGTTCAACCTCAAAAATTGTAAAAACAAACACTCACTCACCACATATACACTTTTGTTTCTATTTCTGCGCAGAAATTTCTCTTTAGACCAGATGTGTTACAAATTAGGAGAAGGATCTATTAATTTAAATTTCGAATTTTAAAATAGATTTGCGCGATTTATCGCCTTGCGTTATTTACCGCATTGCGCTATTTATCGCTTTGAAAAATTTTTTAACACTTGTGATTTGAGTTACGTGGGCGTACCTGTACGCTCCGTTGCGTAATATACGCTGCGTGCGTCGGCCCTTGGGTTGCGTACACAAGTCTCAGTCCTTTGTTAGAGACACGTGTACGCAAAGCAAAGACCCACCGTAACACAATTTATACGTTTATCAATGTAGATGATCCTTTATCATTTACCACGCACCACACTGACTTCGCCTTGTCTCTCAGGCACAGCTGTGTGTTTGTCTATACTTTAACTATATTACCTTTACTCTTAAACTATGAAATAGCGGCAAATCTCTCTTAGCACATTTATCAACTATAAAACTGGCAAACAGGAGAGTGATATACGAAAATACACAAATGAAAAAAGAAATGCAGATATATATGTGTGCGTGTGTACGCAAGGCAGAAAAATAAACAGTTTTAAAAGAGACTAGTGTGTTGTTCTTACCTCCGGTTCCCGGATTCCTTCAGCACCCTTTACTAAGAGAAGCAGACGCTTATCCAAACAGCACTACGAGGAATATGATCTCCCGCCCTTTGCTGCTGGATAATGTCTGCTGAAATTACCTAGTGCAGATATGTGAAGGGCAGGACGAGCCCGCAATTGATAAAGCTAAATATTTATCTTATAGAATACCCTTTATGAGGTCTAAGAACACTGTACGCTATCTACGTATGAAGTACCGTAAGGGTACGCACGTTGCGTAACAATCGCTTAGCCGTAGTCGAGACGCTCAAGCGTCACGTTCGCTCACGGCCAAGAGATCACTGGCAGGCACGCTATTGGCTGCTGACTAACGTAATGATTCGCAATAGCGTAGCGGACGCTCGGGACCACGAGGAGATCACCAGCGGCGCTGACGCTCACAATGTTAAACCTTTGTATCTAAACCATATACAATGCAGTATGCTGTAAAACCTTAGTGTAGAGATAGGGTGTAGATGCAACCTAGTGTAACCTTATTAACTTAAAAGCTGTTTGAGCATCACCGACGCTCTGAGAATACTAGACACTATAAGAAACACACAGATACCTGGGCTTAGGGTCCAACGCCTAATATATATATTATGAATGATATACTTGCAAGAGAATTAATACAAATACAAATCATACACTACAATATAACATAGACTACCTAACCAGATAACTACACAGGAAATATAATACAATTACTATTTAAAGGAAAATAAGAGAGAAAGAGGAGGAGAGAGAGAGAGAGAGAGAAATTGGCACACAATAACAAGATCAATATAGTTGCGGAGAAACACTTACGCACAAGGGGAAACGATCGCATGCGCCTCGATATCCAGCTCCCGATTATCAGCAATGAGAACCGTTGAAGAGAGTGAACTGGATATGGTCGGCCTGCCTATTTATGCCCCACACACAATGCAATTCAATGGTCCCTACAATCTCATTGTTCATTGGACACAGGAATTCGGCTTCGCATTATAACAAAAGGTCATAGGTTGATTCATACAGGTGGGCTGTGACTGCTTCCAACTGTTCAGGTGGGTGGGACACTGAGTTTCCCGCCGCATGACTAAATAAGAACAAATAATAGTAAATGGACATAAACTTCTTATGTCCATAACTATTCGCACGAGCGATTAATCCGCTCCAAACCAACACCGGAATATTGCTATTTAAATACTCTTCCGATGGGTACCACACACCACTGTATGACCCCTGTTAGACCCTTCGTACAATACAAAGAGGGATCTCTCTGTTCAGGAACATGCTAGGTTAACTAAACTTTCAGAATCTATCAAAGGGACCATGATCTACAAAATACATTATATAGTGAAAATATGTAACGATTGAGTCGCACGCTACGATCACATAAACTCTACCGTAAATACGCATACCGCGCGCCTGCGGGTGCCCGCGACTGTGAGTATGCGCACGTACGGGAGAGCGCACGCATGCGCAGCACGGACCTGTGTGAGGTGCAAATATGGTAGTGTGCATAGAGATATTTTTCTGACTTTGACATAAGGTTACACTAGGTTGCATCTACACCCTATCTCTACACTAAGGTTTTACAGCATACTGCATTGTATATGGTTTAGATACAAAGGTTTAACATTGTGAGCGTCAGCGCCGCTGGTGATCTCCTCGTGGTCCCGGGCGTCCGCTACGCTATAGCGAATCATTACGTTAGTCAGCAGCCAATAGCGTGCCTGCCAGTGATCTCTTGGCCGTGAGCGAACGTGACGCTTGAGCGTCTCGACTACGGCTAAGCGATTGTTACGCAACGTGCGTACCCTTACGGTACTTCATACGTAGATAGCGTACAGTGTTCTTAGACCTCATAAAGGGTATTATATAAGATAAATATTTAGCTTTATCACCGCTCTGCAAAGTTAACCCGCCGAGACACCTCGGACATCCGCCCAAGAAGAGCCCATCTTCCTAGTAGAATGGGTCTCCCCGACTTCGGTAATGGCAATCCAGCCGTAGAACTAGCACACCGAAACATATCACAGATCCAGCGTGTAACAGACTGCAGAGACACAGGCGCCCCAAGCACGCTGGGAGCATACCGGACAAACAGAGCCTCTGTTTCCCCAAACTGAGTCCAATTGGTGACATAAATCTTCAAAGCCCCGACTACATCTAGAGACATTGAATCAGCCAATACTGAAGTTACCACAGGCATCAAACTATGCAGGTTTTTGATAAACCCCGAAAACACCTTTCGGCAGAACTACTATCCGAGTTCTCAATTCTATCCACTTGGAAGATCAAACAGGGACTCTTGTGAGACAAAGCGCTACTTGCAACAACCGCCTTGCGGTCGCCCAAAAAGCAAAAGCATGACCACTCTCCAAGAGAGAAATTTTAACACAACCTTTAAAAAAGGTTCCAATCAGTGAGATACTAGAATCGCAACACCACGTCAATGGGGCACAAATGGAGGTTGGATGTGCAGTACTCCTTTCACTAAAGTCTGAATTTACGGAAAGGTGGCCAATTCTTTTTTTTTTAACAGAAAATTTACAAGGCCAAAACTGCCCTGAAAGGGAGCCTAACTGTAGGCCTGCATCCACACCTGCTTGCAAAGAATGGAGAAGAACGACTCAGCTGAATGTCTGCCGTAGGAAGCTCCTTAGATTTACACCAAGACACATATTCACGCCAAATACGGTATTAAGGCTTCGCCGTTACTTCTTTTTTAGCCTGAAGAAGTGTGGAAATGACCTCACTGGGAATACCCGATCGGACTAGGAAATGGCGTTCAACCGCTACACCGTCAAACGCAGCCGCGGTAAGTCCTGATACACGCCCGGATCTTGCTGTAACAGTTCCTCCCGTAGAGGAAGAGGTCAGGGATCTGCTATGAATAAATCTTGAAGAACTGGATACCAAGCCCTCCTTGGCTAGACCGGAACTATGAGGATCGCCGGAACCTCTGTTCTTCTTACGTTTATCACCTTCAGCAGAGTGAAAGTGGAGGGACACATAGACCGACTGAAAACACCCAAGGTGTCACGAGGGCGTCCACTGTTATAGCTTGAGTGTCCCTTGACTTGGAACCATATTGCTGAGGTCTCTTGTTGAGGCAAGACGCCAAGATGCCCAATTGAGGCACTCCTCAAAGACTTATCACATCTGTAAAACTTCTCAACGACGACAGTATTTCTCCCGGATGGAGAGCGCGTCTGCAGAGGAAATCTATTTCTCCGACGTTTACGTCCGGAACTAAGACTGCTAATACAACGTTTACCAGTCTTCCCATCCAGCGGAAAACTATTTCAGCTTCTGCCATTGCCGCTTTGCTCCTTGTTCCGCCCTAGCGGCTTACTTATGCCACTGCTGCCAAGTCGTCCGACAGAATTAACACGGGCAGATCACGAAGAATCTGTTCGTCGAAAACAGCTCTTACTTCAAGAAAGCTTATTGTAGACAAGTTTCGCAGCTTGACCTTTTCCTCTGGAAATACTTCCCATGCAAGGACTGCTCCCCAGCCTCGGAGATCTGCATACATGGACACAGGATCTAATCCTGGATCGCGAACCTTCGTCCCTCTAGGAGGTGAGAACTGAGCAGACACCACAGGAGCGATATTCTGGCCATTAGAATCATATTCCGGTGCATGTGCCGGTGAGACCCGGACCACATACCCAACAGGTCCCGTGAAAACCACTCTGGCATTTGACCTGCTCACCGAAAAGGCCTCTTAGGCCGCACCCAACTTCTTCATCAACGGAACATACAGAAGGATTTGCACTGCAAATTTGATCCGACTCAGGATCCTCAGACCTCTTTCCACAGGAAAACACAGAACCTCGGGGGTCATTCCGAGTTGTTCGCTCGCAAGCTGCTTTTAGCAGCTTTGCACACGCTAAGCCGCCGCCTACTGGGAGTGAATCTTAGCTTCTTAAAATTGCGAACGAAAGATTCGCAATATTGCTATAAGACATCTCTGTGCAGTTTCTGAGTAACTCGAAACTTACTCGGCATCTGCGATCAGTTCAGTGCTCGTCGTTCCTGGTTTGACGTCACAAACACACCCAGCGTTCGCCCAGACACTCCTCCGTTTCTCCAGCCACTCCCGCGTTTTTCCCAGAAACGGTAGCGTTTTTTCGCACACTCCCATAAAACGGCCAGTTTCCGCCCAGAAACACCCACTTCCTGTCAATCACATTACGATCACCAGAATGAAGAAAAATCCGTGAGTAAAAAACCTAACTGCATAGCAAATTTACTTGGCGCAGTCGCACTGCGGACATTGCGCATGCGCACTAAGCGGAAAATCGCTGCGATGCGAAAAAATTTACAGAGCGAACAACTCGGAATGACCCCCCTCAACCGTTCAGTATCTACCCTGATACCACCTCCGACATCTGCGTCGTTGAGAACAGCAGTCCTTCCCTGTGTTGAAGAACAGAAAGAGAAAGTAACAATGATTTGCTCCACTTGTTTCTTGACCTCGCGTCAATCAGGCGAACATCTCATTACAGAATAACAATGGCTCTTACTATTGAAAGAAAACCATCATACTACCATCACTCCAGTGAAATGGCAAAGACCATCCTCTGGCTATCCCTCCAGGTAATCTGAATGCGTAGAACAACGCATGTAAACCCTTTTTTTTTTTTTTTAGAACCGGGACAAGAGGACAAGGCCCTGAATCTGACGCACCTCTGGAGTGGCTTCGCGTATTACCTCCCCTTCCAGAGGGGAAACGGTAAGATCTATTAGAAAATCAGTGAGGGGAAACATCTGTAACTCTAGACAGACCCCCTCCGGATTCTTTAACTAACTCACGGGTCCTGGTCTATTCCCGGACTAACTGAAAGGTAGTAGACGAGTCCCCACTGGAGTGGGGTTCAGACAGGTAGATTCAGCACCATGTGGTGGATGTGTGAGAAACAGCAAATGACCTCCGCTTCTGCGAACCTAACAAGGTTGCAGAACACTTACCTTTTCACCTTCCATCTGCACAGAAAAGGAAAAGAAAAGAACGGTATCGAACTAGTTAAAGCGACTGCATCCCACAAAGGAATGCGTCACCAACCATTGTGAGGGAATCTAACTCACTAAGTTAGATTTACCAGCAGTATCCGCCGAAAGTGACTGAACTAAGGCATCCCCAAACAGCGGCACACCGCCCTAGGGAAAAAACTCCAGTATCTCTCGGAGTCAGCCTCAGCATTTCCCCGGCCACCTCCTGTATACACACTGCAGCCTGCCGCGATGTATAGAAAAGACCCAACATAAGGAAAATCCCCTATCTCTGCAGGATAATTCTATCGGATATCCCTCCAAATATAAACACTCCCTCATGTGCATGTAATGCAAATAAGTCCAAAGAATAGAAATAAAATATCACTTAGCTTCCTGTATCCGATCCTTTGTGACAGGACCCCGTGTCGACCAGGAGTTGACTTCCACAGTATTCTCTCCGCCGCGGGAAAATAATAAACATTCGGACTACTTGAGAGGACGGGAGACCCACTCGTCACGGCCGACCTAGAGCTTTATCTACAGAGCGACCAGCACATGAGAAAGAATACTATTACTTCAGCATTCATTATAAATCATAAGATGAATATACATATTGTAATACACATATACACACATATCCCACCTATATATACATATAACATACATATAAGCGGATTGTCCGGAACCTTCAGGACCCAAGTGACATTAATGTGTTCTGAATGTGTATGACCATGTACTGAATCCGTAGTTGTGGCTCTACCAGGAAACATTATAGTCGACATAAAACCTAGTAATCGTCGACAGCAGGGAGTAGCAACCAGGCAAAATAACATACTTGTGACCCCGAGGGATCCAAGGGAATTATACATATATAATTTTAATAACCATGTCTGTGCTCGAGCTACAGAGTCACGGAACCGAACCATACAAATACATATATAAATATATATATACAGGTATAAGTTAGTTATAGCATGTCAATTGACACCCGGTAATAACAGTTGGTGCAGACAGGGTCACCCACCTACTACTGTGTCTCCCATACCGTGTTTACTATGAACAAGTATAACACGACTGATCTGTTGACTCAGTATCTACTGTATCAAGTACCAAACAGGTGTCGGCGATGCCGACAATGAACCCCAGAGGCGTTAGTAACAGAACATTCACACATGTCGACACAAGTGTATTTCTGACAGAGAGCACACAGAGAGTATACACAACCAAGAGTACATGCCCATTTTCAACTTAAATAGTGTTATACATTGCTACATAACACTAACATATATGTGCCCCCCCTTGTCTGTGCTGTACACACGTTTTGGCGGGGACATTGCTTAAAATGGCGCTGTCTCTTTCTGTGAGGGCTAAGCCCCGCCCCTTATCGGCGCGCGGTAGCCTACTATATTTAACCCGTTATATGCAGGCAGGGGACCATAAACAGTGGCTACCCACTGTATATGTATACTGGGAGTGTAAAACTAAAATAAACATACTGCCCAGGGTGCCCCCCATCCCTGCGCCCTGCACCCGATACCAGCCGCTGGTGTGTGGGAGCAAAAGGCGCACAGCGGGACGCTGCGATATGCTGGCGGGGGTAGCGGACACGGTGCCCGGGCACCGAATAACAAACTCAAGCCAGTCTTGTCTTGTTTAAAGAGCCTCAGTAACTTGCTGCCCAGGGCGCTCCCCCCCCCCAAGCGCCCTGCACCCTGTGAATGCCGTTGGTGTGTGGGAGCATGGAGCGCAGCATGACCGCCGCATGTTACCTCCGTTACTGAAGTCTTCTGTTCTTCTAATACTCACCAGGCTTCTGTCTTCTGGCTTCTGTGAGGGGGTTGATGGCGCGGCTCCGGGAACAAGCAGCTAGGCACACCAAGTAATCAAACCCTCTGGAGCTAATGGTATCCAGTAGCCGAGAAGCAGAGCCCTTGAACTAAGAAGAAGTAGGTCTTACTTCTCTCCCCTCACTCCCACGCTGCAGGGAGCCTGTAGCCAGCAAGTCTACCTGAAAATAAAAAACCTAACAAAGTCTTTTAGAGAAACTCAGGAGAGCTCCCATAGTGTGTGTCCCTTCACTCATGGGCACAAAGTCTAACTGAGGTCTGGAGGAGGGGCATAGAGGGAGGAGCCAGTTCACACCCAGTTCAAGTCTTTATGGTGTGCCCAAGCTCCTGCGGATCCGTCTATACCCCATGGTCCTTTTGGAGTCCCCAGCATCCTCTAGGACGTAAGAGAAACCCCATTTTTTCAGGCTTGGGATCCTGTGCCAAAGAAACCGAATTTGTCAGGCTTGGGATCCTGTGCCAAAGAAACCCCATTTTTTACCAGTGGCTGTTATTGCATGGCTATCGGGCATGGCCTCTAGTCGATGAGGTTACCGGTTCTTTGAGAACTGGTAGTGGCACAGCCACCATGGACCGACGCAATATTAATTTTTTGTTGTAAGTTAGAAAATGTATCTTTTAGCCTTTAACAAGGTAAGCTTAAAGCACTACTTCAGGATTGGGATCCTGTAGCAAAGAAACCCCATTTTTCAGGCTTCGGAACCTGTGGCGAAGAAACCCCATTTTTCAGGCTTCGGACCCTGAGGCAAAGAGACCCCATTTTTCAGGCTTCGGACCCTATAACAAAGAGACCCCATTTTTCAGGGTTCGGACCCTGTGGCGAAGATACCCCATTTTTCAGGCTTGGGACACTGTGGCAAAGAGACCCCATTTTTTAGGCTTTGGACCCTGTGGCAAAGAGACCTCATTTTTCAGGCTTCAGACCCTGTGGCAAAGAGACCCCATTTTTCAGGCTTGGGACTCTGTGGCAAAGAGACCCCATTTTTCAGGCTTCGGACCCTGTTGCGAAGAGACCCCATTTTTCAGGGTTCGGACCCTGTGGCGTAGACAACCCATTTTTCAGGCTTGGGATCCTGTGCCAAAAAGACCCCATTTTTCAGTCTTGGGATCCTGTGCCAAAGAGACCCCATTTTTCAGGCTTGAGATCCTGTGCCAAAGAAACCACATTTTTCAGGCTTGGGATCCTGTGCCAAAGAAACCCCATTTGTCAGGCTTGGGATCCTGTGCCAAAGAAACCCCATTTTTTACCCGTGGCTGTTATTGCATGGCTATCGGGCGTGGCCTCTAGGCGATGGGGATACCGGTTCTTTGAGAACTGGTAGTGGCACAGCCACAATGGACCAACGCAATATTAATTTTATGTTGTAAGTTAGAAAATGTATCTTTTAGCCTTTAACAAGGTAAGCTTACAGCACTACTTCAGGCTTGGTATCCTGTAGCAAAGAAACCCCATTTTTCAGGCTTCGGACCCTGTGGCAAAGAGACCCCATTTTTCAGGCTTGGGACCCTGTGGCAAAGAGACCTTAAATTTTCAGGGTTCGGAACCTGTGGCAAAGATAACCCATTTTTCAGGCTTCGGACCCTGTGGCAAAGAGACCCTATTTTTCAGGCTTGGGACCCTGTGGCAAAGAGACCTCATTTTTCAGGGGTCGGTACCTGTGGCAAAGATACCCCATTTTTCAGGCTTCAGACCCTGTGGCAAAGAGACCCCATTTTTCAGGCTTGGGACTCTGTGGCAAAGAGACCCCATTTTTCAGGATTCGGACCCTGTTGCGAAGAGACCCCATTTTTCAGGCTTGGGACCCTGTGGCAAAGAGACCCCGTTTTTCAGGCTTCGGACCCTGTAGTGAAGAGACCTCATTTTACAGGGTTCGGACCCTGTGGCGTAGACAACCCATTTTTCAGGCTTGGGATCCTGTGCCAAAGAGACCCCATTTTTCAGGCTTGGGATCCTGTGCTAAAGAGATCCCATTTTTCAGGCTTGGGATCCTGTGCCAAAGAAACCCCATTTGTCAGGCTTGGGATCCTGTGCCAAAGAAACACCCTTTTTTACCCGTGGCTAATATTGCATGGCTATAGGCGTGGCCTCTAGGCGATAAGGTTACCGGTTCTTTGAGAACTGGTAGTGGCACAGCCACCATGGACCAACGCAATATTAATTTTATGTTGTAAGTTAGAAAATGTATCTTTTAGCCTTTAACAAGATAAGCTTACAGCACTACTTCAGGCTTGGTATCCTGTAGCACAGAAACCCCATTTTTCAGGCTTCGGACCCTGTGGCGAAGATACCACATTTTTCAGGCTTGGGACATTGTGGCAAAGAGACCCCATTTTTCAGGCTTGGGACCCTGTGGCAAAGAGACCTCATTTTTCAGGCTTCAGACCCTGTGGCAAAGAGACCCCATTTTTCAGGCTTGGGACTCTGTGGCAAAGAGACCCCATTTTTCAGGCTTCGGACCCTGTTGCGAAGAGACCCCATTTTTCAGGGTTCGGACCCTGTGGCGTAGACAACCCATTTTTCAGGCTTGGGATCCTGTGCCAAAGAAACCCCATTTTTCAGGCTTGGGATCTTGTGCCAAAGAGACCCCATTTTTCAGGCTTGAGATCCTGTGCCAAAGAAACCACATTTTTCAGGCTTGGGATCCTGTGCCAAAGAAACCCCATTTGTCAGGCTTGGGATCCTGTGCCAAAGAAACCCCATTTTTTACCCGTGGCTGTTATTGCATGGCTATCGGGCGTGGCCTCTAGTCTATGAGGATACCGGTTCTTTGAGAACTGGTAGTGGCACAGCCACAATGGACCAACGCAATATTAATTTTATGTTGTAAGTTAGAAAATGTATCTTTTAGCCTTTAACAAGGTAAGCTTACAGCACTACTTCAGGCTTGGGATCCTGTAGCAAAGAAACCCCATTTTTCAGGCTTCGGAACCTGTGGCGAAGAAACCCCATTTTTCAGGCTTCGGACCCTGAGGCAAAGAGACCCCATTTTTCAGGCTTCGGACCCTATAACAAAAAGACCCCATTTTTCAGGGTTCGGACCCTGTGGCGAAGATACCCCATTTTTCAGGCTTGGGACACTGTGGCAAAGAGACCCCATTTTTCAGGCTTGGGACCCTGTGGCAAAGAGACCTCATTTTTCAGGCTTCAGACCCTGTGGCAAAGAGACCCCATTTTTCAGGCTTGGGACTCTGTGGCAAAGAGACCCCATTTTTCAGGCTTCGGACCCTGTTGCGAAGAGACCCCATTTTTCAGGGTTCGGACCCTGTGGCGTAGACAACCCATTTTTCAGGCTTGGGATCCTGTGCCAAAGAGACCCCATTTTTCAGGCTTGGGATCTTGTGCCAAAGAGACCCCATTTTTCAGGCTTGAGATCCTGTGCCAAAGAAACCCCATTTTTCAGGCTTGGGATCCTGTGCCAAAGAAACCCCATTTGTCAGGCTTGGGATCCTGTGCCAAAGAAACCCCATTTTTTACCCGTGGCTGTTATTGCATGGCTATCGGGCGTGGCCTCTAGGCGATGGGGATACCGGTTCTTTGAGAACTGGTAGTGGCACAGCCACAATGGACCAACGCAATATTAATTTTATGTTGTAAGTTAGAAAATGTATCTTTTAGCCTTTAACAAGGTAAGCTTACAGCACTACTTCAGGCTTGGGATCCTGTAGCAAAGAAACCCCATTTTTCAGGCTTCGGACCCTGTGGCAAAGAGACCCCATTTTTCAGGCTTGGGACCCTGTGGCAAAGAGACCTCAATTTTCAGGGTTCGGAACCTGTGGCAAAGATACCCCATTTTTCAGGCTTCGGACCCTGTGGCAAAGAGACCCTATTTTTCAGGCTTGGGACCCTGTGGCAAAGAGACCTCATTTTTCAGGGGTTGGAACCTGTGGCAAAGATACCCCATTTTTCAGGCTTCAGACCCTGTGGCAAAGAGACCCCATTTTTCAGGCTTGGGACTCTGTGGCAAAGAGACCCCATTTTTCAGGCTTCGGACCCTGTTACGAAGAGACCCCATTTTTCAGGCTTGGGACCCTGTGGCAAAGAGACCCCGTTTTTCAGGCTTCGGACCCTGTAGTGAAGAGACCCCATTTTTCAGGGTTTGGACCCTGTGGCGTAGACAACCCATTTTTCAGGCTTGGGATCCTGTGCCAAAGAAACCCCATTTTTCAGGCTTCGGACCCTGTGGCAAAGAGACCCCATTTTTCAGGCTTGGGACCCTGTGGCAAAGAGACCTTAAATTTTCAGGGTTCGGAACCTGTGGCAAAGATACCCCATTTTTCAGGCTTCGGACCCTGTGGCAAAGAGACCCTATTTTTCAGGCTTGGGACCCTGTGGCAAAGAGACCTCATTTTTCAGGGGTCGGTACCTGTGGCAAAGATACCCCATTTTTCAGGCTTCAGACCCTGTGGCAAAGAGACCCCATTTTTCAGGCTTGGGACTCTGTGGCAAAGAGACCCCATTTTTCAGGATTCGGACCCTGTTGCGAAGAGACCCCATTTTTCAGGCTTGGGACCCTGTGGCAAAGAGACCCCGTTTTTCAGGCTTCGGACCCTGTAGTGAAGAGACCTCATTTTACAGGGTTCGGACCCTGTGGCGTAGACAACCCATTTTTAGGCTTGGGATCCTGTGCCAAAGAGACCCCATTTTTCAGGCTTGGGATCCTGTGCTAAAGAGATCCCATTTTTCAGGCTTGGGATCCTGTGCCAAAGAAACCCCATTTGTCAGGCTTGGGATCCTGTGCCAAAGAAACACCCTTTTTTACCCGTGGCTAATATTGCATGGCTATAGGCGTGGCCTCTAGGCGATAAGGTTACCGGTTCTTTGAGAACTGGTAGTGGCACAGCCACCACGGACCAACGCAATATTAATTTTATGTTGTAAGTTAGAAAATGTATCTTTTAGCCTTTAACAAGATAAGCTTACAGCACTACTTCAGGCTTGGTATCCTGTAGCACAGAAACCCCATTTTTCAGGCTTCGGACCCTGTGGCGAAGATACCACATTTTTCAGGCTTGGGACATTGTGGCAAAGAGACCCCATTTTTCAGGCTTGGGACCCTGTGGCAAAGAGACCTCATTTTTCAGGCTTCAGACCCTGTGGCAAAGAGACCCCATTTTTCAGGCTTGGGACTCTGTGGCAAAGAGACCCCATTTTTCAGGCTTCGGACCCTGTTGCGAAGAGACCCCATTTTTCAGGGTTCGGACCCTGTGGCGTAGACAACCCATTTTTCAGGCTTGGGATCCTGTGCCAAAGAAACCCCATTTTTCAGGCTTGGGATCTTGTGCCAAAGAGACCCCATTTTTCAGGCTTGAGATCCTGTGCCAAAGAAACCACATTTTTCAGGCTTGGGATCCTGTGCCAAAGAAACCCCATTTGTCAGGCTTGGGATCCTGTGCCAAAGAAACCCCATTTTTTACCCGTGGCTGTTATTGCATGGCTATCGGGCGTGGCCTCTAGTCTATGAGGATACCGGTTCTTTGAGAACTGGTAGTGGCACAGCCACAATGGACCAACGCAATATTAATTTTATGTTGTAAGTTAGAAAATGTATCTTTTAGCCTTTAACAAGGTAAGCTTACAGCACTACTTCAGGCTTGGGATCCTGTAGCAAAGAAACCCCATTTTTCAGGCTTCGGAACCTGTGGCGAAGAAACCCCATTTTTCAGGCTTCGGACCCTGAGGCAAAGAGACCCCATTTTTCAGGCTTCGGACCCTATAACAAAAAGACCCCATTTTTCAGGGTTCGGACCCTGTGGCGAAGATACCCCATTTTTCAGGCTTGGGACACTGTGGCAAAGAGACCCCATTTTTCAGGCTTGGGACCCTGTGGCAAAGAGACCTCATTTTTCAGGCTTCAGACCCTGTGGCAAAGAGACCCCATTTTTCAGGCTTGGGACTCTGTGGCAAAGAGACCCCATTTTTCAGGCTTCGGACCCTGTTGCGAAGAGACCCCATTTTTCAGGGTTCGGACCCTGTGGCGTAGACAACCCATTTTTCAGGCTTGGGATCCTGTGCCAAAGAGACCCCATTTTTCAGGCTTGGGATCTTGTGCCAAAGAGACCCCATTTTTCAGGCTTGAGATCCTGTGCCAAAGAAACCCCATTTTTCAGGCTTGGGATCCTGTGCCAAAGAAACCCCATTTGTCAGGCTTGGGATCCTGTGCCAAAGAAACCCCATTTTTTACCCGTGGCTGTTATTGCATGGCTATCGGGCGTGGCCTCTAGGCGATGGGGATACCGGTTCTTTGAGAACTGGTAGTGGCACAGCCACAATGGACCAACGCAATATTAATTTTATGTTGTAAGTTAGAAAATGTATCTTTTAGCCTTTAACAAGGTAAGCTTACAGCACTACTTCAGGCTTGGGATCCTGTAGCAAAGAAACCCCATTTTTCAGGCTTCGGACCCTGTGGCAAAGAGACCCCATTTTTCAGGCTTGGGACCCTGTGGCAAAGAGACCTCAATTTTCAGGGTTCGGAACCTGTGGCAAAGATACCCCATTTTTCAGGCTTCGGACCCTGTGGCAAAGAGACCCTATTTTTCAGGCTTGGGACCCTGTGGCAAAGAGACCCTATTTTTCAGGCTTGGGACCCTGTGGCAAAGAGACCTCATTTTTCAGGGGTTGGAACCTGTGGCAAAGATACCCCATTTTTCAGGCTTCAGACCCTGTGGCAAAGAGACCCCATTTTTCAGGCTTGGGACTCTGTGGCAAAGAGACCCCATTTTTCAGGCTTCGGACCCTGTTACGAAGAGACCCCATTTTTCAGGCTTGGGACCCTGTGGCAAAGAGACCCCGTTTTTCAGGCTTCGGACCCTGTAGTGAAGAGACCCCATTTTTCAGGGTTCGGACCCTGTGGCGTAGACAACCCATTTTTCAGGCTTGGGATCCTGTGCCAAAGAGACCCCATTTTTCAGGCTTGGGATCCTGTGCTAAAGAGATCCCATTTTTCAGGCTTGGGATCCTGTGCCAAAGAAACCCCATTTGTCAGGCTTGGGATCCTGTACCAAAGAAACACCCTTTTTTACCCGTGGCTGTTATTGCATGGCTATAGGCGTGGCCTCTAGGCGATAAGGTTACCGGTTCTTTGAGAACTGGTAGTGGCACAGCCACCATGGACCAACGCAATATTAATTTTATGTTGTAAGTTAGAAAATGTATCTTTTAGCCTTTAACAAGATAAGCTTACAGCACTACTTCAGGCTTGGTATCCTGTAGCACAGAAACCCCATTTTTCAGGCTTCGGACCCTGTGGCGAAGATACCACATTTTTCAGGCTTGGGACACTGTGGCAAAGAGACCCCATTTTTCAGGCTTGGGACCCTGTGGCAAAGAGACATCATTTTTCAGGCTTCAGACCCTGTGGCAAAGAGACCCCATTTTTCAGGCTTGGGACTCTGTGGCAAAGAGACCCCATTTTTCAGGCTTCGGACCCTGTGGCGTAGACAACCCATTTTTCAGGCTTGGGATCCTGTGCCAAAGAGACCCAATTTTTCAGGCTTGGGATCCTGTGCCAAAGAGACCCCATTTTTCAGGCTTGATATCCTGTGCCAAAGAAACCCCATTTTTCAGGCTTGGGATCCTGTGCCAAAGAAACCCCATTTGTCAGGCTTGGGATCCTGTGCCAAAGAAACCCCATTTTTTACCCGTGGCTGTTATTGCATGGCTATCGGGCGTGGCCTCTAGGCTATGAGGATACCGGTTCTTTGAGAACTGGTAGTGGCACAGCCACAATGGAACAACGCAATATTAATTTTATGTTGTAAGTTAGAAAATGTATCTTTTAGCCTTTAACAAGGTAAGCTTACAGCACTACTTCAGGTTTGGGATCCTGTAGCAAAGAAACCCCATTTTTTTTAGGCTTCGGAACCTGTGGCGAAGATACCCCATTTTTCAGGCTTCGGACCCTGTGGCAAAGAGACCCCATTTTTCAGGCAAAACCCTGTGGCAAAGAGACCCCATTTTTCAGGCTTGGGACCCTGTGGCAAAGAGACCTCAATTTTCAGGGTTCGGAACCTGTGGCAAAGAGACCCCATTTTTCAGGCTTCGGACCCTGTGGCAAAGAGACCCTATTTTTCAGGCTTGGGACCCTGTGGCAAAGAGACCTAATTTTTCAGTGGTCGGAACCTGTGGCAAAGATACCCCATTTTTCAGGCTTCAGACCCTGTGGCAAAGAGACCCCATTTTTCAGGCTTGGGACTCTGTGGCAAAGAGACCCCATTTTTCAGGCTTCGGACCCTGTTGCGAAGAGACCCCATTTTTCAGGCTTGGGACTCTGTGGCAAAGAGACCCCATTTTTCAGGCTTCGGACCCTGTTGTGAAGAGACCCCATTTTTCAGGGTTCGGACCCTGTGGCGTAGACAACCCATTTTTCAGGCTTGGGATCCTGTGCCAAAGAGACCCCATTTTTCAGGCTTGGGATCCTGTGCCAAAGAGACCTCATTTTTCATGCTTGAGATCCTGTGCCAAAGAAACCCCATTTTTCAGGCTTGGGATCCTGTGCCAAAGAAACCCCATTTGTCAGGCTTGGGATCCTGTGCCAAAGAAACCCCATTTTTTACCCGTGGCTGTTATTGCATGGCTATCGGGCGTGGCCTCTAGGCTATGAGGATACCGGTTCTTTGAGAACTGGTAGTGGCACAGCCACAATGGACCAACGCAATATTAATT
The DNA here is from genome assembly GCF_028390025.1 of Pseudophryne corroboree. Lineage (NCBI taxonomy): Eukaryota > Metazoa > Chordata > Amphibia > Anura > Myobatrachidae > Pseudophryne > Pseudophryne corroboree. The sequence goes on along the minus strand of NC_086448.1, from coordinate 155,453,525 downwards.
TTATGTTGTAAGTTAGAAAATGTATCTTTTAGCCTTTAACAAGGTAAGCTTACAGCACTACTTCAGGCTTGGGATCCTGTAGCAAAGAAACCCCATTTTTTTTAGGCTTTGGAACCTGTGGCGAAGATACCCCATTTTTCAGGCTTCGGACCCTGTGGCAAAGAGACCCCATTTTTCAGGCTTGGGACCCTGTGGCAAAGAGACCTCAATTTTCAGGGTTCGGAACCTGTGGCAAAGATACCCCATTTTTCAGGCTTCGGACCCTGTGGCAAAGAGACCCTATTTTTCAGGCTTGGGACCCTGTGGCAAAGAGACCTAATTTTTCAGGGGTCGGAACCTGTGGCAAAGATACCCCATTTTTCAGGCTTCAGACCCTGTGCCAAAGAAACCCCATTTTTCAGGCTTGGGATCCTGTGCCAAAGAAACCCCATTTGTCAGGCTTGGGATCCTGTGCCAAAGAAACCCCATTTTTTACCCGTGGCTGTTATTGCATGGCTATCGGGCGTGGCCTCTAGGCTATGAGGATACCGGTTCTTTGAGAACTGGTAGTGGCACAGCCACAATGGACCAACGCAATATTAATTTTATGTTGTAAGTTAGAAAATGTATCTTTTAGCCTTTAACAAGGTAAGCTTACAGCACTACTTCAGGCTTGGGATCCTGTAGCAAAGAAACCCCATTTTTTTTAGGCTTCGGAACCTGTGGCGAAGATACCCCATTTTTCAGGCTTCGGACCCTGTGGCAAAGAGACCCCATTTTTCAGGCTTGGGACCCTGTGGCAAAGAGACCTCAATTTTCAGGGTTCGGAACCTGTGGCAAAGATACCCCATTTTTCAGGCTTCGGACCCTGTGGCAAAGAGACCCTATTTTTCAGGCTTGGGACCCTGTGGCAAAGAGACCTAATTTTTCAGGGGTCGGAACCTGTGGCAAAGATACCCCATTTTTCAGGCTTCAGACCCTGTGGCAAAGAGACCCCATTTTTCAGGCTTGGGACTCTGTGGCAAAGAGACCCCATTTTTCAGGCATCGGACCCTGTTGCGAAGAGACCCAATTTTTCAGGCTTGGGACCCTGTGGCAAAGAGACCCCATTTTCCAGGCTTCGGACCCTGTAGTGAAGAGACCCCATTTTTCAGGGTTCGGACCCTGTTGCGTAGACAACCTATTTTTCAGGCTTGGGATCCTGTGCCAAAGAGACCCCATTTTTCAGGCTTGGGATCCTGTGCTAAAGAGATCCCATTTTTCAGACATGGGATCCTGTGCCAAAGAAACCCCATTTTTCAGGCTTGGGATCCTGTGCCAAAGAAACCCCATATGTCAGGCTTGGGATCCTGTGCCAAAGAAACCCCATTTTTTACCCGTGGCTGTTATTGCATGGCTATCGGGCGTGGCCTCTAGGCGATGAGGTTACCAATTCTTTGAGAACTGGCAGTGGCACAGCCACCATGGACCAACGCAATATTAATTTTTTGTTGTAAGTTAGAAAATGTATCTTTTAGCCTTTAACAAGGTAAGCTTACAGCACTACTTCAGGCTTGGGATCCTGAAGCAAAGAGACCTCATTTTTCAGGGTTCGGAACCTGTGGCAAAGATACCCCATTTTTCAGGCTTCGGACCCTGTGGCAAAGAGACCCCATTTTTCAGGCTTCGGACCCTGTAGCAAAGAGACCCCATTTTTCAGGGTTCGGACCCTGTGGCATAGACAACCCATTTTTCAGGCTTGGGATCCTGTGCCAAAGAGACCCCATGTTTCAGGCTTGGGACCCTGTGGCAAAGAGACCTCATTTTTCAGGCTTCAGACCCTGTGGCAATGAGACCCCATTTTTCAGGCTTGGGACTCTGTGGCAAAGAGACCCCATTTTTCAGGCTTCGGACCCTGTTGCGAAGAGACCCCATTTTTCAGGGTTCGGACCCTGTGGCGTAGACAACCCATTTTTCAGGCTTGGGATCCTGTGCCAAAGAGACCCCATTTTTCAGGCTTGGGAACCTGTGCCAAAGAAACCCCATTTGTCAGGCTTGGGATCCTGTGCCAAAGAAACCCCATTTTTTACCCGTGGCTGTTATTGCATGGCTATCGGGCGTGGCCTCTAGGCGATGAGGATACCGGTTCTTTGAGAACTGGTAGTGGCACAGCCACAATGGACCAACGCAATATTAATTTTATGTTGTAAGTTAGAAAATGTATCTTTTAGCCTTTAACAAGGTAAGTGTCACGATCCGGGTATCTGGACGCCATTACTTACCCTTCAGATGCCTCCTAAGGCGGGCTCAGCGTTCCAGGACCAGATTCCGCTGTTCCTGAGTTTCCACATGCAGAGTGTCAGAGTGGTGTTTTCATCAGCCGCGGCCTCCGCTGTGCCCGCGTGGTTAAATGTGCATCTATCAGCCTGGCGTCTCCTGTCTCCGGTGGCCGGCGCCGCCATTACTGTTTCCCAGACCACATGGATTACAAACCAAACTTCCCTCCAAGTGTCTGCATCGGCGCAGCCATCTTGGATTCTGTCATCTGATCATTTCCACCAATCTGCTGTTTGTATTGTTGATTTGCATAATTGCCTAGCCAACCCCTTCCTTGCTGCAGGTATAAGTAAGCTGTGCCTGAGCAAGGAAGACGTCAGTGCTTTGGTTGTCAAACCTAGTTCCTGTTTGTCTCTCTTCTATGATTGTCTTCCAGGTTCCAGCTCCTGTCTCAAGACTTCCACCATAGAGACCCGCACCAGCATTCCACCTGCGGTGTAGCCTGACTCTCCAATCCATTGTGGATTCATCTGTTTCCAGCTACAACACTCCCTGCTTCCAGCCTCAGCTTCCAGCAGAATACAGCTTCCCTTAAAGGGCCGGTGTCCTTTCTACACTTTACCACTCTCCACCGGAATTATTATTTCTCCGCTCTCAAGTTCTACATTTCAGTTCACATTTCATCGCTCCCAAAGTTCATTTATTATTTAACTGGTTCCAGCCAGTATCCACTCCGTGCTAACAACAGTCTGGTTCCAGCCAGTATCCACAGCAGCTGTTTTACCTTCAGCAACCCAGCTCTTCCTGGAACACCAGCTGGTACAATCCTGGGTTATCTCCATTGCTACAGCCGGGCCTGGTAAGGACTTTCCATCTAGAAGATCATAAGAACTATCTCACACTACCAGTGCCCTGTGGCTCCTGCCATGCTGTAGTACTCAGGAACTGTATTTATTCTTTGCTGACTTTTACGTTTTCCTTTATTGCTGCTGTGATGCGGAGTTGTCATAATAAACATCATTGACTTTTATCTAAGTTGTCGTGGTCACGCCTTCGGGCAGTTATTATTCATGTTACTTACATGTCCAGGGGTCTGATACAACCTCCCAGGTTCCGGTACATCTCAGCCCCTACAACTGAGGCTGCCTCCCGTCAGCTCAGGCCCTCAGTTGTGACAGTAAGCACTGACCTAATGAATCCAGCCGGAGACCAGGATCAAGCGGCCAGGCCGATGCAAGAACTGGCAGCCCGACTAGAACATCAGGAGGCTGCACAGGGCCACATCATCCGCTGTCTCCAGGATCTCTCTACTCGGCTGGATGGGATTCAGACCACTCTCCGTGGATCAGGCGCGTCTGGTGCGTCAACCACAGTGACTCCAGCTATAACCCCACCCACCTTACCCATTCCTGCTCCACGTCTTCATCTTCCAACGCCAGCAAAATTTGACGGATCTCCAAGATTCTGCAGGGGATTTCTCAACCAGTGTGAGATTCAGTTTGAGCTACAACCTGGCAATTTCCCCAGTGACCGTACAAAAATTGCCTACATTATTTCTCTTCTCAGTTGCTCAGCCCTCGATTGGGCATCACCGTTATGGGAGAGGTCCGACACCCTGCTATCTTCTTACACTGCATTCGTGTCAACATTCAGGCGCATCTTCGACGAGCCAGGCCGGGTAACTTCAGCTTCGTCTGAGATTCTCCGTTTACGCCAGGGATCACGTACTGTAGGACAATATCTTATACAGTTCCAGATCCTGGCATCCGAACTGGCATGGAACGACGAGGCCCTGTATGCTGCATTCTGGCATGGTTTATCCGAGCGTATTAAAGATGAGTTAGCTACCAGAGACTTACCCTCCAAGTTAGATGAGTTAATCTCACTTTGTACGAAAGTTGACTTACGTTTCAGAGAGAGAGCAACTGAGCGTGGAAGATCATCTGCTCCAAAATCTTCTGCTCCTCCTCCTCGCCAACTGTCACCAACTAAAGATGAACCCATGCAAATTGGCCGTTCCCGTTTAACTCCTGCTGAGCGCCGAAGACGTCTCTCCGAGTTTCTCTGTTTGTACTGTGCAGCTCCGTCTCACACCATTAATGCCTGTCCCAAACGTCCGGGAAACTCCAAATCCTAGCTCGCCAAGGAGAGGGCCGGCTAGGAGTAATGATCTCCTCTCCATCTCCTCAAGATTGTAACCTCCCAGTCTCGCTTCAAGTTGCTCAACGTTATCAGAACGTCATTGCCCTCCTGGATTCCGGAGCAGCTGGGAACTTTATTACCGAAGCCTATGTTAAACGGTGGTCCCTACCCACCGAGAGACTTCCTTCGTCCTTTTCCTTAACTGCTGTGGATGGCAGTAAAATTTTTGATACAGTTATTTCTCTAAGGACTCTACCAGTTCGTCTGAGAGTGGGAGTTCTTCATTCCGAACTTATTTCACTTTTAGTGATTCCAAGAGCCACACATCCTGTGGTCCTGGGCCTTCCATGGCTCCGTCTTCACAATCCTACAATTGATTGGACGACTACGCAAATCCTGGCATGGGGTTCCTCCTGTACTAAGACATGTTTGTTTAAAGTGTTGCCTGTCTGTTCCTCCTCCCCCAGGTCGTCTGATGTTCCACCTCCTCCATATCAAGATTTCACGGATGTGTTCAGTAAAGCTTCTGCTGATATCCTTCCCCCTCATAGAGAATGGGACTGCCCGATTGATCTCGTTCCAGGGAAGGTTCCACCTCGAGGCCGAACTTATCCGTTGTCTCTCCCCGAGACGCATTCTATGGAGGAATACATAAAAGAGAACCTAGCAAAGGGGTTCATTCGACCTTCTTCTTCTCCAGCCGGCGCAGGCTTCTTTTTTGTAAAGAAGAAAGATGGTGGTCTGCGGCCGTGCATCGACTACAGAGGTTTGAACGACATTACCATCAAGAACCGCTATCCTTTACCCCTGATTACTGAGCTCTTTGACAGAGTTAGCGGAGCTACCATCTTTACAAAGCTGGACCTGAGAGGTGCATACAATCTCATCCGGATCCGTGAGGGTGACGAGTGGAAGACCGCATTTAACACCCGTGACGGACATTATGAGTACCTCGTCATGCCCTTCGGATTGAGCAATGCTCCAGCTGTCTTCCAGCATTTCGTCAATGAGATCTTCAGAGACATTCTATACCGTCATGTCGTGGTCTATCTAGATGATATCCTCATTTTTGCCAACAATTTAGAGGAACATCGTTTCTGGGTAAAGGAGGTTCTGTCCCGTCTCCGTGTCAATCATCTCTACTGCAAATTAGAGAAATGCGTCTTTGAAGTCAAGTCCATTCCGTTTCTAGGGTACATTGTGTCCGGTTCCGGACTAGAGATGGATCCTGAGAAACTACAAGCAATCCAGAATTGGCCAGTACCCTTAACCCTCAAAGGGGTCCAGAGGTTCTTAGGGTTCGCCAATTATTACCGAAAGTTTATACGAGACTTTTCCACCATTGTGGCGCCTATTACTGCTTTCACCAAGAAGGGTGCTAACCCGTCCAAGTGGTCTGAAAAAGCCATGCAAGCTTTTCATCTTTTAAAACAGAGGTTCATCTCTGCACCTGTCCTGAAACAGCCTGACGTCGACTCTCCTTTCATCTTAGAGGTGGATGCCTCCTCCGTTGGAGTAGGAGCGGTGTTATCTCAGAGGGCTAAAGATGGTCATTTACATCCTTGCAGTTTCTTCTCACGGAAGTTCTCCCCAGCGGAGCGCAACTATGCCATTGGCGACCAGGAGTTGCTAGCCATCAAGCTCGCTCTAGAGGAGTGGAGATATCTGTTGGAGGGAGCTTCTCATTCAATCACCATCCTTACAGACCACAAGAACCTTCTATATCTAAAAGGCGCACAATGTCTCAACCCTCGTCAGGCCAGATGGGCACTTTTCTTTTCCAGGTTCGACTTTAAACTCCAGTTCTGTCCGGGCTCTCAGAATCGCAAGGCCGATGCCCTTTCCCGCTCATGGGAGCAAGAAAATGAGTCAGAGTCTTCAGACAAGCATCCTATTATAAATCCGTTGGCATTCTCCACGGTAGGGATGGACTCTACGCCCCCATCAGGGAAAAGTTTTGTGAAGCCGACACTAAGGAAGAAGCTCATGCATTGGGCCCATGCTTCCCGTTTTGCCGGACATACAGGTATCCAAAAAACCCTGGAGTTTATCTCTAGGTCCTATTGGTGGCCAACTCTGAAAAAGGACGTTTTGGAGTTTATTGCATCTTGCCCAAAGTGTGCTCAACATAAAGTATCCCGCCAGTCGCCTGCGGGGCAACTGGTTCCACTATCTGTTCCCCGTCGACCATGGACCCATTTGTCGATGGATTTTATTACAGATTTGCCCATGTGCAACAAGTTCAATACCATCTGGGTGGTAGTTGACCGGTTCACCAAGATGGCACACTTCATTCCTCTCACCGGTCTTCCGTCAGCTTCCAAGTTGGCTCAAGTATTCATACAAGAGATCTTCCGACTCCACGGTCTTCCAGAAGAAATTATCTCAGATCGAGGAGTTCAATTCACAGCCAAATTCTGGCGAAGTTTATGTCAAGTCCTCCAAGTCAAGTTAAAGTTTTCCACGGCTTACCATCCTCAAACCAATGGTCAAACTGAGAGGGTGAATCAGGACTTGGAGGCCTTCCTCCGCATCTATGTGTCCTCCTCTCAAGATGACTGGGTTCAATTACTTCCCTGGGCCGAGTTCTGTCATAACAACCAGTATCATTCTTCATCTTCTTCAACACCATTCTTCACCAACTTTGGATTCCACCCTAAAGTCCCTGAGTTCCAACCGCTTCCAGCAACTTCTGTTCCCGCAGTGGATATCACCTTGCATCAGTTTGCCAATATCTGGAAGAGCGTACGATCAGCTCTGCTCAAGGCATCGTTCAGGTACAAGAAGTTTGCGGATAAGAAGCGTCGAGCAGTTCCTGCTCTCAAGGTGGGTGATCGGGTATGGTTATCCACGAAGAATTTGAGGTTAAGAGTTCCCAGTATGAAGTTTGCACCTCGCTACATCGGTCCTTTTAAAATTGATCAAGTCATCAATCCTGTTGCTTACAGACTCCAGTTACCTCCCTTCTTAAAAATACCCAGGACATTCCATGTTTCCCTGTTGAAACCGCTAATCTTGAATCGGTTTCATTCCTCACTTCCACCAACTCCGAAAGTCCAAACTCAACGAGGCGTTGAGTATGAAGTGGCCAAGATCCTGGACTCACGTCACCGTTACGGTCAACTTCAGTATCTCATTGACTGGAAGGGCTATGGTCCTGAAGAACGCTCTTGGACCAATGCCTCTGACGTCCATGCTCCTGCCTTGGTCCGAAATTTCCACGCAAAGTTTCCTTTAAAGCCTAAGAAGTGTCCTGGGGCCACTCCTAAAGGGGGGGGTGCTGTCACGATCCGGGTATCTGGACGCCATTACTTACCCTTCAGATGCCTCCTAAGGCGGGCTCAGCGTTCCAGGACCAGATTCCGCTGTTCCTGAGTTTCCACATGCAGAGTGTCAGAGTGGTGTTTTCATCAGCCGCGGCCTCCGCTGTGCCCGCGTGGTTAAATGTGCATCTATCAGCCTGGCGTCTCCTGTCTCCGGTGGCCGGCGCCGCCATTACTGTTTCCCAGACCACATGGATTACAAACCAAACTTCCCTCCAAGTGTCTGCATCGGCGCAGCCATCTTGGATTCTGTCATCTGATCATTTCCACCAATCTGCTGTTTGTATTGTTGATTTGCATAATTGCCTAGCCAACCCCTTCCTTGCTGCAGGTATAAGTAAGCTGTGCCTGAGCAAGGAAGACGTCAGTGCTTTGGTTGTCAAACCTAGTTCCTGTTTGTCTCTCTTCTATGATTGTCTTCCAGGTTCCAGCTCCTGTCTCAAGACTTCCACCATAGAGACCCGCACCAGCATTCCACCTGCGGTGTAGCCTGACTCTCCAATCCATTGTGGATTCATCTGTTTCCAGCTACAACACTCCCTGCTTCCAGCCTCAGCTTCCAGCAGAATACAGCTTCCCTTAAAGGGCCGGTGTCCTTTCTACACTTTACCACTCTCCACCGGAATTATTATTTCTCCGCTCTCAAGTTCTACATTTCAGTTCACATTTCATCGCTCCCAAAGTTCATTTATTATTTAACTGGTTCCAGCCAGTATCCACTCCGTGCTAACAACAGTCTGGTTCCAGCCAGTATCCACAGCAGCTGTTTTACCTTCAGCAACCCAGCTCTTCCTGGAACACCAGCTGGTACAATCCTGGGTTATCTCCATTGCTACAGCCGGGCCTGGTAAGGACTTTCCATCTAGAAGATCATAAGAACTATCTCACACTACCAGTGCCCTGTGGCTCCTGCCATGCTGTAGTACTCAGGAACTGTATTTATTCTTTGCTGACTTTTACGTTTTCCTTTATTGCTGCTGTGATGCGGAGTTGTCATAATAAACATCATTGACTTTTATCTAAGTTGTCGTGGTCACGCCTTCGGGCAGTTATTATTCATGTTACTTACATGTCCAGGGGTCTGATACAACCTCCCAGGTTCCGGTACATCTCAGCCCCTACAACTGAGGCTGCCTCCCGTCAGCTCAGGCCCTCAGTTGTGACAGTAAGCTTACAGCACTACTTCAGGCTTGGGATCCTGTAGCAAAGAGACCCCATTTTTCAGGCTTCGGAACCTGTGGCGAAGATACCCCATTTTTCAGGCTTCGGACCCTGTGGCAAAGAGACCCCATTTTTCAGGCTTGGGACCCTGTGGCAAAGAGACCTCAATTTTCAGGGTTCGGAACCTGTGGCAAAGATACCCCATTTTTCAGGCTTCGGACCCTGTGGCAAAGAGACCCTATTTTTCTGGCTTGGGACCCTGTGGCAAAGAGACCTCATTTTTCAGGGGTCGGAACCTGTGGCAAAGATACCCCATTTTTCAGGCTTCAGACCCTATGGCAAAGAGACCCCATTTTTCAGGCTTGGGACTCTGTGGCAAAGAGACACCATTTTTCAGGCTTCGGACCCTGTTGTGAAGAGACCCCATTTTTCAGGCTTGGGACCCTGTGGCAAAGAGACCCCATTTTTCAGGCTTCGGACCCTGTAGTGAAGAGACCCCATTTTTCAGGGTTCGGACCCTGTGGCGTAGACAACCCATTTTTCAGGCTTGGGATCCTGTGCCAAAGAGACCCCATTTTTCAGGCTTGGGATCCTGTGCTAAAGAAATCCCATTTTTCAGGCTTGGGATCCTGTGCCAAAGAAACCCAATTTTTCAGGCTTGGGATCCTGTGCCAAAGAAACCCCATTTTTAACCCGTGGCTGTTATTGCATGGCTATCGGGCGTGGCCTCTAGGCGATGAGGTTACCGATTCTTTGAGAACTGGCAGTGGCACAGCCACCATGGACCAACGCAATAATTTTTTGTTTTAAGTTAGAAAATGTATCTTTTAGCCTTTAACAAGGTAAGCTTACAGCACTACTTCAGGCTTGGGATCCTGAAGCAAAGAAACCCCATTTTTCAGGCTTCTGAACCTGTGGCGAAGATACCCCATTTTTCAGGCTTCGGATTCCTGTGGCAAAGAGACCCCATTTTTCAGGCTTGGAAACCTGTGGCAAAGAGACCTCATTTTTCAGGGTTCGGAACCTGTGGCAAAGATACCCCATTTTTCAGGCTTCGGACCCTGTGGCAAAGAGACCCCATTTTTCAGGCTTCGGACCCTGTAGTGAAGAGACCCCATTTTTCAGGGTTCGGACCCTGTGGCGTAGACAACCCATTTTTCAGGCTTGGGATCCTGTGCCAAAGAGACCCAATTTTTCAGGCTTGGAATCCTGTGCCAAAGAAAATAGGATTTTAGTACCTACCGGTAAATCCTTTTCTCCTAGTCCATATAGGATGCTGGGGACTCCAAAAGGACCATGGGGTATAGATGGATCCGCAGGAGCTAAGGCACACTATAAAGACTTAAACTGGGTGTGAACTGGCTCCTCCCTCTATGCCCCTCCTCCAGACCTCAGTTAGAAAACTGTGCCCAGGAGAGACGGACATTTCGAGGAAATAATTTATAATGTAAACACAATGAGTGTCATACCAGCTCACACCACAAACATACCGCAAAACATGGCCTTCAACAGAATACCAGCCCACGGCATGAAACCATACAGCCATATGCTGAGAGAATATGGAACACAACTTGTGTCTCAACCCACCAATAATAGGAACCCAGATGCCATGGCATGAACAACATCAGCGATAGCTTGACAGAGAAGAAACACCACAAGTGCAACCAAAATCAATAACTGCAGACACAGTACGCACTGGGACGGGCGCCCAGCATCCTCTACGGACTAGGAGAAAAGGATTTACCGGTAGGTACTAAAATCTTATTTTCTCTTACGTCCTAGAGGATGCTGGGGACTCCAAAAGGACCATGGGTTCTATACCAAAGCTCCAGAACTGGCGGGAGAGTGCGGACGACTCTGCAGCACCGAATGAGCAAACATGAGGTCCCCATCAGCAAGGGTATCAAACTTGTAGAGCTTAGCCAAAGTGTGCGAACCCGACCAAGTATCCGCTCTGCAAAGTTAACCCGCCGAGACACCTCGGACATCCGCCCAAGAAGAGCCCATCTTCCTAGTAGAATGGGTCTCCCCGACTTCGGTAATGGCAATCCAGCCGTAGAACTAGCACACCGAAACATATCACAGATCCAGCGTGTAACAGACTGCAGAGACACAGGCGCCCCAAGCACGCTGGGAGCATACCGGACAAACAGAGCCTCTGTTTCCCCAAACTGAGTCCAATTGGTGACATAAATCTTCAAAGCCCCGACTACATCTAGAGACATTGAATCAGCCAATACTGAAGTTACCACAGGCATCAAACTATGCAGGTTTTTGATAAACCCCGAAAACCCCTTTCGGCAGAACTACTATCCGAGTTCTCAATTCTATCCACTTGGAAGATCAAACAGGGACTCTTGTGAGACAAAGCGCTACTTGCAACAACCGCCTTGCGGTCGCCCAAAAAGCAAAAGCATGACCACTCTCCAAGAGAGAAATTTTAACACAACCTTTAAGAAAGGTTCCAATCAGTGAGATACTAGAATCGCAACACCACGTCAATGGGGCACAAATGGAGGTTGGATGTGCAGTACTCCTTTCACTAAAGTCTGAATTTACGGAAAGGTGGCCAATTCTTTTTTTTTTAACAGAAAATTTACAAGGCCAAAACTGCCCTGGAAGGGAGCCTAACTGTAGGCCTGCATCCACACCTGCTTGCAAAGAATGGGGAAGAACGACTCAGCTGAATGTCTGCCGTAGGAAGCTCCTTAGATTTACACCAAGACACATATTCACGCCAAATACGGTATTAAGGCTTCGCCGTTACTTCTTTTTTAGCCTGAAGAAGTGTGGTAATGACCTCACTGGGAATACCCGATCGGACTAGGAAATGGCGTTCAACCGCTACACCGTCAAACGCAGCCGCGGTAAGTCCTGATACACGCCCGGATCTTGCTGTAACAGTTCCTCCCGTAGAGGAAGAGGTCAGGGATCTGCTATGAATAAATCTTGAAGAACTGGATACCAAGCCCTCCTTGGCTAGACCGGAACTATGAGGATCGCCGGAACCTCTGTTCTTCTTACGTTTATCACCTTCAGCAGAGTGAAAGTGGAGGGACACATAGACCGACTGAAAACACCCAAGGTGTCACGAGGGCGTCCACTGTTATAGCTTGAGTGTCCCTTGACTTGGAACCATATTCCTGAGGTCTCTTGTTGAGGCAAGACGCCAAGATGCCCAATTGAGGCACTCCTCAAAGACTTATCACTTCTGTAAAACTTCTCAACGACGACAGTATTTCTCCCGGATGGAGAGCGCGTCTGCAGAGGAAATCTATTTCTCCGACGTTTACGTCCGGAACTAAGACTGCTAATACAACGTTTACCAGTCTTCCCATCCAGCGGAAAACTATTTCAGCTTCTGCCATTGCCGCTTTGCTCCTTGTTCCGCCCTAGCGGCTTACTTATGCCACTGCTGCCAAGTCGTCCGACAGAATTAACACGGGCAGATCACGAAGAATCTGTTCGTCGAAAACAGCTCTTACTTCAAGAAAGCTTATTGTAGACAAGTTTCGCAGCTTGACCTTTTCCTCTGGAAATACTTCCCATGCAAGGACTGCTCCCCAGCCTCGGAGATCTGCATACATGGACACCAGGATCTAATCCTGGATCGTGAACCTTCGTCCCTCTAGGAGGTGAGAACTGAGCAGACACCACAGGAGTGATATTCTGGCCATTAGAATCATATTCCGGTGCATGTGCCGGTGAGACCCGGACCACATACCCAACAGGTCCCGTGAAAACCACTCTGGCATTTGACCTGCTCACCGAAAAGGCCTCTTAGGCCGCACCCAACTTCTTCATCAACGGAACATACAGAAGGATTTGCACTGCAAATCTGATCCGACTCAGGATCCTCAGACCTCTTTCCACAGGAAAACACAGAACCTCAACCGTTCAGTATCTACCCTGATACCACCTCTGACATCTGCGTCGTTGGGAACAGCAGTCCTTCCCTGTTTTGAAGAACAGACAGAGAAAGTAACAATGATTTGCTCCACTTGTTTCTTGACCTCGCCTCAATCAGGCGAACATCTCATTACAGAATAACAATGGCTCTTACTATTGAAAGAAAACCATCATACTACCATCACTCCAGTGAAATGGCAAAGACCATCCTCTGGCTATCCCTCCAGGTAATCTGAATGCGTAGAACAACGCATGTAAACCCTTTTTTTTTTTTTTTTTATAACCGGGACAAGAGGACAAGGCCCTGAATCTGACGCACCTCTGGAGTGGCTTCGCGTATTACCTCCCCTTCCAGAGGGGAAACGGTAAGATCTATTAGAAAATCAGTGAGGGGAAACATCTGTAACTCTAGACAGACCCCCTCCGGATTCTATAACTAACTCACGGGTCCTGGTCTATTCCCGGACTAACTGAAAGGTAGTAGACGAGTCTCCACCGGAGTGGGGTCCAGACAGGTAGATTCAGCACCATGTGGTGGATGTGTGAGAAACAGCAAATGACCTCCGCTTCTGCGAACCTAACAAGGTTGCAGAACACTTACCTTTTCACCTTCCATCTGCACAGAAAAGGAAAAGAAAAGAACGGTATCGAAATAGTTAAAGCGACTGCATCCCACAAAGGAATGCGTCACCAACCGTTGTGAGGGAATCTAACTCACTAAGTTAGATTTACCAGCAGTATCCGCCGAAAGTGACTGAACTAAGGCATCCCTAAACAGCGGCACACCGCCCTAGGGAAAAAACTCCAGTATCTCTCGGAGTCAGCCTCAGCATATACACACATATCCCACCTATATATACATATAACATACATATAAGCGGATTGTCTGGAACCTTCGGGACCCAAGTGACATTAATGTGTTCTGAATGTGTATGACCATGTACTGAATCCACAGTTGTGGCTCTACCAGGAAACATTATAGTCGACATATAACCTAGTAATCGTCGACAGCAGGGAGTAGCAACCAGGCAAAATAACATACTTGTGACCCCGAGGGATCCAAGGGAATTATACATATATAATTTTAATAACCATGTCTGTGTTTGAGCTACAGAGTCACGGAACCGAACCATACAAATACATATATAAATGTATATACAGGTATAAGTTAGTTATAGCATGTCAATTGACACCCGGTAATAACAGTTGGTGCCGACAGGGTCACCCACCTACTACTGTGTCTCCCATACAGTGTTTACTATGAACAAGTATAACACGACTGATCTGTTGACTCAGTATCTACTGTATCAAGTACCAAAAAGGTGTCGGCGATGCAGACAATGAACCCCAGAGGCGTTAGTAACAGAACATTCACACATGTCGACACAAGTGTATTTCTGACAGGGAGCACACAGAGAGTATACACAACCAAGAGTACATGCCCATTTTCAACTTAAATAGTGTTATACATTCCTACATAACACTAACATATATGTGCCCCCCCTTGTCTGTGCTGTACACACGTTTTGGCGGGGACATTGCTTAAAATGGCGCTGTCTCTTTCTGTGAGGGCTAAGCCCCGCCCCTTATCGGCGCGCGGTAGCCCACTATATTTAACCCGTTATATGCAGGCAGGGGACCATATACAGTGGCTACCCACTGTATATGTATACTGGGAGTGTAAAACTAAAGTAAACATACTGCCCAGGGTGCCCCCCATCCCTGCGCCCTGCACCCGATACCAGCCGTTGGTGTGTGGGAGCAAAAGGCGCGCAGCGGGACGCTGCGATATGCTGGCGGGGGTAGCGGACACGGTGCCCGGGCACCGAATAACAAACTCAAGCCAGTCTTGTCTTGTTTAAAGAGCCTCAGTAACTTGCTGCCCAGGGCGCTCCCCCCCCCAGCGCCCTGCACCCTGTGAGTGCCGTTGGTGTGTGGGAGCATGGAGCGCAGCATGACCGCCGCATGTTACCTCCGTTACTGAAGTCTTCTGTTCTTCTAATACTCACCCGGCTTCTGTCTTCTGTGAGGGGGTTGACGGCGCGCCTCCGGGAACAAGCAGCTAGGCGCACCAAGTAATCGAACCCTCTGGAGCTAATGGTGTCCAGTAGCCGAGAAGCAGAGCCCTTGAACTAAGAAGAAGTAGGTCTGACTTCTCTCCCCTCACTACCACGCTGCAGGGAGCCTGTAGCCAGCAAGTCTACCTGAAAATAAAAAACCTAACATAAAGTCTTTTAGAGAAACTCAGGAGAGCTCCCCCTAGTGTGTGTCCCTTCACTCCTGGGCACAAAGTCTAACTGAGGTCTGGAGGAGGGGCATAGAGGGAGGAGCCAGTTCACACCCAGTTTAAGTCTTTATAGTGTGCCCAAGCTCCTGCGGATCCGTCTATACCCCATGGTCCGTTTGGAGTCCCCAGCATCCTCTAGGACGTAAGAGAAACCTCATTTTTTCAGGCTTGGGATCCTGTGCCAAAGAAACCCCATTTGTCAGGCTTGGGATCCTGTGCCAAAGAAACCCCATTTTTTACCTGTGGCTGTTATTGCATGGCTATCGGGCGTGGCCTCTAGGCGATGAGGTTACCGGTTCTTTGAGAACTGGTAGTGGCACAGCCACCATGGACCAATGCAATATTTATTTTATGTTTTAAGTTAGAAAATGTATCTTTTAGCTTTTAACAAGGTAAGCTTACAGCACTACTTCATGCTTGGGATCCTGTAGCAAAGAAACCCCATATTTCAGGCTTCGGACCCTGAGGCAAAGCGACCCCATTTTTCAGGATTGGGACCCTGTGGCAAAGAGACCTCATTTTTCAGGGTTCGGAAACCTGTGGCAAAGATACCCCATTTTTCAGGCTTCGGACCCTGTGGCAAGGAGAGCCCCTTTTTCAGGCTTGGGACCCTGTGGCAAAGAGACCTCATATTTCAGGCTTTGGACCCTGTAGCGAAGAGACACCATTTTTCAGGGTTCGGACCCTGTGGCAAAGATAACCCATTGTTCAGGCTTGGGAACCTGTGGCAAAGAGACCTCCTTTTTCAGGGTTCGGAACCTGTGGTAAAGATACCCAATTTTTCAGACTTCGGACGCTGTGGCAAAGAGACCCCATTTTTCAGGCTTGGGACCCTGTGGCAAAGAGACCCCGTTTTTCAGGGTTCGGACCCTGTAGCGAAGAGACCCCATTTTTCAGGGTTCGGACCCTTTGGCGTAGACAACCCATTTTTTCAAGCTTGGGATCCTGTGCCAAAGAGACCCCATTTTTCAGGCTTGGAATCCTCTGCCAAAGCAACTCGATTTTTCAGGCTTGGGATCCTGTGCCAAAGAAACCCCATTTGTCAGGCTTGGGATCCTGTGCCAAAGAAACCCCATTTTTTACCCATGGCTGTTATTGCATGGCTATCGGGCGTGGACTCTAGGCGATGAGGTTGCCAGTTCCTTGAAACCGGGGCCCCTGCTGCAAGAACCCGGCAACCAGGGCGCGGGAGTATACAGCGCCGCTGGGGGAGTTGATGGAGCTACAGCAGGAGATGTCTGAATGACATCTAACACAGCCAGTGTCTCTGCTGCAGCCCTTGAAGTCTTTCTTTTTCTTAAAAGCTTCTTCTCAGGGCTGCTGGTGCAGCCCCCCTGTTGTATGCCTGCTTACTGCATGGCACCAACTACAAAACTGAGCTCCTGTGCACGGATGTGGTGTTATAGAGGAGGCAGTGCTATGCATTCTGGGAAGAAGGTCAAAGCTTTGAGCCTGTTGGTGCCTCGGATCAAGATCCTACTCTACACCCCAATGTCAATCCCTGTGGAGCCCAGTGTACCCCGCAGCAGAAGTATATCTATAAATCATTGGTGGCACAGTGGAACAGTTAGTTTTATTTAAATGTGGCTTGTACATTGGTGGGGCAGTGGGCGATAATCATTGGTGATACAGTGGATGTGGGCCGTACAATGGTGGGGCAGCGGTGACTACACTGAAGGAGGCTGTGGCTGCGTAGTGTGTGGTTCTGTGAAGGAAGAGTCTGTGGCTGTGCTGGCGATGGGGCAGGCGGCACCGGCTGGTAAGCCGGGGACTGTCCGTGAGGATCAATGTCACACTGTGCACATCGTTCATCATGGCTCCGTACACACATGCCATGATGAGCGATGTCACAAGTGACATTGCTCACATTGAGCTGCATGCACGGCCGACCCACTCTTAACGAGCACGGGTGCGCGCATTAACCGTCGGGGGGGGGGGGACATACACACTAAACGACTTGAATGATATAGAGTTCAAAATCATCTATATCTTCCATATCCGTTTAAAAAATCGTCTAGTGTGTATGGCCCTTTAGATGCATGTGATATGATTTTGAGACAGATTAAATGTGGGGAGCAAAGGACATTTCTGAGTCAAGTATGACACCTAGGCAGCGAGTTTGTGGTGTAGGGTTGATTGAAGAGTTCTCAACAGTGATAGAGATATCAGGTAGGTAACTGCTATTGGCCGGTGGAAAATAGCATTTTAATACCTACCGGTAAATCGTTTTCTCTTAGTCCGTAGAGGATGCTGGGGACACTTCAAGAACCATGGGGTATAGATGGGATCCGCAGGAGACATGGGCACTTTAAGACTTTAAAAGGGGTGTGAACTGGCTCCTCCCTCTATGCCCCTCCTCCAGACTCCAGTTATAGGAACTGTGCCCAGGGAGACGGACATTTTGAGGAAAAGTATTTATTGTTAAACTAAGGTGAGATACATACCAGCTCACACCTCAAACACGCCGTACAACATGGCATTCAACAACACAAGTCAACGGCATGAACAACATCAGCAACAGGCTGACCATAAACGTAACACAACATGTGTGTAACCATAACTAATAACTGCTGATACAGTACGCACTGGGACAGGCACCCAGCATCCTCTACGGATTAAGAGAAAAGGATTTACCGGTAGGTATTAAAATCCTATTTTCTCTTACGTCCTAGAGGATGCTAGGGACACTTCAAGAACCATGGGGTTTATACCAAAGCTCTAGAACGGGCGGGAGTGCAGATGACTCTGCAGCACCGATTGACCAAACATGAGGTCCTCATCAGCCAGGGTATCAAACTTGTAGAACTTCGCAAAGGTGTTTGAACCCGACCAAGTAGCCGCTCGGCAAAGTTGTAATGCCGAGAACCCCCAGGCAGCTGCCCAGGACGAGCCCACCTTTCTGGTAGAATGGGCCTTCACCGATTTCGGTAACGGCAATCCAGCCGTAGAATGAGCCTGCTGAATCGTATGACAGATCCAGCGCGCAATAGTCTGCTTAGAAGCAGGAGCTCCAATTTTATTGTGAGCATACAGGATAAACAGAGCCTCTGTTTTCCTAAACTGAGCAATTCTGGCGACATAAACTTTCAAAGCTCTTACTACATAGAGAAGCTTCGATTCCAGCAAGGCGTCAGTAGCCACTGGCACCACAATAGGCAGAAACTGCTGACGAGTCCTCAATTCTGCTCTATCTTCATGGAAGTTCAAATAATGGCTCTTGTGAGATAAGGCCGTCAATTCAGGCCAACAGCATGACCACTTTCCAAGTGAGGAATTTCAACTCCCCCTTTTGTAAAGGTTCAAACCAATAAGATTGAAGGAATTGCAACACCACGTTAAGATCCCACAGTGCCACAGGGGGCACAAAGGGAGGTTGGATGTGCAAAACGCCTTTCACAAAAGTCTGAACTTCTGGAAGGGAGGCCAATTGTTTTTGGAAGAAAATCGATAAGGCTGAAATTTGCACTTTAATGGAGCCCAACTTTAGGCCCGCATCCACACATGCTTGTAGAAAATGGAGAAAACGTCCTAACTGAAACTCTTCTGTAGGAGCCTTCTTGGATTCACACCAAGACACATATTTTCTACAAATACAGTGGTAATGTTTCGCCGTCACTCCTATTCTAGCCTGAAGAAGTGTGGGAATGACTTTACTGGGAATCCCCTTTCGGGCTAGGATCCGGCGTTAAACCGCCAAGCCGTCAAACGTAGCCGCGGTAAGTCTTGATATACGCACGGCCCCTGCTGTAACAGATCCTCTCGCAGAGGAATAGGCCAGGGATCTCCTATGAGTAATTCCTCAAGATCTGGATACCAAGCCCTCCTTGGCCAGTCCAGAACAATGAGGATCGCCTGAACCTTTGTTCTTCTTATGATCCGCAGCACCTTTGGAATGAGTGGAAGCGGAGGGAACACATACACCGACTGAAACATCCATGGTGTCACTAGGGCGTCCACTGCTATTGCTTGAGGGTCTGTAACAATATCTCTGAAGTTTCTTGTTGAGGCGAGACGCCATCATGTCTATTTGAGGAATTCCCCAACGACTTATCACTTCTGCAAAGACCTCTTGATTAAGACCCCACTCTCCTGGATGGAGATCGTGTCTGCTGAGGAAGTCTGCTTCCCAGTTGTCCACTCCTGGAATGAAAATCGCTGACAGAGCGCTTGTACGTCTTTCCACCCAGCGGAGAACCTTTGTGGCCTCTGCCATTGCCGCTCTGCTCTTTGTTCCGCCCTGGCGGTTTATGTGCACTACTGCTGTTATATTGTCAGACTGCATCAGTACGGGCAGATTGCGAAGAAGATGTTCCGCATGAAGAAGGCCATTGTAAATGGCCCTTGACTCCAGAACGTTTATGTGTAGACAAATTTCCTGGCTTGACCATCTTCCCTGGAAGGTTTCCCCCTGTGTGACTGCTCCCCAGCCTCAGAGACTCGCATCCGTGGTCACTAGGATCCAGTCCTGGATCCCGAACCTGCGTCCCTCTAGAAGGTGAGAGCTGTGCAGCCACCACAGGAGTGAGATTCTGGTCTTGGAGGACAGGATTATTTTCCGGTGCATGTGCAGATGGGATCCGGACCACTTGTCCAACAGGTCCCACTGAAACACTCTGGCATGGAATCTGCCAAATTGAATGGCCTCGTAGGCCGCCACCATCTTCCCCAGCAATCGAGTGCATTGAAGGATTGACACTCTCGCTGGTTTCAGAATTTGTTTGAACAGACTCTGAATTTCTAGAGCCTTTTCCACTGGAAGAAAGACTCTCTGTAATTCTGTGTCCAGAATCATTCCCAAAAACGACAGCCGTTTCGTCGGAATTAACTGTGACTTTGGCAAGTTTAGGAGCCAACCATGCTGTTGCAGAACCGTCAGGGAGATCGGAATGTCCTGCACCAGTTTGTCCTTGGATCTCACCTTTATCAGGAGATCGTCCAAGTGCGGGATAATTGTGACTCCTTGCTTGCACAGGAGAACCATAATTTCAGCCATTACCTTGGTGAAAATCCTCGGAGCCGTGGACAGACCAAACGGCAACGTCTGAAATTGGTAATGACAATCCTGAATGGCAAACCTCGGGTAAGCCTGATGCGGAGGATATAAGGGGACGTATAAGTAGGCATCCTTTATGTCGACCGACACCATAAAATCCCCTTCCTCCAGACTGGAGATCACTGCTCGGAGAGATTCCATCTTGAATTTGAATTTTCTTAGGTAGAAATTGAGGGATTTTAGGTTCAGAATTGGTCTAACCGAGCCGTACGGCTTCGGGACCACGAACAGACTGTGTTGTGATGGGGGAATCCTGATAATGACTTGATTTTGACAAAACTTTTGTATTGCATCGCATACTACCTCCCTGTCCAGAAGAGAAGCTGGTAAGGCCGATTTGAAAAATCGACAAGGGGGAACGTCTTGAAACTCTAGTTTGTACCCCCGGGACACTATTTTTAATACCCATGGGTCCAGGTCCGAACGAACCCAGAACTGACTGAAGAGTTTGAGACGCGCCCCCACCGGTGCAGACTCCCGCAGAGGAGTCCCAGCATCATGCGGTGAATTTGGCAACAGCCGGGGAGGACTTCTGTTCCTGGGAACCCGCCACGGCCGGAGATCTTTTACCTTTTCCTCTTCCTTTATTAGCACGGAAGGAATAACCTCTGCCTTTTTTGTATTTATTTTGCCGAAAGGACTGCATCTGATAGTGGTGAGCTTTCTTTTGTTGTGGAGGAACATAAGGCAAAAAAGACGACTTACCCGCGGTAGCCGTAGATACCAAATCAGCGAGGCCGTCACCAAACAATACACCACCTTTATACGGTAGACTCCATAGCTTTCTTAGAGTCAGCATCAGCATTCCATTGATGAATCCACAATGCCCTCCTAGCTGAAACTGCCATGGCATTGGCCTTTGATCCCAAAAGGCCAATATCTCTCACCGCTTCCTTTAGGTAGGCTGCTGCGTCCCTGATATAACCCAGCGTTAAAAGGATGCTATCACTATCCGGGGTATCTATATCAGATGACAAATTATCTGCCCACTTCTCGATAGCACTACTCACCCACGCAGATGCAATGGCTGGTCTGAGTAGTGTACCTGTGGTGACGTAAATGGATTTTAACCTATTTTCCTGTCTACGATCCGCAGGATCCTTAAGGGCTGCCGTGTCAGGAGACGGTAGAGCCACCTTTTTAGACAACCGTGATATAGCCTTGTCCACAATGGGGGGTGACTCCCACTTTTCTCTGTCCCCAGAGGAGAAGGGATACGCCAACGGAATCCTTTTGGGAATCAAACTTTTTGTCAGGATTTTCCCACAGCTTTTCAAAGAGTATTCAGTTCATGAGAGGGAAGAAACGTTACCTCAGGTTTCTTTCCCTTAAACATACAGACCCTTTTATCAGGAACAGTAGGGTCCTTAGTGATATGCAATATGTCTTTTATTGCCACAATCATGTACTCTTTACCAATGTTGGGTCTAATCTGGTATCACTATAGTCGACACTGGAGTCAGTGTCCGTGTCGGTATCTGTGTCTGCCAACTGAGCAAACGAACGCTTCTGACCCCGAGGGGGTCTGGACTTGTGATAACACAACCTCCGCAGATTTCTTCCATGCCTGGTTTTGAGACTCAGATTTATCTAATATCTTACTAATAAGAGCCACATTAGCATTCAACACATGTACCCAATCAGGAGTCGACGGTGCCGACAGGGTCACTGCCACAGCCGTTTCTGTCCCTAATACAGTCTCCTCCTGGGAAGAGCACTCAGCCTCAGACATGCCGACACACATGTACCGATACCTACAGATACACTGGGCATATAGGGGACAGACCCACAGTAAAGCCTGTCAGAGAAACACAAAGGGAGTTTGCCAGCTCACAACCCAGTGCTTATCCCGGTTCTGAAACTCTTATATATTGCCTCAGACCTGTGGCGCTTATATAATTAACTTATTTTGCACCAAATTAACTGTGCCCCCCCCCCTCCCGTTTTGCACCGTTACTTGTACAGCAGTGTTGAGGAAGGACCAGCGTCTCTGCAGCTCTGTGAAGAGAAAATGGTGCTGAGTAGAGCTGTGTGGGCTTCAGCCCCGCTATTTTTTAACATATTTATACTGGCGGGGGTTAGGGTTTAGTGCCTAGGCACTTATACCACTCTTTGCCAGTCTCATATGAGGTTTTATATGCTGCCCAGGGCGCCACCCCCCCTGCACCCTGTAGTGCCGCTGTGTGTGTGAGCATGGCGCGCAGCGCGATCGCTGTGCGGTACCTCAAAGCCGTCACTGAAGTCTCCTGATCTTCTTCTACTCACCTGTCTTCTGACTTCTAGCTCTGCAAGTGGGGTGACAGCGGGCTCTGGGAATGAACCCCTAGGCGTACCTAGTGTTCCAAACCCTCAGGAGCTAATGGTGTCCTGTAGCCAAGAAGCAGAGCCTTTAACTCACTGTAAGTAGGTCTAACTTCTCTCCCCTGAGTCCCACGAAGCAGGGAGATTGTTGCCAGCAGTCTCCCTGAAAATAAAAAACCTAACATAAGT
Source organism: Pseudophryne corroboree (assembly GCF_028390025.1). NCBI lineage: Eukaryota > Metazoa > Chordata > Amphibia > Anura > Myobatrachidae > Pseudophryne > Pseudophryne corroboree. The sequence continues at coordinate 155,430,925 of NC_086448.1, read as the reverse complement.
CTTTTTCGGAGAAACTCAGTAGAGCTCCTCAGAGTGCATCCAGTCTGCCTGGGCACAATTCTAAAACTGGAGTCTGGAGGAGGGGCATAGAGGGAGGAGCCAGTTCACACCCCTTTGAAAGTCTTAAAGTGCCCATGTCTCCTGCGGATCCCGTCTATACCCCATGGTTCTTGAAGTGTCCCCAGCATCCTCTAGGACGTATGAGAAAAGTCAGTTGGGAATCTGTGTTTTCCTATCTAATAATAATAATAATAATAGACAAATCAGGGGAGGATAGGTAGATTTGAGTACAGATGATACTGAAATTCGAAAGAGCTGATTAGTTTCCCAAGAGATGAGGTATAGATTGAGAAAAGCAGAGGACCTAAGAGACTGAGCTCTGCGGTACTCCAACTGAAAGAGGTAGCGAAGAGGAGGTGGATTCAGAGAAACGGACACTGAAAGAGCGATTAGATAGGTAGGATAGGAACCAAGAGAGGGCAGTGTCCTGAAGACCTAGGGATTCAGTTAACATACAAATTGGAATCAGGCCCAGAGTTAACTATTAAAAAGTACTAAACAACTCAGCAAATGCTATTTTCAGCAGTGGTCAGGGAATAAATTCGTCAAGGTCTTTGCCTATCACTAGGTTCTTTTCTGTACAAGGGATTTGCCAGAAACCCTCCTCCTCCATCTTTTAAAGTTCAACCTGCACCCACCGTCTGCACATACACATACTCCGTCCTCTAAAAGGAATGTGGGATCTAGTGTCGTGATGGACCAGCGTACACATCCACCATCACTTCAAATACAAAAAAAAAGTCTTCTCTTTTTAATTCGCAGCTTGGCTCACGCTGTGTGGAGTCACAGGGCTTACGTGAATTGAACAAAGCACACAGGGTTACAGAGTGTACAGAGGTAGCATGCACCCACCAGTACAAACAAATTATACAAGTTTATTCTTTTTCATTTTTTTAAATGGCAGCTCTGCTCGCATTGTAAGATGTCTCAGAGCTTACGTGAAGTGATCAAGCACACTGCGGTAGGTAGTGTGCACAGAACAGTACAAATTACACAATATTATTTTTGATGTGTTCTCTCTGTTTAACTTGCAGCTCGGCTCACACTGTGGAGTCACAGAACTTGCGTAAAGTGATAATGGGCAGTGGCAAACGCAGGATTTCTAGAGAGGGGTTTCCAAATGCAATCCACTATCTCCCACTATGCGGCACATGGAATACACTTAATATTTAACACTATAGATGGTCTATAGTATAGGCTGTATCAAACATATTTAATATAAATAAGATAATGTATGTGGTCAGGAAAAGGTTAAACACACCATAATAAATAAATACACAAACATAATGGAACCAGTACTGCACTTTCTAAGCACACATTCTCCCACCTCATGGTCAGTAATGTGCAACACATCCCTAATGGCCTCAATCATGAGCTGCACTCCCTAAGCAAGGGAAGCCTCTTCCCCCCGCATATCCCCATCACCGTCTCCCCTATCCGAGTCGGTATCCGTGTCAACCTGCATAATCTGGGCAAGAGCACGCTTCTTTGGGCATATACCAGGGGAATTTAAGGAGGCTGTGGGAACAGAACCAGACAAAACCTCTACAGATTTTCTCAAAACCTGCATTTCAGTCTCATTATGAGCTATCCTAGATGAAATCTGGGATATCATTCATTTAAGTGAAGCCACCCACAACGGTTCAGATTCAGAAGGTTGAGACATGACATTACATTCCTGAGTACATGGAATGGATTACTCTGGGGAAGATACATACTCTCCAGCACAAGACACAGACTCCCTGGACATGGTAATGTGAGAAATATGTACACACACACACACACACACACACACACACACACACACACACACACACACACACACACACACACACACACACACAGGAAAATGTCAGACACAGTTTCCACCAAGTACCTTCAGAAAGAGACAGAGATAATGGAACCAGCACCCACACAGCGCCCCAGTAGGCGATTATATCATAAAAGCCTGGCGCAGACTGTGCAACCTTAATAAGCTACACAGTGCCAAATAGTGACCAACACTCTCTTCCCCCGTCTATAACCCCCTGGTACTGCACAGGATAGCTGGAGTTATGTGGAGGGTCAGCGCTCCCTGTCAGCGTCTGTGTGTGAATCTGCAGGGAGAAAATGGTGCTGGTGAGCTGCTGGATCAGCTCTGAGAAGCTCCGCCCCCTGTAATGGCGCATCTTCCCGCACTTTGAAAGATTATACTGGCCTGAGGAATTTCATCACTGGCAGCAGACAGAGTCCCTGATAGCCTAAGTGACCAGTGTGTAGGGTTTTGCGCTTGCCAAGGGCGCCCCTTCACAGCGCCGCACAGTCTGCCTCTGAGCCCTCCGGAGCACAGCGTCAGCCCTGTGCTCCCACCCTGAAGCCGCCATACACATCGGTTGCCTGCTGGTCGGGTTGCCGGCAATCTACTCACCACCGACGTCTTCTGGCTCTGTTAGAGGGTGGCGGCATGCTGCGGGATTGAGTGGTCGCCTCAGGGGCTTGCGATCATCACCCTCAGGAGCACAGTGTCCTGTCAGCAGAGATAGTGGCCATTAACCTCAGTGGGTTGGATACTACTCCCCCCCACTAAGTCCCACGAAGCAGGGAGGCTGTTGCCAGCAGCCTCCCTGTGCCTAGCTCTATTAAAAACAATAAAACCAGGAAAACTCCTATGGAGCTCCCCTAGCTGTGACTGGCTCCACCGGGCACATTTTCTAAACGGAGTCTGGTAGGAGGGGCATAGAGGGAGGAGCCAGCCCACACTATTAAACTCTTAAAGTGCCCATGGCTCCCAAGGGACCAGTCTATACCCCATGGTACTAATGTGGACCCCCATCATCCTCTAGGATGGGGGTGGGCAACAGGCGGCCGCCCGCGGACCGATCGTGCCTGGCCCGCTGTGCCCCATTAGAGTGCAATGACAAGCGGCCCGACAGGCCGCTTGTCATTGCACTGTTCTCAGACGAGGCGCCGCTGAGGAAATCCCGGTCACGTCACAAGGTCAGCTGACCGGGATTTCCTCTGTTACCAAGCGCGCTGGGCGGCACGGGGGGCGGGCACTGCGCTTGGCGGCTGAGTGAGGAGAAGAAGCAGCGGCCAGCGAGCGGGAGCAAGAGGCCACATCAGCAGTGACTCCAGGCGGCATCATCGGACAGCGGGGATCGTCTGCCACTGTGATGAACAGGTAAACCCCCTGTCCTGCCAGCCCCTGGATCACTGCTTAAGCTGCCATATAGGTTTAGGGGTGGGGAGGCAGCTGAGTTAAAAACTACAATATGGGTTTAGGGGAGGGAGGGGATAGGGGGGTAGGGACTGTCTGCCGTAATGTGTAAAAAAGGGTGATGCTGTCTGCCGTAATGTGTAAAAAGGGGGATGATGTCTGCCATAATGTGTAAAAACGGAGGCACTGTCTGCTGTAATGTGTAAAAAGAGGGACGATGTCTGCCGTAATGTGTAAAAAGGGGACGCAGTCTGCCGTAATGTGTAAAAAGTGGACGCAGTCTGCCGTAATGTGTAAAAAGGGGGACAATGTCTGCCGTAATGTGTAAAAAGGGGACGCAGTCTGCCGTAATGTGTAAAAAGTGGACGCAGTCTGCCGTAATGTGTAAAAAGGGGGACAATGTCTGCCGTAATGTGTAAAAACGGGGGCGCTGTCTGCTGTAATGTGTAAAAAGGGGGATGATGTCTGCCGTAATGTGTAAAAAGTGGACGCAGTCTGCTGTAATGTGTAAAAAGGGGAACAATGTCTGCCGTAATGTGTAAAAACGAGGGCGCTGTCTGCTGTAATGTGTAAAAAGGGAGATGTCTGCCGTAATGTGTAAAAAGTGGACGCAGTCTGCCGTAATGTGTAAAAAGGGGAACAATGTCTGCCGTAATGTGTAAAAACGGGGGCGCTGTCTGCTGTAATGTGTAAAAAGGGGGACGATGTCTGCCGTAATTTGTAAAAAGGGGACGCTATCTGCCGTAATGTGTAAAAAGGGGACTCTTTTTGAGTATTTTGTGTGTGGCCCTCGAATATTCGTTGGAAGTGTTAAGCGGCCCCCCAGCTGAAATAATTGCCCACCCCTGCTCTAGGATGTAATAGAAAAGGAATTACCTGTAGGTATTAAATTCCTATTTTCTCTAACGTCCTAGTGGATACTGGGGATCTGTACTTTAGTACCATGGGGAAGTCCCAAAGCTCCCAAACGTGAGGGAGAGTGCCGAGGCCCCTGCAAAACCGCCTGACCAAACTGAATGTCATCCTTGGCCAAGGTGTCCAACCGATAGAACTTAACAAAAGTGTTCAAACCAGACCAAGTAGCAGCTCGGCACAACTGTAAGGCCGAGACACCCTGGGCAACCACCCAGGAAGAGCCCACAGACCTCGTCGAGTGGGCCTGAATAGATGTCGGCAAAGGCAGAGCTGCCGAAGTATATGCCTGTTGAATGGTCAACCTGAGCCAACGAGCAATGGATTGCTTGGAAGCTGGACGACCAATCTTGGTGGCATCATAAAGGACAAACAGCGAGTCACATTTCCGATGACGAGCCGTCCTCTTGACATAAATCTTCAGAGCCCTCACTACATCCAAGGACTCTGGCCCAATGAAAGCGTAGGACAACACCAGGACCACAATGGGTTGATGGACATGGAGCTGAAACCACTTTAGGCAAAAACTGAGGATGGGTCCTGAGTTCCACCCTGTCTTCATGAAAAAAACAAATAAGGGCTCTTACAGGATAATGCCCCCAATTCAAAGACACGTCTTGCAGACATCAATGCTAAAAGCATCACCGTTTTCCAGGTGAGAAATTTCAACTGCACCCTATGTAAGGGTTCAAACCAGTCCGATTGAAGAAGAGAGAGAACCACATTGAGATCCCACGGAGCCGTAGGAGGCACGAAGGGCAGTTGCATATGAAGCACTCCTTTTAGGAAAGTTTGTACTTCCAGCAACATGGCAAGTTGTTTCTGGAAGAAAATAGAGAGCGCCGGAATCTGGACTTTGATGGAGCCTAAACGCAGGCCCATATCCACTCCCACTTGCAGGAAAAGTAGAAAATGACCAATTGTAAATTCCATGGGAGACACCTTTCTACTTTCACACCAGGAAACATACTTTTTCCAGATGCGATGATAATGTTTTGACGTCACCATCTTCCTGGCTTGGACCACGGAAACATCCCGGGAGGGAAGACCTTTTCTTGCTAAAATCTCCCTCTCAACTTCCAAGCCGTCAAACGCAGCCATTGTAAGTCTGGATAGACGAACGGACCTTGTTGAAGAAGATCCTTTTTGGAGTGGTAGAGGCCAGGGATCCTCCAGATCCATGATTAGGAGGTCAGAGTACCAAGCCCATCGAGGCCAATCCGGGGCAATTAGAATTGCTAGAATGCTTTCCCTTCTTAGTCTTTTTAGAACCCTTGGGATTAGCGGTAGAGGAGGGAACAGGTACACAAAATGGTATGTCCAAGGCGTTGTCAGCGCGTCCACTGCTACAGTCTGTGGATCCCTCACTCTGGAACAGTAACAGCATAGCTTCTTGTTGAGACAAGAAGCCATCAGGTCTATCTGCGGACAGCCCCAGCGGTGAATTAACTGTTGAAACACCTGGGGATGTAGGCTCCATTTCCCCGGATGGAGGTCATGTCTGCTGAAGAAGTTCGCTTCCCAGTTGTCCACTCCTGGAATGAATATGGCTGAGATTGCCCTTGCGTTGGCCTCGGCCCAGAGGAGAATTTTTGACACTTCTTGCATCGCTGCTCTGCTTCTTGTTCCCACTTGTCGGTTTATGTACGCCACCGCCGTGGCGTTGTCCGATTGTACCTGGATCGCCCGATCCCTCAGGAGATGGGAAGCTTGCAGAACGGCATTGCAAACTGCCCTGAGTTCCAGGACGTTTATCGGCAGAGTGGATACCTGACTTAACCATATCCCCTGGAACTGGGCCTCTTGGGTCACAGCCCCCCAACCCCAGAGACTGGCATCCGTTGTCAGTAGAATCCATGATTAGATATTGTAATTCCTGCCTTCTGCCAGGTGAGGAACTTGTAGCCACCATAACAGAGAAATTCAGGCTTTCGGAGAGAAGATCACTTCCTGATGCATGTGAAGGTGAGAGCCCGATCATTTATCCAGAAGATTCAGCTGAAAAGGCCGGGCATGAAATCTGCCATATTGGATTGCCTCGTAAGCAGCAACCATCTTGCCCAGCAAACACATGCAAAGATGTATGGACACCTCGCGAGGACGGATCACTGAGCGGACCAAAGCGTGGATGGCCAAGGCCTTGCACATCGGGAAAAATACCTTTTGAGCCACTGTATCCAGTATCATTCCCAGGAATTGGAGACATTGGGTCGGTTCCAGGTGAGATTTCTGGAAGATTAGAATCCACCCATGATCCGTAAACAGGCGAGTCGTCAGATCGATGCTGTGCAATAGACGCTCCCTGGACATAGCCTTTTTCAGGAGCTTGTCCAAGTAGGGGACTATGTTGACTCCCACCCTGCGCAGTTGCAGCATTATCTCCACCATGACTTTGGTGAAGACCCTCGGAGCTGTGGACAGGCCAAAGGGCAAGGCCTGAAATTGGAAGTGGTCATCCAAGATGGCGAACCTGAGGTAAGCCTGATGAGGGGGCCACATGGGAATGTGTAGGTAAGCATCCTTGACATCCAGGGATACCAAGAATTCCCCCTCCTCCAGGCCAGACACCACCGCCCACAGGGATTCCATCTTGAATTTGAACACCCATAGATACGGGTTTAGAGACTTCATGTTTAAGATGGGTCGCACCGAACCATCCGGTTTTGGAACGACGAAAAGACTGTAGTAAAATCCCCTTTTGTGTAATGGAGGCAGTACTAAAACCACCACCCCTGTCTGCAAAAGTTTTTGAATTGCCTCTTGCAAGGTAACTTTTGCAGCGGGCAAAACTGGTAAGCCCGATTTGAAAAATCTGGGAGGAAAAAGTGTTTGAAATTCCAGCCGGTATCCCTGGAAAATGAGATCCCTCACCAGTCACGTGGAAGGCTTCGTGGCAGGGGATCCGGTGGTCTGGTCCAGGGATGAAGCAGGTGTAGGTTTACGGGACTTACCACGTGATCATCTTGGAGTGGTGGAGACTCCCCGGCCCCTGCCTCTGAACCTTGCCACACAAAAGGACTGCAAGGAGGGTCCTGTGTAAGAACATCTAGCAGGTGGCACAGCCGATGGCAAACAGGTAGACTTGCACGCCATTGCCTAGGAAATCCATTTATTCAATTCATCCCCAAACAAGGCATCACCTGTAAAGGGAAGACTTTCGACACCCTTTTTGGAATCAGCATCTGCTGACCATTGACGCAACCACAGAGCCCTGCGTGCTGAAACTACCATAGCAGTAGTACGAACATTTATCTTACACAATTCCTTTATAGCATCGCTCATAAAATTTGCAGCATCCTGTATGTGTTGCAGCAGAGTAATGGACCTCATCCTGGGGCAGATTGTCTAATTCATTAATATTATCGGACCACTTGACAATTGCCCTGGAAATCCACCCACAAAGTATTGTGGGGCGCTATGCTACGCCCGCTGCCGTATAAATTGCCTTGAGAATGGTCTCAATTTTACAGTCAGCCGGCTCTTTTAGGGATATAGCTCCTGGCACCGGCAGTATCAACTTCTTAGACAGTCTGGACACAGAAGTATCTACTAACGGGGGTTTTCCCATACCTACGAAGCAGGTAGCCTGGTTGCCAACCAGGACTACTGAAAACAATAAACTAAAACAAAAATTAAAGCAAACTCTCTGGAGCTCCAGAGAAATGCTCCTTGGGCACATTTTTCTAAACTGAGTTTGGTAGGAAGACCATAGAGGGGAGGAGCCAACACACACACTAAAGGTTTTAAAGTGCCAGGCTCCAGTGGACCTGATCTATACGGGATACGGCCAATTAGGTCGACAGTCATTAGGTCGACAGTTCAAAAGGTCGACATGAGTTTTTCACATTTTTTTACTTTTTTTAAAAAACTTTTTCATATTTTACGATCCACATGGACTGAAATTGGGAATGGTAACCTTGCCCGAAGTTCGCTTGCATTGCGAGGGGACACGGTGCACTAATTGGGGTTCCCCGTCACTTTACGAAGAAAATGACACAAAAAAGTAAAAAAAAAAAAAACTCACGTCGACCTTTTGACCTGTCTACCTAGTGACCCTGTCGACCTAATGCATGTTGACCAATAGTGGTCAACCTAATTTGTGTCGACCCAACGACCTATACCCCATGGTACTAAAGTACAGATCCCCAGTATCCACTAGGACGTTAGAGAAATAACCCTAAGCCTAACCCTCCCGGCATACTTACGTTTATGATTCAAGCGTCCGCATTCTGACAGCTGTTGAGATTCCAGGCGCCGGCCTTCTGACCGTCGGGATGTCAACTACATCCCGTATCTTACACGTGGGTGCCTTTGCCCCCTCCATATTCGTGTCTGTGCCTTATTACACGTGCCTCAGTCTCCCACTCCACTCCCCATAAGTACCTCTGCCTCTACTTCCTATAGGTGCCTCTGCCCCTGTCACTTTCCATCCCATCTGTTCCCTGATGAAATATCACAGGTACCGGCAACTCACAAGTAATTAAATTTACATATATTAAGTCACAGGTTTAGGCCTGTTTCGGAGCCTGGTATGGTGTATTCGTTACACAGTGTGTACACATAGAGCTGCAGTTGCAATTGTGCCGAGTGTTCCTGGGTGGTTACAGAAAGGTGTCTATTCAGATGCATTGAAATGGTCTGTCTTACGTGGGTGCTATGGGAGTGTTGCTGAAGTGGTTGCGTACACAATTGCTCACATTGGAGGCCATACTCAGATGGAAAATCCCCTCCTGCCATAGGACTGGTGCGACAGATGGCGGTATTACAGAGTCTATAGAAGCTCAAAGCAGACATCTTAGTCCTTGCACATTCAGACGCATTGCTGTACACCAGGGGCAGGGCTGATACTAGCATTACCATAAACTTCAGAAGACGCTAAAGCTGTCACAGGAACGTACAACTCAGAATCAGGCTGTGTTGTATAGCAGGGCAGCAGAAATAAACAACTCTGCCAGATGATCTAAAAATATAGCTCAAACTACAGAATAAAGGCAGAAAGACTTAGCGATGTATATAATAAGTGACACAGAAAGGTAGGACGGTAAACTGAAGCAAAAGTTAGAAAGACCCTTTAACTTTTTTTTTCCTACTATGTAATACTGTCATGTTTCTCTTCCTTCTTTTATTGTAAGATCATGTGCATGATTTCTACCATGTAAGATAGTGTGTAAGGGGGGCGGGGGATTCAATTAAGGGTGAATCCGTTCACCTGGTCGAATATGCACGGCAGCCAGATCTCTCACAAAAGTGTTCGCTACCAAATAGGCAATTTGTGCCCTTCGCCTGCAATTGAATTCTCCCCTAAATGTGAAGTCCGTTTATTTGTGTGACCGCCCCCTAGTTGTAAAACTACAGAATATGGTCCAGATTTATCAAGCCTTGGAGCGTGATAAATTGCATGGTGATAATGTACCAGTCAAGCAGCTCCTATCTGCTATGTTACAGGCTGTGTTTGAAAAATGACAGTTAAGAACTGATTGGTTGGTACTTTATAACGTGCAATTTATCACTCTCCAAGGCTTGATAAATCTGGGAGTTAGTCCTTAACAATAGTAAGTGTTGTTATGCTCTTCTCCGTTGCCAGACCTCAAATCAGATGCAAGTAATGTTATTTAATCAAATATTTTATTCTATACAACCATAAAGTACACTTCATACTAATTAGTTTGTTCTCCAGAACTACAACTGTATCAGAAGTGTGATAAGTGGAAATTTACAATTTTAAAAGAGAGTTTTGATTACAATTAAACAAAAAAAATATATAATTACTATGACTACATTTCCCCAAGGAATGGAACAAATGAGTAACTTGGTATAAATACACAACACAAATTACTGAGCCTTGGTAAAGAGTGATAATTGCGAATTTTAGGAACATACACAATTATACTGATGAGAACAGGTGATTTTTTTTTATTTTTATAAAATTGCAATAATTCTAAATATGAAACAAATATTACATGCCTAAGTATACTCTATTCTGCATATAGCAGGCTCAGTGAAATCCTGTCTATGAAATGTTTTGTGGCAGTAAAATTGTTACAGAAGTCATGTGAACTTCTGCCTATAATATGGGGAAAGACAATACAATTATCTTAAAACAGTATAATGTACTAACACCATAATCCACTCTTATGTGTTCTGGTTTTCCCAGGACAGTCCCGTTTTACCACTCAAAATCATTAATTCACAATATTTATTTTGCCATCATTTTCACTACCAATTAACCTAAATTAATAGGAGAAATGGCAATAGATTAAGTTAACTAAAAGGAAATATGGGGTAGATTTAATGTTCTGGTCACATGGGTATATCGCTTCATAATTATGGGTAACATTGGATATCCTACCACAGAGGAAATAGCTGGTTATATTAAAACAAACATTAAAAAAAAAAAAAACACATTAAAGCCACACTGGAATGAAAAAATAAAATGCAAACCTATGTAATCTTAATACCAGTTTGTCTTCAAGGGGAAGTATTATTATTATGATTACTATAATGCCATTTGGTTTATTTATAACCATTACTGACCTTCAAGCAATTAATGGATTATTGAAGTGTCAACGCTGTCAAGTTCTAGGCTCAAAAAAATGTGACTATCTTTTGCTACCTACAAGTAAGGGTGGAGACTCAATAGATTATTTCTGTCAATGGACTAGGTCAGTGATGGGACCTTTGGCACTCCAGCTGTTGAACTACACATCCCAGCATGCCCTGCTACAGTTTTGCTATTTGGCCATGCTGTACTGTAGCAGGGCATGCTGCAATGTGTAGTTCAACAAAAGCTGGAGTGCCAAATGTTGCCAAGTGCCTAACCAATCAGCTTTACTAAGGGATGGGAACACATTCTGTCAATTAGGGCGAGAGGTCTCCTAAAAATAAAAAAAATAAAAAGAGGCAATACTACCCTTTTAAAAATCCTGCCAAATATTGACTCCAAGGATTTGATTAGCTAAGAGATACATTTTTAACACTGCCTACCAATAAGCTAAACTAAACATTTTACGAATAACCTGTCCATTCATTCCTTAAAAACAGCACATCACGTCCTGACTGGTGAACCTGTACACGATTCTATTGGCAAAAACTGTAACAATATTTACATTTCCAAAAGCAAGAACTTCATCTAGTAAATATGAAATTTGTTGCTTTCTGCTTTAAATTTTCAGAAACTTTTTCACAAATCTCTGAATATTTAGGTTACAAAATATAGTGTCAGCGCAAATTTTGTCATGAGTCGCCTTAACGCAGGACTTGGCTCAGTGTCTGGTGATCACCTATGTGACACAGGGAACTTAATCTAATACGATGCACAGCATCACAAGATGCACCCTGCTTGGGAACATGTCACAGTATTCCCCGTGTACAGAAATTGTTCCACAAGAACAGTTGGCATTTTTAAACAAAGAGTAGACAATTGCTGGAACGCTAGGCTACCAACATTTTAAAATGGGAGAAAACAGACACTTGATGGCTGGAATGTGCATTGACACACAGAGTGTAGGAGGCTCGATACCAAGTGCTTCTGAAAGACAGAAAACTGTACAGAAAGAGTAGATGGGAGATGGGACAGAGAGACAAATAAAGAGTCTACCGACAAGTCTGTATATTAAAACAAAACAATGGGTTGCCAATTTTGTTTAGCCTTTCCTTGTGGATCCTCAGGTAACTAGAGCAGAGGTCATCCTTGATCATTTGTTACAGTTAAATTAACTAAGCATATATGGGAATGTCCGTACTGTCTCAAATAACATCTATGTAAGAGTTCAGTAGGGCTCAATCCACAAGAGTGAATAACAGCCTTCTAGCTCCTTGGAATCCTTTCACGTCGACTTCTGGCGATAGTGGAGGGTTAAATCACCCCCACTCTTCCAAATGAAATGTTTCACAGTCCGCAGGTCCATATTGGGGTCTAGAATCTGCAGGAAACAAAAACACAGGTGATTCTAAGTTTATGTGTATAGCATGAAGATGGATTGGGGGAGCAAAATGAATCTAGCCATTACTAATTAAATAATACCTTTAACTTTAGGATGTACCTACTAGAAATAAAGATAAATGCTTTTTGTTTTTAAAATAAGAGGACACCTCTCCTGTACAGCATGTCAAGTAGTAATTGTTATACCTTATGCCAGAAGGAGGCATCTTGTGACACTTCAGCTGGGTAGAACTACATACATATTCCGCAGAAAAGAGAATGTTTACCCATTCAATTGATAAAACAAGGTGGCTTACAGTGTAAATTATCCACCAAACAACACTTGCTTTATCATACAGAGGGGGAGATTACACAAAGCTTGGAGAGAGATACAGTATCAGCCAATCAAATCCTTTCATTTTTCAAACATAGCCTGTAAAAATAAGATTTTACTTACCGGTAAATCTATTTCTCGTAGTCCGTAGTGGATGCTGGGGACTCCGTAAGGACCATGGGGAATAGACGGGCTCCGCAGGAGACATGGGCACTTTAAGAAAGAATTTAGATTCTGGTGTGCTCTGGCTCCTCCCTCTATGTCCCTCCTCCAGACCTCAGTTAGAGAAACTGTGCCCGGAAGAGCTGACAGTACAAGGAAAGGATTTTGGGAATCCAGGGTAAGACTCATACCAGCCACACCAATCACACTGTATAACTTGTGATAACTTTACCCAGTTAACAGTATGAACAATCACAGAGCATCAGATAAACCCTTATGCAACTATAACATAACCCTTATTTAAGCAATAACTATATACAAGCATTGCAGAAGAAGTCCGCACTTGGGACGGGCGCCCAGCATCCACTACGAGAAAGATTTACCGGTAAGTAAAATCGTATTTTCTCTAACGTCCTAGTGGATGCTGGGGACTCCGTAAGGACCATGGGGATTATACCAAAGCTCCCAAACAGGTGGGAGAGTGCGGATGACTCTGCAGCACCGAATGAGCAAACACAAGGTCCTCCTCAGCCAGGGTATCAAACTTGTAGAACTTTGCAAAGTTGTTTGAACCTGACCAAGTAGCCGCTCGGCAAAGCTATAATGCCGAGACCCCTCGGGCAACCCAGCCGCAGAATGAGCCTGCTGAATCGTGTTACAGATCCAGCGAGCAATAGTTTGCTTTGAAGCAGGCGCCCCAAGCTTGTTGGAAGCATACAGGATAAACAAAGATTCTGCTTCCTGACCTTAGCCATTCTGGCTACATAAACCTTCAAAGCCCTGACCACATCCAGTGACTCGGAATCCTCCAAGTCAGTAGTAGCCACAGGCACCACAATAGGTTGGTTTATATGAAAGGATGAAACCACTTTCGGCAGAAATTGTGGGCGGGTCCGCAATTCTGCACTATCCGCATGGAAAACCAGATAAGGGCTTTTATGTGACAAAGCCGCCAATTCTGACACACGCCTAGCCGAAGCCAAGGCCAATAGCATGACCACCTTCCACGTGAGATATTTTACTTCCACCGTTCTGAGTGGTTCAAACCAGTGTGATTTCAGGAACCTCCACCACGTTAAGATCCCAAGGTGCCACTGGAGGCACAAAAGGGAGCTGAATATGCAGCACTCCCTTTACAAACGTCTGAACTTCAGGCAGAGAAGCCAGTTCTTTTTGAAAGAAAATGGATAAGGCCGAAATCTGAACCTTAATGGAACCCAATTTAAGGCCCAAAGTCACTCCCGACTGTAGGAAGTGAAGGAAACAGCCAAGCTGGAATTCCTCCGTAGGGGCATTCCTGGCCTCACACCAAGCCACATATTTTCGCCATATACGGTGATAATGTTGAGCCGTCACATCCTTCCTAGCCTCTATCAGCGTAGGAATGACCTCATCCGGAATGCCTTTTTCTGCTAGGATCCGGCGTTCAACCGCCATGCCTTCAAACGCAGCCGCGGTAAGTCTTGGAACAGACAGGGCCCCTGTTGCACAAGTCCTGTCTTAGAGGCAGAGGCCACGGGTCCTCTATGAGCATTTCTTGCAGATCTGGATACCGAGTGCTTCTTGGCCAATCCGGAACAATGAGTATTGTTCTCACTCCTCTTTTTCTTATGATTCTCAGCACCTTGGGTATGAGAGGAAGAGGAGGAAATACATAGACCGACTGGAACACCCACGGTGTCACCAGTGCGTCCACAGCTATCGCCTGAGGGTCTCTTGACCTGGCGCAATATCTCTGCAGCTTTTTGTTGAGGCGGGATGCCATCATGTCCACCTGTGGCAGTTCCCACCGACTTGCAATCTGCGTGAAGACTTCCTGATGAAGTCCCCACTCTCCCGGGTGGAGGTCGTGCCTGCTGAGGAAGTCTGCTTCCCAGTGGTCCACTACCGGAATGAACACTGCTGACAGTGCGCTTACGTGATTCTCCGCCCAGCGAAGAATTCTGGTGGCTTCTACCATCGCCACCCTGCTCCTTGTGCCGCCTTGGCGGTTTACATGAGCGACTGCGGTGATGTTGTCTGACTGAATCAGAACCGGTTGGTCGCGAAGCAGGGACTCCGCTTGACGAAGGGCGTTGTAAATGGCCCTTAGTTCCAGGATGTTGATGGGAAGGCAAGTCTCCTGACTTGACCACAGCCCTTGGAAATTTCTTCCCTGTGTGACTGCCCCCCACCCTCGGAGGCTTGCATCCGTGGTCACCAGGACCCAGTCCTGAATGCCGAATCTGCGACCTTCGAGAAGGTGAGCACTCTGCAGCCACCACAGGAGAGACACCCTGGCCCTGGGGGATAGGGTGATTAACCGATGCATCTGAAGATGTGATCCGGACCACTTGTCCAGTAAGTCCCATTGGAAGGTCCTCGCATGGAACCTGCCGAAGGGAATGGCCTTGTATGATGCCACCATCCTTCCCAGGACTCGAGTGCAGTGATGCACTGACACCTGTTTTGGTTTTAATAGATTCCTGACCAGTGTCATGAGCTCCTGAGCTCTCTCTATCGGGAGATAAACCCTTTTCTGGTCTGTGTCTAGGATCATGCCTAGGAGAGGCAGATGAGCTGTAGGAACCAACTGCGACTTTGGAATATATAGAATCCAGCCGTGTTGCCGTTACACTTCCAGAGAAAGTGATACGCTGTTCAGGAACTGCTCTCTTGATCCCGCTTTTATGAGGAGATCGTCCAAGTACGGGATAATAGTGACACCTTTCTTCCGCAGGAGCACCATCATTTCCGCCATTACCTTGGTGAATATTCTCGGGGCCGTGGAGAGACCAAACGGCAACGTCTGAAATTGGTAATGACAATCCTGTACCACAAATCAGAGGTACGCCTGATGAGGTGGATAAATGGGGACATGAAGGTATGCATCCTTTATGTCCAGAGTCACCATAAAATCTCCCCATTTAAGGCTTGCAATGAACGCTCTTAGCGATTCCATCTTGAACTTGAACCTTTTCAGGTATATGTTCAGGGATTTTAAATTCAATATGGGTCTGACCGAACCGTCCGGTTTCGGGACTACAACATGGTCGAATAATAACCCCCTCCTTGTTGAAGGAGGGGAACCTTGACCACCACCTGTTGAAGATACAATTTGTGAATTGCAGTTAACACTGTTTCCCTCTCGTGGGGGTAAGCCGGCAGGGCCGTCGGTGAGGGGGCATCTCCTCAAAGTCCAGCTTGTATCCCTGAGACACAATATCTATTGCCCAGGGATCTAACAGGGAGTGAACCCACTTGTGGCTGAACTTACGAAGGCGTGCCCCCACCGGGCCTAGCTCCGCCTGTGGAGCCCCAGCGACATGCGGTGGATTTTGTAGAGGCCAGGGAGGACTTCTGTTCCTGGGAACTAGCTGTGTTGTGCAGCTTCTTTCCTCTGCCCCTGCCTCTGGCAAGAAAGGACGCACCTCTGACTTACTTGTTTCTTTGTTCGAAAGGCTGCATTTGATAATGTCGTGCTTTCCTAGGCTGTGCAGGAATATAAGGCAAAAGATCAGAATTACCAGCTATAGCTGTGGAGACCAGGTCCGAGAACCCTTCTCCACACAATCCTCAGCCTTCCATATGCCTCTTAAGTCAGCATCATCTGTCCATTGCATATTCTACAGGACACGTCAAGCAGAAATCGACATAGCTTTGACTCTAGGACCCAGTAAACTCATGTCTCTTTGGGCATGTTTTATATTAGATATATATATATATATCTCTTAAGACAGCATCTTTAATATATATATATATCTCTATATATACATATATATATATATATATATATACACACATACATACTAGGGTCTCAATCTCTGCTGATAAGGTACCTGTCCACGCTGCCACAGCGCTATAAACCCATGCCGACACAATCGCCGGTCTGAGTAGTGTACCAGAATGTGCACGCTATCTGCAGGATCCCTGAGGATAGCTGTTACGTCAGGGCTACCTTTTGGGCAAACGTGACACCCTAGGGGAAGATTCCCATCGTATCCTGGCCCTAGTAGGGAAAGGATACTCCCTGAGAATTATTTGTGGGAAACTGCAGTCTTGTCTGGAGTTTCCCGCTCTTTTTCATCATGAGAGGAGGGAAATTTACCTCAGCTTTCTTCCCCTTAAACATGTGTACCCTCGTGTCAGGGACAGATGAGTCATCAGTGATATGCAAATCATCTTTTATTACAATAATCATATATTGAATACTTTTCTGCCATTTTGGCTGTAACTTTGCATTATCGTAGTTGACACTGGAGTCAGACTCCGTGTCGATATCAGTGTCTATTATTTTGGATAGTGATTATTTAGAGACTCTGAAGGTCTCTGCGACATAGGGACAGACATGGGTAGATTCCCTGTCTGTTCTCTAATCTTTTGTGCAATAAATTCACCTTAGCACTTAATTACACATATCCAAACAGGTGTCGGCGTTGTCGACGGAGACACCCTCTCACACACATATTTGCTCCATCTCCTCCTTAGGGGAGCCTTTTACCTCAGACATGTCGACACACACGTACCGACACACCACACACTCAGGGAATGCTCATCTGAAGACAATTCCCCCATAAGGCCCTTTGGAGAGACAGAGAGAGAGTATGCCAGCACACACCCCAGCGCTATTTACCCAGGAATAACACAGTAACTTAATGTTAACCCAGTAGCTGCTGGTTATATTGATTTTTGCGCCTAATTATGTGCCCCCCCTCTCTTTTTACCCTCTTTTACCGTGTATCTGCAGGGGAGAGTTGGGGAGCTTCCTCTCAGCGGTGCTGTGGAGAAAAAACATGGCGCTGGTGAGTGCTGAGGAAGAAGCCCCGCCCCCTCGACGGCGGACTTCTGTCCCGCTTTCATGTACAATTTTTGGCGGGGGCTCATACATATATACAGTGCCCAACTGTATATATGCAAACTTTTGCCAAAGAGGTCTCTAACTGCTGCCCAGGGCGCCCCCCCCCTGCGCCCTGCACCCTTACAGTGACCGGAGTATGTGGGTGTAGTGTGGGAGCAATGGCGCACAGCTGCAGTGCTGTGCGCTACCTCAGTGAAGACTGGAGTCTTCTGCTGCCGATTTCGAAGTCTTCTTGCTTCTTTCACCCGGCTTCTGTCTTCCGGCTCTGCGAGGGGGACGGCGGCGCGGCTCCGGGATCGGACGACGAGGGTGAGATCCTGTGTACGATCCCTCTGGAGCTAATGGTGTCCAGTAGCCTAAGAAGCAGGACCTATCTGCAGAGAGTAGGGCTGCTTCTCTCCCCTCAGTCCCACGATGCAGGGAGTCTGTTGCCAGCAGAGCTCCCTGAAAATAAAAAAACCTAACAAAATACTTTCTTATAGCAAGCTCAGGAGAGCTCACTAAACAGCACCCAGCTCGTCCGGGCACAGATTCAAACTGAGGTCTGGAGGAGGGACATAGAGGGAGGAGCCAGAGCACTCCAGAATCTAAATTCTTTCTTAAAGTGCCCATGTCTCCTGCGGAGCCCGTCTATTCCCCATGGTCCTTACGGAGTCCCCAGCATCCACTAGGACGTTAGACAAATGACAGTTAGGAGCAGGTTGGTTGATACTTTCTCTCTCTTCACTCCCAAAGCCTGACCTATCAACACTAGTCCTCTTCACCTGCCCACAGTTTAGACACTAACAAAAAGGGACCAGTGAACACAGAGGAATGGTGGATTGCAAGTGACTGACTACATCATAGCAGCACAGCGGGACCCCTTGAGGCTCATGGCTAAATGGTAATTGGTGAAGGTGAAAGGAATGGCTGAAGATTTACAGATGTAACTGTATAATAGCAACACCCACAGTCATTAGTGTACTGCCAATCCCTGTGCTTGGAAAAGAAACCAACCCTACAGCTGAATGCAGAAGCCACATAGCTCTTCTAAGTAACAGTAGGGTAGATGTATTCTACATGCTCGTATCACGCGGGTATGGTGCTTCCGGCTTCGCCTCTTTACCGTTTAGCGCCATCGATGATATGGTGCTACCAACTTTTTTCTTCTTCTTCCTTCAAGGTGTTGAAATATGGAACATAGCCCCACCCCTGAAAGCCACTAAGCCCCACCCCCGGGCTCTCTAAAGTAGGGAGTGATCATCAATGGGTGAAATAATCAGTGGCAACCTTGCAGATGGTTTCACACCACTGAGGTTATCCATCAATGGCGATCATCGATGGCCATCCCTAGCACACAGTGCATCAGCCTTAGTGTTGATGCACTGTCTTTCTCCCTCAGCCGGCTCCTCTGTGCAAGCTCAAGATTTTGCTATTATTTCAAGTGCTTTCCCTGCTGTGGTGAATTGATAGCTGCAGGTGTCAGATCGGTCAGTGCCACTGAACATTCATACATTACCCGGCATATCAGCGTGCTATCTTTTATATAGACAGGGGCGCTTCATGCAGCACACACCAACACTGTTATACATGGGGGAAGCAGCACATAACATGTGCTGATAACTGACATCTACCCCAGTGACTGTATCCACAAGAAACTGGGCCTGAATAAATGCATCACAACAGTTTTTGTATTCAGGTAAGTAGACAATCCTTGGAATTGGTATAGGCGTGGGTGTTATGTGTGAGAATGGCACATAATAGGACACAGAGTGGCTTGCATTATTTGAGTTGTCTGTACATTTTGGGGTAAATGTATTACCAGGCACTAATCGGGTTGGTATTTGTCTTCCTGCTTCGCCTTGCAGGAAGCAGTAGTGACAAGATGTATAAGCATCTTTTTTTCCGGAGTGAGAGAGTGAAAACTACCCCTCCGGCGATCCCCGTCAGCTTCCACAGTGCATCGACCTAGTGCTGATGCGCTGTATCTCACCCACCTGCCGGCTCCAGTATGCATACGCAAGTTTTCACTATTATCGCGAGATCTCCCGTGCGCGGTCCCGAGCTGGCGGCAGCAGCCACCTCCAGTAGGAGTCAACTGGCCCGAAATTGATAGCTGCAGGTGTCGGAATGGTCAGTGCCACTGATCATTCTTATATTATCCCACAAATCGTCTGACAACCTGTCGCATTGCATGCACCACCGCTGTAATATATTTGGAGTGTTGTTACATCTAACCCTATACCTGCAGACTGCTGGAAGTGCATATAGAGAGGGAACACCTAATATAATATATATATATATATTATATATACTTTATATGGTTACAAAGGAGGACTTCAGTATATAACAACCTATAAGGACAGACAACTAAATTACCTGATCTTGACACAAGAGCTCAATCTTCTCCTCTGCCAGCACGGCGATGTCCTCCTCTTTCTCTTGTTCTCCAGGCTTTTCATTATTAGAGGAACTAGTTGTCTGAGATTCTGTATCCACGTTTATGATTTTCTCGTACACGTGTTCCATCACCTTTCTGACTTGCAGCATGTCACTGGCTGACAATCTGTCCCTGGCCATGGAAAATACACAAAAAGGGTTCATTTACGATTCTCTTGGTGGAGGTCCTTTTTTCACTAAGTGCCCTGCTACCTATAAGTGGTGCTTAACCCTTCTATTCTGTACTATATTATGTTCATACTGTTAAGTGCCTTGAGTCCTACTGTAGAAAGAGCGCTATATAAATAAAATTATTCATATTATTATTATTATTATGAGTATATGTCCTTATAGGCAAAAGGTAAAATACAATATACAATGGAGATATTACACTCCGCTATCACCAGGAGAATGGTTAATGCTTGGTGCAGTCATATCTCCCACACTACAAGAGGATTTACCAGCATCTCTGTTGCTCCAATACATTTTCTTGTATTTGAAAAATTTGTTGGATTCCAGATGCCACTTGTTTGCCCTGATCTAGGTGGATACAGATTTTCTACCAGAAGGATGATTGACTGAATTCCACAGTTCCTCGTATCCTGACCTACTCTATATCACATAAATGCTCTGTAGCTATAAAATTCATCGTTCTTGTGCTATGTAAGAACCTTATCCTATGTTAAATGGATAGATATTCCCTTATAAGTAAACAGTTTTCCGACAATGATATCTACATTTGCATGCTGTGATGTCATACTGTATGAGACAGCACATAAAAATGTACCAAGGAAGGTAGGTGTAGATTTTACATACTACATCAGTGATGGCTATCCTTGACACTCCAGTTTTTTTTTTAAATAAGTTTTAATAGTTTTTGCATTAAGAAAAACAGATGCATACACATTAGACAATATTTGTGGATCAACACGGGAGGTGCATAAAATTGAGGCAATAAAAAGACATAATAACAGCACAGGTCGTAGCGATCCTATTCATCAAATATCAAAGAATGGCAATTGAAACTACAATACAGTTATAGATAGATCAAAACATGAAAAGAGAAAAGAGGAAGAAAAAAGAAAGGGGGGAGGGAGGGCGAGAGCGTTGGCCAGACAAGGTTGGTCACAAGATCGAATTCTGTCATCTATATAAATAGTGGATCAGATGGTTGTCAAGGGCGATTCAGCATTAAAGTGTGTTGTCCATGGCGTCCAAGTGCGCATAAAAGTGACTGATGTGTCATGAAGGGCAGCGGTGATGCGTTCCAGCTTGTATGTGGTCCATATAGCATTAATAGTGGCGGGAAGAGTAGGGGGGAGAGGTGGATTTCCAATTTGCTGCAATTTGGCATTTGGCCGTAATTTAAAATGTGCTTAATTAGTTTTAGTAAATGGCTCGACGTGTCCGGAACCTGGCGCAAAAGTAGAGAGTAATATGGTGAGTTAGGAATAACCACATCGGTGATTTCTAGTATTAGTTTATGAATTTGACGCCAGTAGCGGCAGGCAATCCCACAAAACATGCAGCATGGTTCCCCTCTGCCCACAAAGTCTCCAACATCTATCAGAGCAGGAAGGGTAAATAGCCTGAAGTCTAGACGGCACAAAGTACCATCGGTAATAGATTTTATAAGAATTTTCTTTGATACGAACCGACAAGGAGCTCTTAGCAATTTCCTGTCTGATGTCAGCCCATTCCTCGATAGTCAACGTCTCCCCTATATCTCGTTCCCACGCTATTTCATGAGCCTCTTTTGCAGCGGAGTTGTGTGAGAGTAAGATTTGGTAAATAGCGGTCAACAAACCTTTTGTAGAGCGTTGACCACAACATAAAGATTCAAATGCAGGTTTAGGTATAGGATGTGCAGTTTTACATAGAGTAGAATAAAAGTGACGAATTTGCAGGAATTGATAGAAAGTTGAGTGGAGAAGAGAGAAGCGTGATTGCAGGTCCGTAAACAAGGGAAATGAAGAAAGGGGTGCCAGGTCAATCAGGAAAAGGACGTTGTGAGAAGTCCAATATTTAAAAGCAAGGTGGTTAGTACCTGGGGGGAACTTGGTATTGTTCCAGATAGGAGTCAGTAACGGATTATAGGAACAAAGACGATAATAACGGGTCCATTGATCCCAAATCGATAATGTAAAATGCATCGTCGGCAACAAGAGAGACGAGGCCGGGCGGGAGCGAG
The DNA here is from genome assembly GCF_028390025.1 of Pseudophryne corroboree. Lineage (NCBI taxonomy): Eukaryota > Metazoa > Chordata > Amphibia > Anura > Myobatrachidae > Pseudophryne > Pseudophryne corroboree. Next base: position 155,408,894 of record NC_086448.1, on the reverse strand, counting down.
GCGCGCACAATAACAGGGTTGAAGGAGAATACACATTTATTACATGAGCTTCCAGAAGCGTCCATAACCTCTGTTCAGGAGGTGAGTGCCAAAGAGCACAGGAGGCTAAGTGTGTAGCACGGTAATAGTTAATCAAATCCGGCACACCGAGGCCCCCTGAGTTACGATGTTGTTGGAGTAATCGTATCTTGACTCTGGGTTTCTTTCCAGCCCAGATGAAGATAGACAGATCTCTCTGCAGATTCTTCAATATTTTAGTCGGTATGTGGATAGGGAGGGTCTGCCAAAGATATAGCAATCGCGGAAGTATGTTCATTTTGATAGAAGCTATGCGCCCGAGCCAAGAGATATAGAATTTGTTCCATCCCACGAGATCGGTACGTATAGACGCGAATAGATGCGGAAAATTGGCTGTGTATAGTGATGCGTGAGACTTAGTTAAGTAGATACCTAGATACTTTAGTTTAGTGTGTTGCCATTTAAACGGGTAAGAAGACTGTAGAAGGCGTAGATCCAGGATCTCTGTTTTATCGGTGTTGAGTTTGTAATTAGACAGATGACCATAAGTTTGAATCTCCTCAAACAGATGTTGTAAAGATATGAGTGGGTCAGTTAAAGTGAGAATGACGTCGTCCGCATACAACGCTATCTTGAATTCATGGTTCCCCACCGCAATGCCCGAGATGTTAGTATTCAGTCTGATTTTGGCCGCCAAAGGCTCCATTACCAGAGCAAATAGCAGTGGGGAAAGTGGGCAGCCCTGTCGGGTGCCGTTCTTAATAGAAAGTAACGGGGAAGAAAGACCGTTGACGAGAATGGAAGCAGAAGGATTGTGATAAAGTGGGGTGACTGCATTATAAAAAGCACCATGCATGCCCACGTTTTTCAAGGTTTGCTGAATAAAGGGCCATGCTACTCTATCAAAGGCTTTTTCTGCATCCAAAGCCACCACCAGGGTCGGAAGAGATCCCGCTGAGAGAGATGAATAAGATTGATAAGTCGGCGAGTATTGTCAGCTGCTTGTCGATTAGGAATAAAACCGACTTGATCCGGATGTACTAAGACCGGCAAGAATGGGGCTAATCTATTCGCAAGAATTTTAGTGAACAACTTAAGGTCTGTATTTAACAATGAAATGGGTCTATAATTTTTCAATTAAAACGGGTCGCGGTCAGGTTTGGGTATAACGATAATGTTAGCCCTGGTGGTGGCTGCATCAAGGGAGCCCAGTTCCAGTAAAGAGTTGAATAACGAGTGAAGCATGGGGAGAAGAGATTGCGCAATATTTTTGTAATAGATGGCAGTAAAGCCATCGGGACCTGGGGCGGACGAGCGGCGCAACTGAGTTATTGTAACCAGGATTTCCTCGTTGGAGATAGGGGCGTTAAGTGTTTCTAGGTCTGAAGCAGAAAGTTTTGGTAAGCGACAGGTGGTGAGGTAATGTTGAATGTTGGGAATGTGAGGAGGATCAATATTAGCAGGTGGAGGTAAGTTGTAGAGTGATTCATAATAATCGTGAAATTGCGAGGCCATAACTTTGGGGTCACAGGTCACGGATCCTTCAGAGTATTTCAAGGCAAGTATGCGGTTTTGTGTCCTTTTAGCCCGGAGGCGGCGAGCCAACAAAGTGTCAGCTCTATCTGATTTTTCATAAAATTTCTGGCGGATCCATAAGAGTGAGTTAACCGTTTTTTTTGTGAGGATTTGTGACAACTGTCCCTTAAGTGAGAGGATCTTAGTATAAAGTTGCTTTTTCGGGAAACGCTGGTGAAGAAGGGTTAGGGAAGTTAGTTCCGTCTCCGAATCACGAATACGTTTAGTCTCTATCTTTTTATGAGTTGAGGAAAAATTAATGAGGAGGCCACGTAACGTGGCCTTATGAGCCTCCCATAATACCGCAGGGGAAATATCAGGAGAGCTATCATCAGTAAAGTAGGTCTGAATCATGGCGTTAATTTCAACAATGTTAGAGGGTTTAAGAAGAAGAGACTCCTGTAAACGCCATGTCCGAGGGGACGAAAGTGTATGAGGGATAGTAATGTCCAAGATAAGGGCGTAGTGGTCTGACCAAGTAGTGGGGATTATTTGTGCCCCGTGGAGGCTCTGAGTGGAGTCACGGTCAACAAAGATGTAGTCGATGCGGGTGTAGAGGTCGTGCGGGGGTGAGTAGTGCGTGAAGCCTCTGGCGGAAGGATACAAAGTCCTCCAGCTATCATACAAGTTGTGAGAGGAGATACAGTTCCGTAGAAGCTTAGAAAGCTTTGTGTGAGAGGACGTCCCCGTGCCTGGGTGAGACCTATCAAAGTGAGGGTCAAGAGTAATATTACAATCCCCAGCAATTATAATTTTGGAATTTGGGAATTTAGAAAGCTGGTCAGAGAAGGTCCCAAAAAAAGAACCCTGCTGCATGTTTGGGGCATATACGGACGCCAATGTGATAGGCTGCTGGTTGAGGGTACCTGAGAGAATTATAAATCTACCATTGTCGTCGTGATAATCATGAATGACTATAGGGAGATCTCGGTGGAGCAGTATAGCAGTACCCCTGCGCTTGGCTGACATAGTAGAGTGAAAGGTGTGGGGATATTTTTTACTGTTTAAGGAAGGGTGGGGGAACTTAAAATGAGTCTCTTGAAGAAAGACTATATCTGGCTCGTGTCTGGCAAAAAAATGGAACGCCATGGAACGCTTTGTCGGGGAATTAAGACCATTGACATTCATAGATAACAATTTTAAGGTCATGGAGGGTAGTAATCACCCATGTGCAATATAGTTAACAACCATTGACATGGCCAACCGTAGGACGAGTGAAGGGACAGAAAGGAATAGAAAAGAAGAGGAGCAAGAAGGAACTTAAAGAACAGGCCCATGCCTAGAAGCAGGTAGGGCCTACAAGAGGAAGGGGTAGTGCCAATCAGGCAGCCCCTTCAGTGTGGGGGGTAGCGACAATATAAGAGAACAGTAAATAGAAAACCAGAACGTGTATAACAAGAACTAAGACATCCAGCGGTCAAGCGCGAGGGCATAGATATAAACAGGTCATAACATAAAAAGAGCAATTTGACTTCCTGATTTAACTAGGCAAACACATAACTAAATGACTACAGGGACAGCAACCAGTTGCAGAGTGGGAGAGAAAAAAAAAAAAAAGGGGGGGAAGGGGGGTACACCTTTTTGGGAGAGCAAACAATGCCACATAATAACATTTAGTAAATGACTGTAGCACAGAACAACGGAAAGCGAGGTAGGAGTAGCAACAATGTCGGATATAAAGCCTGAGTCGGCCCCATGCTATTAAGTTCAATATTAGCCTTACCAATTCAAGGCACGGTGGACATTTTCAAATGGGTCCAGGCAGGACCAACACCCATAAGTCCCATAAATCTAACAGCCCGTAAAACAACACGAGCAATGTGCGTAAAGTTAGATTAAAAAAAAAAAAAAGGGGGGGGGGGGGCAACTGTCCTGTAATCAGCAAAACATAGTTGCGTATCTGCAGACATCGGAATGTCGTGTTATTTAGTAGACCAAACCGGAGTCGGTGCCGCAGGCCTTGACGGAGACGTGGGAGTAAGTTGATTCCTAAGCTCGGCAGGTAGAGAATCAAAAATGGCAAGAGTCTTGAGGTAGTCGTAGCCTTGAGCAGAGGTTTTAATGGAGTGGTGGGACCCATCTTTGGTTACTTGGAGCTGAAAAGGGAATCCCCATTTATATTTAATAGAATTAGTACGGAGGACTCTGGTAATCACAGCAAGGTCTCGACGTTTTTTTAAACGTAGAGGGAGCTAGGTCTTGGTAAATTTGAAGTTGAGTGCCTGAGTAATCCACAGATTGGAGTTCCCGCACAGCCGACATGATCTTTTCCTTAGTCTTATAATAGTGGAATTGGAGGATAACATCTCGGCGTGGTTGTGACGGGGGAGGACGAGGACGGAGCGCTCTATGCGCTCTATCTAGAAGGAACAGGTCTTTCGGAGTACCGGGGAGTAAATTCAGAAACAGGCCTTCCAAAAAACCCGGGAGGGCTTCCAAGGTAACACTCTCAGGGATGTTACGGATCCTGATATTATTTCTCCTGTTCTGGTTGTCCAAATCCTCCAGGTGGTCCTCATGCACGTCGACATCAGTGCGGAGGTCAATTCACTCCTGTTCAAGCACGGCCTGGTACTGGCACACCTCATCCATCTTACATTCCAACGAATCCGTACGGGTGCCCAGGTCGGTCAGATCCTTTCTAAATTCTGCAAGCGCTGACCTCATTTCGGTTTAGATAGTTTTGGTGACAATAGAGACGACGCCTTGGGTGGTAAGGTGAGCTCTTGGCGATGAAGCATCCTCCGAAACGGACATTCGGTCTGCAGCCGATGAGTTACGAGAAGTAGATCCGACCTTCTCCCATGCACGGAGAATGCTGGGTTTATTAGCAGCATTCGATTTGCAATTTTTTTGCGACAGAATAGAGCGGGAAAGGCACGAAAGTAGGTATCAAGAGTATCAACTCCTCGTAGGAAATCTCAGATGTATCCGGAAAGTAATCTCAAGAGAGGCCTCGGCTAGGACATTAGCTGACCCTCTAGCGCAAGGTGACCGCAGGATAGGCTAGTCTAGGGCAGGCATCAGGAGCGCCATGAAGTGCCTCGCAGAGCACGGGCCACCATTAGTAGAGAATCACGGTGCCTCGGGGCACGGGCGGACAAGGAGTATACGGCGGTTATAAAATGGGCGCAGGGAGTCGCCAATGGAGGCACTCGCGGGCCAGCCAACGGACCGTAGCAGCGGCGGGAGGTCACGTGCAGCGACAAACCGCGTCTCGCCCGTGCACTCATGCGGCCGTAAGATAGCAAGCAGGTGGGAAAGGTATTTCTTACCTCCTGCGCCCCCACTGTGGTAAACCGGGCTGTGGTATAAGGCGGGAGCCGGAGCGATCACTTTTACCCTATGAAGGGGGGGTCATAAAGCTTATACTGCTCCGGGGTAACGGCACTGCGGTTACTGGGGGAAAAGGGGGCCACAGAGGTTGTGACTGTGCCCTGATATGAGGGAGAGCTGCAGGGAAGCCAGAGGGTTATGGTATGGAGCGGCAGCGCAGCACAGGTGTAAACACCCAGCTCCGGGACCAGCAGCCAGCCCCCGTTCCGCCCCACCGACGACCCGCTGCGGGTGCCCCGTCAGCCGCGGTTTTGGAGGAGAGAGCACTGGCGCTGGGAGCCGCAGACAGGCGCTCTGAACCGTCCGCCTCAGGCCCCAGGGGAAGCCGCGGCAAGATGGCGGCCGCACTCACGCTGATCCCCGCGGTCCGGGACTTTGGACGTCGGCGACCCGGGCCGCAAGGCGTCCCCAAGGGCAGTTAGACGGACGTAGGAGTCCAGCAGTATATGCACAGGGCCCCGGGAGCACTGTAGGGTAGATCAAAGTGCCGCGACTAGTCCGGTGCGGCTCCGGGCCGGGAGTCCAGGTCGGGACCCGTGCTTATTTAAGGCCCCGGCTTCAATCTGGGGAGAGGACCGCAACCCGCAGGAGAGCTTAAAAGCATTCCCCGATTACGCAGCGCTCCCCCAGTGTGACCTAAGCAGGCTGAATGGTAGTGGGGGTGAATATATGATGGGGATGGGTGATCACAAGGGTCATTTAAAGGACTTTCTGTTAGTTAATGTGCAGGAGCTCCTGAGCTGCACGTCTGCTTCCTTCAGCAGTTAAGCCACACCCCCGACACTCCAGTTTTTGTTTAACTACACACCCCAGCATGCCCTGCATCAGTTTTAGCATGGCCAAATAGCAAAACTGTAGCAGGGCATGCTGGGATTTGTAGTACAACAACAGCTGGAGTGTCAAGGTTAGCCATCACTGTACTACAGTCATCTTCACTGGTACATGGTTGTCAATGTGTACTATGCATATTGGGCACCTGTCAGGCTGGGGCAGGTACTTCTACCAGTATATGTGAGATAGGTAGTGTCTAAGGGGGGTACGGCTAATTGTCGCACCGGAGCCATCCTATTAGCAAGGATTACCCCACAAGTAAATCCCTGAAGTCGCACTGATCCTCGCAGTAAAGACCGCATAAAAACATCAAAATCGTGTTCGCACGTGGGGGATAAAAACCGATCGATTCCGAAGTTTACGTGGAATCAGTGGGATTCCACACCTGAATCCTGAGTTTTAGGCATGGGAAAAAGGCTATTTACTTGAATAGCCTTTGCCATGCCGCAGGGATTTTAGCTGGCAATTAGCCTTGGGCTAACTGAATACAAATAGCTCTAGATGCAGATCACCCCAACCTCCACCTTAATACTAGTTAGTTGCTTACTCTATGAAAAACCCCTGCCACTGAGAGATTGCACTGCACGTTGAGCAGTTTTTCCCCAAAAAAACACTGCTGAGCCCGTCGGAGAATGGGAAACCCCTTGTATTTAAGACTATATACTCACTTCTTTAGAGTTTTTGCTCCAGAAGATGAATGTGGTTGGAGGTAGAATGGAATTTTATTGAATTTCGGCATATTTTTCTACAAGACAAAATGTATTGTTGACCGGAGTGAACACTAAGAAGTTACACAACCATTAGTACTGTACCACAAATATTCATAAGGCCCCTTTGAAAACATTAACACTTTATGCCAAATACTTTTAAATCTAAAAACAAGCCACCAATGGTATCGCAAAATATTAACATTTATCACCTAACAGGAACAGTTCTAAAAACAGACTCTGGGCCTAATTTAGACCTGATCGCAGCTGCAAAATTGTTCTCTAATGAGCAAAACCAAGTTGATCGCAGCAGGAAATCTTTTAGCAGTTGGGCAAAACCATGTGCACTGCAGGGGGGCAGATATAACATTTACAGAGAGAGTTAGATTTGGGTGGGTTATTTTGTTTCTGTGCAGGGTAAATACTGGGTGCTTTATTTTTACACTGCAATTTAGATTGCAGATTGAACTCACCACACCCAAATCTCTCTCTCTCTGCACATGTTATATCTGCTTCCCCTGCAGTGCACATGGTTTTGCCCAACTGCTAAAAAATTTCCTGCTGCGATCAACTTGGAATAACCCCCCATGTGCACTGCAAGTGGGGCAGATATAACATATTCAGAGAGAGTCAGATTTGGGTGGGTTATATTGTTTCTGTGCATGGTTTTGCCTATTAGAGAACAAATTTGCAGCTGCGATCAGGTCTGAATTAGGCCCTCTGAGTGTGCTGTAATACTACATCTCAGAAAGCGCCACCTGTGCCCACTCTGCCACTAACTGCCCAGTAAATGAGTGAAGAGTGGATACAAAGAGGACATTAGAGCGGTGTCATTATTAACCTAAAGATTCATAGACAGATATTCGGTCAGAGTCAGATCGCCGGAGGTGCAGGATGCCTGCCAATCTCAGATGTTTTTTTAAAAGGGGTAATCACTTACAAAGCAAAGTCATGCCTTGTAGGTGATTGCCCCTTTAAAAAAACCATCCAAAAAATCAGCCAGCATCCCACACCTCTGGTGGCGATCTTGGACGCCATTACATCCCACCCATATTGTCTGTTGTCTTTTAATATTCAGTTACTTAAAACATAGGGGCGGGTTCTAAAAAAAATTAGAATTAAATGTTCTTACATCCACAGTGATATCAACCACCCACTGAGGAACAGTTTCATTCAGGAGCATGGATTCAGTCTCTCCTCCCGAATCTCTACACAGTAACCTAAAGGGTTAAAAACACCAAAAAAACCTAAAATTACCTTTATTTCAAATAAGAATATCGAGCAATTGTTTCTGGTTTATTAACTCATTGAAGATGGGTATTGTAATAGTAACAGTTTCTGAGGTTGAAAAAATAGGATTTTAAATTACCTACCGGTAAAGCCTTTTCTTGTAGTCCGTAAGGAATACTGGGAATCCATTTAGTACCATGGGGTATAGACGGGTCCACCAGGAGCCATGGGCACTTTAAGAATTTAATAGTGTGGGTTGGCTCCTCCCTCTATGCCCCTCCTACCAGACTCAGTATAGGAAACTGTGCCCGAGGAGATGGACATACTTTGAGAGAAGGAAAGTGGTGAGATTTCGAACCAGCACAACCAGAACAAGAGGAAAGCCATGCTAACCAAACTTGAAAACAGGGACAGCAACAGCTGCTCCAAACAGTTAAACAATCAACCGTGCAGGAAGAACGAAGCACCGGGCGGGCGCCCAGTATCCCCTACGGAATCCTATTTTCCCTTACGTCCTAGGGGATACTGAGAATCCATTTAGTACCATGGGGGAAGTACCAAAGCTCCCAAACCGGGTGGGAGAGTGCTGGGGTTCCGGGTTGACCACACTGAAGGTCCTCAGAGGCCAAGGTATCAAACTTGTAAAACTTGGCAAACGTGTTCGAACCGAACCAAGTAGCTGCTCGGCAGTGCTGTAATGCCGAGACACCCCGGGCAGCCGCCCAAGATGAACCCACCGATCCAGTTAAGTGGGCCTGTACAGATTTTGGAACCGGCAAACCTGCCGTGGAATATGCATGTTGGATAGTGAGCCTGATCCAGCGAGCAATTGACTGCTTTGAAGCAGGACACCCAATCTTGTTGACATCATAAAGAACGAACAGCAAGTCCGATTTAATGTGACGAGCAGTTCGCTTTACATATATCTTCAAAGCCCTTACAACATCCAAGCACTTTGGAGTAGCAGAGGTGTCAGTAACAACCGGAACCATAATTGTCTGGTTGATGTGAAACGCCGACACCACCTTAGGAAGGAATTGCTGACGAGTCCTGAGATCAGCTCTGTCCTCATAGAAAATCAAGTAGTGGCTCTTGTGAGACAACACCCCCAGCTCCGATACGCGCCTTACCGAAGCCCAACGCGTGACGGTCTTCCACGTAAGATACTTTACGTCTACCTTCTGTAACAGTTCAAACCAGTCCGATTGAAGGAATTTCAGAACCAAATTGAGATACCAAGGTGCAGTGGGAAGCACAAAGGGAGGTTGGATATGAAGAACACCCTTCAAGAATGTCTGGCCCTCAGGGAGAGAAGCCAATTGTTTCTGAAAGAAAATAGACATGGCCGAAATCTGAACTTTTATGGAGCCTAGGCCCACATCAACTACCGACTGCAGAAAAAATAAGAATTTACTTACCGATAATTCTATTTCTCGTAGTCCGTAGTGGATGCTGGGGACTCCGTCAGGACCATGGGGTTTAGCGGCTCCGCAGGAGACAGGGCACAAAAGTAAAAGCTTTAGGATCAGGTGGTGTGCACTGGCTCCTCCCCCTATGACCCTCCTCCAAGCCTCAGTTAGGATACTGTGCCCGGACGAGCGTACACAATAAGGAAGGATTTTGAATCCCGGGTAAGACTCATACCAGCCACACCAATCACACTGTACAACCTGTGATCTGAACCCAGTTAACAGCATGATAACAGCGGAGCATCTGAAAAGATGGCTCACAACAATAATAACCCGATTTTTGTAACAATAACTATGTACAAGTATTGCAGACAATCCGCACTTGGGATGGGCGCCCAGCATCCACTACGGACTACGAGAAATAGAATTATCGGTAAGTAAATTCTTATTTTCTCTGACGTCCTAAGTGGATGCTGGGGACTCCGTCAGGACCATGGGGATTATACCAAAGCTCCCAAACGGGCGGGAGAGTGCGGATGACTCTGCAGCACCGAATGAGAGAACTCCAGGTCCTCCTCAGTCAGGGTGTGCCCCTGACCAAGTATCAGCTCGGCAAAGTTGTAAAGCCGAGACCCCTCGGGCAGCCGCCCAAGATGAGCCCACCTTCCTTGTGGAATGGGCATTTACATATTTTGGCTGTGGCAGGCCTGCCACAGAATGTGCAAGCTGAATTGTACTACACATCCAACTAGCAATCGTCTGCTTTGAAGCAAGAGCACCCAGTTTGTTGGGTGCATACAGGATAACAGCAAGTCAGTTTTCCTGACTCCAGCCGTCCTGGAACTATATTTTCAGGGCCCTGACAACATCTAGCAACTTGGAGTCCTCCAAGTCCCTAGTAGCCGCAGGTACCACAATAAGCTGGTTCGGGTGAAACACTGACACCACCTTAGGGAGAAACTGGGGATGAGTCCGCAGCTCTGCCCTGTCCGAATGGACAATCAGATATGGGCTTTTTTGAGACAAACGCCGTCAATTCTGACACTCGCCTGGCCGAGGCCAGGGCCAACAGCATGGTCACTTTCCCTGTGAGATATTTCAAATCCACAGATTTGAGCGGTTTAAACCAATGTGATTTTAGGAATCCCAGAACTACGTTGAGATCCCACAGTGCCACTGGAGGCACAAAAGGGGGTTGTATATGCAGTACTCCCTTGACAAACTTCTGGACTTCAGGAACTGAAGCCAATTCTTTCTGGAAGAAAATCGACAGGGCCGAAATTTGAACCTTAATGGACCCCAATTTGAGGCCCATAGACACTCCTGTTTGCAGGAAATGCAGGAAACGACCGAGTTGAAATTTCTTCATGGGGCCTTCCTGGCCTCACACCACGCAACATATATTCGCCACATGTGGTGATAATGTTGTGCGGTCACCTCCTTCCTGGCTTTGACCAGGGTAGGAATGACCTCTTCCGGAATGCCTTTTTCCCTTAGGATCCGGCGTTCAACCGCCATGCCGTCAAACGCAGCCGCGGTAAGTCTTGGAACAGACATGGTACTTGCTGAAGCAAGTCCCTTCTTAGCGGCAGAGGCCATGAGTCCTCTGTGAGCATCTCTTGAAGTTCCGGGTACCAAGTCCTTCTTGGCCAATCCGGAGCCACGAGTATAGATCTTACTCCTCTACGTCTTATAATTCTCAATACCTTGGGTATGAGAAGCAGAGGAGGGAAGACATACACCGACTGGTACACCCACGGTGTTACCAGAACGTCCACAGCTATTGCCTGAGGGTCTTTTGACCTGGCGCAATACTTGTCCAGTTTTTTGTTCAGGCGGGACGCCATCATGTCCACCTTTGGTCTTTTCCAACGGTTCACAATCATGTGGAAGACTTCCCGATGAAGTCCCCACTCTCCCGGGTGGAGGTTGTGCCTGCTGAGGAAGTCTGCTTCCCAGTTGTCCACTCCCGGAATGAACACTGCTGACAGTGCTATCACATGATTTTCCGCCCAGCGAAAAATCCTTGCAGTTTCTGCCATTGCCCTCCTGCTTCTTGTGCCGCCCTGTCTGTTTACGTGGGCGACTGCCGTGATGTTGTCCCACTGGATCAATACCGGCTGACCTTGAAGCAGAGGTCTTGCTAAGCTTAGAGCATTGTAAATTGCCCTTAGCTCCAGTATATTTATGTGGAGAAAAATCTCCAGACTTGATCACACTCCCTGGAAATTTTTTCCCTGTGTGACTGCTCCCCAGCCTCTCAGGCTGGCCTCCGTGGTCACCAGCATCCAATCCTGAATGCCGAATCTGCGGCCCTCTAGAAGATGAGCACTCTGTAACCACAACAGGAGAGACACCCTTGTCCTTGGAGATAGGGTTATCCGCTGATGCATCTGAAAATGCGATCCGGACCATTTGTCCAGCAGATCCCACTGAAAAGTTCTTGCGTGGAATCTGCCGAATGGAATCGCTTCGTAATAAGCCACCATTTTTCCCAGGACTCTTGTGCAATGATGCACTGACACTTTTCCTGGTTTTAGGAGGTTCCTGACTAGCTCGGATAACTCCCTGGCTTTCTCCTCCGGGAGAAACACCTTTTTCTGGACTGTGTCCAGAACCATCCCTAGGAACAGCAGACGTGTCGTCGGAAACGGCTGCGATTTTGGATATTTAGAATCCACCCGTGCTGTCGTAGAACTACTTGAGATAGTGCTACTCCGACTTCCAACTGTTCTCTGGACCTTGCCCTTATCAGGAGATCGTCCAAGTAAGGGATAATTAAGACGCCTTTTCTTTGAAGAAGAATCATCATTTCGGCCATTACTTTGGTAAAGACCCGGGGTGCCGTGGACAATCCAAACGGCAGCGTCTGAAACTGATAGTGACAGTTCCGTACCACGAACCTGAGGTACCCTTGGTGAGAAGGGCAATTTGGGACATGGAGGTAAGCATCCTTGATGTCCAGGGACACCATATAGTCCCCTTCTTCCTGGTTCGCTATCACTGCTCTGAGTGACTCCATCTTGATTTGAACCTTTGTATGTAAGTGTTCAAAGATTTCCCATTTAGAATAGGTCTCACCGAGCCGTCTGGCTTCAGTACCACAATATAGTGTGGAATAATACCCCTTTCCTTGTTGTAGGAGGGGTACTTTGATTATCACCTGCTGGGAATACAGCTTGTGAATTGTTTCCAATACTGCCTCCCTGTCGGAGGAAGACGTTGGTAAAGCAGACATCAGGAGCCTGCGAGGGGGAGACGTCTCGAATCTCCAGTCTGTACCCCTGGGATACTACTTGTAGGATCCAGGGGTCCACTTGCGAGTGAGCCCACTACGTGCTGAAACTCTTGAGACGACCCCCCACCGCACTTGAGTCCGCTTGTACGGCCCCAGCGTCATGCTGAGGACTTGGCAGAAGCTGTGGAGGGCTTCTGTTCCTGGGAATGGGCTGCCTGCTGCAGTCTTCTTCCCTTTCCTCTATCCCTGGGCAGATATGACTGGCCTTTTGCCCGCTTGCCCTTATGGGGACGAAAGGACTGAGGCTGAAAAGACGGTGTCTTTTTCTGCTGAGATGTGATTTGGGGTAAAAAAGGTGGATTTTCCAGCTGTTGCCGAGGCCACCAGGTCCGATGGACCGACCCCAAATAACTCCTCCCCTTTATACGGCAATACTTCCATGTGCCGTTTGGAATCTGCATCACCTGACCACTGTCGTGTCCATAAACATCTTCTGGCAGATATGGACATCGCACTTACTCTTGATGCCAGAGTGCAAATATCCCTCTGTGCATCTCGCATATATAGAAATGCATCCTTTAAATGCTCTATAGTCAATAAAATACTGTCCCTGTCAAGGGTATCAATATTTTCAGTCAGGGAATCCGACCAAGCCACCCCAGCGCTGCACATCCAGGCTGAGGCGATCGCTGGTCGCAGTATAACACCAGTATGTGTGTATATACCTTTTTAGGATATTTTCCAGCCTCTAAGCTGGCTCCTTGAGGGCGGCCCTATCTGGAGACGGTACCGCCACTTGTTTTGATAAGCGTGTGAGCGCCTTATCCACCCTAAAGGGTGTTTCCCAACGCGCCCTAACTTCTGGCGGGAAAGGGTATACCGCCAATAATTTTCTATCGGGGGAAACCCACGCATCATCACACACTTCATTTAATTTATCTGATTCAGGAAAAACTACAGGTAGTTTTTTCACACCCCACATAATACCCTTCTTGTGGTACTTGTAGTATCAGAAATATGTAACACCTCCTTCATTGCCCTTAACATGTAACGTGTGGCCCTAAAGGAAAATACGTTTGTTTCTTCACCGTCGACACTGGAGTCAGTGTCCGTGTCTGTGTCGACCGACTGAGGTAAATGAGCGTTTTACAGCCCCTGACGGTGTTTGAGACGCCTGGACAGGTACTAATTTGTTTGCCGGCCGTCTCATGTCGTCAACCGACCTTGCAGCGTGTTGACATTATCACGTAATTCCTTAAATAAGCCATCCATTCCGGTGTCGACTCCCTAGAGAGTGACATCACCATTTCAGGCAATTGCTCCGCCTCCTCACCAACATCGTCCTCATACATGTCGACACACACGTACCGACACACAGCACACACACAGGGAATGCTCTGATAGAGGACAGGACCCCACTAGCCCTTTGGGGAGACAGAGGGAGAGTTTGCCAGCACACACCAAAAACGCTATAATTATACAGGGACAACCTTTATATAAGTGTTTTTCCCTTATAGCATTTTAATATATATATACATATCGCCAAATAAGTGCCCCCCCTCTCTGTTTTAACCCTGTTTCTGTAGTGCAGTGCAGGGGAGAGCCTGGGAGCCTTCCCACCAGCATTTCTGTGAGGGAAAATGGCGCTGTGTGCTGAGGAGAATAGGCCCCGCCCCCTTTTCGGCGGGCTTCTTCTCCCGTTTTTCTGAGACCTGGCAGGGGTTAAATACATCCATATAGCCCCCAGGGGCTATATGTGATGTATTTTTAGCCAGAATAAGGTACTATCATTGCTGCCCAGGGCGCCCCCCCCCAGCGCCCTGCACCCTCAGTGACCGCTGCTATGAAGTGTGCTGACAACAATGGCGCACAGCTGCAGTGCTGTGCGCTACCTTATGAAGACTGAAGAGTCTTCTGCCGCCGTTTCTGGACCTTCACTTTTCGGCATCTGCAAGGGGGGTCGGCGGCGCGGCTCCGGGACGAACCCCAGGGTGAGACCTGTGTTCCGACTCCCTCTGGAGCTAATGGTGTCCAGTAGCCTAAGAAGCCAATCCATCCTGCACGCAGGTGAGTTCACTTCTCTCCCCTAAGTCCCTCGTAGCAGTGAGCCTATTGCCAGCAGGACTCACTGAAAATAAAAAACCTAACAAACTTTTACTCTAAGCAGCTCTTTAGGAGAGCCACCTAGATTGCACCCTTCTCGGCCGGGCACAAAAATCTAACTGAGGCTTGGAGGAGGGTCATAGGGGGAGGAGCCAGTGCACACCACCTGATCCTAAAGCTTTTACTTTTGTGCCCTGTCTCCTGCGGAGCCGCTAAACCCCATGGTCCTGACGGAGTCCCCAGCATCCACTTAGGACGTCAGAGAAAGTCCCTGATGAAATTCCACAGTAGAATACAGGTTGAGTATCCCATATCCAAATATTCCGAAATACGGACTTTTTTGAGTGAGTGTGAGATAGTGAAACCTTTGTTTTTTGATGGCTCAATGTACACAAACTTTGTTTAATATACAAAGTTATTAAAAATATTGTATTAAATGACCCTCAGGCTGTGTGTATAAGGTGTATATGTAACATAAATGCATTCTGTGCTTAGATTTTGGTCCCATCCCCATGATATCTCAATATGGTATGCAATTATTCCAAAATACGGAAAAATCCGATATCCAAAATACCTCTGGTCCCAAGCATTTTGGATAAGGGATACTCAACCTGTATTGTCTTCTCTCACACCGAGAGACATATGTCTTCCAGATACGATGGTAATGTTTTGACGTTACTCCTTTCCTGGCTTAGATCATAGTCGGGATGACCTTGTCAGGAATCCCTCTCCTGGCTAGAATCAGCCGCTCAACTTCCACGCCATCAAACGTAGCCGTGGTAAGTCTTGATAAATGAACGGGCCCTGTTGCAGAAGATCCTCTCTAAGAGGCAGAGGCCACAGATCTTCGATTAGCATCTCAAGAAGATCTGCATACCAGGCCCTTAGCGGCCACTCCGGAACAATCAGAATTGATTGACCTCTTTACCTTTTTATTCTTTTGAGAACACTTGGGATCAGAGGAATTGGAGAAAACAAGTACACCAGCTGGTAGGCCCACGGAGTTGTCAGGGAGTCGACCGCTACAGCCTGTGGGTCCCTCGACATGGAACAATACTACTTGAGCTTCTTGTTGAGTCAAGAGGCCAAGGGTAAAGAACTGAAGAAGCGGTTGATAAGTCGGGTGCACAAGTCAAATTTGTTTAATTAGTTATTATGATAAAACGTAGCTTTTATTGCTTTATATTAATATTAACACAGTCCCTATTATAGGACACATACAGCATAATATAGAGGTTAAAAAGTGACACATACAAACATATAAGTGATAAAGAGTGAGAAAATAGTGTACTTAGTTAATTTAAAAGGTGGGCTCACCACAATAACTCCTGCAACTATATGTTTATAATGTGTGTCATTTGAGCCATAAAGAACATTTTAATCCATTGGTATTATTTCTTACCGCGGCACATTTATAAGGGTCTTATTGATTCTTACCACGGCACAGTTGTACAGGTGTGATGATATATAATATGATCTGAATTCAGCTGGTATATTACTAGATCTATGCCCTGATACTGCGCTTTATTGTGGGAAATTGAGTTTGTGTAGCACTCTTGTACGTGTGTCGTGATCCACCCTATCCTTGACCCATGACCAGAGTAAAGGTGCATACACACGGAGCGATATAACTGAGCGATTTTGACTATATAGTCAAAATCGCTCAGAAAGTTAGTGCAGATCGCTCCGTGTGTACACAGCCAGCGATAGCGATGCGCGTCCCCGCTAGGTCGCTATCGCTGGGAAAAATAGTCAGTGCAGGCAAGTCAATTTTGACTATGTCGCTGCAAAAGTTAGGCAAAATCGCTAACACTTTAAGAGGCCAGCGATTTTGCCCAGCGATAGCGATGTGCAGGCGGCGGTGGTGCGGGCGGCGGCGGGTTGCGGTGGCGGTGTGGGCGACGGCGGGTTGCGGCGGCGGGTTGCGGTGTGGGCGGTGCGGGCGGCGGCGGTGCGGGCGGCGGCGGGTTGCGGCAGCGGTGCGGGCGGGGGAAATTTACCTTTCTATTGCAGAGTTTGGCAGCGGAGCGGTACCAGTTTCAAAAATGGCGCCTCAGCGTCATTTTTGAAATTCAAGATGGCCGCCGCGAGCCAATCACGGCTCGCCGCGTCATCGCCCCGCCCCCTCCCGCTGACTTATATAAGTCAGCGCGAGGCAGCGGCTGTCAGTCCGACGGCGGAGGAGGAGCGGAGAAGAGCTCCTGAAGACGCCGTGGAAGTCCTGGATGGGCGGCGGCTATGCAAAAGAGCTTAGCAGCCGCCGCCCACCAGGTGAAGATGCCGGAGCAAGACCACAGAAGCCCTGGGGAGGTGGCGCCCCCCCCAGGTGAAGACGCCGGAAGCCCTGGGAAGGCGGCGGCCATGCAAAAGAGCTTAAAGGCTGCCGCCCCCAGGTGAAGACCCAGTTTAATAAAGGTTTTTTAAAAGAATGTGTTGTGTTTTTTTTTAAATATTTTAATATTTAATATTTTCTTTACAGGTGGACTACAGGTGCCAGCGCGCTATCAGGCCATTTGTCCAACAGATCCAGCTGGAAGGGCCTCGCATGAAACCTTCCGTACTGAAGTGCTTTGTAAGAAGCCACCATTTTCCCCAGAAGGCGGATGCATAGATGTACTGAGATTCGGATCGGCTTCAAGACCGAACCATCGAATGGATTGCCATTGCCTTATCCAAGGGAAGAAAAACACTTTGAGATTCTGTGTCCAGTATCATTCCCAGGAAATGAAGCTTCTGCGTTGGTACTTGGTGAGATTTTGGCAGGTTCAGAATCCACCCATGATCCAGGAGTAATCTGGTTGTGAGACCAATGTTCTCCAACAACTGCTCCCTGGACGCAGCCTTTATCAGAAGATCGTCCAGGTAAGGAATGATGTTCACTCCGTTTGCGGAGTAGCATCATCTCTGCCATCACTTTGATGAACACCCTCAGTGCCGTGGAGAGACCAAATGGCAGGGCCTGAAACTGGTAACTTTAGATAAGCCTGATGAGGCGGTCAGATCAGAATGTGGAGGTACGCATCCTTGATATCCAGGGATACAAGGAAATCCCCCTCTTCCAGACCTGAGATCACTGCTCCCAGACTCCAACTTGAACGCTCGTAAGTATGGGTTCAATGATTTGAGATTCAGAATCGGTCTTACTGAACCATCTGGTTTCGGAACTACAAACAAGCTGGAACAGTATCCCTTGTTTTGTAAATGAGATGGAACAGGAACAATGACCTGGGTCTGTAACAGTTTTTGAATGGCTTTGAAAGGTTGGTCTTGCTTCCTGTGGAACTGGTAAGCCTGATTTGAAGAATCTCTGAGGTGGGAGATCCTGGAACTCCACCCTGTAGCCCTGGGATATAAGGTCTATGACCCAGGGATCCTGGAAAGATCTTGTCCAGATGTGACTGAAGAATTTTAGGCTCACACCTGCCTGTCTGCCAGGCATCGCAGTCCACCGTCATGCAGAAGGTTTTGAGGAGGCAGAGCCTGAGCTCTGTTCCTGTGAACCAGCAGCCACTGGTTTGCGTGGTTTACCTCTAGCACCTCTGGCGGTTGTAGAAGAACCTCTGGTCTTGACCCTAAATTTTGCATTCCGAAAGGACTGTAAACTGGTACCTGAGTAGCCCTTCATAGCTGGTGGCCCTGCAGAAGGTAGATAGGTGGATTTACCCGCAATAGCTCGTGAAATCCACTTGTTGAGTTTGTTGCCAAACAAGGCCTCAACTGGGAAATGCAGGCCTTCCACATCTTTGTTGGAGTCCGCGTCAGCAGTCCGCTGGTGTAGCCATAATCCCCTGTGAATCGATACTGCCATAGCTGTGGTGCGTGCATTAAGCAAACCTATCTCCTTAATGGCTTCAACCATAAAGTTAGCAGAGTCCTGTATGTGTTGCAGGAGTAAAACAATTTTCTCTTGAGGTAAGGTGCCTAACCCCTAAATTAAATTACCAGACCATTTAGCAATGGCTTAAGTAATCCACCCACATGCTATAGTGGGTCTCTGGGCCACCCCTGCAGCTGTATACAAAGATTTGAGTGTAGTCTCAATCTTACGATCAGCTGTATCCTTTAGGGAGTCTGCACCAGGAACAGGTAATACTATCTTATTTGAGAGCCTGGAGACGGACGTATCCAATATTGCTGGATTTTCCCATTTTTTCCTATCCTCAGGAGGAAAAGGAAAAGATGATAGTAACCTCCTAGGAATTTGAAATTTCTTATCTGGATTAACCCACGGTTCTTCAAACAGGGTATTTAGTTCCTTCGACATAGAAAAAGTGGCTGAGGATTTTTTCTTTATATTAAAGCAAGATTCTTCACACACCTTTGTTACCTTACCATGAATATTCAGGACTTCTCTGATGGAATCTATGAGAGCCTCTACACCTTGCAAGAGAGTACCCTCCCCTACCTCTATGTCCACCTCCCCTTCCTCCATTTCTGTACCATCATCATCAGTCAGAATGCAGGATACGGGCCAAAGTATATTTTTGCGGACCAATGGTAGAGACGCTGGTCCCAGTACAGAAACCTTTTGCATAAACTCAGCCATAGACTTTAAGTATTGCGTCTCTTTCTCATTACAAGAAAATTTGGTAGATATGGTAGAAATCATCCCCCTAATGGAGTCCAGCCATGCTGGCTCCGCCCCACTAGCTTGAGAAAGAATACTACACTGACTACACACTAGTTAACCCCCTGGAGAAGAGGAACACTGTGCTTTACATGATACACACTCTTTGCCTGACATAACAATAACAGCACACACAAAGGAAAAGGATAAATGCACAATTAACCCACAAAGAGCCCTTCCTGAGAGACATAGAGAGAGGATATAACCAGCACACTGCGTCCTTATCGCTAAAGCCAAGCTTAGCTGGGTCGCAGACTAAGTACCTAGATTAGGGACTTAGTACACAAAGATTTAGCTCCCCCTGCTATGACCCCCTGGTACCGCTGAGGTAATATGGAGGCTTTCTGGAGGAGCTGCGCGTTCCTGCAGTCAGTGTGTGTTGCTACAGTGAGGGAAAATGGCGCCTGTGAGCTACTGGATCCGCTCATAGTGAAGCCCCGCCCCTGCAATGGCGCGCGGTCTTCCCGCTCTTCTTTATACTGTCTGTATGTGTCTAAGTGCATAAAATTGAGTAAGCCCCCTTTTAAGCCTGTATTGCCAGTCTGGGTACTGTGTACACATACTGCGTACCAAGTCTGGAGACTCATTCTGCCGCCTGTAGAAGCCATGCATCTCCGTACCCTGATGCCGCCATAATGGCCGGCGACCCGCTAACCGGGACGCTGGCTTAGTACTCACCACTCTTCATTCTTCTGGCTCTGTTAGGGGTGGCGGCCTGCTGCGGGAATGTACGCTCGCCGTGGTGGGGCTTGCGAATAGTTCCCTCAGGAACTAATGTCCTGTCAGCGGGGAACGAGACCATTAATCCCCCCACAAAGCAGACAGGCTGGTACCATCCAGTCCTGCCTGAAAACAACAAACTTTAAAAATAAATGCAGAAAACTCTTCAGGAGCTTCCAGAGATGTGACAGACTCCTTCGGGCACATTTTCTAAACGGAGTCTGTAGGAGGGGAATAGAGGGAGGAGCCAGCACACGTTATCAAACTTCTATAGTGCCCATGGCTCCTAGTGGACCAGTCTATACTACATAGTACTAAATGGATTCCCAGCATCCCCTAGGACGTAAGAGAAAAGACAATTTGTCCATCGAGTTCAACCTGTTAGTGATCTCCTACGCTGTAATATTTTTAAGACTAATTTTAACTGTGGTGAATGTTTAGCTGTTATGTCAATTCCTTCTTTTTTTATTTTATTACTATAGTGCATGATTTACCCACCATAACCCTGTATATCCTTATCCATTAGAAATTTATCTAGCCCATTCTAAAAAGTAATGAACGAGTCCGCCATTACTACTGTCAAGCAGGGAATTCCAAATACTTATTGTCCTCACTGTAAAGAAACCTTTCATTCTCTGTGTGCGAAATCTCCTTTTCTCTAACCTAAGCGGGTGTCCACGTGTCCGTTGTGATGATCTTACCCAAAACAAATCCCCCACTAGCTCTGTGTTGTGACCAATTATATATTTGTAAATGTTAACCATGTCCCCTCTTAATCTCATTTTTTCCAGTGTAAATATGCATAGCCTTGGACTAGCCTTTCATTTGTGTTTATGTGACTCCAAAATGACCAAAATCTATATAGTAATCTCCTAAAGTCTGTCCAGTCTCCCATATGCACACGCAGTGGGAGCCGGGGCACGCACCACCCCTTCAATATCTCCCACTGCTTATGAGACTGGACAGAACTTAGAAAGGACACACCGTGAACGGGTAAGGTAAGTATAGCCATGGGAGCGAGGGGGCATGGTGGAGCGGGACAGCTGGGGATTGAGCCGGATAGGGCATAATGAGAGGGGGGCGGAGTTGATATAGAGCAGGACAAATTAGCGGACAGTAAAAGGAATTGTGCCAAACAAAACTTAATGTAATTCGTAAATCGGGAAGTGTCTATTAGACTGTGTGTGACACGGACAGACTTCCCTTTATGCACAACTTTCACCCAATGTATACATTTACTGAGATTACTAGCCCGATGAAAAACACCAATTTCTTAAACATTTTGATTACTGAATAGGGTTGCCATATTTTGTGTATTATGTTGGTTATACTGCATAAAATAATAGTAAATTTTTTTTTGTGTGTATACTTACATTAAATAATTTTCTTAAAATCAACTAGGAAAAATATTAGGACTTTCGCATTTTAAAATGTTCAATTAGTTTTGTGTTCTTCCCGCGTCTATATTCCCTGCCTTCCTACAGGGAGGTAACTTATTGTTCCCCTATTAAATTCAGAAAAAAGGAGATACATATGTATACAAAAATAGGATTTTAATTACCTACCACTAAATCCTTTTCTCGTAAGGAATATTGGGGAATTAGTACGATGGGTATAAACGGGGTCCAAAGAAGCCGGTGCACTTTAAATTTCTTCAACTGGGTGTGCTGCTTCCTCCCCTCTATGCCCCCTCCCACAGGCAGTTATAGGTAAAATAGTGCCCAAAGGAGAAAGGACATACTTGAGAGAAGGAACATAACAATGAGTGGTGAGATTCACACCCCAGCACACCAATAACATTATCACGACCAGCAACGGCTGGTAACAAAACAGCAACAGCTGAACAGGTAACCATATAAGAGAGAACCTGCAGAAAAAAAAGTCAACGCACTGAGGCGGGCGCCCAATATCCCTTCTGGACGAGAAAAGGATTTACCGGTAGGTAATTAAAAACGTATTTTCTCTAGCATCCATAAGACGCCTGCAGCACTGCCTGCTCAAACTGGGTATCCTCTTTGGCCAGAGTATCAAACCTGTAGAACTTCACAAAGGTGTTCTTTCCCGACCAGGTATCAGCTCGGCAAAGTTGCAAGGCAGAGACTCCACGGGCAGTCGCCCAGGAAGACCCCACTGATCTTGTAGAGAAGGCCTTTAAAGACTGGAACAGGTAAGGCTACCAACACATAGGCCTGTTGGATAGTTAGCCTAATCAAACGAGCAATAGACTGCTTAGAAGCAAGGCAATCCTTTTTCTGCGCATCACATAGCACGAACAAGGAATCAGTCTTTCTGATCAGAGCCGTTCTCTTGACCTAGATCTTCAAGGAGGACCAGAAGTGCCAGTACTTGACGGAACCACAATAGGTTGGATTCAAGTGGAACGCAGAGACGACCTTCGGCAGGAACTGCTGCCTAGTCCTGAGCTCCGCTCTGTCCTCGTAAAAGACCAAGTAGGGACTTTTACACGATAAGGACCCCAATTCTGAGACATGCCTAGCAGAAGCCAGGGCCAATAACATCACTGTCTTCCACGTAAGATACTTCTCTTGTACAGTCATCAGAGGTTCAAACCAGGAGGACTGTAGAAATTCCAACACTCAAACCAGGAGGACTGTAGAAATTCCAAAACTACATTCAAATCCCAGGATGCCGTGGGCGGCACAAAAGGAGGTTGTTTATGAAGTACCCCTTGCAAGAAGGTCTTAACTTTTGGCAACACTGCCAATTTCTTCTGGAAGAAAATTGAGAGAGCTGAAATCTGGACCTTAATGGAACCGAGACGTAAGCCCTTATCCACACCAGCCTGCAGGAAAAATCCCAAGTGGAACTCCGCGGGCAGATACATGCGTTCCTCACACCAAAAGACATATCTTCTCCAGGGATGATGATAGTGTTTTGAAGTCACAGGTTTCCTGGCCTGAACAACGGTAGCAATAACCTTCTTAGAAAGGCCCTTGTGAGCTAGGATGTTCCGCTCAATCTCCATGCCATCAAACGAAATCGCCGTAAGTCCGGGTAGACGAACCGTCCTTGTTGAAGATCTCTTCTCCGTGGTAGAGGCCAAGGGTCTTCGACGGACATGTCCAGAAGATCCGCGTACCACGCCCTCCGAGGCCAATCCGGGGCAATCAGAATTGCCTGGACTCCTTGATGCCTGATTCGCTTTAGCACCCTTGGGAGCAATGGAATCGGAGGAAACAGGTAGACCAGCCGGTAAGGCCAAGGCGACATCAGTGCATCTACTTCCCTCACCTGAGGGTCCCTGGTTCGTGAGCAATACAAACAAAGCTTCTTGTTGAGTTGAGAAGCCATCATGTCTATTTGTGGGCAGCCCCACCGGTCGATGATCTGCTGAAACATCTGATGATGGAGCCCCCACTCTCCCGGGTGTAGATCGTGACGACTTAGGAAAACCACTTCCCAGTTGTCTACTCCAGGAATGAACATTGTGGACATTGCTCTTGCATTTCTTTCCGCCCCAGAGGAGTATCTTTGATACCGCTCACATGCAGGCCCTGCTTTTTGTCCCTCCTTGCCGATTGATGTATGCCACTGCCGTGGCGTTTCCCGACTGAACTTGGATCGCGTGATCCGTGGATCAGAGCATTATAGATTGCCCGAAGTTCCAGAATGTTGATCGGAAGTAGGGCTTCGTGGGCTGACCACCTGCCCTGGAACTGAGCCCTCTGGGTGACAACTACCAATCCCCTCAGAATCGCATCAATCGTGAGGAGGATCCAGTCCTGAATCCCAAAACTTCTACCTTCCAGTAGGTTGGAGGACTGAAGCCACCACAGGTGTGACATCCTGGCCTGAGGTGACAGCCGTATGATCCGGTGCATCTGAAGATGTGAACCGGACCACTTGCTCAGGAGATCCAACTGAAATGTTCTGGCATGGAACCTTCCATACTGGATTGCCTCGTATGAGGCTACCCTTTTCCCCAACAATCTTATGCAAAGATGGATGGATATTCGAGGTGGCCGGAGTACCATTCGGACCATCTCCTGAAGTGTTCTCATTTTGTCCTCTGGGAGGAACACTTTCACAGTATCCAGCAACATTCCCAGGAACAGGAGCCGCTGAGTTTGCTCCATGTGGGACTTCTGTAAATTGAGGATCCACCCATGGTGTGACAGAAGTTGAATAGTGCGGTCTATATGGAGCAATAAAAGCTCCCTGGATCTCTCTTTTATCAAGAGATCGTCCAGATAAGAGACAATATTGACCCCCTGGACCTGGAGTTGGAACATCATCTCCGCCATCACCTTCGTGAACACCCTCGGAGCTGTGGACAGGCCGAAGGGTAGCGCTAGGAACTGGTAGTGTTCGTTCAGCAGGGCAAACCTCAGGTAAGGCTGGTGAGGTGGCCAAATCGGGATATGGAGATAGGCGTCCTTTATATCCAGTGAGACCATGAAATCTCGTTCTTCCAGGCTCACAATCACTGCTCGCAAGGATTCCATCTTGAACTTGAAAACCTTTAGGTAAGGGTTCATGGATTTTAGATTCATAATGGGCCTTACCGAATCGTCCGGTTTCGGTACCACGAACAGGTTGGAGTAGTAAGCCTTTTCCAGTTGTTGCAGTGGCACTGGAACAATGACTTGGGACTGGACCAATTTTAGTTTGGCTTGTTGCAGTGTAACATCCAAAGCTGGTAAGCTTGATTTAAAAAATTGTTGGGGAGGAGCGCCCCCGAACTCCAGCATGTAGCCCTGAGAAATGAGGTCCTTTATCCAGGTATCCTGGCAGGAGCTTTCCCAGATGCGGCTGAAGTGACACAGCCGAGCTACAACTTTGAAATCCCCTCGGGGTGGGGAGGCACCGTCATGCTGAGGCCTTAGTGGAAGCTGGACTGGTGCTCTCCTGAGAACCTGCGATTGCTGGTTTTCTTGTCTTACCTCTGGTGTCTCTAGCCGCATTGGAGGCACCTCTAGCCCTAGATCTAAATCTGTTAGACCGAAAGGACTGGGTAGACGGCCCCGGGTAGGAACGTCTACGCAGGCGGGGCCAGAGGGGAGAAACGTGGATTTCACCGCAGTTACTTTAGAAATCCACGTATCCAAATCCACCCCGAAGAGCCAATCCCCTGAAAAAAGGAGACTCTAAGCTGTGCTTGGACTCTGCGTTCGCTATCCACTGATGCAACCACAAAGCTCTGCGCGCCGACACTACCATAGCAGTGGTCCTAGCATTAATACTGCCTATCTCCTTGTGAGAGTCACACAGGACGTGTGCAGTGTCCTGAATGTGTTTTATGAGAGTCACTGTAGTGACCAGGGATATATGCCCTGAGAGGCCCTCATGAATTTGAGTAGCCCACGTATGGATGGAATGAGTCATCCACCAACCTGCTATGACCAGTCTTTGTGATATAACTGCTGCCATGTAGATAGACTTCAGTGTAGTCTCTATTTTTCTATCCCCAGAGTCCTTTATGTTAAAGGAGCCCGGAGCTGGCAGTACCGCCTTTTTAGATAGGTGAGAGACTGATACGTCAACAGCCGGGGATTCCTCTCAGATTATCCTGCATTAAGGAGAAAATGGGAAAGTGTGCAAAAACAGTCTTGACACTTGGTATTTTTTATCTGGATTTTTCCAGGCTAACTTAAAACAGGTCATCTAACTCTGCAGATTCAGGGAAAGTGACACTGAGTTTGTTCTGTGTTAAGAAAAACGACTGCTGTGCCGCAGAGTCCTCTAGAGGGAGTTTTAACACGTCCCGTATAACTAGAATGAGGGGTTCAATATCATGTTTACAGTAAACAACACTTATATACACATACACACAGACAGGTAATACAATAGCAAGCCTACCTTAGAAGGAGAATTCCCAGTAACAGGATGCAATTCCTCCCCCTCCTCCTGTGTCTCAGCAGAGTCTGTGAGTAAAGCAGGTAAGCCATGCTTTTGTGGACCTGAGCTAGAGAGGGGGGCTCCCTTGCAGCTAGGTCTGCAACAGCCTGCTGCAGTTGTTGAGTTTTTTGAATATTAGCAGTGAGCTGAGAGGACATACTTGACAACATGGATTTTATGGCACCAAGCCAGGAAGGCTCTTGACCCTCCCCCCTAGCCCCCTCACTGAGTTGTGAGGACTGGCTGCATTGTTCACATGATATGGAACCAGATGTAGAGGGAGAGAATCTGGTATGACATACACTGCATAATTAGTGTTTTACCATGCCCAAACAGCATACCAAAAATAATAAAGTTTAAAAAGGAACCAAAGAAAACTCTCTGGAGCATGTGTGTGTGCATCCTTTCCTGAGGGCACTTTTTTCTAAACTGCCTGTGGGAAGGGGCATAGAGGGCAGGAGCCAGCATATCCAGTTGAAGAAATTTAAGGTGCACTGGCTCCTTTGGACCCCATCTATACCCATCATAATAATTCCCCAATATCCCTAATGGATACTAGAGAAAATGGTCTGATCTTTCATTGTGCAGAATAGAATTTCAGAACCAGTGTCCATTCGACAGCTTGTTTGTTTTGGAAATCAAATCACTGTTATGTTCCAGGTAGGCAGATGACACTACTTGTAGGCAGACTATCGTAAAGACGCTCCTGTATGCAGGAACAGGAACCCTGGCTATAACATAATGTCAGCTTACAACGATCGTTCACCATGTTGTAAGTTACTATGAGAGGTAAATTAAAACATTTAGCCAATTTACGATATTTCAAACTTCTATTGCTATGTTTTAAAATACTAACATTTATCAATAACCAAAAAGGATTTATTTTAAAGCACTAACATATTATGGAGGACTATACATTGAGTAGGTTATAGGATACATGTAAAAACCTGCAAGTTGCAGGCAGCTCTAAAATGCTGTTGATCTAACTTCTAGATTTAACACAGCAATTTATTTGCTAAGACCTGCCTGGTTTTTACCCCCTTTTTTGTTTTGTGGCTTTAAATCTAGTGGCTACCTCACAGGATGATATATAGATTCCTTTGAAATGACAACATACAATCACATGAAATAAACCAAGCAACATATTTGGTGGGCCTGGTTTAGTCCTGGCTGTGGAAGAACCATCTCCTGTCACTAGAAGCTGATCACACAATAGGCAAACCCCTACAACAGATATACTGGGGGGCAGTGCAGAATGAAAAGAGGAAAGCACAGAGTAGAAGAGGAAGGCTATAAAGAACATAAGAACCCACACAGCTATTTTCTTATTTCCCCAAAGTTTTTCTGTACCTGAAAAGAGTACGGCCCCCGGCTTCACCAAAGATAACCGGAGTATGTGGTGGCACTTGGAAATAGCCATTGCCTTTCTGTATCCTATTTTCCTGCTCGCCATTTGCCACTGCATAACAAACACACGCAAGGCAGTCATTGGAGAGATTTGTTTGGATCATTTCTTTGATTGCTTCTATTCTACAGTCTGGTTGCATAAAACACAATGCAATCTGAGATGGGCACAAGGTCTCTTACCATGATTGACTTCATTTTCCTCCTCCTCCATGGGGTTGATATGAGTTCTTGGCCAGAACTCTAGTAATGCTTGTAACAAGAGGCCCCCGAGGTTCACTGCAAAATCAATTGTCCAGTTTACTCTAGAGAAAGCTCTCACCACCAAATATGTTCAGTCACATCTATCTTTGTCAAGATACAGGAGAACAGGTAACATCAATGCACCATCAACGGTAAAAAAAAACACAAACAAGAAAACAAGGAGTGTGGATCATATTCATCAGACATTGTTACTTTACAAATAAAAAATAAAATGTACAGGACCCCAAATTACTTTGATGGCTTCACGAACTAAAACGGTCTTATTGCTTAGATGTGGCTCTGGTAATGGTCTAGCCATGATCAGTATTTTCGATGACATCTTACATTTTGGATCAGACCCATCAGGGCTGCTGAATCCGGCGTCCTTTGCGGATACCCACGCTGCAAAGCAGTCGCTCTCATCCAGGGTAATGGTCAGCATCTGTCAACAAGATACCTTGTCAGATGTGAGGGGTACTAGGTGCATTTAAACATAAAATAAGGCATTAACTAAGGTTACAGATATTTTTCTACTGTCAGCAGTAATATCTTGCTACAGCCTGCATATACATTTATTACTTTAATGGCCTATTAACACGGTAATATGCAAACAGATTTAGCGCAGAAGCCCCATATAGTATGTAGGCGATTCTCCCCTTTGGTGGTGCGTATAATAGGATTTTAATCCTTTTTTCGTAGTCCGTAGAGGATGCTGGGGTCCATATTAGTACCATGGGGTATAGATGGGTCCACCAGGAGCCATTGGCACTAAGAGTTTAACAGTGTGGGCTGGCTCCTCCCTCTATGCCCCTCCTACCAGACTCAGTCTAGAAACTGTGCCCGTGGAGACGACATACTTCGAGAG
Organism: Pseudophryne corroboree; assembly: GCF_028390025.1. Taxonomy (NCBI): domain Eukaryota; kingdom Metazoa; phylum Chordata; class Amphibia; order Anura; family Myobatrachidae; genus Pseudophryne; species Pseudophryne corroboree. Next base: position 155,380,729 of record NC_086448.1, on the reverse strand, counting down.
AAGGAAACACACAGATAGTGGCGAGAATCATACCACCTCACACATACAAGGCAAATCTGTCCAGCATGCCAGAAAACTCAGCAACAGCTGAAACAGCACTGAAACAGTAAAGAACGCAGAACTTACCTAGGAACCAGGCAGTACTGAAGCAAACAACCACAGCAGGATAAAGAAGCGCTGGGCGGGCGCCCAGCATCCTCTACGGACTACGAGAAAAGGATTTACCGGTAGGTAATTAAAATCCTATTTTCTCTTACATCCTAGAGGATGCTGGGGTCCATATTAGTACCACGGGGATGTACCAAAGCTCCCAGAACGGGAGGGAGAGCGCGCAGGCTCCTGCAGAACTGCATGACCAAACTTAAGGTCATCAGAGGCCAAAGTATCAAACTTGTAAAACTTAGCAAACGAATTTGAATCAGACCAAGTAGCTGCAGGGCAAAGCTGTACAGCCGAGACACCCCGGGCAGCCGCCCAGGAAGAACCCACCTTACGAGTAGAGTGGGCTGATAAAGCTAAATATTTATCGTATATAAAACCCTTTATGAGGTCTAAGAACACTGTACGCTATTTATGTATGGAGTACCGTAAGGGTACGCACTTTGCGTAACAATCGCTTAGCCGTAGTCGAGACGCTCAAGCGTCACGTTCGCTCACGGCCAAGAGATTACAGGTAGGCACGCTATTGGCTGCCGACTAACGTAATGATTCGCTATAGCGTAGCGGACGCTCGGGACCACGAGGAGATCACCAGCGGCGCTGACGCTCACAATGTTAAACCTTTATATCTAAACCATAAACGGTGTATTATGCAGTAAAACCTTAGTGTAATGATAGAGTGTAAATGCAACACAGTGTAACCTTATTAACTTCAAAGCTGTTTGAGCGTCACCGACGCTCTGAGAGTACTTAACACTATAAGAAATACACAGATACCTGGGCTTAGGGTCTAACGCCTTATATATATATTATGGATGGTATGCTTGCAAAAGAATAATACAATACAATTATACACTACCAATATAACATAGACTAACTAACCAGATAACTGCACAGGAAATACAATACAATACAATACAATTACGTTTAAGGGAAAATAAGAGAGAAAGAGGAGAAGAGAGAGAGAGAGAGAGAGAGAGAGAGAGAAATGGCTCACCATAACAATACAGACAATATGATTGCAGCGAAGCTTACACATGTGAGGAACAATCGCTGCGCAGTTATTCAATGCTGAGAATCTTTGTGGAGAAAATACTTGACCTTACCCATACTGGCAGTCCCTATATACACAACCCTACAATACCGCATGGGACAGAAGCTAGACTCCATTTTATTAAAGCTCCCATGATTCCAAAGACTGCACCACATGGTTGAAAGGGGGAGGGGAAAATACCCGGCAGCAGCCATTTTAGATTTGCAGGTCCAAACACATGGCACTCTCTGCTACACCACAATCACATAGCAGAAGACACAAGACTCCATTTTATTCCAAAATGTCCAAGCCTCAGAACAATGCATATGTTCTGATTTTACAATTCCAAACCATCTAAATCACCTTTCACAATTTCAATCCAACTTCCTAGAACCATCTTATTCACTTTCACATTCCAAACAACTTCCTAGAACCATCTTATTCACTTTCACATTCCAAACAACTTCAGTATCTCAATAACCAGAGCATATTCATCACAAGACCAGATCACAATGTAACCACACATCTCAGCCTGCCATTGCTACCAGCACATGTTCAAACGTAACTGCATGGTGGTATTTATGATTAACAAGATATATTATAACTAACCAGCACAATCTATTTTAAATCACCATAGGCAAACAAATACCACAAGTACAATGCTACAGATTGTCTACTGTTCCAATTCATCACAGACTTCACAGAGTGTCAACACAAACACCCAACAATCACACAACCAAGTTACAATATCCTATTTAATCCAGCACCATTGACCTTAAAGCAATCTCTGTCTATATTTCCTTATCTAGCCATGTGAATTCAATACTTAGCCTTTAGTTTGTAGGTCAGTCCTGGGGATGTAGCCGCCATGCTGCTGGGTGCCAGGTAGCTGTGTGAGTGAGTGAGTGAGCCCTGTGATCTCCAGTGGGTATATCATACCCTCATTCCAGCTGTGGGGGTGTGTCAACAACAAGATGTGTGTGTGTCCCTCACAGCATGTGAGCCAGCTGCATCAGTGGCCTTGGTTATGCAAAACAATGGGTGATGACCAACACATTCCTGTCTTGTGGGAAGCTATTGTTTGGCGAATACTATCTCACTGTCCACTCTCAGTTGAGACAATGACATCTCAGCAATCATTCTTCTGGAGACAAATCCGGCCCCATTGGTAAACACAGGTGTTGGCCCTCCTCATTGAGTCTCAAAGCTCAGTGTAATTAAAGGCTATTGTACTCCGTCTGCAGGAAAGATACTGATTTGGAATACAATTAATCTTCAATTACTATTCCTGTGCTTACCTATGCATAACACCATGTGAAGCCCTCCCAACATGCAAACTATTGTTTGGGGGATCTCTAAGGTCAAAGAGCCATTTGAGACCCACTGATACCTGCTGGACTCAGGGGAATATTAACTTATAAAATACATTATTTTGATTAAATTATGTAACGATTGAGTCGCACGCTACGAACACATAAACTCTACCGTAAATGCGCACACCGTGCGCCTGCGGGTGCACGCAACTGTGAGTATGCGCACGTACGGGAGAGCGTACGCATGCGCAGCACGGACCTGTGTGAGGTGCAAATATGGTAGTGTGCATAGAGATATTTTTCTGACTTTGACAGGGCCTTAACAGATTTTGGACACGGCAATCCTGCCGTAGAATATGCATGCTGGATGGTGAACCTGATCCAGCGGGAAATCGACTGCTTAGAAGCAGGACACCCAATTTTCTTGGGATAATAGAGGACAAACAGAGTCCGATATTCTGTGAAGTGCCGTCCTCTTCACATAAATCTTCAAAGCCCTCACAACATCCAAGGCCTTTGAAGCAAATGAGGAGTCAGTAGCCACTGGCACCACAATAGGTTGGTTGATATGAAAAGCTGACAAAACCTTAGGAAGGAACTGTTGACGAGTCCTGAGTTCCGCCCTATCTTCATGGAAGACCAGATAGGGACTTTTACAGGACAAAGCCCCCAATTCCGCCATTACGAGCCAAAGACAAGGCCAACAAAGTTAGCGCCTTGCACGTGAGAAACTTGATTTCAGCCTCCTGTAGAGGCTCAAACCAATCCGATTGCAGGAAATGTAACACCACATCAAGATCCCTTGGCGCCACAAAGGGAGGCTGGATGTGCAGAACCCCTTTCAAAAAGGTCTGAACTTCAGGGAGGACAGCCAATTGTGTTTGGAAGAAAATGGACAAAGCCGAGATCTGGACCTTGATGGAGCCCAATCTCAGGCCCATATCCACACCCGCTTGCAGGAAAAGGAGAAAACGTCCAAGTTGAAACTCCATCGCAGAAAATTTCTTGGATTCACACCAAGACACACATTTTTTCCAAATTCGATGGTAATGTTTAGACGTTACCCCCTTCCTAGCCTGTATCAGGGTAGGAATTACCGCGCTCGGAATACCCTTCCGAGCTAAGATCTGGCCCTCAACCGCTATGCCGTCAAACGTAGCGGTGGAAAGTCTTGAGAAGCGAACTGCCCCTGCAGTAGAAGATCCTCCCGAAGCACTACGGACCTTGGATCTTCCAGCAGTAGATCCAGCTGATCCGCGTACCAAGCCCTCCTTGGCCAGTCTGGAGCAATGAGGATTGCCAGAACTTTTGTTCTTTTTACAAGATGTAGAACTCTTGGAATTAGAGGAAGTGGAGAGAATACATACACTGATGTGAACACCCACGGCGTTACCAGTGCGTCCACCACCACTGCCTGTGGGTCCCTCGACCTGGAACAGTACCTCCGCAGTTTCTTGTTGATGCGGGAGGCCATCATGTCTATGTGAGGAACCCCCCACCAACCGGTTACCTCCTCAAACACCTCCGGGTGGAGGCCCCTCTCTCCTGGATGGAGATCGTGTCTGCTGAGGAAGTCCGCTTCTCAGTTGTTTACTCCCGGAATGAAGATTGCTGACATCGCTACAGCGTGCCTTTCTGCCCAGAGGAGGATTTTTGTCACCTCTGACATTGTAGCCCTGCTCTTCGTTCCGCCTTGTCGGTTTATGTAGGCCGCTGTGGTCACGTTGTCCGACTCCACGTGAACAGCCCGATCCTGTAGGTGTGCTGCTTGAAGGAGGCCATTGTATACGGCTCTTAGCTCCGGGATGTTTGTCGGAAGAAGGGACTCCTGACTCGACCACCTTCCTTGGAAGGTCTCCCGTTGAGCGACTGCTCCCAAATCTCTTGGACTTGCATCCGTGGTTAGAAGGATCCAGTCATGAACTCCGAACCTTCAGCCCTCCAGGAGGTGTGGTAGGTAGGAGCGAAATCCTGGCTTTCGGAGACAGAGGTATCCTCTGATGCATGTGTAGGGGAGATCCCGATCACTGGTCCAAGAGATCCAGTTGAAAGGATCAAGCATGAAACCTTCCGTACTGCAGAGCCTCGTAGGAGGCAACCATCTTCCCCAGAAGGCGGATGCGCTGATGATCCAACACCCTGGCAGGCTTCAAGACATCCCGGACCATGGTTTGAATCACCAACGCTTTCTCCACCAGTAGAACCACCCTCTGCACCTCCGTGTCGAGGATCATCCCCAGGAAAGACAGCCTCCTTGTCGGCTCCAGATGAGACTTTGGAAGGTTCAGAATCCAACCGTGCTCCTTGAGCAGATGCGTTGTGAGAGCAATGGATCTCAACAACTTCTCCTTGGACGATGCCTTGATCAGCAGATCGTCCAGATATGGAATTATGTTCACCCCCTGCTTGCAGAGAACCATCATCTCTGCCATCACCTTGGTGAAGACCCTCGGTGCCATGGAGAGACTGAACGGCAGTGCCTGAAACTGATAGTGATCGTCTAACAGTGCAAACCTGAGATAAGCCTGATGCGGCGACCAAATGGGAATGTGGAGGTACGCATCCTTGATGTCCAGGGACACCAGGAACTCCCCCTCCGTCAGTCAGGAGATAACTGTCCTCAGAGACTCCATCTTGAATTTGAAGTCCCTGAGATAAGGGTTCATAGATTTCAAGTTCAGAATTGGCCTTACTGAACCATCCGGCTTTGGTACCACAAAAAGGTTCGAATAGTAACCTTTGGTCAACTGATGAGGTGGAACTGGAACAATGACCTCGGACACTATCAATTTTCGGATAGCTTCCAGTAGAATAGCTCTGTCTGCTGGCAAAGCCGGCAAGCCTGATTTGAAGAATCGGTGAAGTGGGAGAGTTTGAAACTCCAGCCTGTATCCCCGGGATACAATATCCTGTATCCAGGGGTCCAGGCCAGACGACACCCAGACGTGGCTGAAATGCCAGAGTCTTGCTCCCACCTGACCTGCCTCCAGGCTTTGCGGTCCACCGTCATGCTGAGGACTTTGAGGTACCAGAAGTAGGCTTCTGGTCCTGGGAACCTGCGGGAGCAGGCTTTTTGGATTTGGCACGACCACCTCAAAAGAAGGTGAGAGAGAGCTTGTTCTTTCTAGGCCTAGTGGGCTGAAAGGACTGTGACGTGTTGGGAGTAAAAGGCTTCTTCGTAGCCGATGCAGCTGAGGGGAGAAAATAAGATTTTACTCACCGGTAATTCTATTTCTCGTAGTCCGTAGTGGATGCTGGGGACTCCGTAAGGACCATGGGGAATAGACGGGCTCCGCAGGAGACTGGGCACTCTAAAGAAAGATTTAGTACTACCTGGTGTGCACTGGCTCCTCCCTCTATACCCCTCCTCCAGACCTCAGTTAAGGAAACTGTGCCCGGAAGAGCTGACATTACAAGGAAAGGATTTTGGAATCCAGGGTAAGACTCATACCAGCCACACCAATCACACCGTATAACTTGTGATAACATACCCAGTTAACAGTATGAACAAACAACAGAGCATCAACCAAAGGATGCCAATATAACATAACCCTTTATTAAGCAATAACTATATACACGTATTGCAGAAAAAGTCCGCACTTGAGACGGGCGCCCAGCATCCACTACGGACTACGAGAAATAGATTTACCGGTGAGTAAAATCTTATTTTCTCTAACGTCCTAGTGGATGCTGGGGACTCCGTAAGGACCATGGGGATTATACCAAAGCCTCCAAACGGGCGGGAGAGTGCGGATGACTCTGCAGCACCGAATGGGCAAACACAAGGTCCTCCTCAGCAAGGGTATCAAACTTGTAGAATTTTGCAAAAGTGTTTGAACCCGACCAAGTAGCAGCTCGGCAAAGCTGTAATGCAGAGACCCCTCGGGCAGCCGCCCAAGAAGAGCCCACCTTCCTTGTGGAATGGGCTTTCACTGATTTCGGATGCGGCAATCATGCCGCAGAATGAGCCTGCTGAATCGTGTTACAGATCCAGCGCGCAATAGTTTGCTTTGAAGCAGGAGCACCCAGCTTGTTGGATGCATACAGGATAAACAGCGAGTCAGTCTTCCTGACTCCAGCCGTTCTGTTAACATAAATCTTCAAAGCCCGGACCACGTCCAGCAACTTGGAATCCTCCAAGTCACGAGTAGCCGCAGGTACCACAATAGGTTGGTTCAAATGAAACGAAGACACAACCTTTGGTAGAAATTGCGGACGAGTCCGCAATTCTGCCCTGTCCATATGAAAAACCAGATAGGGGCTTTTACATGACAAGGCCGCCAATTCTGACACACGCCTAGCCGACGCTAAGGCCAACAGCATGACCACTTTCCATGTGAGATACTTTAGCTCCACGATCTTAAGTGGCTCAAACCAGTGGGATTTCAGGAAACCCAAGACCACGTTAAGATCCCAAGGTGCCACTGGTGGCACAAAAGGAGGCTGAATATGCAGCACTCCCTTAACAAACGTCTGAACCTCAGGCAGTGAAGCCAGTTCCTTTTGAAAGAAAATGGATAGGGCCGAAATCTGGACCTTTATGGATCCTAATTTTAGGCCCATAGTCACTCCTGACTGTAGGAAGTGCAGGAATCGACCGGGCTGGAATTCCTCTGTAGGGGCCTTCCTGGCCTCACACCAAGCAACATATTTTCGCCATATACGGTGATAATGTTTTGCTGTCACGTCTTTCCTAGCCTTTATCAGCGTAGGAATAACTTCATCCGGAATGCCCTTTTCCGCTAGGATCCGCCGTTCAACCGCCATGCCGTCAAACGCAGCCGCGGTAAGTCTTGGAACAGACAGGGCCCTTGTTGTAACAGATCCTGTCTGAGAGGCAGAGGCCATGGGTCATCTGTGAGCATTTCTTGCAGTTCCGGGTACCAAGTGTTTCTTGGCCAATCCGGAGCAATGAATATTGTTCTCACTCCTCTTTTTCTTTCAATTCTCAGCACCTTTGGTATGAGAGGAAGAGGAGGAAACACATAGACCGACTGGAACACCCATGGTGTTACTAGTGCGTCCACAGCTATCGCCTGAGGGTCCCTTGACCTGGCGCAATACCTGTTTAGCTTTTTGTTGAGGCGTGACGCCATCAGGTCCACCTGTGGCAGTTCCCACCGATTTGCCAGCAGCGTGAAGACTTCTTGATGAAGTCCCCTTCTCCCGGATGGAGGTCGTGTCTGCTGAGGAAGTCTGCTTCCCAGTTGTCTACCCCCGGAATGAACACTGCTGACAGTGCTTGCATGTGATTCTCCGCCCATCGAAGAATCCTGGTGGCTTCTGCCATCGCCACCCTGCTTATTGTGCCGCCCTGTCGGTTGACATGGGCCACTGCAGTGATGTTGTCTGACTGAATCAGCACTGGTTGATCTCGAAGCAGAGGCTCCGCTTGTCTTAGGGCGTTGTATATGGCCCTTAGTTCTAGGATATTTATGTGCAGACAAGTCTCCTGACTGGACCACAGCCCTTGGAAGTTTCTTCCCTGAGTGACTGCCCCCCATCCTCGGAGGCTGGCATCCGTGGTCACCAGGACCCAGTCCTGTATGCCGAACCTGCGGCCCTCGAGGAGGTGAGCACTCTGCAGCCACCACAGAAGAGACACCCTGGCCCTGGGTGCCAGGGTGATCAGCCGATGCATCTGAAGATGCGATCCGGACCACTTGTCCAACAGATCCCACTGAAAGATCCTGGCATGGAACCTGCCGAAGGGAATGGCCTCGTATGAAGCCACCATCTTTCCCAGGACTCGCGTGCAGTGATGCACCGACACCTATTTTGGTTTCAGGAGGTCCCTGACCAGAGTCACGAGCTCCTGAGCCTTCTCCTCCGGGAGAAATACCTTCTTCTGGTCTGTATCCAGAATCATGCCCAGGAAGGGCAGACACTTCGTAGGGATCAGCTGCGACTTTGGAATATTCAGAATCCAGCCGTGCTGCCGCAACACTTCCTGCTACGCTGATCAGTAACTGTTCCCTGGACCTCGCCTTTATGAGGAGATCGTCCAAGTATGGGATAATTGTAACTCCTTGCTTCCGAAGGAGCACCATCATCTCCGCCATCACCTTGGTAAATATTCTCGGTGCCGTGGACAGGCCAAACGGCAGCGTCTGGAATTGGTAATGACAGTCCTGTACCACAAACCTGAGGTACTCTTGATGAGGCGGATAAATGGGAACATGCAAGTAAGCATCCTTGATGTCCAGAGACACCATGAAATCCCCCTCCTCCAGGCTTGCAATGACCGCTCTGAGCGATTCCATTTTGAACTTGAATTTCCTCAGATAAATATTCAGGGATTTTAAATTCAAGATGGGTCTGACCGAACCGTCCGGTTTCGGTACCACAAACCTAGTGGAATAGTAACCCCTTCCTTGTTGAAGGAGGGGACTTTTACTACCATCTGGTGGAGGTATAGCTTGTGAATTGCCGCCAGCACCACCTCCCTTTCCATGGGGGAAGCTGGCAAGGCCGATTTCAGGTAACGGTGAGGAGGCATCACTTCGAATTCCAGCTTGTATCCCTGAGACACAATTTGTATAGCCCAAAGATCCACCTGTGAGCGAACCCACTGGTGACTGAAATTCCGGAGACGCGCCCCCACCGCTCCTGGCTCCGCCTGTGGAGCCCCAGCGTTATGCGGTGGACTTAGTGGAAGCCGGAGAGGACTTTTGTTCCTGGGAACTAGCTGCATGGTGCAGCTTTTTTCCTCTACCCCTGCCTCTGGCAAGAAAAGATGCCCCTCTGACTTTCTTGCTCTTTTGCGAACGAAAGGACTGCATCTGGTAATACGGTGCTTTCTTCGGCTGTGGGGGAACATAATGCAAGAAATTTGACTTCCCTGCCGTAGCAGTGGAAACTAGGTCCGAGATACCGTCCCGCAAAACCTCCATGTGTTTTTTTAGAGTCGGCATCCCCTGTCCATTGCCGAGTCCATAAGAACCTTCTGGCAGAAATGGACATTGCGTTAATTCTAGAGCCCAGCAGGGAAATGTCCCTCTGGGCATCGGGCATATATAGGACAGCGTCCTTGATATGTGCCAGGGTCAGTAGAACAGTTTCCCTGTCCAGGGTATCTATCTCCTCCGAGAGATTATCAGTCCATGCTGCTACAGCACTACACATCCAGGCCGAAGCAATTGCTGGCCTCAGTAGAGTACCAGAATGTGTATAAATTGACTTCAGGATAGCTTCCTGCTTTCTATCCGCAGGATCCTTTAGGGCGGCCGTATCCTGAGGCGGCAGGGCCACCCTCTCAGATAAGCGTGTCAACGCCTTGTCTACCCTAGGGGAGGATTCCCAGCGTAACCTGTCCGTTGGCGGGAAAGGATACTCCATCAGTAATCTCTTGGAAATTACTACCTTCCTATCAGGGGAATCCCACGCTTTTTCACATAATTCATATAATTCATGTGAAGGGGGAAAAGTCACTTCTTGCTTTTTCTCCCCATACATATAAACCCTCTTGTCAGGGACAGGGTTTTCCTCTGATATGTGCAATATATCCTTCATTGCTATAATCATGTAGCGGATGGCTTTAGTCATTTTAGGCTGCAACTTTGCATCATCGTCATCGACACTGGAGTCAGACTCCGTGTCGGCATCTGTGTCAACCATCTGGGATAGTGGGCGCTTGTGAGACCCTGACGGCCTCTGCATTGTAGGATCAGGCATGGGTTGAGACCCTGACTGTCCCAAGGCTACAGCTTTATCCAACCTGTTATGCAAGGAGCTTACATTATCATTTAACACCTTCCACATATCCATCCAATCAGGTGTCGGCACCTCATTCATCTGCACTTGTTCTGCCTCCACATATCCTTCCTCATCAAACATGTCGACACTGACGTACCGACACACCGCACACACACAGGGAATGCTCTGACTGAGGACAGGACCCCACCAAGGCTTTTGGGGAGACAGAGAGAGAGAGTATGCCAGCACACACCCCAGCGCTATATATAACCCAGGGATTACACTAATTTAGTGACTACCCCGTAGCTCCTGTTTGTGATCGTTTTGCGCCTAAATTTATGTGCCCCCCCCCCTCTCTTTTTTACCCTTCTTGTACCTGGATACTGCAGGGGAGAGCCTGGGGAGCGTCTTTCCAGCGGAGCTGTGAAGAGAAAATGGCGCTGGTGTGCTGAGGAAGAAGGCCCCGCCCCCTCAGCGGCGGGCTTCTGTCCCGCTTGTATGTGTAAAAAATGGCGGGGGCTCGAACATATATCCAGTGCCTGACTGGATATATGCATTATTTTGCCAAAAGGTACCTTAATTGCTGCCCAGGGCGCCCCCCCCCCTGCACCCTACAGTGACCGGAGTGTGTGGGTGTGCTGCGGGAGCAATGGCGCACAGCTGCAGTGCGGTGCGCTACCTTAAGTGAAGACAGGAGTCTTCTGCCGCTGATTTCGATGTCTTCATGCTTCTGCTGCTTCTGTACTTCTGGCTCTGCGAGGGGGACGGCGGCGCGGCTCCGGGAACGGACGATCAAGGTTAGGTACCTGTGTTCGATCCCTCTGGAGCGAATGGTGTCCAGTAGCCTAAGAAGCGCAACCTAGCCGCAGTTAGTAGGTTTGCTTTTCTCCCCTCAGTCCCACGTAGCAGAGAGTCTGTTGCCAGCAGAAGCTCTCTGAAAATAAAAAACCTAAACTAAAATACTTTCTTCTTAGCAAGCTCAGGAGAGCCTACTAAAAGCACCCAGCTCTGGCCGGGCACAGATTCTAACTGAGGTCTGGAGGAGGGGCATAGAGGGAGGAGCCAGTGCGCACCAGGTAGTACTAAATCAATCTTTAGAGTGCCCAGTCTCCTGCGGAGCCCGTCTATTCCCCATGGTCCTTACGGAGTCCCCAGCATCCACTAGGACGTTAGAGAAAAGGAGACTTACTCACGGTAGCCGTGGCAATCCACGCATCCAGCGCCTCCTCAAACAGAGCCTGACCTGTATAGGGTAGGCTCTCCACTCTTATGGATTCCGCGTCCGCAGACAATGGCGCAGCCAGAAACCACTGCGAGCCAAGCACGACATGGAGGAGATTCCCGCAGCCATGGAACCCAGATCCTTCATGGATTCTACCAGGAACCCTGCAGAATCCTGTATGTTACGTAAAAATAAATCAACGTCCCCTTTATCCATCGTAGTCAAGTCCTCCTGCAGAGTGATTGACCACTTTGCTATAGCTTTTGAAATCCATGCACAGGCAATAGTAGGCCGCAGTATAACCCCTGAAGCCGTGTATATGGATTTGCGCGTAGCATCCACTTTGCGATCTGCCGGGTCTTTCAACGCGGTAGATCCCGGTACTGGTAAGACCACCTGTTTTGACAGCCTAGAGACAGAGCCGTCAACTATAGGCGGGGACTCCCATTTTTTCTATTGGCCTCCGGGAAGGGAAAAGCAACCAGAACCCTTTTAGGGATCTGGAATTTTTTCTCCGGGTGTTCACAGGCTTTTTCAAATATAGCATTTAATTCCTTAGATGCCGGGAAGGAGAGAGGGGCTTTCTTACAGTCTGTGAAAAAGGCCTCCTCAACCTGCTCAGGAGGTGTCAGAAATATGTAACACATCCAGCATGGCCTTAATCATAAACTGCACCCCCTTAGCAAGTGATGCCGTCCACCTCAACACATCCCCATCACAGTCTGCTGTGTCAGAATCGGTATCAGTGTCATCCTGCATAATTTGGGAAAGAGCACGTTTGTGAGAATGCACCGCAGGGGGCCCAGAGGGAGCAGTATCAGACCATACTGCCATAGAGGATTGCAATACCGGAGTTGCATGCTCAGTCCTTGCAACCCTTTCAGAAATCTAAGAAATAGCCCCCCTAAGAGAGGCTAACCACTCCGGTTCTCTAGCTGGGATCTGCGCTACAACAGTGCAATCCTGATTACATGGGATGGGATCTTCCAGAGAAGATAAATCCTCTGCAGCATATGAGATAGTGTGTCTAGACATGTTTGCTTGTACACCCCACACACACACACACACACACACACACAGGGTACAGAGCAGACAGAGTCCCCCCCCCATGAATGGCAGAGAGAGACAGAGATTGGAGCCAACCCAAACACAGCGCTATGTAGGTATAGGGAGACCCTTATCCAGCGCCGACTGTGTCCCTTAATAGGCGACACAGTCTTTACACAGCCTCCCCTCCCTCCTACAACCCCCTGGTACCGTACAGATAGCTGGAGGTGCTCTGGAGGGACTGCTCTTCCACTGGCAGCGTGTCTGCAGGCAGGAAAATGGCGCTGAACACTGCTGGGTCTGCTCTGAGGACAAGCTCCGCCCCCTTAAAGGCGCGCTCTTCTCGCTCTTCCAAGATTATACTGGCCTGCGGATTTTGTGCTGGCTGAGATCCGCGGTCCCCGACAGGCTTTCTGGTCAGTGTAGGGTTAAGGCGCCAGCTCTTGGTAGGGAGCCGATGACTCACTCGCCACACTTCAGCTCTGTAAGGCAGTGGCGGCATGCTATTGGGGTGAGCGTTCTCCTGCGGCGGGGAGAGATTTATCCCCTCTGGAGCTCAGTGTCCAGTCAGCGGAGACAGTGGCTCAGACCCCTCAGGGCGGACACTGCTCCACCTCTCAGTCCCTCGATGCAGGGAGGCTGTTGCCAGCAGCCTCCCTGTAAAATAACAAACTCTAAAATAAATTTTTCTAAAGAAGCTCTGTAGAGCTCCCCTAGCTGTGACTGGCTCCTCAGGACACATTTTCTACACTGAGTCTGGTAGAAGGGGCATAGAGGGAGGAGCCAGCTCACACTGTTAAACTCTTAAAGTGCCAATGGATCCTGGTGGACCAGTCTATACCCCATAGTACTAATATGGACCCCAGCATCCTCTAGGACATAAGAGAAATATAAATGTTAATAATGACAGTATAAATAAAAACCTTCCACTCTCCTATACCCCAGTCATGATTTGCCACTGACCAATGACAGGGCACTATATAAAGGTATAAGGTCTTACCAGGTGTCAATACATAAAAAGTATAAAGTCTTACGACACACATGTGTCAATATATAAAGGTATAAAGTCTTACCACACACAGGTGCCAATATATAAAGGTATAAATTCTTACCACACACAGGTGCCAATATATAAAGGTATAAAGTCTTACCACACACAGGTGCCAATAATAAGAATTTACTCACCGGTAATTCTATTTCTCGTAGTCCGTAGTGGATGCTGGGTACTCCGTAAGGACCATGGGGAATAGACGGGCTCCGCAGGAGACTGGGCACTCTTAAAAGAAAGATTAGGTACTATATCTGGTGTGCACTGGCTCCTCCCTCTATGCCCCTCCTCCAGACCTCAGTTAAGGAAACTGTGCCCGGAAGAGCTGACATTACTAGGAAAGGATTTGGAATCCAGGGTAAGACTCATACCAGCCACACCAATCACACCGTACAACTCGTGATAACTATACCCAGTTAACAGTATGAATAACAACTGAGCCTCACTGAACAGATGGCTCATAACAATAACCCTTTAGTTAAGCAATAACTATATACACGTATTGCAGAAAGTCCGCACTTGGGACGGGCTCCCAGCATCCACTACGGACTACGTGAAATAGAATTACCGGTGAGTAAATTCTTATTTTCTCTGACGTCCTAGTGGATGCTGGGTACTCTGTAAGGACCATGGGGATTATACCAAAGCTCCCAAACGGGCGGGAGAGTGCGGATGACTCTGCAGCACCGAATGAGCAAACTCAAGGTCCTCCTCAGCCAGGGTATCAAATTTGTAGAATTTTGCAAAAGTGTTAGACCCTGACCAAGTAGCAGCTCGGCAAAGTTGTAAAGCCGAGACCCCTTGGGCAGCCGCCCAAGAAGAGCCCAACTTCCTCGTGGAATGAGCTTTTACCGATTTAGGATGCGGCAGTCCAGCCGCAGAATGCGCAAGCTGAATTGTGCTACAGATCCAGCGAGCAATAGTCTGCTTTGAAGCAGGAGCACCCAGCTTGTTGGGTGCATGCAGGATAAAAAGCGAGTCAGTTTTTCTGACTCTAGCCGTCCTGGAGACGTAGATTTTCAGGGCCCGGACTACGTCCAGCAACTTGGAATCCTCCAAGTCCCCAGTAGCCGCAGGCACCACAATAGGTTGGTTCAAATGAAACGCAGATACCACCTTTGGGAGAAATTGGGGACGAGTCCTCAATTCTGCCCTGTCCATATGAAAATCAGATAAGGGCTTATACATGACAAAGCGCCAATTCTGACACACGCCTAGCTGAAGCCAAGGCCAACAGCATGACCACCTTCCACGTGAGATACTTTAACTCCACGGTTTTAAGTGGCTCAAACCAATGGGATTTCAGGAAATCCAACACTACGTTGAGATCCCAAGGTGCCACTGGAGGCACAAAAGGGGGCTGAATATGCAGCACTCCCTTAACAATCGTCTGAACTTCAGGCAGCGAAGCCAGTTCTTTCTGAAAGAAAATAGACAGGGCCGAAATCTGGACTTTTATGGATCCCAATTTTAGGCCCAAAGTCACTCCTGACTGGAGGAAGTGCAGAAATCGACCCAGCTAGAATTCCTCCGGTGGGACCTTCCTGGCCTCACACCACACAACATACTTTCGCCATATGCGGTGATAATGTCTTGCTGTCACATCCTTCCTAGCTTTAATCAGCGTAGGAATTACTTCATCGGGAATGCCCTTTTCCGTTAGGATCCGGCGTTCAACCGCCATGCCGTCAAACGCAGCAGCGGTAAGTCTTGGAACAGACAGGGCCCCTGCTGCAGCAGGTCCTGTCGGAGAGGCAGAGGCCATGGGTCCTCTGAGATCATTTCTTGTAGTTCTGGGTACCAAGTTCTTTTTGGCCAATCTGGAACAATGAGTATAGTTCTTACTCCTCTCCTTATTATCCTCAGTACCTTGGGTATGAGAGGAAGAGGAGGGAACACATAAACCGACTGGTACACCCATGGTGTCACTAGGGCGTCCACAGCTATCGCCTGAGGGTCCCTTGACCTGGCGCAATATCTTTTTAGCTTTTTTGTTGAGGCGGGATGCCATCATGTCCACCTGTGGCCTTTCCCAACGATTTACAATCAGCTTGAAGACTTCTGGATGAAGTCCCCACTCTCCCGGGTGGAGGTCGTGTCTGCTGAGGAAGTCTGCTTCCCAGTTGTCCACTCCCGGAATGAACACTGCTGACAGTGCTAGGACGTGATTCTCCGCCCATCGAAGAATCCTCGTGGCTTCTGCCATCGCTATCCTGCTTCTTGTGCCGCCCTGGCGGTTTACATGAGCGACCGCGGTGATGTTGTCTGACTGAATCAGCACCGGTTAGTTTTGAAGCAGGGGCTCCGCTTGACTTAGGGCGTTGTAAATGGCCCTTAGTTCCAGTATATTTATGTGTAGTGAAGTCTCCTGACTTGACCACTGACCTTGGAAGTTCCTTCCCTGCGTGACTGCCCCCCATCCTCGGAGGCTTGCATCCGTGGTCACCAGGATCCAGTCCTGTATGCCGAATCTGCGGCCCTCGAGAAGATGAGCACTCTGCAGCCACCACAGCAGACACACCCTGGCCCTCGGGGACAGGGTGATCAGCCGATGCATCTGAAGATGCGATCCGGACCACTTGTCCAACAGATCCCACTGAAAAATCCTTGCATGGAACCTGCCGAAGGGAATTGCTTCGTAAGAAGCCACCATCTTCCCCAGAACTCGCGTGCAGTGGTGCACCGACACCTGGTTTGGTTTCAGGAGGTCCCTGACCAGAGCTGACAATTCCTGGGCCTTCTCCCCCGGGAGAAACACCTTCTTCTGTTCTGTGTCCAGAATCATGCCCAAGAACAGCAGACGTGTCGTAGGAATCAGCTGCGACTTTGGGATATTCAGAATCCAGCCGTGCTGTTGCAACACCTCCTGAGAGAGTGCTACACTGACCAACAACTGCTCTCTGGACCTCGCCTTTATAAGGAGATCGTCCAAGTACGGGATAATTATAACTCCCTGCTTCCGAAGGAGTATCATCATTTCGGCCATTACCTTGGTAAATACCCTCGGTGCCGTGGACAGACCAAACGGCAACGTCTGGAATTGGTAATGACAGTCCTGTACCACGAACCTGAGGTACACCTGGTGAGGTGGGTAAATGGGGACATGCAGGTAAGCATCTTTTATGTCCAGCGACACCATAAAATCCCCCTCTTCCAGGTTTGCAATAACCGCCCTGAGCGATTCCATTTTGAACTTGAACTTCCTTATATAAGTGTTCAAGGATTTTAAATTTAGAATGGGTCTCACGAACCGTCCGGTTTCGGTACCACAAACATTGTTGAATAGTAACCCCTTCCCTGTTGAAGGAGGGGAACCTTGATTATCACCTGCTGGAGGTACAGCTTGTGAATAGCCGCCAGTACTACCTCCCTTTCCTTGGGAGCAGCTGGCAAGGCCGATTTGAGGTAACGGCGAGGGGGAGTCGCCTCGAACTCCAGCTTGTATCCCTGAGATACCACTTGTAGGACCCAGGGATCCACCTGTGAGCGAACCCACTGGTCGCTGAAGTTCCGGAGACGCGCCCCCACCGCACCTGGCTCCACCTGTGGAGCCCCAGCGTCATGCGGTGGATTTAGTGGAAACAGGGGAGGATTTTTGTTCCTGGGAACTGGCTGTCTGATGCAGCTTCTTTCCTCTTCCCCTGCCTCTGGGCAGAAAGGATGCGCCTCTGACACGCTTGCCTTTCTGAGGCCGAAAGGACTGTACTTGATAATACGGTGCTTTCTTAGGTTGTGAGGGAACGTGAGGTAAAAAAGTCGACTTCTATGCTGTCGCTGTGGATGCAAGGTCTGAGAGACCGTCCCCAAACAATTCCTCACCCTTATAAGGCAAAACCTCCATGTGCCTTTTAGAATCGGCATCACCTGTCCACTGCCGAGTCCATAATACTCTCCTGGCAGAAATGGACATCGCATTAATTCTGGATGCCAGTCGGCAAATGTCCCTCTGTGCATCCCTCATATATAAGACTACGTCCTTTATATGCTCTATAGTTAGCAAAATAGTATCCCTGTCGAGGGTATCAATGTTGTCTGACAGGGTATCAGACCATGCTGCTGCAGCACTACACATCCATGCCGAAGCAATTGCAGGTCTCAGTATAGTACCTGAGTGTGTATATACAGACTTCAGGATAGCCTCCTGCTTTCTATATGCAGGCTCCTTTAAGGCGGCCGTATCCTGAGACGGCAGTGCCACCCTTTTAGATAAGCGTGTGAGCGCCTTGTCCACCCTAGGGGATGTTTCCCAACGTAACCTATCCGTTGGCGGGAAAGGGTACGCCATCAGTAACCTCTTAGAAATCACCAGTTTCTTATCAGGGGAACACCACGCTTCCTCACACAATTCATTTAACTCATCAGATGGGGGAAAAGTCACTGGCTGCTTTTTCTCCCCAAACATAATACCCTTTTTAGTGGTAACCGGGTTTATGTCAGAAATGTGTAAAACATCTTTCATAGCCGTAATCATACATCGGATGGCCCTTGTGGACTGTACATTTGTCTCATCCTCGTCGACACTGGAGTCAGACTCCGTGTCGACATCTGTGTCTGCCATCTGAGCTAGCGGGCGTTTTTGAGCCCCTGATGGCCTCTGAGACGCCTGGGCAGGCGCGGGCTGAGATGCCGACTGTCCCATGGCTGTCACGTCGTCAGACCTTTTATGTAAGGAGTTGACACTGTCGGTTAATACCTTCCACATATCCATCCACTCCGGTGTCGGCCCCGCAGGGGGTGACATCACACTTATCGGCTCCTGCTCCACCTCCACGTAACCCTCCTCATCAAACATGTCGACACAGCCGTACCGACACACCGCACACACACAGGGAATGCTCTGACTGAGGACAGGACCCCACAAAGTCCTTTGGAGAGACAGAGAGAGAGTATGCCAGCACACACCACAGCGCTATATAACCAGGGATTTACACTAAAGTGAGTGATTTTTCCCTATAGCAGCTTATTATACACAGTTTGCGCCTAAATTTAGTGCCCCCCCTCTCTTTTTTACCCTTGAAGCCTGGAAACTGCAGGGGAGAGCCTGGGGAGCTGCCTTCCAGCGGAGCTGTGAAGAGAAAATGGCGCCGGTGTGCTGAGGAAGATAGCCCCGCCCCTTTCTCGGCGGACTTCTCCCGCTTTTTTATATGCTTTATGGCGGGGGATTATGCACATATACAGTTTATTAGCTGTATTATGTGCTATTTAGCCATGTAAGGTACTCTAATTGCTGCCCAGGGCGCCCCCCCCCCCCCCCCCCCAGCGCCCTGCACCCATCAGTGACCGGAGTGTGTGGTGTGCAGAGGGAGCAATGGCGCACAGCTGCAGTGCTGTGCGCTACCTTAATGAAGAACGGAGTCTTCAGCCGCCGATTTTCAAGTTTCTCTTCAGTCTCTGCAAGGGGGACGGCGGCGCGGCTCCGGGAACGGACGATCGAGGTCGGGCCCTGTGTTCGATCCCTCTGGAGCTAATGGTGTCCAGTAGCCTTAGAAGCACAAGCTAGCTGCAAGCAGGTAGGTTTGCTTCTCTCCCCTCAGTCCCTCGTAGCAGTGAGTCTGTTGCCAGCAGATCTCACTGAAAATAAAAAAACCTAACAAATACTTTCTTTAGTAGAAGCTCAGGAGAGCCCCTAGAGTGCATCCAGCTCTGGCCGGGCACAGATTCTAACTGAGGTCTGGAGGAGGGGCATAGAGGGAGGAGCCAGTGCACACCAGATATAGTACCTAATCTTTCTTTTAAGAGTGCCCAGTCTCCTGCGGAGCCCGTCTATTCCCCATGGTCCCTACGGAGTACCCAGCATCCACTAGGACGTCAGAGAAATATAAAGGTATAAAGTCTTATCACACACAGGTGCCAATATATAAAGGTATAAAGTCTTACCACACACAGGTGCCAAGAGCACAGGAAAAAGAACCAGATAAATGTCAACCTGAGGCTGGGTCTACATAAGCTAGTCAATGCGCAATGGACAAAACGTGTTTACTACGAGGTCCCGACAGCCGGAATGCCGACAGTGGGTGAGTGCAAAATAGCTCCTTGCATGCTCGCTGCGCTCGACATGATGCGGGCATGGTGGCACGCTCCACGTTATTTATTCTCACTCCAGGGGTGTTGTGGACACCCCAAGAGGGAGAATAGTTGTCGGTATCCCAGCACAGATATGCTGAGCGCCGGGAACCCAACAGCCAGGATATCGAATGCTTCCCGGACAAAACACATCTGTCAAGTGTCAAGGTGGAAAGTGGAAAGCTACTGCCTTACAGAGACATACCATTTATGTAGTCTACATATCTTTACAGAGAATAATCATTCACATCAGTCCCTGCTCCAGTGGAGCATACAATCTATATTCCCTAGTACCTGGGCATACACACACAGCCAAACACCATGATTAACGTAATCAGAAGCAAATTAACCTAAAGGATACATGTATTGGTACAAATCATAATAAAAGAAAACATCTAATTCAGAACAAGAAAAAAACAATACCTACCCCAGTCTTCAGATCTACAGAGAACCAATTTGGTACATAAACCATCTTAAACCTCTTTTTAATTTCTTCTTCAAAATCCACCTTTCCCAAATCTTCAATTTTGCAAGCCTGTAAATCAATTAGATGTGAATGGGCAGTGCGGTTTTAAAAAATTCTGAATAAAATTAAAATATGCAAACTGAATACACAGATATGTTGGGCAGGATGTAATGCAGTCGATTTTGGCGCCCGTGCGGGATGCCGGCCGAACTCGGACGCCTTATTAAATGGGCAATCACTTACAAGGCAAATTCTTGCCTTCTAAGTGATTGTTTTTAAAGGGGCAATGTCTAAGTTCGGCCGGCATACCGCACGGCCGCCAAAATCAACTGCATTACATCCTACCCATGGTGTCTCACAGCAAACTAACTATTCTATCATGTTCTTTTCGTGTGCATACACTGTAAGCTTTCCCAGGTCATTCTATAAACAGATGTGAGCAACATGGTATTCCAGCTGTTGTAGGCTAAGGAAGAATATCCACAGTCTCTATTTCCCTATAGACTGTAAGCTAGTGAGCACATTCACAGCCTTTATTACACTGCAAGCCAAGAGCTTCTGCACTTAGGCCATTGTCAGAAGCCTCAGATAGCAACTTACCTTCAGTACATCCCAGTAGGCCACATTGTTATTGGTATCTTTGGTTAGTATGTGCCTCTTGTCATTCAGTATGTTGCACTGGATAATGCTAGCGCCCCCTGGAAAGACAAATTTCAACCACAACGATAAACGAAATGACACGTATTACTGCACATAGCACACAAGCATCCTAGGAGATCTGTAAATGAAACACTATTACCGGAAAAGATTAAACACCATACTCTAAATAGTCTAAAATGGAAAGAAAGAAAAAAGTAATCAGCAAAAAATCAAAACAAAACACAAGGTAAAAAAAGAAAAAGAAAAGATTTATGGTAAGAACTTACCTTTGTTTGTTAAATCTCTGCGAGGTACACGGTGTTCCACAGGGAATAACATCGGGGTGTAGAGTTGGATCTTGATCCGATGCACCAACAGGCTAAAAGCTTTGACTGTTCTCAAGATGCACAGCGCTGCCTCCTCTATAACCCTGCCTCCGTGCACAGGAGCTCAGTTTTGTTAACCAGTCCAATGCAGTAGCCAGTAAGAGAGACAACAAACGTTAGTAGCCACATATACCACATTCCCTCGACAGGAGAAGGTACCAGCGGCTAATGCCATACAAACCCAAAGAAGCTAAGTGCGTCAGGGTGGGCGCCCTGTGGAACCCAGTGTAACTCGCAGAAAGAGATTTAACAAAGGTAAGCTCTTACCATAAATCTCCTTTTCTGCAGCGGGGTACACTGGGGGTACACTGGGGTTCCACAAGGAATAACATCGGGGATGTCCTAAAGCAGTTCCTCATGGGAGGGGACGCACTGTAGTGGGCACAAGAAACCGGCGTCCAAAGGAGGCATCCTGGGAGACGGAAGAATTGAAGGCATAGAAACTAATGAATGTGTTCACTGAGGACCACGCAGCCGCCTTGCACAATTGTTCAAGGGTCGCACCACGTCGGCCACCCAAGAAGGTCCAACAGACCGAGTAGAATGGGCTTTGATGGTAGCAGGAGATGGAAGACCAGCCTGTACATAAGCATGTGCAATCACCATTCTAATCCATCTGGCCAAGGTCTGCTTACTAGCAGGCCAGCCACGTTTGTGAACACAAAAAGGACAAAAAGGGAATCAGATCTTCTAAGAGAAGCTGTTCTCTTCACAAAAATACGGAGAGCCCGTACCACATCCCAAGACCACTCTTTAGAGTAGGGGTGGGCAACATGCGGCCCGCGGACCGATCGTGCCTGGCCCGCTGTGCCCCACCAGAGTGCAATGACAAGCGGCCCGAGAGGCCGCTTGTCATTGCACTGCTCTCAGACGCGGCGCCGCTGAGGAAATCCCGGTCACGTCACAGGGTCAGCTGACCGGGATTTCCTCCGTTACCATGCGCGCGCTGAGCGGCACGTGGGGCGGGCACTGCAGTGAGCAGGAGCGGCGGCTGAGTGAGGAGAAGAAGCGGTGGCCAGCGAGCGGGAGCAGGAGAGGCCACATCAGCAGCGACTCCAGGAGGCAGCAGCAGCAGCGCGGATTATCGGACAGTGGGGATCGTCTGCCACTGTGACAAACAGGTAAACCCCCTGTCCAGGCAGCCCCTGGATCAGCGCTTCAGCTGCCATATAGGTTTAGGGGTGGGGAGGCCGCGGAGTTAAAATCTGCAATATGGGTTTAGGGGAGGGAGGGGGGGAAGGGACGGTCTGCCATAATATGTAAAAAAGTGGGACGCTGTCTGCCGTAATGTGTAAAAAGGGGGACGCTTTCTGCCGTAATGTGTAAAAAGGGGGACGATGTCTGCCGTAATGTGTAAAAAGGGGGACGATGTCTGCCGTAATGTGTAAAAAGGGGGACGATGTCTGCCGTAATGTGTAAAAAGGGGGACGATGTCTGCCGTAATGTGTAAAAAGGGGGACGATGTCTGCCGTAATGTGTAAAAAGGGGACGATGTCTGCCGTAATGTGTAAAAAGGGGGACGATGTCTGCCGTAATGTGTAAAAACGGGGGCACTGTCTGCTGTAATGTGTAAAAAGGGGGACGATGTCTGCCGTAATGTGTAAAAAGGGGGACAATGTCTGCCGTAATGTGTAAAAAGGGGGACAATGTCTGCCGTAATGTGTAAAAAGGGGGACGATGTCTGCCGTAATGTGTAAAAACGGGGGCGCTGTCTGCTGTAATGTGTAAAAAGGGGACGCTGTCTGCTGTAATGTGTAAAAAGGGGACGCTGTCTTCCATAATGTGTAAAAAGGGGGACGCTATCTGCCGTAATGTGTAAAAAAAAGGGCACGCTGTCTGCCGTAATGTGTAAAAAGGGGACTCTTTTTGAGTATTTTGTGTGTGGCCCTCGAATATTCGCTGGAAGTGTTAAGCGCCCCCTCAGCTGAAATAATTGCCCACCCCTGCTTTAGAGGATAAACCAGGAGAGGTAAAGGCCGGAACCACAATCTCTTGGTTAAGGTGGAAAGATGACACCACCTTAGGTAGATAACCAACGCGAGTTCTAAGAACCGCCCGGTCACGGTGAAAAATGAGACAGGGTGACCGACAGGACACGGCACCCAAGTCTGAAACTCGTCTAGCAGAGGCAATAGCCAGCAAGAACAGGACCTTAAGAGTAAGCCACTTAAGGTCCACAGACTCAAGAGGTTCAAACGAAGACTCTCGTAAGGCATCCAGAACAACCAACAAATCCCAAGGAGTCACAGGCGGGACATAGGGAGGTTGAATCCGTAAAACACCCTGAGTGAATGTATGAACATCAGGCAGAGTCGCAATTTTTCTCCAAAACCAAATTGACAAGGCAGAAATATGAACCTTGAGGGAGGCCAGACGAAGGCCTAAGTCCAGGCCCTGTTGCAGGAAAGCCAAAAGCTTGGCAGTGCTGAACTTATATGCGTCATAATGGTTAGTCGCACATAATGGTTAGTCGCACACCATGAGAAGTATGAATTCCAGACCCTATAATAAATCAGAGACTAAGACGGTTTACGGGCCTTCAACATAGATTGAATGACTGCCTCAGAACTGAAGCTTCAAGAGCCACGCCGTCAAAGCCAGCCAGGTCAAATCCTGGTAGACACAAGGGCCCTGAACGAGGAGGTCTGGGCGTTGCGGAAGTAGAAGAGGCCGCTCTATCGAGGGACCCTGCAGGTCTGAGAACCAATGCCATCCGGGCCACGCTGGAGCGGTTAGAAGTAGTACTCCTCCTTCTTGCTTGAACTTCCTTATCGCCCTGGGCAGAAGTGACACCAGAGAGAACACGTATGGTAGACGAAAGTTCCATGGAATTGCCAGTGTGTCCACGAACGCTGCTTGTGGATCCATTGTCCTTGCTTCGAAGACCGGAACCTTGTGATTGTGTCGAGACGCCATCAGGTCTACATCTGGTAGGCCCCACTTGTCCACTAGGAGTTGAAAGACTTCCGGAAGAAGGCTCCACTCTCCAGTGTGTACATCCTGACGACTGAGTAAGGCCGCTTCCCAGTTGAGGACTCCCGGAATGAACACTGCCAATATGGCTGGCAGATGGCATTCTGCCCAACGAAGGATTTTTGATACTTCCTTCATTGCCATGCAGCTTCGAGTTCTGCCTTGATGATTTATGTACACCGCCATGGTGGCGCTGTCTGACTGTACTTGAACAGGCCTGTTCTGTACTAGAAGCTGGGCTAGTGTCAACGCATTGCACACTTCCCGCAATTCCAGAATGTTTATCAGGAGGAGAGATTCCTCACTGGTCCACCGACCCTGAAGAGTGTGTTGCTCCAACACCGTGCCCCAGCCCCGCAGACTGGCATCCGCCGTCAGAAGGACCCAGTTGGAGATCCAGAAAGGACGACCCCTGCTCAGTTGCTGGTCCTTTAGCTACCAGCTTAGTGACAAGCGGACCTCCGGAGTCAAGGAGATCATGTGGGTCCTGATCCGGTGAGGCAGGCTGTCCCACTTGGAGAGTATCAACTTCTGCAGGGGGCGGGAATGAAATGGAGTGTACTCTACCATGTCGAAAGCAGACACCATGAGGGCAAGTACTTGCCTCCTCTCTCGCCCACGTGTGTCGATACACTCGTCGATGCATATTATCTTGTCCTGAAGTTTTAGGATCTTTTCCGGAGACAAAAACAACCACTGGTTGTGGGTGTCCAATAGTGGTCCCAGGTGCACCATGCTCTGAGCAGGGACCAGGGAAGATTTCTTCCAGTTGATGAGCCACCCGTGGGCTTGCAGGAATTGGACCGTCAGTTCCAGATGACAAAGGAGAATCTCTGTAGAGTTCGCCAGGATCAGCAAGTCGTCCAGATACAGCAGGATCCTGATACCCTGACGGCGGAGTAGAGCAGTCATGACCACCATGACCTTGGTGAAAATTCTTGGAGCTGTAGTCAGACCGAAAGGTAAGGCCTGGAATTGAAAATGTAGTTTGCCAATAGCAAACCACAGGTATTGCTGATGCAACACTGCAATAGGAATGTGCAGGTAAGCATCCTGTATGTCCAGGGATACCATATAGTCCTTGGGCTCTAAAGCCAGAACAATAGAGCGAAGCGTTTCCATACGGAATTTGGAAACTTTCATATATTTGTTCAAAGACTTGAGGTTGAGAATAGGCAGAGAAGATCCATTCGGTTTCGGGACTCAGAACAGCGCAGAATAGTACCCCCTGCCTCTTTGAGCCAGCAGCACCGGTACTATCACTCCTGTATCCAGGAGAGATTGCACCACCAAATGGAGAGTTTTTGCTTTTATCTGATCCAAAGGGATGTTTGTTGAGCAAAACTGGTGAGGGGGACGTTTCTTGAAAGAGATGGCGTATCCGTGAGTGACAACTTCCCTTACCCAGGCGTCCGAAGTGGTCTGTAACCAAGCCTGAGCAAACCGTAGAAGTCGGCCTCCCACCCTGGGATCCCCCCAGGGGGAGGCCCGCCCCGTCATGCGGCAGGCTTGTCTGTTTTGGAAGCAGACTGACGGGCAGCCCAGGCACGTTTAGGTTTGGGCTTAGAGGTTTTGGAAGTACGAGCCTGTTTCGGGTATGCCTGACCCTTTGCTTTACCTGGAGGTCGAAAGGAACGAAAGGAAGTACTCTTAGCCTTCGGAGCCGAAGGAGAAGTACTGGGCAGACATGCAGTCTTAGCTGAAGCTAAGTCAGCAACAATCTTGTTGAGATCTTCCCCAAAAAAGAATGTTTCCCTTAAAAGGGATCACCTCCAAGGTCTTTTTAGAGTCCAGCTCTACGGACCAGGACCGCAACCAGAGGATCCGGCGAGCCAGAATAGACATAGTAGACGTTTGGCCTCCATGATACCTGCATCAGATGCCGCCTCCTGAATATAATGAGAGGCTGTAATAACGTATGAAAGACATTGTCTAGCATTATCAGGAAAATCAGACGGTAGTTCCGCTTCAACTTCCTGAACCCAGGCCTCTATAGCCTTAGCAGCCCAAGAGGCCAGAATAGTGGGCCTATGTACAGCTCCAGCAAGAGTGTAAATGGACTTCAAGCAACCCTCCACGCGCTTATCCGTCGCTTCCTTCAGCGAGGAGACGGTAGTGACAGGC
Source organism: Pseudophryne corroboree (assembly GCF_028390025.1). Taxonomy (NCBI): domain Eukaryota; kingdom Metazoa; phylum Chordata; class Amphibia; order Anura; family Myobatrachidae; genus Pseudophryne; species Pseudophryne corroboree. The sequence goes on along the minus strand of NC_086448.1, from coordinate 155,354,561 downwards.
AGAGCAGAGGACACCACCAGAAGTGCGACTTGTGAATGCACCGGCAGCGGTGTTTCCCAACTTTTACTTAACTCTGCAGCGAGGGGATAACGGGCTAGCATATTTGTAGATAGAGCAAATTTCTTTCCTGCATTTTCCCAGGATTCCTGACGCGTGTCAACCAAGTGGACAGAATGAGGTAAAACTAATTTAGTAACCTTCTGACGTTTAAATTTATCTGGTTTCTTAGAGATAGCTGGAGGCTCTTTTCGTCATCATCGATTTGAAGATCAGCCTGATAGCCTCCAAGAGGTCAGGAACATCCACTTGTGTCAGAGATTCCCCATCAGACGCATCTGTATCAGTGTCTGAAGGGTCAGTGTAAGCGCCATCTTCATCGGATGAAGTATCCGAAACATGTGTGGATTGTGAGGAAGTAATGATCCGTTTAGATGACCCCTTGGTCCTAGAAGGGTGAGAGTCAGGATTTTGCTTAGCAAGAGACGGATTTAACTGCTGTAACTTAGAAGACAGAGTATCTGCCCATGGCGGATTAACTGCAGGGACAATATGTGGCTGTAATGGCACAGGAGGTCCCATAGGGGGCGCAAGTCTAGTTACTAGCGTAGTCCGTAAATTAGAGAAAACAGCCCAAGGTGGGTTTTGTTTTGCCCCCGTTACTGCAGACTGACCAGGGGGTATAGAACCCCTAGTACCTGAACCTTCAGCTGCTATGTTTTCCTCCAAGTTATCCGTGGAATCAGCACTGCATGGTGCAGGATCAGCCATACAGATGGGTCCACGGTTATCTTGACTAGTTTGCTGCGCCTAGGCACAACATGGCTTATTAACATAAACCCATCTATTGTTCTCAGCTGCAATACAACGCAGAGAAAAATACAGCAGGGGATTAAGTCATTACAGCAGGGGATTAAGTCCAATTGGCCAGTCTCAGTTAATCCTATTAAAAGGTCAAGATAAATGTGGATCCATCTGTAGACTGACCACCCTATTTAGCAGACATTATATTTAAGCGTAACCTTACGGTGTAACAGTACAATATAAGCAGACAAATTTACCTGACAAAAAACCCCTGCATAGTGTGACTGCAAAGCAGAGCACAAACAGAAGATTTAAGAGGTATGTGGTGACTGTAAAACACAGAGAAAAATACCAAAGTAGTATATCCTGTGAATATTTATGAGGACCCTGACACACTTCGCACACACAGGGTACATAATATAGGGATAGCAATATGCGTGGGATACACGAAATAGAGATCACACAGCAGCTATTGGCATACAGTCACATATACAGTGCAGAAATTATCACAAACAATAAAACTGCACTGGACTAGCAATACTAAGTACAAACTGTACCACTAAGTAAAGCTATATAGGTATATAGATATAACAATGCACAGTAAAGACTGGATGTGTATCACAGGGTACTTGTACTAAATATCCCTGTAGTAATGCACTTGTTCTTAACTAACACTGTCTAAATGACATGTAGAATACTTAAGTGTCCTGTAAATGCACAGCGCTGATGATGCAGGCGGCTTTACAGAGGAGACATTGCCCAGCAGTCCCAGAATAAGCTCAGCATGTATGTAATGGCGCCAAAACGTAAGGGAGACAGAGAAATGCAGCTCCAGGGTGGGAACATTTGCAGTAAATGGCGCTTGGGGCTGGGGGAGGGACTACAGGTCAAAGCCTTATCCCCTTGCTGGACTTCACCACCGGGTACTGCGGTGCCTATTAAACTGAATTCTGAGGTAATCCGACCTGCGCCCCTTGCCCTGGTGGTCTAGTAGGGTCCCTGTACGGCCACAGTGTCCACGCCAGAGAGCGCGGCACGTCTCCTAGAGACCACGGCGGATTGCGATTTTCAGCTGATCCCGCCTGGGGGAACCTCTTACCTCCTCCGTGTTATGCGGCCACGCGATCCTGGAGACCGGCGTCAAGTGTGTGTGTGCCTGAAGAGAAACCGGAGGCCTCCGCTGTAAGTACCCGGCAACCAGGGCGCAGGAGTATACAGCGCCGCTGGGGGAGGTGAGGGAGCCACAGCACGATATGTCAAACTGACATATAGCACTTTTAAGTGCCTGTGCTGCGGCCCTTGAAGTCTTCTTTCTTCTAAAAAAGCTCTTTTCAGGGCTGCCTAGCGCAGCCCTCCCTTTTAGCTGCCTGCACTGCAGGCACCAACTTACAAACTGAGCTCCTGTGCACGGAGGCGGGGTTATAGAGGAGGCGGCGCTGTGCATCTTAGGAATAGTCAAAGCTTTTAGCCTGTTGGTGCCTCGGATCAAGATCCAACTCTACACACCGATGTTATTCCCTGTAGAACCCCAGTGTACCCCGCTGCAGAAACAAGGATTTATGTTCTTACCTTGTTACAGCCTTCAAGTTCACAGGGGGCACAGGGAATACTGGTTTAAGTTTAGTACATGCAAGAGCGGGCACCATTTTGTGGGGGGGCTGGGCAAATAGTTCTCAACAAACCAGCCCAGACAGGAAGGAGCTCAATGTATAACCTGACTGACAAGAGCGAGGTAAACTGGTAAACGGGCACAAACTACTCTCCGGAAAAGAGCTGATGCATGCACCTAAAATGGCTGCCCAGCATGTCTCTGTGGAGAAGAGAGAGAGAGAGAGAGAGATATAGAGAGAGAGAGAGAGAGAGAGAGAGAGAGAGAGAGAGAGAGAGAGAGAGAGAGAGAGAGAGAGAGAGAGAAGGCAGCCTGAGGCGAACAATCAACCAAGGTGCAAGCATGCACAGGAGCAAAAACAGGGTTCCTCTGGCTCCCCCTCAGGTGAAAAACCCTCAAGGACTCACCGATGTAGCAGTGTCCTGTTTCACACTACCCTGGTGGTCCACTGTGTGGCGCAGTGCGCTGGGCCAACACTCGCCCGCACCTCAGTAGTTTTCAACACGGCAGTGAATAACCGCAATGAAGAGACTCGCTGAATACAGGGAGCCACGTCTCTTACGTGTCCAGGATGTCCAGCTGCAACTGTGAGCTCCGGGAGCGATGGTGTGTGGTCCCCTCTTAGAGTCCCACAACGGAAGTCACAATTCCAGTTGCCGGAGTTGCTGCCAACAGCTCAAGGTGTTGGAGCGGCTGTGAGGGCGTCCTATAGGATGCTTGTACAGACCGCTCCACAAAAATAAAAGTAAAACAAATAATATAACCAGAGGATAACATAATAGCACAAAATGGTACCTGTTCCTGCCCGACACAAAACTTAAACCAGTGTTCCCTATGCCTCCTTAGTGGACAGAAAATAGGATATTAATTACCTACCAGTAAATCATTCTCGTAGTCCGTAGAGGATGCTGCGGTCCAGATTAATACCATGGGGTATAGACTGATCCACTAGGAGCCACTGGCACTTTAAGAGTTTAATAGTGTGGGCTGGCTCCTTCCTCTATGCCACACCTACCAGACACAGTCTAGAAACTGTGCCCGAGGAGACTGACAACTTCGAGAGAAGGATTTTTCACAAATAGTGGCGAGATTCACACCAGCTCACACAAACAAGGCGAACCAAGCTAACTAACTTGAAAACTCAGCAATAGCTGAATAACATTACTTGGTTCAGTAATAACGCAGTACTTAACCAAGAACAAAGCAGTACTGAACCAAGTAACCACTGCAGGATAACGAAGCATAGCATAGAGGGAGGAGCCAGCCCACACTATTAAACTCTTAAAGTGCCAGTGGCTCCTAGTGGATCAGTCTACACCCCATGGTACTAATGTGGACCGCAGCATCCTCTACGGACTACGAGAAAAGGATTTACCGGTAGGTAATTAAAATCCTATTTTCTCTTATGTCCTAGAGGATGCTGGGGTCCACATTAGTACCGTGGGGACGTACCAAAGCTCCCAGAACGGGAGGGAAAGCGCGGAGGCTCTTGCAGAACTGATTGACCAAACTTTAGGTCCTCAGAGGCCAAAGTATCGAACTTGTAGAACTTAGCAAACGTGTTCGACCCTGACCAAGTATCCCCTCTGTAAAGATGGAAACCAGAGACCCCCCCAGGCAGCCGCTCAGGAAGAACCCACTTTATGAGTAGAGTGGGCCTTAACAGATTTTAGACACGGCAATCCTGCCGTAGAATATGCATGCTGAATAGTGAACCCGATCCAGCGAGAAATCGTCTGCTTTGAAGCAGGACACCTAATTTTCTAGGGATCATAAAGAACAAACAAAGCGTCCGATTTCCTGTGACGGGCAGTCCTCTTCACATAGATCTTCAAAGCCCTTACAACATTCAAGGACTATGACGTAATTGAGGAGTCAGTAGCTACTGGCACCACAATAGGTTGGATGATATGAAAAGCCGACAACCTTTGGAAGGAACTGGCGTGTCCTGAGCTCAGCTCTATCTTCATGGAAGATTAAATAGGGGCTTTTACAGGACAAAGCCCCCAATTCCAACACACATCGAGCAGAAGCTACGGCCAACAATGTGACAACCTTCCACGTGAGAAACTTGACCTCAGCCTCCTGTAAAGGCTCCAACCAATCTGATTGCAGGAAATGCAACACCACGTTAAGATCCCAGGGTGCCGTCAGCACCACAAAGGGAGGCTGGATGTGCAGAACCCCTTTCAAAAAAAAGTCTGAACCTCAGGGAGGGCAGCCAATTGTTTCTGGAAGAAAATGGATAAAGCCAAAATCTGGACCTTTATGGATCCCAAATGCAGGCCCATATCCACACCTGCTTGCAGGAAGAGGAGAAATTGTCCCAATTGAAACTCCACCCTAGGAAACTTCTTGGACACACACCAAGACACACATTTTTTCCAAATACAATTATAAAGTTTAGACGTTACTCCTTTCCTAGCCTGTATCAGGGTAGGAATAACCTTGCTCAGAATACCCTTCCGGGCTAAGATCTGGCGTTCAACCTCCATGCCGTCAAACATAGCCACTGTAAGTAAGTGATAAGCGGCCCCTGTTGCAGAAGATCGTCGCGAAAAGGAAGAGGCCTCGGATCTTCCATCAGTATGTCCAGAAGATCCGCGTACCAAGCTCTCCTTGGCCAGTTCGGAGCAATGAGAATTGCCTGAACCCATGTTCTCTTTATAAGTTTTAGAATTCTTGGAATGAGAGGAAGTGGAGGGAACACATACACTGACTTGAACACCCACGGTGTTACCTGGGCATCCACCGCCAGTGCTTGTGGGTCTCTCGACCTGGAACAGTACCTATGAAGTTTCTTGTTGAGACGTGAGGCCATCATGTCTATTTGAGGCACGCCCCAAACACTGGTCACCTCTGAACACCTCCGGATGGAGGCCCCATTCTCCTGGATGGAGCTCGTGCCTGCTGAGGAAGTCTGCTTACCAGCTATCTACTCCTGGAAGGAAGATTGCTGACAGCACCACTGCATGCTTTTCTGCCCAGAGGAGGATTCTTGTTACCTCTGACATGGCAGCTCTTCTCCTTGTTCCTCCCCGTCTGTTTATGTAGGCCACCATCGTCACATTGTCCGACTGTACTTGAATGACCTGATTTTGCAGAAGATGTGCCGCTTGGAGAAGACCGTTGTATACGGCTCTCAGTTCCAGAATGTTTATTGGGAGAATGGATTTCAGACTTGACCACCTTCCTTGGAAGGTTTCCCCTTGAGTGACTGCGCCCCAACCCCTGAGACTTGCATCCGTGGTCAGAAGGATCCAGTTCTGAACCCCGAACCTGCGGCTCTCCAGAAGTTGAGGAATTTGCAGCCACCAGAGGAGTGAAATACTTGCTTTCGACGACAAACGTATCCTCTGGTGTATGTGTAGGTGAGATCCCGACCACTTGTCTAGGAGATGCAGTTGGAAGGACCGAGCATGACATTTTCCGTACTGTAAAGCTTCGTAGGAGGCAACCATCTTCCCCAGAAGGTGAATGCACTGATGAACCGATACCCAGGTAGGCTTCAAGACATCCTGGACCATTGATTGCATCACCAACGCTTTCTCCGCCGGTAGAAACACCCTCTGCACTTCCGTGTAGAGGATCATCCCCAGGAAAGACAATCTCTTTGTCGGCTCCAAATGTGACTTTGGAAGGTTCAGCATCCAACTATGTTCCCTGGGCAGATGAGCCGTGAGAGCAATGGACTGCAACAACTTCTCCCTGGACGATGCCTTTATCAGCATATTATCCAGATATGAAATTTTGTTCACTCCCTGCCTGCGGAGAACCATCATCTCTGCCATCACCTTGGTGAACACCCTCGGTGCTGTGGAGAGACCGAATGGCAGTGCCTGGAACTGATGGTGACTGTCTAACAGTGCAAATCTGAGATAAGCCTGATGCGGCGGCCAAATCGGAATGTGGAGGTACGCATACTTGATATCTAGGGATACCAGAAACTCTCCTTCCTCCAGACCTGAGATCACCGCTCTCAGGGATTCCATTTTGAATTTCAATTCCCCCAGGAAAGGGTTTAACGATTTCAAGTTCAAAATCAGTCTGACCGAACTATCCGGTTTCGGCACCATGAAAAGGTTTGAATAGTAACCCTTGTTTTGCATATGAGGTGAAACTGAGACAATGACCTCTGACTTTTCCAATTTTTGGATGGCTTCCTGTAGGATAGCCTTGATATCTAGGGATACCAGAAAATCTCCCTCCTCCAGACCGGAGATCACCGCTCTCAGAGACTCCATTTTGAATTTGAACTCCCTCAGATAGGGGTTTAATGATTTCAAGTTCAAAATCGGTCTGACCAAACCATCCGGTTTCGGTATCACGAAAAGGTTGGAATAGTAACCCATGTGTTGCATATGAGGTGGAACTGGAATAATGACCTTATGACTTTTCCAATTTTTGGATGGCTTCCTGTAGGGTAGCCCTTTCTGTCAGTAAAGTTGGCAAGCATGATTTGAAGAATCGGTGAGGCGGGAGTTCTTGAAACTCCTGTCTGTACCCCTGGGACACAATATTCTGTATCCAGGCCGGATGACACCCAGACGTGGCTGAAACATCTGAGTCTCGCACCCACCAGCTTTTTCTCCAGGCTGTGTGGTCCACCATCATGCTGAGGGTTTTGTGGAACCAGAAGCAGGCTTCTGGTCCTGGGAACCTGCAGGTGCAGGCTTTTTGGATTTTGCCCGACCACCTCTATAGAAGGTGGTAGGAGGCTTGGACTTTTGTCTTTGCCGTCCGAAAGGACTGTGATGTTGATGAAGAAAAGGGTTTCTTTGTAGAAGGAGCAGCTGAGGGAAGAAAGGTCGACTTACCCGCGGTTGCCATGGAAATCCACGCATCCAACGCTTCCCCAAATAGAGCCTGACATGTGAAGGGTAGGTTGTAAACACTTCTCCTGGATTCCGCGTCTGCAGACCATTGGCACAGCCAGAGTCCCCTGTGCGCCGAGACAGCAATGGAAGATATCTTTGCATTCATAGTACCCAAGTCCTTCATGGACTCCACCATGAAACCCGCAGAATCCTGTATGTTACGTAAAAACAGTTCAATGTCACTTCTATCCATCGTATCTTAAGTCCCCTAATAATGTTTCTGACCACTTTACTATGGCTTTAGAAATCCATGCACAGGCAATATATACGTTATGGAAAGAAATTACCGTTGATAACGGTATTTCTCCTATGTCCACAGGTTTCCACAGGATAACATTGGGATATGATGGAGCGACAGCGGATTGGCACCAAACGATCACAAGCTTTCTGGCCTCCCAGAATGCACCGGGCTCGTCCATATAATCCCACCCACTGACTCAGTCAAATCAGTTGTTTCCAAAGCATTTAGGCAGGAGCATTATGTAGAACCCTATTCAGGCGAAAAACACACATGCACACTCTTCCATGCAAAGGGGAAGAGTTTAGTGAGTATAAAGATTCTCAAATCAGGTGCGTCAGGGTGGGATCCATGTGGAAACCTGTGGACATAGGAGAAATATCGTTATCAACAGTAAGTTCTTACCATAACGTATATTTCTCCGGCAGGGTCTACAGGTTATCCACAGGATAACATTGGGACTTCCCAAGGTAATTTTTAGTGGTGGGGACGCTCCTGATTAATAGGAGAACCTTACGCCCGAATTGAGCATCATGAGAGGCAAAGATATCCAAGGCATAATGTCTCATTGAATGTGTTTATTGGAAGCCATGTGGCTGCCTTACATATCTGTTCTGCTCAAGCACAATATTGTGCTACCCATGAAAGACCTTCCTTACATGTAGAGTGAGCAGAAACATTAGCCGGGACAGGGAGATCAGCTTAAGAATATGCTTATGAAATCGTCATTCGAAGCCATCTTGCTAGCGTCTGTTTAGTAGCAGGCCATTTCCTCTTGTGAAAACCGTAGAGGATGAAAAGAAAATTTGTCTTTCTAATGGCACTTGTACGATCCATGACTTAATGCCCAAACTATGTCCAGCGTCACATCTCCCACAGAAAATCCAGATTCCTGAATAACCGGGACCATAATAGCTTCATTAAGGTGGAATATAGATCACCCCTTAGGAAGATACCCAGACCTATTTCTGAGAACTACTTTATCTGGATAAACATCAGAAAAGGAGATTAACATGACAGTGCTCCTAAATCCGACAGTCTTCTAGCTGATGCCATAGTCAGCTGAACGAGAACTTTAGCTGTCAACCATTTAAAATCCACTTCACTTAGTGGTTTAAACAGAGCAACTTGACAGGCTTTGAGGACTAGATTTAGATTACTGACCCTGTAGTAGGAAAAAGGGAAGGTTCAATGCGCAGCATTCTCTGGGAAAAAGTGCGCACATCCTGCAATTTGGCCTTTTTCTTTCGAAACCATACAGTCAATGCTGACACTAGTATTTCCAAGGAAGCCTCCGCTAAACCTTTATCTATTCCTGTTTGAAGGAATGCTAAACCCCTGGAAACTCTGCAAGATTTCGGGTCCATACCGCTTTCATTGCACCAATGCATATAAGCTTGCCATATTTGGTGATAAATACGAGTCAAGGAAGTTTTTCCTTGCTCTGAACATTTGTGAGAATCCTCTGGACCTCAGTATATAGATTTCAAGAGCCACGCCATCAAAACAGTTGATCCAGATATCTGTGATAATCAAGGACTCTGTCTTAGTCTGGGCGTAGAGGAAATAGAAAAGGTATTCAACATTTTCTGCAATCCGTGTACCAACGCCTTCTGGGCCAAGCCGGGGCTTATTAGAATCCCGGCATCTTTGTTGTATTTTCCTCACTATCGTGTGTAGCAGGATGATTTGAGAAAACACATAGAGAAATAAAATTCCCATTAAAAAGATATCCACAAAGATCACTTCCTTTGTTCCTGGCCAGATTACGGATTTTGTTGTTCAGATGGGACACCATGAGAATTATCTCTGGCCAAGCCCATTTGTCTACCCGAGTCTGACACTACTTTAGGGTGTAAAGCCCATTCATTTACCTGAATGGCGTGTCGACTGAGAAATCAGCTCTTCAGTTTAGGACTCCCGAAACAAACCATGAGGACAAGGCTGGAAGATGGAGTTCTGCACACTATAGTATGTGATTTGCTTCCTTTCTTGCTATTTATCTGCGTGTTCCTCTCTGAAAGTTGAGGTACACTACTGCCATTTCCTTGTCCTTGTGGATCTGGACCGATCTTCCTTTAGGAATGTCCCATAGCTGAATCAGGACCCCGTATATGGCCTGGAGTGCTAACAGATTTATTAGCAGGCACCTTTCTTCTGTGGTCCATAATCCCCAGAATCATAATTTTCCGGATAATGGCCTCCATAGCCATGAAGACTTGCATTTGTTATCAGGTTTTCCCCACCTGATATCCAAAAAGAAAAATATATCCTCTGATCTAGATGGAATGTCTGTAGCCCCCAGGCTACTTCTTACCTTTTTGCCAGTGCCGCATACTTGTTTGTGTACTGTCCATCTGGCCTATCTACACCACCTGGTATTCACAGATGTTCTTGTGCTCGGAGAATTTAACAAGGTACAACACTGCTTAACTTCCAACATCAATTGAGATTGGACATATTCAGTGTGATGCAGCCTTAGATGGAGAAGATGTTGAAAAAGTCTCGAGTGGAATTATGCCCACTCCACCATGTGTATTGTTAACACCATCAAACCCATCATTCGCATTGCTGCGTGAATTTATATTGTTTGACATTGTAACCACTCTCCTAGCTTTGCCTTGGATATCTTTTTCCGAGGTAACTACTTTCTGCAAACTCGAATTAAGTATAGCCCCACCGTGAGTTATGTTACGGAACCAGACATGATCCCATTTACGAACCACCCGTGCCTCTGCAGACAAGTTATTTGTATGTTGCAGATGACACAGAACCTTTCCTGTATTTGTGTCAGAATAGGAAGGTGGTCAAGGTACGGCAATTTTCTTAACCTCTACTAACTGAGATAAATTGCCATAATCATTTTGGTAAATACTCTGGGGCTGTGGCTAACCCCAAGGGTAAGACCTAACTGAAATTTTGCTGAAGGATGGTAAACCTTGAGATAACACTGATGGACAGTGTTATAGGAACCTGAAGGTAAGATTCCTGACTTATCCAGGAATACCCTATCTTATATTGGCTCCCCACCCAACTATGGAGTTGCCTCCACGTAAACAGTGTTACCCAAATTTCTTTTTTGAACTTGATAATGGGGCGAGGGATTGTTTTTGACCCAGGTGGGAATAACCCCCCCCCATTGTGCATGGGTTACTGGAATGACTATTCCTGACAAAACATTTTCTGAATTGCTTCATGCCAATCCCTCGCCTACGCCTCTACCCGAGATGGGCTTAGACCGAAACCTTTTAGGAGAATGGTTCCAGAAGGGAAAGTATAACCTTAGAAATACCACTTCTTGCACCCAGGCATCTATCTGTAGATTGCTATCAAATCTGTGCAAACTGAAGAAGTCGGCCCCTTATCCTTCTGGAATCCGCCAGAAGGAGACCCACACCATCATGCTGATAGCGTCTGGTTTGGAAGCTGGCCTCTGGTTGCCTTTGCTTCTTTGCCTAACCAAACTTATTGTATTGGGGCTGTTACGTTTCTTATGACCGATTAGGCCGAACCAGACGCCTATATTTGGGGTTATATGTGGTAGGGAACGTGACCTTCTTGGAGTCTATTTCTGACTCCGGAATAATTGTTAACTCAAACAGAAACTTCCAGCCAAGGCAAAAATTTCCAGAACCTTCTCAGATTCTGAATCAGCTTCCCATGTATGTGAACCAAGCTGTTCTTGAACAGCGACTGTTATGCTGATGCCCTAGAACATTAGTGTCCATGAGCTATATGGGATTCTTACTCCCTTGCAGGCGCTAAAACCTGTCTTCTAGTACCTCAGCCCAATGTACCTACAGCACCTGGTATTTGAAGGTGGTCTCCCCTCCAAGAACTAACCATGCCGAACACTGCTTAACTTCCAAAATCTAGTGAGATTGGGGGCCTATCCAGTGTGGTGTAGCCGTAGATTGCAAGGTGAAGTCCTGGCTGGCCTTATGACTGCCCCAAAGACAAAGACAATATGGTCCTATTCTTTTGACGGCAGAGAACTATAGATTTTTGCATTATCAAATGATATGCATGTCTATTTTGGGAGGTACTTCCCTATTTTAAACAGTCCCTAGTTTTGAAAAAGATATTGGAATCCCATTTACCGGGCATTCTACTTTATTGGGTGTAACCCAAACCTTTTTCCTGAATATTGCCCTCGTGAAGAGGCCCTTTTGGGACGTTTAAACAGAAGTGCCTTATTTTTTACCCCAGGCTCTGCTGCCTATATTGACAGACTAGCCTATTTTTGCTCTCATTTATTCAGCTTATTTATTTAGCTGATATCTTTTACCTGCTCTTCGTATGCTGACGTAGAGTATAAAGAGCTTTTCATCGTCTAATGATTATCATGTGTAGCCTGTGAAGTCGATGATTTATTTACATTCGGTCATCAGCTTGTCTTATTCGAGACACTGTTGGGGATATACCACAATCAGTGAGCAGCATGTGTTAATAATGTAAGAATTAACATTTCAGCTAAACTGTACAAGGTCTGTGCAAACATCGCCTCAATGGGTCCATCTATACTTGATGTAAATCAAGAATGTATTATGCTAAACAGCAAACCATTTTTACACATAACCATCCTGTACCAGATCATAGAGGTTAATACAGTTTTTGCCAAACAACAACATATGAGTGTTTGCCGCCCTTAGACATGATAAATACTCAGCACTTTCACAGTGTACTACACAATTTGTGACTGTAATCACTTTCCTCTAAAAAGTGATGTGTGACCCTTCCCATGCACCTGCATTACAGATCAGACGTATCAACCGACAATTATTATTAAGTCAGCATCACACTAGCAGTCAGTCACATATTTATATATATATATACATACATATATATATATATATATATATATATACATACATACACACACACACACACACACACACATATACATCCTATGAGCAGATTATCAACTACGAACACATCTCAAAGCATGTAGGAGTACATATTACTGAATTCTGTTCTATACAGATCTTTAAAGTATGCAGACGCATTGCGAAGAAACCCACGTATTGTACATAAAACTCATATGCAATAGGCACTAAAGTTAACTATTTATACTAACAAAAGTAGATAGATTTTTAGTGCTGTATAACCCGTACTCAGTAGAGTGGCATACAGGGAGACTTACCCCACTTACAGGATCGATCAATACGTTAGCGAACGCTGAGTGGATCCAGGCGCTACTAGTGTACACTGCCTAGGGAGGCCAATCCCAGGCCGTTTTTTCAATCCCGGGATTCGGGATTGAAAAACGGTCAATCCCGGGATTCCTGGGATCCCGGGATTGCAGTAGGGACCAGTGAAGGTTGTAGGGAGCAGCGCTGGAGGGAGGGTGTAGGTAGTGGTGCGGGAGGTAGGGAGGGTGTAGGTAGTGGTGCGGGAGGTAGGGAGGGTGTAGGTAGCGGTGCGGGAGGTAGGGAGGGGGTAGGTAGCGGTGCGGGAGGGTGGGTGTAGGTAGTGGTGCGGGTGGGAGGATGTAGGTAGCGGCTCGGAAGGGTTGGTAGCGGCGCGAGAGGGAGGGTGGGTGTAAGTAATGACACTTACTATTAGGCGGGCGGCCGCGGCAGCCATGAACTCACTGAACGCGGCAGCACTTCAAATGTAGCGCCGGCCGCCAGCCAACCAGAGCTGGCGGACTGGCAGCCAATCAGGGAAGCGGTCGCAGCAGTGGCTCCTGATTGGCTGCCGCTGCTGCGGCAGCTTCCCTGATTGGCTGCTGAGCCACCAGCTCTGATTGGCTGGTGGCCGGCGCTACATTTGAAGTGCTGCCGCGTTCAGATTGTCCATGGCTGCCGCGGCCGCCCGCCTAATAGTAAGTGTCATTACTTACACCCACCCTCCCGCACATGCGCACTGTAATCCCTTGAATCCCTGCATTTTTGGGCCCAAATCCCGGGATCCCGCCGATCCCGATCCCGGGATTGGCCTCCCTAACACTGCCGCTCCGGGAACTTTTAGTGGACACAGACGCTCAATGAACGTTAGTGCATGTAGACGCTCATGTCTGCGACCCAGTCTCTTACCGGTAAACCTTAGTGTATACAGACGCAGTGGTCTATGCTGCGACCGAGTCCCCTCATGGTAGCGTCTGAGACGGAAGTGAGGCAATCAGTTCATGACGGGAGACGCACGGTAACTGGTCATGAACTGGGGGGAGGGGTGACCAGAAGAGCATCTGACTCCCCACTGTTGACATCAACGCTAGGGATCGCAGCCTCAACTAATCCTGGTGCCTAATCCTAAAGCCTAGCGCTAGAGCACCCGTGGTGGTGGCGTGCCAGCTACTGTTTGGTAGTCTCCTCCCAAAACAGTGAGGCTGTGTCAGTATTCCCCTTCTAAGCAGAACCGATGCCTTACCTTCTCCCCGTGCTCCGGCCACAGCCTGGTAACGTCTGCTGGACCTGCTAGTAACATCCGACACAGACGCCCGTCGAGACAGCACTTGTACCGTGGGTAAGCGTTGTTGCGACCCGGCGGAGAGTTGTTGGAGCGATTCTTTCAAATATGTGTGTAAGACGCCGTTAGGAAAGATTACTCAAAAAACATAGTAAGACTATAAAAATAAATCAAATAAAGCTTAGGGCTGCCAAACCCAGCAGCCCTGTGACCATGGTCCGGCTCCTGCCGCACCAAACAAAAAACTGATTTGACTGAGTCAGTGGGCGGGATTATATGGACGAGCCCGGTGCATTCTGGGAGGCCAGAAAGCTTGTGATCGTTTGGTGCCAATCCGCTGTCGCTCCATCATATCCCATTGCTATCCTGTGGACCCTGCCGGAGAAAGTGGGCCTTAACGCCACTCCTGAAGCAGTGTATATGGTATTGAGCGTAGTGTCAATCTTACGATTAGCCGGTTCTTTTAACGCAGTAGATCCAGGGACAGGTAAAACCACCTATTTAGACAGTCTGGAGAAAGATGCGTCAACTATGGGTGGGTTTTCCCAATTTTTCCTATTCTCCTTAGGGAAGGGAAAAGCACCAGAACCCTTTTTGGGATCTGAATTTTTTTTTCCGGGGTTTCCCAGGACTTTTCAAATAATGCGTTTAATTCTTTAGACGCAGGGAAAGTTAGCGAGGCTTTCTTCTTGTCTGTGAAGTATGCCTCCTCAACCTGCTCAGGTGGTGTATCAGTAATGTGTAACACATCCCTAATGGCCTCAATCATGAGCTGCACCCCCTTTGCAAGGGATGCCGCCCCCCTCAGCATATCCCCATTATCGTCTGCCGTGTCAGAGTCGGTATCCATGTCGGCTTGCAGAATCTGGGCAAGTGCACGTTTCTTCGGGTATATGCTGGGGGATTTAGAAGTAATGGGAACAGAACCAGACCAAACTTCCATAGACTTCCTTAAAACCTGAGTTTCAGTCTCAGTATAACATTCCCTTAATGGAAGCCAGCCATTGTGGCTCAGATTCATAAGTATGAGACATGATATTACATTCCCGGGTACATGGAATGGATTCCTCTGGAGAAGATACTTCCTCTGCACCATAAGACACAGAGTCCTTGGACATGGTTATGTGGGATTTGCATATACACACACACACACACACACACACACACACACACACACACACACACACACACACAGGAAAATGTCAGTTTCCCCCCAAGTACCTTCAGAGAGTGAGACAGAGTTTGGAGCCAGCACACACAGGGCCCCAGAGACAGTTATATAAGAACTGCCTGGCGCTGACTGTGTACCCTTAATAGACTACACAGCGAAATTACATCCTCCACCCCCCCTCCTTACGCACAGGATAGCTGGAGTCGTGCCCCTTCTACAACCCCCTGGTACCGCGCGGGATAGCTGGAGTCGTGTGGAGGGACAGCGCTCCCTGTCAGCGTTGCTGGAAGTGGATCTGCAGGGAGAAGATGGCGCTTGAGAGCTGCTGGGTCCGCTCTGAGGAGAAGCTCCACCCCCAAACATGGCGCGTCTTCCCGCACTATTTGAAATTTATACTGGCCCGAGGTATTATGCTAGCAGCGTTTACCAGAGCTCCTGATAGCCTGAGTGACCAGTGTAAGGATATTTGCGCTGGGCCAGGGCACCCCTCATGGCCCCGCACCTGCTGTACCGCTGATCCTTCCGGAGCGCAGTATCAGTACCCTGTAGCCGCCATTCACACGGGCTCCCTGCCTGTCGGGTCGCCAGTGACACACTCACCACAGGAATCTTCTGGCTCTGTTAGGGGGTGGCGGCATGCTGCGGGAGTGAGCGGTCGCCTCGCGCTGCTAACGATCATCACCCTCAGGAGCTCAGTGTCCTGTCAGCAGAGATAGTGGCCATTAACCTCTCAGGGTTGGACACTACTCCCCCCCTAAGTCCCACAAAGCAGGGAGGCTGTTGCCAGGAGCCTCCCTGTGCCTAAATTACTCTTAGAGAAAAATAAAACTAAAGAAGCTCTAGGAGCTCCCCTAGCTGTGACCGGCTCCTCCGGGCACATTTTCTAAACCGAGTCTGGTAGGAGGGGCTTAGAGGGAGAAGCCAGCCCTCACTATTAAACTCTTATAGTGCCAGTGGCTCCTAGTGGATCAATCAATACCCCATGGTACTAATGTGGACCCCTGCATCCTCTAGGACGTAAGAGAAAACTTTTTCTTTGCAATACACTATATAATATGGCAAAAAACTTCCATGATATGGAAACAGTGTTAGAAAAGGCTTACCAAAGAAAATTTAGTTAGAAAATTATTATTTTAAATGAATGGAACAGCATGTACTTTAAGGCAAACTAATACAACTCAATGTCTTATGGTTCTGTTGTTCCTGTGCATCTGTTATAAATTATGAAGATATATGGCCAATATTTGGAAGCCGTTGTAGAC
The DNA here is from genome assembly GCF_028390025.1 of Pseudophryne corroboree. NCBI lineage: Eukaryota > Metazoa > Chordata > Amphibia > Anura > Myobatrachidae > Pseudophryne > Pseudophryne corroboree. The sequence goes on along the minus strand of NC_086448.1, from coordinate 155,338,192 downwards.
ATCAACTCCTGAATTCTCATTATAATTTGTTATATGGCATGAAATATAGTGGACAGATACGAAATGCCCAAACTTTTTGAAAATGTAATATTATTTGCAACGAGCAAGGACAGTCTTACATTACATTAGATTACACCACTGCAGATTTTATTCTAACATTTTAAATGTAGACTACGCCCCATTTTTTTTTTTGGACAATAATAAAAAATGCGTACGGAGACAGAGTAAATAAATCACATCTGCCGATGCATACTATAGATGCCATCCATTATTGATTGGTTTGTGCCTGCATTTAACATGTCTGCTATGTTATCAATATACCATAAGAAGCAAAAGAGAACCCTGGTGTGTAATAAATGTCCATGATTACCTTTAATAACTTGGTCAGGCTGTGAGCAGATTGGACTCAATGGTGTACTACAGTCATTTTCATAATCTCCTGAGGCTCGGAAGTTCAGAATACCTTTTATAGGCTTAAAACAAAAAACAAAAGACTAAGATGTGGGAGGTTTGGGGATTGAGGTGCACTGGAAAACTCTACAATGAATAAAAAAAATGCAACAAGCATAAAGGTTGGACATGATCACTTACCCATTTATTAACAGATGATTTTGTTGTTGCAACCCAAAGTGCTACAGGAGGGTCTACAGATCTGTCAAGTTCCATCTGTCAACACAAAAGTCTGTTACTTGCACAATATTACACAACCCGTGAGCAAGTCATTGCAATCTAACACTGAAAAGGGTCACTGATAAGCTGCCACAGCCATGCAAAGCATACAGGAGATTCCAATATAAAATATTCGTTATGGTAAGAACTTACCGTTTACAACAGTATTTCTCATAAGTCCACAGGATCCACAGGATAACATTTGGATATGATGACGCGACAGAGGATTTGCACCAATCGGTCAAAGCTTTCAGCCTCCCAGCATGCAATGGGCCCATCCATATATCCCCGCCTCCTGGCTCAGGCAAATCAGTTGTTTTTCCAAAGCTCAAGGCAGGAGCATCATAGAGAGCCCTAATCAGGCGAGAAGAACACACATACACACCCTTCCGTACAAGACGGAAGAGGTTAGTGAGTGAAAGGATCCTCAAATCAGGTGAGTCAGGGTGGGAATCCTGTGGGCTTAGGAGAAATACTGTTATCAACGGTAAGTTCTTAGCATAACGAATATTTCTCCGGCAGGGTCCACAGGTTATCCACAGGATAACATTGAGATGTCCCAAAGCAATTTAGAGGTGGGGACGCTCCTGATTGGACAACAGAATCCTTCGTCCGAATTCAGCGTCCTGAGAGGCAAAGGTATCAAACGCATAATGTCTAATGAATGTGTTAATGGAAGACCATGTGGCTGCCTTACATATCTATTCTGCTGAAGCACCACGTTGTGCTGCTCATGATGGACCTACCTTACGAGTAGAGCGATTAGAGACATTAGCCGGAACAGGGAGATCAGCTTGAGAGTATGCTTCTGAAATCTTCATCCGAAGCCACTTCACCAGTGTCTGCTTATCAGCAGGCCATCCTCTCTTGTGAAATCCATAGGGAACAAAGAGTGTCTGTCTTTCTGATGGCACTGGTACGATCCACATAAATCCTTAAAGGCACGGACTACGTCCAATGATGCATCACCCGCAGAAAGGTCCAGCCCCTGGAAGGCCGGGACTACAATTTCTTCATTACGGTGGAAATTAGACACCACCTTAGGAAGATAACCAGATTTTAGTTTTAAGAACCGCTCTATTTGGATGAAAAAAAAAAAAATCAGTAATGGAGGGCAACATAACAATGCCCATAAATCTGAAACTCTTTAACTGAAGCAATAGCCAGTAGCAAGAGAACTTCAGCTGTCAACCATTTAAGATCCACTATTTAGTGGTTCAAATTGGGCAACCTGAAGGGCCTTTAGCACTAAACTTAAGTACCAAGGCACTGTAGGAGGAGCAAAAGGAGGCTAAATATGCAATATTTCCTGGAAAAAAGTGCGCACATCCTGCAGGTTAGCAATTTTCTTTTGGAACCAGTCTATGCAGACACTTAAACTCTCAAGGAAGCCACCCATAAACCTTTATGCCTTCCTGCTCGAAGGAATGCTAAGACTCTGAAAACCAAGGGTCAAATTTTTGATCTCTGCACCATCAAATATAGACTTGCCATATTTGGTGATAAATGCGATTTAAGGAAAGTTTCCTTGCTCTGAGCATAGTTTGAATTACCTGTTGTGAGAATCCTCTTGCCTTCAGAATGGAAGTCTCAAGAGCCACACCGTCAAAAACAGTCAATCCAGGTGTTTGTGATAACCAGAAACGGTAGGAAGTGGACGTTGAAGGAGTAGGAATGGAGCATCAATCGACATCCTCTGCAGATCTGTGTACCAATGTCTTCTGGACCAAGCCGATGCTATTAGTATCACGGTACTTTTACCTTGTCTTACCTTTCACATAACCATGGATCACAGTGCGATTGATGGAAACACATAAGCCAGACGAAAGTCCCATCTCACTGACCGTTCATCCACAAAGTTCGCTCTGGGATCCTTTGTTCTTGACCCATATGCAGAAACTTTGTTGTTCTGACGGGACGCCATGAGATCTACTGTATCTCCGGTAACCTCCAATAACAGAGTTTGTAAGACCTTGGGGTGTAAAGCCTATTCGTTTGCATGAATGGCGTGTCGACTGAGAAAATCAGCTTCCCAGTTTAGGACTCCCGGAATGAATACTGTGAACTAGGCTGGATAATGAAGTTCTGCCCACCTTAACGTGCGACTTACCTTCTTCATTGTGTTTTGGCTGCGAGTTACTCCCTGATGGTTGAGGTATGCTACTGCCATTGCAATGTCCGTGCGGATTCAAACTTGTTTCATCAGAAGGATATTCTTTGACTGAATAAATGCCATATATATGGCCCGAAGTTCCAATATATTTATTGGCAGGCAACTTTCTTTCTTGGTCCACTGCCCCTGGAATTGGCCATCAATTGTCAAGAGTTTCCCTTTGTTTAGAGGAAGACCATAATCTTCGCTTTTATTGTCTGATGAAAACCTTTCCACTTGGAAAGGATCAGATGTTGCAGCTGTATCGAGTGTAACAGAGTATACTCCATCATGTTGAATGTCTACACCATCAACCCAATCACACGCATTACCGCGTAAATGGATACCGTTTGACTGTGTAGCAACTCCTGAATTCTTAAGTGAATTTTGGATATTTTGTTCAGAGATAAATTACTCTCTGAATACCCAATTCAAACACAGCCCCCAAGTGAGTCATCCGTTGTGATGGAACCAGAGACGACTTTGCCCAATTTATGAGCCAACTGTATCTCTGTAACAAGCTGTTGTCTGTCGCAGATGACACTGAACAATTCCTGAGACTGTGCCAGGATTAATAAATTGTCGAGGTATGGGTATGGGCTAACGGAGATAAGATGCCATCACCACCATAATTTTGGTGAATACTCTGGGAGCTGTAGTCAGTCCAAATGGTAGGGCCTAAAAATGAAAATGTTGCTGGGGGATAGCAAACCTGAGATAGCGCTGATGGGACAGTGCTATAGGAACATGTAGATAAGCATCCTGGATATCCAGGGATACCATAAAATCCTCCTGCTCCATGGCCAAAATAATGGAACGTAAAAGTTTCCATATGAAACACGAGGCACCCAAAACTAAAAACAGGTTGAAATAAAAACTGTCTTCGTTGAGCAAGAGGGACGGGCTAGTTCAAACTTTTAATGAGGGTGTTTCTGAAAACACCTACATCACCTGGTATTCCCAGGTATTTTACCATCCAAGTACTAACCAGGACAAACTTCACTTTTTTGGAGTCTGCTTCTCACTCCAAAATACTGTTTAATTCTTTACCAAAAAGAATATCTCCAGTAAAGAAGGTTAAGACTCCAGAACCTTTCTGGATTCTGAGTCAGCTTCCATGTACACAGCCAACCCGCTCTGTGAGCTACTACTGGTGAAGCTGATGCCTGAGAGGCAATAGTACCCATATTCAGGGCCGTTTATCGCTGCCTGTTTGATGTGTGCATTATGGGATTTTTGCTCTCTAGATGCTATTGAAAGATCCTCCTTCAATGCTTCAGCACAGGCTGCCACTGCTTACACCATCCAGGCTGAGGCCATGGCTGGTCTTATGATTGCCCAAGACAAGGAAAAAAATGTTTTCTTACAAAACTATCGACTCTCCTATCTGACATAATTTATGTTGAAATCAGAAGTAATGTAGGTTTTCGCACCAATCTATGACATGCGAATCTACTCTGGGAGCCACCTTACTTTTTTAAACAGTCCTCAGCTGGACAAGGATAATTGGAATTCCATCAGATGTTTTGGGACGTTTAAACACAGGTGCCTTAGTTTTTAACCAAGGTTCTGCTGTCTCTTCTAAGGATAACATGGCTTACTTAGCACTAAATAGCTCAGGTATGTCCACTGAGCCCTCCGAAGTGCAATGACTCTGCATCCTTCGGCGAGTCCTTATCTGAAACATGTGTAGACTGAAGATTTTGTATCATGTCTATGTGATTTACTTACCACCAGCCTTTCAGCCTGCTTTTGTTGAAAGGCTGCCAATTCCCGAGGTGGATAAACCTGAGAATGAAATGTTGCATGTAAATGTAAGGGTTAATAGGGTAACCTATCCCTGGTATAGGAGCTGGCATTATCTGTTCAGCTTTATTGGATAATGTCTGTGCAAAGTAGCCCATGAAGGTTCAACTAGAACCTGTGCTTGCCTCGGTTATTTAAGAGGCTTTGGTGACAGCTAAACATTTTGCACATAATCCCTTTTAAACCAGATCCTGATAGCTTCGCAAGACAAATATGAAATGAGTGTTGGTGCTGCTGTGGAAAGTGTATTTTCCTTACCCTTGCCGCTCTTAGACATGATAAATAAATCACACACCTATACAGTGTTACTACACAATTTGTGACTGTAATCACTTTAAAATTTGTTAAAGTGACGCACAATCCGACCCTACCCTGCTTTGCACCAGCATTGAGGATCGGATTACACAGAAAAACTGACAAAATGATAATAAAGTCAGCAATCACACTAGCAATCAGTCACAGGTTATACATTAGTAAAACAGAAAAAAATCTTTCTAAGGCGCTGCAAGATGGAGTAGCAATGGACAGTACAAATAGGTCACCAACCTATGAAGACAATATGTAACAAGAAAAGTACAGTCTCACTTTCTGCGCTCCAAATGTCCCCTAGTTTGGAAGATCCTCACAACAATAGTGATATTACATGAAAAAGAGATAACACAAAACACAAAATAGTGTAATCCTGTATGCAGAATAAAGTTCATTCCACTGTGTAGAGGAAGAGCTAGGTGATGGAAAATGGTCCCAAGAGAGATCGGACATCCACCTTCTTATGGGGTCACCCAAAGTGATGTCTTGAAGATGTGAGATTTCTCTGTAGCCCGTATAGTGAGGATGGATATCACTCATGTGGTAAGTATAAGATTAAAAAAGGGAAGCCAATTAAGGCAAAGAAAAACCCTTTTTATTTAAAATAAAACACAAATTGACAACCAGCCATACCAAAAATGGGAAACAGAGATGGAAATCAGCTGACACAATATGATCCGGATATCAAAAATGTCATATGTTCCCCTTGTAAATGCTGATTTACTTACAGGACTAAAAGCAATACTTCAATACACGTAAATTCAAGCGGCAGCGGCCGCTGTATGCAATCCTTAACCTACGTACTTATTACTCAGTTAGCGTACAAAGTCCGTACCGTGTACGCACTTTGCGTACAAACGCCGCGACGGACGTACAAAGTACATGCGGTGCATACACACACAACGACACACCGTGAGCACTATGCAGCTGCACGTGTGTCTGAAATACACTTACAAATCTAGCAGGAAAAGAGACACGACACCAATTGTATTTAGGAAGTTGGAATCCAACCCGCCAACATATAATTGATAAAAGGGGGTTACAACAAAGATACAATTACAATAATAGAAAAGAGGCTACAGTCAATGGTACATACGTTTGTTCGCCTGCGCTTCCCGGTCCGATCCTCAGCCATCAAGGTAGATGACCTTCAGAGATTGAGTGTGTGACCGGGCCTGCAGCTGTCTTTTTATACATTTGTCCAAAACCTAATACAATGGAAACTGTAATCTCTTCATCTATTGGTCACTGGGATGGTCATTTACAGTAAAGGAGAGGTCATAGGTCGGTTTGAATAGGTGGGCGATGTCTGATCCAGGTGCACTTGCAGATGTTCTCCACTGGGTTCCCGCCGAATATCAGGAGTACAGTAAATATTAATATTCTGCTCCTGCACATATCTATTCGCAGGAGCGTGCTATCTTCTCAAACCAACACCGGAATATTGCTCTAAAAAAAACCTACAGCTGGATACCAAACACCACCTCCTAACCTAATTCTGTCCCCTCCTATCCTGTAAAGGTGAATCCCTTTGTTATTATACCCTTTAAGCAAGTGTGGCTTCGCTGGTGTGGTGCATGTGGGCTATGTGTACATTGTGCACTATGTGGATTAAATATGTAATGTGTTTTTATGGCTTTTCCATGCGATTACAAATACAACTATAATTACTATACCACGCACTAATACGCAGGACCTTGGGAGCGGTCATACGCAACTTGCGAATATGTGCACGCATGGCAGAACAAGTACGTGCACGGAGGCCATCTGTGTGTAGTATGTACGTGATGTGTGTACTGAAATATTTTCGACTTCGACACCCCCTCAATGGATGAACTGGTTTGAACATCAATATTGCACTGTATCAACGCGTTTCGACGCTCTGCAGCGTCTTTATCAAGATTTAACAGTGTATGTAGCTATACAAGTTGAGTATCCCTTATCCAAAATGCTTGGGACCAGAACTATTTTGGATATGGGATTTTTCCATATTTTGGAATAATTGCATACCATAATGAGATACCATGGCGATGGGACCTAAGTCTAAGCACAGAATGCATTTACGTTTCATATACACCTTATACACACAGCTGGAAGGTCATTTTAGCCAATATTTTTTGTAACTTTGTGCAGTAAACAAAGTGTATCTACATTCACACAATTCATTTATGTTTCATATACACCTTATACACAGCCTGAAGGTCATTTAATACAATATTTTTAATAACTGTGTGTATTAAACAAAGTTTGTGTACATTGAGCCATCAAAAAACAAAGTTTTCACTATCTCACTCTCACGCAAAAAAGTCCGTATTTCGGAATACTCCGTATTTTGGAATATTTGGATATCGGATACTCAACCTGTAATATAAAAAACATCAAATCAAAATCTTTCTCTTATTTGTAAAAACCTTCCAAATATGGACATAAAAACATATAAGCATATAAACATGTTACATACCACTGATGTGCAGTATGGTCAGCTGGATGGAAAACTTCCAGTCTGACCTCCCTTAAATAGCAGAGCCCTGGCAGGTTTAAACTTAATCAACCAATAGGCTACAGTCTAATATGATAGACAATATAATTCACCAATGGTATCCCACTCCCATAAGGAGTAGGTTTACATATTTGGCGCCAACTTAATCCCTAAATCCCCTTCATTATACTGCCCTGCGTCCCATCACTATGGTAACGCGTCCCGGCTGTGATTGTGATCCGGTCTTGTGACTATTACTCCTTCCTCCTACTACGTACGTCACATCCTGGTCTGTGTCCCTATGATCGGGTCACGTGATCAAGGTTTATGACGTCCTTCTTCGAATCTAAATACTCCCGTTATATACATAACCACGATCCTAAGCGGACCACGGGCACTAGTACTAACGTCACGTCCCGGTCCGACTCATATTGAATCACACGATCGGACCCGAGACGTGGCGCAGCCGTTTACCCTTGCCCTTTTCAATCATGGCCGCCACTGATAGTAAGATATACTTTAGATATTTAGTATTTATACCAATTTCTTCAAAGTGTGTGCTATTACAGGATAACACATTTCTAATATAAGAAGAATCTTTACACATTAGAAATAAAAGGAGATTATTATAATAAATCTAATTTTTACAATCAACCTGCGCTCTGTTACCATGACAACGCAATAGCTCTGTAAACAGGAATAAGAACCTAAGTGTAAGACAAGAATGTTGTACATCCTCTCTCCCTAATATTAATTAAATGTACCAAACATTTAGGGAATCTCTTACCTATACCGGGTTATAAAATAAATATGTCTATTACCCAAGAAGTTAAAATAATATTATAAAAAACATATCATACATCCTCACTTCCTAGTATCATATTATATATATATATATATATATATATATATATATACATATATATGTATATGAGATAAAGAAACATTTGGGAATCATCCCTCTACCATACCAGATTGGTATACCATAATATGAACCCCCAAATATACTACAGAAACCACCTGATTTCGAAATCATGGTTCAAGCCATGAAGTTTCAAACTGTTGAATTCACAAATATTTCTAATTTCAGCCTTGGCTAACCTATTTTCTGCTGCGGGGTACACTGGGCTCCACAAGGAATGGACAATGGGTTGTAGAGTAGGATCTTGATCCGAGGCACCAACAGGCTCAAATCTTGGACTGTTCCCAGAATGCATAGCGCCACCTCCTATATCACCCCACCTCCCTGCACAGGATCTCCGTTTTTGTAGTTGGTGCTGCAGTAGCAGGCACTTAACAGAGGGGCTGCTCCAGGCAGCCCTAAGAAGAGCTTTTTTCTGAGGAAAAAAGTGAAGACTTCAAGGGCAGCAGCAGTGTTACATGTCAGTGGACATTCACGGCTGCAGCTCCGGCTCTCCCCAGCAGCGCTGTACACTCCCGAGCCCTGGTTGCCGGGTAACTACAGCAGGAGGCTCCGGTTTTCTTCTTGTCAGGCACACACGACGGGGGCTCTCCGGGATCGTGTGGCCGCGCTTCGGGAGGTGGTAAGTGGGTCCCGCTTGCGGGACCCGGTCTTTATCGCGATCCGGCGCGGTCAGTGGGAGGCGGGCTGCGCGCGCTGGCGGTGGACACTGTGGCAGTACAGGCGATCCCACTAGATCACCAGGGCATGGGACAGGTCAGGTTTTCTCTATAAACCATTTTATTAGAGCCCGCAGTACCCAGTGGATTTGCCAGCAGTGGGATAGAGCTTGGACCTGAAGCCCCTCCCCCAGGGCGCCATTTTCTGCAAATATTCCCACCCTGGAGCTGCATATCTGTCTCTCCCTCACTCCCTGGCAGTGTCTGCGGCACCATTATCCCTTAGCTCACTGTTCCTGGGAATGCTTGGGCAAATCCTCCTATGTAAAGCCGCCTGGTTGACAGTGCTGTGACTTTACAAGACACTTAAGTATTCTACCTGCCTTTTTTAGTCAGTGATAGTTAAGAAAGAGTGCACTTAGTCAGGGTTTCCTAGTACAATTACCCTGTGAAATACATCCAGTTCTTACTGTGTACTGTTATATCTATTGTTATATAGCTGTGTAAGCTAGTCCAGTGCAGTATTATTGTTAGTAATAACCTCTGCATTGTACAGACTGTGACTATTTGTGTGTGCATTTGATAGCTGAGTGGCATCCATTTCGTGTCTTTCACTCAACCTGCTATCCCTATATTCTATAACCTGAGGGGGCTTGGTGCGTCAGGTTTTATCTAATATAGGATTTTCAAAGAGATATACTGTATTACGTATTTTTCTCTGTGATTTAGTCACCATATCTGTTCTGGTGCTGACTACACTGCACAGGGGTTTGGGCTAGAGGTATTGCTGACAAATTGTACTGTGTTACCTGATACTGCAAGTCATATCATGTCTGCTTCTGAGGGTAACGGTTCTGGGGCTGAACACACTGCCGGTGTTCCTGAAGCCGCAGATACCTATGAGGAGAATGTAGCAGCTTTGGGTTCTGGGGGCTCTTTGCCCCCCAGTGGGGGCAAATAATGACCCGCCGTGGGGCGCTTTTTCCACGCTTCTGCATACGCTAGTTCACAAACTAACTCCCCCGATGGGACCCCCAATGCCGGTGCAACAGTTTGTGGTCCCTGCAGCTAACCCGCCGTGGGCGGACGATTTATCTGCGGAAATAAAGAAGTTGAACCAGTCCCTGACTACTAAAAAGTCTGACCGTCGCTTGCCTACGTCCAAGGGGTCCTCTAAGCAAGCGCTTGTCTCCTCACAATCCACTGCTGTCACTGACACCTCGTCGGGTGAAGACAGCACTTACACTGACCCCACAGGTTCTGACTCAGATACGGCTGATGTGGAGGGTGGTTCACATGTGGATGTTCCTGATCTTTTGGAGTCTATTAAGTTAATTTTACAGATTACGGATTATCCCGAGCCATCCGTTCCTCCTAAGAAACCAGATAGGTTCAAGCGTCAGAAGGTGATTAACAAGTTTTACCTCACTCTGACCACCTAATTGATATACCTCATGGAACCCTGGGAAAACCCGGGTACGAAGTTTGTGCCTCAAAAGAAGATGCTGACTCGCTATCCCCTCGCGCTGGAGCGGTCTAAGAATTGGGAAACGCCTCCTCCAGTGGACTCACATGTGGCTAGGATGGTGGTTTCTTCAGCTCTACCGGTCACCACCGATAAACGTGTGGAGGGTTGTCTAAAAGCGATTTACACCCTCATGGGTGCTGCACAAAGGCCCACTATTGCAGCCACTTGGGCTGCAGAGGCCATTGAAGCATGGGCCTTGGAGTTGGATGCTGAAATCTCCTCTGACCATGCTAGACAATGCTTGTCTTATATTGTCACAGCTTCTCATTATATTAAAGAGGCGGCTTCTAATGCCGGTATCCTGGCAGCCAAGGCCTCTACTACGTCAGTCCTGGCTCACCGGATATTGTGGCTGAGATCCTGGTCTGTGGATCTGGACTCTAGAAAAACCCTGGAGAGATATTCTGTTTGGGGAGGATTTAAATAAGATTGTGGCCGACTTGGCTATTGCCAAAACTGCCTGTCTGCCAAGTACTGCTCCTTCTGTGTCGAAGGCTAAAAGTACTTCCTTTCGTCCTTCAGGTAAAGCAAAAGGTCAGGCGTACAACAAAGAGGCCCGCACTTCCACACCTGGTAAGCCTAAGCCCAAAAGAGCCTTGGCGGCCCATCAGCCAGCTTCCAAGACAGATAAGCCTGCCGCATGACGGGGCGGGCCTCCCTCTGGGGTATCCCAGGGTGGGGGGCCGGCTTCTAGGGTATACCCAGGAATGGTTGAAGACCACTTCAGATGCCTGGGTATGGGAAGTCGTCACTCGAGGTTACGCCATAGCCTTCAAAAACCGCTCCCCATATCGATTTTGCCAGACAGATGTCCTGTTGGACAAGACAAAGGCAAACACTCTACATTCGGTGGTACAGACCCTCCTGGATACAGGAGTCGTAGTACAGGTGCCTCTTGCGCAGAGGGGCCGGGGGTACTATTCTCTGCTGTTTCTAGTCCCGAAACCGAATGGGTCCTCCCGGCCCATTCTCAACCTCAAGGCATTGAACAGGTTTGTAAAGGTTTCCAAGTTCCGGATGGAAACCCTACGCTCTATAGTTCTGGCATTGGAACCTGGGGACTTCATGGTCTCCCTGGATATACAGGATGCTTGCCTGCATATTCCTATAGCGAGTGTCTCATCAGCAATACCTGAGATTTGCGATTGGCAACTGCTATTACCAGTTTCGGCGTTACCTTTTGGTTTAACAACGGCTCCGCGAGTCTTTACAAAAGTCATGGCGGTGATGACGGTGATACTCCGCCGTCAAGGGGTCAGGATACTGCCGTATTTGGACGACTTGTTAATCCTGGCAAATTCCCCAGAACTTCTCCTGCGTCATCTAGATGTGACGGTCCGGTTTCTGCAAGCCCACGGGTGGCTCATCAACTGGAAGAAGTCATCCCTGATCCCTGCTCAGAGCATGGTGCATCTGGGAGCACTATTGGGCACTCACAACCAGCGGTTGTTCCGGTCTCAGGAGAAAGTCCTGAAACTTCAGGACAGGATTCGTTGCTTCCTATTTCGTCCGCAAGTGTCGATACATTCGGCAATGCAGGTGCTGGGCCTCATGGTGTCAGCAATCGACATGGTGGAGTACGCTCAATTTCACTCTCGCCCTCTCCAGAGGCTGATTCTAGCCAAATGGGACGGCCTGCCTCACCGGATCAGGTCTCAAATGATCTCATTGACTCAGGAGGTCCGTCTGTCGCTGCTCTGGTGGCTCCAGGACCAACAACTGTGCAGGGGCCGTCCGTTCTAGATATCCGACTGGGTCCTGTTGACGACAGATGCCAGTCTAAGAGGTTGGGGCGCGATGCTGGAGCAACACTCCCTTCAGGGGCGGTGGACCAAGGAGGAATACCTCCTCTCGATCAACATTCTGGAGTTGCGGGCGGTCTTCAATGCCTTGAACCTAGCCCAGCATTTCATTCAGGACCGTCCTGTTCAAGTACAGTCGGACAAAGCCAAGCACAGTGGCTTACATAAATCATCAAGGCGGCACTCGAAGCCGCCTAGCAATGAAGGAAGTCTCACGGATGCTACAGTGGGCAGAACGCCATCTACCGGCCATATTGGCAATATTCATTCCGGGAGTCCTGAATTGGGAAGCGGACTTTCTCAGTCGTCAGGACGTGCAAGCCGGCAAGTGGGGCCTCCATCCAGAAGTGTTTCAACTCCTAGTGAAAAGGTGGGGCCTTCCAGACCTAGATCTGATGGCGTATCGACACAATCAAAAGGTACCGGTCTTTGGAGCAAGGACAAGGGATCCTCAAGCTGCATTCGTGGATGCGCTGGCGGTACCGTGGAGGTTTCGACTGCCGTACGTATTCCCTCCGGTGTTACTCCTGCCCAGAGTAATTCGGAAGTTCAAGCAAGAAAAAGGAATTCTGCTTCTCATAGCTCCAGCGTTGCCCAGACAGCACTGGTTCTCAGACCTGCAAGGCCTATCGTCAGAGCGTCCAATTCTACTTCCACAACACCCAGACCTCCTCGTTCAGGGCCCCTGTGTCTACCAGGGCCTAGCCCGGCTGTCTTTGACGGCATGGCTCTTGAAGCTTCCGTCTTAAGGGCTAAAAGGTTTTCTGAGGCGGTCATTCAAACTATGTTGTGGAAACCGGCTTCGGCTCGGATTTACTATAGGGTCTGGCATTCTTACTTTGTTTGGTGCGCATCTAATGATTATGACGCTTCAAAGTTTAGTATAGCCAAGTTGCTGGCTTTTCTTCAGCAGGGCCTGGACTTAGGCCTGCGTCTGGCCTCCATCAAGGTTCAAATATCTGCCTTGTCGGTGTGGTTTCAGAGAAAAATTGCGACCTTACCTGATGTGCATACCTTTACTCAGGGCGTGTTGCGTATCCAACCTCCCTATGTCCCGCTTGTGGCTCCTTGGGACTTGTCGGTGGTTTTGGAGGCGTTACAAGAGTGTCCGTTTGAACCTCTTGGTTCAGCGGACCTTAAGTGGCTTTCCCTTAAGGTGGTGTTTCTGCTGGCTGTTGCTTCAGCTAGAAGAGAGTCGGATTTGGGTGCCTTGTCCTGTAGTTCCCCATATCTGATATTTCACCGTGACCGGGCGGATCTTAGGACTCGTCCCGGCTATCTACCTAAGGTGGTTTCTTCGTTTCACCTTAATCAGGAGATTGTAGTTCCGGCACTTGTTTCTCCCGATCTGTTTCCCAAAGAGCGGTCTTTGGATGTGGTACGGGCTCTCCGTATCTATGTGAAGAGAACTGCTTCTATTAGGAAATCTGATTCTCTTTTTGTTGTGTTTGGGTTTCACAAACGTGGTTGGCCTGCTCACACGCAAACTCTGGCCAGATGGATTAGAACGGTGACTGCACATGCTTATGTGAAGGCTGGTCTCTCTGCTCCTGATCACATTAAGGCCCATTCTACTTGGTCTGTTGGACCTTCTTGGGCGGCCCAACGTGGTGCGACCCTTGAACAATTTTGCAAAGCGGCTACGTGGTCCTCTGTTGTTCATAAGGTTCTATGCCTTCGATACTGCCGCTTCCCAGGATGCTTCCTTTGGACGCCGGGTTCTTGTGCCCGTTACAGTGCATCCCCTCCCATAAGGAACTGCTTTAGGACATCCCCATTGTCCATTCCTTGTGGAGCCCAGTGTACCCCGCAGCAGAAAACGAGTTTTATGGTAAGAACTTACCTTTGTTAAAACTCTTTCTGCGAGGTACACTGGGCTCCACACACTTAGCTTCTTTGGGTTGGTATGGCATTAGCCGCTGACACGTCTCCTGTCGTGAGAATGCGGTATTGTGGCTACTAACCATTGTCGTCTCTTTTCCTGCTACTGCATTGGACTGGTTAACTAAAAACCGAGATCCTGTGCAGGGAGACGGGGTGATATAGTTGCTATGCATTCTGGGAACAGTCAAAGCTTTGAGCCTGTTGGTGCCTCGGATCAAGATCCTACTCAACACCCCAATGTCCATTCCTTGTGGAGCCCAGTGTACCTCGCAGAAAGAGTTATAACAAAGGTAAGTTCTTACCATAAAACTCGTTATCTCTATCCCTTGTTCTCCAATTATTTTTTATCCACTTGATCGCATAAAGGGGGTAATTCCAAGTTGATCGCAGCAGGAAAGTTTTTAGCAGTTGGGCAAAACCATGTGCAGATATAACATTTGCAGAGAGAGTAAGATTTGGGTGGGTTATTTTGTTTCTGTGCAGGGTAAATACTGGCTGCTTTATTTTTACACTGCAAATTAGATTGCAGATTGAACACACCACACCCAAATCTAACTCTCTCTGCACATGTTAAATCTGCCTCCCCTGCAGTGCACATGGCTTTGCCCAACTGCTAACAAAATTCCTGCTGCGATCAACTTGGAAGTAGGCCCAAAAGCTTTTCAGACCCTTTATAGACTTATCATGTTTCTCTTTGAAGTGTAAGGAAAAGGGATGATTTATATTCCCGTTAATGACGTTACGGATATGCTCAGCCCATCGATTTTTGACCTGTCGTTTGGTTTTTCCTATGTACAGTAAATTGCATTTGCCGATTATACCGTATATTACATAGTCCGAAAATTCGATGGGCTGAGCATGTCCGTAACATCATTAACGGGAATATAAATCATTCCTTTTCCTTACACTTCAAAGAGAAACATAAGTCTGTAAAGGGTCTGAAAATCTTTGTTGCGATCAAGTGCATAAAAAATAATTGGAGAACAAGGGATAGAGATAACAGGTTAGCTAAGGCTGAAATGAGAAATATTTATGAATTCAACAATTTGAAACTTCATGGCTTGAATCATGATTTCAAAATCAGGTGGTTTCTGTAGTATTTTTGGGGGTTCATATTATGGTATACCAATCTGGTATGGTAGAGGGATGTTTACCAAATGTTTCTTTAACATTATATATATATATATATATATAATGTTAATTATGTTAAAGAAACATTTGGGAAACATCCCTCTACCATACCAGATTGGTATACCATAATATGAACCCCCAAAAATACTACAGAAACCACCTGATTTTGAAATCATGATTCAAGAAATGAAGTTTCAAACTACATATATATGATACTAGGAAGTGAGCATGTATGATATGTTTTTTATAATATTATTTTAACTTCTTGGGTAATAGACATTTATTTTATAACCCGGTATAGGTAAGAGATTCCCTAAATGTTTGGAACATTTAATTAATATTAGGGAGAGAGGATGTACAACATTCTTGTCCTACACTTAGGTTCTTATTCCTGTTTACAGAGCCATTGCATTGTCATGGTAACAGGTTGATTGTAAAAATTAGATTTATTATAATAATCTCCTTTTATTTCTAATGTGTAAAGATTCTTCTTATATTAGAAATGTGTTGTCCTGTAATAGCACACACTTTGAAGAAATTGGTATAAATACTAAATATCTAAAGTATTTCTTACTATCAGTGACGGCCATGATTGGCAAGGGTAAACGGCTGCGCCACGTCTCGGGTCCGATCGTGTGATTCAATATGAGTCAGACCAGGACGTGACGTTAGTACCAGTGCCCGTGGTCCGCTTAGGATCGTGGTTATGTATATAACGGGAATATTTAGATTCGAAGAAGGACGTCATAAACCCTGATCACGTGACCCGATCATAGGGACACAGACCAGGATGTGACGTACGTAGTAGGAGGAAGGAGTAATAGTCACAAGACCGGATCACAATCACAGCCGGGACACGTTACCATAGTGATGGGACGCAAGGCAGTATAATGAAGGGGATTTAGGGATTAAGTTGGCGCCAAATATGTAAACCTACTCCTTATGTGAATTATACTGTCTATCAAATTACACTGTAGCCTATTGGTTGATTAAGTTTAAACCTACCAGGGCTATGTTATTTAAGGGAGGTCAGACTGGAAGTTTTCCATCCAGCTGACCATACATGAGAGGCTGCACATCAGTGGTATGTAACATGTTTATATGCTTATATGTTTTATGTCCATATTTGGAAGGTTTTTACAAATAACAGAAAGATTTTGATTTGATGTTTTTTATATTACAGGTTGAGTATCCGATATCCAAATATTCCAAAATACGGAGTATTCCGAAATACGGACTTTTTTGCGTGAGAGTGAAATAGTGAAAACTTTGTTTTTTGATGGCTCAATGTACACAAACTTTGTTTAATACACACAGTTATTAAAAATATTGTATTAAATGACCTTCAGGCTGTGTATAAGGTGTATATGAAACATAAATGAATTGTGTGAATGTACTTGTTTGTTTACTGCACAAAGTTACAAAAAATATTGGCTAAAATGACCTTCCAGCTGTGTGTATAAGGTGTATATGAAACGTAAATGCATTCTGTGCTTAGACTTAGGTCCCATCGCCATGGTTATATGCTTATATGTTTTATGTCCATATTTGGAAGGTTTTTACAAATAAGAGAAAGATTTTGATTTGATGTTTTTTATATTATTATAGCTACATACACTGTTAAATCTTAATAAAGACGCCGCCGAGCGTCGAAACGCGTTGATACAGTGCAATATTGATGTTCAAACCAGTTCATCCATTGAGCGGAACATATGACATTTTTGATATCCGGATCATATTGTGTCAGCGGATGCCAAAGCCAACAGCATGACTACTCTCTGTTTCCCATTTTTGGTATGGCTGGTTGTCTATTTGTGTTTTATTTTAAATAAAAAGGGTTGTTCTTTGCCCTAATTGGCTTCCCTTTTTTAATCTTATACTTACCATATGAGTGATATCCATCCTCACTATACGGGCTACAGAGAAATCTCTACAGAAAAGAAACCTTTATGTGCTTTCTACCTTATTTATACAAGTAAGCATACATGTAAGAATTTACTATCACATCTTCAAAACATCACTTTGGGTGACCCCATAAGAAGGTGGACGTCCGATCTCTCTTGGGACCATTTTCCATCACCTAGCTCTTCCTCTACACAGTGGAAAAAAACTTTATTCTGCTTACAGGATTACATTATTTTGTGTTTCTTCTGTTTCATGTAATATCATTATCGTGAGGATCTTCCAAACGAGGACATTTGGAGCGCAGAAAGTGAGACTGTACTTTTCTTGTTACAGGTTATACATTAGTATAATAAGCAATATGAGCACATAATCAACTACAAATACATTTCAAGTACATAGGAGTAACATATTACCATATAATAGGATTTTAGTACCTACCGTAAATCCTTTTCTCTTAGTCCGTAGAGGATGCTGGGAATGCTTTAAGAACCATCGGGTATAGACTGGATACGCAGGATACATGGGCACTTTAAGACTTTAAATGGGTGTGAACTGGCTCCTCCCTCTATGTCCCTTACAGACTCCAGTTATAAGAACTGTGCCCAGGGAGACGGACATTTTGAGTTAAAGGATTTATTGTTAAACTAAGGGTGAGATGCACACCAGCTCACACCACAAACACGCCGTACAACATGGCATTAGCAAAAAGTCCAGTCAACGGCATGAACAAAATCAGCAACAGGCTGACCATAACCGAAACACAACCTTTGTGTAACACAAGCAATAACTATTAAACAAGTACTGCAGATAGTGTCCGCACAGGGACGGGCGCGCAGCATCCTCTACGGACTAAGAGAAAAGGATTTACCGGTAGGTATTAAAATCCTATTTTCTCATACGTCCTAGAGGATGCTGGGGATGCTTCAAGAACCATGGGGTTTATACCAAAGCTCCAGAACGGGCGGGAGAGTGCGGATGACTCTGTAGCACCGATTGACCAAACAAGAGGTTCTCCTTAGCCAGGGTATCAAACTTATAAAACGTCGCAAAGGTGTTTGATCCCGACCAAGTAGCAGCTCGGCTAAGCTGTAATGCCGAGACCCCTCGGGCAGCCGCCCAGGATGAGCCCACCTTTCTGGTAGAATGGGCCTTCACAGATTTCGGTAACGGCAATCCCGCCGTAGAATGAGCCTGGTGAATCGTATTACATATCCAGCGTGCAATAGTCTGCTTGGAAGCAGGAGCCCCAATCTTGTTGGGAGCCCACAGGACAAACAGAGCCTCTGTTTTCCTAATCTGAGCCGTTCTGGTGACATAGATTTTCAAAGCTCTAACCACATCTAGACACTTCGATTCCGCCAAGGCGTCAGTAGCCACTGGCACCACAATAGGCTGGTTTACGTGAAACGATGAAACCACTTTTGGCAGAAATTGCTGACGAGTTCTCAACTCCGCTCTATCTGCATGGAAGATTAAATAGGGGCTTTTGTGAGACAAAGCCGCCAATTCAGACACCCGCCTTGCGGTTGCCAAGGCCAACAGCATGACTACTTTCCAAGTAAGGAATTTCAACTCAACCTTACGTAAAGGTTCAAACCAATGAGATTGCCGGAACTGCAACACCACATTAAGATCCCATGGTGCCACTGGTGGCACAAAGGGAGGTAGGATGTGCAGCACGCCTTTCACGAAGGTCTGAACTTCCGGAAGGGAGGCCAATTCTTTCTGAAAGAAAATTGATAAGGCCGAAATTTGTACTTTAATGGAGCCTAACTTTAGGCCCGTAAACACACCTGCTTGCAAAAAAAAATGGAGCGAACGCCCCAGCTGAAATTCTTCCGCAGGAGCCTTCTTGGATTCACACCAAGACACATATTTCCTCCAAATACAGTGGTAATGCTTCGCCATTACTGGTTTTCTAGCCTGAAGTAGTGTGGGAATGACTTCACTGGGAATACCCTTTCGGGCTAGGATTTGACGTTCAACCGCCATGCCGTCAAACGCAGCTGCGGTAAGTCTTGATACACGCACGGTCCTTGCTGTAACAGGTCCTCTCGTAGAGGAAGAGGCCAGGGATCTTCTATGAGTAATTTTTGAAGATCCGGATACCAGGCCCTCCTTGGCCAGTCCGGAACAATGAGTATCGCCTGAACCCTTGTTCTTCTTATGATCTTTATCACCTTTGGGATGAGTGGAAGCGGAGGGAACACATAGACAGACTGAAACACCAACGGTGTCACCAGGGCGTCCACCGCTATTGCTTGAGGGTCCCTCGACCTGGAACAATATCTCTGAAGTTTCTTGTTGAGGCGAGACGCCATCATGTCTATTTGAGGAATTCCCAAACGACTTGTCACATCTGCAAAGACCTCTTGATGAAGACCCCTACTCTCCTGGATGGAGATCGTGTCTGCTGAGGAAGTCTGATTCCCAGTTGTCCACTCCTGGAATGAAGACGGCTTACAGAGCGCTTGCATGTTTCTCTGCCCAGTGAAGAACTTTTGTGGCCTCCGCCATCGCCGCTCTGCTCTTTGCTCCGCCCTGGCGGTTTATGTACGCCACTGCTGTTATGTTGTCTGACTGAATCAAGACGGGCAGACCGCGAAGATGTTCCGCTTGCAGAAGGCCGTTGTAAATGGCCCTTAAATCAAGAATGTTTATGTGCAGACAAGCTTCCTGGCTTGACCATTTTCCCTGGAAATTTTCCCCATGTGACTGCTCCCCAGCCTCAGAGACTTGCATCTGTGGTCACCAGGATCCAATCCTGAATCCCGAACCTGCGTCCCTCTAGGAGGTGAGAACTGTGCAGCCACCACAGGAGAGAGATTCTGGTCCTGGAAGATAGGATTATTTTCCGGTGCATGTGCAGGTGAGACCCGGGCCACTTGTCCAACAGGTCCCACTGAAATACCCTGGCATGGAACCTGTCAAACTGAATAGCCTCGTAGGCCGCTACCATCTTCCCCAGCAACTGAGTGCATTGAAGAATCGACACTCTTGCCGGTTTCAGAATCTGTTTGACCATGTTCTGTATTTCCAGAGCCTTTTCCACCGGAAGAAAGACCCTCTGTAATTCTGTATCCAGAATCATACCCATAAATGACCAGCGTGTTGTCGGAACCAACTGTGATTTTGGCAAGTTTAGGAGCCAACCATGTTGTTGCAGAATTGTCAGGGAGAGCGTAACGTTTTTCAGTAATTGCTCCTTGGATCTTGCCTTTATCAAGAGATCGTCAAAGTACGGAATAATTGTGATTCCCTGCTTGCGCAGGAGAAACATCATTTCCGCCATAACCTTGGTGAAAATCCTCGGAGCCGTGGACAGACCAAACGGCAACGTCTGAAATTGGTAATGACAATCCTGAACAGCAAACCTCAGATAAGCCTGATGTGGAGGATATATGGAGACGTGTAAGTAGGCATCCTTTATGTTGACCGACACCATAAAATCCCCCTCCTCCAGACTCGAAATCACTGCTCGGAGAGATTCCATCTTGAATTTGAATTTTTTTTAAGATAGAAATTGAGGGATTTTAGGTTCAGAATCGGTCTCACTGAGCCATCCGGCTTCGGGACCACGAACAGGCTCGAAAAAAAGCCTTCCCCCTGTTGTGACGGGGGTACCGTAACAATAACTTGCTTTTGACACAGCTTTAGTATTGCAGCGCATACTACCTCCCTTTCTGGAAGAGAAGCTGGCAAGGCCGATTTGAAAAATCGGTGAGGGGGCACGTCTTGAAACTAATTTGTATCCTTGGGCTACTATTTCCAATACTCAAGGCCGAGCGAACTTAGACCTGACTGAGACGTGCCCCCAGCGGTGCGGACTCCCGCAGAGGAGCCCCAGCGTCATGCGGTGGATTTGGTAGAAGCCGGGGAGGATTTCTGCTCTTGGGAACTTGCCACAGCCTGTGACCTTTTTCCCCTTCCTCTAGAAGCAAGGAAGGAAGACCCTCGTCCTTTTTTGTATTTATTGGGCCGAAAAGACTGCATCTGATAGTGTGGCGTTTTCTTTTGTTGTGCAGGGACATAAGGTAGAAACGATGACTTACCCGCGTCAGCCGTAGATACCAGGTCAGCAAGGCCGTTACCAAACAAGACACCACCTTTATACGGCAGAGACTCCATAGCCTTTTTAGAGTCGGCATCAGCATTCCATTGATGAATCCACAATGCCCTCCTAGCCGAGACTGCCATGGGAAAAGGTCAATATCCCTTGCAGCTTCCTTTAGATAGGCTGCAGCGTCCCTGATATGACCCAGTGTCAAAAGAACGCTATCCCTGTCCAGGGAATCTATAACAGATGACAAGTTATCTGCCCACTTTTCAATAGCGCTACTCACCCATGCCGATGCAACGGTAGGCCTGAGCAGCGCACCTGTAGCAACATAAATGGATTTTAGTGTATTTTCCTGCTTACGATCCGCAGGATCCTTTAGGGCTGCCGTGTCAGGAGACGGAAGCGCCACCTTTTTGGACAGACGCGATAGAGCTTTGTCCACCGTGGGGGTTGACTGCCACTTTTCCCTGTCCCCAGAGGGGAACGGATATGCCACCGGAATTCTCCTGGGAACTTGTATCTTCTTGTCAGGATTTTCCCAAGCTTTTTCAAAAAGAGCGTTCAGTTCATGAGAGGGAGGAAACGTCACCTCAGGTTTCTTTTCTTTAAACATACAGACCCTAGTATCAGGGACAGCAGGGTCTTCCGTTATATGTAATAGATCTTTTATCGCCACAATCATGTACTGAATGCTCTTAGCCAGTTTAGGATTCAATCTGGCATCACTATAGTCGACACTGGAATCAGAGTCCGTGTCGGTATCTGTAACCGCTATCTGGGTAAATGAACGCTTCTGTGACCCCGAGGGGGTCTGAACTTGTGATAATGCATCCTCCATGGATTTTCTCCATGTCTGGTTCTGAGACTCGGATTTATCTAATCTCTTATTTAATCGAGCCACACTTGCATTCAACACACTCAAAACATTTACCCAATCAGCCGTCGGCTGTGCCGACACGGTCACTCCCACAGTCTTTTCTGTCCCCACTCCAGCCTCCTCCTGGGAAGAGCACTCAGCCTCACACATGTCGACACCTGCGTACCGACACCAGCGACCACACTGGGCTATAGGGGACAGACCCACAGTAAAGCCTGTCAGAGAAACACAGAGGGAGTTTGCCAGCTCACAACCCAGCGCCTATCCCAAACTTACACACAATGCCTCAGACCTGTTAGCGCTTTTATAATTATTAAAACAGCACCAAATTTACTGTGCCCAACCCCCCCCCCCGTTTTGCACCCTGTTACTTGGACAGTAGTGTAGGAGGCCAGGACCAGCGTTTCTGCAGCTCTGTGAAGAGAAAATGGCGCTGATTAGAGCTGTGAGGGCTAAGCCACGCCCCCTTAATGGCGCGCTTCAGTCAAAGCACTGTATTCCTCTTTTGCAAGGTATTTATGAGGTATTATGCTGCCCAGGGCGCCCCCCCTGCGCCCTGCAGTGCGGCTGTGTGTGGGAGAACATGGCGCGCAGCGCGGTACCTCAAAGACACGGAAGTCTTCTGCTGTCACTGAAGTCTTCTGATCTTCTTTTACTCACCTGTCCTCTGACTCTGCAAGGGGGGTGACGGCACGGCTCCGGGAACGAGCATCTAGGCGTACCTAGCGATCAGACCCTCTGGAGCTAATGGTGTCCGGTATCCTAAGAAGCAGATCCTTGAAACTCACAGAAGTAGGTCTGCTTTTCTGCCCTCAGTCCCACGATGCAGGGAGCCTGTTGCCAGCAGGTCTCCCTGAAAATAATAAACCTAACATAAACTCTTTTTTGGAGTAGAGCTCCCCTGTGTGTGACTAGTGTCCCTGGGCACAGAATCTAACTGGAGTCTGGAGGAGGGCCATTTAAAGTCTTAAAGTGCCCATGTCTCCTGCAGATCCCGTCTATACCCCATGGTTCTTGAAGCATCCCCAGCATCATCTAGGACGTATGAGAAATAGGATTTAACCGTATTCAGTCGCACAGCGAAAGAAAACAGCAATAGTAATCAGACTCATATGCATTAGGCACTTATCCAACTATTCGTTCTCAAAGGTAGATAGAGACTTAGTGCTGTATTACTGGCTCAGTAGAGTGGGATAAAGGGTGCCTCCCCCCCTTTCCAGGATCGATCAATACGTTAGCGAACGCTGAGTGGATCCACACGCTAATAGTGTACACACTCACCCCGTGAACCTACAGTGAACAGACGCCTAAATGAACACTGACGCACCAGTCACACAGCCGCCTATGCTGCGACTGGGTCAGCTTACATACACAGCGTCTCAAACGGAAGCGGGAAATCAGTTCATGGCGGGAGACTCGGAGGAAACTGGTCATGAACCGGGGGAGGCACGACCAATAGAGCGTCTGACTCCCCACTGCTAACATCAACCCTAGGGACTGTGGCCTCATACTACCCCTGGAACCTATAGCTGGTGCACCCTAGGTGGCAGCTGCGTCAGCGACTGTTTGGTAGTCTCCTCTCAAAACAGTGCGGCTGTGTCAGTGTTCCCCCTCTAAGCAGAACAGATGCCTTATCTTCTCCCCGTGCTCCAGCCACAGCCTGGTAATGTCTGCTGGACTTGCTAGTACATCAGACACAGACGCCCGCCGAAACAGTACTGTACTCGTGGCTAAGCATTGTCATGACCCGGTGGGGAGTTGTTGGAGCGACTCTAAGATACGTATAAAGACGCTTTTTAGAAAGATCGCAAAAAAAAAAAAAAAAAAGCAGTAAGACTATAAAAATACAATTAAAAAAAAGCTTATGGCTGCTAAAAACCAGCAGCCCTTGACCATGGTCTGACTCCTGTCGCACAAAACAAAAAACTGATTTGCCTGGGCCAGGTGGCGGGGATATATGAACGGGCATGTTGCATGCTGGGAGGCCGAAAGCTTTGACACATTGTTGCAAATACGCTGTCATATCATATCCCAATGTTATCCTGTGGATAACCTGTGGACAAGAAAAACAAAAGGGATTGTTACCAGCTTGATTAGAGCAGTTTGCCACCATTTATTGCGGATAACCTGTGGACCCTGCCGGAGAAAGGTCTGTCAGTAGGTGTACAAACCGCGAGTTCTCTATCATCACTTCATTTTTCATTAGAAAGAACCTGTGTATTATAAGAAGTAGCTTACCTCTATATATAAATCATCATCAACATTAAACCTCAAATTTCCATGACGGACTGATATCATTGCTTCAATGTTTCTTGAGTTATAAGTAAGGTGTAGACGATGTAAAGATCGGTCCAGTAGCAGTCCCAAATTAGCAAACCCAATGTATTTCTTTGTTGAATAACGTCATCCATAAATATGTGGGGTATGAAACAATGAAACGCATCAGCTACGCTACATTGAGACTACCCCTGGACCAATTTTAACATCATCCTCAGCTTAATTATAAGAAAATAATGCACTTCTTGAGAGGTCACTTTGGGGGAACCAGAACCTTAATAAAAATAATCAGCCTGTGGAACTCAGTGTACCTCACAGAAAGAGAGTTAACCATGGTAAGTCTACCAAAACTCTCCTTTTTTTCTGAATGTAGACACAAATAAAATGAGACACTCTGTTTAATGGTGAATTTGCGTAATTAAATAAGGCCAGGTACACACTAAACCATGTGTAATGATACATCAGCCGCCCGATATATCGTTCACATCCATATTCTCCTGCATCCTGTTGTTTGCCATTTGATCCCGTTGAGCGTGCTGCATGCCCGATGGAATCACCTGGCAAATGATCCGCGGGATCGAGCTGTAGTGGTGCACACTAGACAATGTGCCCAGTATATTGGTCTGATCCGCCCCACCGTATTGGACGACATCACCTAGTGTGTACCCAGATTGAGTTCTCCTATCCTAGAGAGTCTGATTATAATGTATCTCCACTTCAATTAGTAGATCACCCTTATTAATTTTGTTTTAATTAATGCTGCTTTAACGTTATATGTGAGATAATGTACTCCTACTTTATATTAAAAGGATATTCTAATTTACCAAGGAGGCAGATATATGAACCTTGAGGGAGGCCAGACGAAGACCTAAGTCCAGTCCTCTTTTCCGAAAAGCCAGTATCCTGGAAGTTCTGAATCTATGGACATCGTAATTCTTCTCAGCACACCAGGTGAAGTAAGAATTCCAAACCCTGTAATAAATCCGGACAGAGGCTGGTTTGTGGGCTTTTAACATCGTTTGAATAACCGCCTCAGAAAATCCTTTGGCTCTCAGGAGTGATGCTTCAGGAGCCACACCATCAAAGCCAGTCTGGGTAGAGACAAGGGCCTTGTACGAGGAGGTTTTGGGCGTTGAGTTAGTAGAAGAGGATGACCTGTCGATAGACCATGCAGGTCTGAGAACAGATGCCTTCTGGGCCACGCTGAAGCGACTAGAAGCAGTATTCCTCCTTCCTATTTGAACTTCCGTAGAACCCTGGGCAGGAGTGACACTAGAGGGAACATATAAGGCAACCAAAAGTTCCATGGTACCACCAGTGCATTCACGAACGCTGCTCGAGGATCCCTGGTTCGAGATCCAAAGACCGGAACCTTGTGATTGTGTTGAGACACCATGAGATACACGTCCGGTAGACCCCACCTGTACATTAGGAGTTGAAAGACTTCTGGATGAAGACTCCACTCTCCAGAGTGTACGTGATGACGACTGAGGTCGTCTGCTTCCCAGTTCAGGACACCCGGGATGAACACTGCCGATATAACTGGCAGATGGCGTTCTGCCCAACAAAGGATTTTTGACACTTCCTTCATAGCCATGCAGCTTCAAGTGCTGCCTTGATGGTTTATGTATGCCACTGTTGTGGCATTGTCTGACCGTACTTGAACTGGCCTGTTCCGAACCAGAGGCAGGGCAAGTGATAATGCATTGAATACCACACTCGGCTCCAGGATGTTTATTGGAAGGAGTGAGTCTTCCTTGGTCCACCGACCCTGAAAAGAGTGTTGCTCCTACACCGCTCCCCATCCCCTCTGACTGGCATCCGTCGTCAGGAGGACTCAGTCGGAGATCTAAAAAGGTCAGCGACAAACGAACCTCCGGAGTCAACAAAATAATTTGGGATCTGATCCGATGAGGCAGGCCGTCCCACTTGGCAAGAATTAATAATTGCAGAGGGCGGGAATGAAATTGAGCATACTCCACCATGTCGAATGTCGACACCATCAGGCCAAGTACTTGCGTCGCCGAGTGAATCGATACTCTGGGGTTACTGATGAAGTGTCTTATCCTGTCCTGGATTTTTAGGACCTTGTCTGGAGACGGGAGCAGTCTCTGACTGTGTGTCCAGATGCACCGCCAGGTGCACAATGCTCTGAGCTGGGACGACCGAGGACTTCTTCCAATTGATCAGCCACCAGTGGTGTAAGCAACTCACCGTCAATTGTAGATTACTGAGGAGGACATCTTGGGAACTCTCCAGAATCAGCAGGTCGTCCAAGGACGGCAAGATTCTGACTTCCTGGCAATGGAGGTGCGCCATCATCATGGCCATAACCTTGGTAACGATCCGAGGAGCCGTGGCCAGTCCGAACGGCACAGTATGGAATTGGTAGTGACTGTCGCCAATAGCAAACTGCAGGAACTGCTGATGCGATATGGCAATAGGAATATGCTGATAAGCATCCTGTATATCGAGGGATACCATGTAATCTCCGAGTTCCATCGCCAGCACAATAGAGCGCAATGTTTGCGTACGAAACTTGGCTACCCTCACAAATTTGTTCAGTGACTTAAGGTTGAGTATAGGCCGAAAAATAAGAATTTACTTACCGATAATTCTATTTCTCGGAGTCCGTAGTGGATGCTGGGGTTCCTGAAAGGACCATGGGGAATAGCGGCTCCGCAGGAGACAGGGCACAAAAAGTAAAGCTTTAGGATCAGGTGGTGTGCACTGGCTCCTCCCCCTATGACCCTCCTCCAAGCCAGTTAGGTACTGTGCCCGGACGAGCGTACACAATAAGGGAGGAATTTTGAATCCCGGGTAAGACTCATACCAGCCACACCAATCACACCGTACAACTTGTGATCTAAACCCAGTTAACAGTATGATAACAGCGGAGCCTCTGAAAAGATGGCTCACAACAATAATAACCCGATTTTTGTAACTATGTACAAGTATTGCAGATAATCCGCACTTGGGATGGGCGCCCAGCATCCACTACGGACTCCGAGAAATAGAATTATCGGTAAGTAAATTCTTATTTTCTCTATCGTCCTAGTGGATGCTGGGGTTCCTGAAAGGACCATGGGGATTATACCAAAGCTCCCAAACGGGCGGGAGAGTGCGGATGACTCTGCAGCACCGAATGAGAGAACTCCAGGTCCTCTTTTGCCAGGATATCAAATTTGTAGAATTTTACAAACGTGTTCTCCCCTGACCACGTAGCTGCTCGGCAGAGTTGTAATGCCGAGACCTCTCGGGCAGCCGCCCAAGATGAGCCCACCTTCCTTGTGGAATGGGCCTTAACCGATTTAGACTGTGGCAGGCCTGCCTCAGAATGTGCAAGTTGAATTGTGTTACAAATCCAACGAGCAATCGACTGCTTAGAAGCAGGCGCACCCAACTTGTTGGGTGCATACAGTATAAACAGCGAGTCAGATTTTCTGACTCCAGCTGTCCTGGAATATATTTTCAGGGCCCTGACAACTTCTAGCAACTTGGAGTCCTCCAAGTCCCTAGTAGGTGCAAGGCACCACAATAAGCTGGTTCAGGTGAAACACTGACACCACCTTAGGGAGAGAACTGGGGACGAGTCCGCAGCTCTGCCCTGTCCGAACGGACAAACAGATATGGGCTTTTTTGAGAAAAAACCACCAATTTGACACTCGCCTGGTCCAGGCCAGGGCCAAGAGCATGGTCACTTTTTATGTGAGATGCTGCAAATCCACATATTTGACTGGTTTTAAACCAATGTGATTTGAGAAATCCCAGAACTACGTTGAGATCCCACAGTGCCACTGGAGGCACAAAAAAGGGGTTTGTATATGCAATACTCCCTTGACAAACTTCTGGACTTCAGGAACTGAAGCCAATTCTTTCTGGAAGAAAATTTACAGGGCCGAATTTGAACCTTAATGGACCCCAATTTGAGGCCCATAGACACTCCTGTTTGCAGGAAATGCAGGAAACGACCGAGTTGAAATTTCTTTGTGGGGCCTTCCTGGCCTCACACCACGCAACAAATTTTCGCCACACGTGGTGATAATGTTGTGCGGTCACCTCCTTTCTGGCTTTGACCAGGGTAGGAATGACCTCTTCCGGAATGCCTTTTTTCCCTTAGGATCCGGCTTTCCATCGCCATGCCGACAAACGCAGCTGCGGTAAGTCTTGGAACAGACATGGTACTTGCTGAAGCAAGTCCCTTCTTAGCGGCAGAGGCCATAAGACCTCTGTAAGCATCTCTTGAAGTTCCGGGTACCAAGTCCTTCTTGGCCAATCCGGAGCCATGAGTATAGTTCTTACTCCTCTACGTCTTATAATTCTCAGCACCTTAGTTATGAGAAGCAGAGGAGGGAACACATACACCGA
This sequence comes from Pseudophryne corroboree, assembly GCF_028390025.1. Classification (NCBI taxonomy): domain Eukaryota; kingdom Metazoa; phylum Chordata; class Amphibia; order Anura; family Myobatrachidae; genus Pseudophryne; species Pseudophryne corroboree. The sequence goes on along the minus strand of NC_086448.1, from coordinate 155,309,364 downwards.
CTGGTACACCCACGGTGTTACCAGAACGTCCACATCTATTGCCTGAGGGTCCCTTGACCTGGCGCAATACCTGTCCCGTTTTTTGTTCAGACGGGACGCCATCATGTCCACCTTTGGTATTTCCCAACGGTTTACAATCATGTGGAAAAAACTTCTCAATGAAGTTTCCACTCTCCCGGGTGGAGGTCGTGCTGAGGAAGTCTGCTTCCCAGTTTCCATTCCCGGGATGAAAAACTGCTGACAGTGTTATCACATGATTTTCCGCCCAGCGAAAAGTCCTTGCAGTTTCTGCCATTGCCCTCCTGCTTCTTGTGTCGCCCTGTCTGTTTACGTGGGCGACTGCCGTGATGTTTTTCCCACTGGATCAATACCGGCTGACCTTGAAGCAGAGGTCTTGCTAAGCTTAGAGCATTATAAATTTACCCTTAGCTCCAGTATATTTATGTGGAGAAAAGTCTCCATACTTGATCACACTCCCTGGAAATTTTTCCCTTGTGTGACTGCTCCCCAGCCTCTCAGGCTGGGCTCCGTGGTTACCAGCATCCAATCCTGAATGCCGAATCTGCGGCCCTCTAGAAGATGAGCACTCTATAACCACCACAGGAGAGACACCCTTGTCCTTGGATATTGGGTTATCCGCTGATGCATCTGAAGATGCGATCCGGACCATTTGTCCAGCAGATCCCACTGAAAAGTTCTTACGTGAAATCTGCCGAATGGAATTGCTTCGTAGGAAGCCACCATTTTTACCAGGACCCTTGTGCAATGATGCACTGTTTTTAGGAGGTTCCTGACTTGCTCGGATAACTCCCTGGCTATCTCTTCCGGGAGAAACACCTTTTTCTGGACTGTGTCCAGAATCATCCCTAGGCACAGCAGACGTGTCGTCGGGATCAGCTGCGATTTTGGAATATTTAGAATCCACCCGTGCTGATTGTAGCAGTATCCGAGATAGTGCTACTCCGACCTCCAACTGTTCCCTGGACTATGCCCCTATCAGGAGATCGTCCAAGTAAGGGATAATTAAGACGCCTTTTCTTCGAAGAAGAATCATCAATTCGGCCATTACCTTGGTAAAGACCCCGGGGTGCCGTGGACAATCCAAACGGCAGCGTCTGAAACTGATAGTGACAGTTCTGCACCACGAACCTGAGGTACCCTTAGTGAGAAGGGCAAATTTGGGACATAGAGGTAAGCATCCCTGATGTCCCGGGACACTATATAGTCCCCTTCTTCCTGGTTCGTTATCACTGCTCTGAGTGACTTCATCTTAATTTGAACCTTTGTAAGTGTTCAAAAAAAAATATTCTAAAAAAAAAAAAAAAAAAAAAAAAAATAAGTCTCACCTAGCCTTCTGGCTTCAGTACCACAATATAGTGTGGAATAATACCCCTTTTCTGTAGTAGGAGGGGTAATTTAATTGTCACCTGCTGGGAACACAGCTTGTGAATTTTTTCCCATACTACCTCCTTGTCGGAGGGAGACTTGGTAAAGCAGACTTCAGGAGCCTGCGAAGGGGAAACGTCTCGACATTCCCATCTGTACCCCCGGGATACTACATGTAGGATCCAGGGGTCCTGTACGGTCTCAGCGCCATGCTGAGAACTTGTCAGACGCGGTGGAACGCTTCTGTTCCTGGGAATAGGCTGCCTGTTGCAGTCTTCTTCCCTTTCCTCTATCCCTGGGCAGATATGATCTTATAGGGACGAGAGGACTGAGGCTGAAAAGACGGTGTCTTTTTCTGCAGAGATGTGACTTAGGGTAAAAAACGGTGGATTTTCCAGCAGTTGCCGTGACCACCAGGTCCGATGGACCGACCCCAAACAAGTCCTCTTCCTTTATACGGCCATACTGTGCCGTTTGGAATCTGCATCACCTGACCACTGTCGTGTCCATAACATCTTCTGGCAGTTATGGACATCGCGTTTATCCAGAGTGCAAATATCCCTCTGTGCATCTCGCATATATAGAAATGCTCTATAGTCAATAAAATACTGTCCCTGTCAAGGGTATCAATATTTTTAGTCAGGGAATCCGACCAAGCCACCCTAGCTCTGCACATCCAGGCTGAGGCGATCGCTGGCCGCAGTATAACACCAGTATGTGTGTATATACTTTTTATTATATTTTCCAGCCTTGTCAGCTGGTCCTTGAGGACGGCCCTATCTATAGACGGTACCGCCACTTGTTTTGATAAGCGTGTGAGCGCCTTATCCACCTTAAGGGGTGTTTCCCAACGCGCCCTAACTTCTGGCGGGAAAGGGTATACCGCCCATAATTTTCTATCGGGGGGAACCCACGCATCATCACACACTTTATTTAATTTATCTGATTCAGGAAAAACTATGGTAGTTTTTTCACATCCCACATAATACCCTCTTTTGTGGTACTTGTAGTATCAGAAATACGTAACACCTCCTTCATTGCCTTTAACGTGTGGCCCTAATAAGGAATACGTTTGTTTATTCACCGTCGACACTGGATTCAGTGTCCCTGTCTGTGTCTGTGTCGACCGACTAAAGTAAACGGGCGTTTTAAAAACCCTTGACGGTGTTTTTGAGACGTCTGGACCGTACTAATTGTTTGTCGGCCGTCTCATGTCGTCAACCGACCTTGCAGCGTGTTGACATTATCACGTAATTTCCTAAATAAGCCATCCATTCCGGTGTCGACTCCCTAGAGAGTGACATCACCATTACAGGCAATTGCTCCGCCTCCTCACCAACATCGTCCTCCTACCTGTCGACACACACGTACCGACACACAGCACACACACAGGGAATGCTCTGATAGAGGACAGGACCCACTAGCCCTTTGGAGAGACAGAGGGAGAGTTTGCCAGCACACACCAAAAACGCTATAATTATATAGGGACAACCTTATATAAGTGTTTTCCCTTATAGCATCTTAATATATATATAAGCATATCGCCAAATTAGTGCCCCCCCTCTCTGTTTTAACCCTGTTTCTGTAGTGCAGTGCAGGGGAGAGCCTGGGAGCCTTCCCTCCAGCCTTTCTGTGAGGGAAAATGGCGCTGTGTGCTGAGGAGATAGGCCCCGCCCCTTTTTCGGGCGGCCTCGTCTCCCGCTCTTAACGGATTCTGGCAGGGGTTAAATATCTCCATATAGCCTCCGGAGGCTATATGTGAGGTATTTTTAGCCAAAATAGGTATTCATTTGCCTCCCAGGGCGCCCCCCTCCCAGCGCCCTGCACCCTCAGTGACTGCCGTGTGAAGTGTGCTGAGAGGAAAATGGCGCACAGCTGCAGTGCTGTGCGCTACCTTTAGAAGACTGAGGAGTCTTCTGCCGCCGATTCTGGACCTCTTCTTACTTCAGCATCTGCAAGGGGGCCGGCGGCAAGGCTCCGGTGACCATCCAGGCTGTACCTGTGATCGTCCCTCTGGAGCTGATGTCCAGTAGCCAAGAAGCCAATCCATCCTGCACGCAGGTGAGTTCACTTCTTCTCCCCTAAGTCCCTCGTTGCAGTGATCCTGTTGCCAGCAGGACTCACTGTAAAATAAAAAACCTAAGCTAAACTTTCCTAAGCAGCTCTTTAGGAGAGCCACCTAGATTGCACCCTTCTCGGCCGGGCACAAAATCTAACTGGCTTGGAGGAGGGTCATAGGGGGAGGAGCCAGTGCACACCACCTGATCCTAAAGCTTTACTTTTTGTGCCCTGTCTCCTGCGGAGCCGCTATTCCCCATGGTCCTTTCAGGAACCCCAGCATCCACTAGGACGATAGAGAAAGGCTCATTAGGTTTCTGCACTAGAAACAATGTAGAATAATAGCCTCTGCTACGCTGGGACTGAGGTACCGGCACAACCACGCCTGTACTCAGGAGGGGTCCTACCACCGTTTCTAGAGCCTGCGCCTTCAACGGATCCAAAGGGAGTACTGTAGTGCAGAACTGGTGAGGGGCACGTCTCTTGAAGGAGACAGCATACCCGTGAGAGACAATTTCCAGTACTCAAGCGTCTGAAGTGGTCTTTAACCAGACCTGGGCGAACTGTAGAAGTTGGGCTCACACCTTGGGGTCTCCCCCCCAGGGGAGGCCCGCCCCGTCATGCAGCAGGCTGACGGGCTGGCCAGGACCGTTTCATCTTGGGCTTGGTGGTCTTGGGAGCATGAGATTGTCTGGGGTAAGACTGACCCTTGAGGTCGAACGGAACGAAAAGTGGTAGTCTTCACCTTCTGTGTAGAAGAATAAAATGTCCCTGGTGAAAGGTAGTACCTCCAAGGTCTTCTTGGAGTCCAAATCCACTTTCCATTACCTTAACCACAGTATGGGGCGCGCCAGAACAGACATGGATGACACTTTGGCTGCCAGTACTCCCGCCTCAGAGGACGCCTCCTGAATGTAATATGTGAGACAGGTATTGTCTGGCATTGTCAGAAATATCCTCGTCAGCTCATCCTCTAACGCCTGAACCCACGCCCCAATTCCTTTTTGCGGCCCAACAGGCAGCTATCGTGGGTCTATGAATCGCCCCTATGAAGGAATAATAAGAATTTACTTACCGATAATTCTATTTCTCATATTCCGTAGTGGATGCTGGGAACTCCGTAAGGACCATGGGGATTAGCGGCTCCGCAGGAGACTGGGCACAAAAGTAAAGCTTAGGACTACCTGGTGTGCACTGGCTCCTCCCCCTATAACCCTCCTCCAAGCCTCAGTTAGGATACTGTGCCCGGACGAGCGTACACAATAAGGAAGGATTTTGAATCCCGGGAAGACTCATACCAGCCAAACCAATCACACCGTACAACCTGTGATCTGAACCCAGTTAACAGCATGATAACAGAGGAGCCTCTGAAAAGATGGCTCACAACAATAATAACCCGATTTTTGTAACAATAACTATGTACAAGTATTGCAGACAATCCGCACTTGGGATGGGCGCCCAGCATCCACTACGGACTACGAGAAATAGAATTATCGGTAAGTAAATTCTTATTTTCTCTGACGTCCTAGTGGATGCTGGGAACTCCGTAAGGACCATGGGGATTATACCAAAGCTCCCAAACGGGCGGGAGAGTGCGGATGACTCTGCAGCACCGAATGAGAGAACTCCAGGTCCTCCTCAGCCAGGGTATCAAATTTGTAGAATTTAGCAAACGTGTTTGCCCCTGACCAAGTAGCTGCTCGGCAAAGTTGTAACGCCGAGACCCCTCGGGCAGCCGCCCAAGATGAGCCCACCTTCCTTGTGGAATGGGCTTTTACAGATTTTGGCTGTGGCAGGCCTGCCACAGAATGTGCAAGCTGAATTGTACTACAAATCCAACGAGCAATAGTCTGCTTAGAAGCAGGAGCACCCAGCTTGTTGGGTGCATACAGGATAACAGCGAGTCAGATTTCCTGACTCCAGCTGTCCTGGAAACATATATTTTCAAGGCCCTGACTACGTCCAACAACTTGGAGTCCTCCAAGTCACTAGTAGCCGCAGGTACCACAATAGGTTGGTTCAGATGAAACACTGAAACCACCTTAGGGAGAAAATGAGGACGAGTCCTCAATTCCGCCCTGTCTGAATGGAAGATCAGGTAAGGGCTTTTACAGGATAAAGCCCACCAATTCTGACACGTGCCTGGCCGAGGCCAGGGCCAACAACATGACCACTTTCCATGTGAGATATTTTAACTCCACAGATTCAAGTGGTTCAAACCAATGTGACTTTAGGAACCCCAAAACTACATTGAGATCCCAAAGTGCCACTGGAGGCACAAAAGGAGGCTGTATATGCAGTACCCCTTTTACAGACGTCTGAACTTCAGGTAGTGAAGCTAGTTCTTTCTGGAAGAAAATTGACAGGGCCGAAATTTGAACCTTAATGGACCCCAATTTTAGGCCCATAGACACTCCTGTTTACAGGAAATGCAGGAATAGACCTAGTTGAAATTCCTCCATCGGGGCCTTACTGGCCTCGCACCACGCAACATATTTTTGCCAAATGCGGTGATAATGCTTTGCGGTTACATCCTTCCTGGCTTGACCAGGGTAGGGATGACTTCATCTGGAATGCCTTTTTCCTTCAGGATCCGGCGTTCAACCGCCCTGCCGTCAAACGCAGCCGCGGTAAGTCTTGGAATAGACAGGGTCCTTGCTGGAGCAGGTCCCTTCTTAGAGGTAGAGGCCACGGGTCCTCCGTGAGCATCTCTTGAAGTTCCGGGTACCAAGTCCTTCTTGGCCAATCCGGAGCCACGAGTATAGTTCTTACTCCCCTCCGTCTTATAATTCTCAGTACTTTTGGTATGAGAGGAAGAGGAGGGAACACATACACTGACTGGTACACCCACGGTGTTACCAGAGCGTCCACAGCTATTGCCTGAGGGTCCCTTGACCTGGCGCAATACCTGTCCAATTTTTTGTTTAGGCGGGACGCCATCATGTCCACCTTTGGTTTTTCCCAATGGTTTACAATCATGTGGAAGACTTCTGGTGAAGTCCCCACTCTCCCGGGTGGAGGTCGTGCCTGCTGAGGAAGTCTGCTTCCCAGTTGTCCACTCCCGGAATGAACACTGCTGACAGTGCTATCACATGATTTTCCGCCCAGCGAAAAATCCTTGCAGCTTCTGCCATTGCCCTCCTGCTTCTTGTGCCGCCCTGTCTGTTTACGTGGGCGACTGCCGTGATATTGTCCGACTGGATCAGCACCGGCTGACCTTGAAGCAGAGGTCTTGCTTGGCTTAGGGCATTGTAAATGGCCCTTAGCTCCAAAATATTTATGTGAAGTGATGTCTCCAGGCTTGACCACAAGCCCTGGAAATTTCTTCCCTGTGTGACTGTTCCCCAGCCTCTCAGGCTGGCATCCGTGGTCACCAGGACCCAGTCCTGAATGCCGAATCTGCGGCCCTCTAGAAGAGGAGCACTCTGCAACCACCACAGGAGAGACACCCTTGTCTTTGGTGACAGGGTTATCCGCTGATGCATCTGAAGATGCGATCCGGACCATTTGTCCAGCAGGTCCCACTGGAAAGTTCTTGCGTGGAATCTGCCGAATGGAATTGCTTCGTAGGAAGCCACCATTTTTCCCAGGACCCTTGTGCACTGATGCACTGACACTTGGCCTGGTTTTAGGAGGTTTCTGACTAGTTCGGATAACTCCCTGGCTTTCTCCTCCGGGAGAAAACACCTTTTTCCGGACTGTGTCCAGGATCATCCCTAGGAATAGAAGGCGTGTCGTCGGGATCAGCTGCGATTTTGGAATATTGAGAATCCAACCGTGCTGCCGCAGCACTATCTGAGATAGTGCTACCCCGACTTCCAACTGTTCCCTGGATCTTGCCCTTATCAGGAGATCGTCCAAGTAAGGGATAACTAAAACTCCCTTCTTTCGAAGGAGTATCATCATTTCGGCCATTACCTTGGTAAAGACCCGGGGTGCCGTGGACAATCCAAACGGCAGCGTCTGAAACTGATAGTGACAGTTCTGTACCACAAACCTGAGGTACCCTTGGAGAAGGGTAAATTGGGACATGTAGGTAAGCATCTTTGATTTTCAGAGATACCATATAGTCCCCTTCTTCCAGGTTTGCAATCACTGCTCTGAGTGACTCCATCTTGAATTTGAACCTTTGTATGTAAGTGTTCAAGGATTTTAGATTTAAAATTGGTCTCACCGAGCCGTCCGGCTTCGGTACCACAAATAGTGTGGAATAGTACCCCTTTCCCTGTTGCAGGAGGGGTAACTTGATTATCACCTGCTGGGAATACAGCCTGTGAATGGCTTGCAATACTGTGTCCCTGTCTGAGGGAGACGTCGGTAAAGCAGACTTTATGAAACGGCGAGGGGGAGACGTCTCGAATTTCTTGAGACGGGCCCCCACCGTGCCTGAGACCGCTTGTAAAGCCCCAGCGTCATGCTGAGGACTTTGCGGAGGCGGGAGAGGGCTTTTGTTCCTGGGAATTGGCTGTTTGCTGCAGCCTTTTTCCTCTCCCTCTGCCACGGGGCAGAAATGAGGCGCCTTTTGCCCGCTTGTCCTTATGGGGCCGAAAGGACTGCGCCTGATAATACGGCGTCTTCTTAGGTTGAGAAGCTACCTGGGGTAAAAATGTGGATTTTCCAGTGGCCACCAGGTCTGTTAGACCTACCCCAAATAACTCCTCCCTTTTATAAGGCGATACTTCCATATGCCTTTTGGAATCATCATCACCTGACCACTGTCTTGTCCATAACCCTCTTCTGGCAGAAATGGACAGCGCACTTACTCTTGATGCTAGTCGGCAAATATCCCTCTGTGCATCACGCATATATAGAAATGCATCTTTTAAATGCTCTATAGTTAGTAATATACTGTCCCTATCTAGGGTATCAATATTGTCAGTCAGGGAATCCGACCAAGCCACCCCAGCACTGCACATCCAGGCTGAGGCGATTGCTGGTCGCAGTATCACACCCGTGTGAGTGTATATACATTTTAGGATATTTTACTGCTTTCTGTCAGCAGGTTCCTTAAGGGCGGCCGTATCCGGGGACGGTAGTGCCACCTGTTTAGACAAGCGTGTGAGCGCTTTATTCACCCTAAGGGGTGTTTCCCAACGTGCCCTATCCTCTGGCGGGAAGGGGTATGATGCTAATAACTTTTTAGGAATTAACAGTTTTTATCGGGGGAAACCCACGCATCATCACACACTTCATTTAATTCCTCAGATGCAGGAAAAACTACAGGCAGTTTTTTCTCACCCAACCTAATACCCTTTTTAGTGGTACTGGTATTATCAGAAATGTGTAAAAACATTTTCCATAGCCTCAATCATGTAACGTGTGGCCCTACTGGAAGTAACATTCGTCTCTTAATCGTCGACACTGGAGTCAGTATCCGTGTCTGTATCTGCCATCTGCGGTAACGGGCGTTTTAGAGCCCCAGATGGCTTTTGAGACACCTGGACAGGCACAGGCTGAGTCGCCGGCTGTCTCATGTCATCAATCTTTTGTAAAGAGCTGACACTGTCACATAATTCCTTCCATAAGCTCATCCACTCAGGTGTCGACTCCCTAGGGGGTGACATCTCTGTTACAGGCAATTGCTCCGCCTCCACCTCATTTTCCTCCTCATACATGTCGACACAACGTACCGACACACAGCACACACACAGGGAATGCTCTGATAGAGGACAGGACCCCACTAGCCCTTTGGGGAGACAGAGGGAGAGTATGCCAGCACACACCAGAGCGCTATATATATATATATATAGGGATAACCTTATATAAGTGTTTTTCCCCTTATAGCTGCTGTATTGTTATACTGCGCCTAATTAGTGCCCCCCTCTCTTTTTTAACCCCTTTCTGTAGTGTAGTAACTGCAGGGGAGAGCCAGGGAGCTTCCCTCCAACGGAGCTGTGAGAGAAAATGGCGCCAGTGTGCTGAGGAGATAGGCTCCGCCCCCTTCTCGGCGGCCTTTTCTCCCGTTTTTCTGTGGAATCTGGCAGGGGTTAAAATTCATCCATATAGCCCTGGGGGCTATATGTGATGTATTTTCGCCAGCCAAGGTGTTTTTATTGCTGCTCAGGGCACTCCCCCCCTAGCGCCCTGCACCCTCAGTGACCGAAGTGTGCTGAGGAGCAATGGCGCACAGCTGCAGTGCTGTGCGCTACCTTGGTGAAGACAGGATGTCTTCTGCCGCCGATTTTTCCGGACCTCTTCTTGCTTCTGGCTCTGTAAGGGGGCCGGCGGCGCGGCTCTGGGACCGAGCTCCGAGGCTGGGCCTGTGTTCGGTCCCTCTGGAGCTAATGGGGTCCAGTAGCCTAAGAAGCCCAATCCACTCTGCACGCAGGTGAGTTCGCTTCTTCTCCCCTTAGTCCCTCGATGCAGTGAGCCTGTTGCCAGCAGGTCTCACTGAAAATAAAAAACCTAAAACTAAACTTTCACTAAGAAGCTCAGGAGAGCCCCTAGTGTGCACCCTTCTCGGCCGGGCACAAAAATCTAACTGAGGCTTGGAGGAGGGTCATAGGGGGAGGAGCCAGTGCACACCAGGTAGTCCTAAAGCTTTACTTTTGTGCCCAGTCTCCTGCGGAGCCGCTAATCCCCATGGTCCTTACGGAGTTCCCAGCATCCACTAGGACGTCAGAGAAATATAGATTTCAGGCATCCCTCCACACGCTTATGCCGGTTCCTTCAGGGAGGTGACAGTGGTGACACGCAGAGCAGACGACACCACGAGACGGGTGACGTGAGAATCCACTGGCGGCGGAATCTCACACTTAGTACATAACTCTGTAGAGAGGATATCGAGCTAAAGCCCGTTTAGGGAGCAGGAATTTCTTACCTGGGGTAGACCAGGGTTCCCTCCTGATGTCCACAAGATGATCCACTTTCTGTTGTTTAAACATATCAGTTTTCTTGGCCACTGTGAGAATGTTCATCAGTAACACAGGATTTAGAGTCTGACAGGACCGTACGCTCCCCCTCCTCATCAGATGAATCATCAGAGAGGTTAGTGGATTGTGAGTAGTAAGCAGCCCGAGTGACCTGCAGTCGTTTTCTGTCTAACCAAAGACTGATTTAAATGCTGCAGCTGGGTAGACAAATATTCAGACCAAGGCGGATTTACTACAGGGACAACTTGTGGCGGCAGTGGCACCGGAGGTCCCATAAGGGGGTTAAACGATCCACCAAAGTCCCCAGGAGGGTGGTGAACATAGCCCAGGGTGGCTCCATTGTAGTTACAGGAGCTGCAGGCTGACTGGGAGGTGTATGACATGTAGAACACAGACCATCACACAAGACTTCCCCCTCAGGTAAACCTCTGGAGCATACCTTGCAACTTACAGGAGCCTCCAGAGTTTTACTGCGCTTACTGTTAGACATTCTAATAAAGCAACAGGCTATTAGTATGATGAAGCCAGACAGAGTACACAACTAGTGTAAGAGTACACAAACTTGTGAACTAAATCCCATTCCACGTGACTAACACAGTAAAATATCCATATAGCGATAAGTACTCTGGACACTATATTAGAGGACCCTGACGCACCTAGTCCCTTAAGGTACAGAATATACCTAGACCGGAGGTATATATCAGAATACTCTTACTATATATACTGTAATAGGTACACTCTTTTTTAACTAACGCTGTCTGTAATAAGACATGTAGAATACTCAAGTGTCTGTAAAGTCTCAGTGCTGTGTACAGGCGGGCTTTACAGGGGAGACCTTGCCCTGCAGTCCCAGAGACCAGCAGCAGCTATGCTCAGAATACGGAGCCCAGCGTCTCTGTCAGGAACTGAGGGAGAGTGTGAGACAGCTCCAGGGCAGGAAATCTGCGAGGAGATGGCACCCTGGGCCGGGGAAGGGGCTACAGGTCAAGTGCCGGCTCCCCTATGCTGGACCTCACCGCCGGTACTATGGAGCCTTACCAATAGGGGCGCTAGTACACCCGACCTGTACTCCTATGCCCTGGCGGATATAGTGGGGCCCCTGCTCGATGACCGTGTCCACGCCAGCGTCGCAGTCCGTCTCCCTAGACTGCGATCAGGAACGCGATTTAGTGGCGGGTCCCACCCGGGGGATCCTCTTACCTCCTCCTTTCATAGCAGCCACGCGAACCAGGAGAGCGTCTGCGACCGTGTGCCTAAGCTGGAGCGTCTCTGCTGCAAGTATCCGGGAACTGAGTCATGGGAGTATGCGACGTCGCTTGGGAGGTGATGGAGACTCAGCACTGAATGTCACCCTGACATAACAGTGCTGCAGCCCTTGAAGTCTTCTTAGCTTTTTCAGGGATGCCCAGAGCAGCCCCCCTGTTAGGTGACCTACTGCCTGCAGGCACCACTCGAAACGGAGCTCTCAGTGCCTGGAGGCGAAGTTATAGATGAGGCCCCAATGCATCCTGGGACAGTCAAAGCTTTGCCTGATGGTGCCTCTGGATCAAGATCCCGCTCTACACCCTAATGTTTTCCCTGTGGAACACAGTGTAACCCGCTGCAGAAAAGAAAATAGTAGCAAGATGTGTATATGTAACAATGATACCCAGACTACATCAACTATTTCATGGCTGAAAAGGAGGCACATACTGTAGTGTCACTAGAGAAATCCATAGCTTACAAGTTAGCTACAGCTCAAACAACTGAAAGAAACAGAACAAGGGGGGTAATTCAGACCCGATCGCTGCTGTGTGTTTTCGCACAGCTGCGATCGGGTTTGAACTGCGCATGCATATGCACCACAATGCACAGACGCAAGGCCCCCCAGCGACGGGTAATGTCGGACAACGACAAGAAGAACTTAGAAAGCGATCGCACGAAGATTGACAGGAAGAGGCCGTTTGTGGGTGTCACCTGGAAGTTTCCAGGGAGTGTCCGGAAAAACGCAGGCGTGTCCAGCCGTTTGAAGGGAGGTTCCTGACGTCATCTTCGGGCCGGATCATTGCACTGGAAGAGTAAGTCCTGAGCTGTGCAGAGACTGCACAAACTTTTTCTCATTTTATGTAATACCTTATGGTATTATGACACAAATTGTAAATCAATAAGAAAAAACACTTTGTGCTCACTTTTAAAACTGGTGCTTTTTCTTCACAGATGAGCAGTCTCAAGTCTGGGTTCCTCAAGTCTGTACAGTAGATCTTACGGTCCCTTCCCCCAGAGTACACATGGGTGAAGCCTTCATTAACTTGGAGAGCCCAGACCCCTTCGTCATGGACCCTGTAAGTTGCTATACACCTCTGTTGCCCAAGAGACCACAAGCGGATAGTCCCATCCGAACTGCCTGAAAGACACTAAAAATGAGATGGCAATTAAAAGAGCAGATATTTATAAAGCACACCTTATCCTTACTTATAGCAGAACTTTTATCAGTTACATCATACAGAGGGCTTGATGGCTAGTTGTATGTGTGCAGGTTGGCCGAGCATACACTGCGTGTTTTCACACTGCGCATGCTCTAGAACTAAAAACACACTCTGGTATGAGCGATGCAGTCTGATACGCATATTGACTGCATATACAGGGTGATTCAAAAGTCGCAGTACACCCTTTTGTTTAAAAAAAAACTGTGCAGAAAATGGGAAAACGGACTTAGATTCAAGATGGCGCCCATGTTCGGTACATACCCTAAAAGATAGCCCACCTCACCCATACCTTGCTGGAGTATTCAGTTTTCCCAGTTCCTGGACAGTTTTTGAAACAAAAGGGTGTACTGTGACTTTTGAATCACCCTGTAGTTCAATCTGAGTCGGCTGAACTGGCCTGTAACAGGGCATTCTGAAGTAGGCAAAGCTCAGTGAGATAGTGTTGACAGAACTGCCGCTACTCAGCAGTGGACATAAGCATGAATGCACTGGTCTAGTACTGGTACCAAAGCGCACTGATGGGGATGACTATTACTATACCTAGCACATGGACAGAGGGCAGAGCATACATTTTGTATAGGTGGATATACGCGGGATCACAAGCACCGATTTCCATCTAGCTCTGCACCGGGCCCTGAATGTATAAACATGAGCTATGGTCATACTTTCATAGTCTAGCAAGCAGTAACATATTTATGGTATAGAACAGAGGTTCTCAAACTCGGTCCTCGGGGGCCCACACAGTGCATGTTTTGCAGGTCTCCTCACAGAATCGCAAGTGAAATAATTAGCTCCACCTGTGGACCTTTTAAAATGTGTCAGTGAGTAATTAATACACCTGTGCACCTGCTGGGTTACCCGCAAAACATGCACTGTGTGGGCCCCCGAGGACCGAGTTTGAGAACCCCTGGTATAGAATCATCTACAGATGTAGCCATGTTCAGCTTTACCACGAGGCGGCATACTGCTCCAGGCTGCGACTATTCGCAGATGACGGTCGCTCCATTAATTCCTATAGGCATGCTCATACATTCTAGTCGCAGGCCACACTAGTCGCGCCAGCAATGCCACGCATCGCGCAAAGCTGAGTGTGACTACATCTGTACATGTGAACCCTTGAGCACGCAGATGCCCTTTCACATTGAAATATATTCATTAGGGTTACTTTTCCTCATTACATTATAAATGGAGTCTAGTCACTATGTCGGTCACAATGATTTCGAAACTATATGTCAGTTGTTATCAAACAAACAAAAACAAATATGGAAATGTTTGTTATATGTAAAAATATGTAGGTTTATATTAGTAAGGCCATGCTGTATAATGAGGGAATATTTTTTAAGCTTGCAGAGGAGCTGGTGCTGAAGAGAGGATTTTAATTACCTACCGGTAAATCCTTCTCTTGTAGTCCATAAGGGATACTGGGGACCTTAGTACAACAGGTGTAGAAGGGGTCCAAAGGAGCCGGTGCACTTTAAAATTTCTTCCACAGGGTGTGCCGGCTCCTCCCTTCTATGCCCTCCCCTACAGCTCAGTCTAGGAAAAACAGTGCCCGAAGTAGATGTACATACTTGAGAGGAGGATACATGACAAACAACGAGTGGTGAGATTAACGAACCAGCACACAACACAAAAATGAGCTAGCAACAGCTAGCAATACACAACAGAAACAGCTGTTGAAACAACTTCACACAAGAACAAAACCTTGCAGGAAAGTCGTAGCACAAAGGCAGGCGCCCAGTATCCCTTATGGACTACGAGAAAAGGATTTACCGGTAGGTAATTAAAATCCTCTTTTCTCTATCATCCATAAGGGATACTGGGGACCTTAGTACAATGGGGACGTCCCAAAGCTCCCAAACAGGGTGGGAACGTGCTAAGACACCTGCAACACTGTACATCTAAACTGGACATCCTCTGCAGCCAGGGTATCAAACCTGTAAAACTTGACAAACGTGTTTGTCCCTGACCAGGTAGCGGCCTGACAGAGTTGTAGGGCCGACACTCTCCGGGCAGCCGCCCAGGAGGTACCCACAAACCTTGTAGAGTGGGCCGTGATAGACCGAGGAAAAGGCAAGGCCGCCGAAGCGTAGGCCTGTTGAACAGTAAGCCTAATACAACGGGCAATGGACTGCTTTGAAGCAGGACGACCCTTTTTTTGAGAGCATCATACAGCACAAAGAGGGAATCTGATTTTCTGACAGCAGCAGTCCTCTTGATACAAATTATCAGGGCCTCGCACCACATCCAATGACTCAGGAATTGAGGAAGAGGCTGAAGCCGCCAGAACCACAATAGGCTGATTCAAGTGGAATGCAGATACCACCTTAGGTAGGAACTGTTGTCGAGTCCGGAGTTCCGCTCGGTCCTCATAAAAGACCAAATAGGGACTTTTTTTTTAGGACAAAGCATCAAGTTCGGAGACACGCCTAGCGGAAGCCAAGGCTAGGAGCGTAAGGTATTTGTCCTCCACTGACACCACAGGTTCAAACCAAGAGAACTGTAGAAAGGACAAAACCATGTTTAGATCCCAAGGTGCCGTGGGCGGCACAAAAGGAGGTTGCATGACACCCTGCAGGAATGTCTGAACTTCTGGCAAAACAGCCAATTTCTTCTGAAAGAAAATGGACAAGGCCGAGATCCGAGCCTTTAAGGAGCCTGTAAAAAGCACCCCAGGTTGAAGACTGAAGGAAGATATTTTCACCCCTCACACCAGGAAACGTATCATGTCCAGATATGGTGGCAGTGCTTTGACGTAATCTGTTTTCTGGCTTGAATCATGGTGGTAATAAACTTTGCCCAAAATGCCCTTCTCCGCTAGAAGGTTCCTCTCAACCGCCATGCCGTCAAACGAAGCCGCCGTAAGTCCGGGTAGACGAACGGTCCTTGTTGAAGATTTGCCCTTAGCGGTAGGGGCCAGGGATCTTCTATGGTCATCTCCAGAAGTTACGTGTACCAAACCCTCCGAGGCCAGTCTGGGGAGATGAGAATCCCCTGTTCTCCCCTCTTTTTGGAGGAAACAAGTACACCAGCTGGTAATCCCATGGAGTTGTCAGCACATCCACTGCTGATGGCAGAGGGTCCCTTGTTCTGGAACAATAGCACTGAAGCTTGTTGTTGAACCGAGAGGCCATCAGATCGATCTGTGGGCAGCCCCACAGATCTGTTATCAGTTGAAACACCTGAGGGTAAAGACCCCATTCTCCTGGGTGGAGGTCGTGACGCCTGAGGAAGTCTGCTTCCCAGTTGTGGACTCCGGGAATGAATATGGCCGACACCATCCTTGCATTTTGTTCGGCCGAGCGGAGAATCTTGGATACCTCCCTCATGCAGGCCCTGCTCTTTGTTCCACCTTGCTGATTGACGTAAGCCACAGCCGTAGCGTTGTCTGACTGTACCTGAATGTCCAGGCCTTGGAGCAGATGAGCTGCCTGTAGCAGAGCATGATGGCACGGAGTTCTAGTATGTTTACAGGGAGGCGGCTTTGCGAAGAGTGACCACTAGCCCTGGAACTGTTGTCCCTGGGTTACCGCTCCCCAACCCTGAAGGCTGGCATGTGGTCAAGAGAATCCAATCCTGGATCCCGAAGCTCCGCCCCTCCAAGAGGTTGGAGAATTGCAACCACCACAGGAGGGAGATCCTGGCCTGTGGTGAGAGACGTATGACCTGGTGCATCTGCAGATGTGAATCCAACCATTTCTTCAGGAGATCCAGTTGGAATATCCTCGTATGGAATCTGCCAAATTGAATAGCCTCGAAAGGAGGCCACCATCTTACCCAACAGACGGGTGCAGAGATGTACCGAGACCCTTTCCTTCTGCAGAACAGCCCAAACCAACTCCTGAATTGCGTTCGCCTTGTCCATAGGGAGGAAGACCTTCTGAGCCACAGTGTCCAGGATCATCCCGATCAACTGGATATGCTGGGTTGGCTCAAGGTGGAACTTTTGAAAGTTCAGAATCCACCCGTGGCATGATACCAGGGATGTAGTGCGGGAGATTCTGTCCAGCAGTACGTCCGTCGATCTTGCTTTGATCAGCAGATCGTCCAGGTAGAGAACAATGTTCACAACTTGAATCCTGAGTTGGAACATCATTTCCACCATCACTTTGGTGAAAACCCTTGGGGCCATCGTTAGGCCGAAAAGGCAGTGCCTGGAACTGGTAATGTTTCTGCAACAGAGCAAACCTGAGGTAAGCTTGATGAGGCAGCCTTATCGGTATATGGAGGTAAGCATCCTTTATATCCAGGGAGACCAAGAACTCTACCTCCTCCAGACCTGAGATCACTGCTCTCAGAGACTCCATTCTGAACCAGAAAACCTGCAGATATGGGTTTAACGATTTGAGGTTCAAAATGGGTCTCACTGAACAGTCTGGTTTTGGTACCACAAAAAGGCTGGAGTAATATCCCTTGCCTTGTTGTTGAGGTGGCACAGGAACAATGACCTGGGTCTGGGCTAACTTTTGAATAGCCTCCTGCAACGTGAGGCGCATGGTTTCTGAAGCTGGTAAACCAGACTTGAAAAACCTGAGAGGTGGAAGACTTTTGAATTCCATCTTGTAGCCTTGGGAGATCAGATCTTTTACCCAGGCGTCCTGGCAGGAGCTATTCCAGATGGAGCTGAAGAATCTCAGATGAGCTCCCACCCTGAGGAACCCCTGGAGTTGAGGGACACCGTCATGCTGAGGGTTTGGAGGAGACGGAGCTGACGCCCTTTTCCTGGGAAGCGGAGGTTGCAGGTTTACGAGACTTACCTCTTGAACCTCGTGCCGCATTTGAGGCACCTCGTGCCTTAACTTTAATGCACAGCGTCCGAAAGGACTGCAGAGACGGCCCAGTGTAGCAATGTCTAGCCGGGGGAGCAGTCGAGGGGAGGTATGTGGACTTATCAGCAGTAACCTTCGAAATCCAGGTATCCAATTCATCCCCGAACAGCTAATCTCCTGTGAAGGGTAAGGCTTCCACACACTTTTTTTTTTATTACTCCGCGTCCGCCACCCACTGACGTAACCACAACGCTCTGCGTGCGGAAACCGCCATGGTAGCAGTACGGGCATTTACTACCCCAATACGTTTGATGGTATCACATAGGAAGTGGGCAGACTCCTGTATGTGTTGAATTAGTATCACCATATCAGCTAGGGACTTGTCCCCAGAAAGGCCCTCTTGGATGTTACCGGCCCAAGTATGAATGGCATGTGTCACCCAACAACCTGCAATAACAGGCCTCTGGGAGGCTCCCGCTGCAACATAAATAGATTTTAAAGTAGTTTCCCGTCCGCGGGTTCTTTTAAGGCCGTAGCCCCAGGAACCGGCAGTACGCGATACGGATGCATCGATAGCAGGGGGAGTTACCTAGACCTTGCCCCCTCTTGTGCAAAAGGGAAGGTGACCATCCATTTCTCTGACACCTGGAATTTCTTATCAGGATTTGCTCATGGCTCTCTAAAAAGATCATCCAGTTCCTTAGAGTCAGGAAATGTGACCTGTAGCTATTTCTGTGATGAGAAAAGGGATTGCTGCACATCTGTCTCATTCCCAGGAATATTTAAGACGACCCTTATAGCAATGATAAGTAAGTCTACTCCTTGTGTAGCAGAGGAATCATCTAATTCAGTATTAGCTTCCAGCTCTTCCCCCCCTCCTCTACCTCTGGTACCTCCTCCTCAGATTCTGAGGGGATATCAGGAAACCCCCTTTTTTGGGGTAACAGATTTGATAGAGGGGAAACACGTCTACTGTCTGCCCTATCTTTTGCCAGAGCAGCCATAGATTGTTGTAACTGAAATGGTGCCAAGAAGCCGCTGGTCCTACTCTGAGGAAACTCCGCCCCTTACAATGGCGCCGGAGTTATGCCGATATTTATACTGGCAAATGTCCCCAAAGTGTGTAAAATAAGGTACAATCACCTATTTTCACTATCGCTGACAGTCTACGAGCAGGGGGCGTATGGGATCACCGCCAAGGGCGTCCGTATGCCTACCCTGTGTTCATGACGCACATAGGAACTGGGTCCCCGGTTGTCACTCACCACTCTGCTGACCCTCAGGCTCTGTAATGGGCGTGTGCAGCGTGCTGCGGGTGTGTGCGCGAGAGCGCAATGTCTGCGGTACAATGACCCTCAGGACTGTTGTCCTGTTGGCAGGATACGACTTAGCACCCCTAAACGAGGCAGGTGTGCCCCCTCCCCCCAGTGTCCCTCCCTCGGTGCAGGTAAGCTGTTGCTTAAACAGCTTACCTGAAAATAACAAACAGAAATTAACCCAAAGAAAAACTCTCTGGAGCTCCAGAGTGTGCATCCTCTCCTGAGGGCACATTTTTCTAAACTGAGCTGTAGGGGAGGGCATAGAGGGATGGAGCAGACACACCCTGTGGAAGAAATTTAAAGTACACCGCCTCCTTTCGACACCTTCTATACACATTGTACTAAGGTCCCCAGTATCCCTTATGAATGATAGAGAAACACATAATATTTTTGAGAATACCCAACTGAAATGTACCAATAGGTAGATGATAAAAGAAACCCTTACCTGCGTGCCATCCCTGTTTAACAGTAATGCTTTAACATTATCAGTATGTCCTTTTAGTTTCATCAGTTTTGCACACGTTCTTGGATCCCAGACTCTTAGCACCTGTAATGCAGGAATAACAAGTTATCTTTTCTACGCTACAGTGCAACAGAGACATGTTCCACTACCAAACACACGCCAACGGAAGCAGCGCAGTAGACAAATGCTAAAACATTTTCACATATATTTAAATTTAGGAGTTTAAGAAATTTGCAGAGATCACACGCTTTAGATCGTAGAATCATAACTGGTTACATGGGCACCGCCAATGGCTCCTCTGACAAATTCAAACTGAACCTCAACCTGTCAAATCCAAGACCTTGCCCCTGAAGGAAATATGTAAGATGTTATACTCTCCTGCCTGCAACCAACCATAACTTATCTGTAATGCAGCATACTACTACTACTATAGTAGTATAGCATAAAAGGACATCAATGTTATGCAGAGTGCACTCAGGAAGGACCAGGTGATGAGACACAGCTCTTCCAAATCCACAGTTTTACCTTTTCAGTTGACCCAGAAACTATGACGGTCCCCATCTGGTTCATGGCCAAACTGTAAATAGAGTCTTTGTTTCCACTCAGGGACGAAGCTGGAGAAAACAAAATGTCAAGTTAGTGAACTGGAACAACTTCATTATAGTCACGCAACAAAACTGAGTGAGCAAAGAGAAAAAAAAAAGTGGAAAGCTAAATAAAAACTATACGTTATGGTAAGAACTTACCGTTGATACCGGTATTTCTCCTAAGTCCACAGGATCCACAGGATATGGTGAAGCGACAGCCGATTTGCACCAAACGGTCAAAGCTTTTCGGCCTCCCAGCATGCAACGGGCCCGTCCATATAGCCCCGCCTCCTGGCTCAGGCAAATCAGTTGTTTTTCCAAAGCTCAAGGCAGGAGCATTATAGAGAGCCCTAATCAGGCGAGAAGAACACACATGCACAGCCTTCCGTACAAGGAAGAGGTTAGTGAGTAAAAGGATCCTCAAATCAGGTGCGTCAGGGTGGTATCCCTGTGGACTTAAGAGATGTACTGTTATCAACGGTAAGTTCTTACCATAACGTATATTTCTCCTGCAGGGTCCACAGGATAACAGTGGGATGACCCAAAGCAATTAAGTGGTGGGGACACTCCTGATTGGACAGGAGAATCCTTTGCCCAAATTCAGCATCCTGAGAGGTTGACCATGTGGCTGCCTTACATATCTGTTCTGCTGAAGCACCATGTTGTGCTGCCCATGATGGACCTACCTTAAGAGTAGAGCGAGCAGAGACATTAGCCGGAACAGGGAGATCAGCTTGAGAATATGCTTCTGAAATAGTCATCCGAAGCTACCTCACCAGAGTCTGCTTATCAGCAGGCCATCCTCTCTTGTGAAATCCATAGAGAATAAAGAGACAGAAAATCTGTCTTTCTGATAGCACTGGTACGATCTACGTCGATTCTTAAGGCACGGACTATGTCCAACGATGCATCTCCCGCATAAAAACCCCGACCCTGGAAAGCCGGGACTACAATTTCTTCAATAAGGTGGCATTTAGACACCACCTTAGAAAGATACCCAGATTTAGTTCTGAGAACTGCTTTATCTGGATAATAAAAAAAAAACAGAAATGGAGGATGACATAACAATGCCCCCTAAATCTGAAACTCTTCTAGCTGAAGCCATGGCCAGTAGAAAGAGAACTTTAGCTGTTAACCATTTAAGATCCACTCTTTTAAGTGGTTCAAATGGAGCAACTTGAAGGGGGTTGAATGCGCAGCATTCCCTCGAAAAAAGTGCGCACATCCTGTAGGTTGGAAATTTTCTTTTGGAACTATACAGTCAATGCTGAGACTTGCACTCTCAAGGAAGCCACCCTTAAACCTTTATCCATTCCTTCCTGAAGGAATGCCAAGACCCTGGAAACTCTGAAAGACCTAGGGTCAAATTTCCGTTCACTGCCATTACCACCATAATCTTGGTGAATACTCTGGGGGCTGTGGCTTTGAGGAGGGTGTTTCTTGAAAGCAAATGCATAACCGAGAGATACCACTTCTTGCACCCAGGCGTCTGTTGTAGACTGTTGCCAGATCTGTGCAAATTGAAGTAGTCTGCCTCCCACCCTGGGATTCCCCAGGTGGAAGCCCGCAACATCACGCTCATGGCTTATCTTCTGCTTTAGAAACCGGTCCTCTGGTAGCCCAATGCTTTTCAGTCTTACCAGTCTTGTTGTATTGGGACTGTTTGCCATAACCTTTTCCTTGAGACCGAAAGGGCCGAAAAGCTGGAACTTTAGGCTTGAATTTGTATGTGGAAGGAGTCTGCTTCTAACTACAAAATACTGGTTAATTCTTTACTGAGAAGAATATCTCCAGAAAAAGGTAAAGACTCCCAAACCTTTTAAGATTCTGAACCAGCTTTCCATGTACGTAGCCAAACTGCTCTGCGAGCAGCTACTGTTGAAGCAGATGACCGAGAGGCAATTGTACCCATATCCAAGGCTGCTTCTTCCAAAAACATTGCAGCCTGTTTGATATGTGCATCATGGGATTTTTGCTCTCTAGATGCCATTGAAAGATCCCCTTCCAATGCATCAGCCCAGGCAGCCACTGCTTTTGCCATCCAAGCTGAAGCCATGGCTGGTCTTATGACTGTCCCAGACAGGGAAAAATTGTTTTTTAGAAAACCATCCACTCTCCTATCACTGACATCATTTAGTGATGTTGAAAGCAGAGGTAATGTAGATTTCTCTAACGTCCTAGAGGATGCTGGGGTCCACATTAATACCATAGGGTATAGACGGGTCCGCTTGAAGCCATTGGCACTTTAAGAGTTTAACAATGTGGGCTGGCTCCTCCCTCTATGCACCTCCTACCAGACTCAGTTTAGAAAATGTGCCCGACGGAGCCAGTCACACCTAGGGGAGCTCCATAGGAGTTTTTCTAGTTTTCTTCGAGTTAAGCACAGGGAGGCTGCTGGCAACAGTCTCCCTGCTTTGTAGGACTTAGGAGGGGGAGGGGGGGTAGTGTCTAACCCTGAGAGGTTAATGGCCACTATCTCCGCTGACAGGACACTGGGCTCCTGAGGGTGATGATCGTTAGCCACCCGAGGCGACCGCTCACTCCCGCAGCATGCCGCCACCCCCTAACCTAGCCAGAAGATTCCGGTGGCGAGTGCGTCACCGGAAAGTGTGTCCCCACAAGCAGGGAGCCGGTGTGTATGGCGGCAACAGGGTAGGAGCGCAGTACTAACTGTGCGCCAGAGAGCTCAGCGGTACACAGTGCGGCACTATGAGGGGCGCCCTGAGCCAGCGCAAATACCCTACACTGGTCACTCAAGTCTATCAGGGCCCTCGGTAATGCTGCTAGCAAAATCCTCAGGCCAGTCTAAAAATGTGAAAGTGTGCAAAGACGCGCCATGTCCAGGGACGGAGCTTCTCCTCAGAGCGGACCCAGCAGCGTTCAGCGCCCTTTTCTCCCTGCAGATACAGCTACAGAGATGCTGACAGGAGTGCTGTCTCTCCACACGACTCCAGCTATCCTGTGCGGTACCAGGGGGTTGTGGAAGGGGGGAGGCTGTGTAGTCTATTAAGGGTACACAGTCAGCGCCAGGTTGGTTGTACCTACCTAATTGAGCGCTGTGGGTGTGCTGGCTGCAAGCTCTGTGTTTTCTCTGCAGGTACTTGGGGGGTAAACCGTGTCTGACATTTTCCTGTGCGTGTGTGGGTGTATGTTTTCTCACATAGCCATGTCCAGGGACTCTGTGTCTTATGCTGCAGAGGATGTTTCTTCTCCAGAGGTATCCATTCCTTGCACCCAGGAATGTAATGTCTTGTCTCAGATTCCTCTTACTGAGCCAGAACGGCTGACTTCTATTAAGGGAATGATCTCTCAGATCACTACTAGGGTAGCGCATACTGAGACTGAAACTCAGGTTTTAAAGCATTCTATGGCAGTTTGGTCAGGTTCTGTTCCTATTCCTTCTAAATCCCTTAGCATATACCCAAAGAAACGTGCACTTGCCCAGTTATGCAAGCCAACACGGATACAGACTCTGACACGGCAGACAGTGAGGGGGATGTGAGGGGGCCGGCTTCCCTGGCAAAGGGGGTGCAGCTCATGATTGAGGCCATTAGGGATGTGTTGCAAATTACTGACACCACCTGAACAGGTTGAGGAGGCTTACTTCAGAGATAATAAGAAAGCCTCGCTAACCTTCCATGCGTCTAAAGCAGAGGTTCCCAAACTGTGTGCCGTGGCTCCCTGGGGTGCCTCGGGACACTTGCAGGGGTGCCCTGTGTTGGTGGTCCAGGACCAATTCAAATTATTCATGGTCAATATAATAGGCAAAACCAGGGCTGGTGGCTGCCAGTCATAAAATATGTGGCCAAACAGAAGCAAATCTTGTCCCTCACCACACAACTGACCCTAAGGATGACATATAAACACGATCTACTTAATGTAATATTTCTTTCTAAATTTCTCAATAAGAAAATTATTGGCCTAGGGGTGCCATGAAAAAAATTCTGATATTCTAGGGAGTCGTGATTCAAAAAAGTTTGGAAACCACTGGTCTAAAGAATTGAACGCTAAATTTGAAAAATCCTGGGAAAACCCGGGAAAAAAAAAACTCAAAAAGGGTTCTGGTTGCTTTTCCCTTACCTGAGGAGGATAGAAAAAAAAAATGGGAAAACCTACCCATAGTTGACGCATCTGTCTCCAGACTGTCAAAAAAGGTGGTTTTACCTGTCCCTGGATCTACCGCGTTAAAAGAACCGGCTGATCTTAAAGTTGACGCCACCCTCAAATCCAGGTACACTGCATCCGGAGTGGCGCTAAGGCCCACTATTGCCTATGCATGGATTTCTAAAGCCATAGTAAAGTGGTCAGACACATTACTAGAGGAATTAGATTATATGGATAGAAGTGACATTGAAATGTTTTTACATAAAATACAGGATTCTGCGGGTTCCATGGTGGAGGCCATGAAGGACCTGGGTACTATGAATGCAAAGATATCTTCCATGGCTGTCTCGGCGCGCAGGGGACTCGGGCTGTGCCAATGGTCTGCAGATGCGAAATCCAGGAGAAGTGTGGAGAACCTACCCTTCACAGGTCAGGCTCTATTTGGGGAAGCGTTGGATGCGTGGATTTCCACGGCAACCGCGGGTAAGTAACCCTTTCTTCCCTCAGCTGCTCCTTCTACGAAGAAACCCTTTTCTTCATCCACACCGCATTCCTTTTGGAATGCTAAGACGAAAAAGTCCAAACCTCCTACCAAGAAACCTGCACCTGCAGGTTCCCAGGACCAGAAGCCTCCTTCTGGTTCTTCAAAATCCTCAGCATGACGGTGGTTTGCACAGCCTGGAAAACGTTTCAGCAACGACTGGGTGTCGTCCGGCCTGGATCCCTGGGTACAGGATATTGTGTCCTACGGGTACAGACTGGAGTTTCACGAAACTCCCACCTCATCGATTCTTCAAATCAGGCTTGCCAGCTTTACTAACAGACAAGGCTATCCTACAGGAAGCCATCCAAAAATTGGAAAAGTCAGAGGTCATTGTCTCAGTTTCACCTCATATGCAAAACAAGGGTTACTATTCAAACCTTTTCATGGTGCCGAAACCGGATAGTTCGGTCAGACTGATTTTGAACTTGAAATCGTTAAACCCTTTCCTGAGGGAATTGAAATTCAAAATGGAATCCCTGAGAGCGGTGATCTCAGGTCTGGAGGAAGGAGAGTTTCTGGTATCCCTAGATATCAAGTATGCGTACCTCCACATTCTGATTTGGCCGCCGCATCAGGCCTCTCTCAGATTCGCACTGTTAGACAGTCACTCTCAGTTCCAGACACGGTCATTCGGTCTCTCCACCGCACCGAGGGTCTTCACCAAGGTGATGGCAGAGATGATGGTTCTCCTCCGCAGGCAGGAAGTGAATACAATTCCATATCTGGGCGATCTGCTGATAAAGGCATCATCCAGGGAGAAGTTGTTGCAGTCCATTGCTCTCACGACTCATCCGCCCAGAGAACACAGTTGGATCCTGAACCTTCCAAAGTAACATTTGGAGACGACAAGGAGATGGTCTTTCCTGGGGATGATACTAGTGCAGAGGGTGTTTCTACCGGTGGAGAAAGCATTAGTGATACAATCAATGGTACGGGATGTCTTGAAACCTGCCCGGGTATTGGTTGACCAGTGCATTCACCTTCTGGGGAAGATGGTTGCCTCCTACGAGGCTCTACAGTACGGAAGATTTCATGCACTGTCCTTCCAACTGGATATCCTAGACAAGTGGTCGGGGTCTCACCTACACATTCACCAGAGGATACGTCTGTCGCCGAAAGCAAGGATTTCACTCCTCTGGTGGCTGCAAATGCCTCACCTCCTGGAGGGCCGCAGGTTTGGAACTGGATCCTTCTAACCACGGATGCAAACCTCAGGGGTTGGGGCACAGACACTCAAGGGGAAAATTTCAAAGGAAGGTGGTCAAGTCTGGAATCCATTCTTCCAATAAACATTCTGGAACTACGAGCCATTTACAATGGTCTTCTCCAAGCGGCGCATCTTCTGCGAAATCAGGCCATTCAGGTGCAGTCGGACAATGTAACAACGGAGGCCTACATAAACCGACAGGGAGGAACAAAGAGCAGAGCTGCTATGTCAGAGGTAACAAGAATTCTTCTCTGGGCGGAAAAGCACGCAGTGGCGTTGTCAGCAATATTCCTTCCAGGAGTGGACAACTGGGAAGCGGACATTCTCAGTAGGCACGATCTCCATCCGGGAGAATGGCGCCTTCATCGAGAGACCCACAAGCGGTGGCAGTGGATGCCCTGGTAACTCCGTGGGTGTTCAAGTCTGTGTATGTATTCCCTCCACTTCCACTCATTCAAAGAATTCTAAAGTTTATAAAGAGAACAAGGGTTCAGGCAATTCTCATTGCTCCGGACCGGCCAAGGAGGGCTTGGTACGCGGATCTTCTGTACTTACTGCTGGAAGATAAGATGCCTCTTCCTCTTCGAAAGGACCTTCTGTAACAAGGACCGTTCACTTATCAAGACTTACCGCTGCTACGTTTGAAGGCATGGAAGTTGAACACCAGATCTTAGCCCGGAAGGGTATTCCGAGCAAAGTTATTCCTACCCTGATACAGGCTAGAAAGGGTGTAACATCAAAACACTATCATCACATTTGGAAATAGTGTGTGTCTTGGTGTGAATCCAAGAAGTTTTCTACGGTGCAGTTTCAACTTGGATGGTTTCTCCTCTTCCTGCAAGCAGGTGTGGATATGGGCCTGCGTTGGGATACATAAAGGTCCAGATTTCGACAGATTTCGACTTTATCCATTTTCTTCCAGAAACAATTGGCTGCCCTCCCTGAGGTTCAGACTTTTTTGAAAGGGGTTCTGCACATCCAGCCTACTTTTATGGCGCCGACGGCACCTTGGGATCTCAACGTGGTGTTGCATTTCCTGCAATCGGATTGGTTTGAGCCTTTACAGGAGCCTGAGGTCAAGTTTTTCACGTGGAAGGCGGTCACATTGTTGGCCTTGGCTTCGGCTCGACATGTGTCGGAATTGGGGGCTTTGCCCTGTAAAAGCCCCTACTTAATCTTCCATGAAGATGGAGTTGAGCTCAGGACGCGTCAGCAGTTCCTTTCAAAGGTTGTGTCAGCTTTTCACATCAACCAACATATTGTGGTGCCAGTAGCTACTGACTCCTCAATTACCTCAAAGTCCTTTTATGTTGTAAGGGCTTTGAAAATATATGTGAAGAGGACTGCTCGTCACAGGAAAATCGGACTCTGTTTGTCCTGTATGATCCCAAGAAAATTGGGTGTCCTGCTTCTAAGCAGACGATTTCTCGCTGGATCAGGTTCATTATCCAGCAGGCTTATTCTACGGCAGGATTGCCATGTCCAAGATCTGTTAAGGCCCACTCTACGCGTAAGATGGGTTCTTCCTGGGTGGCTGCCCGGGGTGTTTCGGCTGTACAGCTTTGCCGAGCAGCTACTTGGTCAGGGTCAAACACATTTTCCAATTTCTACAAGTTCGATACTTTGGCCTCTGAGGACCTAAAGTTTGATCAATCAGTTCTGCAGGTGCCTCCATGCTCTCCCTCCCGTTCTGGCAGCTTTGGTGCATCCCCATGGTACTAATGTGGACCCCAGCATCCTCTAGGACGTAAGAGAAAATAGGATTTTAATTACCTACCGGTAAATCCTTTTCTCGTAGTCCGTAGAGGATGCTGGGCGCCCGCTCAGCGCGTTGTTGTCCTGCAATGATTACTTGGTTCAGTATTGCTTTGTTCTTGGTTAAGTACTGTGTTGTTACTTAGTTAATGTTGTTCAGCTGTTGCTGTGTTCAAGCTAGTTAGCTTGGTTTAAAATGAGAAGTGTAAGTACTGGCGCCGGCTGAAGTTCAAAGAAAATTAGCTATACCAATATGATTAAAAATCTCAAATTTAATTTCTGCACATTCATAAGAATAAAAATTCCTCAATAATAAAATACAATCAGATGTGAATAACTGATATGTGTATGAACCACAGCTTAGCCCAATAAACATGTACCGTCCACAGTCCCTTGCAATACGGATACCTAGGGAATTCCATCTGGAAAAAGAGTCTGGTAACCTACCCTGTTCAAAATTGAACTTGCAAAAACAGCTGTTAGTAAATGTCCTAGCCAGGGACTGTGGACGGTACATGTTTATTGGGCTAAGCTGTGGTTCATACACATATCAGTTATTCACATCTGATTGTATTTTATTATTGAGGAATTTTTATTCTTATGAATGTGCAGAAATTAAATTTGAGATTTTTAATCATATTGGTATAGCTAATTTTCTTTGAACTTCAGCTGGCGCCAGTACTTACACTTCCCATTTTTTGCTCATTTATATAAGGGAATTGACCTTCCCTGTACAGGCTGCCGTTGACAGCGCACTCTATTTATATCTTTGTTTTAGTTCGCTTGGTTTGCCTTGTTTGTGTGAGGCGGTATGAATCTCGCCACTATCTGTGTAATATCCTTCTCTCAAACTTGTTCGTCTCACCTGGCACAGTTTCTAGACTGAGTCTGGTAGGAGGGGCATAGAGGGAGGAGCCAGCCCACACTATTAAACTCTTAAAGTGCCAATGGCTCCAAGTGGACTCATCTATACCCCATGGTACTAATGTGGACCCCAGCATCCTCTACAAACTACGAGAAAAGGATTTACTGGTAGGTAATTAAAATCCTATTTTTCGCACTAATCGAATAACATACGTATCTACTTTGGGGGCCACCTCCCTCTTTAAACAGTCCCCAGCCTGAAGAGGATAATTGGAATTCTAAACTTCTTACTGGGAGCAGCACAAGCCTCTTCCATAATTTTCGTTAGGGGTGTCTCCAAGTAAGATGGCTCTCAGATGCTGTAGGAGCCATTATAATGTGGCCTTACACTGGACATTCAGACCCAGACATATATGTGTAATTATTTATGGGGTGGGTGTGGGGTGCGGTGGCCCCTATGTCGGTATAGCTGGGCGGCTTTAGGTCGGCACACACTAACACTTTATTAACACTCATGATTTTCCCTATCACTTTGTATATATTTTTGCATTATTTTAATCACACTTCACTTGCATAGCACTTATGTGCTTCTTATTAACCCTTATTAATTTTCACCTGTGTGCTGACCTGGGGTAGCTGGCCTCTGCCGATGTGATGGGGTCCTGCACCCCGGACCAATACCTAGTATTAGGGACCCCCAGTGACGGAGACGGCTTAACCCTATATCTGCAGATATACGCAACTAAGATCTCCGTATTATCTGATTATTATGTAGTGTTACTTTTCACTCAGGGTGCATTAGGGAACACATTGTTTTTTCTTACACAGAATTATAGTAAAGTCAGAAATCACACTACCAATCAGTCACAGGTTATACATTAGTATAATAAGCAATTTGAGCACATAATCAACTACAAATAAATTTCAAGTATGTAGCAGAAACATATTACTGCATTACCTTATATAAGATTTAACCGTATCAGACGCATAGCAAGGGAAAACTACAGTAATAATCACTCATATGCATTAGGCACTTATACAACTATTCGTACTCACAAGGTAGATAGAAATTTAGTGCTGTATTACCCGTGCTCAGTAGAGTGGGATACAGGGAGACTCACCCCGCTTCCAAGACCGATCAATATGTTTGCGAACGCTGACTGGATCCAGACACTAATAGTGTACACAACCACTCCGTGAACCTATAGTGAACACAGACGCTCAAGTGAACACGGACGTACCAGTCACACAGCCGCCTATGCTGCGACTGGGTCCCCTTAGAACACAGCGTCTTATACTGAAGCGGGAAACTCGGAGGAAACTGGTCATGAACTGGTGGGGGAGCGTCTGACTCCACACTGCTGACATCAACCCTAGGGATCGCAGCCTCATACTACCCCACCCCTGGAGCCTATTATCCCTAAGGCCTAGCGCTGGTGCACCCTAGGTTGCAGCCGCGTCAGCGACTGTTCAGTATTCTCCTCACAAAACAGTGCGGCTGTGTCTGTATTCCATCTAGCTAAGCGGAACAGATGCCTTACCTTCTCCCCATGCTCCGGCCACAGCCTGGTAACGTCTGCTGGACTTGCTAGTATATCTGACACAGACGCCCGCCGAAACAGCACTGTACTTGTGGGTAAGCGTTATCGCGACCCGGTGGGGAGTTGTTGGGAGCGACTCTTTCTAAAAGGTACGTATAAGACGCTTTTTAGAAAGATCACTCAAGAAAGAATAGTAAGACTATAAAAATAAACTAAGAAAACTTAAGGCTGCTAAAAAAACAGCAGCCCTCTGACAATGGTCTGGCTCCTGCCGCACCAAACAACAAAAACGAATTTGCCTGAGCCAGGGATATATGGACGAGCCCGTTGCATGCAGGGAGGCCGAAAAGCTTTGACAGTTTGGTGCAAATCCGCTGTCGCTTCACCATATCCCAATGTTATCCTGTGGATAACCTGTGGACCCTGCAGGAGAAAGCTGTGTAAGCCATTCATGGGAAACTTATAAAGATAATTCTGAGAGTGATAACACAGAACAAAACTTTATGTATACAGATTCTTTGTGGACAGTGCCATTTTGTTACTGGCATGAGTGTGCGTCAAGAGAACAGATTCACACAATGAACTGGTCCTCCCTCAGTTAAACTTTTGATCAGGGTCATTTGGGTAGTTTCTGTTGTCATTATGATTTAAAAAGAGTAAACACAGTTGTTTGACAATAAATGGCTTACCATTTCACCCAACCACTAACCATGGGTGAAAGAAAAGTTTGTGAGTTATCATTCATATTCTCTGACAAATGGCCAAAAAATCACAAATTCTGCTAGGGTATGTAAACTTATGAGCACAACTGTATATATTAGTGATGAGCGGGTTCGGTTCCTCGGAATCCGAACCCCCCCGAACTTCACCCATTTTACACGGTTCCGAGGTGGACTCGAATCTTCCCGCCTTGCTCGGTTGCGCGCCCGAACGTCATCATCCCGCTGTCGGATTCTCGCGAGATTCGTATTCTATATAAGGAGCCGCGCGTCGCCGCCATTTTCACTCGTGCATTGGAGATGATAGGGAAAGGACGTGTGCAGCGTTCTCTCAGTTGTGTTCAGTGTGCTGCAAATATCTGTGCTCAGTGTGCTTGCAAATATCAAAATTACAGGACTTTATCCAGGCTTAACCCACTGTGTGGAATGCCCTCCCACGCACAGTAAGACTCGCCTCTAGTCTCCAAACCTTTAAATGTTCCCTGAAAACTCACCTCTTCAGACAAGCCTATCAAATTCCAGACCCACCCACATAACCTTCAGTGCTTCCCTATCTAATTACATCCTCTGTAGATTATTCATAACATCACATATCTTGTCTTTCTTTAGTCTCACACCCTCCTGACACTTTGATAACTTTGTGGGGTATCATCATACAACCCATTAAGAACCTAGCAATCTGGTGGACCATTATGCAATAGGTAGCATCTATCCTTGTGTATCTATGCATATTTCCCTATAGATTGTAAGCTTGCGAGCAGGGCCTTCCTACCTCTATGTCTGTCTGTTTTTACCCAGTTTTGTTCTATTACTGTTGTTCTAATTGTAAAGCGCAACGGAATATGCTGCGCTATATAAGAAACTGTTAATAAATAAATAAAATATCTGTGCTCAGTGTGCTTGCAAATATCTGTGCTCAGTGTGCTTGCAAATATCTGTGCTCAGTGTGCTGAAAATATCTACGTTCTCTACCTGAAAAACGTTCCATATCTGTGCTCAGTGTGCTGCAAATATCTGTGCTCAGTGTGCTTTATTGTGGGGACTGGGGACCACCAGTATTATATAGTAGGAGGACAGTGCAGAGTTTTGCTGACCAGTGGCCACCAGTATTATACGTTCTCTGCCTGAAAAACGCTCCACATCTGTGCTGCATTGTAGTATATAGTATGAGGACAGTGCAGAATTTTGCTGACCAGTGACCACCAGTATTATATCAGTACGGTACAGTAGTCCACTGCTCTACCTACCTCTGTGTCGTCAAGTATACTTTCCATCCATACCTGTGGTGCATTTTAGTTGTTGTGCGCAGTATATATAGTAGGAGGACAGTGCATCATTTTGCTGACCACCAGTATATAATATATAGCAGTACGGTACAGTAGTCCACTGCTCTACCTACCTCTGTGTCGTCAAGTATACTATCCATCCATACCTGTGGTGCATTTAAGTTTTGAGCAGTATATATAGTAGGAGGACAGTGCATAATTTTGCTGACCACCAGTATATAATATATAGCAGTACGGTACAGTAAGCCATTGCTATTGATATATTACTGGCCTATAATTCCACACATTAAAAAATGGAGAACAAAAATGTGGAGGGTAAAATAGGGAAAGATCAAGATCCACTTCAACCTCGTACTGAAGCTGCTGCCACTAGTCATGGCCGAGACGTCGTCTGCCAAGGACGATGCCCAATGTGATAGTAGAGAGCATGTAAAATCCAAAAAACAAAAGTTCAGTAAAATGATCAAAAAATCAAAATTAAAATCGTCTGATGAGAAGCGTAAACTTGCCAATATGCCATTTACGACACGGAGTGGCAAGGAACGGCTGAGGCCATGGCTAGTGGTTCAGATTCACATGAGGATGGAAGCACTCATCCTCTCGTTAGAAAACTGCAGTGCCACTCCTAGATGGGCCAGGTGTTTGTGTCAGCCACTTGGGTCGCTTAGCTTAGCCACACAGCTACCTCATTGCACCTCTTTTTTTCTTTGCATCATGTGCTGTTTGGGGACTATTTTTTTTAAGTGCCATCCTGTCTGACACTGCAGTGCCACTTCTAGATGGGCCAGGTGTTTGTGTCGGCCACTTAGGTCGCTTAGCTTAGTCATCCAGCGACCTCGGTGCAAATTTTAGGACTAAAAATAATATTGTGAGGTGTGAGGTGTTCAGAATAGACTGGAAATGAGTGGAAATTATGGTTATTGAGGTTAATAATACTATGGGATCAAAATGACCCACACATTCTATGATTTAAGTTGTTTTTGAGGGTTTTTTGTAAAAAAATCACCCGAATCCAAAACACACCCGAATCAGACAAAAAAATGTCATGGAAGTTTTGCCAAAACGCGTCCGAATCCAAAACACGGCCGAGGTACCAAATCCAAAACCAAAATCACAAAACCCGAAAAATGTCCGGTGCACATCACCAGTATATATATATATTTAAAAAAGGATTTTAATTACCTACCGGTAAATCCTTCTCTCGTAGTCCGTTGAGGACGCTGGGGTCCATATTAGTACCATGGGGTATAGACGGGTCCACCAGGAGCCATTGGCACTTTAAGAGTTTAATAGTGTGGGCTGGCTCCTCCCTCTATGCCCCTCCTACCAGACTCAGTCTAGAAACTGTGCCCGAGGAGGCAACATACTTCGAGAGAAGGAATTACACAGAGATAGTGGCGAGATTCATACCAGATCACAAAACAGACAAATCCGGCTAACATGCCGGAAAACTGAGCAACAGCTGAAACAGTAAAAAACGCAGAACTTACCTAGGAACCAGGCAGTACTGAACTATAAAACCAATGCAGGAAAACAAAGCGCTGGGCGGGCGCCCAGCATCCTCTACGGTCTACGAGAAAAGGATTTACCGATAGGTAATTAAAATACTATTTTCTCTTACGTCCTAGAGAATGCTGGGGTCCATATTAGTACCATAGGGATTTACCAAAGCTCCCAGTACGGGAGGGAAAGCGTGGAGGCTCCTGCAACACTGCTTGACCAAACTTGAGGTCATCAGAGGCCAAAGTATCGAACTGGTAAAACTTAGCAAACATGTTCAAACCAGACCAAGTAGCAGCTCGGCAAAGCTGTAAAGCCGAGACACCCCGGGCAGCCACCCAGGAAGAATCCACTTTACGAGTAGAGAGAGCCTTAACAGATTTCGGACACGGCAATCCTGCCGTAGAATACGCATGCTGGATAGTGAACCTGATCCAGCGCGAAATCGACTGATTAGAAGCAGGACACCCAATTTTCTTGGGATCGTAGAGGACAAAGAGAGAGTCAGTTTTTCTATGATGAGCTGTTCTCTTCACACAGATCTTCAAAGCCCTGACAACATCCAAAGCCTTTGAAGCAATTGAGGAGTCAGTAGCCACTGGCACCACAATAGGTTGGTTGATATGGAAAGCCGATACAACCTTAGGCAGGAACTGTGGACGAGTCCTAAGTTCCGCCCTGTCTTCATGGAAGATCAGATAAGGGCTTTACAAGATAAAGCCCCCAATTCCGACACGCATCGGACAGAAGCCAAGGCCAACAAAGTGACCGCCTTCCATGTGAGAAACTTGATGTCAGCCTCCAGCAGAGGCTCAAA
Source organism: Pseudophryne corroboree (assembly GCF_028390025.1). Taxonomy (NCBI): domain Eukaryota; kingdom Metazoa; phylum Chordata; class Amphibia; order Anura; family Myobatrachidae; genus Pseudophryne; species Pseudophryne corroboree. Next base: position 155,275,108 of record NC_086448.1, on the reverse strand, counting down.
CCAAGCTGATTGTAGGAACTGCAACACCACATCTAGATCCCAGGGTGCCGTTGGCGCCACAAAGGGAGGCTGGATGTGCAGAACCCCTTTCAAAAGGTCTGAACCTCAGGGAGGAGAGCCAATTGTTTTTGAAAAAAAGATGGACAAAGCAGAGATCTGGACCTTGATGGATCCTAATCTCAGGCCCACATCCACTCCCACCTGCAGGAAAAGGAGAAAACGTCCAGTTGAAACTCCACCGCAGGAAATTTTGATTCACACCAAGAAACATATCTTCCAAATACGTTGGTAATGTTTAGACGTTACCCCCTTACTAGCCTGAATCAGGGTAGGAATGACTTCACTCGGGATACCTTTCCGAGCTAAGATCTGGCGCTCAACCGCCATGCCGTCAAACGTAGCCGTGGTAAGTCTTGATAGGCGAACGACCCCTGCAGTAGCAGATCCTCCCGAAGAGGCAGAAGATCCAGTAGATACGCATACCAAGCACTCCTTGGCCAGTCCGGAGCAATGAGGATTGCCAGAACCTTTGTTGTTCTTACCAGCTGAAGAATCTTTGGAATCAGAGGAAGTGGAGGGAACACATACACTGACTGGAACATCCACAGAGTTACCAGTGCGTCCACCACCACTGCCTGAGGGTCTCTTGACCGGGAACAGTACCACCCCAGCTGCTTGTTGAGGCGGGAGGCCATCAGGTCATGTCTACGTGAGGAACCCCCCACCAGCCGCTTACCTCCTCGAACACCTCCGGATGAAGGCCCCACTCCACTGGATGGAGATAGTGTCTGCTTAGGAAGTCTGCTTCCCAAGTTGTCTTCTCCCGGAATGAAGATTGCCGACACCGCTACAGCGTGCCTTTCCGCCCAGAGGAGGATTCTTGACACCTGACATTGCAGCCCTGCTCTTCATTCCGCCTTGTCTGTTTATGTAGGCTACAGTCGTCACGTTGTCCGACTGCACCTGAACAGCCCGATCCTGTAGAAGGTGTGCTGCTTGCAGAAGGGCGTTGTACACGGCCCTTAGCTCCAGGATGTTTATTGGGAGAAGGGATTCTTGATTCGACCCCCTTCCTTGAAAGGTTTTCCCCAGAGCGACTGCTCCCCAACCTCTTAGACTTGCATTCGTGGTTAAAAGGATCCAGTCCTGAATTCCGAACCTTCGGCCTTCCAGAAGGTGCGGAAGTTGTAGCCACCAGAGGAGTGAAATCCTGGCTTTCGTAGACAGGCGTATCCTCTTGTGCATGTGTAGGTGAGAGCCCGACCACTGGTCCAATAGGTCCAGCCGAAAAGGTCGAAAACGAAACCTGCTGTACTGCAGAGCCTCGTAGGCGGCAACCATCTTCCCCAGAAGGCGTATGCATTGATGAACAGATACCCGGGTAGGCTTTAAGACATCCCGGACCATTGTTTGAATCACCAATGCTTTCTCCACCGGGAGAAATACCCTCTGCACTTCCGTGTCGAGGATCATTCCCAGGAAAGACAGCCTCCTTGTCGGCTCCAGATGAGACTTTGGAAGGTTCAGGATCCAACCGTTGAACGGATTCCTGAGCAGCTGTGTCGTGAGCACGATGGATTGCAACAACCTCTTCCTGGACGATGCCTTGATCAGGAGATCGTCCAGATATGGAATTATGTTCACCTCCTGTTTGCGGAGGAGAACCATCATCTCTGCCATCACCTTGGTGAAGATCCTTGGTGCTGTGGAGAGGCCAAACGGTAGTGCCTGGAACGGATAGTGATCGTCCAACAGTGCAAATCTGAGATATGCCTGATGCAGCGACCAAATGGGAATGTGGAGGTAAGCATCCTTGATGTCCAGCGATACCAGGAACACCCCCTTCGTCAGTCCTGAGATGACAGCTCTCAGAGATTCCATCTTGAATTTGAACTCCATGAGATAAGGGTTCAAAGACTTTAAGTTCAGAATAGGCCGTACCGAACCATCCGGTTTTTAGTACCACAAGAAGGTTTGAATAATAACCCTTGTTATAACCCTCTGACACCACCAATTTTCTGATGGCCTCCAGAAGAATTGTTCTGTTTGCCAGCAGAGCTGGCAAGCCTGACTTGAAGAAACGGTGAGGTGGGGGATCTTGAAACTCCAGTCTGTATGCCCTGGACACTATATCCAGGACCAAGGGGTCCAGGCCAGACGACACCCAGACGTGGCTGAACTGCCAGAGTCTTACCTTCCTCCAGGCCTAGCTGTCCACCGTCATGTGGAAGATTTAGGGGTATCAGAAGAGGGCTTCTGGGTTTGGGAAACTGCGTGAGTAGGTTTCTTTCCCTTGGCAAGACCACTTCTGAAGAAGGTGTTCGAAGGCTTGTTCTTTCTAGGCCTCGCGGGCCGAAAGGACTGTGATGTGGCTGGTGTAAAAGGCTTCTTCGTAGCAGGTGCAGCTGAGGGGAGAAAAGGAGACTTTGCCACGGTTACCGCGGATATCCATGCATCCAGCGCCTCCCCAAAGAGAGCCTGACCTGTATATAGTAGGCCCTCCACGCTCTTCCTGGATTCCGCGTCCGCAGACCATTGGCGCAGCCAGTGACCCCTGCGAGCCGAGACGGACATGAAGGAGATCCACGCAGCCATGGAACCCAGGTCCTTCATGGAATCTACCAGGAACCCTGCAGAATCCTGAATATGGTGTAAAAATAAATCAACGTCACCTCTATCCAGCGAAGTTGACTCCGGTGTCCGTGTCATCCTGCATAAGCATTGCAAGTGCACGTTTCTGAGAATGTACCGCAGGGGCCCGAGGAAGCAGTATCAGACCATACAACCATAGAGGATTGTAGGACCTGAGTGGCATGCTCAGTCCTAGCAACCCTATCAGAAATCTGAGAAATAGCCCCCCTCAGAGAGACTAACCATTCTGGCTCTCTAGCTGTGCTACAACAGTGCAATCCTGATTACATGGTATGGAGTCTTCCTGGGAAGACAAATCCTCTGCAGCATATAAAACAGTGTCCCTAGACATGTTGTCACACACACCAAACACTCCACAAACACACAGGGTATTTACTAGACAGAGTTTTCCCCCCAAGAATGGCAGAGACACAGAGATTGGAGCCAACCCACACACAGCACTATTAGAGGTATAGGGAGACCCTAACCAGCGCTGACTGTGTCCCTTAATAGGTGACACAGCCTAACTACAGCCTCCCCTCCCTTCTACAACCCCCTAGTACCGTACAGATAGCTGGAGTTGCTCTGCAGGGACCTGGACATCCACTGGCAGTGATTGCAGGCAGGAAAAATGGCGCTGAACGCTGCTGGGTCCGCTCTGAGGAGAAGCTCCGCCCCTTCAATGGTGCTGTCTTCACGCTCTTGAAGATTATACTGGCCTGAGGAAATTTGTGCTGGCTGAGATCCGCGGACCTCACAGGTAGGAATTGGTCAGTGTAGGGTTCTGTGCTGACTCAGGGCGCCCCTCACAGCGCTGCACCGCAGTACAGCTGAGCCGTCCGGAAGCACGGTTAATACCGCGCTCCCACCCTTAAGCCGCCCTTTTCACACTGACACCCCGCTTGTAAGGGGGGACAGTGACTAACGCCACAATTCAGCTCTGTGAGGGGGTGGCGGCTAGCTGCCGGGGTGAGCGTTCCCATGCGGCGGGGCACGACCTATCCCCTCTGGAGCTCCATGTCCAGTCAGCGGAGGCAGTGGCTGAAAACCCCTCAGGGCGGACACAGCTCCCCCCTTCAGTCCCTCCATGCAGGGAGGCTGTTGCCAGCAGCCTTCCTGTAAAATAACAAACGCAAAAAAAAAAAAAACTTTTACTAGAGAAGCTCTGTAGAGCTCCCCTAGCTGTGACCGGCTCCTCCGGTCACATTTTCTAAACTAAGTCTGGTAGGAGGGGCATAGAGGGAGGAGCCAGCCCACACTAAACTCTTAAAGTGCCAATGGCTCCTGGTGGACCCGTCTATACCCCATGGTACTAATATGGACCCCAGCATCCTCTAGGACGCAAGAGAAATACACAATCGCAAATTCTCTACACAAATCTATATTTACCACTAGCATTTATCATTTAGTTGTGATGTGCCAGATACTCTAATACCAAAGCAGGAGTAAAACCATGGAGCTTACATTTGTACCTACAGTAAATAAAAAGATTTCTATGGGTATAGATCTTAGAAAGAATTAACAGTCTACCACATTACATTGTCTGGTGACTGAATTTACCAATGATCTTGTTCATGTGATATAATATAGTAGACAGATTGTAAAGTTTGGTTGTGGAGTGCAAAAGTCTTGAATAATAAATAGACCAATGCAAGAAAGAGTGGGGATTTTAATAAAGCTGCATAATTTACATTACAACTGAAATCCTTTGAGAACTACAGATGTGTCCTAACTCATCTAGCCCCCATACGCAATGAGTCACAGACACAGGACACATGAGAACTCCTGTCTTTTTTTCCAAGAAAATGCATCTTCTTCGCATTGCTGTTTTCCACTGACACTACAGCTGCAGTTGCACACAGAATATAAGCATGCCACATATCATTTTAATCAGCAAGGTTGCTTGTGCGTCTTATTCCCATAGTGATGCGATTAAGACACACTTTCAAGGAAAAATTCACAAAAAGACCCTCTGCATTTCTAAATGCACTCACGACTAGGTGCGACTAGAAGGCCTGTTTAACGTGACTGCAGCAACAATGAGGGAGGACACATCTGTATGATGTATGAAACGTCTATAACCCTGGATAAAGCAGTGTCATTCGATAGCTACAGGGACCTAATGATTCTGTAACCTAAACGAGTGCCACTAAGTTAAAGATCTGCCTTATAAATGACTAACCAGGTGGGCTTCAGCCATTTGAAACCAGGACAAGCATGGCTGGACAGAAAATTCTAGATTGGGACTACCAACATACATGAGATTTAAAAACCAGATCAAAATTTAAGAACAATCCTTTTGAAAACAGGACATTGCTTAAGGAAAGTATTACTCACTAGTGACCGTATTGTTGGACGCAGTCAGTGCAGTGAGGGTATTTACATCCCAGAGGAATATCTGTCTATCCAATCCCGCGGAGGCCACTAATTCCTTGTCTTTTGCATATGCTAAGGCTTTCACATAATCCTATGGAAAAAGATCATTTGACATTGAATGCACACAAACATGCCGCAACTAAAAAGTGTACATACATATATCTATACACAAACACACACACATCTCACATGTATCAAGCAGCACAATTATCCCTAATACCATTGGGTCAATCAAACATATACTGTATGTGGAAATAAAGTCAGCATGGAAATAAAAATGAACAGCAAACCATGAGATTAACTAGAAGCATACATGCTATATGCAATTGGTTAACTGGCATGATAACAGCTTGCCTACTACAAAGTGTAGGTAACAAGGGAACAATAACATAGATTTAGGATTTTGGTCCATTTCTAAATCCGCTAAAATAAGAATTTACTTACCGATAATTCTATTTCTCGTAGTCCGTAGTGGATGCTGGGAACTCCGTAAGGACCATGGGGAATAGCGGCTCCGCAGGAGACTGGGCACAAAAGAAAAGCTTTAGGACTACCTGGTGTGCACTGGCTCCTCCCCCTATGACCCTCCTCCAAGCCTCAGTTAGGATACTGTGCCCGGACGAGCGTACACAATAAGGAAGGATTTTGAATCCCGGGTAAGACTCATACCAGCCACACCAATCACACCGTACAACTTGTGATATGAACCCAGTTAACAGCATGATAACAGAGGAGCCTCTGGATAGATGGCTCACAACAACAATAACCCGATTTGTTAACAATAACTATGTACAAGTATTGCAGATAATCCGCACTTGGGATGGGCGCCCAGCATCCACTACGGACTACGAGAAATAGAATTATCGGTAAGTAAATTCTTATTTTCTCTGACGTCCTAGTGGATGCTGGGAACTCCGTAAGGACCATGGGGATTATACCAAAGCTCCCAAACGGGCGGGAGAGTGCGGATGACTCTGCAGCACCGAGTGAGAAAACTCCAGGTCCTCCTCAGCCAGAGTGTCAAATTTGTAAAATTTCACAAAAGTATTTGACCCTGACCAAGTAGCAGCTCGGCAAAGTTGTAAAGCCGAGACCCCTCGGGCAGCCGCCCAAGATGAGCCCACCTTCCTTGTGGAGTGGGCTTTTACAGATTTTGGCTGTGGCAGGCCTGCCACAGAATGCGCAAGCTGAATTGTACTACAAATCCAGCGAGCAATAGTCTGCTTAGAAGCAGGAGCACCCAGCTTGTTGGGTGCGTACAGGATAAACAGCGAGTCAGATTTTATGACTCCAGCCGTCCTGGAAACATATATTTACAGGGCCCTGACAACGTCCAGCAACTTGGAGTCCTCCAAGTCCTTAGTAGCCGCAGGTACCACAATAGGCTGGTTCAGATGAAACGCTGAAACCACCTTTGGGAGAAATTGAGGACGAGTCCTCAATTCTGCCCTGTCCGTATGAAAAATCAGGTAAGGGCTTTTACAGGATAAAGCCGCCAATTCTGACACACGCCTGGCTGAAGCCAGGGCCAACAGCATGACCACTTTCCATGTGAGATATTTCAAGTCCACAGTGTTGAGTGGTTCAAACCAATGTGATTTTAGGAAACCCAAAACAACATTCAGATCCCAGGATGCCACTGGAGGCACAAAAGGAGGCTGTATATGTAGCACTCCCTTAACAAACGTCTGGACTTCAGGCACTGAAGCCAGTTCTCTCTGAAAGAAAATCGACAGGGCCGAAATCTGTACCTTAATGGATCCTAATTTTAGGCCCCTAGACACTCCTGCTTGCAGGAAATGCAGGAATCAACCCAGTTGAAATTCCTCCGTCGGGGCCTTTTTGGCCTCGCACCACGCAACATATTTCCGCCAGATGCGGTGATAATGCTTTGCGGTTACATCCTTTCTGGCTTTTATCAAAGTAGGGATGACTTCGTCTGGAATGCCTTTTTCCTTTAGGATCCGGCGTTCAACTGCCATGCCGTCAAACGCAGCCGCGGTAAGTCTTGGAACAGACAGGGTCCCTGCTGGAGCAGGTCCCTTCTCAGAGGTAGAGGCCACGGGTCCTCTGTGAGCATTTCTTGAAGTTCCGGGTACCAAGTCCTTCTTGGCCAATCCGGAGCCACGAGAATAGATCTTACTCCTCCCCGCCGTATAATCCTCAGCACCTTGGGTATGAGAGGCAGAGGAGGGAACACATACACTGACTGGTACACCCACGGTGTTACCAGAGCGTCCACCGCTATTGCTTGAGGGTCCCTTGACCTGGCGCAATACCTGTCCAGTTTTTTGTTGAGGCGGGACGCCATCATGTCCACCTTTGGTTTTTCCCAACGGTTTACAATCATGTGGAAGACTTCCGTGTGAAGTCCCCACTCTCCCGGGTGGAGGTCGTGCCTGCTGAGGAAGTCTGCTTCCCAGTTGTCCACTCCCGGAATGAACACTGCTGACAGTGCTATCACATGATTTTCCGCCCAGCGAAGAATCCTTGCAGCTTCTGCCATTGCCCTCCTGCTTCTTGTGCCGCCCTGTCTGTTTACGTGGGCGACTGCCGTGATGTTGTCCGACTGGATCAGCACCGGCTGACCTTGAAGCAGAGGTCTTGCTTGGCTCAGAGCATTGTAAATGGCTCTTAACTCCAGGATATTTATGTGAAGTGATGTCTCCAGGCTTGACCGCAAGCCCTGGAAGTTTCTTCCCTGTGTGACTGCTCCCCAGCCTCGCAGGCTGGCATCTGTGGTCACCAGGACCCAGTCCTGAATGCCGAATCTGCGGCCCTCTAGAAGATGAGCACTCTGCAACCACCACAGGAGAGACACCCTTGTCCTTGGGGACAGGGTTATCCGCCGATGCATCTGAAGATGCGATCCGGACCATTTGTCCAGCAGGTCCCACTGGAATGTTCTTGCGTGGAATCTGCCGAATGGGATTGCTTCGTAGGAAGCCACCATTTTTCCCAGGACCCTTGTGCATTGATGCACTGATACTTGGCCTGGTTTTAGGAGGTTTCTGACTAGCTCGGATAACTCTCTGGCTTTCTCTTCCGGGAGAAACACCTTTTTCTGGACTGTGTCCAGGATCATCCCTAGGAATAGAAGACGTGTCGTCGGGATCAGCTGCGATTTTGGGATATTGAGAATCCAACCGTGCTGCCGCAGCACTACTTGAGATAGTGCTACTCCGACTACCAACTGTTCCTCGGATCTTGCCCTTATCAGGAGATCGTCCAAGTAAGGGATAATTAAAACTCCTTTCCTTCGAAGGAGTATCATCATTTCGGCCATTACATTGGTAAAGACCCGGGGCGCCGTGGACAATCCAAACGGCAGCGTCTGAAACGGATAGTGGCAGTTCTGTACCACAAACCTGAGGTACCCTTGGTGAGAAGGGTAAATTGGGACATGGAGGTAAGCATCCTTGATGTCCAGAGACACCATATAATCCCCTTCTTCCAGGTTCGCGATCACCGCTCTGAGTGACTCCATCTTGAATTTGAACCTCTGTATGTAAGTGTTCAAAGATTTTAGATTTAAAATAGGTCTCACCGAGCCATCCGGCTTCGGTACCACAAACAGCGTGGAATAATACCCCTTTCCCTGTTGCAGGAGGGGTACCTTGATTATCACATGCTGAGAATACAGCTTGTGAATGGCTTCCAATACCGCCTCCCTGTCGGAGGGAGACGTCGGTAAGGCAGACTTTAGGAAACGGCGGGGGGGAGACGTCTCGAATTCCAATTTGTACCCCTGAGATACCACCTGAAGGATCCAGGGGTCCACTAGTGAGTGAGCCCACTGCGCGCTGAAATTCTTGAGACGGGCCCCCACCGTGCCTGAGTCCGCTTGTAGAGCCCCAGCGTCATGCTGAGGACTTGGCAGAAGCGGGAGAGGGCTTCTGTTCCTGGGAACTGGCTGTTTGCTGCAGCCTTTTTCCTCTCCCTCTGCCACGGGGCAGAAATGAGGAGCCTTTTGCCCGCTTGCCCTTATGGGGCCGAAAGGACTGCGCCTGATAATACGGCGTCTTCTTATGTTGAGAGGCTACCTGGGGTAAAAATGTGGATTTCCCAGCAGTTGCCGTGGACACTAGGTCCGATAGACCTACCCCAAATAACTCCTTCCCTTTATAAGGCAATACTTCCATATGCCTTTTGGAATCAGCATCACCTGACCACTGCCGCGTCCATAACCCTCTTCTGGCAGATATGGACAGCGCACTTACTCTTGATGCCAGTCGGCAAATATCCCTCTGTGCATCACGCATATATAAAAATGCATCTTTTAAATGCTCTATAGTCAGTAATATACTGTCCCTATCCAGGGTATCAATATTTTCAGTCAGGGAATCCGACCAAGCCACCCCAGCACTGCACATCCAGGCTGAGGCGATTGCTGGTCGCAGTATAACACCCGTGTGAGTGTATATACATTTTAGGATATTCTCCTGCTTTCTGTCAGCAGGTTCCTTAAGGGCGGCCGTATCAGGAGACGGTAGTGCCACCTGTTTAGACAAGCGTGTGAGCGCTTTATCCACCCTAGGGGGTGTTTCCCAACGTGCCCTATCCTCTGGCGGGAAGGGGTATGATGCCAATAACTTTTTAGGAATTATCAGTTTTTTATCGGGAGAAACCCACGCTTCATCACACACTTCATTTAATTCCTCAGATGCAGGAAAAACTACAGGTAGTTTTTTCTCACCAAACATAATACCCTTTTTAGTGGTACTTGTACTATCAGAAATGTGTAAAACATTTTTCATTGCCTCAATCATGTAACGTGTGGCCCTACTGGAAGTCACATTCGTCTCTTCATCGTCGACACTGGAGTCAGTATCCGTGTCGGCGTCTGTATCTGCCATCTGAGGTAGCGGGCGTTTTAGAGCCCCTGATGGTCTTTGAGACGCCTGGACAGGCACAAGCTGAGTAGCCAGAAAGAAAATAACCAATTAATTGGAAGGGGCGCTCAAGCTGTGGCCTGTGTCACCTTCACCGGATATCTACCGCCGCTTGGACCCCTAAGGACTCCGCAAAATAGCGCTATTTGCACCCTATCCACTAACAAAGACCGAATACCAAGACCACCACGCAATACTAGTGAGGACTTCCCCGTTGTATTGCCACACTACTGGGACAGCTATTCCTCCAGCGTTGTTTTGTACAAATCTTTCGGCACGGGGACTGTGCTACAACCCCAGGATAAGGGACATTCGAATGTGCGGACCCTTCAGGGACATTAAACCAAGCAGCAAGTGAACAACATCCTATGAATGGTGACTATGAGCCCATCAGTGCAGTGATACATTCATTTATTTTATGTGTTTTTACTGTAGTTTTAAATATTAAATAATAATACAAATTTATTATACAAAATCATCTCAGTCAGCGCTGTCTTATTTGTTGTATCAAGCTGAGTAGCCGGCTGTCTCATGTCATCAACCGTCTTTTGTAAAGAGCTGACACTTTCACGTAAATCCTTCCATAAGCCCATCCACTCAGGTGTCGACTCCCTAGGGGGTGACATCTCCATTATAGGCAATTGCTCCGCCTCCACATTATTTTCCTCCTCATACATGTCGACACAGTCGTACCGACACACAGCACACACACAGGGAATGCTCTGATAGAGGACAGGACCCCACTAGCCCTTTGGGGAGACAGAGGGAGAGTATGCCAGCACACACCAGAGCGCTATATATATGTTGGGATAACACTATACAGAGTGTTTTTCCCCTTATAGCTGCTGTTTATATTATACTGCGCCTAATTAGTGCCCCCCCCTCTTGTTTTACGCTTTTCTGTAGTGCAGGACTGCAGGGGAGAGTCAGGGAGACGTCCTTCCAGCGGAGCTGTGAGGGAAAATGGTGCCAGTGTGCTGAGGAGATAGGCTCCGCCCCCTTCTCGGCGGACTTTTCTCCCGCTTTTTTCAGGAATCTGGCAGGGGTTAATATACATCCATATAGCCCTGGGGGTTATATGTGATGTATTTTAGCCAGCCAAGGTGTTCATATTGCTGCTTAGGGCGCCCCCCCCCAGCGCCCTGCACCCATCAATGACCGGAGCGTGTGGTGTGCATGAGGAGCACTGCAGCTGTGCGCTACCTTGGTGAAGACTGATGTCTTCTGCCGCCGATTTTCCGGACTTCTTCTTGCTTCTGGCTCTGTAAGGGGGCCGGCGGCGCGGCTCTGGGACCGGACTCCGAGGCTGGGCCTGTGTTCGGTCCCTCTGGAGCTAATGGTGTCCAGTAGCCTAAGAAGCCCAAGCTGGCTGCAAGCAGGCAGGTTCGCTTCTTCCCCCTCGGTCGGGCACAAAAATCTAACTGAGGCTTGGAGGGGGGTCATAGGGGGAGGAGCCAGTGCATACCAGGTAGTCCTAAAGCTTTTCTTTTGTGCCCAGTCTCCTGCGGAGCCGCTATTCCCCATGGTCCTTACGGAGTTCCCAGCATCCACTAGGACGTCAGAGAAAATGTAATTATATGCGTGAAATAAATTGTTTTACCTTGTGTGTTCTCAAGGTGGACATGCAGAATCCTTTGTGCGCGTTCCATACTTTAACAGTAGTATCAGAAGATGCAGATATTACTGCAGAGGAAACAATTGACTAAATTACTGAAACAAAAACATTTCTCAAAAGATACAGTAAGTTCAAAATAAAATACTAAACACAGAAAGGAAACATTTGAGCCACAGATGATACAATTATAGGACAGATGTTCTAACACCTAACGTAAATTATTCTAGATTAAGAAACATTCTACAGTGCTCACTGCGCAATTACTGTAGACTGCAGCCTAGATATTTCTATAAGGCCTGGTATGCAAAAGCACAAAGTTATTATAAAATACAATAATAGTCTTTAGAGTGTTGTCATTATTAACTGCTAAATGCACCAACCACACCTAGAGATAGCGAGAAGCCAGCCATAACATTTATGCACTTATTTACTAAATACAACCATCTTACTAATGCCGGGCATACACTGTCAGATAAAATGCCTGTCAGACCGACAGGCATTTTATCTGACCATGCAGATATCCGAGACACACACTGTGATATCGGCGCTCCGCCCCTGGAGAGGAGACATTTTTCCGTTCCCTCCCATGTGAAAGAACAGGGGAAATGTCCGGCGGTCGGCCACAGTACGGCATACACTCCCCCAATGTGGCCAACTGGACACTTTGAACATATAGCATCTGAGGGACATGCTGGACAACACGCCATGTCCAACTGATCAATATTTTCGGATCAGTCGCCCACATACACGCTGCAATTATCTGGCCGATCCGCCGATAATGGGCGGATCAACCAGATAATAATAGCGCGTACGCCCAGCATATGCTGTAGCACAGCGGTGGCCAACCAGTGGCTCTTGAGCCACATGCGGCTCTTTCTTTCTTCAAATGTGGCTCCTAAAACACAAAGTCACATGACCACAACAGATCTGGCAACCACTGCACTCCACAAAGACACGCAGCAGCACTACGGGGACTTAGAACTTAGGGAGCCAGATACTACAGATGAGACACCCACCAGCAAACAGAGGACACATAAGGGGCTGCTACAATGGCATGAGTTGGGGGAAGCTGAAGTGACACGAGGGTTCTGGCAGGAATTATGCATGGGAAAACTGGCTGGACTGACACAGCAGGGTGCTGGCTGGACTGACACAGCAGGGTGCTGGCTGGACTGACACAGCAGGGAGCTGGCTGGACTGACACAGCAGGGAGCTGGCTGGACTGACACAGCAGGGAGCTGGCTGGACTGACACAGCAGGGAGCTGGCTGGACTGACACAGCAGGGAGCTGGCTGGACTGGACTGACACAGCAGGGAGCTGGCTGGACTGACACAGCAGGGTGCTGGCTGGACTGACACAGCAGGGTGCTGGCTGGACTGACACATGGGGGAGCTGAAGTGTATTATGTGAATCTGGCTTTTCCAATATATTTTATGTGGATCTGGATTTTACAATTATTTTATGTGAAAGTGGCTTTTTTAATTTTATGTTGGATCTGGCATTTTTTATGTATTTTATACCAGAGGCGTGGCCTAGCAGGCACAAGGCCACACCCCATTTTTTCATGTGCGCCTTCGGCTCGATGTCGGCTTTTTTATGTACCTAACAAATTTTTTTGGCTCCTTGTCTCTGACTGGTTGGCCACCCCTGCTGTAGCATATATTTTCCACCAACTAAGTCCTTGTTCATTCTTAGCTACCAAAATTTACAAAGAAGTTCCTTAACTATGAAAAAGGTTTACATAGCAATCCATCAAGTCTGAACAGAACTGGACAAAACGTTGTGTAGTAGATGATTGGATAACACTGGTGTAGTCATTCATAGCATTAATTTAGCTGGACAATTACTTACTACACAGTGGGTATGGCTCTAGAATTCAGAGAATAGTGCTGAATAAGCAGATTAAATGCAGCACAAAGGGGTGATTCTGACCCGATCGCTCGCTGCAGTTTGTCGCAGTGCAGCGATCGGGTCGGAACTGCGCATGGCAGTCGTTGCTGCCTAGATATCTGCTTAGCGACAGAGGCAGTCGCTGGGCAGGAGGGGGCTGAACTGCGCCGTTTAGCCGCCGTTTGGTAGGCGCGGTCCGGCCAATGCAGGCGTGGCCGGACCATTGGGGGGGCGTGCTGCGGCGACTGCGTGACGTCTCACGCAGCCGCTGCGGCCAGCGGCAGACAACTCCTGGCCAGCCGCAGGAGCTGCGCTGGGCGGGAGTTACTCCTCAAATACAAAGGCACCGCCGCTGTGCGATGCTTTTGTATTTGTGCGGGGGGGCACTGACATGCGGGCCGGACTAGCCTTGTGCTATGATAGTAGCTGTGCTAAATTTAGGGCATACATATTTCTGCAGAACTATTTCAACTAAAACTAAGGTGTCTATGCAGAGTGCGATGTGCCACTGTGAAGAGTGCGATGTGTCCGTTGCCGCAGCATTTCAGCGCCGCCAACGCCACCTGAACTCGCACCCTTCATGGGCTAAAATCAGCAATTTTGTGCACAAAACTGCTCAAAACTCTACGGGGTGAGAGTCACTTTTGTGCGAAATCGGGCCTCTGTAAAGTGTGGCCGTTGCTGCAATAACTCGCACCCGCGAGATCATCGTGGCTAATTGGATTAACCTTTAAAACTGCTTGGTCACATTGAGTTAAGATACTGTAGAAAGTGCCACGTACTATACGTCTCACAAATAACAAAATAAAAATGTTTAAAATCTTAATAGGGGTAGTCGAGTATCGGATTTAAAAAAAAAAAATATTAAAAGTCAGTAGCAATGAATATCTCGACCCCCAACCACACTAACTGGTCTCAAGAATTAATTTCCTTTCCAATGGAACAACACCCAACTTAAATATTTCTGAGTACTTATATACCCTAACAATGCTAATTTATTTAGACTCAATTTCCCACCACGGATTAAACAGTTTAGGGCAGACTTTCAAAAAAGGTCATTACTGAAGTTGACCTGGCTGGGTAGGTATAATTAAGATGAACATTCTCCCTAAGATTTTGTATTTATTACAGGTTGAGTATCCCTTATCCAAAATGCTTGGGACCAGAGGTATTTTGGATATGGGATTTTTCCGTATTTTGGAATAATTGCATACCATAATGAGATATCATGGTGATGGGACTTAAATATAAGCACAGAATGCATTTATGTTTCATATACACGTTATACACAAAGCCTGAAGGTCATTTTAGCCAATATTTTTTATAACTTTGTGCATTAAACAAAGTGTGTCTACATTCACACAATTCATTTATGTTTCATATACACCTTATACACACAGCCTGAAGGTCATTTAATACAATATTTTTAATAATTTTGTGTATTAAACAAAGTTTGTATACATTGAGCCATCAGAAAACAAAGGTGTCACTATCTCACTCTCACACAAAAAAGTCCGTATTTTGGAATATTCCGTATTTCGGAATATTTGGATATGGGATACTCAACCTGTATAAACTCTTCCAATTACAATATCAACTTCCTTTTTTAAGAACTTACAAGGTATGGTTGGTTGCTTTATTTGGGGATCATCTAGACCCTGAATATCTTGAGCTACATTAATTCAAAATCGCACCAGAGGTGGTCTTCAATTACCCTATTTTTTTTTACATACTACCATGCCATTTATCTAGCTCGAACTGTCGAGATGACCAGGCCACAAGGGGTAAAACAATGGCCACTTATAGTGAACCATGCAGCTCCTGTATATTCAAACGTTCTTCCTTGGATTTCTAAATGTTCCAGAATTACACATCCTACTTTAGATCCAACGCTTCAATGTTGGAAAATATATAGAAATCTCTGCTTTTAATTCTGGGATCCCATTGCCGACACCCTTGATGAATAACCCTGATTTCCCGCTGGGTATGTTAACATCGAGGTTGACATCATGGTTAAATGCGGGAATATATAATATTAACCATTTAGTTGCAGAATCCGCTATATATATACACACACATTTGAGGACTCAAGCAGAAATACAACCTTCCATCACACTTCTTTTGGTTCCATCGTCAAGCCAGATGTTACATTTACTCTTTTAAAAAATGTAACTCACAATAGAGCCCCACTAAATTTGAATCTTTATGTATGGCCGAAAACCCTCCTAGACATCTAATCTCACAACTGTATCGTCTCTGTTTAGATAGTATGAACACTAACATACTCTCATATGCCCTGGCGTGGCAGGAAGAATTAAACAGAGTTGACGGAGGATCACTGGGATTGCATTTTTAAATACACCTCTGCCAGCTCCTCCTCTCTCCAAGTTCTAGCAACATAATATAAATTGTTAGCTCGATAGTACAGATGCCCAATACAAAGTAACCATATATACCCCAATTTACCAACCACATGCTGGAGGTGCAATCAAGGATGGGGCAATCCCTTTCGTATTTGGTGGGCATGTCTGGTCCAGACCGATTTTTGCTAATTGGTACGGAAAATAGAAATTTAATACCTACCGGTAATTCCTTTTCTCCTAGTCTGTAGTGGATACTGGGGTCTTGTACTTTAGTACCATGGGGTATAGATCAGGTCCACTGAAGCCTGGCACTTTAAAACTTTTAATGTGTGTGCTGGCTCCTCCCCTCTATGCCTCTCCTACCAGACTCAGTCTAGGAAAACTGTGCCCGAGGAGATGGACATAATATGAGAGAACAATACAACAGCAGTGAGGCAACACACAACCATGGACGAAAGGAGGGCGCTAACCAGAACAGAGGATAGCAGCACCAACCTAACCCGGATAGCACGGCTATCCTAACATAATGGGACCACAAATTCAGTCCAACCAAATACTTACACAGGTAATCAGGAACAAAGCACTGAGGCGGGCGCCCAGTATCCACTAAGGACTAGGACAAAAGGAATTACCGGTAGGTATTAAATTCCTATTTTCTCTTATGTCCTAGTGCAGGGGTGGGGAACCTCCGGCCCGCGGGCCGTATAAGGCCCGCAAAGCCGTTTGCTCCGGCCCACCCACTTCTCTCAGTGAGACACGCCACCGCTCAGTCCGGCGGCAGCGTCTCAGCTGTCAGGACAGGGACTCGGGAGGAGAGCGCGGCTATTGTCGGGTGGCGGCGGCGGCGTGTAGGACTTGAAACCAGCCGTCGGTTCGTGAGCCAATCAGAGCTCGCGGACCGGCAGCCAATCAGGAGCCGCGTCTGCCGGTCCGTGAGCTCTGATTGGCTCTCGAAACGGCGGCTGGTTTCAAGTCCTACACGCCGCCGCCCAACATAGCCGCCCTCTCCTCCGTGTCCCGCCGAAAGAAGCAGCAAGCAGCAGCTCTGGGGCGTTTGTATACCTGGCACTGTGGGGGGGGGGAGGGGTATCTGAATACCTGGCACTGTGGGGGGGTATCTGAATACCTGGCACTGTGGGGGGGCATCTGTATACCTGGCACTGTGGGGGGGCATCTGTATACCTGGCACTGTGGGGGGGCATCTGTATACCTGGCACTGTGGGGGGGGCATCTGCATACCTGGCCCTGTGGGGGGCAATCTGTATACCTGGCACTGTGAGGGGCATCTGTATACCTGGCACTGTGAGGGGCATCTGTATACCTGGCACTGTGGGGGGCACCTGTATACCTGGCACTGTGAGGGCATCCGTATACCTGGCACTGTGAGGGCATCCGTATACCTGGCACTGTGAGGGACATTTGTATACCTGGCACTGTGGGGGCATTTGTATACCTGGCACTATGGGGGCATCTGTATACCTGGCACTGTGGGGGCATTTGTATACCTGGCACTACTGTGGGGGCAATTGTGATCTGGCACTGCACTATTGGGGGCATATGTGTATCACATCCCATTTTAACTGGCCACACCCATTTTCTTGGCGCGCGGGGCAGACCTACTGAGGGGCAGGGTAATTTTTTAAGTTGAGAATTTTTGTATGGCCCCCGAAGGATTTTATAAATATCCAAATGGCCCTCGGTAGAAAAAAGGTTCCCCACCCCTGTCCTAGTGGATACTGGATCTTGTAGTTTAGTACCATGGGGAAGTTCCAAAGCACCCAAATGGGTGGGAAAGTGCAGAGACCTCTGTAAAACCACCTGACCAAACTGAAAGTTATCCTTGGCTAAGGTATCGAACCTATAAAATGTAACAAACGTGTTCGAACCACACCAAGTTGCAGCTTGGCACAACTGCAGGACCGAGACACCCCAGGCAGCCGCCCAGGAAGAGCCCACGACCTCGTCGAGTGGGCCTAAATAGATGTCGACGAAGTACAGTATAGGCCTGTTTAATGGAGCCAATAGATTGCTTAGAAGCTGTCCGACCAATCTTGGAGGCATCGCAAAGAACAAACAGCGAGTCAGATTTCTGATGACGGGCTGTCCGTTTTACTTAAATCTTCAGAGCCCTGACCACATCCAAGGACTCAGGACCAACGGAAGAGTCAGACAATGCCGGTACCACAATAGGTTGGTTCACATGAAAAGCGGACACCACAGGTCCTAAGTTCCGCACTGTCTGCATAAAAAATCAAATAAAGTCTCTTACAGGATAGGGCCCTTAATTCAGAGACACACCTGGCAGACGCCAAAGCCCAGTGATCGCGCTGTGCCCAAAAAAATAGGTCCCACGGACCCCTAAGTGCTTATTTAAGTGAGGAGGTAGTCTGACAAATTAAAAAAGTTAAAGATTAGTAAGTCACCTGGTCCCGATGGAATTCACCCAAGGGTTCTCATGGAGCTTCACTCTGAGTAAGCAAGACCGCTATTTTTGATCTTCTAAAGATTCAGTTATATCAGGTATGATTCCCAAAGACTGGTGTATAGCGAAAGTAGTGCCGATATTCAAAAATGGAAGTAAAGCTGAACCGGGTAATTATAGACCAGTTAGTCTTACATCTATAGTGGGGAAAGTATTGGAAGGTATACTAAGGGATACTATTCAGAAGTTCCTTGAAGCCAATAAGGTCATTAATAGGAATCAACATGGATCTGTAAAGAACAGATCATGTCAAACCAACTTACTTGGCTTTTATGAAACAGTTAGTGCAAACCTTGATCCAGGTAAGGAGGTGGATGTAATCTTTTTTGACTTTGCCAAAGCTTTCGACACAGTACCACACATGCAACTTATCTATAAGCTATAAGAAATAGGGCTAGGGAGAACAATATGCACGTGGGTCAGAAATTTATTAGATAAAAGGGAGCGGCGCGTTGTGGTTAATGGATCATTTTCAAATTGGACTGAAGTGCTAAGTGGTGTGCCACAAGGCTGTACTTGGGCCACTATTGTTCAACATTTTCATTAATGACCTAACAGTAGGTCTGGAGAGCATGGTGTCAATTTTTGCAGACGATACCAAATTGTGTAAGGTTATAAATACGGAGAGGGATGCAGAGTCTCTTCAGAACGACTTTGTTAAACTAGAGGCATTCTCCCTTTATGTGTTGCAGAAAGTGAGGAAGAAACAGAAAAGATAGACTAACCAGAAGCTCCAGGGAGCCGTGAGAGCTTCCTCGGCTACTGCCGCCAGAACTCACGTCCGAGAGAAGTAAAAGGGTTGAAGAGTCAGTCGGAATGCCATGAGGTCGATCCGAGTTTTCCGCCAACAGCGGACCAGCTGACAAAACTCCCGGGGAATGTCCACTCACCCGGGTGCCTGACCTGGCAGCTTGACCTGGAATGAAGATTGTCGTTCTCTGTTCAGAGAAGAATGTAGGTGACCTCTCCCAGCGCCGTCACTTGGCTGAAGAGAGAGGGGAACTGGTCCCGAGGAACGAAAAAATCCTCTGACGGACCGAGTTGAGAACCATCCCTAAACACAAAAAAACAGTACGAGGAGTATAAATGAGACCGTGTCGAATCAGAAGATCCTGGATCCTCCGGATATTCAGAAGCAAACTAATCTGCAGAGTGGATTTCCAGCAGTGGATTGTCCAGTTAGGGAACAAACGTCACCCCTTGCCTGTGAAGTAGTGCTGTCCTGTGACCTTCAGGAATACGGTGGGAGTGGAAGAGAGCCAGAGCGGAAAGGGCTGACAG
Organism: Pseudophryne corroboree; assembly: GCF_028390025.1. Classification (NCBI taxonomy): domain Eukaryota; kingdom Metazoa; phylum Chordata; class Amphibia; order Anura; family Myobatrachidae; genus Pseudophryne; species Pseudophryne corroboree. The sequence goes on along the minus strand of NC_086448.1, from coordinate 155,255,577 downwards.
TGTAACTAAGTATCCTGTACCATGAATTGGAGAAAAGCCTGATGAGGAAACCCAATGGAAACCAGTAAACAGGCATCCCTGATGACTAAGGACGCCTAAAACCCCTTTTTTTCTTCAAACTAGCAATCACAGACTGAAAGGATGCTAGGTTCAGAATAGGCCTGGCCGAGCCATCTGGCTTCGGCACGGGGAAAAAAAACAAAGATCTGAGAAAATGCCCAGATTCCAATGATGTGCGGAAACAGGGAACCGCACCCTTGCGGTCAGAAGCATCTGGAACTCCGCCTGCAGTACGACTCTCTTGTCGTCGTAAACCGGTAGACCCGTGGTGAGGGACCCCTGAGGCGGTTGGACTCCAAAATAGAGTATGTATGTGATGCGAAACCTAATCCAAGCATACCCAGGCCTCCCAGAAAAACCACAGACATGCGCCCACCCTGGGATTTCCCAGGTGGGAGGGAGGTCTGACCTGCGGTGGGTGTGTTGGAGGATCTATAACCAGACTGGTTCGAGGATGCTGAACCTCTGCCTCGGCCTCTTACTTTAAGATCCCTTGGTGACGGAGACACCGCCCCCGTCATGGACTCGAAACCTGGAAAGGGCACAGAAAGATCTAAAGGAAAGAACTGTATAGGTCCGTCTTGGAGCTGGAGCAGTAGGGGAAAGAAAAGTGGACTTACCCCCAATGGCCTGAAAGATCCAGGCAGGAAGATCCTTCCCGACTAGGCCCGTAATGAACCTGCTGCTCTTAGGATTCAATATTCGCCTGTCACTGTTGCAGCCCCAAAGGTCGTCGATAAGACAGCCCAAGCGGAAATACAGGCTCCAAGTATACAGACGTCCCTGGAGACCTCAAAAGAATATAAAGCAGAAACGTGACTCCGATCCGCCCAAGGAATCAGATGATCCTGACGCAAACCATCCGGTAACTTAGAGGACAATTGTTCCACAACCTACCTGCTCCGGACAAGGTAGAACCCCTGCTGCCGCATATTTCTACTAGATGGCTCCCTCAGCAAGGTTGCCCAGAAAACGGCAGCTTCTTGGACCGGCGATACATCAAGGGGTATACCCTTGGAGAGGTCTGATATCGTTTCCTGCTATCTTCGGGGAAAGGATAGGAAAACAAACAATGTTTGATACCTGAAATTGTGCATTTGGATGTCTCCAGGCTGCTGACCGGAGCATATCCAGCTCATCCGAAACTGGACAAGTCGTTGTCATTTCTTCATTGGAGCCGAACTCCGAGGTACGTGAAATGTCTGACTCCTTTACCTACAGTACCAGATGAACTGCTGTACAATGCGCCTCGATATCCTGAGATACTGGTTCAGACTCCACCGAAAACAGACATCAGAATCCTGGACATCTCTCGCCTCCTCCAAGAAAGGCCTCTCATCCGCAGAGTCGTGAAAACCTGGAGGTTAGCAAGCCCCCTTTAGAAACCTGGAGAGGAGAAATTACGTACGAGGTCTCAGGTTAACAGCGACATTACCTTCATAAGCCGAGCTGTTCAAATAGGAGCGTCCTGCAGCTGCGTTGAGGGCTGAGCAGATGGCTCCACCGCACAATCGCCACCTAACAGGGATTTCTCAGACTGTCACAGGTGAGACGAACGAAAGGAGAAAAGATGGGTTAAAGAAGCGTAGCCCTATGTAATGTCTGCACTGTAATGTACAGTGACAGATACATTTCAAATAAACATTCTGAAGCAGCGGAGACTTAAACCGGTAGCGCTGCGGGACAGGAGTCTTAGCCACTAGAGCTTTAAAGTAGGTTTTTGTTGGGATTCCAACCCTGGTCCCTGTGTTCAGATGTCCCCGCTACTAGCGTACTGAGCCACAGTGACTATTTGTCTGATGCCAAACACAATTCCCCAAATTACAAACAGTATTATTACCAAGTGAAACAAAGGAATAATAAAGGGAAGACAACCCCGTCCTGTATGTAGTGTACTGCTAATTAGGAAGAAAAGGTGCAATACATGTTTCTCGGAGGCTCCGCTGGTTTGTCAAAATGGCAGTCAGCCTGTGAGAAAAGTTGTGGAAAATTTGATGTGACTAGGTGAAATTATGTGGGACGAGAACCCAGGTCTGTACCTGGATGCCCCTGCTATTATAATAAATCGCGGTGGAGTTGTGAGCCGCAGCCAGCTGTAGCTGTCACTAGACCCTTGGACAATGGGACACTGGGTATAAGCCCCGCCCCCCGCTATGGCGCCTAAATTTAAAATCAACGGCGCTAGCGCAGGGCAAGGGAATGGTGTCACTGTAAAATATAATAGTTTGTACTTGGTCTTAACCCAGGTTTCACTCTAGCACCTGTCTCTCTGAAAAACACCTTCATAGCAAGCAGCGGAGTCCGGGTCGAGGAAAAGGCCGCCAGCGCATGCAGAGCCGCCGGGGCAGCCGGGAACGGAGGACCTCCGGGATTAAGCTCCGCCTCCCGCATTATGGCGCCAATTTTAAATTCCACCAGCTCCAGTGCAATCATAGCGGGGAACGGGCGATGTTGAACGCTCAATTTAAAACTGACAAGCTCCAGCGCCATCGGAGCAAGGGGCGCCGCATCCCCCGCCGGCAAAGTGCTGCTGAACCCAAGTGCCGCTGAACCCGCTGTGCAGAGAGGGATTAAGCTTCGCCCCCCCGCTATGGCGCCCAATTTAAAAGTTACCAACTCCAGCGCCATCGGAGCGGGGGGCGCCCTGCCGGCAAAGCGAGAAGTGGCCGGGGGATGCCGAACCCGCTGTGCAGAGCGGGAACAAGCTCTGCCCCCTCTGTAATGGCACCTAGTTTGAAACTGAATAGGCGCCTCTGCTTAGTGCTGGGTTTTTTAGTGGAGGGAGCGCAATGTGCAGATTGTTGGTTCAGAGCAGGTTTTGAACCCAGGACTCTGTGCATAGATGTCTATTAAGCACAGAGCCATTCTCTCAGCAGCCAGCTACCTCAAGGTGAATCTGTAATAAGAGCATTATAGGATCTTACTCACCGCTGCTGCTTCTATGGAATGATGGAGTGGCCCCGACACGCGCCGCACGCAGCGGTGTCCGGCCACTCATACTCACCACTGCCGTGCTGCCAGGATCTTCTGCCGACGGAGTGGCCCCGACAAGCGCCGCACGCAGCGGTGTCCGCCAGTCTCCGGAGAGCTAGTGTCTCCTTCAGCCGGGGCCCATCCCGAGCCGCACACAGCTGCGATGGGACCCCGCTGGCAGCTCCCACGGTGCAGACTGGCAGTGGCAGAGCTGCCAGTCTGTGAGTGCAAGAAAGAATAATAAAAAAAAAATTCTTCTGAGACGACCCAAGTGAACCAGCTCCCTTAGGCACAAATTAAAGACTGGCTTGGAGGGGGGACATAGTAGGGGAGGAGCTAGTCATATGGTTACAAATTTAAAGTGCCAGCTCCCAGTTACTGCCTACTATTTCCCATTGCATCTGCACTCCAGTGGCCCCTAGTGGATGAAGGAGAAATATATGTATATTATATTATATATCTATATATACACACATAATATATATACACGTCATTATCTCAGTAGGGGACCCAAAAATGTGGGATTTTGAATTTTGGATAAAGGATACTCAACCTATACTCCAATCGGGATCAGAACAAAATCCCGCCGGACGACACTGGGATCCCGACCGGCACGGCACACTAATTTATTCTCCCTCTATATGGGTGTTGTGGACGCCCACAGAGGGAGAATATGTCGGGATTGTGCCGGTCGGGATCCCGGTGTCGGTATTTCGACCGCCGGGATCTTGACCGCATCCCCTCCAATCATATAAATCACTAGTGAGGCCACATCTTGAATGCTGTGTACAATTTTGGGCATCATACTACAAAAAGGATATCCTAGAGCTAGAGAAGGTGCAGAGGCGGGCGACCAAACTAACTAAGGGCATGGAGGTGCTGGAATACAAGGAAAGGCTTGCAAGGCTAGGCATGTTTACACTGGAAAAGAGGGAACATGATCAACATTTACAAATATATAAAGGGGCAATACACAGAGCTTGCACGGGACCTGTTTTTGGCAAGATCAGCACAGAGGACACGTGGTGACTCGCTTAGGTTAGAGGAGAGGAGATTCCAAACAGAGCGAAGAAAAAGTTTTTTTCACAGTAAGGACAATACATGTTTGGAATTCCCTGCCTGACGGAGTAGTAACGGCGGACTCCGTCAACACCTTTAAGAATGGGTTAGATAAATTCCTAATGGATAAAGGTATGCAGGGTTATGGTGCGTAGTCACGCACTATAGTTAAGAAAAAGAAAAAGGAGGAATAACACACAACGGCTGACATCAGCATCAGACAAAAAAAAGTCCAAAATTAATACTGCATAGGAGACCACAAATAGGTTGAACTCTATGGACAAATTGTCTTTTTTCAACCTTAGATGCTATGGTACTATGTTACCCCTCACTTTTCAAAACTGGGGTCCTATCTGTCCTTTTCTAGGTCCCATCGGAATGAAGGTTCATATTAATCTTATTAAGTATTCAAATATAAAAAGAGACTTGATTTGGACACTACAAAAGTGTTGCGAGGGGGAGGAGGGGGTGACAATGGTGCTGGGCTATGTAGCATACAGGACACTCTGCCCCAGAGCTGTAACTAGACATTTCGGTGCCCTGTGGCAGGAAAGTAAATTGGTGGTCCTCCACCCATATATCAAATCAAGGACAGTGCGCGGCGAAGGTGCGCACCAAAAATTTAGGGGCGTGGCTTCATGGGGAAAGAGCATGGCCACATAATAGTACCAATTCACATTACACCACACAGGTAGAGCACGTTATACACACTGCACCAGGTAGAGCACGTTATACAGATTGCGCCAGTTAGAACATGTTATACACGTTGCGCCAGTTAGAACACGTTATACACATTGCACCAAGCAGAGCACGTTCTAGACATTGCGCCAGTTAGTGTTCTATACACATTGGGCCAGGTTTTGTTAAAAAAATGTTATAGACGTTTTATATGGTACCAGGGAGTAGGGACAGAGAGAGGCAGCAGGGAGTAGGGACAGAGAGAGGCAGCAGGGAGTAGGGACAGAGAGAGACACCAGGGACAGAGGTAGCAGCGTGTAGGGACAGAAAGGCACCATGGAGTAGGGGTCATTCCGACCTGATCTCCCCCCCACACAAGTACAACAGCGGCGATGCTTTTGTACTTGGAGTAAATCCCAGCCAGTGCAGCTCCTGCGGCTTGCCGGGAGTTACTCGTCGCAGCAGCTGTGTGTGACGACACGCAGACGCTGTGGCCCGCCCCACTCATGATCCAGCTATGCCTGCGTTGGCCGGACCACGCCCAAAAAACGGCGGCCAAACGCCGCCGTGGTGCCCCCTCCCACCCAGCGACCACCTCTACCTGTCAATCAGGCAGAGGCGATCGCTAGGCAACGACAGCCGTCGCCTGACAGCCATGTGCCGGCGCAGTTCTGACCTGCTCGCTGCGATGAACTGCAGTGAGCGATTAGGTCAGAATGACCCCCAGAGAGAGGCAGCAGGGAGTAGGGACAGAGGTAGAAGGGACTAGGGACAGAGAGAGGCACCAGCGAGTAGGGACAGAAGTACCAGGGAGTAGATACAGAGAGAGAGAGGCACCAGGGAGTAGGGACAGAAGTACCAGGGAGTAGATACAGAGAGAGAGAGGCACCAGGGAGTAGGGACAGAGAGAGAGAGGCAGAGGTACAGGGAATAGGTACAGAGGTATCAGGGAATAGCGACAGAGAGAGAGCCCAGGGAGTAGGGACAGAGGTAGCAGGGAGTAGGGACAGGAAGGAGAGAGTGCAGCCTGGAACCCCCATTGGGGAGCACCACCATCCAGGGACCAGGCACCCCACTGTGTACCTGTAAAAATAGGATTTTAATTACCTGCCGGTAAATCCTTTTCTCTTAGTCCGTAGAGGATGCTGGGGTCCATATTAGTACCATGGGGTATAGACGGGTCCACCAGGAGCCATTGGCACTTTAAGAGTTTAACAGTGTGGGCTGGCTCCTCCCTCTATGCCCCTCCTACCAGACTCAGTCTAGAAACTATGCCCGAGGAGACGACAAACTTTGAGAGAAGGAATTACACAGATAGTGGCGAGATTCATACCAGCTCACACAAACATGCGAATCCGGCCAACATGCCGGAACAACTCAGCAACAGCTGAAACATAAATAACGCAGAACTTACCTAGGAACCAGGTAACACTGAACCATAAACCCAAGGCAGGAAAATAAAGCGCTTGGCGGGTGCCCAGCATCCTCTACGGACTACGAGAAAAGGATTTACCGGCAGGTAATTAAAATCCTATTTTCTCTTACGTCCTAGAGGATGCTGGGGTCCATATTACTACCATGGGGATGTACCAAAGCTCCCAGTACGGGAGGTAGAGCGCAGAGGCTCCTGCAACACTGCTTGACCAAACCTGAGGTCATCAGAGGCCAAAGTATCGCACTCGTAAAACTTGGCAAACGTGTTCGAACCAGACCAAGTAGCAGCTCGGCACAGCCGTAAAGCCGAGACACCCCGGGCAGCCGCCCAGGAAGAATCCACTTTACGAGTAGAGTGGGCCTTAACCGATTTCGGACACTGCAATCCTGCCGTAGAATACGCATACTGGATAGTGAACCTGATCCAGCGCGAAATCGACTGCTTAGAAGCAGGACACCCAATTTTCTTGGGATCGTAGAGGACAAATAGAGAGTCAGATTTCCTATGACGAGCAGTCCTCTTCACATAGATCTTCAAAGCTCGTACAACATCCAAGGCCTTTGAAGCAATTGAGGAGTCAGTGGCAACTGGCACCACAATAGGTTAGTTGATATGGAAAGCCGATACAACCTTAGGCAGGAACTGTGGACGAGCCCTAAGTTCTGCCCTGTCTTCATGGAAGATCACATAAGGACTTTTGCAAGATAAAGCCCCCAATTCTGACACGCGTCGAGCAGAAACCAAGGCCAACAGAGTGACCGCCTTCCATGTGAGAAACTTGATGTCAGACTCCAGTAGAGGCTGAAACCATGCTGACTGTAGGAACTGCAACACCACATCTAGATCCCAGGGTGCCGTGGGCGCCACAAAGGGAGGCTGGATGTGCAGAACCCCTTTCAAAAAGGTCTGAACCTCAGGGAGGACAGCCAATTGTTTTTGAAAGAAGATGGACAAAGCAGAGATTTGGACCTTGATGGATCCCAATATCAGGACCATATCCACACCTGCCTGCAGGAAAAGGAGAAAACGTCCAAGTTGAAACTCCACCGCAGGAAACTTCCTGGCTTCACACCAAGAAACATATATTTCTTCCAAATACGGTGGTAGCATGAATCAGGGTAGGAATGACCTCACTCGGAATACCCTTCCGAGCTAAGATCTGGCGTTCAACCGCCATGCCAAATGTAGCCGCGGTAAGTCTTGATAGGCGAACGGCCCCAGCAGCAGCAGATCCTCCCGAAGAGGTAAGGGCCTTGGATCTTCCAGCAGAAGATCCAGTGGATCCGCATACCAAGCCCTCCTTGGCCAGTCCGGAGCAATGAGGATTGCCAGAACCTTTGTTCTTCCCAGCTGAAGGACCTTTGGAATCAGAGGAAGTGAAGGGAACACATACACTGACGGGAACACCCACGGAGTTACCAGTGAGTCCACCGCCACTTCCTGCGGGTCCCTCGACCTGGAACAGTCTCTTCCCAGCTTCTTGTTGAAGCGGGAGGCCACCAACCGGTTACCTCCTCGAACACCTCCGGATGGAGGCCCAACTCCCCTGGATGGAGATAGTGTCTACTGAGGAAGTCTGCTTCCCAGTTGTCTACTCCCGGAATGAAGATTGCCGACATCGCTACAGCGTGCCTTTCTGCCCAGAGGAGGATTCTTGACACCTCTGACATGGCAGCCCTGCTCTTCGTTCCGCCTTGTCGGTTTATGTAGGCCACTGTGGTCACGTTGTCCGACTGCACCTGAAAAGCCCGATCCTGTAGAAGGTGTGCTGCTTGCAGAAGGGCGTTGTACACGTCCCTTAGTTTCGGGATGTTTATTGGGAGAAGAGATACTTGATTCGACCACCTTCCCTGGAAGGTTTACCCTAGAGCGACTGCTCCCCAACCTCTTAGACTTGCATCCATGGTTAAAAGGATCCAGTCCTGAATACCGAACCTTCAGCCTTCCAGAAGGTGAGGAAGTTGCAGCCACCAGAGGAGTGAAATCCTGGCTTTCGGAGACAGGCGTATTCTCTTGTGCGTGTGTAGGTGAGAGCCCGACCACTGGTCCAATAGGTCCAGCTGAAAAGGACGAGCATGAAACCTGACGTACTGCAGAGCCTCGTAGGCGGCAACCATCTTCCCCAGAAGGCGTATGCATTGATGAACTGATAGCCGGGTAGGCCGTAGGACATCCCGTACCATTGCTTGAACCACCAACGCTTTCTCCACCGGGAGAAATACCCTCTGCACTTCCGTGTCGAGGATCATTCCCAGGAAAGACAGCCGCCTTGTCGGTTCCAGATGAGATTTTGGAAGGTTTAGGAACCAACCGTGCCTCCTGAGCAGTTGTGTCGTGAGCGCGATGGACCGCAACAACCTCTCCCTGGACGACGCCTTGATCAGGAGATCGTCCAGATATGGAATTATGTTCACCCCGTTTGCGGAGGAGAACCATCATCTCCGCCATCACCTTGGTGAAGATCCTTGGTGCTGTGGAGAGGCCAAACGACAGCACCTGGAACTGATAGTGATCGTCCATCAGAGCAAACCGGAGATACGCTTGATGCAGCGCCCAAATGGGAATGTGGAGGTTAGCATCCTTGATGTCCAGAGACACCAGGAACTCCCCCTCTGTCAGTCCTGAGATGACAGCTCTCAGAGATTCCATCTTGAATTTGAACTCCCTGAGGTAACTTATTATCTGTTAAAAAAAGGCCTCCTCCACCTGTTCCAGAGCTGTGTCTCTGATGTGTGTTACATCCCTAACAGCCTCGATCATCAACTGCACCCCCTTGGCAAGTGATACCGTCTCCCTCAACACATCCCCGTCACTGTCTGCAGCGTCAGAGTCAATGTCCGTGTCATCCTGCATAATTGCAAGTGCACGTTTTTGAGAATGTACCGCAGGGGACCCCGAGGAGGCAGGATCAGACCATACCACCATAGAGGACTGGAGGACCTGAGTGGCATGCTCAGTCCTAGCAACTCTAACAGAAATCTGAGAAATAGTCCCCCTCAGAGAGACTAACCATTCTGGCTCTCTAGCTGGGATCTGCGCTAAAACAGTGCAATCCTGATTACATGGAATGGAGTCTTCCTGGGAAGATAAATCCTCTGCAGCATATGAAACAGAGTCCCTAGACATGTTGTCACACACACTCCAACACCCCACAAACGCACATAGAAAGAGTTCCCCCACCCCAAGAATGGCAGAGAGAGACAGAGATTGGAGCCAACCCACACACAGCGCTATTAAAGGTATAGTGAGTCCCCAACCAGCGCTGACTGTGTCCCTTAATAGGTGACACAGCCTGTTTACAGCCTCCCACCCTTCTACAACCCCCTTGGTACCGTACAGATAGCTGGAGATTGCTCTGGAGGGACCTGGATCCACTTGGTAGTGAGTACAGGCAGGAAAAATGGCGCTGAACGCTGCTGGGTCCGCTCTGAGGAGAAGCTCCGTCCCCTCAATGGCGTTGTCTTCCCGCTCACTGAAAGATTATACTGGCCGGAGGAGTTGTGCTGGCCTGGATCCGCAGACCCCGACAGGCTTGCAGTGGACTGTGTAGGGTCCGGCGCTGGCCCAGGGCGACGCACCACAGGACCGCTGAGACATCCAGGAGTGCGGTTAAGATAGCGCTCCTTACCCTCTGGCCGCCTTCTTCACACTGTCCGCCCGCTTGCAAGGGGGGGAGACAGTGACTCACTCGCCACATCTTCAGCTCCCTGAGGGGGTGGTGGCTGGCTGCCGGGGCGAGCGTTCCCCTGCGGCGGGGCGCAATCAGACCCCTCTGGAGCTTAACGTCCAGTCAGTGGGAGCAGTGGCTCAAGACCCCGCGGGGCAAACACTGCTCCCCCCCCCCCCCAGTCCCTCGCTGCAGGGAGGCCTTCCTGTAAAATAAAAACTCTGAAAAGGAAGAAAAAAACTCTTTTCCTAAGAGAACTCTATAGAGCTCCCCTAGCTGTGACCGGCTCCTCCGAACACATTTTCTAAACGGAGTCTGGTAGGAGAGGCATAGAGGGAGGAGCCAGCCCACACTATTAAACTCTTAAAGTGCCAATGGCTCCTGGTGGACCTGTCTATACCCCATTGTACCAATATGGACCCCAGCATCCTCTAGGACGTAAGAGAAAAGAGCACTCCGGGCTCCTCCAGGGACACTGCCAGCAGCAGAGTGAGGCCGGGGGGTATAGTCCGGGGATTAGTATGAGGCCTACACCGCCGCCAGCCTGAAGTCAGAGGATGCGGCCCGGGGGAGAAGCGGAAAAAGCGGAGGAGGCGGCCGCCTGGGTGAGGAGGGAGAAGAGAGGAATCAGCGGGGAGAGCGGCGGCATCCAGCCCGGGGTACAGGGACCGAACTGCCCCCACCTCAGGTATATACAGCAGCGGAGTCAGCCGGGCGGGTGTCCAGTGGGCTGCCAGGGAGCAGAGGTTGAGTCACGCTACTTGCACAGGGAGGGTACCTGCAGCAGTTATTTGGGGGGAGAAGGGCATGTGGAGCAGAGGATGAGGGGAGGGCAGGAGATCATACTCTTCATGGTCTCCTCCTCTTCCAAGTTCCTCCCTCCATTGTTATGGATACCTGACAGCACAAGACAGCACTACGGGTCACAGCGTGTACGGAGGGACCAGGCGTTTTTTTTATTTGTGTGTCCCAACCATCAATTCTGGGGTAAACAAAAATAGGATTTTAATTATCGACCGGTAAATCCTTTTCACATAGTCCGTAGAGGATGCTGGAGTCCACATTAGTACTATGGGATATAGATGGGTCCACTAGGAGCCATTGATACTGTAAGAGTTTGAGAGTGTGGGCTCGCTCCTCCCTCTATGCCCCTCCTACCAGACTCAGTTTAGAAACTGTGCCCGAGGAGACGGACATCTTCGAGAGAAGGATTATACACAGATAGTGGCGTGATTCACACCAGTTCATATATACAAGGCAAACCAAGCTAACTAGCTTGAAACACAGCAACGGCTGAAACATTACTTACCATGTAATAATGCAGTACTCAATTAAAAACAAAGTTGTACTCAACCAGATAACTACTGCAGGAAAACGAAGCGCTGGGCTGGGCCGAGCATCCTCTATGGACTACGAGAAAATAAGATTTTAAACCTACCGGTAAATCCTTTTCTCCTAGTCCATAGAGGATGCTGGGGACTCCGTAAGGACCATGGGGATAGACGGGCTCCGCAGGAGACATGGGCACTTTAAGAAAGACTTTAGGTATGGGTGTGCACTGGCTCCTCCCTCTATGCCCCTCCTCCAGACCTCAGTTAGAGAAACTGTGCCCAGAGGAGACAGACAGTACGAGGAAAGCATTTTTGTTAAACCAAGGGCAAGATTCATACCAGCCCCCACCATTCACACCGTATAACTTGTGATAAACTAACCAGTTAACAGTATGAAAAAACAACATAGCATCAGTCGGAGACCGATGAAAACTATAACATAACCCTTATGTAAGCAAAACTATATACAAGTCTTGCAGAAGTAGTCCGCACTGGGACAGGCACCCAGCATCTTCTACGGACTAGGAGAGAAAGATTTACCGGTAGGTTTAAAATCTTATTTTCTCTTACGTCCTAGAGGATGCTGGGGACTCCGTAAGGACCATGGGGATTATACCAAAGCTCCCAAACGGGCGGGAGAGTGCGGATGACTCTGCAGCACCGACTGAGCAAAGAGGAGGTCCTCCTCAGCCAGGGTATCAAACTTATAGAACTTTGCAAAGGTGTTTGAACCCAACCAAGTAGCAGCTCGGCACAGCTGTAGTGCCGAGACCCCTCGGGCAGCCGCCCAAGACGAGCCCACCTTCCTAGTGGAATGGGCCTTGACCGATTCTGGTAACGGCAATCCAGCCGTCGCATGTGCCTGCTGAATCGAGTTACAGATCCAGCGAGCAATAGTCTGCTTTGAAGCAGGAGCGCCGACCTTGTTGGCTGCATACAGGACAAACAGTGCTTCTGTTTTTCTGACTCTAGCTGTTCTGGCAACGTAAATTTTCAAAGCCCTGACCACATCAAGGGACTCGGAATCCTCCAAGTCACGTGTAGCCACAGGCACCACAATAGGTTGGTTCATATGAAAAGATGACACCACCTTAGGCAAAAATTGAGGACGGGTCCGCAATTCCGCTCTATCCATATGGAAAACTAGATAGGGGCTTTTATGAGACAAAGCCGCCAATTCCGACACTCGCCTAGCCGAAGCCAAGGCTAACATGACCACTTTCCAAGTGAGATATTTTAACTCCACCATTTTAAGTGGTTCAAACCAGTGCGACTTAAGGAAACTCAACACCACGTTAAGGTCCCAAGGCACCACCGGAGGTACAAAAGGAGGCTGAATATGCAGCACTCCCTTCACAAAAGTCTGTAATTCTGGGAGAGAAGCCAATTCTTTTTGAAAGAAAATGGACAAGGCCCAAATCTGAACCTTAATGGAGCCTAATTTTAGGCCCAACTTCACTCCAGTCTGTAGGAAGTGAAGGAAACGGCCCAGATGGAATTCTTCCGTAGGAGCATTCCTGGCCTCACACCAAGAAACATATTTTCGCTATATACGGTGATAATGTTTAGCTGTCACGTCCTTCCTAGCCTTTATCAGAGTAGGAATGACCTCATCCAGAATGCCCTTTTTCTGTAGGATCCGGCGTTCAACCGCCATGCCGTCAAACGCAGCCGCAGTAAGTCTTGGAACAGACAGGGCCCCTGTTGCAACAGGTCATGTCTTAGAGGAAGAGGCCACAGATCTGCTGTGAGCATCTCCTGCAGATCCGGATACCAGGCCCTTCGTGGCCAATCTGGAACAATGAGAATGGTCTGTACTCCTCTTTTTCTTATTATTCTCAACACCTTTGGGATGAGAGGAAGAGGAGGAAACACATAGACCGACTGGAACACCCACGGTGTCACTAGGGCGTCCACAGCTACCGCATGAGGGTCTCTTGACCTGGCGCAATACCTCTGCAGCTTTTTGTTGAGGCGGGACGCCATCATGTCTATCTGGGGCAGTCCCCACTGACTTGCAATCTGTGCGAAGACTTCCTGATGAAGTCCCCACTCTCCTGGATGCAGGTCGTGTCTGCTGAGGAAGTCTGCTTCCCAGTTGTCCACTCCCGGAATGAACACTTCTGACAGTGCGCTTACATGATTTTCCGCCCAGCGAAGAATCCTGGTGGGTTCCGCCATTGCCACTCTGCTCCTTGTGCCGCCCTGGCGGTTTACATGAGCCACTGCGGTGATGTTGTCTGACTGGATCAGAACTGGTAAGTCGCGAAGCAAGGTATCCGCTTGACGAAGGGCGTTGTATATGGCCCTCAGCTCCAGGACGTTGATGTGAAGACAAGTTTCTTGACTTGACCAAAGACCCTGGAAGTTTCTTCCTTGTGTGACTGCTCCCCAACCTCGGAGGCTCGCGTCCGTGGTCACCAGAACCCAGTCCTGAATGCCGAACCTGCGGCCCTCTAAAAGGTGAGAACTCTGCAGCCACCACAGGAGAGATACCCTGGCCCTGGGGGACAGTGTGATCAACCGATGAATCTGTAGATGTGACCCGGACCACTTGTCCAGTAGGTCCCATTGGAAGGTCCTCGCATGGAACCTGCCGAACGGAATGGCCTCGTAAGATGCCACCATCTTTCCCAGGACTCGAGTGCAGTGATGCACTGACACCTGTTTTGGTTTCAATAGGTTCCTGACCAGAGTCATGAGTTCTTGAGCCTTTTCCGTTGGAAGATAAACCCTTTTCTGGTCCGTACCCGGAATCATGTCCAAGAAGGTCAGACGAGTCGTAGGAACCAGCTGCGACTTCGGGATATTGAGAATCCAGCCGTGTTGCTGTAACACTCTCAGTGAAAGTGACACGCTGCTCAGCAACTGCTCTCTTGATCTCGCTTTTATCAGGAGATCGTCCAAGTACGGGATAATTGTGACCTACTGCTTGCGCAGGAGCACCATCATTTCCGCCATTACCTTGGTGAAAATCCTCGGGACCGTGGAAAGCCCAAACGGCAACGTTTGAAATTGGTAATGACAATCCTGTACCGCAAATCTCAGGTACGCCTGATGAGGTGGATATATTGGAACATGACGGTATGCATCCTTTATGTCTAGGGATACCATAAAATCCCCCCCTTCCAGGCTGGCGATAACCGCTCTGAGTGATTCCATCTTGAACTTGAACCTTTTCAAGTATAGGTTCAGGGACTTTAAATTTAAAATGGGTCTAACCGAACCATCCGGTTTCTGGACTACAAACAGGGTTGAGTAATATCCCCTCCCTTGTTGCAGTAGGGGAACCTTAACCACCTGTTGAAGATACAATTTGTGAATTGCATTTAACACTAACCCCCTTTTTGAGGGAGAAGCTGGCAGGGCCAATTTGAAAAACCGGCGAGGAGGCACCTCTTCGAATTCCAGCTTGTAACCCTGAGAAGCAATTTCTACTGCCCAGGGATCCACCTGTGAGTGAACCCAGATGTGGCTGAAAAGTCGAAGACGTGCCCCCACTGGGACGGACTCCCGTACCGGAGCCCCAGCGTCATGCGGTGGATTTTGTAGAGGCCGGGGAGGACTTATGTTCCTGGGAACTAGCTGTGTTGTGCAGCTTCTTTCCTCTGCCCTTACCTCTGGCAAGAAAGAACGCACCTCGTACTTTCTTGTTTCTTTGTGACCGAAAGGACTGCATCTGATAATGAGGCGCTTTCTTAGGCTGTGAGTGAATATAAGGCAAAAAAATAAGATTTTACTTACCGATAAATCTATTTCTCGTAGTCCGTAGTGGATGCTGGGACTCCGTAAGGACCATGGGGGATAGCGGCTCCGCAGGAGACAGGGCACAAAATAAAAGCTTGAGATATCAGGTGGTGTGCACTGGCTCCTCCCCCTATGACCCTCCTCCAAGCCAGTTAGGATACTGTGCCCGGACGAGCGTACATAATAAGGAAGGATATTGAATCCCGGGTAAGACTCATACCAGCCACACCAATCACACCGTACAACTCGTGATCTGAACCCAGTTAACAGTATGATAAATTTAAAGGAGCCTCTGAAAGGATGGCTCAACAATAATAACCCGAATTTTTTGTAACAATAACTATATACAAGTATTGCAGACAATCCGCACTAGGGATGGGCGCCCAGCATCCACTACGGACTACGAGAAATAGATTTATCGGTAAGTAAAATCTTATTTTCTCTAACGTCCTAAGTGGATGCTGGGACTCCGTAAGGACCATGGGGATTATACCAAAGCTCCCAAACGGGCGGGAGAGTGCGGATGACTCTGCAGCACCGAATGAGAGAACTCCAGGTCCTCCTCAGCCAGGGTATCAAATTTGTAGAATTTAGCAAACGTGTTTGCCCCTGACCAAGTAGCTGCTCGGCAAAGTTGTAAAGCCGAGACCCCTCGGGCAGCCGCCCAAGATGAGCCCACTTTCCTTGTGGAATGGGCTTTTACTGATTTTGGCTGTGGCAATCCTGCCACGGAATGTGCAAGCTGAATTGTACTACAAATCCAACGAGCAATCGTCTGCTTTGAAGCAGGAGCACCCAGCTTGTTGGGTGCATACAGGATAAACAGCGAGTCAGTTTTCCTGACTCCAGCCGTCCTGGAAACATATATTTTCAAGGCCCTGACAACGTCCAGCAACTTAGAGTCCTCTAAGTCCCTAGTAGCCGCAGGTACCACAATAGGTTGGTTCATGTGAAATGCAGAAAACCACCTTAGGTAGAAATTGAGGACGAGTCCTCAATTCCGCCCTGTCAGAATGAAAATTTAGGTAAGGGCTTTTACATGATAAAGCCGCCAATTCTGACACACGCCTAGCTGAAGCCAAGGCCAACAGCATCGACACCTTCCACGTGAGATATTTTAAATCTACCGTAGACAATGGTTCAAACCAGTGTGATTTTAGAAATCTCAACACAACATTGAGATCCCAAGGTGCCACTGGAGGCACAAAAGGAGGCTGTATGTGCAGCACCCCTTTCACAAATGTCTGAACTTCAGGTACTGAAGCCAGTTCTTTCTGGAAGAATATCGACAGGGCCGAAATTTGAACCTTAATGGACCCTAATTTTAGGCCCATAGACAGTCCTGTTTGCAGGAAATGCAAGAAACGACCCAGTTGAAATTCCTGTGTAGGGGCCTTCTTGGCCTCACACCACGCAACATATTTACGCCAAATGCGGTGATAATGTTTTGCGGTTACTTCCTTTCTGGCTTTTACCAGAGTAGGGATGACTTCTTCTGGAATGCCCTTGTCCTTCAGGATCCGGCGTTCAACCGCCATGCCGTCAAACGCAGCCGCGGTAAGTCTTGGAACAGACAAGGCCCCTGCAGTAGCAGGTCCTGTCTTAGAGGTAGAGGCCACGGTTCGTCCGTGAGCATCTCTTGAAGTTCCGGGTACCAAGACCTTCTTGGCCAATCCGGAACCACGAGTATAGTTCTCACTCCTCTCCTTCTTATGATTCTCAATACTTTCGGTATGAGGGGCAGAGGAGGGAATACATACACTGACTGGTACACCCACGGCGTTACCAGAGCGTCCACTGCTATTGCCTGAGGGTCCCTTGGCCTGGCGCAATATCTGTCCAGTTTTTTGTTTAGACGTGACGCCATCATGTCCACCTTTGGTCTTTCCCAACGGTTTACAATTTGGTGGAAGACTTCTGGGTGAAGTCCCCACTCTCCCGGGTGAAGGTCGTGTCTGCTGAGGAAGTCTGCTTCCCAGTTGTCCACTCCCGGAATGAACACTGCTGACAGTGCGATCACATGATTTTCCGCCCAGCGAAGAATCCTTGCAGTTTCTGCCATTGCCCTCCTGCTTCTCGTGCCGTCCTGTCTGTTTATGTGGGCGACTGACGTGATGTTGTCCGACTGGATCAACACCGCCTGACCCTGAAGCAGAGGTTTTGCTTGAATTAAGGCATTGTAAATGGCCCTTAGTTCTAGAATGTTTATATGAAGAGATGTTTCCATGCTTGACCACAAGCCCTGGAAATTCCTTCCCTGTGTGACTGCTCCCCAGCCTCTCAGGCTGGCATCCGTGGTTACCAGGATCCAATCCTGAATGCCAAATCTGCGGCCCTCTAGTAGATGAGCCCTCTGAAGCCACCACAGGAGAGACACCCTTGTCCTTGGCGACAGGGTTATCCGTTGATGCATCTGAAGATGCGATCCGGACCATTTTCCCAGTAGATCCCACTGAAAAGTTCTTGCATGGAATCTTCCGAATGGAATCGCTTCGTAAGAAGCCACCATTTTTCCCAGGACCCTTGTGCACTGATGCACTGAGACCTGTCCTGGTTTTAGGAGGTTCCTGACTAGCTCGGATAACTCCCTGGCCTTCTCCTCCGGGAGAAACACCTTCTTCTGGACTGTGTCCAGAATCATTCCTAAGAACAGTAGACGTGTCGTTGGAATCAGCTGCGATTTTGGAATATTTAGAATCCATCCGTGCTGACTTAGCACTACCTGAGATAGTGCCACTCCGACTTCTAACTGTTCCTTGGTTCTTGCCCTTATCAGGAGATCGTCCAATTAAGGGATAATTAAGATGCCTTTTCTTCGTAGAAGAATCATCATTTCGGCCATTACCTTGGTAAAGACCCGAGGCGCCGTGGACAATCCAAACGGCAGCGTCTGAAACTGATAATGACAGTTTTGTACTACAAACCTGAGGTACCCTTGGTGAGAAGGATATATTGGGACGTGGAGATAAGCATCCTTGATGTCCAGCGACACCATATAGTCCCCCTCTTCCAGGTTCGCTATCACCGCTCTGAGTGACTCCATCTTGAATTTGAACCTTTTTATGTAAGTGTTCAAAGATTTTAGATTTAATATTGGTCTCACCGAGCCGTCCGGCTTCGGTACCACAAATAGTGTGGAATAATACCCCTTCCCCTGTTGTAAGAGGGGTACCTTGATTATCACCTGCTGGGAGTACAGCTTGTGAATGGCTTCCAGAACTGCCTCCCTGTCGGAGGGAGACTTTGGTAAAGCAGACTTCAGGAACCGATGAGGAGGAAACGCCTCGAATTCCAGTTTGTACCCCTGTGATACTACCTGTAGAATCCAGGGATCCACTTGCGAGTGAGCCCACTGCGCGTTGAAATTCTTGAGACGGGCCCCCACCGTGTCTGAGTCTGCTTGTAAAGCCCCAGCGTCATGCTGAAGACTTGGCAGAAGCAGGGGAGGGCTTCTGCTCCTGGGAAGCGGCTGCATGGTGCTGCCTTTTTCCTCTTCCTCTGCCCTTGGGCAGAAAAGAGTGACCTTTTGCTCGCTTGTACTTATGGGAACGAAAGGACTGAGTTTGAAAAGACTGTGTCTTTTTCTGTTGATGTGAAGTAACCTGGGGTAAAAAGGTGGATTTTCCAGCCGTTGCCGTGGCCACCAGGTCTGTTAGACCAGCCCCAAATAACTCCTCCCCCTTATACGGCAATACTTCCATGTGCCGTTTGGAATCTGCGTCCCCTGACCACTGTCTGGTCCATAATGCTCTTCTGGCAGAGATGGACATTGCGCTTACTCTTGATGCCAGGGTACAAATATCCCTCTGCGCATCACGCATATATAGCAATGCATCCTTTAAATGTTCTATAGTTAACAGAATATTGTCCCTATCCAGGGTATCAATATTCTCAGTCAGGGAATCCGCCCATGCGACTCCAGCACTGCACATCCAGGCTGATGCGATTGCTGGTCGCAGTATAACACCAGTATGTGTGTATATACTTTTCAGGATATTTTCCAGCCTCCTATCAGCTGGTTCTTTGAGGGTGGCCGTATCAGGGGACGGTAACGCTACTTGTTTAGATAAACGTGTGAGCGCCTTATCTACCCTAGGGGGTGTTTCCCACCGTGCCCTAACCTCTGGCGGGAAAGGGTATAGTGCTAATAACTTATTAGAAATTAGCTGTTTTTTATCGGGGGAAACCCACGCTTTATCACACACCTCATTTATTTCCTCAGACTCAGGAAAAACTATTGGCAGTTTTTTCACACCCCACATAATACCCGCCTTTGAGGTATTTGTAGTGTCAGAAAGGTTCAATGCCTCTTTCATTGCCGTGATCATGTAACGTGTGGCCCTACTGGACATTACGTTTGTCTCGTCACCGTCGACACTAGATTCAGTATCTGTATCTGGATCCGTGTCGACCCACTGAGGTAGCGGCCGTTTTAGGGCCCCTGAGGGTGTCTGAGACGCCTGAACAGGCACTAATTGATTTGCCGGCTTTCTCATGTCGTCAACAGTTTTTTGTAAATTGCTGACATTATCACTTAATTACTTAAACACAATCATCCAGTCAGGTGTCGACTCCCTAGGGGGTGACATCACTAACACAGGCAACTGCTCCGCCTCCACCTCATTTTCCTCCTCATACATGTCGACACACGCGTACCGACACACAGCACACACACCGGGAATGCTCTGATAGAGGACAGGACCCTACTTAGCCCTTTGGAGAGACAGAGGGAGAGTCTGCCAGCACACACCCAGCGCTATATATATACAGGGATAACCTTATATAAGTGTTAATCCCTTATAGCTGCTGTTAATCTAGTTATTTGCTGCCAAAATGCCCCCCCTTCTCTTTTTTACCCTGAATCAGATGCAGTACTGCAGGGGAGAATCAGGGAGCCGTCCTTCCAGCGGAGCTGTGAGGGAATAATGGCGCCAGTGTGCTGAGGAGATAGGCCCCGCCCCTTCACGACGTCCTTAACTCCCGCTTTTTTGTGTAAAATGGCAGGGGAAAAAATACATCCATATAGCCCTGGAGCTATATGTGATGTATTCCTTTTGCCAGCTAAGGTATATGTGTGTTATATTGCGTCTCAGGGCGCTCCCCCCCAGCGCCCTGCACCCTCAGTGACCGGAGTGTGAAGTGTGCTGAGAGCAATGGCGCACAGCTGCGGTGCTGTGCGCTACCTTAGTCTTGAAGACAGGATGTCTTCTGCCGCCACTTTCACCGGACCTTCGTCTCTTCTGGCTCTGTAAGGGGGACGGCGGCGCGGCTCCGGTGACCCATCCAGGCTGAACCTGTGATCGTCCCTCTGGAGCTAACGTCCAGTAGCCTAAGAAGCCCAATCCACTCTGCACTCAGGTGAGTTCGCTTCTTCTCCCCTTAGTCCCACGATTCAGTGAGCCTGTTGCCAGCAGGACTCACTGAAAATAAAAAAACCTAACTAAACTTTTATTCTAAGCAGCTCTGGAGAGCTACCTAGTTTGCACCCTTCTCGGCCGGGCACAAAAATCTAACTGGCTTGGAGGAGGGTCATAGGGGGAGGAGCCAGTGCACACCACCTGATATCTCAAGCTTTTATTTTGTGCCCTGTCTCCTGCGGAGCCGCTATCCCCCATGGTCCTTACGGAGTCCCAGCATCCACTTAGGACGTTAGAGAAATTGGATTTACCGGCTGTTGCTGTGGAGACCAGGTCCGAGAGAACGTCTCCAAACAATTCCTCACCCATGTAAGGTAAAACCTCCATATGCCTTTTTGAGTCGGCATCACCTGTCCATTGCCGAGTCCATAGGACTCGTCTAGCAGAAATCAACATAGCATTGATTCTAGAACCCAATAGACCAATGTCTCTTTGAGCATCTCTCATATATAAGACAGCATCTTTTATATGTCCCAGGGTCAATAAGATGGTATCCTTATCCAGGGATTCAATTTCCGCTGATAAGGTATCCGTCCATGCTGCTACAGCGCTACACACCCAGGCCGACGCAATAGCCGGTCTGAGTAAGGTACCCGAATGCGTGTAAATGGACTTCAAGGTAACCTCCTGCTTGCGATCAGCAGGATCCCTGAGGGTAGCCGTATCCTGGGATGGCAGTGCTACCTTCTTGGATAAGCGTGTCAACGCTTTGTCCACCCTAGGGGAGGATTCCCACCGTATCCTGTCCGTTGGCGGGAAAGGATACGCCATAAGAATCCTTTTGGGAATCTGCAGTTTTTTGTCTGGAGATTCCCAAGCTTTTTCACATAACTCGTTCAGCTCATGTGAGGGAGGAAAGGTTACTTCAGGTTTCTTTTCCTTATACATGTGTACCCTCGTGTCAGGGACAGGGGGTTCCTCTGTGATATGCAAAACATCTTTTATTGCAATAATCATATATCGAATACATTTAGCCAATTTTGGCTGTAACTTTGCATCATCGTAGTTGACACTGGAGTCAGAATCCGTGTCGGTATCTGTGTCTACTATTTGGGATAGTGGGCACTTTTGAGACCCCGAAGGTCCCTGCGACATAGAGACAGACATGGGTTGATTCCCTGGCTGTTCCCTAGCTTCCGCTTTGTCTAATCTTTTGTGCAATAAATTTACATTAGCACTTAAAACATTCCCTATATCCATCCAGTCCGGTGTCGGCGGAGACACCACATTCATTTTCTCCTCCTCCCCCGGAAAGCCTTCTACCTCAGACATGTCGACACACGCGTACCGACACACCACACACTCAGGGAATCCTCTTATTTGAAGACCGTTCCCCCACAAGCCCCTTTGGAGAGACAGAGAGAGAGTAAGCCAGCACACACCCAGCGCTATATGACCCAGGAAAAAACACAATATGTTTACCTAGATAGCGCTGTAATCTGTATATTGCGCCAAATATGTGCCCCCCCCCCCTTCTTTAAAACCCTGTTTCACCGTGGATAAGCAGGGGAGAGTCCGGGGAGCTTCCTCTCAGCGCTGTGCTGTGGAGAAAATGGCGCTGGTGAGTGTTGAGGAAGAAGCCTCGCCCCCTCAGCGGCGGGCTTCTGTCCCGCTCAAATATGTAAAAAACCTGGCTGGGGCTCTTTATATATACAGTGCTTTATATATACAGAGTTGTTCTAGATTCGTCAATAACAAGCAGCATCAGGTCAAAGCTGCTGGACACCAGGTCCAAGCTGTCTGCGGCAATGGCCAAATATAAACCACAGCTTGACGATAAGAAACAACAGACCCAATGGGATAAACTGGAACAGCAATGTAACACATACCGACAAGATCTCATCAAATTCAAACATAAAAAACTGATTACTGTACAGTCTGATTATGAAGACCAACGGGTATACCGGTGGCTGCAGGGAACGGATTCATCTTTCCGGTCGAGATCCCGTGTCTCTTGGAGAGACAGAACAACCACCAATAGAAGAAACCGGTCACAATCTAATAGCGACAGTGACTTCTTAGTCACCGATTCTGAGGATCCGCAATCATCTCGTACAGTCCCTTTAGCCAGGGCCACACGTTCCAAAGTAGACATGTCAAACAGGGAAGAACGCGACGTGGGGGCCAAAATCAAAGGATCTTCCAAGCCTCCCACCAACAAAGGGAAGAAATAATCTTCAACTTATCATCTCGCCAGTTTACGGACACAGAACTTAAAGTTCTCAACAAAGGACTGTCGTTTGTGCCTACCCACAATCATCGGGATTTAGATTGGAAGGTGGACCTTTATGGGTTCCACAGAACACTCAAAACGAAAGAATTTTTCCAACATAAACAAGATACTTCACAAATCAGGCACAAACCAAAAGCGGTCCCTAAAAGAACCACATTTGACCCGGTGTCTACTAATGCGTCTTTAAAATCATTCAACCGATTGCTTGACACGGCAATAACGAAATATCAATCAGCACAACCAAGAGTATCGCCAAACCTTACTAGAGCTGAACAAAAGGCTCTACAAGATTTGTCACAAAGTTCCGATGTCACCTTCCGACCAGCGGACAAGGGAGGTGGCATTGTAATCCAAAACACTGACAAATACATCCAAGATATTGATATATTACTTCAAGATCAGTCTACTTATTGCCAGCTGCCAGGCAATCCAACGGATTTATTTAAAAACGGGATCTCGATCAGTTATTATTGGAAGCATATAATTTGGGACACTTTGACAAAAAGACGTACACGTCATTAATTACTGAATATCCGATCACGCCCGTATTATATACAATTCCTAAGCTGCATAAAAACCCTACAGATCCACCTCCCCGACCCATTATCTCAGCTCGTGGGTCGCTTCTACAGCCCATCTCTCAGCTTTTGGACGGTCTGATTCAACCATACATTAAGGATCAACCAACGTTCCTCAAAGATACCACTCAACTTCTGATTAAATTGGACCAATTGGGCACAGTACCCACTAACACCCTGCTCTGTACGCTTGATGTTAAAAACCTGTATACAGTCATCCCACACTCTAGTGGTGTGGCGGCGATGGAATTATTTCTGTTCAAACATCATTTTGATGCGATCCCCATCCCACTGTTCCTGGAATTGCTGTCTAAAACCCTCACTCAAAATTATTTTATACACCATGGCCAGTATTTCATCCAAACAACTGGGTGTGCGATGGGATCCTCAGTAGCTCCATCGTTCGCTAATGTATTCATGTTTCAACAAGAAGAACTTTTTTTCTTTTCATCACCTGTTACCAAGGGGAAAATGCTGCTCTATACACGCTACATTGATGATCTGTTGATCATATGGTCTGGGCCAGAAGAGGAACTCGTTACACTCATTAATCAGATTAATCTGCAGGATTCCCCTATCAAATTCACTCATCAAATTAGTCACAACATCATCAATTATTTAGATGTAACAATAGAGATCATCAACAACCAGGTCCACACCAGACTGTTTTCAAAACCTACGGATCGCAACACCTTGCTTCATCATAGCAGCTGCCATCCCCCTGCATTGATACGAGGTTTGCCAAGGTCCCAAATGCTCAGGGCAGCTCGCATTTCCAGTGATAAAACTACCTTGGCTACTGCACTCGACCAGATGATCCATAAGTTTGCCAACAGGGGCTACAAACTTCGCGAATTAATGAAAACCAGGGATGAAGTATTACGAACCCCCAGAGACCAATTATTGTACAGTGTGCCACAGAAACGACTAGAATCACGAATACCTTTTGTTACTCAATACACCACAGCTAGTAGGGTCATCTCACGAGCTACAAAAGGATTGTGGCCTATTGTCTCAGGTGACAAGGACCTCCCTTGTTTTAAAAATACCACCGTGATGCCCAGCTACAAAAGAGGACCCAACATCAGAGACATTCTCGTTAAAACCAACATGGTTCCAAAGAACCCGACTCATATGCCGCACACCCAGTTGAAAAAACCGGGATGCTATAAGTGTGCATCTTGCACTACATGTAAATATTTAGAAACTGGTCAAGATTTTCAGAACCCACATACAGGTCACCAATACAAAATCCGCCATGTACTCACCTGCACGACCTCTTACATTGTTTACATTATTATTTGTCCATGTGGCATGCTGTACGTAGGACAAACCATCAGAAACCTACGGGACAGAATGGCGCTTCACCGATCTGCGATAAAAGCATCCCTGGATGGCAAATCAGTTGACCAACCAGTGGCACGCCATTTCAAAGCATTTGGCCACCCACTGTCCAGTTTAAGATATAAAATTATTGACTACATTCCAGCTCCCCTCAGAGGTGGCGATAGACAACGGTCCTTATCCAAGTGTGAAGCCAAATGGATTTACCTATTGGACGCATTGTCTCCCAAAGGACTAAATGAAAAATTCACCTGGAATGTCTTTTTATAATAGAGACAATGCAACAGTCAATATGGTATCATCTACATAACAGTGGGTCCTGATTCTCTCCCTTTCCTATTCCTGCACCTCCCCCTCTCCTTCTGCCTTTCCCACCCCTCACCCCCCTTTCCCTGTTCCTCACTCCCCCACTTTTTTTTCCAGCCCTGTGATCCATGACCGTCTACGCCGAGCAATTTGTGACTTAATAATTATTGCATTGATTACATACTCGTAGGCATTAAATGTTGCAATTATTCTATATTTAAACAAGCTGTATAAACTATACGAGTTTTTGAATGCAGCTGCTGCTAGTAACGTTTTAAATCCTTTTAACCTCTGCAAATCTCCTGCACATATGTCACCAGCAACTCCACAGCACTATTCCTGCTGGGCATGGCATGCAAACTGCATGCCTCTACTCACGATCGTTATTTCTATCACTGACAGGTTCTCCCGGCGCCTGCCACAGTTTATGTGCGTTGCCTAGCAACATAGCACGTCACAGGGGAGCCGCTCACGTGACTCTCCCGGAAGTCCCGGACACAGACGCCGGGATCACCTCTCTCTTGCACACCACGCTATTTAACAGGTGAGTGTTTCTTCTGTTGGTTTGGTTCTTTTCTATCTCACAGCACAGGGGTCACCTTACCTGATGAAAAGGCTGCGATGCCTTGAAACGTCGTAAGATACTTGCCCCCCCTCATGTTTTTGATTTGATTGACACGATGTTACTTTGATATCACCATGTTTGGAATACAAATTACGATTTTTGCATAAGTCCATGGAGTGCCGCCTCATTTCCTTTGCTGCTAACACCTGAGCCACAGGTGGGGAAGGATACTGTGTCTGCATTATCACTAGGAGGGCACCCTGGCATTTTGTTTATTGTTTTTTCGTGAGTGCCGGATAACTTTGTTTTATATATATATATATATATATATATATATATATATATATATATATATATATATATATATATATATATATATACATACACATATACATACACAGGTTGAGTATCCCTTATCCAAAATGCTTGGGACCAGAGGTAATTTGGATATTGGATTTTCCCGTATTTTGGAATAATTGCATACTATAGTGAGATATAATGGTGATGGGACCTAAATCTAAGCACAGAATGCATTTATGTTACATATACACCTTATACACACAGCCTGAAGGTCATTTTAGCTAATATTTTTTATAACTTTGTGCATTAAACAAAGTGTGTCTACATTCACACAATTCATTTATGTTTCATATACACCTTATACACACAGCCTGAAGGTCATTTAATACAATTTTTTTAATAACTTTGTGTATTAAACAAAGTTTGTGTACATTGAGCCATCAAAAAACAAAGGTTTCACTATCTCAGTCTCACTCAAAAAAGTCCGTATTTCGGAATATTCCGTATTTCGGAATATTTGGATATGGGATACTCAACCTGTATATACATACACACACATACACAGTGCCTAGCTGTAAATAGCTATATATATATATATATACATATATAAAATAAGATTTTACTCACCGGTAAATCTATTTCTCGTAGTCCGTAGTGGATGCTGGGACTCCGTAAGGACCATGGGGAATAGCGGCTCCGCAGGAGACTGGGCACAACTAAAGAAAGCTTTAGGACTACCTGGTGTGCACTGGCTCCTCCCTCTATGACCCTCCTCCAGACCTCAGTTAGGATACTGTGCCCGGAAGAGCTGACACAATAAGGAAGGATTTTGAATCCCGGGTAAGACTCATACCAGCCACACCGTATAACTCGTGATACTATACCCAGTTAACAGTATGAAATATAACTGAGCCTCTCAACAGATGGCTCAACAATAACCCTTTAGTTAAACAATAACTATATACAAGCATTGCAGACAATCCGCACTTGGGATGGGCGCCCAGCATCCACTACGGACTACGAGAAATAGATTTACCGGTGAGTAAAATCTTATTTTCTCTGACGTCCTAAGTGGATGCTGGGACTCCGTAAGGACCATGGGGATTATACCAAAGCTCCCAAACGGGCGGGAGAGTGCGGATGACTCTGCAGCACCGAATGAGCAAACTCTAGGTCCTCCTCAGCCAGGGTATCAAACTTGTAGAATTTAGCAAAAGTGTTTGAACCCGACCAAGTAGCAGCTCGGCAAAGTTGTAAGGCCGAGACCCCTCGGGCAGCCGCCCAAGAAGAGCCCACTTTCCTTGTGGAATGGGCTTTTACAGATTTAGGATGCGGCAGTCCAGCCGCAGAATGTGCAAGTTGAATCGTGCTACAGATCCAGCGAGCAATAGTCTGCTTAGAAGCAGGAGCACCCAGCTTGTTGGGTGCATACAGGATAAATAGCGAGTCAGTTTTCCCGACACTAGCTGTCCTGGAAACATAAATTTTCAGGGCCCTGACTACGTCCAACAACTTGGAATCCTCCAAGTCTTTAGTAGCCGCAGGCACCACAATAGGTTGGTTCAAATGAAAAGCTGATACCACCTTTGGGAGAAACAGGGGACGAGTCCTCAATTCTGCCCTATCCATATGGAAAATCAGACAAGGGCTTTTACATGACAAAGCCGCTAATTCTGACACACGCCTGGCCGAAGCCAAGGCCAACAGCATATCCACTTTCCACGTGAGATATTTTAATTCCACGGTTTTAAGTGGCTCAAACCAATGTGACTTTAGGAAATCCAACACCACGTTGAGATCCCAAGGTGCCACTGGAGGCACAAAAGGGGGCTGAATATGCAGCACTCCATTAACAAATGTCTGAACTTCAGGCAGTGAAGCCAGTTCTTTCTGGAAGAAAATCTATAGAGCCGAAATCTGGACCTTAATGGAACCCAGTTTTAGGCCCATAGTCACCCCCGACTGTAGGAAGTGCAGAAAACGGCCCAGCTGAAATTCCTCCGTTGGGGCCTTCCTGGCCTCACACCACGCAACATATTTTCGCCATATGCGGTGATAATGGTTTGCGGTCACTTCTTTCCTAGCTTTAATCAGCGTAGGGATGACTTCCTCCGGAATGCCCTTTTCCTTCAGGATCCGGCGTTCAACCGCTATGCCGTCAAACGCAGCCGCGGTAAGTCTTGGAACAGACAGGGCCCCTGCTGCAGCAGGTCCTGTCTGAGCGGCAGAGGCCATGGGTCCTCGGAGATCATTTCTTGAAGTTCCGGGTACCAAGCTCTTCTTGGCCAATCCGGAACAATGAGTGTAGTTCTTACTCCTCTTTTCCTTATTATCCTCAGTACCTTGGGTATGAGAGGAAGAGGAGGGAACACATAAACAGACTGGTACACCCACGGTGTCACTAGAGCGTCCACAGCTATTGCCTGAGGGTCTCTCGACCTGGCGCAATAATTTTCTAGCTTTTTGTTTAGGCGGGACGCCATCATGTCCACCTGTGGCCGCTCCCAACGGTTTACAATCAGCTGGAAGACTTCTGGATGAAGTCCCCACTCTCCCGGGTGGAGGTCGTGCCTGCTGAGGAAGTCTGCTTCCCAGTTGTCCACTCCCGGAATGAACACTGCTGACAGTGCTAACACGTGATTTTCCGCCCATCGGAGAATCCTTGTGGCTTCTGCCATCGCCATCCTGCTTCTTGTGCCGCCCTGTCGGTTTACATGGGCGACTGCCGTGATGTTGTCTGACTGGATCAGTACCGGCTGGTTTTGAAGCAGGGGTCTTGCCTGACTTAGGGCATTGTAAATGGCCCTCAGTTCCAGAATATTTATGTGTAGGGAAGTCTCCTGACTTGACCATAATCCTTGGAAGTTTCTTCCCTGTGTGACTGCCCCCCAGCCTCGAAGGCTGGCATCCGTGGTCACCAGGACCCAGTCCTGTATGCCGAATCTGCGGCCCTCTTGAAGATGAGCACTCTGCAGCCACCACAGCAGAGACACCCTGGTCCTTGGAGACATGGTTATCAGCCGATGCATCTGAAGATGCGATCCGGACCACTTGTCCAACAGGTCCCACTGAAAAGTCCTTGCATGGAACCTGCCGAATGGAATTGCTTCGTAGGAAGCTACCATTTTCCCCCAGGACTCGCGTGCAGTGATGCACCGACACCTGTTTTGGTTTCAGGAGGCCTCTGACTAGAGATGACAGCTCCTTGACTTTCTCCTCCGGGAGAAACACTTTTTTCTGTTCTGTGTCCAGAACCATCCCCAGGAACAGTAGACGTGTCGTAGGGACCAGCTGTGACTTTGGAATATTTAGAATCCAACCGTGCTATTGTAGCACCTCCCGAGATAGTGCTACCCCGACCAACAACTGCTCCCTGGACCTCGCCTTTATCAGGAGATCGTCCAAGTACGGGATAATTAAAACTCCCTTTTTTCGAAGGAGTATCATCATTTCGGCCATTACCTTGGTAAATACCCTCGGTGCCGTGGACAGACCAAATGGCAACGTCTGGAATTGGTAATGACAATCCTGTACCACAAATCTGAGGTACTCCTGGTGAGGATGGTAAATGGGGACATGCAGGTAAGCATCCTTGATGTCCAGTGATACCATGTAATCCCCCTCGTCCAGGCTTGAAATAACCGCCCTGAGCGATTCCATCTTGAACTTGAATTTTTTTTATATATGTGTTCAAGGATTTAAAATTTAAAATGGGTCTCACCGAACCGTCCGGTTTCGGTACCACAAACATTGTGGAATAGTAACCCCGTCCTTGTTGAAGGAGGGGCACCTTGACTATCACCTGCTGGTAATACAGCTTGTGAATTGCCTCCAGCACTGCCTCCCTGTCTGAGGGAGTCGTTGGCAAGGCCGTTTTGAGGAAACGGCGAGGGGGAGACGTCTCGAAATCCAGCTTGTACCCCTGAGATACCACTTGAAGAATCCAGGGATCCACCCGTGAGCGAGCCCACTGATTGCTGAAGTTCTTGAGACGGGCCCCCACCATACCTGGCTCCGCCTGTGGAGCCCCAGCGTCATGCGGTGGACTTAGAGGAAGCGGGGGAGGACTTTTGTTCCTGGGAACTGGCTGTATGTTGCAGCTTTTTCCCTCTACCTCTGCCTCTGGGCAGAAAGGACGCGCCTTTAACCCGCTTGCCTTTCTGGGGCCGAAAGGACTGTACCTGATAATACGGTGCTTTCTTTTGCTGTGAGGGAACATGGGGTAAAAATGTTGACTTCCCAGCTGTCGCTGTGGAAACGAGGTCCGAGAAACCATCCCCAAACAACTCCTCACCTTTATAAGGCAAAACTTCCATGTGCCTTTTAGAATCTGCATCCCCCGTCCACTGCCGAGTCCATAATCCTCTCCTGGCAGAAATGGACATTGCACTTATTTTAGATGCCAGCCGGCAAATATCCCTCTGTGCATCTCTCATGTATAAGACTGCGTCTTTTATATGCTCTATGGTTAGCAATATAGTGTCCCTGTCTAGGGTATCAATATTTTCGGACAGGGAATCTGACCACGCAGCTGCAGCACTACACATCCATGCTGAAGCAATAGCTGGTCTCAGTATAATACCTGAGTGTGTATATACAGACTTCAGGATAGCCTCCTGCTTTCTATCAGCAGGTTCCTTTAGGGCGGCCGTGTCCGGAGACGGTAGTGCCACCTTCTTTGACAGACGTGTGAGCGCTTTATCCACCCTAGGGGATGTTTCCCAACGTGACCTATCCTCTGGCGGGAAAGGGTACGCCATTAGTAACTTTTTAGAAATTACCAGTTTCTTATCGGGGGAAACCCACGCTTCTTCACACACTTCATTTAATTCCTCAGATGGGGGAAAAACCACTGGTAGTTTTTTCTCCCCAAACATAATACCCTTTTTTGTGGTTCCTGGGGTAATATCAGAAATGTGCAACACATTTTTCATTGCCGCAATCATGTAACGTGTGGCCCTATTGGAATGTACATTAGTCTCATCGTCGTCGACACTGGATTCAGTATCCGTGTCGACATCTGTGTCCGCCATCTGAGGTAGTGGGCGTTTTAGAGCCCCTGATGGCTTTTGAGACAGCTGGGCAGGCACAAGCTGAGAAGCCGGCTGTCCCACATCGGATATGTCGTCAAACCTCTTATGTAAGGAGTTGACACTTCCACTTAATTCCTTCCACAAGTCCATCCACTCAGGTGTCGGACCCGCAGGGGGTGACATCACATTTATCGGCACCTGCTCCGCCTCCACATAAGCCTCCTCATCAAACATGTCGACACAGCCGTACCGACACACCGCACACACACAGGGAATGCTCTGACTGAGGACAGGACCCCACAAAGCCCTTTGGGGAGACAGAGAGAGAGTATGCCAGCACACACCAACAGCGCTATATAACACAGGGATTAACACTATAACTGAGTGATTTTTCCCAATAGCTGCTTGTATACACAATATTGCGCCTAAATTTAGTGCCCCCCCCCCCTCTCTTTTTTACCCTATGTAGTCTGGAAACTGCAGGGGAGAGCCTGGGAGCGATCCTTCCAGCGGAGCTGTAAGAGAAAATGGCGCCAGTGTGCTGAGGGAGATAGCCCCGCCCCTTTTTCGGCGGACTTCTCCCGCTTTTTTCTATGTATATCTGGCAGGGGTATTTTACACATATATAGTCTCTATGACTATATTATGTGTTATTTGCCAGCCAAGGTACTTAATATGGCAGCCCAGGGCGCCCCCCCCCCCCCCCCCCAGCGCCCTGCACCCATCAGTGACCGGAGTGTGAGGTGTGCATGGGAAGCAATGGCGCACAGCTGCAGTGCTGTGCGCTACCTTGATGAAGACCGAAGTCTTCTGCCGCCGATTTCCAGGACCCTCTTCTTGCTTCTGGCTCTGTAAGGGGGAGGGCGGCGCGGCTCCGGGAACGGACGACCGAGGCTGGGCCTGTGTTCGATCCCTCTGGAGCTAATAGTGTCCAGTAGCCTTGAAGCCCAAGCTAGCTGCAAGCAGGTAGGTTCGCTTCTCTCCCCTTAGTCCCTCGTAGCAGTGAGTCTGTTGCCAGCAGATCTCACTGAAAATAAAAAACCTAAAATAAACTTTCTTTTTCTAAGAGCTCAGGAGAGCCCCTAGTGTGCATCCAGCTCAGCCGGGCACAAAATTCTAACTGAGGTCTGGAGGAGGGTCATAGAGGGAGGAGCCAGTGCACACCAGGTAGTCCTAAAGCTTTCCTTAGTTGTGCCCAGTCTCCTGCGGAGCCGCTATTCCCCATGGTCCTTACTGAGTCCCAGCATCCACTTAGGACGTCAGAGAAATATATATATATATATATATACATATATATATATATATATATATATATATATATATATATATATATACATACATACATACATACATACACACACACACACACACACACACACACACTTTTGCCAGAAACCGAGGTTTATTGCTGCCCAGGGCGCCCCCCCTGTGCCCTGCACCCTTACAGTGTCTGCCTGTGTGTGCTGTGTGGGAGCAATGGCGCACAGCTTTACTGCTGTGCGTTACCTCAGTGAAGATCTGAAGTCTTCTGCAGCCTCTGAAGTCTTCTTACTTCTCATACTCACCCGACTTCTATCTTCCGGCTCTGCGAGGAGGAGGACGGCGGCGCGGCTCTGGGACGGATGGCGATGGTGAGACCTGCGTACCGATCCATCTGGAGCTAATGGTGTCCAGTAGCCTAAGAAGCAGAGCCTTGAAACTCACAGAAGTAGGTCTGCTTCTCTCTCCTCAGTCCCACGATGCAGGGAGCCTGTTGCCAGCAGGCTCCCTGAAAA
Source organism: Pseudophryne corroboree (assembly GCF_028390025.1). NCBI lineage: Eukaryota > Metazoa > Chordata > Amphibia > Anura > Myobatrachidae > Pseudophryne > Pseudophryne corroboree. The sequence goes on along the minus strand of NC_086448.1, from coordinate 155,223,076 downwards.
TAAAAAACCTAACAAAATACTTTTTCAGGAAACTCAGGAGAGCTCCCTGTAATGCACCCAGTCTCCTCTGGGCACAGTAGTAAACGGAGGTCTGGAGGAGGGGCATAGAGGGAGGAGCCAGTGCACACCCATACCTAAAGTCTTACTTAAAGTGCCCATGTCTCCTGCGGAGCCCGTCTATCCCCATGGTCCTTACGGAGTCCCCAGCATCCTCTAGGACGTAAGAGAAAAGGATTTACGGTAGGTAATTAAAATCCTATTTTCTCTTACGTCCTAGAGGACGCTGGGGTCCACATTAGTACCATGGGGATGTACCAAAGCTCCCAGAACAGGACTGAGAGCACGGAGTCTCCTGCAGAACCAATTGACCAAACATAAGGTCCTCAGAAGCCAAAGCATCGAACATGTAAGACTTTGCGAACGTGTTCGACCACGACCAAGTAGCTGCTCGGCAGAGTTGCAAAGCCGAGACACCCCGGGCAGCCGCCCAGGAAGAACCCACCTTACGTGTAGAGTGGGCCTTAACAGATGTAGAACACGGCAAGCCTGCCGTAGAATATGCATGCTGGATAGTGAACATGATCCAGCGAGAGATCATCTGTTTAGAAGCAGGACAACCAATTTTTTGGGGATCATACAGGACAAACAGAGTCCGATTTTCTGTGACGAGCAGTCCTCCTCACATAGATTTTCAAAGACCTTACAACATCTAAGGACTTTGATAAAATTGAGGAGTCAGTCGCAAATGGCACCACAATAGGTTGGTTGATATGAAATGCCGACACAACCTCAGCTCTATCTTCATGGAAGATAAATTATGGGCTTTTACATGACAAAGCCCCCAACTCCGACACACGTCTAGCAGAAGCTAATGCCAACAAAGTGACAGCCTTCCACGTGAGAAACTTGACCTCAAACTCCTGTAGAGGTTTAAACCAGTTCCGACTGGAGGAACTGCAACACCACATTTAGATTCCAGGGCACCGTAGGCGGTACAAAGGGAGGTTGGATGTGCAGAACTCCCTTCAAAAAAGTCTGAACCTCAGGGAGGGCAGCCAACTGTTTCTGAAAGAAAATAAGATTTTACTTACCGGTAAATCTATTTCTCGTAGTCCGTAGTGGATGCTGGGGACTCCGTAAGGACCATGGGGAATAGACGGGCTCCGCAGGAGACAGGGCACTTCAAGAAATAATTTTGATACTGGTGTGCTCTGGCTCATCCCTCTATGTCCCTCCTCCAGACCTCAGTTAGCTCTTCCGGGCACAGTTTCTCTGACAGTACAAGGAAAGGATTTTGGAATCCATGGCAAGACTCATACCAGTCACACCAATCACACCGTATAACTCGTGATAAACTTACCCATTTAACAGTATGAACAACAACGGAGCATCAGATTTACCCCGATGCAATCAACATAACCCTTATTTAAGCAATAACTATATACAAGTATTGCAGAAGAAGTCCGCACTTGGGACGGGCGCCCAGCATCCACTACGGACTACGAGAAATAGATTTACCGGTAAGTAAAATCTTATTTTCTCTAACGTCCTAATGGATGCTGGGGACTCCGTAAGGACCATGGGGATTATACCAAAGCTCCCAAACGGGCGGGAGAGTGCGGATGACTCTGCAGCACCGAATGAGCAAACACAAGGTCCTCCTCAGCCAGGGTATCAAACTTGTAGAACTTTGCAAAGGTGTTTGAACCTGACCAAGTAGCCGCTCGGCAAAGCTGTAATGCCGAGACCCCTCGGGCAGCCACCCAAGGAGAGCCCACCTTCCTTGTGGAATGGGCCTTAACTGATTTAGGCAGCGGCAACCCAGCCGCAGAATGAGCCTGCTGAATCGTGTTACAGATCCAGCGAGCAATAGTTTGCTTTGAAGCAGGCGCCCCAAGCTTGTTGGAAGCATACAGGATCAACAAAGATTCTGTTTTTCTGACCCTAGCTGTTCTGGCTACATAAACCTTCAAAGCCCTGACCACATCTAGTAACTCGGAATCCTCCAACTCACGAGTAGCCACAGGCACCACAATAGGTTGGTTCATATGAAAGGATGACACCACTTTTGGCAGAAATCGTGGACGGGTCCGCAATTCTGCCCTGTCTATATGGAAAACCAGACAGGGGCTTTTATGTGACAAAGCCGCTAATTCTGACACACGCCTAGCTGAAGCCAAGGCTAATAGCATGACCATCTTCCACGTGAGAAATTTTAACTCCACGGTTTTGAGTGGCTCAAACCAGTGTGACTTCAGGAAACTCAACACCACGTTAAGATCCCAAGGTGCCACTGGAGGCACAAAAGGGGGCTGAATATGCAGCACTCCCTTTACAAACGTCTGGACTTCAGGAAGAGAAGCCAGTTCTTTTTGAAAGAAAATGGATAAGAGCCGAAATCTGGACCTTAATGAAACCCGATTTCAGGCCCAAAGTCACTCCCGACTGTAGGAAGTGAAGGAAATGGCCCAGCTGGAATTCCTCCGTAGGGGCATTCCTGGCCTCACACCAAGCAACATATTTTCGCCATATACGGTGATAATGTTTAGCCGTCACGTCCTTCCTAGCCTTTATCAGCGTAGGGATAACCTCATCCGGAAAGCCTTTTTCTGCTAGGATCCGGCGTTCAACCGCCATGCCGTCAAACGCAGCCGCGGTAAGTCTTGGAACAGACAGGGCCCCTGTTGCAACAAGTCCTGTCTTAGAGGCAGAGGCCATGGGTCCTCTGTGAGCATTTCTTGCAGATCCGGATACCAAGTCCTTCTTGGCCAATTCGGAACAATGAGTATTGTTCTCACTCTTCTTTTTCTTATGATTCTCAGCACCTTTGGTATGAGAGGAAGAGGAGGAAATACATAAACCGACTGGAACACCCACGGTGTCACTAGTGCGTCTACAGCTATCGCCTGAGGGTCTCTTGACCTGGCGCAATATCACTGTAGCTTTTTGTTGAGGCGGGATGCCATCATGTCCACCTGTGGCAGTTCCCACCACCTTGCAATCTGCGTGAAGACTTCTTGATGAAGTCCCCACTCTCCCGGGTGGAGGTCGTGCATGCTGAGGAAGTCTGCTTCCCAGTTGTCCACTCCCGGAATGAACACTGCTGACAGTGCTCTTACGTGATTCTCCGCCCAGCGAAGAATTCTGGTGGCTTCTACCATCGCCACCCTGCTCCTTGTGCCGCCTTGGCGGTTTACATGAGCCACTGCGGTGATATTGTCTGACTGAATCAGAACCGGTTGGTCGCGAAGCAGGGACTCCGCTTGACGTAGGGCGTTGTATATGGCCCTTAGTTCCAGGATGTTGATGTGAAGGCAAGTCTCCTGACTTGACCACAGCCCTTGGAAATTTCTTCCCTATGTGACTGCCCCCCACCCTCGGAGGCTTGCATCCGTGGTCACCAGGACCCAGTCCTGAATGCCGAATCTGCGACCTTCGAGAAGGTGAGCACTCTGCAGCCACCACAGGAGAGACACCCTGGCCCTGGGGGATAGGGTGATTAACCGATGCATCTGAAGATGTGATCCGGACCACTTGTCCAGTAAGTGCCATTGGTAGGTCCTCGCAGGGAAACTGCCGAAGGGAATGGCCTCGTATGATGCCACCATTCTTCCCAGGACTCGAGTGCAGTGATGCACTGACACCTGTTTTGGTTTTAATAGATTCCTGACCAGTGTCACGAGCTCCTGAACTCTCTCTACCGGGAGATAAACCCTTTTCTGGTCTGTGTCTAGGATCATGCCTAGGAGAGGCAGATGAGCTGTAGGAACCAACTGCGACTTTGGAATATATAGAATCCAGCCGTGCTGCCGTTACACTTCCAGCGAAAGTGGTACGCTGTTCAGCAACTGCTCTCTTGATCTCGCTTTTATGAGGAGATCGTCCAAGTACGTGATAATAGTGACACCTTGCTTCCGCAGGAGCACCATCATTTCCGCCATTACCTTGGTGAACATTCTCGGGCCGTGGAGAGACCAAACGGCAACGTCTGAAATTGGTAATGACAATCCCGTACCGCAATTCTGAGGTACGCCTGATGAGGTGGATAAATGGGGACATGAAGGTATGCATCCTTTATGTCCCGAGTCACCATAAAATCTCCCCCTTTCAGGCTTGCAATGACCGCTCTTAGCGATTCCATCTTGAACTTGAACCTTTTCAGGTATATGTTCAGGGATTTTAAATTCAATATGGGTCTGACCGAACTGTCCGGTTTCGGGACTACCACATGGTCGAATAATAACCCCCTCCTTGTTGAAGGAGGGGAACCTTGACCACCACCTGTTGAAGATACAATTTGTGAATTGCAGTTAACACTGTTTCCCTCTCGTGGGGGGAAGCCGGCAGGGCCGTCGGTGAGGGGGCATCTTCTCAAAGTCCAGCTTGTATCCCTGAGACACAATATCTATTGCCCAGGGATCTAACAGGGAGTGAACCCACTTGTGGCTGAACTTACGAAGGCGTGCCCCCACCGGGCCTAGCTCCGCCTGTGGAGCCCCAGCGACATGCGGTGGATTTTTGTAGAGGCCGGGGAGGACTTCTGTTCCTGGGAACTAGCTGTGTTGTGCAGCTTCTTTCCTCTGCCCCCGCCTCTGGCAAGAAAGGACGCACCTCTGACTTTCTTGTTTCTTTGTTCGAAAGGCTGCATTTGATAATGTCGTGCTTTCCTAGGCTGTGCAGGAATATAAGGCAAAATATCAGAATTACCAGCTATAGCTGTGGAGACCAGGTCCGAGAACCCTTCTCCACACAATCCTCAGCCTTCCATATGCCTCTTAAGTCGGCATCATCTGTCCATTGCATATACTACAGGACACGTCAAGCAGAAATCGACATAGCTTTGACTCTAGGACCCAGTATACTCATGTCTCTTTGGGCATCTCTATATATCTATATATATCTATATATCTTTTAAGACAGCATCTAATATATATATATATATATATATATATATATATATATATATATATATATATATATATATATATATATATATACACACACACACACACATATACATATATATATATATATATATATATATACACACACACATACACATACATATACACTAGGGTCTCAGTCTCTGCTGCTAAGGTACCTGTCCACGCTGCCACAGCGCTATAAACCCATGCCGACACAATCGCCAGTCTGAGTAGTGTACCAGAATGTGCACGCTATCTGCAGGATCCCTGAGAATAGCTGTTACGTCAGTGCTACCTTTTGGGCAAACGTGACACCCTAGGGGAAGATTCCCATCCTATCCTGGCCCTAGTGGGGAAAGGATACTGCCCGAGAATTCTTTGTGGGAAACGGCAGTCTCTTGTCTGGAGATTCCCGCTCTTTTTCATCATGAGAGGAGGGAAATTTACCTCAGCTTTCTTCCCCTTACACATGTGTACCCTTGTGACAGGGAAAGATGAGTCATCAGTGATATGCAAATCATCTTTTATTACAATAATCATATATTGAATACTTTTCTGCCATTTTGGCTGTAACTTTGCATTATTGTAGTCGACACTGGAGTCAACAACCGTGTCGATATCAGTGTCTATTATTTTGGATAGTGAGCATTGAGAGACTCTGAAGGTCTCTGCGACATAGGGACAGACATGGGTAGATTCCGTGTTTGTGCAATAAATTCACCTTAGCACTTAATTACACATATCCAAACAGGTGTCGGCGTTGTCGACGGAGACACCCCTCACACACATATTTGCTCTATCTCCTCCTCAGGGGAGCCTTTTACCTCAGCCATGTCGACACACACGTACCGACTCATCTGAAGACAATTCCCCCATAAGGCCCTTTGGAGAGACAGAGAGAGTATGCCAGCACACACCCCAGCGCTATTAAACCAGGAATAACACAGTAACTTAATGTTAACCCAGTAGCTGCTGTTTATATTGATTTTTGCGCCTAATTATGTGCCCCCCCCTCTCTTTTTACCCTCTTCTACCGTGTAACTGCAGGGGAGAGACTGGGGAGCTTCCGCTCAGCGGTGCTGTGGAGAAAAAACATGGCGCTGGTGAGTGCTGAGGAAGAAGCCCCGCCCCCTCGACGGCGGGCTTCTGTCCCGCTTTCATGTACAATTTTGGCGGGGGCTCATACATATATATAGTGCCCAACTGTATATTATGCAAACTTTTGCCAAAGAGGTCTCTAATTGCTGCCCAGGGCGCCCTCCCCCCCCCCCTGCGCCCTGCACCCTACAGTGACCGGAGTATGTGGGTTTAGTGTGGGAGCAATGGCGCACAGCTGCAGTGCTGTGCGCTACCTCATATGAAGACTGGAGTCTTCTGCCGCCGATTTCGAAGTCTTCTTGCTTCTGTCACCGGCTTCTGTCTTCCGGCTCTGCGAGGGAGACGGCGGCGCGGCTCCGGGATCGGACGACTAAGGGTGCAATCCTGTGTACGATCCCTCTGGAGCTAATGGTGTCCAGTAGCCTAAGAAGCAGGACCTATCTACAGTGAGTAGGGCTGCTTCTCTTCCCTCAGTCCCACGTAGCAGAGAGTCTGTTGCCAGCAGATCTCTCTGAAAATAAAAAAACCTAACAAAATACTTTCTTTTTAGCAAGCTCAGGAGAGCTCACTAAGTAGCACCCAGCTCGTCCGGGCACAGATTCAAACGGAGGTCTGGAGGAGGGACATAGAGAGAGGAGCCAGAGCACACCAGAGTCTAAATTCTTTCTTAAAGTGCCCATGTCTCCTGCGGAGCCCGTCTATTCCCCATGGTCCTTACGGAGTCCCCAGCATCCACTAGGACATTAGAGAAAATGGATTGGGCCGAAATCTGGACCTTTATGGATGCCAACCTCAGGCACAAATCCACACCTGCTTGCAGGAAGAGGGGACAACGTCCCAGTTGAAACTCCACCGTAGGAAACTTCTTGGACTCACACCAAGATACATATTTTTGATGGTAATGTTTAGACGTTACTCCTTTCCTAGTCTGTATCAGGGTAGGAATAACCTTGTTCGGACCTCCATGCCGTCAAACGTAGCAGTGGTAAGTCTTGATAGGCGAACGGTCCCTGCTTCAGCAGGTCCTCCCGAAGAGGCCTCGGCTCTTCTAGCAGTAGATCCAGAAGATCTGTGTTCCAAGCCCTTCTTGGCCAGTCTGGAGCAATGAGGATTGCCTGAACTCTTAGGAGTTTGAGAACTCTTGGAATTAGTGGAAGTGGAGGAAACACGTACACCAACTGGAACACCCACGGAGTCCCTAGGGCATCCACTGCCACGGCTTGCGGGTCCCTCAAGCAGGAACAATACTGACGAAGCTTCTTGTTGAGACGAGAGGCCATCATGTCGATTTGGGGTACACCCCAAATATCTGTTACCTCCTTGAACACCTCCGGATGGAGACCCCACTCGTCTGGATGGCCAAGGCCTTGTACATCGGGAGAAATACCTTTTGAGCCACTGTATCCAGTAACATTCCCAAGAACTGAAGACGCTGGGTCGGTTCCAGGTGAGATTTCTGGAAATTTACAATCCACACATGATCCGTGAGTAGGCGGGTAGTCAGATCGATGCTGTGCAGCAGACGTTCCCTGGATACAGCCTTTATGAGGAGATCATCCAAGTAGGGACTATGTTCATTCCCATCAAGTGCAGCTACAGCATCATCTCCACCATGCTGTAATGTTAGTCGCACAGGTTATATATCCAGAGAATGACCACCATTTTTATTATCCAAAACACGTTAGTGTTATTCAAAAATACTTGGGGGGTGCTACCACAGGCACAATAAATTTGCAACAGAAGAAAGGAGAAAGGGTTCGAAATGCCCTATAGTGGTGCACAATTTTATATTAAAAAGTAACTTTTATTATGATATATAGTAAAACCAGCGAATATTAAGAAAAAAATAGAATAGTGTAAATAGAAAGAAAATTGTGATTAAAAAATAGAGATGCTGCGCACTAGATGTCACCGGATTGACTCATATCTTGCTATCAAAATTTATAGTCAATTTATAGTCAAAAGTGTATTAGGAATATATAATTCCTGTATATCTGTAGTTCACGTTTATACTACTAAAGGGAATCCTAGAGTAAATTTCCAAAATTTTTCCAATCCCTCCCAGGATTTAGGATATACAATCGTTCAGGCAGGGTTTACCAGATGTCATTATATATGATGTGATAATGATATAACTATAATAGCTTATTATAGGTTCAAGCTTCTAATAGGTTGTATGGATATAATTGGTCCTGTCTTTACAAAAATTGTTCAATGCTCTTTGCAGACAGGCATTTTTCCTGGACCCCTAAAGGAAGCAATTGTTAGACCGCTTCTTAAAAAACCTAATTTAGATCCCGACTGCATGACCAACTACAGACCGGTATCAAACCTTCCTCTCCTAGGAAAGGTTATTGAGAAAGTTGTTGCAAATCAACTGGAAACCCGCCTGACAACCCATGATATTTATGATCCATTTCAATCAGGATTCAGGAGAAGACATAGCACTGAAACAGCCCTGGTGTGTGTGTTAAATGATCTTCTGATGGCAAAAGACAGAGGTAACTGTTCAATATTAATCCTTCTGGATCTCTCGGCAGCATTTGATACCGTGGACCATGGGCTTCTGATTGAGCGACTGATACATTTCTGTGGTCTGGATGGCACAGTCCTAAGATGGTTCAAATCATTTCTCACAGGCAGGTCACAGAGAGTATCATCTGGATTATACTCATCACCACCAGTGTCATTGCCATGTGGTGTCCCACAAGGTTCTATACTATCCCCCATGCTTTTTGCAGTATACATGCTCCCATTGGGCGAAATAATCAGGCGCCATGGCCTGGTCTACCACTGCTATGCAGATGATACACAACTGTACTTGTCCTTTGCTCCGGGCACTGATAACCCAATAGCAACCCTTAATGGCTGTCTAGCTGAACTACAGGAGTGGATGAGCGCCAGCTGGCTGCGACTGAACCCGGATAAAACAGAGGTCCTTATGATATGACCGCAACATCAAAGGACAAGACTGCAGCATAGCCAACCAACTGGACTTACACTCGGGGATTCAGAATTACAGACCAGTGATCGTGTGCGGAATCTTGGCGTTGTCCTGGATGGTGGCTTGACACTTAAACATCAGATATCAGCCACAATCAAATCCTCATTCTTTCACCTGAGGAACATAGCCAGAATCAAGCACTTAATTCCCTCAGATGATATGCCAAAAGTCATACATGCATTTGTATCATCTCGTTTAGACTACTGTAATGCCCTCTACCTTGGTCTACCAGCAAAAGAATTGCAGCGCTTACAGCTGGTGCAAAACACAGCTGCCAGGCTATTAACCAACCAGTATTTGGAAAGGGTAGGTTAGCGCGCTCTGCGGGGATCAGGTGGGAGAGGGGTGATGAGAATGGGATGGGGGATTGGTATGTGCTATAGGGATGAATGCAATGTATCTATTGAGTTTTACTGATGTGCATGAACCATGAAACATAAACCGTGGATTTGGTTTTGTGATTTTATTTAATATTTAATATTTAATATTCCAAGTGCAATTTGGTGGACCCTCTTCAGGTGTGTCTTGCAGACTACCCTTTCTGTGTGTACCTTCCTTAATGGTACACTTGTGTTAGGGCCCTTTATGTACTGTGTCCATTTACCACTTTCAGGTGTGTCTTGCAGACTACCCTTTGTTGGTATACCTTCCTAATGGTATACCTTCTCAGAGGACCCCTGTCGGGGTTAATGTCAGGTGTACCTTAATAGGTTACCTTTACCATAGGTGTGGCGAGCCTATGTAATTCTGGTAGGTTTGTTAGTGTGTGTTTCTAGTGTGACAGTTTGCGGCGTCCCGCCTGTCACACTGTTTCATATGTCCTTATCTGTGGGTGGCGGGTGTGGGGCTGTGAGATCTCACTTACCGCCGGGGGAGAGACTAATCGTCTGCCGCCGGTGTCTGCAGTCCCTTGTCCGCTTTCCTCGTTTCCTTGGTGTGTCTCAGCAGAGGCGCCGGTCCCCGTCTCTGTAGTCGGCGCCGCTTCTCTCTGCTCCTTCCGGGGTCTCGTCTGTTTCTCCCTGGTGCCGGCGTCACGTGTGTTGTCACGTGAGCGGGCGTTCGGGCTCCGTGTCTGTGTCTTTCTCCTTCTCCAGCCGGAGAGAGGAGTGTATTGGCGTGGAGTGGTGGTTTTTCGTGTGTGTCTCAGGTCTCCAACGCGTTTCAGCTCACAAGCCTTTTTCACGCGTTGGAGACCTGAGACACACACGAAAAACCACCACTCCACGCCAATACACTCCTCTCTCCGGCTGGAGAAGGAGAAAGACACAGACACGGAGCCCGAACGCCCGCTCACGTGACAACACACGTGACGCCGGCACCAGGGAGAAACAGACGAGACCCCGGAAGGAGCAGAGAGAAGCGGCGCAGACTACAGAGACGGGGACCGGCGCCTCTGCTGAGACACACCAAGGAAACGAGGAAAGCGGACAAGGGACTGCAGACACCGGCGGCAGACGATTAGTCTCTCCCCCGGCGGTAAGTGAGATCTCACAGCCCCACACCCGCCACCCACAGATAAGGACATATGAAACAGTGTGACAGGCGGGACGCCGCAAACTGTCACACTAGAAACACACACTAACAAACCTACCAGAATTACATAGGCTCGCCACACCTATGGTAAAGGTAACCTATTAAGGTACACCTGACATTAACCCCGACAGGGGTCCTCTGAGAAGGTATACCATTAGGAAGGTATACCAACAAAGGGTAGTCTGCAAGACACACCTGAAAGTGGTAAATGGACACAGTACATAAAGGGCCCTAACACAAGTGTACCATTAAGGAAGGTACACACAGAAAGGGTAGTCTGCAAGACACACCTGAAGAGGGTCCACCAAATTGCACTTGGAATATTAAATATTAAATATTAAATAAAATCACAAAACCAAATCCACGGTTTATGTTTCATGGTTCATGCACATCAGTAAAACTCAATAGATACATTGCATTCATCCCTATAGCACATACCAATCCCCCATCCCATTCTCATCACCCCTCTCCCACCTGATCCCCGCAGAGCGCGCTAACCTACCCTTTCCAAATACTTGTAAGGAGGTAGGACACCTCCAGGTCAAGCAGCACTCATCCCCCACCCTCCCTAGTGAGCGCTCTCTCTCTCTCTCTTCTATTAACCAACCAGCCCCGTTCTAGCCACATAACACCCATCCTCTACTCCCTTCACTGGCTGCCTGTACGATGGCGAATCATCTTCAAGATTGGCTTACTGAGTTTCAAAGCATTACATGACCAAGGCCCAAGGTACCTGAAACAGCTTCTGACCCCATACTGCCCCACTCGATTACTGCGATCTGTAGATGAAGGACTTTTAGCAGTACCTAGAATCTACCGTAATTCATCTGGGGGTCGAGCTTTTAGTCATGCGGCTCCGACTCTATGGAACTCACTTCCCCACACAGTGCGAGAGGCCCCAACTATAGAATCCTTCAAAAGTAGACTCAAGACTTTTCTGTTTACTCAAGCATTTCCATAATGTCCCTTTTAATATCTTCATGCTTCTGTATTTTATGAAAATGTACTTCATTATTTTCTGTACTATATTATGCTATGTATCTGTTAAGCGCCTTGAGTCCTATGGGAGAAAGAGCGCTATATAAATAAAATTATTATTATTATTATTATTATGTGTGATGTTGAAATGATTCACAATAAAGTGATCAAACAAAAATGTGTGTTGTATTTAGACTATTTCTCAGAGTGAATATGCAGACTCTATCATGAGATCTCAATAGCACTTGTGTGTCTTCCTAAGTTTCATAAGCCATATTGTATCCACTGCAATAGAAACATGAGGGCATAAGGATACAAATGTATCCACTTAAAGAGAAACGGCTGTTGTTAGTTCAGAGACTAGGCTCCGACAATATCAAGCCTTTAGATTGCCACAAATAATAAATACCATTACCCCAATTTCAGTGTAGCGTCATTTGGGCTCATTTAAAGCTAAAATGATTGCTGGCAGTGAAGTGATCAGTAATCCCTTATCAGGGAGTATAGTATGGTATGTCAATGATTATTACGTATCACAATGCTTTCACTCAGAATTCCTATATACCAATATATGTTAAATGATCCATATGAGATCATGCAGATTATTTATTCCTCTGTATTATTCACAAAGATAATTAGGGCTCACCCCGTTCTTATCTGGGTGTGAGTTGATAAGTTCATGCATTGTTCATTTCAACGTTTTACTGAGCCGTAAGAGTATGTGTATAATAATAATTACACCTGGGACCTAAGGATATTGGACAGCCTATGGTTCCTTGTTGCTCAGAAAGATTTCACACATTCAGTGTTATTTGATGATTTCTGATATAGGCTCATACATATATTAAGTGTCTGATAGTATACGTATTTAGGCTTTATTATACAGCCTTATAGACACTATTGGATACAATTCACTGATACAGGCTCATACACCTATTAAGTGTCCAATAATATGCGTTTTTAGGCTTTATTATGCAGCCTTATGGACACTAGTTAAGGCCCGTACACACTGGTCGATGTATCGGCCGTTCTCTTGAACGGCCGATACATCGCGGGACCGTCGGCCAGTGTGTACGGGCGATACGTCTGTGAACTCCGTCGTTCACAGACGTATCGCGTTGGCTGCGCAGCACAGCCGACAGCCAATATATCTAACGATATATTGGCCCGTTGCTGTGTGTGTACGGGGCGGTCGTCCGACCGCCCGTACACATGCTGCGGCGGCCGGCGGTGATTGACAGGTGAACTGGGCGGGCGCGAGCGCCCGCCCAGTTCATGACGTCAGTCCCCCGACGGATCGGGCTGTGTGTATGCACAGCACACTGCCCGATCCGTACATAGATATATCTGCAGATTAATTGATCTGCAGATATATCTAATAGTGTGTACCCACCTTTAGATACAGTTTTCATACACCCAGTATGTTTTTTTGCGCAGTGAGATGGTTAATCCGCATCTAATTTTACTGCTTCATTCCTATGGTCCCCACGGTTTGCAGTATGCAATATGGCTTAGGAAGACACACAAGTGCTATTGAGATCTCATGATAGAGTCTGCATATTCACTCTGAGAAATAGTGTAAATACAACACACATTTTTGTTTGATCACTTTATTGTGAATCATTTCAACATCACACATAATAAGCTATTATAGTTATATCATTATCACATCATATATAATGACATCTGGCAAACCCTGCCTGAACGATTGTATATCCTAAATCCTGGGAGGGCTTGGAAAAATTTTGGAAATTTACTCTAGGATTCCCATTAGTAGTATAAACGTGAACTACAGATATACAGGAATTATATATTCCTAATACACTTTTGACTATAAATTGACTATAAATTTTGATAGCAAGATATGAGTCAATCCGGTGACATCTAGTGCGCAGCATCTCTATTTTTGAATCACGATTTTTTTTCTATTTACACTATTCTATTTTTTTCTTAATATTCGCTGGTTTTACTATATATCATAATAAAAGTTACTTTTTAATATAAAATTGTGCACCACTATAGGGCATTTCGAACCCTTTCTCCTTTCTTCTCATCTCAACCATGACCTTGGTGAAGACCCTCGGAGCTGTGGATAATCCAAAGGGTAAGGCCTGAAACTGAAAATGGTCATCCAAGATGGCGAACCTGAGGTAAGTCTGATGAGGGGGCCACATGGGAATGTGTAGGTAAGCATCCCTGACATCCAGAGACACCAGGAAATCCCCCCTCCTCCAGAGTGGATACCACCGCACTCAGGGACTCCATCTTGAAATTAAATACGCGCACATACGGATTGAGAGACTTCAGGTTCAAGATGGGGCACACCGAACCACCTGGTTGGGGTACAACAAAAAGACTGGAGTAAAAACCTCTGTTGCGTAACTGACAAGGTACAGGAACTACCACCCCTGTCTTCAACAGTTTTTCAATAGCCTCTTGTACGGTAACTTTTGCTGCGGGTAAAGCTGGTAAGCCCGACTTGAAAAATCTGTGAGGAGGGAGTGTTTGAAATTCCAACCGGTATCCGTGGGAAATGAGGTCCCTCACCCAAGGATCCTGGCAGGACTCCGTCCACGTTGAAGGCGAGCACCTGCCTGAAAGTCGTCTTGTCACTGGGGCCAACCGTCACGCGGAGGGTTTAGCAGCAGGGGAACCGGTGGTCTGGTCCAGGGAGACAGCAGGTGCAGGTTTACGGGACTTACCACGAGATCCTCTGGGAGTGGTCAAAACCCCTCGGCCCCTTCCTCTGAACCTTGCCACACGAAAGGACTGCAAGGAGGGTCCTGTATAAGACCGTCTAACCGGTGGTGCAGCAGACGGCAGATAGGTAGACTTACCCGCCGTTGCTTGGGAGATCCACTTATTTAATTATCTCCAAACAAGGCATCACCTGTAAAGGGAAGATTTTATACACCCTTTTTGGAATCAGCGTGCGCCGCCCATTGACGTAACCACAGAGCTCTGCGCGCTGAGACAGCCACAGCAGTAGTGCAGCCATTAATCTTACACAACTCCTTTATAGCCTCGCTCATAAAATTGGCAGCATCCTGTATATGTTGCAGCAGAGTATCCCTGGGTAGAGAGTATAAACCATCAATAACATTATCAGACTACTTTACCACAGCTCTGGAGATCCACCCACAAACTATCGTGGGGCGCTGTGCTGTGCCTGCTGCCATATAAATGGCCTTGAGCGTTGTCTCAATTTTATGATTAGCTGTCTCCTTCAGGGATACAGCCCCAGGAACAGGCAGTACCAATTTCTTAGATAGTCTGGATACAGATGTATCGACCGACAGGGGTTTTTCCCAGACCTTCCTATCCTCATCTGGAAGGGGAAACGTAGAGAAAAACCTCTGCGGAATTTTTAATTTATCAGGGTTTAACCAAGCCTCCTTGGCCAGGGAGTTTAACTCTTTAGACAATGGAAAGGTAGCTGAACTCTTGGGTCTAATATTAAAGTATAACTCCTCATCTGGTTCCGCCTCTGGATCCTGTATGTGAAGGACCTCTCTTATAGCAAAAATGAGAGCCTCCACCCCAGGGGACAGAGAGCTGTCCGTGTCCATATCATCATTATCCACATCTGGCTGATCAGAATCAGACTGGAAAACCTGTGGCAGTGAGCGTTTGTGTGAAGCCACAAGAGTGGGCTGCGAAGCCTTCTTGGAATCTGCTGCCTCAGCCACATAATCAATTGAGTGTTTTAACACCAGTCTCTCTTGTAGCTGCAGCTAGTTCAGAGTCTACATTGTAAATCATGCTCTTAAAGCTCACCAACCAGTCAGGTGCCTGTGAGAAGGGCCCTTGAGGAGACCAGGAACATTGCTCACACATGCGTGACCCCACTGAAGACGGGGTACAATTACAAGCAGCACACATAACCAAGTCTACAGACATTATACAGGAAACTACAACGCAACCCATTGCTCACACCCCACAAAGACCCTAGAGAGCCTTTTGGAGTGACCCAGAGGAGCGGACCCAGCACACAGAACACAGCAGCACAAAGTGTGTACTAAGTATATGTGATATAGGTACAGTATAGCTACCGCTGGCATGCTACCCCCTGTCTTTGACCCCCTGGTACCAGTCTGAAACAGCGTGGGTCCTGGAGGAGCAGCATACATGCAGCCTTGATACGCAGCAGCAGAAAATGGCAGCGACCCGCTCCCGGAAGCCCCACCCCTTGCAATGGCGCGTGGTCCCTCACACAGAATATACTGGCCACAGTAATAAAATACATTAGAAATGCATTTGACAGTCCACATAAAGCCTTAAGATAGTGAGCACTGCGGGGCAACAGCCCTGAGCCAGTTAGACCGCAGCGGGCACCGCAGCTCCAGCCCCGTGACATGCCGTCAAACAGCACAGGGGACCCGCTAACTGAGGCCCCAGTGTAACACTCACCGCACCTGGTCTTCGGCATCTGTTGGAGGGTGGCAGCTAGCTGCTGCGTGGGCACACATACTGACTAAGAGTGATCAGCATTTCAAAAGCTCAGTGTCAGCTGGGATTACGAACCATTAACCCTCAGGAGGTTGGTTCGGTCCCTCCTCTAAGTCCCACGAAGCAGGTAGTCTGTTTGCCATGCAGAGCTACCTGAAAATAATAAACTAAATCACATTTAAAGAAAAATCTCTGGAGCTCCAGAGAAGTGCACCCGGCTCCTTGGGCACATTTTTCTAAACAGAGTCTGGTAGGAGGGGCATAGAGGGGAGGAGCCAGCACACACTAAAAGTTTTAAAGTGCCAGGCTCCAGTGGACCCGATCTATACCCCATGGTACTAAAGTACAAGACCCCAGTATCCACTAGAACGTAAGAGAAAATAGGATTTTAATACCTACTGGTAAATCCTTTTCTCTTAGTCCGTAGAGGATGCTGGGGACACTTCAAGAACCATGGGGTATAGACCGGATCCGCAGGAGACATGGGCACTTTAAGACTTTAAAAAGGGGTGTGAACTGTCTCCTCCCTCTATGCCCCTCCTCCAGACTCCAGTTATAGGAACTGTGCCCAGGGAGACAGACATTTCGAGGAAAAATTATTTATTTTGATTTAAACTAAGGTGAGATATACCAGCTCACACCTCAAACATGCCGTACAACATGGCATTCAACCCAACGCATGCAACGGCATGAATAATGACAGCAACAGGCTGACTATAACCGCAACACAACACGTGTGTAACCATAACCAATATTTGTAGATACAGTACGCACTGGGACGGGCGCCCAGCATCCTCTACGGACTAAGAGAAAAGGATTCACCGGTAGGTATTAAAATCCTATTTTCTCCTTATGTCCTAGAGGATGCTGGGGACACTTGAAGAACCATTGGGTTTATACCAAAGCTCAAGAACGGGCGGGAGAGTGCGGATGACTGCAGCACCGATTGACCAAACAAGAGGTCTTCCTTAGCCAGCGTATCAAACCTGTAAAACTTTGCAAAAGTGTTTGAACCCGACCAAGTAGCTGCTCGGCAAAGTTGTAATGCCGAGACCCCCCGGGAAGCTGCCCAGAATGAGCCCACCTTTCTGGTAGAATGGGCTTTCACCGATTTCGGTAACGGCTATCCAGCCGTAGAATGAGCTTGCCGAATCGTATTACAGATCCAGCGTGCAATAGTCTGCTTGGAAGTAGGAGCCCCAATCTTGTTGGGATCATACAGGACAAACAGAGCCTCCGTTTTCCTAATCTGAGCCGTTCTGGCAACATAAATTTTCAAAGCTCCGACTACATCTAGAGACTTCGATTCCTCAAGGCGTCAGTAGCCACTGGCACCACAATAGGTTGGTTCATGTGAAACGATGACACCACTTTAT
Organism: Pseudophryne corroboree; assembly: GCF_028390025.1. Classification (NCBI taxonomy): domain Eukaryota; kingdom Metazoa; phylum Chordata; class Amphibia; order Anura; family Myobatrachidae; genus Pseudophryne; species Pseudophryne corroboree. The sequence goes on along the minus strand of NC_086448.1, from coordinate 155,205,713 downwards.
GCAGAAATTGCTGACGAGTTCTCAACTCCGCTCTATCTTCATGGAAGATCAAATAAGTGCCCTTGTGAGACAAAGCCGCCAATTCAGACACCCGCCTTGCAGAGGCCAAGGCCAACAGCATGATCACTTTCCAGATGACGAATTTCAACTCTACCTTACGTAAAGGTTCAAACCAATGAGATTGTAGGAACCGCAACAGCACGTTAATATCCCATGGTACCACCGGGGGCACAAAGGGAGGTTGTATGTGCAGCACGCCTTTTACGAAAGTCTGAACTTCCGGAAAGGAAGCCAATTCTTTTTGAGAGAAAATTGACAAGGCCGAAATTTGTACTTTAATTGAGCCTAACTTTAGGCCTGCATCCACCCCTGCTTGCAGAAAATGGAGAAAACGGCCCAGCTGAAATTCTTCCGTAGGAGCCTTCTTGGATTCACACCAAGACACATTTTCTCCAAATACGGTGATAATGTTTCGCTGTTACCTCTTTTCTAGCCTGAAGCAGTGTGGGAATTACTTCACCGGGAATACCCTTTCGGGCTAGGATCCTGCACTCCACCTCCAAGCCGTCAAACGATGCCGCGGTAAGTCTTAGTACACGCACGGCCCCTGCTGTAACAGATCCTCTCGCAGAGGAAGAGGCCAGGGATCTCCTATGAGCAATTCCTGAAGATCTGGATACCAAGCCCTCCTTGGCCAGTCTGGAACAATGAGGATTGCCTGAACCCTTGTTCTTCTTATGATCTTTATCACTTTTGGAATGAGTGGAATCGGAGGAAACACATATACCGACTGAAACACCCACGGTGTCACTAGGGCGTCCACTGCTATTGCTTGAGGGTCACTCAACCTGGAACAATATCTCGGAAGTTTCTTGTTGAGGCGAGACGCCATCATGTCTATTTGAGGAATTCCCCAACGACTTGTCACTTCTGCAAAGACCTCTTGATGAAGACCCCACTCTCCTTGATGGAGATCGTGTCTGCTGAGGAAGTCTGCTTCCCAGTTGTCTACACACTTGCATGCCTTTCCGCCCAGCGGAAAACTTTTGTGGCTTCTGCCATTGCCGCTCTGCTCTTTGTTCCGCCCTGGCGGTTTACGTACGCCATTGCTGTTATGTTGTCCGACTGAATCAAGACGAGTAGATCGCGAAGAAGATGTTCCACTTGTAGAAGGCCATTGTAAATGGCCCTTAACTCCAGAATGTTTATGTGTTGACAAGCTTCCTGGCTTGACCATTTTCCCTGGAAATTTTCCCCTGTGTGACTGCACCCCAGCCTCGGAGACTCGCATCCGTGGTCACCAGGATCCAGTTCTGGATCCCGAATCTGCGTCCCTCTAGGAGGTGAGAGCTGTGCAGCCACCACAGGAGTGAGATTCTGGTTTTGGAAGACAGGATTATCTGTCGGTGCATGTGCAGATGGGATCCGGACCACTTGTCCAACAGGTACCACTGAAACACTCTGGCATGGAATCTGTCAAACTGAATGGCCTCGTAGGCTGCCACCATCTTCCCTAGCAACAGAGTGCATTGATGAATCGACACTCTTGTTGGCTTCAGAATCTGTTTGACCAGGTTCTGAATTTCCAGAGCCTTTTCCACTGGAAGAAAAACTCTCTGTAATTTCGTGTCCAGAATCATACCCTAGAACGACAGTCTTGTCGTCGGAACCAACTGTGATTTTGGCAAGTTTAGGAGCCAACCATGTTGTTGCAGAATTGCCAGGGAGAGCGTCACGCTCTGCAGTAATTTTCCTTGGACCTTGCTTTTATCAGGAGATCGTCCAAGTAAGGGATAATTGTGACTCCTTGCTTGCGCAGGAGAACCATAATTTCCGCCATAACTTTGGTGAAAACCCTCGGAGCCGTGGACAGACCAAACGGCAACGTCTGAAATTGGTAATGACAATCCTGAACGGCAAACCTCAGGTAAGTCTGATGTGGAGGATATATGGGGACGTGTAAGTAGGCATCCTTTATGTCGACCGACACCATAAAATCCCCTTCCTCCAGACTGACGATCACAGCTCGGAGAGACTCCATCTTGAATTTGAATTTATTTTAGATAGAAATTGAGGGATTTTAAGTTCAGAATAGGTATGACCGAGCAGTCCGGCTTCGGGACCACGAACAGGCTCGAATAAAAGCCTTCTCCCTGTTGTGACGGGGGCACCATGACAATGACTTGATTTTGACATCGTTTTTGTATAGCACCGCATGCCACCTCCCTGCCCGGAAGAGAAACTGGTAAGGCTGATTTGAAAAATCGTCGAGGGGGCACGTCTTGAAATTCCAGCTTGTACCCTTGGGACACTATTTCTAATACCCATGGGTCTAGGGTCGAACGAACCAGAAATAACTGAAGAGTCGGAGACGTGCCCCCACTGGTGCGGACTCCCGCAGAGGAGTCCCAGCGTCATGCAGTGGATTTGGTAGAAGCCGGAGAGGACTTCTGCTCTTGGGAACCTGCCACAGCCGGTGACCTTTATCCCTTTCCTCTTCCTCTAGAAGCAAGGAAGTAAGACCCTCGTCCTTTTTTGTATTTATTGGGCTGAAAGGACTGCATCTGATAGTTGTGCGTTTTCTTTTGTTGTGCAGGAACTTAAGGTAAAAAGGATGACTTACCCGCGGTAGCCGTAGATACCAGGTCAGCGAGGACGTCACCAAACAAGACACCACCTTTATACGGCAGAGACTCCATAGCCTTCTTAGAGTCAGCATCAGCCTTCCATTGATGAATACACAATGCTCTCCCAGCGGAGACTGCCATAGCATTGGCTCTTGATCCCAAAAGGCCAATGTCCCTCGCAGCTTCCTTAAGGTAGGCTGCAGCATCCCTGATATGACCCAGAGTCAAAAGAACGCTATCCCTATCCAGGGTATCAAACTCGGATGACAAGTTATCTGCCCACTTTTCAATAGCACTACTCACCCACGCTGAAGCAACGGCAGGTCTGAGTAGCGTACCTGTAGTGACATAAATGGATTTCAATGTATTGTCCTGCTTACGATCCGCAGGTTCTTTTAGGGTTCCGTGTTAGGAGACGGAAGCGCCACCTTTTTGGACAGCTGTGACAGAGCTTTGTCCACAGTGGGGGGCGACTCCCACTTTTCCCTATCCCCAGAGGGGAACGGATATGCCACCGGAATTCTCTTGGGAATCTGAAACTTCTTGTCAGGATTTTCCCAAACCTTTTCAAAAAGAGCGTTCAGTTCATGAGAGGGAGGAAACGTTACCTCAGGTTTCTTTCCTTTAAACATACAGACCCTTGTATCAGGAACAGCAGGGTCCTCCGTGATATGTAACACGTCTTTTATCGCCACAATCATGTACTGAATGATCTTAGCCAGTTTTGGATTTAATATGGCATCACTATAGTCGACACTGGAGTCAGAGTCCGTGTCGGTATCTGTATCTGCTATCTGAGTAAATGATCGCTTTTGTGACCCCAAGGGGGTCTGAACCTGGGACAACACATCCTCTACGGATATTTTCCATGCCTGGTTTTGAGACTCAGATTTATCCAATCTTTTATTCAACCGAGTTGCATTTGCATTCAAAGCACTCAAAACATGTACCCAATCAGGAGTCGGCGGTGCCGACAGGGTCACTCCCACAGCCGTTTCTTTCCCTAATCCAGTCTCCTCCTGGGAAGAGCACTTTGCCTCAGACATGTCGACACACGTGCACAGACACTCACAAACACACTGGGCATATAGGGGACAGACCCACAGTAAAGTCTGTCAGAGAAACACAGAGGGAGTTTGCCAGCTCACAACCCAGCGCTTATCCCGGTTCTGAACATTTTTATATAAAGCCCCAGACCTGTTAGCGCTTTTATATTATATTAAATAGAACCAAATATACTGTGCCCCCCCCCCCCCTGTTTTGCACCCTGTTACTTGTATAGCAGTGGAGAGGAAGGCCAGCGTCTCTGCAACTCTGTGGTTGGTGAGAGCTGTGAGGGCTAAGCCCCGCTCCCTCAATGGCGCGCTTCAGCCCTGCTATTTTATCAAATATTTATACTGGCGGGGGACCGGATTCAGTGTCTAGGCACTTAAAAACCCACTTTTGCCAGGTCATATTGAGGATTTGAGGATTTACATGCTGCCCAGGGCGCCCCCCCCCCCGCCCCCTGCACCCAGTAGTGGCGCTGTGTGTGGGAGCATGGCGCGCAGCGTGGCCGCTGTGCGGTACCTCAAAGCCGTCACTGAAGTCGTCTGATCTTCTTCTACTCTGACTTCTGGCTCTGCAAGGGGGGTGACGGCGGGCTCCGGGAACGAGCATCTAGTCGTACCTAGCGTTCAGACCCTCAGGAGCTAATTGTGTCCTGTAGCCTAAGAAGCAGAGCCTTGAAACTCACAGAAGAAGGTCTGCTTCTCTCCCCTAAGTCCCACGATGCAGGGAGACTGTTGCCAGCAGTTCTCCCTGAAAATAATAAACCTAACATAAGTCTTTTTCTGAGAAACTGGAGAGCTCCCCAGTGTGCAACAAGTCTCAATGGGCACAGATTCTAAACTGGAGTCTGGAGGAGGGGCATAGAGGTAGGCGCCAGTTCACACCCCTTTTAAAGTCTTAAAGTGCCCATGTCTCCTGCGGATCCCGTCTATACCCCATGGTTCTTGAAGTGTCCCCAGCATCCTCTAGGACGTAAGGAGAAAATATCCAATACAGGCTACTGGTCTTGTGTTATCAGACACACCTGAATTCTGGTTATTCAACTTAATAGAGATACCCATCTCCGTATATAAGAAATCACTACTTAGACATTTGATGAATGCTGCAAGAGAAACAATACCATGCTATTGGAGACTACACTGTGCCCTTCAATCTTCCATTGGTTTCAGAGAATAAACCACTATATGCTTATGGATGATTTGTCATCCTTCATGAAATCGCTCTCATCTAATTTTAAGACTACTTGGTATAATTGGTTGGCTTACAAAGAAACTCATGAATACGGAAAACACCTTGTTCTTCCAATATCTGGTACAACGTAATTATCACGGTTGACTCCACCCACCCATATCCCATGCTTCCCTTCCTTTTCTATCTTGTTTTTCTATTCTTATTTTGTATGTATACCCTAATCCTGTGACAATATTGATGATGATGTATTTTATTACCATACCAGGAATTGTATTTTTGATTTTGTGATTGCGTTTTACTGGAATGCTACATATCAGTATGTCTGTTTGACGCCTTAACGGCTTTATAAATGTTTGTTGTTCTCATTTAAACAATAAAACAGATTGTACTAAAATCTTAATAGGGGCAGGACATGTATAAACTTCGTAAAATACTTACATGTTTTCCCATTACAGCACAGTACAATGTCATTCACCCAGTCTGTGTGGTGTTCCATAGATGCTATATAGGGGTCTTGCTGGAATAATAGAAGGAATATTAGTCATTAGAGTATAGACTTTTAGTCTAACCATACAAGTAACAATCTGTAATACAAAAGTGTATTTTTGTGTAACCCTTCATTGCAGATGACAAGTGAGATTAGTCATCCACAAATTACTTAACGACGAGCCCCACTCATTGGCTGCAGTGATGAGAGCCATTTAAAAAAATAAATACAAAATAAATGTAGAGCCAGGGAGGAGGTTTGATCCACGTTCAAAGGAGGTTTAAAATGGATGTATACATATATAATATACGTTTTCCATATACAGCACTCCCATAATTGCACTTGTACACATGCGGCCTATGCTACTATAAAAAAAATTTAAAATTACATTTTCCATAGATGGGGAGTTTATGCTGTGTCCTATCCACCCATACTATCCATAACCCACATACAGTAAGGGCAAACCTATTTGAAAGAGGGGACTCCCCTCTTACACCTCACCAGACAATGGGGTATACGCAATTGCGGTCGAATTCCGGCTGGAATTCGACAGTTTTTAAATTCGACAGTCACATACCCTCCCGCCGGGACCCGAATTCGACATATTCAATAAAAAACGGATTCGACAGTCCCGCTGTCGAAAAACGGACCAATTGACGGATAGTGTGCGTCCTGGATTCGACTTTTTGGACGGCACAAAAGGGTTTAAAAAACCCTGAAAAAAATTGCGTGGGGTCCCCCCTCCTAAGCATAGCAAGCCTCGGGTTCTTTGTGCCGGTCCTGGTTGTAAAAATCCGAGGAACAAATTGACAGGGGATCCCCCGTATTTTTACAACCAGCACCGGGCTCTGCGTCTGGTCCTGGTGCAAAAAATACGGGGGACAAAAAGCGTAGGGGTCCCCCGTATTTTTAACACCAGCACCGGGCTCCACTAGCTGGAGAGAATGCCACAGCCGGGGGACACTTTTATACTGGTCCCTGCGGCCGTGGCATTAAATCCCCAACTGGTCACCCCTGGCCGGGGTACCCTGGAGGAGTGGGGACCCCTTAAATCAAGGGGTCCCCTCCAGCCACCCAAGGGCCAGGGGTGAAGCCCGAGGCTGTCCCCCCCCCCATCCAAGGGCTGCGGATGGGGGGCTGATAGCCAAGTGTCAAATAAAAGAATATTGTTTTTTGTAGCAGAACTACAAGTCCCAGCAAGTCTCCACTGCAAGCTGGTACTTGGAGAACCACATGCTGGGGAGGGGGGGGGGGGGGGGGGGGGGGGGGAGAAACGGGCCCACTGGTACCTGTAGTTCTACTGCAAAAATAATACCCAAATAAAAACAGTACACAGACACTGTGAAAGTAAAACTTTATTACATACATGCATACCGACACACACATACTTACCTATGTTGACACGAGGCTCGGTCCACTTCTCCAAGTAGAATCCACGGGGTACCTGAAAATAAAATTATACTCACCAAAATCCAGTGTAGATCTGTCCTCTTCTGTTTTGTAATCCACGTACTTGGCAAAAAACAAACCGCATTACCCGGACCACGCACTGAAAGGGGTCCCATGTTTACACATGGGACCCCTTTCCCTGAATGCCGGGACCCCGCGTGACTCGCTGACCGCGAGTGACCTCACCGCTGACCGCAAAGTTCCCACCATTGAAGATAATGGAGCGGCTGTGCGATGTGCCGTCTGCCAGCTCAGACGCGCACAGCCAATCAGGAGAGTGCCACGACGTGGTGCTCCCTGATTGGCTGAAGGGACCCTCTGTGACACTGTGGTTTTCTCCCTCCCACCCCCTCACTGCTCTGTCTCATCCATTTCGCTGTTCCATTCCACCCCCCCACTGCACGCACCTGTGCACCATCCGCTACTCTGACCTTCTCACTGCATACTCCCGCTGTGCCAGGTCCTCCTCTCCTGCTAAGGTTTAGACCATCTCCCCAGCAGTGGGAGCTGTTGGATGGACAGTGTGCACTCTGGCTTCCAGTGTGTAAAAAAAAAAAAAAAAGTAGGATTTTAATTACCTACCAGTAAATCCTTTTCTCATAGTCCGTACAGGATACTGGGAATCCATGGGGTATAGATGGGTCCACTTGGAGCCATGGACACTACTGAAGTTTAATAACGTGTGCTGGCTCCTCCCTCTATGCCCCTCCTACCAGACTCAGTCTAGGAAACTGTGCCTGAGGAGACGGACATACTTTGAGAGACAGAAAATAGATAAGGATAGTGGTGAGATTTCAAACTAGCACAACCATAACAAGAGGATAGACATGCTAACACAACTTGAAAACAGGGACAGCAACAGCTGAACCAAACAGTTAAATAACCGTGCAGGAAGACCAAAGCACCCAGTATCCCCTACGGACTAAGAGAAAAGGATATACCGGTAGGTAATTAAAATCCTATTTTCTCTTACGTCCTAGGGGATTCTGGGAATCCATTTAGTACCATGGGGAAGTACCAAAGCTTCCAAACCGGGTGGGAGAGTGCTGAGATTCCTGCAGAACTGAATGACCAAACTGAAGGTCCTCAGAAGCCAAGGTATCGAACTTGTAAAACTTTGCAAACGTGTTCGAACCCGACCAAGGGGTAAATTTACTAAGATGGGAGTTCTATTTAAGATGGGATGTTGCCCATAGCAACCAATCAGATTCTGCTTCTCATTTATCTAGCATCTTATAGAAGATAATACCTGGAATCTGATTGGTTGCTATGGGCAACATCCCATCTTAAATAGAACTCCCATCTTAGTGAATTTGCCCCCAAGTAGCCGTTCGGCAGATATGATGGTAATGTTTCTATGTTACCCCCTTCCTGGCTTAGATCATAGTTGGGATGACCTTGTCAGGAATGCCTTTCTTTGCTAGAATCAGCCGTTCAACTTCCACGCCATCAAACGTAGCCATGGTAAGTCTTGATAAACGAACGGGCCCAGTTGCAGAAGATCTTCTCGAAGAGGCAGAGGCCATGGATCTTCAATTAGCATATCAAGAAGATCCGCATACCAGGCCCTTTGTTGCCAGCCCGGAGCAATCAGGTTTGCTTGAACCCTTTTTATTCTTTGGAGAACTCTTGGGATCTGGAGGAAACAAGTACACCAGCTGGTAGACCCACGGAGTTGTCAGGGTGTCGACCACTACAGCCTGTGGGTCCCTCAACCTGGAACAATACCGCTTGAGCTCTTGTTGAGTCGAGAGGCCATCATGTCGATTCGTGGATAACCCCACCGACGTGTCAGCCACTGGAACACCTCCGGATGCAGGCCCCATTCCCCCGGGTGCAAGTCGTGTCTGCTGAGGAAATCAGCTTCCCAGTTGTCTACTCACGAAATTAAAATCGCCGACAACGCCTCAGCGTGCTTTTCTGCCCAGAGGAGAATACTTGACACCTCTGACATTGCAGCTCTGCTTTTCGCCACACCTTGTCGGTTTATGTACGTCACCGCTGTCACATTGCGGGTCATTCCGAGTTGATCACACGTAGCAACTTTTTCTGCCCGTGCGATCAACTAGACGCCGCCTAGGGGGGAATGTATTTCTGCATAGCAGGGCTGCGAACGCTTGTGCAGCCCTGCTATGCAAAAAAAAGATTCCTGTAAACAAGACCAGGGTAAAAGTTACTTACCCTGTACGATCGATCCAGCAATGCAGGTCCCGGGATTGATGTCAGACATCTGCCCTCCAAACGCCTGGACACGCCTGCGTTAGATTCACCACTCCCCGAAAACGGTGAGTATCCGCCCCGGAACGTCTCCCAGCTGTCAATCTCCTTGCAATCGCGCTAGCGATCACTTTCTTCTTTCTTTTGGTCATTGCCCGGCGATGGCTGTTGGTGGGCAACAACGCAAGTGCGCATTGCGGACGCCGTGCAGACGCAGTCACGACCCGTTAGCACTGCTGCGACAACCAGCAGCGTGCGAACGGGTCGGAATGACCCCCCTTGTCCGACTGAACTTGAACGGTCCGATTCTGAAGAGACGAGGCCTGCAGAAGTGCGTTGTAGGTTGCCCTGAACTCCAGGATGTTTATTGGAAGGACGACTTCCTGACTTGACCATCTTCCTTGAAACTGCACCCCCTGGGTGACTGCTCCCCAACCTCTGAGGCTTGCGTCCGTGGTTAACAGAACACAATTCTGAATCCTGAACCTTCGACCCTTCACCAGGTGAGAAGTTTGTAGCCATCACAGGAGGGATATTCTGGCTTTTGGCGACAGATGAATCCTCTGCTGTATGTGTAGATGCGAACCGGACCATTTGTCCAACAGATCCAGCTGGAAGGATCTCGCATGAAGCCTTCCGTACTGAATCACCTCGTAAGAAGCCACCATCTTTCCCAGAAGGCGGAAAGATTCGGGTCGGCTTCAAGACAGCCCGAACCATGGACTGGATTACCGTTGCCTTTTCCAAGGGTAGCAACACTTTCTGAGAGTCTGTGTCCAGCATCATTCCCAGGAAATGAAGCGTCTGCGTTGGTTGTAGGTGAGATTTGGTCAGGTTCAGAATCCACCCATGATCTAGGAGTAATCTGGTTGTGAGACCAATGTTCAACAACCGCTCCCGCCTTTATTAGAAGATCGTACAGGTAAGGAATTACGTTCACTCCCTGTTTGCGGAGTAGTAGCATCATCTCTGCCATCACTTTGGTGAACACCCGCGGTGGAGAGACGAAATGGCAGGGCCTGGAACTGGTATTGACAGTCCTGCAGTGCAAACCGTAGATAAGCCTAGTGAGATGGCCAAATCGGAATGTGAAGATATATGCATCCTTGATATTCAGAGACACTAGGAATTCCCCCTCTCTTCCAGATCTGAGATCACCACTCTCAGAGACTCCATCTTGAACTTGAACACTCATAAGTACGGGTTCAATGACTTGAGGTTCAAAATTGGTCTTACCGAACCATCCGGTTTCGGCACTACAAACAAGCTTTTGTAGATGAGGTGGAACTGGAACAATGACCTGGGTCTGCAACAGTTTTTGAATGGCGTCTTGTAAAGGTTATTCTTGACTCTTGGGAGACGGGAGATCCTGGAACTCCAGCCTGTAGCCCTGGGATATAAGGTCTATGACCTAGGGATCCTGGCAATTGAAGAATTTTAGCCGGGCCTCCCACCTGCCTGTCTCCCAGGCCTTGCGGTCCACAGTCATGCGGAAGGCTTTGAGGAGGCAGAGCCGGAGCTCTGTTCCTGTGAACCAGCAGCCGCTAATGTGCATGGTTTACCTCTTGCACCTCTGGCGACGGTAGAAGAGCCTCTGGCTTTACCCCGAAACTTTGTGGTCCAAAAGGACTGTAAATTGGGTCCAGAGTAGGCCTTCTTAGATGGCGGAACTGCAGGAGAAGGCAGATAGGTGGATTTACCGGCACCAGTTCGTGTAATTCACTTGTCTAGTTCATTGCCAAATAACGCCTCACCTGTGAAAGGCAGGCCTTCCACACCTTTCTTGGAGTCTGCGTCCGCAGTCCACTGACGCAGCCATAATCCCCGGCATGCTGACACTGCCATTGCTGTGGGGCGTGTATTAAGCAAACCTATCTCCTTAATGGCTTCAACCATAAAGTTCGCAGAGTCTTGTATGCGTTGAATGAGTAAAATAATTTCCTCTTGAGGTAAGGCATCTAACCCCTCAATTAAATTACCAGACCATTTAGCAAAGGCTCGCATAATCCACCCACAAGCTATAGTTAGTCTCTGGGCCACCCCAGCAGCTGTATACAAAGATTTGAGTGTAGTCTCAATCTTACGATCAGCCGCATCTTTTAGGGAGGCTGCACCTGGAACAGGTAATACTATTTTACGTGAGTGCCTGGAGACTGATGCATTCACTATCGGTGGATTTTCTCATTTTTTCTTATCCTCAGGAGGAAAGGAAAAGATGATAATAACCACCTAGAAATTTGAAATTTCTTATCTGTATTAACCCACAGTTCTTCAAACAGGGTATTTAGTTCCTTTGACACAGGAAAAGTGGCTGAGGATTTTTTCTTCACATTAAAGAAAGATTCCTCACATACCTCTGTCACCTCATCAGGAATAATCAAGACTTCCCTTAAAGAGTCTATGAGAGCCTCAACACCCTTTGACAGAGTACCCTCCCCCACCTCACCTTTCCTTCATTTCTGACCCTTCATTATCAGAGTCAGAATGCAGGATATGGGCCAAATAGTAGAGGACTGAGATGCTGGTCTGAGTACAGAGTCCTTTTGGATATGGGCCAAATAGTAGAGGACTGAGATGCTGGTCTGAGTACAGAGTCCTTTTGCATAAACTCAGCCATAGATTAAATATTGCGTCTCCTTCTCATTACAGGATAATTTAGTAGACATGGTAAAATCATCCACCGAATGGAGTCCAGCCATGCTGAATCTGTCCCATTAGCCTGAGAAGGGATACTACACTGAGTACACACTAGTGAACCCCCTGGAAAAGAGGAAAACTGAGCCTTGCATGATACACACTCTTTGTCTGACATAGGTGGTCATTCCGAGTTGTTCGCTCGGTAATTTTCTTTGCATCACAGCGATTTTCCGCTAATTGCGCATGCGCAATGTTCGCACTGCGACAAGTAAATTTGCTATGAAGATTGGTATTTTACTCACGGCATTACGAGGTTTTTTCTTCGTTCTGGAGATCGGAGTGTGATTGACAGGAAGTGGGTGTTTCTGGGCGGAAACTGGATGTTTTATGGGAGTGTGTGAAAAAACGCTACCGTTTCTGGGAAAAACGCGGGAGTGGCTGGAGAAACGGAGGAGTGTCTGGGCGAACGCTGGGTGTGTTTGTGACGTCAAACCAGGAACGACAAGCACTGAACTGATCGCACTGGAAGAGTAAGTCTCGAGCTACTCAGAAACTGCACAGAGAAGTATTTTCGCAATATTGCGAATCTTTCGTTCGCAATTTTGATAAGCTAAGATTCACTCCCAGTAGGCGGCGGCTTAGCGTGTGCAATGCTGCTAAAAGCAGCTTGCGAGCGAACAACTCGGAATGAGGGCCATACTGCAGTAGCAACAGCACACACACAAGAAAAGGTTAAAAGCACAATTAACCCAAAAAGAGCCCTTCCCGAGAGACACAGAGAGAGGATATAACCAGCACACGGCGCCCTTATCGCTAAAGCCAAGCTTAGCCGGGTCGCAGACTAAGTACCTAGATTAGGGACTTAGTACACAAGTATAAAGCTCCCCCCTGGTACCACTTTTGGTAATCTAGAGGCTCTCCGAAGGAACTGCGCGTCCCTGCAGTCAGCGTCTTTGTTAGCTGCAGTAGGGTAAAATGGAGCCTGTGAGCTGCTGGATTCGCTCATAGTGAAGCCACGTCCCTTCAATGGCGCGCGGTATTCCTGCTCTTGTTTATACTGGCTGTATGTGTCTAAGTGCATAAAATGGAGTAAGCCCTCTTTTAAGCTGCAATGCCAATCTGGGTACTGTGTACACATACTGTGTAGTAAGTCTGGAGACTCAGTCCGCCCCGTTAGAAGCCGTGTGTCCACTTACCCCAATGCCGCCATAATGGCCGGCGATCCGCTAAAAGGGGTGGCAGCTTATTACTCACCACTCTATCTTCTGGCTCTGTTAGGGGTGGCGGCGTGCTGCGGGAATGTACGCTCGCCGTGGTGGGGCTAGCAAATAGTTCCCTCAGGAGCCAACGTCCTGTCAGCGGGGAACAGGACCCTTAGTGGGGTCGGGGCTGTGTCCCCCCCCCCCCCCTCTAAGTCCCACGAAGCAGGCAGGCTGGTGCCATCCTGCCTGAAAATAACAAACTTTTAAAATAAATGTAGAAAACTCTTCAGGAGCTTCCAGAGATGTGACCGGCTCCGACTGGCACATTTTCTAAACTGAGTCTGGTAGGAGGGGCATAGAGCCAGCACACGTTCTTAAACTTCTATAGTGCCCATGGCTCCAAGTGGACCCATCTATATAGCCAATGGATTCCCAGTATCCCCTCGGACGTAAGAGAAAAACAGATTTTTTTTTTAGTTTAAATCTGGAATTTTTTCATTTACATTTTTTCTTAATTTAAATCGGATTTTTATAAAAATTATCAAGTAAATAAACCAAATAAAAAACAATCTTTAAAAATACTGTAACTTTAAATAGGATTTTAATACCTACCGGTAAATCCTTTTCTCTTAGTCCATAGAGGATGCTGAGGACTCCAAAAGGACCATGGGATATAGACGGGATCCGCAGGAGACATGAGCACACTATAAGACTTTGAATGGGTGTGAACTAGCTGCTCCTCTATGCCCCTCCTCCAGACTCCAGTTAGAGAACTGTGCCCAGGGAGACGGACATTTCGAGGAAAGAATTTATTGTTTAAACACGGTGAGTTTCATACCAGCTCACACCTCGAACATGCCGCAGAACGTGGCATTCAATAGAACACCAGCCGACGGCATGAATAATATATAGCAATATGCTGACCGAAAATGTAACACAACCTGTGTGTAAACACGACCAATAATAGCATACCGCATGCCATGGCATGAATAACGTCAGCAACCGACTTGACTGAAAAGAAACACCACATGAGTGTAACCACCAATAGCTGCAGATACAGTACGCACTGGGATAGCGCGCCCAGCATCATCTACGGACTAAGAGAAAAGGATTTACCGGTAGGTATTAAAATCCTTTTTTCTCATACGTCCTAGAGGATGCTGGGGACTCCAAAAGGACCATGGGGTTTATACCAAAGCTCCAGACCGGGCGGGAGAGTGCGGACGACTCTGCAGCACCGATTGAGCAAACATGAGGTTCTCATCAGCCAGGGTATCAAACTTGTAGAACTTAGCAAAAGTGTTTGAACCAGACCAAGTAGCTGCTCGGCAAAGTTAAACCGCTGAGACTCCACGGGCATCCGCCCAAGAAGAGCCCACCTTCCTGGTAGAATGGGCCTTCACCGACTTCGATACTGGCAACCAGCCGTAGAATGAGCCTGCCGACTCGTATCACAGATCCAGCGTGCAACAGTCTGCTTAGAAGCAGGAGCCCCAATTTTGTTGGGAGCATACAGGATAAACAGAGCCTCTGTTTACCCAATCTGAGCCGTTCTGGCGACATAAATATTCAAAGCTTTGACTACATCGAGAGACTTCGAATCAGCCAAAGCTTCAGTAGCCACAGGCACCACAATAGGTTGGTTCATGTGAAACGCAGAAACCACTTTCTGCAGAAATTGTAGCCAAATTCTCAATTCCAATCTATCCACATGGAAGATCAAATAGGGCTCTTGTGAGAAAAGGCCGCTAATTCTGACATTCGCCTTGCGGACGCCAAGGCCACAGCATGACCACTTTCCAAGTGAGAAATTTTAACTCAACCTTACGTAAAGGTTCCAACTAGTGTGACATAAGAAACTGGAACACCACGTTAAGGTCCCATGGTGCCACTGGGGGCACAAATGGAGGAGGTTGGAGGTGCAGCACCCCTTTCACGAAAGTCTGAAATTCTGGAGGGGTGGCCAATTCTTTTTGAAAGAAAATTGATAAGGTCGAAATCTGCACTTTAATGGAGCCTAACTTTAGGCCTGCATCCACACCTGCTTGCAAAAAATGGAGAAAACGACCCAGCTGAAATTTTTCCATAGGAGCCTTCCTGGTTTCACACCAAGACACATACTTGCTCCAAATACGGTGGAAAAGCTTCGCCGTTACTCCTTTCCTAGCCTGAAGCAATGTGGGAATGACTTCACCGGAAATACCTTTTCGAGCTAGGATATGGCGTTCAACCTCCATGCCGTCAAACGCAGCCGCGGTAAGTCTTGATACACACCCGGTCCTAGCTGTAACAGGTCCTCTCGTAGAGGAAGAGGCCAGGGATCTTCTATGAGTAAGTCTTGAAGAAGACCCCTGAAGTTTCTTGTTGAGGCGAGACGCCATCATGTCTAATTGAGGAATTCCCCAAAGACTTGTCACTTCAGTGAAAACTTCTTGATGAAGACCCCACTCTCCTGGATGGAGATCGTGTCTGCTGAGGGAGTCTATTTCTCCATTGTCAACACCCGGAACGAAGACTGCTAATAGAGCGTTTACATGCCTTTCTGTCCAGCGGAAAACTTTTGCGACTTCTGCCATTGCCGCTTTGCCCCTCGTTCCGCCCTAGCGGCTTACTTACGCCACCGCTGTTAAGTTGTTCGACAGAATTAAGACGGGCAGATTGCGAAGAAGAGGTTCCGTTGTAAATAGCTCTTAATTCAAGAATACTTATTGTAGACAAGCTACCCGGCTTGACCTTTTCCCCTGGAAAGACTGCTCCCCAGCCTTGGAGACATGTATCCATGGACACCAGGATATAATCCTGGATCCCGAACCTTTGTCCCTCTAGGAGGTGAGAACTGTGAAGCCACCACAGGAGAGATATCCTGGTCCTGGAAAATAAGAATTTACTTACCGATAATTCTATTTCTCGGAGTCCGTAGTGGATGCTGGGGTTCCTGAAAGGACCATGGGGAATAGCGGCTCCGCAGGAGACAGGGCACAAAAAGTAAAGCTTTAGGATCAGGTGGTGTGCACTGGCTCCTCCCCCTATGACCCTCCTCCAAGCCTCAGTTAGGATACTGTGCCCGGACGAGCGTACACAATAAGGAAGGATTTATGAATCCCGGGTAAGACTCATACCAGCCACACCAATCACACTGTACAACCTGTGATCTGAACCCAGTTAACAGTATGATAACAGCGGAGCCTCTGAAAAGATGGCTCACAACAATAATAACCCGATTTTTGTAACTATGTACAAGTAATGCAGATAATCCGCACTTGGGATGGGCGCCCAGCATCCACTACGGACTCCGAGAAATAGAATTATCGGTAAGTAAATTCTTATTTTCTCTATCGTCCTAGTGGATGCTGGGGTTCCTGAAAGGACCATGGGGATTATACCAAAGCTCCCAAACGGGCGGGAGAGTGCGGATGACTCTGCAGCACCGAATGAGAGAACTCCAGGTCCTCCTTAGCCAGGGTATCAAATTTGTAGGATTTTACAAACGTGTTTGCCCCTGACTAAATAGCCGCTCGGCAAAGTTGTAAAGCCGAGACCCCTCGGGCAGCCGCCCAAGATGAGCCCACCTTCCTTGTGGAATGGGCATTTACATATTTTGGCTGTGGCAGGCCTGCCACAGAATGTGCAAGCTGAATTGTATTACACATCCAACTAGCAAAAGTCTGCTTAAAAGCAAGAGCACCCAGTTTGTTGGGTGCATACAGGATAACAGCAAGTCAGTTTTCCTGACTCCAGCCGTCCTGGAACCTATATTTTCAGGGCCCTGACCACATCTAGCAACTTGGAGTCCTCCAAGTCCCTAGTAGGCGCAAGACACCACAATAAGCTGGTTCAGGTGAAACACTGACACCACCTTAGGGAGAGAACTGGGGACGAGTCCGCAGCTCTGCCCTGTCCGAATGGACAAACAGATATGGGCTTTTTTGAGAAAAAAAACCCACCAATTTGACACTCGCCTGGTCCAGGCCAGGTCCAAGAGCATGTTCACTTTTCATGTGAGATGCTTCAAATCCACAGATTTAACTGGTTTTAAACCAATGTGTTTTGAGGAATCCCAGAACTACGTTGAGATCCCACAGTGCCACTGGAGGCACAAAAGGGGGTTGTATATGCAATACTCCCTTGACAAACTTCTGGACTTCAGGAACTGAAGCCAATTCTTTCTGGAAGAAAAATCGACAGGGCCGAAATTTGAACCTTAATGGACCCCAATTTGAGGCCCATAGACACTCCTGTTTGCAGGAAATGCAGGAATCGACCGAGTTGAAATTTCTTCGTGGGGCCTTCCTGGCCTCACACCACGCAACATATTTTCGCCACATGTGGTGATAATGTTGTGCGGTCACCTCCTTTCTGGCTTTGACCAGGGTAGGAATGACCTCTTCCTGAATGCCTTTTCCCTTAGGATCCGGCGTTCCACCGCCATGCCGTCAAACGCAGCTGCGGTAAGTCTTGGAACAGACATGGTACTTGCTGAAACAAGTCCCTTCTTAGCGGCAGAGGCCATAAGTCCTCTGTGAGCATCTCTTGAAGTTCCGGGTACCAAGTCCTTCTTGGCCAGTCCGGAGCCATGAGTATAGTTCTTACTCCTCTACGTCTTATAATTCTCAGTACCTTAGGTATGAAAAGCAGAGGATGGAACACATACACCGACTGGTACACCCACGGTGTTACCAGAACGTCCACAGCTATTGCCTGAGGGTCTCTTAACCTGGCGCAATACCTGTCCCGTTTTTTGTTCAGACGGGACGCCATCATGTCCACCTTTGGTAATTCCCAACGGTTTACAATTATGTGGAAAACTTCCCCATGAAGTTCCCACTCTGCCGGGTGGAGGTCGTGCCTACTGAGGAAGTCTGCTTCCCAGTTTCCATTCCCGGAATGAAACACTGCTGACAGTGCTATCACATGATTTTCCGCCCAGCGAAAAGTCCTTGCAGTTTTTGCCACTGCCCTCCTGCTTCTTGTGCCGCCCTGTCTATTTACGTGGGCGACTGCCGTGATGTTTTATCCCACTGGATCAATACCGGCTGACCTTGAAGCAGAGGTCTTGCTAAGCTTAGAGCATTATAAATTTACCCTTAGCTATATTTATGTGGAGAAAAGTCTCCAGACTTGATCACACTCCCTGGAAATTTTTTCCTTGTGTGACTGCTCCCCAGCCTCTCGGGCTGGCCTCCGTGGTCACCAACATCCAAAACTGAATGCCGAATCTGCGGCCCTCTAGAAGATGAGCACTCTGTAACCACCACAGGAGAGACACCCTTGTCCTTGGATATAGGGTTATCCGCTGATGCAGTTCTTAATAAACTGTATAAAGATCTCCAATAAACCCACCTCCTCAAACCGGGTGTTTAGACCTCACTGCGGAGGTCAGTGGCAGTCACTCGGTACGGGAGAGCGGAAAGCTGCACGTCTGTAGTGATGGTAATCTCCTCAAGCCGGGTGTTAGACCTTAGTGCAGCGGCCAATATCACTCACTCGGTGCAGGTAAGAAGAGAACCTGACGTCTGCAGCACAGCACTTGGACGGATGTCAGCGCACTCGCCGAGAGCCGCTGGCCGGAGCGCCCGGCGTGTATCCAAGCCGTGATGGGATGTAGCTGTGGAGATCGTTGGCTGTGGGACAGTTTGGCAAGATAAGTCAGCAGGTAGTGCCGAACAGCTGAACTTCGGAAAGTGGGCGCCCACTTTCCGAAGTTCAGCTGTTCGGCACTACCTGCTGACTTATCTTGCCAAACTGTCCCACAGCCAACGATCTCCACAGCTACATCCCATCACGGCTTGGATACACGCCGGGCGCTCCGGCCAGCGGCTCTCGGCGAGTGCGCTGACATCCGTCCAAGTGCTGTGCTGCAGACGTCAGGTTCTCTTCTTACCTGCACCGAGTGAGTGATATTGGCCGCTGCACTAAGGTCTAACACCCGGCTTGAGGAGATTACCATCACTACAGACGTGCAGCTTTCCGCTCTCCCGTACCGAGTGACTGCCACTGACCTCCGCAGTGAGGTCTAAACACCCGGTTTGAGGAGGTGGGTTTATTGGAGATCTTTATACAGTTTATTAAGAACTATATCTATCCGGAATAAAGCCGAGAGAAAAATTTACGGCCTGTTCAAAATCAGCTTTAACCAGTTACATTAAACTGTATACCCATTGATGTGCACATTTATAATAACGGATCCGGTTTATCCATACTCAGAAATTTGCACATGGGTAAATATACCTCAATATATACAAAAGTTTAACATCAGTCAAAGCTATAAATATATATTCCTTTACGAGACATTATACTAGTCACTGGGACGCCAGTGTACTTTCATTCATTACTTTTTAGTAATATTTTATTTCATTATATGTTATATTAATTGTGCTTATAGATTAATTGTTGTTTAAACACATGCTGCTTATTCTGTACAAAATGTATATTGCCTTTTAATATTAGATAAAGAATTTATTATTATACGTACAAAGTTCTACTGAGTCAATTATTCTGTATGACAGACTGCACACCATAGTTTAATTTGATATAGTGGTTATATAGCGCAGAGTTTATTATCCTTTTCTTGTTTTTCAATTATTTGGCAACCTAGCTAGTTGTCCTACTCAGCAGCTATTGATGCACTTTGTGTAATTAATTACTAATTGGTATCAGCGCCGGAAGAATATCAGATAAGGACTGGTGTCTTTTTCTGTTTATTCCCTTGTGTTATCCGCTGATGCATCTGAAGATGCGATCCGGACCATTTGTCCAGCAGATCCCACTGAAAAGTTCTTGCATGAAATCTGCCGACTGGAATTGCTTTGAAGGAAGTCACCATTTTTTTTTTTTACCATGGCCCTTGTGCAATGATGCACTGATTTTAGGAGGTTCCTGACTAGCTCGGATAACTCCCTGGCTTTCTCTTCCGGGAGAAACACCTTTTTCTGGACTGTGTCCAGAATCATCCCTAAGCACAGGAGACTTGTTGTCGGGATCAGCTGCGATTTTGGAATATTTAGAATCCACCCCTGCTGTTGTAACAGTATCCGAGATAGTGCTACTCCGACCTCCAACTGTTCCCTGGACTTTGCCCTTATCAGGAGATCGTCCAAGTAAGGGATAATTAAGACGCCTTTTCTTCGAAGAAGAACCATCATTTCGGCCATTACCTTGGTAAAGACCCGGGGTGCCGTGGACAATCCAAACGGCAGCGTCTGAAACTGATAGTGACAGTTCTGTACCACGAACCTGAGGTACCCTTAGTGATAAGGGCAAATTTGGGACATGGAGGTAAGCATCCCTGATGTCTCGGGACACCAGATAGTCCCCTTCTTCCCGGTTCGTTATCACTGCTCTGAGTGACTCCATCTTGATTTGAACCTTTGTAAGTGTTCAAATTTTTTTAGATTTAGAATAGGTCTCACCTAGCCTTCTGGCTTCAGTACCACAATATAGTGTGGAATAATACCCCTTTTCTTGTTGTAGGAGGGGTAATTTAATTATCACCTGCTGGGAATACAGCTCGTGAATTGTTTCCCATACTGCCTCCTTGTCGGAGGGAGACCTTGGTAAAGCAGACTTCAGGAGCCTGCGCAGGGGAAACGTCTCGACATTCCAATCTGTACCCCTGGGATACTACTTGTAGGATCCAGGGGTCCTGTACGGTCTCAGCGTCATGCTGAGAGCTTGTCAGAAGCGGTGGAACGCTTCTGTTCCTGGGAATGGGCTGCCTGCTGCAGTCTTCTTCCCTTTCCTCTATCCCTGGGCAGATATGACTCTTATAGGGACGAAAGGACTGAAGCTGAAAAGACGGTGTCTTTTTCTGCAGAGATGTGACTTAGGGTAAAAACGGTGGATTTTCCAGCAGTTGCCGTGGCCACCAGGTCCGATGGACCGACCCCAAATAACTCCTCTTCCTTTATACGGCAATACACCTTTGTGCCGTTTGGAATCTGCATCACCTGACCACTGTCGTGTCCATAAACATCTTCTGGCAGATATGGACATCGCACTTACTCTTGATGCCAGAGTGCAAATATCCCTCTGTGCATCTCGCATATATAGAAATGCATCCTTTAAATGCTCTATAGTCAATAAAATACTGTCCCTGTCAAGGGTATCAATATTTTTAGTCAGGGAATCCGACCAAGCCACCCCAGCTCTGCACATCCAGGCTGAGGCGATCGCTGGTCGCAGTATAACACCAGTATGTGTGTATATACTTTTTATGATATTTTTCCAGCCTCCTGTCAGCTGGCTCCTTGAGGACGGCCCTATCTATAGACGGTACCGCCACTTGTTCTGATAAGCGTGTGAGCGCCTTATCCACCCTAAGGGGTGTTTCCCAACGCGCCCTAACTTCTGGCGGGAAAGGGTATACCGCCCATATTTTCTATCGGGGGGAACCCACGCATCATCACACACTTCATTTAATTTATCTGATTCAGGAAAAACTACGGTAGTTTTTTCACATCCCACATAATACCCTCTTTTGTGGTACTTGTAGTATCAGAAATATGTAACACCTCCTTCATTGCCCTTAACGTGTGGCCCTAATAAGGAATACGTTTGTTTATTCACCGTCGACACTGGATTCAGTGTCCCTGTCTGGGTCTGTGTCGACCGACTAAAGTAAACGGGCGTTTTAAAACCCCTGACGGTGTTTTTGAGACGTCTGGACCGGTACTAATTGCTTGTCGGCCGTCTCATGTCGTCAACCGACCTTGGCGCGTGTTGACATTATCACGTAATTCCCTAAATAAGCCATCCATTCCGGTGTCGACTCCCTAGAGAGTGACATCACCATTACAGGCAATTGCTCCGCCTCCTCACCAACATCGTCCTCATACATGTCGACACACACGTACCGACACACAGCACACACACAGGGAATGCTCTGATAGAGGACAGGACCTACTAGCCCTTTGGAGAGACAGAGGGAGAGTTTGCCAGCACACACCAAAAACGCTATAATTATATAGGGACAACCTTATATAAGTGTTTTCCCTTATAGCATCTTTTTTATATATTTCTAACGCCAAATTAGTGCCCCCCCTCTCTGTTTTAACCCTGTTTCTGTAGTGCAGTGCAGGGGAGAGCCTGGGAGCCTTCCCTCCAGCCTTTCTGTGAGGGAAAATGGCGCTGTGTGCTGAGGAGATAGGCCCCGCCCCTTTTTCGGCGGCCTCGTCTCCCGCTCTTAACGGATTCTGGCAGGGGTTAAATATCTCCATATAGCCCCCGGAGGCTATATGTGAGGTATTTTTAGCCAAAAATAGGTTTTCATTGCCTCCCAGGGCGCCCCCCTCCCAGCGCCCTGCACCCTCAGTGACTGCCGTGTGAAGTGTGCTGAGAGGAAATGGCGCACAGCTGCAGTGCTGTGCGCTACCTTAAGAAGACTGAGGAGTCTTCATGCCGCCGATTCTGGACCTTCTTCTTGTTTCAGCATCTGCAAGGGGGCCGGCGGCGAGGCTCTGGTGACCATCCAGGCTGTACCTGTGATCGTCCCTCTGGAGCTAATGTCCAGTAGCCAAAGAAGCCAATCCATCCTGCACGCAGGTGAGTTCACTTCTTCTCCCCTAAGTCCCTCGTTGCAGTGATCCTGTTGCCAGCAGGACTCACTGTAAAATAAAAAACCTAAGCTAAACTTTTCTAAGCAGCTCTTTAGGAGAGCCACCTAGATTGCACCCTTCTCGGCCGGGCACAAAAATCTAACTGAGGCTTGGAGGAGGGTCAAAGGGGGAGGAGCCAGTGCACACCACCTGATCCTAAAGCTTTACTTTTTGTGCCCTGTCTCCTGCGGAGCCGCTATTCCCCATGGTCCTTTCAGGAACCCCAGCATCCACTAGGACGATAGAGAAAATAGGATTATTTTCTGGTGCATGTGCAGGTGAGACCCGGACCACATGTCCAACTGGTCCTGCAAAAACCACTCTGGCATTTGACCTGCTCACCGAATGACCTCGTAGGCCACACCATCTTCTTCATCAACGGAACGTATTGACGGGTTTACACTGTTGCAAATCTGATCCGACTCTGAATCCTCAGATCTCTTTCCACAGGAAAAAAACAAACTCTCAACAGTTCAGTATCTAATCTGATTCCCAACTCCGACATCTGCGTCGTTTGGATCAACAGCGATTCTCTGTGTTGAAGAACTGTCAGAGAGAAACAACGATTTGTACCACTTGTTTCTAGACCTCGCCGTAGTCAGGAGAGCGTCCCAGTACAGAACAATAATGGCTCTTACTATTGAAGGAAGACCAACATACTGCCATCACTCTGGTAAAATGGCAATGACAATCCTGAATAACAAACCCAGGTAAGCTCAATGCGGATGAAACCGCATTTAAACCCTCTTTCTTCTTTTACAGGTTGGAGATCCCTGCTTCAGAAGCACGAAAAGCTTGAATAACAGCTTTTTTTTTTTTTGTGACAGGGACAGCAGGCCAATGTCCTGATCCTGACCCAACTCTTGTATGGCGTCGCATACTAACCACCCCGTCCAGAGGAGAATCGGTAAGCTCTATTTTGAAACATCAGTTTGGGGAATCATCTGGAACCTCCAGTATGTCCCCCTTTTGACTCCATTCTTAACTCACTGGTCCAAGTCCATTCCAGGACTGACTGAAGAGTATTAGACGAGTTCCCACCTGTGTGGGCTCCAGCAAGATAGACCCAGCGACATGCGGTGGATGTGGTAGAACAGAGGACGATATCTGCTTCTGCGAACTTGACATGTCTGCAGACCTCTTACCTTATCACCTTCCTCTACCTGCAAAGAAGGGGAAAAACCGGTATCCAACCGGTCAAAATGACTGCATCCTACAAAAAATGCGTCACCAACCGTTGTGAGGGACATAGCTCAAGAAGGTAGACTTACCAGTGGTATCTGCCGAGATCAACTTAACAAAGCCATCCCCAAACCAATGGCAGTAATAATATTTCTAAGGCAATCTTATTTGATTGTCTTAGAAATATTATTACTGCAATCACCTTAGGATGTATATCTGTGTGTATAAGCATTTGCCATTTTTACCATATGGTGCCAGATTGACATCATCAGTATGTTTTTTTAGATAACATTTATTGCCACTCTAAGACCGTTGCATGCAGGCAGCTTCAATTACAAGACTTAGTCTCAGACTTATAGGTCCTTCTTAAACATTTACAACTGCACATGTTGTTTTTACACCTGTCACTTTCAATTCGCAGCCCGGTTCCTTCACCTCCGCGATCGGGAGACCACGGAAGTCCCAGGCATCCATGACAACACCAGCTTGTTAGGCTGCCATGGCAACGTAGGCTTCCAACGACGCGCAGGACGATCATGTGACCGAGGCGCATACACGTCACACTATCCGGGACGGAAGCGTCACGTTCCCCCGGACGCTGCTGTTCTTCCCGCCCGCGGGTCCTATTCACCATAAAGGTAACACTTTATTTTTGTTCTGATTCACTCTGTATTTGGCTCACCTTGACAAAGGGGCTTGCGTGCCCCGAAACGTTGGATTACCCAGCCTTTACTATGGATTAAAAAGCACCAGCACTTTACCTGTTTCCAGCTGTGTCAGTCTCTGAGTGCCGCTGATTGTATTACAGTGTCCATTTGAATGAATTTTTCCAGAAGACACCTGAGCAACTCACTACCATTCAGACACCAGTCGCTATATATATATATATATATATATATATATATATATATATATATATATATATATATATATATATATATATATATATATATATATATATATATACATATATATATACACATACGTATAGGTTTTATACATGATCATGTTAATTTACACCCAGTCATAACAGTTGGTGCCGACAGGGTCACCCACATACAACTGTCTCCCATACAATGTTTACTTTGGAAAAGCTTACAAAATACCGACATGCTGACACTTCATCTACTGAATCAAGTACCATCAGGAGTCGGCAATGCCGACAGAGGGATTCCCATAGCTGTTTGTGGCAGAGCACTCACATATGTCGACACACGTGTACTAAATCGCTATAATGGGTAGATTCCAGTATCTGACAGTGAAAACACAGACACTTTAAACAACTCATGTACCACACGCTCAATATATATAAATTATATATATATATATATATATATATATATATATATATCTTCATATATGAACCCATAGTGCACTAAACATCTGTGCCCCCCTCCGTTTTACACGGTTAGTTGTTCCACAGTGTTTTGGCGGGGCCAGCATCTCTGCGAGGAGAAAATGGCGCTGTATAGAGTTGTGAGGGCTAAGCCACGCCCCCTTCTCGGCGTGCTACAGTCCCGCTAATGTTTACTTTTTTATACTGGCGGGGGTCAGTATACAGTGCCTATGCACTGTATACCTCTTTGCCAGGCATGTATATGAGTATTTTTGCTGCCCAGGGCGCCCCCCCCCCCCCCTGCACCCTTGTAGTGCCTCTTGTGTGAGGGACCAATGGCGCGCAGTACCTCAGAGACTCTGAAGTCTTCTGTCGTCACTAAAGTCTTCTGTTCTTCCTTTACTCACCCGGCTTCTTTCTTCTGGCTCTGTGAGGGGGGTGACGGCGCGGCTCCGGGAACGAGCAGCTAGGCGAACCAAGTGATCAGACCCTCTGGAGCTAATGGTGTCCAGTAGCCTAAAAAGCAGAGCCCTTGAACTCAGAAGAAGTAGGTCTGCTTCTCTCCCCTCACTCCCACGATTCAGGGAGCCTGTAGCCAACAGGTCTCCCTGAAAATAATAAAACTAATATAAAGTCTTTTCAGAGAAACTCAAAGAGCTCCCCTAGTGTGTGTTCAATCTCTCTGGGCACAGAGTCTAACTGAAGTCTGGAGGAGGGGCATAGAGGGAGGAGCCAGTTCACACCCATTCAAAGTATTATAGTGTGCCCATGTCTTTTGCGGATCCAGTCTATACCCCATGGTCCTTCTGGAGTCCCCAGCATCCTCTAGGACGTATGAGAAATATATTTAATTTAAATGACTTGACAGTGTCACTATAAATCATGGCATGACACTGCAAACTAAAAACAAATCACACAAACTGCAAAAGGAAAGAAACAGCAATGATGGCAAAAGTTACAATAGTTGCCTGATTTGTACATCTAAATAAGCCTACACATTAGGTTTCTTGAATACCTTAAAACGAAATGCAAGTTTTGCAGCTTTGTCAGTACCCAAGCGGTTTCTCAGTTTTGACTGCACCAAACCAAGGGATTCAGGATTGTTAGCAAACCAAAAAAGTTAGCAATTGCAGGTGGGGCAGATGTAACGTGCAGAAAGATTTAGTTTTGGGTGGGTTATATTGTTTCTGTGAAAGGTAAATACTGGCGCCTTAATTTCTACACTGCAATTTAGATATCAGTTTTAACACACCACACCCAAAGTCTAACTCACTCTTCACGTTACAGCTGCCCCACCTGTAGTGCAGCATTGTTTTGCCCAATTGCTATCTTTTTTGGTTGAATAAGGGACCAATTGTGGAAAATATTCTTTCTACTGTAACTGATAATGCTGTAGCTGTTCGCAATTGCTCTACTGCTACTATATTTTCATTACCAGCTACAGTTTCTGAACCAACATTTATTTTCTACCAATCTATTGGTGCCACTGTTGACACAACATCTTAGTCAAACAAGAGGTCATTAAACGGGGTTGCTTTTGCTTGGAACTTGACTAATGTTAGCAGAAGGGTATTTGAGTGTGGATATTTTTCTTTGGCAAACTTAAAAGCTTCTAACTTTTCTTCTGCGGTTAAACAACTACAACAGTAACGTTGGTCCATCAAGTAAGCAAGAAAATGTGCAGGTCCCAATGCTTGACTATAGCGTTCCAAAAATTTCTTCATGCTTGGTTTGTCCAGACTGAATTCTTTCCACACATGTACAGAATTGAAGGAAAATAAAATAAAAAAGTCATGTGATTTAAATCAGCACACACTGCCAGCTTCCACTGCGAATGCATGATGCGGACAGTATAGACCTTAGCAAATTATTATATCGAAATCTAAACAGTTTCTGGGGACATTTATGCCTAACTGACATTTAATATTACAGACCATAGGCGATATTCAAATGTTTATTGCTCCCGATCTCCCATCTAAACTGATGGGAGATCAGTGGGGGAGCTAAAATGCCAACGCTGGCAGTTAATCGCTGCCAAACGGAGCAATAATTGAATAGCTCTGTTGGAAGCCATCTATTGGCTGCCGGCAAGAAAATATACGTTAAGGTAAGAACTTACCGTTAATAACGGTATTTCTTCTATGTCCACAGGATAACAATGGGATATTATGGAGCGACAGCGGATTGGCACCAAACGATCACAAGTTTTCAGTCCTCCGAGGATGCAACGGGCTCGTCCACATATCCCCGCCCACTGGCTCAGGCAAATCAGTTGTATTTCAAAGCATCTAGGCAGGAGCATTATGTAGAACCCTATTCAGGCGAGAAGAACACACATGCACACCATTCCGTACAAGAAGGAAGAGGTTTAGTGAGTAGAAAGATCCTCAAATCAGGTGCGTCAGGGTGGGATCCCTGTGGAAACCTGTGGACATAGGAGAAATACCGTTATCAACGGTAAGTTCTTACCAGAACGTATATTTCTCCAGCAGGGTCCACAGGTTATCCACAGGATAACAATGCGACTTCCCAAAGTAATTTTTAGTGGTGGTGATGCTCCTGATTTAGAATAGGAGAACCTTAAGCCCGAATTCAGCATGATGAGAGGCAAAAGTATCCAAGGCATAATGTCTGATGAATGTGTTATTGGAAGCCATGTGGCCGCCTTACATATTTGTGCTGCCCATGAAGGACCTTCCTTACGTGTAGAGTGATCAGAGACATTAGCCGAAACAGGGAGATCAGCTTGAGAATATACTTCTGAAATAGTCATTTTGAATCCATCTTGCTAGCGTCTGTTTAGTAGCAGGCCATCGACTCTTGTGAAATCCGTAGAGGATGAAGAAAGAATTTGTCTTTCTGATGGCACTGGTACGATCCATGTAGATCCTTAATACCCGTACTACATCCAGCGACACATCTCCCGCAGAGAATCCAGATTCCTGAAAAAACAGGGACCACAATATCTCCATTAAGTTGGAATAAAGACCACACCTTAGGAAGATACCCAGACCTAGTTCTGAGAACTACTTTATCTGAATAAACATCAGAAAAAGAGATTAACATGACAGTGCTCCTAAATCTGACACTTCTAGCCGATGCCATAGTCAGCAGAAAGAGAACTTTAGCTGTCAACCATTTAAAAGCCACTTTATTTAGTGGTTCAAACAGAGCAACTTGACGGGCTTTGAGGACTCAATTTAGGTCCCCAGACCCTGTAGCAGGAACAAAAGAAGGTTGAATGCGCAGCATTCCCTGGGAAAAAGTGCGCACATCCTGCAATTTGGCATTTTTCTTTCGGAACCATACAGTCAGTGCTGATACTTGTATTCCCAAGGAAGCCACCCCTTAACCTTTATCCATTCCTTCCTGAAGGAATGCTAGAACCCTAGACAATCTGCAAGATTTTGGGTCCATACTTCTTCCATTGCACCAATAAATATAGGCTTGCTATATTTGGTGATAAATACGAGCCAAGGAAGTTTTCCTTGCTCTGAGCATCTGTGAGAATCCTCTGGATTTCAGGATATAGATTTTAAGAGCCACGCCGTGAAGACAGTCGATCCAGATATCTGTGATAACAAGGACCCTGTCTTTTGTAGATCTGGGCGTACAAGAAACAGAAAAGGTATTCAACATTTTCTGCAGATCCGTGTACCAACGCCTTCTGTGCCAAGCCGGGGCTTATTAGAATCCCGGCCTCCTTGTTGTATTTTCCTCACTATCCCGGGGATCAGGATGATTTGAGAAAACACACAAGTGAAATGAAACTCCCATTAACAAGACGTCCACAAAGATCACTTCCTTTGTTCCTGACCCGATTATGGCTCTTTGTTGTTCAGATGGGACTCCATGAGATTTATAACTGGCCAACCCCATTTGTCTACCCGAGCCTGAAATGACTTTAGTGTGCAAAGCCCATTCGCTTACCGGAATGGCGTGTCGACTGAGAAATCTGCTCTTCAGTTTAGGACTCCCGGAACGAACCCTGCGGACAAGGCTGGAAGATGGAGTTTTGAGTACTGTAGTATGTGATTTACCTCCTTTCTTGCAGTCTAGCTGCGTGTTCCTCTCTGAAAGTTGAGGTACACTACTGCCATTTCCTTGTCCTTGCGGATCTGGACCGATCTTCCTTTAGGAGTATCCCATGCCTGAATCAGGACCCAGTATATGGCCCGAAGTGCTAACAGATTTATTAGCAGGCAACTTTCTTCTGTGGTCCATAGTCCCTGGAATCATAATCTTCCGGACAATGGCCCCCACAGCCTTGAAGACTGGCATTTGTTATCAGGATCTCCCAACCTGATATAAAAAAATAAAAAATAAAAAAGGTGTCCTCTGATCTAGATGGAATGTCTGTAGCCTCCAGGCTACTGACTTTCCTACCTTTTTTGCCAGTACCACGTACTTGCTTGTGTACTGTCCATTTGGCCCACCTACACCACCTGGTATTCACAGGTAGTCTTACGCTCAGAGAATTTAGCCAGGCACAACACTGCTTAACTTCCAACATCCAATGAGATTGGGCATATCCACTGTGATGCGGCTGTAGATGGAAACAGATGCTGGAGAAGTCGTGAGTGGAATTGTGCCCACTCCACCATGTGTATTGTTAACACCATCAAACCCATCATTCGCATTGCTGTGTGAATTGATATTGTTTGACTATGTAACCACTCCCCTAGCTTTACCTTGGATATCTTGTTCCGAGATAACTACTTTCTGCAGACTTCATTTCAGTACAGGCCCAACGTGAGTCATGTTACGGAAACAGAGACTATTTTTGCGAATTTACGAACCACCCGTGCCTCTGCAGACAAGTTATTTGTATGATGTAGATGACACAGAACCTTTCCTGTATCTGTGCCAGGATAAGAAAGTGGAAAAGGTATGGCAATCTTCTTATCCCCTGCTAGCAGAAATAAATTGCCATAGTCATCTTGGTAAATACTCTGGGGCTATGGCTAACCCAAAAGGTAAGACCCAAACTGAAATGGTGCTGAAGGATGGTAAACCTTGAGATAACACTGATGGACAGCGCTATAGGAGCCTGAAGGTAAGATTCCTACTTATCCAGGATTACCATGTATTCTACTGGCTCCTCACGAAACTATGGAGTGCCATGTCTCCATGTGAACCATGCTACCCAAATTTATCTGTTTTTGAAATTGAGAATGGGGCGAGGGATGGGTTACTGGAATGACTGTTCCTGGGAAAACATTCTGAATTGCTTCATGCAAATCCCTTGCCTACGCCTCTACCCCAGACGGGCTGAAACAGAAGAACCTTTGAGGAGAATGGTTCTAGAAGGGAAAGTATAACATTAGAGATACCGCTTCTTGCACCCAGGCATCTATTTGTAGACTGCTACCAAATCTGTGCAACTGAAGAAGTCGGCCCCTTATCCTTTTGGAGTTCCCCAGAAGGAGGCCCGCACAATCATGCTGATGGGCTATCCTCTGGTTTGGAAACTGGCCCTCTGGTTGCCTTTGCTTCTTTGCCTTACCAAACATTGTATTGAGGCTGTTACGTTTCCTTATGACCCACAAAGCTGAAACCGGACCCCTAGGTTTGAGGTTATATGTGGAAGGAAACGTGACCTTCTTGGAGTCTGTTTCTGACTCCAGAATAACTGTTAACTCCTCCTAAACAGAAACTTCCAGCCAAGGCAAAGTTTCCAGAACCTGCTTAGATTATGAATCAGCTTTCCATGTATGTGAGCCAAACTGCTCTGCGAGCAGCTATTGTTATTGCTGATGCCCTAGAACATTAGTGTCCATATGAGCTATATGGGATTTTTGCTCCCTTGCAGGTGCT
Organism: Pseudophryne corroboree; assembly: GCF_028390025.1. NCBI lineage: Eukaryota > Metazoa > Chordata > Amphibia > Anura > Myobatrachidae > Pseudophryne > Pseudophryne corroboree. The sequence continues at coordinate 155,174,925 of NC_086448.1, read as the reverse complement.
GAAAATCTGTCTTTCAGTACCTCAGCCCAATGTAACTACAGCACCTGGTATTTCAAAGTGGTCTTCCCTCCAAGAACTAACCAGGCCCAACACTGCTTAGCTTCCAAGATCTAGTGAGATTGGGCCTACTCAGTGTGGTGTAGCCGTAGATTTCAAAGTGAAGTTATGGCTGGCCTTATGATTGCCCCAGACAAAAAAAAAAAAAAAAAAAAAAAAAAAAAGAATACGGTTGTCTTGAAAACCATTCTTCTTTTGACGGCAGAGGCCATATACATTTTTGCACTATCAATGATATGCATATCTATTTTGAGAGGCAGCTCCCTATTTTAAACAGTCCCCATCTGGAAAAAGATATTGGAATCCCATTTACCGGACATTCTATTTTATTGCGTGTAACCCAACCTCTTTCCTGAATTCTGCCCTCGTGAAGAGGCCCTTTCGGGACGTTTAACACAGGTGTTTTTAACCCAGGCTCTGCTGCCTTTATTGACAGACTAGCCTTTTCTGCTCTCATTTATTCAGCTTATTCATTTAGCCGATACCTTTTACCTGTTCTTTGTATGCTGAAGTAGAGTACTTAGAGCTTTTCATCGTCTGATGATTATCATGTGTAGCTTGTGAAGTCGATGATTTATTTAAATTCGGTTCATCAGCTTGTCTTATTGGAGAAGCTGTTGGGGATATACCACAAGTAGTGAGCTGCATGGGTTAATAATGTAAGAATTAACATTTCAGCTAAACTGGACAAGTTCTGTGCAAACATCGCCCCAATGGGTCTATCTATACCTGATGTAGATCAGGAATGTATTATGCTAAACAGCAAATCATTTTACACATAAAGCATCCTGTACCAGCTACGCCCAGCGACGCATCATAGAGTATAAAAAACAGTTTTTGCAAAACATTATTTATGAGTGTTTCTGTAAATGTACCCTCATTTGCAGCTCTTAGACAAGATAAATATCAGCACTTTCACAGTGTACTACAGAATTTGTGACTGTAAACCACTTTTTCCTAAAGTGATATCATGTGTGACCCTACCCATGCACCTGCATTGAAGGTCAGAAGATCAACCGACAATCATTTATATTAAGTCAGCAATCACACTAGCAGTCAGTCACATGTTATATATTAGTCATATGAGCATATTATCAACTACAAACATCTCAAAGTATGTAGGAGTACATATTACTGAATTCTGTTCTATACAGATCTTTAACGTATTCAGACGCATTGCGAAGAAAACCACAGTAATGTACACAGATTCATATGCAATAGGCACTAAAGTTAACTATTCATACTAACAAAAGTAGATAGAATTTTAGTGCTGTATAACCCGTACTCCGTAGAGTGATATACAGGGAGACTCACCTCCCTTCCAGGATCGATCAATACGTTAGCGAATGCTGAGTGGATCCAGACGCTATTAGTGTACACTGCCGCTCCGGGAACTTTTAGTGGACACAGACGCTCAGTGAACGCTAGTGCATGCAGACGCACCGGTCCGCAACCCGGTCTCCTCGCGGTATAACTTAGTGTACAAAGACGCAGCGGCCTATGCTCCGACCAAGACCCCTCATGGTAGCGTCTGAGATGGAAGTGAGGCAATCGGGGGGGGGGAGGGGCGACCAGGAGAGTGTCTGACTCCCCACCGCTGACATCAACCCTAGGGATCGCAGCCTCAAACTAATCCTGGTGCCTTATGATCCCTAAGGCCTAGCGCTAGAGCAACCATGGTGCGGCTGTGTCCGTATTCCCCTTCTAAGCGGAACCGATGCCTTACCTTCTCCCCGTGCTCCGGCCACAGCCTGGTAACGTCTGCTGGACCTGCTAGTATATCCGACACAGACGCCCGTCGAGACAGCAATTGTACCGTGGGTGAGCGTTGTTGCGACCCGGCGGAGAGTTGTTGGAGCGACTCTTTCCAATATGCGTGTAAGACGCTGTTAGGAAAGATCACTCAAAACAATGTAGTAAGTCCATAAAAATTTAATAAAAAAGCTTAGGGCTGCCAACACAGCAGCCCTCTGACCATGGTCCGGCTCCTGCCGCACCAAACAAAAAACTGATTTGCCTGAGCCAGTGGGCGGGGATATATGGACGAGCCCGTTGCATCCTGGGAGGACTGAAAGCTTGTGATCGTTTGGTGCCAATCCGCGGTCGCTACATCATATCCCATTGTTATCCTGTGGATAACCTGTGGAAACTGCCGGAGAAACTGAATATCGCCTAATGTTAGATAAAACAAAGAACAGTGTCTGTACTACTGCTGTTACTGGAGACATATATAAGAAATCACATACTTACTTTGTGCTGATTGACACTCCATATTCTAATTATTGAGTCCCGTCCGGCTGTAAATAGCCTGTTTAGTGCAGGATCAAGTTGCAGTGCATTCACTCCATTGCGATTGTACTTCTCAACTTCATCTCTAATCACATATGAGACCTGCAAGGTAATGTATATTTAAACTGCAAATATGTTTAAAAAGAATTGATAGAGAATTACTATACAATTCATGGGTAAGATTAATTCTAGTTCCTTACCAAACTCTTGAGGTCTTAAAAATAAATAAATAAAAAAGGGCAGATTTAAAACAATACAGATTGTGGAACCTACAGCTCCGAAGAATAATAATACATTTACATTAGAGATGAGCGGGTTCGGTTTCTCTGAATCCGAACCCGCACGAACTTCATGTTTTTTTCACGGGTCCGAGCAGACTCGGATCCTCCCGCCTTGCTCGGTTAACCCGAGCGCGCCCGAACGTCATCATGACGCTGTCGGATTCTCGCGAGACTCGGATTCTATATAAGGAGCCGCGCGTCGCCGCCATTTTCACACGTGCATTGAGATTGATAGGGAGAGGACGTGGCTGGCGTCCTCTCCATTTAGATTAGGGTTGAGAGAGAGAGAGAGAGATTGACCTGAGGCTGTGATACTGTAGAAGAGAGTGCAGAGTTTAGTGACTGACGACCACAGTGACCACCAGACAGTGCAGTTGTTTGTTTTATTTAATATATCCGTTCTCTGCCTGAAAAAAACGATACACACAGTGACTCAGTCACATACCATATCTGTGTGCACTGCTCAGCCCAGTGTGCTGCATCAATGTATATATATATATATCTGACTGTGCTCAGCTCACACAGCTTATAATTGTGGGGGAGACTGGGGAGCACTGCAGTGCCAGTTATAGGTTATAGCAGGAGCCAGGAGTACATAATATTATATTAAAATTAAACAGTGCACACTTTTGCTGCAGGAGTGCCACTGCCAGTGTGACTAGTGACCTGACCACCAGTATATATAATATTAGTAGTATACTATCTCTTTATCAACCAGTCTATATTAGCAGCAGACACAGTACAGTGCGGTAGTTCACGGCTGTGGCTACCTCTGTGTCGGCACTCGGCAGCCCGTCCATAATTGTATATACCACCTAACCGTGGTTTTTTTTTCTTTCTTTATAGTCATACTAGTTACGAGTATACTATCTCTTTATCAACCAGTCTATATTAGCAGCAGACACAGTACAGTGCGGTAGTTCACGGCTGTGGCTACCTCTGTGTCGGCACTCGGCAGCCCGTCCATAATTGTATATACCACCTAACCGTGGTTTTTTTTTCTTTCTTTATACATACTAGTTACGAGTATACTATCTCTTTATCAACCAGTCTATATATTAGCAGCAGACACAGTACAGTGCGGTAGTTCACGGCTGTGGCTACCTCTGTGTCGGCACTCGGCAGCCCGTCCATAATTGTATATACCACCTAACCGTGGTTTTTTTTTTCTTTCTTTATACATACATACTAGTTACGAGTATACTATCTCTTTATCAACCAGTCTATATATTAGCAGCAGACACAGTACAGTGCGGTAGTTCATGGCTGTGGCTACCTCTGTGTCGGCACTCGGCAGCCCGTCCATAATTGTATATACCACCTAACCGTGGTTTTTTTTTTCTTTCTTTATACATACATACATACTAGTTACGAGTATACTATCTCTTTATCAACCAGTCTATATATTAGCAGCAGACACAGTACAGTGCGGTAGTTCACGGCTGTGGCTACCTCTGTGTCGGCACTCGGCAGCCCGTCCATAATTGTATATACCACCTAACCGTGGTTTTTTTTTCTTTCTTTATAGTCATACTAGTTACGAGTATACTATCTCTTTATCAACCAGTCTATATAAGCAGCAGACACAGTACAGTGCGGTAGTTCACGGCTGTGGCTACCTCTGTGTCGGCACTCGGCAGCCCGTCCATAATTGTATATACCACCTAACCGTGGTTTTTTTTTCTTTCTTTATACATACATACTAGTTACGAGTATACTATCTCTTTATCAACCAGTCTATATATTAGCAGCAGACACAGTACAGTGCGGTAGTTCACGGCTGTGGCTACCTCTGTGTCGGCACTCGGCAGCCCGTCCATAATTGTATACTAGTATCCAATCCATCCATCTCCATTGTTTACCTGAGGTGCCTTTTAGTTGTGCCTATTAAAATATGGAGAACAAAAATGTTGAGGTTCCAAAATTAGGGAAAGATCAAGATCCACTTCCACCTCGTGCTGAAGCTGCTGCCACTAGTCATGGCCGAGACGATGAAATGCCAGCAACGTCGTCTGCCAAGGCCGATGCCCAATGTCATAGTACAGAGCATGTCAAATCCAAAACACCAAATATCAGTAAAAAAAGGACTCCAAAACCTAAAATAAAATTGTCGGAGGAGAAGCGTAAACTTGCCAATATGCCATTTACCACACGGAGTGGCAAGGAACGGCTGAGGCCCTGGCCTATGTTCATGGCTAGTGGTTCAGCTTCACATGAGGATGGAAGCACTCAGCCTCTCGCTAGAAAAATGAAAAGACTAAAGCTGGCAAAAGCAGTAGCACCGCAAAGAACTGTGCGTTCTTCGAAATCCCAAATCCACAAGGAGAGTCCGACTCCAATTGTGTCGGTTGCGATGCCTGACCTTCCCAACACTGGACGTGAAGAGCATGCGCCTTCCACCATTTGCACGCCCCCTGCAAGTGATGGAAGGAGCACCCGCAGTCCAGTTCCTGATAGTCAGATTGAAGATGTCAGTGTTGAAGTACACCAGGATGAGGAGGATATGGGTGTTGCTGGCGCTGGGGAGGAAATTGACCAGGAGGATTCTGATGGTGAGGTGGTTTGTTTAAGTCAGGCACCCGGGGAGACACCTGTTGTCCGTGGTAGGAATATGGCCGTTGACATGCCTGGTGAAAATACCAAAAAAATCAGCTCTTCGGTGTGGAAGTATTTCACCAGAAATGCGGACAACAGGTGTCAAGCCGTGTGTTCCCTTTGTCAAGCTGTAATAAGTAGGGGTAAGGACGTTAACCACCTCGGAACATCCTCCCTTATACGTCACCTGCAGCGCATTCATAATAAGTCAGTGACAAGTTCAAAAACTTTGGGTGACAGCGGAAGCAGTCCACTGACCAGTAAATCCCTTCCTCTTGTAACCAAGCCCACGCAAACCACCCCACCAACTCCCTCAGTGTCAATTTCCTCCTTCCCCAGGAATGCCAATAGTCCTGCAGGCAATGTCACTGGCAATTCTGACGAGTCCTCTCCTGCCTGGGATTCCTCCGATGCATCCTTGCGTGTAACGCCTACTGCTGCTGGCGCTGCTGTTGTTGCTGCTGGGAGTCGATGGTCATCCCAGAGGGGAAGTCGTAAGCCCACTTGTACTACTTCCAGTAAGCAATTGACTGTTCAACAGTCCTTTGCGAGGAAGATGAAATATCACAGCAGTCATCCTGCTGCAAAGCGGATAACTGAGGCCTTGACAACTATGTTGGTGTTAGACGTGCGTCCGGTATCCGCCGTTAGTTCACAGGGAACTAGACAATTTATTGAGGCAGTGTGCCCCCGTTACCAAATACCATCTAGGTTCCACTTCTCTAGGCAGGCGATACCGAGAATGTACACGGACGTCAGAAAAAGACTCACCAGTGTCCTAAAAAATGCAGTTGTACCCAATGTCCACTTAACCACGGACATGTGGACAAGTGGAGCAGGGTAGGGTCAGGACTATATGACTGTGACAGCCCACTGGGTAGATGTATGGACTCCCGCCGCAAGAACAGCAGCGGCGGCACCAGTAGCAGCATCTCGCAAACGCCAACTCTTTCCTAGGCAGGCTACGCTTTGTATCACCGGTTTCCAGAATACGCACACAGCTGAAAACCTCTTACGGCAACTGAGGAAGATCATCGCGGAATGGCTTACCCCAATTGGACTCTCCTGTGGATTTGTGGCATCGGACAACGCCAGCAATATTGTGTGTGCATTAAATATGGGCAAATTCCAGCACGTCCCATGTTTTGCACATACCTTGAATTTGGTGGTGCAGAATTATTTAAAAAACGACAGGGGCGTGCAAGAGATGCTGTCGGTGGCCAGAAGAATTGCGGGACACTTTCGGCGTACAGGCACCACGTACAGAAGACTGGAGCACCACCAAAAACTACTGAACCTGCCCTGCCATCATCTGAAGCAAGAAGTGGTAACGAGGTGGAATTCAACCCTCTATATGCTTCAGAGGTTGGAGGAGCAGCAAAAGGCCATTCAAGCCTATACAATTGAGCACGATATAGTAGGTGGAATGCACCTGTTTCAAGCGCAGTGGAGAATGATTTCAACGTTGTGCAAGGTTCTGATGCCCTTTGAACTTGCCACACGTGAAGTCAGTTCAGACACTGCCAGCCTGAGTCAGGTCATTCCCCTCATCAGGCTTTTGCAGAAGAAGCTGGAGACATTGAAGGAGGAGCTAACACGGAGCGATTCCGCTAGGCATGTGGGACTTGTGGATGGAGCCCTTAATTCGCTTAACAAGGATTCACGGGTGGTCAATCTGTTGAAATCAGAGCACTACATTTTGGCCACCGTGCTCGATCCTAGATTTAAAGCCTACCTTGGATCTCTCTTTCCGGCAGACACAAGTCTGCTGGGGTTGAAAGACCTGCTGGTGACAAAATTGTCAAGTCAAGCGGAACGCGACCTGTCAACATCTCCTCCTTCACATTCTCCCGCAACTGGGGGTGCGAGGAAAAGGCTCAGAATTCCGAGCCCACCCGCTGGCGGTGATGCAGGGCAGTCTGGAGCGACTGCTGATGCTGACATCTGGTCCGGACTGAAGGACCTGACAACGATTACGGACATGTCGTCTACTGTCACTGCATATGATTCTCTCAACATTGATAGAATGGTGGAGGATTATATGAGTGACCGCATCCAAGTAGGCACGTCACACAGTCCGTACTTATACTGGCAGGAAAAAGAGGCAATTTGGAGGCCCTTGCACAAACTGGCTTTATTCTACCTAAGTTGCCCTCCCACAAGTGTGTACTCCGAAAGAGTGTTTAGTGCCGCCGCTCACCTTGTCAGCAATCGGCGTACGAGGTTACATCCAGAAAATGTGGAGAAGATGATGTTCATTAAAATGAATTATAATCAATTCCTCCGCGGAGACATTGACCAGCAGCAATTGCCTCCACAAAGTACACAGGGAGCTGAGATGGTGGATTCCAGTGGGGACGAATTGATAATCTGTGAGGAGGGGGGATGTACACGGTGATATATCGGAGGGTGATGATGAGGTGGACATCTTGCCTCTGTAGAGCCAGTTTGTGCAAGGAGAGATTAATTGCTTCTTTTTTGGGGGGGGTCCAAACCAACCCGTCATATCAGTCACAGTCGTGTGGCAGACCCTGTCACTGAAATGATGGGTTGGTTAAAGTGTGCATGTCCTGTTTTGTTTATACAACATAAGGGTGGGTGGGAGGGCCCAAGGACAATTCCATCTTGCACCTCTTTTTTCTTTTCTTTTTCTTTGCGTCATGTGCTGTTTGGGGAGGGTTTTTTGGAAGGGACATCCTGCGTGACACTGCAGTGCCACTCCTAGATGGGCCCGGTGTTTGTGTCGGCCACTAGGGTCGCTTATCTTACTCACACAGCTACCTCATTGCGCCTCTTTTTTTCTTTGCGTCATGTGCTGTTTGGGGAGGGTTTTTTGGAAGGGCCATCCTGCGTGACACTGCAGTGACACTCCTAGATGGGCCCGGTGTTTGTGTCGGCCACTAGGGTCGCTAATCTTACTCACACAGCGACCTCGGTGCAAATTTTAGGACTAAAAATAATATTGTGAGGTGTGAGGTATTCAGAATAGACTGAAAATGAGTGGAAATTATGGTTTTTGAGGTTAATAATACTTTGGGATCAAAATGACCGCCAAATTCTATGATTTAAGCTGTTTTTTAGGTTTTTTGGAAAAAAACACCCGAATCCAAAACACACCCGAATCCGACAAAAAAAATTCGGTGAGGTTTTGCCAAAACGCGGTCGAACCCAAAACACGGCCGCGGAACCGAACCCAAAACCAAAACCCGAAAAATTTCCGGCGCTCATCTCTAATTTACATTTGCTGGACATAACACATGCTTCACTAGAAAGAAACAAACCAACTTAAAAGCAACAACTGTATAAAGTCAACCTCATACCAAAGGAAAAATAGGATTTTAATTACCTACCAGTAAATCCTTTTCTCGTAGTCCGTAGGGGATACTGGTGTTCCATTTGGTACCATGGGTACAGACGGGTCCACTAGTAGCCATGGGCACTTTAAGAATTTGATAGTGTGGGTTGGCTCCTCCCTCTATGCCCCTCCTACCAGACTCAGTCTAGGAAACTGTGCCCGAGGAGACGGACATACTTTGAGAGAAGGATAGATAAGGATAGTGGTGAGATTCCGAACCAGCACACACAAACAAGAGGAAAGCCATGCTAACCAAACTTGAAACAGGAACAGCAACAGCTGAACCAAACAACAACACTTAACCAAGTAACAGTGCAGGAATAACGAAGCACAGGGCGGGCGCCCAGTATCCTCTACGGACTATGAGAAAAGGATTTACCGGTAGGTAATTAAAATTCTATTTTCTCTTCAGTCCTAGAGGATACTGGGGTCCATTTAGTACCATGGGGAAGTACCAAAGCTCCCAAACCGGGTGGGAGAGTGCTGAGGTTCCTGCAGAACTGATTGATCAAACTGAAGGTCGTCATAGGCCAAAGTATCGAACTTGTAAAACTTAGCAAACAAGTTCGAACCTGACCAAGTAGCTGCTCGGCAGAGCTGTAAAGCCGAGACACCCCGGGCAGTCACCCAAGAAGAACCCGCCGACCTAGTCAAGTGGGCCTGAACAGATTTCGGAACTGGCAAGCCTGCCGTGAAATAAGCATGCTTGATAGTGAGCCTGATCCAGTGCGCAAGGGACTGCTTAGAAGCAGGACACCCAATCTTATTGGGATCATAGAGAACGAACAGCGAGTCGGATTTCCTATGACGAGCTGTCCTCTTTACATACACTTTCGAAGCCCTCACAACATCCAAAGACTTTGAAGTAGCAGAGGTGTCTGTAACCGCCGGAACCACAATAGGTTGGTTGATGTGAAACGAAGACACCACCTTAGGAATTTCTGATGAGTTCTGAGTTCAGCTCTGTCCTCATGGAAAATTAAGTAGGGGCTCTTGTGAGACAACGCCCCTAGCTCCGACATACGTCTTGCTGAAGCCAAGGCCAACAGTGTGACTGTCTTCCACGTAAGATATTTAACCTCTACTTCCTGTAACAGTTCAAACCACTCCGATTGGAGGAACTGCAGCACCAAATTGAGATCCCAAGGTGCCGTAGGAGGCACAAAGGGAGGTTGGATGTGCAGAACACCTTTCAAGAACGTCTGGACCTCAGGAAGAGAAGCTCATTGGATTCTGAAAGAAAATGGACAAGGCCGAAATCTGGACTTTAATGGAGTCCAGACGTAGGCCCACATCTACACCTGAATGCAGAAAAAGCAGGAAACGCCCCAGATGAAATTCCACTGCAGAATATTTTCTGCTCTTACACCAAGAAACGTATTTCCTCCAAATACGGTGGTAACGTTTAGACGTTACCTCCTTCCTGGTTTGGATCATAGTCGGGATGACTTTGTCAGGGATGCCTCTCCTGGCAAGAATTAGCCATACAACTTCTATGCCGTCAAACGTAGCCGTGGTAAGTCTTGATAGACGAACGGGCCCTGTTGCAGAAGATCCTCGTGAAGAGGTAGAGGCCACAGATCTTCGAGGAGCATCTCCAGGAGGTCGGCGTATCAGGCCCTTCTTGGCTATTCCGGAGCAATGAGAATTGCTTGAATCTTTTCCCTTTTTATTCTTTCCAGAATTCTTGGGATCAGAGGAAGTGGAGGAAACACGTACACCATCTGATAGACCCATGGAGTCGTCAGAGCGTCCACTGCCTCTGGGTCTCTCGACTTGGAACAATACCGCTTGAGCTTCTTGTTGAGACGAGAGGCCATCATGTTAATTTGTGCTCATCCCCATCGACTTGTCAACCACCTGAACACCTCTGGGTGAAGGCCCCACTCCCAAGTGCAGGTCGTGTCTGCTGAGGAAGTCTGCTTCCCAGTTGTATACTCCAGGAATGAAGACCGCCAACAATGCCGCAGTGTGTTTGTTTGCCCAGAGAATTCTTGACACCTCTGACATTGCTGCTCTGGTATTCGTTACTCCCTGTCGGTTTATGTACGTCACTGCCGTTACATTGTCCGTCTGGACCTGAATGGCACGATATTGAAGAAGATATGAGGCCTGCAGAAGGGCGTTGTATATAGCCCTGAGTTCCAGAATGTTGATTGGAAGGACGACTTCCTGACTTTACCATCTTCCTTGAAACTGCACCCCCTGGGAGACTGCTCCCCAACCTCTGAAGCTTGCGTCAGCAGAATCCAATTTTGAATCCCGTACCGTCGGCCCTCAAGCAGGTGAGAAGTCTGTAGCCACCACAGAAGGGATATCCTGGCCTTTGGCGACAAACGGATCCTCTGGTGCGTGTGAAGATGTGATCTGGACCATTCGTCCAACAGATCAAACTGGAAGGGTCATGCATGAAACCTTCCGTATTGAAGAGCCTCGTAAAAGGCCACCATTTTCCCCAGAAGGCGAATGCATAGGTGCACCGATATCCAGGTTGGCTTCAGGACATCCTGAACCATCGACTGGATTACCAATGCCTTTTCCAACAGAAGAAAAACTTTCTACGACTGTGTGTCAAGTATCATTCCCAGAAATGGGAGCCTCCGAGCTGGCTCTAAGTGAAATTTTGGAAGATTTAGAATCCAGCCGTGATCCAGTAGAAGTTTGGTTGTGAGGCCAATGCTGTTCAACAACCTCTCCCCGGACGGAGCCTTTATCAGAAGATCGTCCAGGTACGGAATTATGTTCACTCCCTGCTTGTGAAGGAGAAACAGCATCTCTGCCATCACCTTGCTGAACACCTCCAGTGCCGTGGAGAGACCAAAAGGTAGGGCCTGGAACTGGTAGTGACAGTCCTGCAGTGCAAATCGTAGATAAACCTGGTAAGGTGTCCAGATCAGAATGTGAAGGTACGCATCCTTGATATCCAGAGACACTAGGAATTCCCCCTCTTTCAGACTCAAGATCACCGCTCTCAGAGACTCCATCTTGAATTTGAACACTCGTAAGTACGGGTTCAATGATTTTCGGTCTTACCGAACTCTCCGATTTTGGTACCAAACACAAGTTGGAATAATATTCCTTGTTTTGGAGATGAGGTGGAACTGGAACAATGACCTGCGTTTGTATCAGTTTTTGAATGGCATCCTGTAAGGTTATACTTGCCTCCTGTGATACTGCTAAGCCTGATTTGAAGAATATGTGAGGTGGGAGTACCTGAAACTCCAGTCTGTAACCCCGGGAAATAAGATGTATGACCCAGGGATCCTGGCATGATGTTGTCCAGATGCGACTGAAACTTTTTAGTCGGGCTCCCACCTGCCAGTCTTCCAGGCATTGCGGTCCACAGTCATGTTGAAGGCTTTGAGGAAGCAGAGCTGGAGCTCTGTTCCTGAGAACCGGTAGTTGTTGGTTCGCGTGGTTTACCTCTAGCGCCTCTGTTGGCTGTAGAAGATCCTCTGGCTTTGCCCTTAAAATTGGCAGTCCGAAAGGACTGTAGAGTAGGTCCTGAGTAGGTATTCCTGGTTGGGGGAGCTGCAGAAGGAAGATATGTAGACTTACCCGCAGTAGCTTTGGAGATCCATTTGTCTCCAAATAAGGCCTCTCCTGTGAAGGGTAGGCCTTCCACGTCTTTCCTGGGGTCCGCGTTCGCAGTCCACTGGCGTAACCATAGGCCCTTGCGTGCCGACACTGCCATAGCCGTGGTGCGTGCATTAAGCAAACCCACTTCTTTTATGGCTTCCACCTTAAAGTTCGCAGAGTCCTGTATATGTTGCAGGAGTAAAATGATCTCACCCCTAGGTAAGGAATCCAACCCCTCAATTAGGTTACCTGACAACCTAGCAACGGCTTTAGTAATCCACGTACAGGCTATAGTGGGTCTTTGGGCCACCCCAGCAGCTGTGTACAAGGATTTGAGTGTAGGCTCAATTTTACGATTAGCCGTGTCTTTAAGGGGGGCTGCACCAGGGACAGGCAACACTATTTTCCGTGACAACCTAGACAATGATGCATCCACTATCGGTGGATTTTCCCATTTTTTTCCTATCCTCAGTAGGAAAAGGAAAAGATGAGAGCAACCTTTTAAGGATTTGAAATTTCTTATCAGGATTAACCCATGGTTCTTCAAACAGGGTATTCAATTCCTTTGACACAGGAAAAGTGACTGAGTATTTCTTCTTTACATTAAAATAAGATTCCCTACACTCCTCTGACACCTTATCAGAAATTTACAGAACATCTCTGATAGCTTCTATAAGAGCCTCAATTCCCTTTGACAGAACAGCAGCCCCCTCTTCTGAATCCACCTCCCCCTCCTCCATGTCTGACCCATCAGCATCAGAGTCAGACTGCAGGATATGTGCCAGAGTTCGTTTCTGTGGACAAATGGCAGGGGACCGAGACGCTTGTTTGGGGACTGAGGGGGTACTTCAGAGTTGATTGCAGCACTAAATTTGTTAGCAGTTGGGTAAAACCATGTGCACTGCAGGGGGGGGGGGGCAGATGTAACATGTGCAGAGAGAGTTAGATTTGGGTGGGGTGTGTTCAGTTTTAAATCTAAATTGCAGTGTAAAAATAAAGCAGCTAGTATTTACTCTGCACAGAAACAAAATAACCCACCCAAATCTAGCTCTCTCTGCACACATTACCTCTGCCCCCCGTGCAGTGCACATGGTTTTGCCCAACTGCTAACAAATTTGTTGCTGCGATCAACTCTGAATTACCCCCTGAGTCTCTATTCATAAGCTCATCCACAGACTGTCTTTAGTACTGCGTCTCTTTCTCATGGCGGGACAATTTATTAGATATATTGGAAATCATTCCTTTGATGGAATCCAGCCGCGCTGGTTCAGCTCCGCTAGCCTGAGAAGGTGCACTACACAGAGCACATAGAATTGAGCTCCCTGGTAAAGAGGAACACTCCGCCGTACATGAAACACACTCTTTGCCTGACGTAATGTAAATGTGACAGCACACACACACAGGAAAGGTTAAAAGCACAATTAACCCGCAATAAGTCCTTCCAGGGAGACACAGTATTTTGGAGCCAGCCCACAGCGCCCTTATAGCTAATGTCAAGCTTAGCTGGGTCGCAGACTAAGTACCCAGATTGGGGACTAAGTGCACTAATATCGCTCCCCCCCTGCTATAACCCGCTGGTACCGCTGAGGTAATATGGAGTCACACTGGAGGAGCTGCGCATCCCTATCAGTCAGTGTCTGTGTCCACTGCAGAGGGAAAATGGTGCTGGTGAGCTGCTGGATCCTCTCATAGTGAAGCCCCGCCCCTTCAATGGCACGAGGTCTTCCCGCTTTTTTTTTTTTTTTTTTTTTATACTGGCTGAGGTAATTTTTGTGCTTAAAACGGAGCAGATCCGTTTTAAGGCTGTGTTTGCCAGTTTGGGTACTGTGTACAGTGTACTGAGATGCAGTTGTGTACAGAGGCTGGAGACGCAATCCGCCCCAGTTAGAAGCCATGCGTCTCCGTACCCTCGTGCCGCCATAAGGATAACCGGGATGCCGGTTTAGTACTCACCACTCTTCAATCTTATGGCTCCGTTAAGGGTGGCAGCGTGATGCGTGAATGTACGCTCGCCGTGGTGGGGCTTGCGAATAGTTCCCTCAGGAGCTAGTGTCCTGTCAGCGGGGAACGGGACCATTAACCCTTCAAGAGGTTGGACCATGGGCCATCCACACCCCCCACCAAGTCCCACGAAGCAGGCAGGCTGGTGCCAACCAGTCCTGCCTGAAAATAACAAACATTTAAATAAATGCAGAAAACTCTTCAGAAGCTTCCATAAGCGTGACTGGCTCCTTTGGGCACATTTTCTAAACAGAGTCTGGTAGGAGGGGCATAGAGGGAGGAGCCAGCCCACACTATCAAATTCTTAAAGTTCCCATGGCTCCTAGTGGACCCGTCTATACCCATGGTACTAAATGGAACCCCAGTATCCTCTAGGACGTAAGAGAAATATTGTATTAGTGACATATATTACTATCTGGTTCAAAAATGAGAAAAGCACACACAAAATATTGGGACATGACCATTACAATAAAACCACACACACAAGACCAAAAGATGTTTTAAACACTGTGAAAACATGGGCAGTCTGTAGTTGCAGAAGGATCAGTATGTGTGCTTGCTAGGTGGATGTTAAAACAGGGTCGAAGAAACGAGTACAGGATATTCTATTTTCCCTAGTCCTGCTCATCTGTCACGGAAGCTAGTAAGTTGCATAATACCAGTGACTCTCTAGAGATGAATGTACAGGGTGGTACACACGGAGAGATCAGTGCTAAAGGGGATATTTACTAAGCAGTGATAAGAGCAGAGAAGTGAGCCAGTAGAGAAGTTGCCCCATCAACTAATCAGCAGCTCTGTATAATTTTATAGTATGCAAATTATAGATGTTACTTCAGTGCTGACTCGTAGCCATGGGCAACTTCTCCACTGGCTCACTTCTCCACTCTTATCACTGCTTAGAAAATGTCCACCTTAATGTCTAAGCAATCTGACTAGATTGCTTAGAAATTAAGCACGGATCTCTCCGTGTGTATGCACTACAGCAATAGCGATGTGCAGCCCCACGCGTCGCTATCACCGGTACTGGATTGGTCTGCATAGAGGCCAAATCTAGTTAAATTGCTAATTTCACCGATGCGTGAAATTAGCTTTTCCCCCCTCGCTCAGCACACATCGCGCTGTGTGCTGAGCGGGAGAGAGATGTGTGCTGAGCAGTCTGTGCCAGATTGCTCAGCACACATCTCTGGGAGAAATCTTAATGGCCCTTACTTACTACTACATGTAGGATTCTGTCTGTCTTTTATTTAGCTGTCAGAGATAGGCTAGAGCAGTAAAAGAAATGAATACCTATGTGCACAGGTTGCAACATTTCAGCAAACAGATGCTGTCCTATCTGACAGAACTTTAATCAAAGAACTAATAATTTGTGGAGTGTTGTGTTACTCTAATGTTCCGGCCAGCCTAGTTTACCAGGGTTCCATGCTCTGCTTGTTTTGAGTTTGTAAATATGAGCCCTGCCCTTGTCCAGACAATCTAACCAATCAGGAGTTAACCCTCCTGCAAATAACGTCTTACCCACACCTGTCAAGTCCACCACAACCCATGACTCAGCCACTTGCTTACATGGCTCTACATATAACACATAGGGGTCTATTCAATTGAAGTCGGAACTGCCGTCTAGTCGGAAAGACGTCAGTTTCCGACTTTTTTAGGTCGAATCATGATTAAACCCTGTCAGATTTGCCCGCAAATTGAATACTGCATTGCTGGATCCTCTCTGTCGGAGAAGACCCGACATGCATTAAATAGACCCTTTAACCTGTTAACCCTGCATGGAGAACCAGATGACTCATTTGCACACCTGACCTGCAGCTGCACCCCAGGGGATTAGCCGAGTTGCAATTACTGAATGGGAGCTTGCCCGCCCCGCCCCTGGACTGTTGCCTTCATCAGGGGGTCGCCAATTACCAGCTGCATCTTAGCGAATATACCAATGTGCTTCTAGGAGAAGTCATCATACCGGGGCAAGAGGAGTGCAATCTGCCACTGGGAATACGATGAGCTGCTGAAGAGGAGACCTGGCTACCATTGCTATTCCTCATTGCCTCCAGGCACCCCGCTTGCTCGCTGTACTCCAAGATAGGGACGAGCATGTGAGGGGACGGATAGGCATTAAATAGCATGTAGTAGAGTTGAGGAACATATGGAGTTATTATAATTATGACTTTCAAAACTAAAATGTGCACTCCTCCATACTTAGCACCCTACCCCCCAAAAAACTACAGTGAAGACTATTACATTCTACTTCCTCTCTGAAAGGAGGACATCTGTGTGAATAGCGTGAAAGTCCAACAGGTTTAGCAAACACTTAAACTGAAAATTGTTAGTTTCTTTCATTTAGTTTAGAATAATAAGGCATCAAGACTGAGCAAAACTCAATAGCAACAGCTTCACGGCAAGTTCACTACATGGTCTGTCTATAACTAAATCAAAGGTTATGAGGCAGGGTGACCAGTTCTGACAAGTTTCCATTATGGTCTTCTGGTTTTGGCATATTCAGTTTTGCAGCTTCCACGTACAATCAAAATCTCAAACAGGTCTCATCGCACAAGATGAGTTCTTTTACTACTCACTCTAATAATATCTACATTTAGCTACTTGTAACTGTCCCATACTATCTAATCCCATTTGCATACTACGGTCTCACTAACATACCAGAGTAATGGCTCCATTTACACTACACCAGTGGTTCTCAAACTGGGGTGCCTCAGGACACTTGCAGGTGTGCCCTGGTTTGGTGGTCCAGGACCAAATCAAAATTTTTATGGTCAATATAATAGGCAAACCCAGCGCTGGTGGCTGCCAGTCATAAACTATGTGGACAAACAGAAGTGAATCCTGTCCCTCACCACATAAAAAAATCTGATACTCTAGGGCGCCATGATTTACAAAAGGTTGGAAATCACTGCACTACACAATCATTTCCATGACTGAATCTGCGCACACATTTAGCATCCTGATTATACACATACCACACTGAGTAGCCTGATGGGGAAGTAGTTTCTTGAGCTTAATTGGACAATGTTGTAATGTTAAAGCATTTAAACCATGTCGGCATTAAACTTTAAACAACATTGTAAAGCAGTAGGTTTACAGTTAAAATGCCAATATGCTTAAATTGCTTAGAATGACATTACAACAGTGTCGGTCGGCACTGTCCCGTTGATATAATGCTGTTGACAGCATGAAGATTGACAACACATACGTTACCCATCGGATATAGCACGGTCCATAACTGAATCATACGATGGCACACGTCACTGTCAGTCTCATCGTTCAATATGGTTTTCCACCCGACTACAGCAAGTCTGATTTAATCAGGTGTAGTCGCTGCATGAGGTGTCCAGGTACGGTACAATGTTAAGACAATCTGCTGAGCCCACCCCACTGACCAACCACAGAACGTAGGCAATATACTGACAATTGTCCTGGTTATGACCATGATTTGCAGTCACTTTCTCCAAATCACCAAACATGATTCTCTATAAAAACAATAATAGCCCTTATATCTGCAAAGTGCATGCTGCATGTACTGATTTATCGGTCTGCTTCCACCTGCCGGACCTATGGCTGCAGCACAGACCACCATCACTGACATCCAATAAGCTGGGGGTTTATGCATTAAAGGCTGGACCATTATAATGGGGTATTAGGGAGAGAGCACTGTGACTGGTGCATAGGGGTGGGCTGCGGGTGCTATATAGCAGGATGAGGGGTAACACTACACAGAGGCAATGACAGCGGCCAGAGGCTGGAGATGATGAGCCAGCACAGCAGCACCAGGAACCGGCCACATTACCCTCCATGCACCCAACCAGCCCACCATTCTCCCCCCGGGCGGCGCTCCGGAGGGGTATCCCCCGCATATCACCCTCTGCCTCATAGCAGCTCAGCAGGGACACGCAGCACACACAGCCACGCCTGTTACCTCTACTCTCATACCTGAACTTTCCTCCGCCCGGCCGTGTTCTGCCTGTGATGAGCGGCCATCTTGCATGTTGACACTCTGATGTCACTTCCTATACGCGAAACCCGGGTCAAACCCCCAGCGCCTATACTGGAAACCTATCTACCGCCCTCCTTACAGAAGTGACAGCTGATAACTTCCGCCCTCATTTTAGCTGTGACAGCTATTCCACTTCCGCCCTCATTCCAGACAATTATTCTACAACTTCCGCCCTTACCAGTTGCTAACATCCGCCCTCATTACAACAGGGACAGCTAGCTACACAACTTCCGCCCTGATTACAGCAGAGGCCGCGACACTGCTTCCGCCCATACTGGTTACTGGAACAGTGCTGTGATCGGGCACATCATCACTTCGGCTGTGATCACTGTCTGTCAACATTGTCATGACAATTCTCCGCTTACAGTGCGAATATATGTCGACTAGGTACAGTTTATATGAGCGGGTCGGGCCCGAAGTTCCGGTTTCATAGCCTGGGGCTCGGATTCCAAATCGAGGCAGAAACGTCATCATCGCGGCGTCCTATTATCGCGGGTTTTGGATTCTATATAAGGGCGCGTCGGGCGTGTCTTGAGTCGGCGCCTTTTTTTTTTTTTTTTTGTGCCAGTTCTCCGTAGTGTTGTATAAGCTGCTGGGTCATGTGCTGCTGTCTAGACTCCAAACACTACAAGTGGCTGTGCTGTGTCCTGATTACATAGTGCATAAGTGGCTGTACTGCTGACTCCTGACAATAGAAGTCGCTGTGCGGTTTCAATACGCCATACAAGTCGCTGTACTGTATGGAGTTAACATTTCTCTGACGTCCTAGTGGATGCTGGGAACTCCGTAAGGACCATGGGGAATAGCGGCTCCGCAGGAGACTGGGCACAAAAAGAAAAGCTTTAGGACTACCTGGTGTGCACTGGCTCCTCCCCCTATGACCCTCCTCCAAGCCTCAGTTAGATTTTTGTGCCCGACCGAGCTGGGTGCAATCTAGGAGGCTCTCCTGAGCTTCTTAGGAAAAGTTAGTTTTAGGTTTTTTATTTTCAGTGAGACCTGCTGGCAACAGGCTCACTGCATCGAGGGACTAAGGGGAGAAGAAGCGAACCTGCCTGCTTGCAGCCAGCTTGGGCTTCTTAGGCTACTGGACACCATTAGCTCCAGAGGGACCGAACACGGAGTCCGGTCCCAGAGCCGCGCCGCCGGCCCCCTTACAGAGCCAGAAGCAAGAAGAGGTCCGGAAAATCGGCGGCAGAAGACATCAGTCTTCACCAAGGTAGCGCACAGCACTGCAGCTGTGCGCCATTGCTCCTCATGCACCACACGCTCCGGTCACTGATGGGTGCAGGGCGCTGGGGGGGGGGGGGCGCCCTGAGCAGCAATATAAACACCTTGGCTGGCTAAATTACATCACATATAACCCCCAGGGCTATATGGATGTATATTAACCCCTGCCAGATTCCTGAAAAAAGCGGGAGAAAAGTCCGCAGAGAAGGGGGCAGAGCCTATCTCCTCAGCACACTGGCGCCATTTTCCCTCACAGCTCTGCTGGAAGGACGTCTCCCTGACTCTCCCCTGCAGTCATGCACTACAGAAAAGGGTAAAACAAGAGGGGGGGGGCACAATTTAGGCGCAGTATAATATACACAGCAGCTATAGAGGGAAAAACACTCTGTTTGGTGTTATCCCAACATATATATAGCGCTCTGGTGTGTGCTGGCATACTCTCCCTCTGTCTCCCCAAAGGGCTAGTGGGATCCTGTCCTCTATCAGAGCATTCCCTGTGTGTGTGCTGTGTGTCGGTACGACTGTGTCGACATGTATGAAGAGGAAAATTATGTGGAGGCGGAGCAATTGCCTGTAATGGTGATGTCACCCCCTAGGGAGTCGACACCTGAGTGGATGAGCTTATGGAAGGATTTACGTGAAAGTGTCAGCTCTTTACAAAAGACGGTTGATGACATGAGACAGCCGGCTACTCAGCTGGTGCCTGTCCAGGTGTCTCAAAGACCATCAGGGGCTCTAAAACGCCCGCTACCTCAGATGGCAGATACAGACGCCGACACGGATACTGACTCCAGTGTCGACGATGAAGAGACGAATGTGACTTCCAGTAGGGCCACACGTTACATGATTGAGGCAATGAAAAATGTTTTACACATTTCTGATAGTACAAGTACCACTAAAAAGGGTATTATGTTTGGTGAGAAAAAACTACCTGTAGTTTTTCCTGCATCTGAGGAATTAAATGAAGTGTGTGATGAAGCGTGGGTTTCTCCCGATAAAAAACTGATAATTCCTAAAAAGTTATTGGCATCGTACCCCTTCCCGCCAGAGGATAGGGCACGTTGGGAAACACCTCCTAGGGTGGATAAAGCGCTCACACGCTTGTCAAAACAGGTGGCACTACCGTCTCCGGATACGGCCGCCCTTAAGGAACCTGCTGACAGAAAGCAGGAGAATATCCTAAAATGTATATACACTCACACGGGTGTTATACTGCGACCAGCAATCGCCTCAGCCTGGATGTGCAGTGCTGGGGTGGCTTGGTCGGATTCCCTGACTGAAAATATTGATACCCTGGATAGGGACAGTATATTACTGACTATAGAGCATTTAAAAGATGCATTTTTATATATGCGTGATGCACAGAGGGATATTTGCCGACTGTCATCAAGAGTAAGTGCGCTGTCCATATCTGCCAGAAGAGGGTTATGGACGCTGCAGTGGTCAGGTGATGCTGATTCCAAAAGGCATATGGAAGTATTGCCTTATAAAGGGGAGGAGTTATTTGGGGTAGGTCTATCGGACCTGGTATCCACGGCAACTGCTGGGAAATC
Organism: Pseudophryne corroboree; assembly: GCF_028390025.1. NCBI lineage: Eukaryota > Metazoa > Chordata > Amphibia > Anura > Myobatrachidae > Pseudophryne > Pseudophryne corroboree. Next base: position 155,153,982 of record NC_086448.1, on the reverse strand, counting down.
CACATTTTTACCCCAGGTAGCCTCTCAACATAAAAAGACGCCGTATTATCAGGCGCAGTCCTTTCGGCCCCATAAGGGCAAGCGGGCGAAAGGCTCCTCATTTCTGCCCCGTGGCAGAGGGAGAGGAAAAAGGCTGCAGCAAACAGCCAGTTCCCAGGAACAGAAGCCCTCTCCCGCTTCTGCCAAGTCCTCAGCATGACGCTGGGGCTCTACAAGCGGACTCAGGCACGGTGGGGGCCCGTCTCAAGAATTTCAGCGCGCAGTGGGCTCACTCACAAGTGGACCCCTGGATCCTTCAGGTGGTATCTCAGGGGTACAAATTGGAATTCGAGACGTCTCCCCCTCGCTGTTTCCTAAAGTCTGCCTTACCGACGTCTCCCTCCGACAGGGAGGCGGTATTGGAAGCCATTCACAAGCTGTATTCACAGCAGGTGATAATCAAGGTACCCCTCCTGCAACAGGGAATGGGGTATTATTCCACGCTGTTTGTGGTACCGAAGCCAGATGGCTCGGTGAGACCTATTTTAAATCTAAAATCTTTGAACACTTACATACAGAGGTTCAAATTCAAGATGGAATCACTCAGAGCGGTGATCGCGAACCTGGAAGAAGGGGATTATATGGTGTCTCTGGACATCAAGGATGCTTACCTCCATGTCCCAATTTACCTTTCTCACCAAGGGTACCTCAGGTTTGTGGTACAGAACTGCCACTATCAGTTTCAGACTGATTGGATTTCAGGATTGTCCACGGCGCCCCGGGTCTTTCCCAAAGTAATGGCCGAAATGATGATACTCCTTCGAAGGAAGGGAGTTTTAATTTTCTCTGACGTCCTAGTGGATGCTGGGACTCCGTAAGGACCATGGGGAATAGCGGCTCCGCAGGAGACAGGGCACAAGAATAAAAGCTTTAGGATCAGGTGGTGTGCACTGGCTCCTCCCCCCATGACCCTCCTCCAAGCCTCAGTTAGATTTTTGTGCCCGAACGAGAAGGGTGCAGGCTAGGTGGCTCTCCTGAGCTGCTTAGAATAAAAGTTTAATTTAGTTTTTTTTATTTTCAGTGAGTCCTGCTGGCAACAGGCTCACTGCATCGTGGGACTAAGGGGAGAAGAAGCGAACTCACCTGCGTGCAGAGTGGATTGGGCTTCTTAGGCTACTGGACATTAGCTCCAGAGGGACGATCACAGGTACAGCCTGGATGGGTCACCGGAGCCGCGCCGCCGTCCCCCTTACAGAGCCAGAAGAGACGAAGAGGTCCGGTGAAATCGGCGGCAGAAGACAATCCTGTCTTCAGACTAAGGTAGCGCACAGCACCGCAGCTGTGCGCCATTGCTCTCAGCACACTTCACACTCCGGTCACTGAGGGTGCAGGGCGCTTGGGGGGGAGCGCCCTGAGACGCAATATAAATGATAATACCTTAGGTGGCAAAAGAATACATCACATATAGCTCCTGGGCTATATGGATGTATTTTAACCCCTGCCATTTTTACACAAAAAAGCGGGAGATAAGGACGTCGTGAAGGGGCGGAGCCTATCTCCTCAGCACACAAGCGCCATTTTCCCTCACAGTTCCGCTGGAAGGACGGCTCCCTGACTCTCCCCTGCAGTCCTGCTTCAGAATCAGGGTAAAAAAGAGAAGGGGGGGGCACTATTGGCAGCAAATGACAATATAAACAGCAGCTATAAGGGAATAACACTTATATAAGGTTATCCCTGTATATATATATATATAGCGCTGGGTGTGTGCTGGCAGACTCTCCCTCTGTCTCTCCAAAGGGCTCGTGGGGTCCTGTCCTCTATCAGAGCATTCCCGGTGTGTGTGCTGTGTGTCGGTACGTGTGTGTCGACATGTATGAGGAGGAAAATGATGTGGAGGCGGAGCAATTGCCTGCGTTAGTGATGCCACCCCCTAGGGAGTCGACACCTGACTGGATGATCGTGTTCAAACAATTAAGTGATAATGTCAACACTTTGCAAAAAACTGTTGACGACATGAGACAGCCGGCAAATCAATTAGTGCCTGTCCAGGCGTCTCAGACACCGTCAGGGGCCCTAAAACGCCCGTTACCTCAGTGGGTCGACCCAGATACGGATTCTAGTGTCGACGGTGATGAGTCGAACGTAATGTCCAGTAGGGCCACACGTTACATGATCACGGCAATGAAGGAAGCATTGCACATTTCTGATACTACAAATATCACTAAGAAGGGTATTATGTGGGGGGTGAAAAAACTACCAATAGTTTTTCCTGAGTCAGATGAATTGAATGAGGTATGTGATAAAGCGTGGGTTTCTCCCGACAAAAAACTGCTAATTTCTAATAAATTATTGGCACTATATCCTTTCCCATCAGAGGTTAGGACACGTTGGGAAACACCCCCTAGGGTAGATAAGGCGCTCACACGTTTATCTAAACAAGTAGCGTTACCGTCTCCTGATACGGCCACCCTCAAAGAACCAGCTGATAGAAGGCTGGAAAATATCCTAAAAAGTATATACACACATACTGGTGTTATACTGCGACCAGCAATCGCTTCAGCCTGGATGTGCAGTGCTGGAGTCGCGTGGTCGGATTCCCTGACTGAAAATATTGATACCCTGGATAGGGACAATATATTGTTAACTATAGAGCATTTGAAGGATGCATTACTATATATGCGTGATGCACAGAGGGATATTTGCACCCTGGCATCAAGAGTAAGTGCTATGTCCATCTCTGCCAGAAGAACGTTATGGACGCGTCAGTGGTCAGGGGATGCGGATTCAAAACGACATATGGAAGTATTGCCGTATAAAGGGGAGGAGTTATTTGGGGCTGGTCTTTCGGACCTGGTGGCCACGGCAACGGCTGGAAAGTCCACTTTCTTACCCCAGGTCACTTCACATCAACAGAAAAAGACACCGTCTTTTCAAACTCAGTCCTTTCGTTCCCATAAATACAAGCGAGCAAAAGGCCATTCCTTTCTGCCCCGGGGCAGAGGAAGGGGAAAAAGACTGCACCATGCAGCCGCTTCCCAGGATCAGAAGCCTTCCCCTGCTTCTGCCAAGTCTTCAGCATGACGCTGGGGCTTTACAAGCAGACTCAGGCTTGGTGGGGGCCCGTCTCAAGAATTTCAACGCGCAGTGGGCTCACTCGCAAGTGGATCCCTGGATTCTACAGGTAGTATCGCAGGGGTACAAACTGGAATTCGAGGCGTTTCCCCCTCGCCGGTTCCTGAAGTCTGCTCTGCCAAAGTCTCCCTCCGACAGGGAGGCAGTTCTGGAAGCCATTCACAAGCTGTATTCCCAGCAGGTGATAATCAAGGTACCCCTCCTACAACAAGGAAAGGGGTATTATTCCACGCTGTTTGTGGTACCGAAGCCGGACGGCTCGGTGAGACCAATTTTAAATCTGAAATCCTTGAACACTTACATAAAAAGGTTCAAATTCAAGATGGAATCACTCAGAGCGGTGATAGCGAACCTGGAAGAAGGGGACTATATGGTGTCTCTGGACATCAAAGATGCTTATCTCCACGTCCCAATCTACCCTTCTCACCAAGGGTATCTCAGGTTTGTAGTACAAGACTGTCATTATCAGTTTCAGACGCTGCCGTTTGGGTTGTCCACGGCACCTCGGGTCTTTACCAAGGTAATGGCCGAAATGATGATTCTTCTTCGAAGAAAAGGCGTATTAATTATCCCTTACTTGGACGATCTCCTGATAAGGGCAAGGTCCAGGGAACAGTTAGAAGTCGGAGTAGCACTATCTCAGATAGTGTTATGTCAGCACGGGTGGATCCTAAATATTCCAAAATCGCAGCTGATTCCAACGACACGTCTTCTGTTCCTAGGAATGATTCTGGACACAGTCCAGAAGAAGGTTTTTCTCCCGGAGGAGAAGGCCAAGGAGTTATCCGAGCTAGTCAGGAACCTCCTAAAACCAGCCCAGGTGTCAGTGCATCAGTGCACGAGGGTCCTGGGAAAAATGGTGGCTTCTTACAAAGCAATTCCATTCGGAAGATTCCATGCAAGAACGTTTCAGTGGGATCTACTGGACAAATGGTCCGGTTCGCATCTTCAGATGCAGCAGCGGATAACCCTGTCACCAAAGACAAGGGTGTCTCTCCTGTGGTGGTTGCAGAGTGCTCATCTTCTAGAGGGCCGCAGATTCGGCATTCAGGATTGGATCCTGGTGACCACGGATGCAAGCCTGAGAGGCTGGGGAGCAGTCACACAGGGAAAAAACTTCCAGGGCTTGTGGTCAAGCATGGAAACATCTCTTCATATAAACATTCTGGAACTACGGGCCATTTACAATGCCCTAAGTCAAGCGAAACCCCTGCTTCAGGGTCAGGCGGTATTGATCCAATCGGACAACATCACGTCAGTCGCCCACGTAAACAGACAGGGCGGCACGAGAAGCAGGAGGGCAATGGCAGAGGCTGCAAGGATTCTTCGCTGGGCGGAAAATCATGTGATAGCTCTGTCAGCAGTGTTCATTCCGGGAGTGGACAACTGGGAAGCAGACTTCCTCAGCAGACACGACCTTCACCCGGGAGAGTGGGGACTTCACCCAGAAGTCTTCCACCTGATTGTAAACCGTTGGGAAAAACCAAAGGTGGACATGATGGCGTCACATCTAAACAAAAAATTAGACAGATATTGCGCCAGGTCAAGGGACCCTCAGGCAATAGCGGTGGACGCTCTGGTGACACCGTGGGTGTACCAGTCAGTGTATGTGTTCCCTCCTCTGCCTCTTATACCAAAAGTACTGAGAATCATAAGAAGGAGAGGAGTAAGAACGATACTCGTGGTTCCGGATTGGCCAAGAAGGACTTGGTACCCGGAACTTCAGGAGATGCTCACGGAAGACCCGTGGCCTCTACCTCTAAGAAAGGACCTGCTCCAGCAGGGGCCTTGTCTGTTCCAAGACTTACCGCAGCTGCGTTTGACGGCATGGCGGTTGAACGCCGGATCCTGAAGGAAAAAGGCATTCCAGATGAAGTCATCCCTACCCTGGTCAAAGCCAGGAAGGATGTAACCGCAAAACATTATCACCGCATTTGGCGAAAATATGTTGCGTGGTGTGAGGCCAAGAAGGCCCCTACAGAGGAATTTCAACTGGGTCGTTTCCTCCATTTCCTGCAAACAGGACTGTCTATGGGCCTAAAATTAGGGTCCATTAAGGTTCAAATTTCGGCCCTGTCGATTTTCTTCCAGAAAGAACTGGCTTCAGTACCTGAAGTTCAGACATTTGTAAAAGGGGTACTGCATATACAACCTCCTTTTGTGCCTCCAGTGGCACCTTGGGATCTCAATGTTGTTTTGAGGTTCCTTAAGTCACATTGGTTTGAACCACTCACCACTGTGGACTTAAAATATCTCACATGGAAGGTGACGATGCTGTTAGCCCTGGCTTCAGCCAGGCGTGTGTCAGAATTGGCGGCTTTATCATATAAAAGCCCTTACTTAATTTTTCATTCTGACAGGGCAGAATTGAGGACTCGTCCTCAATTTCTCCCTAAGGTGGTTTCTGCTTTTCACATGAACCAACCTATTGTGGTGCCTGCGGCTACTAGGGACTTGGAGGACTCCAAGTTACTTGACGTTGTCAGGGCCCTGAAAATATATGTTTCCAGGACGGCTGGAGTCAGAAAGTCTGACTCGCTGTTTATCCTGTATGCACCCAACAAGCTGGGTGCTCCTGCTTCTAAGCAGACTATTGCTCGTTGGATTTGTAGTACAATTCAACTTGCACATTCTGTGGCAGGCCTGCCACAGCCTAAATCGGTAAAAGCCCATTCCACAAGGAAAGTGGGCTCATCTTGGGCGGCTGCCCGAGGGGTCTCGGCTTTACAACTTTGCCGAGCAGCTACTTGGTCAGGGGCAAACACGTTTGCTAAATTCTACAAATTTGATACCCTGGCTGAGGAGGACCTGGAGTTCTCTCATTCGGTGCTGCAGAGTCATCCGCACTCCCGCCCGTTTGGGAGCTTTGGTATAATCCCCATGGTCCTTACGGAGTCCCAGCATCCACTAGGACGTCAGAGAAAATAAGATTTTACTTACCGATAAATCTATTTCTCATAGTCCGTAGTGGATGCTGGGCGCCCATCCCAAGTGCGGATTGTCTGCAATACTTGTACATAGTTATTGTTAACAAAATCGGGTTATTGTTGTTGTGGGCCATCTTTTCAGAGGCTCCTTCGTTGTTATCATACTGTTAACTGGGTTCAGATCACGAGTTGTACGGTGTGATTGGTGTGGCTGGTATGAGTCTTACCCGGGATTCAATATCCTTCCTTATTATGTACGCTCGTCCGGGCACAGTATCCTAACTGAGGCTTGGAGGAGGGTCATGGGGGGAGGAGCCAGTGCACACCACCTGATCCTAAAGCTTTTATTCTTGTGCCCTGTCTCCTGCGGAGCCGCTATTCCCCATGGTCCTTACGGAGTCCCAGCATCCACTACGGACTATGAGAAATAGATTTATCGGTAAGTAAAATCTTATTATCCCTTACTTGGACGATCTCCTGATAAGGGCAAGATCCAAGGAACAGTTGGTAGTCGGAGTGGCACTATCTCAAGTAGTGCTGCGGCAGCACGGGTGGATTCTCAATATCCCAAAATCGCAGCTGATCCCGACGACACGTCTTCTGTTCCTAGGGATGATCCTGGACACAGTCCAGAAAAAGGTGTTTCTCCCTGAAGAGAAAGCCAGAGCGTTATCCGAGCTAGTCAGAAACCTCCTAAAACCAGGCCAAGTATCAGTGCACCAATGCACGAGGGTCCTGGGAAAAATGGTAGCTTCCTACGAAGCAATCCCATTCGGCAGATTCCACGCAAGAACATTCCAGTGGGACCTGCTGGACAAATGGTCCGGATCGCATCTTCAGATGCATCAGCGAATAACCCTGTCCCCAAGGACAAGGGTGTGTCTCCTGTGGTGGTTGCAGAGTGCTCATCTTCTAGAAGGCCGCAGATTCGGCATTCAGGACTGGGTTCTGGTGACCACGGATGCCAGCCTGCGAGGCTGGGGAGCAGTCACACAGGGAAGAAACTTCCAGGGCTTGTGGTCAAGCCTGGAGACATCACTTCACATAAATATCCTGGAGTTAAGAGCCATTTACAATGCTCTAAGCCAAGCAAGACCTCTGCTTCAAGGTCAGCCGGTGCTGATCCAGTCGGACAACATCACGGCAGTCGCCCACGTAAACAGACAGGGCGGCACAAGAAGCAGGAGGGCAATGGCAGAAGCTGCAAGGATTCTTCGCTGGGCGGAAAATCATGTGATAGCACTGTCGGCAGTGTTCATTCCGGGAGTGGACAACTGGGAAGCAGACTTCCTCAGCAGGCACGACCTCCACCCGGGAGAGTGGGGACTTCACCCAGAAGTCTTCCACATGATGATAAACCGTTGGGAAAAACCAAAGGTGGACATGATGGCGTCCCGCCTCAACAAAAAACTGGACAGGTATTGCGCCAGGTCAAGGGACCCTCAAGCAATAGCTGTGGACGCTCTGGTAACACCGTGGGTGTACCAGTCAGTGTATGTGTTCCCTCCTCTGCCTCTCATACCCAAGGTGCTGAGAATTATACGGCGGGGAGGAGTAAGATCTATTCTCGTGGCTCCGGATTGGCCAAGAAGGACTTGGTACCCGGAACTTCAAGAGATGCTCACAGAGGACCCGTGGCCTCTACCTCTGAGAAGGGACCTGCTCCAGCAGGGACCCTGTCTGTTCCAAGACTTACCGCGGCTGCGTTTGACGGCATGGCGGTTGAACGCCGGATCCTAAAGGAAAAAGGCATTCCAGACGAAGTCATCCCTACTTTGATAAAAGCCAGAAAGGATGTAACCGCAAAGCATTATCACCGCATCTGGCGGAAATATGTTGCGTGGTGCGAGGCCAAAAAGGCCCCGACGGAGGAATTTCAATTGGGTCAATTCCTGCATTTCCTGCAAGCAGGAGTGTCTATGGGCCTAAAATTAGGATCCATTAAGGTCCAGATTTCGTCCCTGTCGATTTTCTTTCAGAGAGAACTGGCTTCAGTGCCTGAAGTCCAGACGTTTGTTAAGGGAGTGCTACATATACAGCCTCCTTTTGTGCCTCCAGTGGCACCCTGGGATCTGAATGTTGTTTTGGATTTCCTAAAATCACATTGGTTTGAACCACTCAACACTGTGGAATTAAAATATCTCACATGGAAAGTGGTCATGTTGTTGGCCCTGGCTTCAGCCAGGCGTGTGTCCGAATTGGCGGCTTTATCCTGTAAAAGCCCTTACCTGATTTTTCATACGGACAGGGCAGAATTGAGGACTCGTCCTCAATTTCTCCCAAAGGTGGTTTCAGCGTTTCATCTGAACCAGCCTATTGTGGTACCTGCGGCTACTAAGGACTTGGAGGACTCCAAGTTGCTGGACGTTGTCAGGGCCCTGAAAATATATGTTTCCAGGACGGCTGGAGTCAGAAAATCTGACTCGCTATTTATCCTGTACGCACCCAACAAGCTGGGTGCTCCTGCTTCTAAGCAGACTATTGCTCGCTGGATTTGTAGTACAATTCAGCTTGCGCATTCTGTGGCAGGCCTGCCACAGCCAAAATCTGTAAAAGCCCACTCCACAAGGAAGGTGGGCTCATCTTGGGCGGCTGCCCGAGGGGTCTCGGCTTTACAATTCTGCCGAGCTGCTACTTGGTCAGGGTCAAATACTTTTGTAAAATTTTACAAATTTGACACTCTGGCTGAGGAGGACCTGGAGTTTTCTCACTCGGTGCTGCAGAGTCATCCGCACTCTCCCGCCCGTTTGGGAGCTTTGGTATAATCCCCATGGTCCTTACGGAGTTCCCAGCATCCACTAGGACGTCAGAGAAAATAAGAATTTACTTACCGATAATTCTATTTCTCGTAGTCCGTAGTGGATGCTGGGCGCCCATCCCAAGTGCGGATTATCTGCAATACTTGTACATAGTTATTGTTAACAAATCGGGTTATTGTTGTTGTGAGCCATCTATCCAGAGGCTCCTCTGTTATCATGCTGTTAACTGGGTTCATATCACAAGTTGTACGGTGTGATTGGTGTGGCTGGTATGAGTCTTACCCGGGATTCAAAATCCTTCCTTATTGTGTACGCTCGTCCGGGCACAGTATCCTAACTGAGGCTTGGAGGAGGGTCATAGGGGGAGGAGCCAGTGCACACCAGGTAGTCCTAAAGCTTTTCTTTTTGTGCCCAGTCTCCTGCGGAGCCGCTATTCCCCACGTTCCTTACGGAGTTCCCAGCATCCACTACGGACTACGAGAAATAGAATTATCGGTAAGTAAATTCTTATTTTTGCCACTGAGTAGTGCTGCAATGACTCCCAGGCCATACCTCGCCCACTGCATTCATATATTATCACTGCAGGGTGTATTGTCAGTTGCAAAAAAAAAAATTTAAATTGTAAAAAGCAGTACATTACATTGTCAAAAATATTATGATTTGTACTTTTCTGTGCACTGCATTCACACCAATACTCTACCCTGGTGCGCTTTGTTCTGTTATGTACACCTGAAAAACTGTTTTTAAGTAATATAAAAAAAAACTTATTGTATAATTTGTAATGTACTGTGCACTGCACACCAGTGTGCTTAATTCACTTTGTGTACAAGTGAAAAATACATATGTATTGTTTTATTTGTACTTTTCTCTGACGTCTTAGTGGATGCTGGGAACTCCGAAAGGACCATGGGGAATAGCGGCTCCGCAGGAGACTGGGCACAACTAAAGAAAGCTTTTAGGTCACCTGGTGTGCACTGGCTCCTCCCACTATGACACTCCTCCAAGCCTCGGTTAGATTTTGTGCCCGGCCGAGGTTGGATGCACACTAGGGGCTCTCCTGAGCTTCTAAAAAGAAAGTATATAATTAGGTTTTTTATTTTACAGTGAGACCTGCTGGCAACAGGCTCACTGCAGCGAGGGACTAAGGGGAGAAGAAGCGAACCTACCTGCTTGCAGCTAACTTGGGCTTCTTAGGCTACTGGATACCATTAGCTCCAGAGGGATCGACCGCATGGAACTGGCCTTGGTGTTCGGTCCCGGAACCGCGCCGCCGTCCCCCTTACAGAGCCAGAAGCAAGAAGAGGTCCGGAAAATCGGCGGCAGAAGACATCAGTCTTCACCAAGGTAGCGCACAGCACTGCAGCTGTGCGCCATTGCTCCTCATACACACTTCGGTCACTGAGGGTGCAGGGCGCTAGGGGGGGGCGCCCTGAGCAGCAATAAAAACACCTTGGCTGGCAAAAGTACCACAATATATAGCCCTAGAGGCTATATATGTGATAATTACCCCTGCCAGAATCCATAAAAAAGCGGGAGAATAGTCCGCGAAAAAGGGGCGGAGCTATCTCCTTCAGCACACTGGCGCCATTTCTCCCTCACAGCTCCGCTGGAAGGAAGCTCCCTGGCTCTCCCCTGCAGTCTACACTACAGAAAAGGGTAAAAAAGAGAGGGGGTGCACTAAATTTAGGCGCAGTATATATAACAGCAGCTATAGGGGACATAATTCAGTTAGTCCCTGCATTATATAGCGCTCTGGTGTGTGCTGGCATACTCTCACTCTGTCTCCCCAAAGGGCTTTGGTGGGTCCTGTCCTCTGTTAGAGCATTCCCTGTGTGTGTGCGGTGTGTCGGTACGGCTGTGTCGACATGTTTGATGAGGATAATGATGTGGAGGCGGAGCAGATGCCTATAGAAGGGATGTCACCCCCTGCGGGGCAGACACCTGAGTGGATGGACTTATGGAAGGAATTGCGTGCACGTGTCGACTCCTTACACAAAAAATTTGACGACATGCCAAATGCGGGACAGCCGGCTTCTCAGCTCGTGCCTGTCCAGGCGTCTCAAAGGCCATCAGGGGCTCTAAAACGCCCGCTACCTCAGATGGCAGACGCAGATGTCGACACGGATACTGACACCAGTGTCGACGACGAGTCTAGTCTAATGTCCACTAAGGCCATTCGTTGCATGATTGAAGCAATGAAAGAGGTGTTACAAATTTCTGATATAAACCCAGGTACCACTAAAAAGGGTATTATGTTTGGGGAGAAAAAACTACCCGTAGTTTCTCTATCGTCCTAGTGGATGCTGGGGTTCCTGAAAGGACCATGGGGAATAGCGGCTCCGCAGGAGACAGGGCACAAAAAGTAAAGCTTTAGGATCAGGTGGTGTGCACTGGCTCCTCCCCCTATGACCCTCCTCCAAGCCAGTTAGATTTTGTGCCCGGCCGAGAAGGGTGCAATCTAGGTGGCTCTCCTAAAGAGCTGCTTAGGAAAGTTTAGCTTAGGTTTTTTATTTTACAGTGAGTCCTGCTGGCAACGGGATCACTGCAACGAGGGACTTAGGGGAGAAGAAGTGAACTCACCTGCGTGCAGGATGGATTGGCTACTGGACATCAGCTCCAGAGGGACGATCACAGGTACAGCCTGGATGGTCACCGGAGCCTTGCCGCCAGCCCCCTTGCAGATGCTGAATTAAGAAGAGGTCCAGAATCGGCGGCAGAAGACTCCTCAGTCTTCTAAAGGTAGCGCACAGCACTGCAGCTGTGCGCCATTTTCCTCTCAGCACACTTCACACGGCAGTCACTGAGGGTGCAGGGCGCTGGGAGGGGGGCGCCCTGGGAGGCAAATGAATACCTATTTTGGCTAAAAATACCTCACATATAGCCTCCGGAGGCTATATGGAGATATTTAACCCCTGCCAGAATCCGTTAAGAGCGGGAGACGAGGCCGCCGAAAAAGGGGCGGGGCCTATCTCCTCAGCACACAGCACCATTTTCCCTCACAGAAAGGCTGGAGGGAAGGCTCCCAGGCTCTCCCCTGCACTGCACTACAGAAACAGGGTTAAAACAGAGAGGGGGGGCACTAATTTGGCGATATGCTTATATATATATTAAGATGCTATAAGGGAAAACACTTATATAAGGTTGTCCCTATATAATTATAGCGTTTTTGGTGTGTGCTGGCAAACTCTCCCTCTGTCTCTCCAAAGGGCTAGTGGGTCCTGTCCTCTATCAGAGCATTCCCTGTGTGTGTGCTGTGTGTCGGTACGTGTGTGTCGACAGGTAGGAGGACGATGTTGGTGAGGAGGCGGAGCAATTGCCTGTAATGGTGATGTCACTCTCTAGGGAGTCGACACCGGAATGGATGGCTTATTTAGGAAATTACGTGATAATGTCAACACGCTGCAAGGTCGGTTGACGACATGAGACGGCCGACAAACAATTAGTACGGTCCAGACGTCTCAAAAACACCGTCAAGGGTTTTAAAACGCCCGTTTACTTTAGTCGGTCGACACAGACACAGACAGGGACACTGAATCCAGTGTCGACGGTGAATAAACAAACGTATTCCTTATTAGGGCCACACGTTAAAGGCAATGAAGGAGGTGTTACGTATTTCTGATACTACAAGTACCACAAAAGAGGGTATTATGTGGGATGTGAAAAAACTACCATAGTTTTTCCTGAATCAGATAAATTAAATAAAGTGTGTGATGATGCGTGGGTTCCCCCCGATAGAAAATTATGGGCGGTATACCCTTTCCCGCCAGAAGTTAGGGCGCGTTGGGAAACACCCCTTAAGGTGGATAAGGCGCTCACACGCTTATCAAAACAAGTGGCGGTACCGTCTATAGATAGGGCCGTCCTCAAGGACCAGCTGACAAGGCTGGAAAATATAATAAAAAGTATATACACACATACTGGTGTTATACTGCGGCCAGCGATCGCCTCAGCCTGGATGTGCAGAGCTAGGGTGGCTTGGTCGGATTCCCTGACTAAAAATATTGATACCCTTGACAGGGACAGTATTTTATTGACTATAGAGCATTTCTATATATGCGAGATGCACAGAGGGATATTTGCACTCTGGCATCATGAATAAACGCGATGTCCATAACTGCCAGAAGATGTTATGGACACGACAGTGGTCAGGTGATGCAGATTCCAAACGGCACAGTAGGGCCGTATAAAGGAAGAGGACTTGTTTGGGGTCGGTCCATCGGACCTGGTGGTCACGGCAACTGCTGGAAAATCCACCGTTTTTTACCCTAAGTCACATCTCTGCAGAAAAAGACACCGTCTTTCAGCCTCAGTCCTCTCGTCCCTATAAGATCATATCTGCCCAGGGATAGAGGAAAGGGAAGAAGACTGCAACAGGCAGCCTATTCCCAGGAACAGAAGCGTTCCACCGCGTCTGACAAGTTCTCAGCATGGCGCTGAGACCGTACAGGACCCCTGGATCCTACAAGTAGTATCCCGGGGGTACAGATGGGAATGTCGAGACGTTTCCCCTTCGCAGGCTCCTGAGGTCTGCTTTACCAAGTCTCCCTCCGACAAGGAGGTAGTATGGGAAAAAATTCACAAGCTGTGTTCCCAGCAGGTGACAATTAAATTACCCCTCCTACTACAGAAAAGGGGTATTATTCCACACTATATTGTGGTACTGAAGCCAGAAGGCTAGGTGAGACTTATTCTAAAAAAATTTTTTTGAACACTTACAAAGGTTCAAATTAAGATGAAGTCACTCAGAGCAGTGATAACGAACCAGGAAGAAGGGGACTATATAGTGTCCCGGGACATCAGGGATGCTTACCTCTATGTCCCAAATTTGCCCTTCTCACTAAGGGTACCTCAGGTTCGTGGTGCAGAACTGTCACTATCAGTTTCAGACGCTGCCGTTTGGATTGTCCACGGCACCCCGGGGTCTTTACCAAGGTAATGGCCGAATTGATGATTCTTCTTCGAAGAAAAGGCGTCTTAATTATCCCTTACTTGGACGATCTCCTGATAGGGGCATAGTCCAGGGAACAGTTGGAGGTCGGAGTAGCACTATCTCGGATACTGCTACAATCAGCACGGGTGGATTCTAAATATTCCAAAATCGCAGCTGATCCCGACGACACGTCTGCTGTGCCTAGGGATGATTCTGGACACAGTCCAGAAAAAGGTGTTTCTCCCGGAAGAGAAAGCCAGGGAGTTATCCGAGCAAGTCAGGAACCTCCTAAAAACAGTGCATCATTGCACAAGGGTCCTGGTAAAAATGGTGGCTTCCTACGAAGCAATTCCATTCGGCAGATTTCACGTAAGAACTTTTCAGTGGGATCTGCTGGACAAATGGTCCGGATCGCATCTTCAGATGCATCAGCGGATAACCCAATATCCAAGGACAAGGGTGTCTCTCCTGTGGTGGTTATAGAGTGCTCATCTTCTAGAGGGCCGCAGATTCGGCATTCAGGATTGGATGCTGGTAACCACGGAGCCCAGCCTGAGAGGCTGGGGAGCAGTCACACAAGGGAAAAATTTCCAGGGAGTGTGATCAAGTATGGAGACTTTTCTCCACATAAATATACTGGAGCTAAGGGTAAATTTATAATGCTCTAAGCTTAGCAAGACCTCTGCTTCAAGGTCAGCCGGTATTGATCCAGTGGGAAAAACATCACGGCAGTCGCCCACGTAAACAGACAGGGCGACACAAGAAGCAGGAGGGCAATGGCAGAAACTGCAAGGACTTTTCGCTGGGCGGAAAATCATGTGATAACACTGTCAGCAGTTTTTCATCCCGGGAATGGAAACTGGGAAGCAGACTTCCTCAGCACGACCTCCACCCGGGAGAGTGGAAACTTCATTGAGAAGTTTTTTCCACATGATTGTAAACCGTTGGGAAATACCAAAGGTGGACATGATGGCGTCCCGTCTGAACAAAAAACGGGACAGGTATTGCGCCAGGTCAAGGGACCCTCAGGCAATAGATGTGGACGTTCTGGTAACACCGTGGGTGTACCAGTCGGTGTATGTGTTCCCTCCTCTGCTTCTCATACCTAAGGTGCTGAGAATTATAAGACGTAGAGGAGTAAGAACTATACTCATGGCTCCGGATTGGCCAAGAAGGACTTGGTACCCGGAACTTCAAGAGATGCTTACAGAGGTCTTATGGCCTCTGCCGCTAAGAAGGGACTTGCTTCAGCAAGTAACATGTCTGTTCCAAGACTTACCGCAGCTGCGTTTGTCGGCATGGCGATGGAAAGCCGGATCCTAAGGGAAAAAAGGCATTCCGGAAGAGGTCATTCCTACCCTGGTCAAAGCCAGAAAGGAGGTGACCGCACAACATTATCACCACGTGTGGCGAAAATTTGTTGCGTGGTGTGAGGCCAGGAAGGCCCCACAAAGAAATTTCAACTCGGTCGTTTCCTGCATTTCCTGCAAACAGGAGTGTCTATGGGCCTCAAATTGGGGTCCATTAAGGTTCAAATTCGGCCCTGTAAATTTTCTTCCAGAAAGAATTGGCTTCAGTTCCTGAAGTCCAGAAGTTTGTCAAGGGAGTATTGCATATACAAACCCCTTTTTTGTGCCTCCAGTGGCACTGTGGGATCTCAACGTAGTTCTGGGATTTCTCAAATCACATTGGTTTAAAACCAGTCAAATATGTGGATTTGCAGCATCTCACATAAAAAGTGATCATGCTCTTGGCCCTGGCCTGGACCAGGCGAGTGTCAAATTGGTGGTTTTTTCTCAAAAAAGCCCATATCTGTTTGTCCATTCGGACAGGGCAGAGCTGCGGACTCGTCCCCAGTTCTCTCCCTAAGGTGGTGTCAGTGTTTCACCTGAACCAGCTTATTGTGGTGCCTTGCACCTACTAGGGACTTGGAGGACTCCAAGTTGCTAGAAGTGTCAGGGCCCTGAAAATATATTCCAGGACAGCTGGAGTCAGAAAATCTGACTCGCTGTTTATACTGTATGCACCCAACAAGTTGGGTGCGCCTGCTTCTAAGCAGTCGATTGCTCGTTGGATTTGTAACACAATTCAACTTGCACATTCTGAGGCAGGCCTGCCACAGTCTAAATCGGTTAAGGCCCATTCCACAAGGAAGGTGGGCTCATCTTGGGCGGCTGCCCGAGAGGTCTCGGCATTACAACTCTGCCGAGCAGCTACGTGGTCAGGGGAGAACACGTTTGTAAAATTCTACAAATTTGATATCCTGGCAAAAGAGGACCTGGAGTTCTCTCATTCGGTGCTGCAGAGTCATCCGCACTCTCCCGCCCGTTTGGGAGCTTTGGTATAATCCCCATGGTCCTTTCAGGAACCCCAGCATCCACTAGGACGATAGAGAAAATAAGAATTTACTTACCGATAATTCTATTTCTCGGAGTCCGTAGTGGATGCTGGGCGCCCATCCCAAGTGCGGATTATCTGCAATACTTGTACATAGTTACAAAAATCGGGTTATTATTGTTGTGAGCCATCTTTTCAGAGGCTCCGCTGTTATCATACTGTTAACTGGGTTTAGATCACAAGTTGTACGGTGTGATTGGTGTGGCTGGTATGAGTCTTACCCGGGATTCAAAATTCCTCCCTTATTGTGTACGCTCGTCCGGGCACAGTACCTAACTGGCTTGGAGGAGGGTCATAGGGGGAGGAGCCAGTGCACACCACCTGATCCTAAAGCTTTACTTTTTGTGCCCTGTCCCCTGCGGAGCCGCTATTCCCCATGGTCCTTTCAGGAACCCCAGCATCCACTACGGACTCCGAGAAATAGAATTATCGGTAAGTAAATTCTTATTTTCTCTGACGTCCTAGTGGATGCTGGGAACTCTGTAAGGACCATGGGGATTAGCGGCTCCGCAGGAGACTGGGCACAAAAAAGAAAGCTTTAGGACTACCTGGTGTGCACTGGCTCCTCCCCCTATGACCCTCCTCCAAGCCTCAGTTAGATTTTTGTGCCCGACCGAGCTGGGTGCAATCTAGTGGGCTCTCCTGAGCTTCTTAGAAAAAGTTAGTTTTAGGTTTTTTATTTTCAGTGAGACCTGCTGGCAACAGGCTCACTGCATCGATGGACTAAGGGGAGAAGAAGCGAACCTGCCTGCTTGCAGCCAGCTTGGGCTTCTTAGGCTACTGGACACCATTAGCTCCAGAGGGACCGAACACAGGCCCAGCCTCGGAGTCCGGTCCCAGACCCGCGCCGCCGGCCCCCTTACAGAGCCAGAAGCAAGAAGAGGTCCGGAAAATCGGCGGCAGAAGACATCAGTCTTCACCAAGGTAGCGCACAGCACTGCAGCTGTGCGCCATTGCTCCTCATGCACACCACACACTCCGGTCACTGATGGGTGCAGGGCGCTGGGGGGGGGGGGCGCCCTGAGCAGCAATATAAACACCTTGGCTGGCAAAAATACATCACATATAACCCCCAGGGCTATATGGATGTATATTAACCCCTGCCAGATTCCAGAAAAAAGCGGGAGAAAAGTCTGCCGAGGAGGGAGCGGAGCCTATCTCCTCAGCACACTGGCGCCATTTTCCCTCACAGCTCCGTTGGAGGGAAGCTCCCTGGCTCTCCCCTGCAGTTAATACACTACAGAAAGGGTTAAAAAGAGAGGGGGGGGCACAATTTAGGCGCAGTATACAAATATATGCAGCTATAAGGGAAAACACTTTCTCTGACGTCCTAGTGGATGCTGGGAACTCCGTAAGGACCATGGGGAATAGCGGCTCCGCAGGAGACTGGGAACAAAAGTAAAGCTTTAGGACTACCTGGTGTGCACTGGCTCCTCCCCCTATGACCCTCCTCCAAGCCTCAGTTAGATTTTTGTGCCCGGCCGAGAAGGGTGCACACCAGGGGCTCTCCTGAGCTTCTTAGTGAAAGTTTAGGTTTCTTATTTTCAGTGAGACCTGCTGGCAACAGGCTCACTGCATCGAGGGACTAAGGGGAGAAGAAGCAAACTCACCTGCGTGCAGAGTGGATTGGGCTTCTTAGGCTACTGGACACCATTAGCTCCAGAGGGACCGAACACAGGCCCAGCCTCGGAGCTCGGTCCCAGAGCCGCGCCGCCGGCCCCCTTACAGAGCCAGAAGCAAGAAGAGGTCCGGAAAAATCGGCGGCAGAAGACATCCTGTCTTCACCAAGGTAGCGCACAGCACTGCAGCTGTGCGCCATTGCTCCTCAGCACACTTCACACTTCGGTCACTGAGGGTGCAGGGCGCTAGGGGGGGGCGCCCTGAGCAGCAATAAAAACACCTTGGCTGGCGAAAATACATCACATATAGCCCCCAGGGCTATATGGATGAATTTTAACCCCTGCCAGATTCCACAGAAAAACTGGAGAGAAGGCCGCCGAGAAGGGGGCGGAGCCTATCTCCTCAGCACACTGGCGCCATTTTCTCTCACAGCTCCGTTGGAGGGAAGCTCCCTGGCTCTCCCCTGCAGTTACTACACTACAGAAAGGGGTTAAAAAAGAGGGGGGCACTAATTAGGCGCAGTATAACAATACAGCAGCTATAAGGGGAAAAACACTTATATAAGGTTATCCCTGTATATATATATATAGCGCTCTGGTGTGTGCTGGCATACTCTCCCTCTGTCTCCCCAAAGGGCTAGTGGGGTCCTGTCCTCTATCAGAGCATTCCCTGTGTGTGTGCTGTGTGTCGGTACGTTGTGTCGACATGTATGAGGAGGAAAATGATGTGGAGGCGGAGCAATTGCCTGTAACAGAGATGTCACCCCCTAGGGAGTCGACACCTGAGTGGATGAGCTTATGGAAGGAATTATGTGACAGTGTCAGCTCTTTACAAAAGATTGATGACATGAGACAGCCGGCGACTCAGCCTGTGCCTGTCCAGGTGTCTCAAAAGCCATCTGGGGCTCTAAAACGCCCGTTACCGCAGGTGGCAGATACAGACGCCGACACGGATACTGACTCCAGTGTCGACGATTAAGAGACGAATGTGACTTCCAGTAGGGCCACACGTTACATGATTGAGGCTATGGAAAATGTTTTTACACATTTCTGATAATACCAGTACCACTAAAAAGGGTATTATGTTGGGTGAGAAAAAACTGCCTGTAGTTTTTCCTGCATCTGAGGAATTAAATGAAGTGTGTGATGATGCGTGGGTTTCCCCCGATAAAAACTGTTAATTCCTAAAAAGTTATTAGCATCATACCCCTTCCCGCCAGAGGATAGGGCACGTTGGGAAACACCCCTTAGGGTGAATAAAGCGCTCACACGCTTGTCTAAACAGGTGGCACTACCGTCCCCGGATACGGCCGCCCTTAAGGAACCTGCTGACAGAAAGCAGTAAAATATCCTAAAATGTATATACACTCACACGGGTGTGATACTGCGACCAGCAATCACCTCAGCCTGGATGTGCAGTGCTGGGGTGGCTTGGTCGGATTCCCTGACTGACAATATTGATACCCTAGATAGGGACAGTATATTACTAACTATAGAGCATTTAAAAGATGCATTTCTATATATGCGTGATGCACAGAGGGATATTTGCCGACTGGCATCAAGAGTAAGTGCGTTGTCCATTTCTGCCAGAAGAGGGCTATGGACAAGACAGTGGTCAGGTGATGCTGATTCCAAAAGGCATATGGAAGTATCGCCTTATAAAAGGGAAGAGTTATTTGGGGTAGGTCTAACAGACCTGGTGGCCACGGCAACGGCTGGAAAATCCACATTTTTACCCCAGGTAGCTTCTCAACCTAAGAAGACGCCGTATTATCAGGCGCAGTCCTTTCGGCCCCATAAGGGCAAGCGGGCAAAAGGCGCCTCTTTTCTGCCCCCTGGCAGAGGGAGAGGAAAAAGGCTGCAGCAAACAGCCAATTCCCAGGAACAAAAGCCCTCTCCCGCCTCCGCAAAGTCCTCAGCATGACGCTGGGGCTTTACAAGCGGTCTCAGGCACGGTGGGGGCCCGTCTCAAGAAATTCGAGACGTCTCCCCCTCGCCGTTTTCATAAAGTCTGCTTTACCGACGTCTCCCTCAGACAGGGAGACAGTATTGCAAGCCATTCACAGGCTGTATTCCCAGCAGGTGATAATCAAGGTACCCCTCCTGCAACAGGGAAAGGGATACTATTCCACACTATTTGTGGTACCGAAGCCGGACGGCTCGGTGAGACCAATTTTAAATCTAAAATCCTTGAACACTTACATACAAAGGTTCAAATTCAAGATGGAGTCACTCAGAGCAGTGATTGCAAACCTGGAAGAAGGGGACTATATGGTCTCTCTGGACATCAAAGATGCTTACCTACATGTCCCAATTTACCCTTCTCCAAGGGTACCTCAGGTTTGTGGTACAGAACTGTCACTATCAGTTTCAGACGCTGCCGTTTGGATTGTCCACGGCACCCCGGGTCTTTACCAAGGTAATGGCCGAAATGATGATACTCCTTCGAAAGAAGGGAGTTTTAGTTATCCCTTACTTGGACGATCTCCTGATAAGGGCAAGATCCAGGGAACAGTTGGAAGTCGGGGTAGCACTATCTCAGATAGTGCTGCGGCAGCACGGTTGGATTCTCAATATTCCAAAATCGCAGCTGATCCCGTCGACACGCCTTCTATTCCTAGGGATGATCCTGGACACAGTCCAGAAAAAAGTGTTTTCTCCCGGAGGAGAAAGCCAGGGAGTTATCCGAACTAGTCAGAAACCTCCTAAAACCAGGCTAAGTGTCAGTGCATCAGTGCACAAGGGTCCTGGGAAAAATGGTGGCTTCCTACGAAGCAATTCCATTCGGCAGATTCCACGCAAGAACTTTCCAGTGGGACCTGCTGGACAAATGGTCCGGATCGCATCTTCAGATGCATCAGCGGATAACCCTGTCACCAAAGACAAGGGTGTCTCTCCTGTGGTGGTTGCAGAGTGCTCATCTTCTAGAGGGCCGCAGATTCGGCATTCAGGACTGGGTCCTGGTGACCACGGATGCCAGCCTGCGAGGCTGGGGAGCAGTCACACAGGGAAGAAATTTCCAGGGCTTGTGGTCAAGCCTGGAGACATCACTTCACATAAATATTTTGGAGCTAAGGGCCATTTACAATGCCCTAAGCCAAGCAAGACCTCTGCTTCAAGGTCAGCCGGTGCTGATCCAGTCGGACAACATCACGGCAGTCGCCCACTTAAACAGACAGGGCGGCACAAGAAGCAGGAGGGCAATGGCAGAAGCTGCAAGGATTTTTCGCTGGGCGGAAAATCATGTGATAGCACTGTCAGCAGTGTTCATTCCGGGAGTGGACAACTGGGAAGCAGACTTCCTCAGCAGGCACGATCTCCACCCGGGAGAGTGGGGACTTCACCCAGAAGTCTTCCACATGATTGTAAACCATTGGGAAAAACCAAAGGTGGACATGATGGCGTCCCGCCTAAACAAAAAATTGGACAGGTATTGCGCCAGGTCAAGGGACCCTCAGGCAATAGCTGTGGACGCTCTGGTAACACCGTGGGTGTACCAGTCAGTGTATGTGTTCCCTCCTCTTCCTCTCATACTAAAAGTACTGAGAATTATAAGACGGAGGGGAGTAAGAACTATACTCGTGGCTCCGGATTGGCCAAGAAGGACTTGGTACCCGGAACTTCAAGAGATGCTCACGGAGGACCCGTGGCCTCTACCTCTAAGAAGGGACCTGCTCCAGCAAGGACCCTGTCTATTCCAAGACTTACCGCGGCTGCGTTTGACGGCAGGGCGGTTGAACGCCGGATCCTGAAGGAAAAAGGCATTCCGGATGAAGTCATCCCTACCCTGGTCAAGCCAGGAAGGATGTAACCGCAAAGCATTATCACCGCATTTGGCGAAAATATGTTGCGTGGTGCGAGGCCAGTAAGGCCCCGATGGAGGAATTTCAACTAGGTCGATTCCTGCATTTCCTGTAAACAGGAGTGTCTATGGGCCTAAAATTGGGGTCCATTAAGGTTCAAATTTCGGCCCTGTCAATTTTCTTCCAGAAAGAACTAGCTTCACTACCTGAAGTTCAGACGTCTGTAAAAGGGGTACTGCATATACAGCCTCCTTTTGTGTCTCCAGTGGCACCTTGGGATCTCAATGTAGTTTTGGGGTTCCTAAAGTCACATTGGTTTGAACCACTTGAATCTGTGGAGTTAAAATATCTCACATGGAAAGTGGTCGTGTTGTTGGCCCTGGCCTCGGCCAGGCACGTGTCAGAATTGGCGGGCTTTATCCTGTAAAAGCCCTTATCTGATCTTCCATTCAGACAGGGCGGAATTGAGGACTCGTCCTCATTTTCTCCCTAAGGTGGTTTTCAGTGTTTCATCTGAACCAACCTATTGTGGTACCTGCGGCTACTAGTGACTTGGAGGACTCCAAGTTGTTGGACGTAGGCAGGGCCTTGAAAATATATGTTTCCAGGACGGCTGGAGTCAGGAAATCTGACTCGCTGTTTATCCTGTATGCACCCAACAAGCTGGGTGCTCCTGCTTCTAAGCAGACTATTGCTCGTTGGATTTGTAGTACAATTCAGCTTGCACATTCTGTGGCAGGCCTGCCACAGCCAAAATCTGTAAAAGCCCATTCCACAAGGAAGGTGGGCTCATCTTGGGCGGCTGCCCGAGGGGTCTCGGCGTTACAACTTTGCCGAGCAGCTACTTGGTCAGGGGCAAACACGTTTGCTAAATTCTACAAATTTGATACCCTGGCTGAGGAGGACCTGGGGTTCTCTCATTCGGTGCTGCAGAGTCATCCGCACTCTCCCGCCCGTTTGGGAGCTTTGGTATAATCCCCATGGTCCTTACGGAGTTCCCAGCATCCACTAGGACGTCAGAGAAAATAAGAATTTACTTACCGATAATTCTATTTCTCGTAGTCCGTAGTGGATGCTGGGCGCCCATCCCAAGTGCGGATTGTCTGCAATACTTGTACATAGTTATTGTTACAAAAATCGGGTTATTATTGTTGTGAGCCATCTTTTCAGAGGCTCCTCTGTTATCATGCTGTTAACTGGGTTCAGATCACAGGTTGTACGGTGTGATTGGTGTGGCTGGTATGAGTCTTACCCGGGATTCAAAATCCTTCCTTATTGTGTACGCTCGTCCGGGCACAGTATCCTAACTGAGGCTTGGAGGAGGGTCATAGGGGGAGGAGCCAGTGCACACCAGGTAGTCCTAAAGCTTTACTTTTGTGCCCAGTCTCCTGCGGAGCCGCTATTCCCCATGGTCCTTACGGAGTTCCCAGCATCCACTACGGACTACGAGAAATAGAATTATCGGTAAGTAAATTCTTATTTTTTTATAGGTGCTATCCCTGTGATATATAGCGCCCTGGTGTGTGCTGGCATACTCTCCCTCTGTCTCCCCAAAGGGCTTTGTGGGGTCCTGTCCTCTATCAGAGCATTCCCTGTGTGTGCTGTGTGTCAGTACGGCTGTGTCGACAGGTATGTGGAGGATAATGAGGTGGAGGCGGAGCGAATGCCTGTAAATATGTTGTCACCCCCTGCGGGGTCGACACCGGGGTGGTTGAACTTATGGAAGGATTATGTGAAAGTGTCAACTCTTTACATAAAAGGTCGACGACACGGAACAGCCGGCTACTCAGCTTGTGCCTGTTCCAGCGTCTCAAATGTCATGTGGGACTTTAAAATCGCCCGCTACCTCAAATAACAGACACAGATGTCGACACGGATACTGACTTTAGTGTCGACATCGATGAGACTGGTGTACCCTCCAAATAGGTCCACCCGTTACAGGATTGAGGCAATGAAAAATGTATTACACATTTATGATTATACCCCAGATACCACATAAAAGGGTATTGTGTTTGGTGAGAGAAAATTATTAGTAGTTTTTCCTGCATCTGAGAAATTAAATGAGGTGTGTGAGGAAGAGTGGTCTTCCCCCGGTAAGAAATTGATAATTTCTACAACGGTTATTGGCAGCGTACCCTTTCCCGCCAGAGGATAGGTCACGCGGGGAAACACCCCATAGGGTAGATACAGCGCTTACACGCTTATCAGAAAAGGTGGCACTACCGTCTCCGGATACGGCCGCCCTGAAGGAACCTGCTGATAGAAAGCAGGAGTTTATCCTATAAGATATGGTCACACAATATGGCATTAT
This sequence comes from Pseudophryne corroboree, assembly GCF_028390025.1. Taxonomy (NCBI): domain Eukaryota; kingdom Metazoa; phylum Chordata; class Amphibia; order Anura; family Myobatrachidae; genus Pseudophryne; species Pseudophryne corroboree. The sequence continues at coordinate 155,130,125 of NC_086448.1, read as the reverse complement.
ATTGCGACCAGCCGTTGCTTCGGCATGGATGTGCAGTGCTCCCGCTGCGTGGTCAGATTCCCTGTCGGAAAATAACTATGGATAGGGACAATATTTTGCTGAAAATAGAGCATATAAAAGACGTGGTCTTATACATGCGTGATGCTCAGAGGGATATTTGCCGGCTGGCATCAAAAATAAGCGCTAGGTCCATTGCCGCCAGACGGGGGTTATGGACTTGACAATGGTCAGGCGATGCCGACTCGAATCGGCACATGAAAGTTGCCCTATAAGGGGGTAAAACTGTTTGGGGATAGTTTTTCAGACCTCGTTTCCACAGCTACTGCTGGGAAATCGATTTTTTTTTGCCACAGGCTACCCCACAACAAAGGAAAGCACCGTATCATCAAGTACAGTCCTTTCGGCCCCAGAAAAGCAAGAGGGCTAGAGGCTCATCCTTTCTGCCGAGAGGCAAAGGTAGAGGAAAAAAGCTGCAACACAGTGGGCTCTCTCACATGGATCCCTGGGTCCTTCAAGCAGGATCTCAGGGGTACAAGCTGGAGTTCGAGACGTTCTTCCCCCCGCCGTTTCCTAAAATCTGCCTTACCGGCACCTCCCTCTGCCAGGGAGACGGTGTTGGTGGATATTCAACACTATAATCACAACAAGTGATTGTCAAGGTACCCCTCCTTCAGCAAGGAAGGGGTTACTATTCCACAGTGGTTGTGGTACTGAAACGGTTCGGTGAGACCCATCTTGAAATTAAAATACTTAAACTTTTATATCAGAAGATTCAAGTTCAAGATGGAATCGCTCAGGGCGGTTATTACGAGCCTGGACGAGGGGGATTACAGGGTCTCCCTGGACATCAAGGATGCGTACCTGCATGTCCCCATTTACCCCCCTCACCAGGAGTACCTCAGATATGTGGTACAGGACTGTCACTATCAGTTCCAGACGCGGCCGTTGGAGTTGTCCACGGCACCGAAGGTCTTTACCTAGGTAATGGCCGAAGTGACGATACTCCTTCGCAGGAAGAAAGTTTTTATTTTCCCGTACTTGGACGATCTCCTGATAAAGGCGAGGTCCAAAGAACAGTTGGTAGTGGGGGTAGCAGAAGTGCTACAACAGCACGACTGGATTCTCAATATTCCAAAGTCACAGCTGGTCCCGACGACACGTCTTCTGTTCCTGGGAATGTTTCTGAACGCAGACCAGAAAAGAGTGTTTCTTCCAGTGGAAAAAGCCGAGGAGTTGTCATCTCTAGTCAGAGACATCCTAAAACCAGGACAGGTGTCGGTACATCAATGCACACGAGTCCTGGGAAAAATGGTAGCTTCGTACGAAGCATAATTTCATTCGGAAGACTCCACGCAAGGACGTTCCAGTGGGACCTGTGGGACTAATGGTCCGGGTCCCATCTACAGATACAACAGCGGATAACCCTGTCAGCAAGAAACAGGGTGTAGCTGCTGTGGTGGCTGCAGAGGGCTCATCTACTAGAGGGCCGCAGATTCGGAATACTGGACTGGGTCCTGGTGACCACGGATGCCAGCCTTCGGGGCTGGGGTGCAGTCACACAGGGAAGAAATTTCCAAGGAGATTTTGCTTCACATAAATATTCTGCAGCTAAGGGCCATTTACAATACCCTAAGCCAAGCAAGGCCCCTGCTTCAGAACCAGCCGGTACTGATCCAATCAGACGACATCACGGCGGTCGCCCATGTACACAGACAGGGCGGCACAAGAAGCAGGATGGCGATGGCAGAAGCCACAAGGATTCTCCGATGGGCGACCTACACCCAGGAGAATGGGGACTTCATCCAGAAATTTTCCAAATGCGGGTAAACCGTTGGGAATGACCACGGGTGGACATGATGGCGTCCCGCCTCAACAAGAAGTTGAAAAGATATGGCGCCAGGTCAAGGGACCCTCAGGCGATCGCTGGGGACGCTCTAGTGACACCATGGGTGTACCAGTCGGTTTATGTGTCTCCTCCTCTACCTCTCATACCCAAGGTACTGAGAATAATAAGAAGGCGGGGTGAGAAAACCATACTCGGGGTTCCGGATTGGCCATGAAGAGCTTGGTACCCGGAACTTCAAGAGATGCTGGCAGAGGACCCTTGGCCTCTGCCGCTCAGACAAGACCTGCTGCAGCAGGGACCCTGTCTGTTCCAAGACTTACCGCGGCTGCGTTTGACGGCATGGCGGTAGAACACCGGATCCTAAAGGAAAAGGGTATTCCGAAGGAAGTCATCCCTACCCTGATCAAAGCCAGGAAGGATGTCACCGCAAGACATTATCGCCGCGTTTGGCGAAGATTTGTTGCTTGGTGGGAGGCCATGAAGGCCCCGACGGAGGAATTTCAACTATGTCGATTCCTGCAAGCAGGGGTGACGTTTGGGCCTCAAATTGGGGTCCATCAAGGTCCAGATTTCGGCTCTGTCGATTTTCTTCCAGAAAAAACTGGCTTCACTGCCTGAAGTTCAGACTTTGGTTAAAGGAGTACTACATATTCAGCCTACTTTTGTGCCTCCTGTGGCACTTTTTGGATCTCAACGTGGTGTTGGATTTCCTAATGTCACATTGGTTGAGCCACTTAAAACCATGGAGCTAAAGTATCTCGCGTGGAAAGTGGTCATGCTGTTGGCCTTGGCCTTGGCCAGGCGTGTGTCAGAATTGGCGGCTTTGTCATGTAAAAGGCCTTATCTGATTTTCTGTATGGATAGGGCAGAGTTGAGGACTCGTCCTCAGTTTCTCCCGAAGGTGGTCTCAGGTTTTCACTTGAACCAACCTTTTGTGGTGCCTGCGGCTACTGGGGACTTGGAGGATTCCAAGTTGCTGGACGTAGTCAGAGCCCTGTAAATTTTATTTTTCCAGGACGGCTGGAGTCAGGAAGACTGACTCGCTGTTTATCCTGATGGCACCCAACAAGCTGGGTGCTCCTGCTTCTAGGCAGGCTATTGCGCGCTGGTTTTGTAGCACTATTCAGCTGGCGCATTCTGCGGTAGGATTACCGCAGCCTAAATCAATAAAAGCCCATTCCACAAGGACGGTGGGCTCATCTTGGGCGGCTGCCCGAGGGGTCTCGGCTTTACAACTTTGCCGAGCAGCTACTTGGTCAGGGGCAAACACGTTTGCGAAATTCTATGAATTTGATACCCTGGCTGAGGAGGACCTGGAGTTCTCTCATTCGGTGCTGCAGAGTCATCCGCACTCTCCCGCCCGTTTGGGAGCTTTGGTATAATCCCCATGGTCCTTACGGAGTTCCCAGCATCCACTAGGACGTCAGAGAAAATAAGAATTTACTTACCGATAATTCTATTTCTCGTAGTCCGTAGTGGATGCTGGGCGCCCATCCCAAGTGCGGATTGTCTGCAATACTTGTACATAGTTATTGTTAACTAATCGGGTTCTTGTTGTGAGCCATCTATTCAGAGGCTCCTCTGTTATCATGCTGTTAACTGGGTTTCATATCACAAGTTGTACGGTGTGATTGGTGTGGCTGGTATGAGTCTTACCCGGGATTCAAAATCCTTCCTTATTGTGTACGCTCGTCCGGGCACAGTATCCTAACTGAGGCTTGGAGGAGGGTCATAGGGGGAGGAGCCAGTGCACACCAGATAGTCCTAAAGCTTTCTTTAGATGTGCCCAGTCTCCTGCGGAGCCGCTATTCCCCATGGTCCTTACGGAGTTCCCAGCATCCACTACGGACTACGAGAAATAGAATTATCGGTAAGTAAATTCTTATTTTTTCCTGCATCTGAGGAATTAAATGAGGTGTGTGAGGAAGCGTGGACTTCCCCCGATAAGAAATTGATAATTTCTAAACGGTTATTGGCAGCGTACCATTTCCCGCCAGAGGATAGGTCACGTTGGGAAACACCCCCTAGGGTAGATAAGGCGCTGACATGCTTATCAAAAAAGGTGGCACTACCGTCTCCGGATACGGCCGCCCTAAAGGAACCTGCTGATAGAAAGCAGGAAACTACCCTTAAAGCTATATACACACACACGGGCATTATATTGAGACCAGCTATTGCATCAGCATGGATGTGCAGTGCTGCAGCTGCGTGGTCAGATTCCCTGTCGGATAATATTGATACTATGTATAGGGACAATATTTTGCTGACGATAGAGCATATAAAAGACGCCGTCTTATACATGCGTGATGCACAGAGGGATATTTGCCGGCTGGCATCAAAAATAAGCGCTATGTCCATTGCCGCCAGAAGGAGGTTATGGACTCGGCAATGGTCAGGTGATGCCGACTCAAAACGGCACATGGAAGTTTTGCCCTATAAGGGGGTGGAACTGTTTGGGGAGGGTCTTTCGGACCTCGTTTCCACAGCTACTGCTGGGAAATCGACCTTTTTGCCACAGGCTACCCCACAGCAAAAGAAAGCACCGTATTAAAGGTAGAGGGAAAAAGCTGCAGCACACAGCTAGTTCCCAAGAGCAGAAGTCCTCCACTGCGTCCGGAAAGTCCACAGCATGACGCTGGGGCTGCTCAGGCGGACCCGGGTACGGTGGGGGCCCGTCTCAGAAATTTCAGCGCACAGTGGGCTCTCTCACAGGTGGATCCCTGGGTCCTTCAAGTAGTATCTCAGGGATACAGGCTGGAATTCGAGACGTCTCCCCCCCCACCGTTTCCTAAAATCTGCCTTACCGGCAACTCCCTATGCCAGGGAGGCAGTGTTGGTGGCTATTCAAAAACTGTATTCACAGCAAGTGATTGTCAAGGTACCCCTCCTTCAGCAAGGAAAGGGTTACTATTCCACAATGTTTGTGGTACCGAAACCGGACGGTTCGGTGAGACCCATCTTAAATTTAAAATCCTTGAACACTTATATCAAAAGGTTCAAGTTCAAGATGGAATCGCTCAGGGCGGTTATTGCGAGCCTGGACGAGGGGGATTACATGGTCTCCCTGGACATCAAGGATGCGTACCTGCATGTCCCCATTTACCCTCCTCACCAGGAGTACCTCAGATTTGTGGTACAGGACTGTCACTATCAGTTCCAGACGCTGCCGTTTGGGTTATCCACGGCACCGAGGGTCTTTACCAAGGTAATGGCCGAAATGATGATACTCCTTCGCAAGAAGGGAGTTTTAATTATCCCGTACTTGGACGATCTCCTGATAAAGGCGAGGTCCAAGGAACAGTTGGTAGTGGGGGTAGCACTTTCTCGGGAAGTGCTACAACAGCACGGCTGGATTCTCAATATTCCAAAGTCACAGCTGGTCCCGACGACACGTCTTCTGTTCCTGGGAATGATTCTGGACACAGACCAGAAAAAAGTGTTTCTTCCAGTGGAAAAAGCCGAGGAGTTGTCATCTCTAGTCAGAGGCCTCCTAAAACCGGGACAGGTGTCGGTACATCAATGCACACGAGTCCTGGGAAAAATGGTAGCTTCGTACGAAGCAATTCCATTCGGAAGGTTCCACGCAAGGACTTTCCAGTGGGACCTGTTGGACAAATGGTCCGGGTCCCATCTCCAGATGCAACAGCGGATAACCCTGTCGGCAAGGACCAGGGTGTCGCTGCTGTGGTGGCTGCAGAGGGCTCATCTACTAGAGGGCCGCAGATTCGGAATACAGGACTGGGTCCTGGTGACCACGGATGCCAGCCTTCGGGGCTGGGGTGCAGTCACACAGGGAAGAAATTTCCAAGGACTGTGGTCAAATCAGGAGATTTCGCTTCACATAAATATTCTGGAGCTAAGGGCCATTTACAATGCCCTAAGCCAAGCAAGGCCCCTGCTTCAGAACCAGCCGGTACTGATCCAATCAGACAACATCACGGCGGTCGCCTAGGTAAACAGACAGGGCGGCACAAGAAGCAGGAGGGCAATGGCAGAAGCCACAAGGATTCTCCGATGGGCGGAAAATCATGTGTTAGCACTGACAGCAGTGTTCATTCCGGGAGTGGACAACTGGGAAGCAGACTTCCTCAGCAGGCACGACCTCCACCCGGGAGAATGGGGACTTCATCCAGAAGTCTTCCAAATGCTGGTAAACCGTTGGGAAAGACCACAGGTGGACATGATGGCGTCCCGCCTCAACAAAAAGCTAAAAAGATATTGCGCCAGGTCAAGGGACCCTCAGGCGATCGATGTGGACGCTCTAGTAACACCGTGGGTGTACCAGTCGGTTTATGTGTTTCCTCCTCTGCCTCTCATTCCCAAGGTGCTGAGAATAATACGAAGGCGAGGAGTGAAAACTATACTCGTGGTTCCGGATTGGCCAAGAAGAGCTTGGTACCCGGAACTTCAAGAGATGCTTTCAGAGGACCCTTGGCCTCTGCCGCTCAGACAAGACCTGCTGCAGCAGGGGCCCTGTCTGTTCCAAGACTTACCGCGGCTACGTTTGACGGCATGGCGGTTGAACACCGGATCCTGAAGGAAAAGGGCATTCCGGAGGAAGTCATCCCTACCCTGATCAAAGCCAGGAAGGATGTCACCGCAAAACATCACCGCATTTGGCGGAAATATGTTGCTTGGTGTGAGGCCAGGAAGGCCCCAACAGAGGAATTTCAACTGGGTCGATTCCTGCATTTCCTGCAAGCAGGGGTGACGTTGGGCCTCAAATTGGGGTCCATTAAGGTCCAGATTTCGGCCCTGTCGATTTTCTTCCAGAAAGAACTGGCTTCACTGCCTGAAGTTCAGACTTTTGTCAAAGGAGTTCTGCATATTCAGCCTCCTTTTGTGCCCCCAGTGGCACCTTGGGATCTCAATGTGGTTTTGGAGTTCCTGAAATCACATTGGTTTGAACCACTTAAGACTGTGGATTTGAAATATCTCACGTGGAAAGTGGTCCTGCTGTTGGCCCTGGCTTTGGCCAGGCGTGTGTCAGAATTGGCGGCTTTGTCCTGTAAAAGCCCTTATCTGATTTTCCATATGGATAGGGCAGAGTTGAGGACTCGTCCTCAGTTTCTCCCGAAGGTGGTATCAGCGTTTCACTTGAACCAGCCTATTGTGGTGCCTGCGGCTACTAGGGTCTTGGAGGATTCCAAGCTACTGGACGTAGTCAGGGCCCTGAAAATGTATGTTTCCAGGACGGCTGGAGTCAGGAAAACTGACTCGCTGTTTATCCTGTATGCACCCAACAAACTGGGTGCTCCTGCTTCTAAGCAGACTATCGCGCGCTGGATTTGTAGCACTATTCAGCTGGCGCATTCTGCGGTGGGACTACCGCAGCCTAAATCTGTAAAAGCCCATTCCACAAGGAAGGTGGGCTCATCTTGGGCGGCTGCCCGAGGGGTCTCGGCTTTACAACTTTGCCGAGCTGCTACTTGGTCAGGGGCAAACACGTTTGCAAAATTCTATAAATTTGATACCCTGGCTGAGGAGGACCTGGAGTTCTCTCATTCGGTGCTGCAGAGTCATCCGCACTCTCCCGCCCGTTTGGGAGCTTTGGTATAATCCCCATGGTCCTTACGGAGTTCCCAGCATCCACTAGGACGTCAGAGAAAATAAGAATTTACTCACCGGTAATTCTATTTCTCGTAGTCCGTAGTGGATGCTGGGCGCCCATCCCAAGTGCGGATTGTCTGCAATACTTGTAAATAGTTATTGTTACACAAATCGTGTTGTTATTGCGAGCCATCTGTTCAGAGGCTCCTTTTGTTATCATACTGTTAACCGGGGTTCCTATCACGAGTTATACGGTGTGATTGGTGTGGCTGGTATGAGTCTTACCCGGGATTCAAAATCCTTCCTTATTGTGTCAGCTCTTCCGGGCACAGTGTCCTAACTGAGGCTTGGAGGAGGGTCATAGGGGGAGGAACCAATGCACACCAGATAGTCCTAAATCTTTCTTTAGATGTGCCCAGTCTCCTGCGGAGCCGTCTATTCCCCATGGTCCTTACGGAGTTCCACTACGGACTACGAGAAATAGAATTACCGGTGAGTAAACTCTTATTATTTCTCGTACGTCCTAGAGGATGCTGGGGACACGTCAAGAACCATGGGGTATAGACGGGATCCGCAGGAGACATGGGCACTTTAAGACTTTCAAAGGGGTGTGAACTGGCTCCTCCCTCTATGCCCCTCCTCCAGACTCCAGTTTTAGAATTGTGCCCAGGCAGACTGGATGCACTCTTAGGAGCTCTACTGAGTTTCTCCAAAAAAGACTTATGTTAGGTTTTTTATTTTCAGGGAGACTGCTGGCAACAATCTCCCTGCTTCGTGGGACTCAGGGGAGGGAAGTTAGACCCAATTACAGTGAGTTAAAGGCTCTGCTTCTTGGCTACAGGACACCATTAGCTCCTGAGGGTTTGGAACACTAGATACGCCTAGGGTTTCATTCCCAGAGCCCGCTGTCACCCCACTTGCAGAGCCAGAAGTCAGAAGACAGGTGAGTAGAAGAAGATCAGAAGACTTCAGTGACAGCTTTGAGGTACCGCACAGCGATCGCGCTGCGCGCCATGCTCCCACCCACAGCGGCACTACAGGGTGCAGGGGGGGGGGGGGGGGGCGGCTCCCTGGGCAGCATATAAAACCTCATATGAGACTGGCAAAGAGTGGTATAAGTGCCTAGGCACTAAATCCTAACCCCCGCCAGTATAAATATGTTAAAAAATAGCGGGGCTGAAGCGCCCCATTTAGGGGGCGGGGCTTAGCCCACACAGCTCTACTCAGCGCCATTTTTTCTTCACAGAGCTGCAGAGACGCTGGTCCTTCCTCAACACTGCTGTACAAGTAACGGTGCAAAACGGTAGGGGGGGGCACAGTTAATTTGTGTCAAAATAAGTTAATTATATAAGCGCCACAGGTCTGAGGCAATATATAAGAGTTTCAGTACCGGGATAAGCACTGGGTTGTGAGCTGGCAAACTCCCTTTGTGTTTCTCTGACAGGCTTTACTGTGGGTCTGTCCCCTATATGCCCAGTGTGTCTGTAGGTGTCGGTACACGTGTGTCGGCATGTCTGAGGCTGAGTGCTCTTCCCAGGAGGAGACTGTACTAGGGACAGAAACGGCTGTGGCAGTGACCCTGTCGGCACCGCCGACTCTTGATTGGGTACATTTGTTGAATGCTTTGAATGCTGATGTGGCTCTTATTAGTAAGAGATTAGATAAATCTGAGTCTCAAAACCAGGCATGGAAGAAATCTGTGGAGGTTGTGTTATAACAAGTCCAGACCCCCTCTGGGTCACATAAGCGTTCGTTTGCTCAGTTGGCAGACACAGATACCGGCACTGACACTGACTCCAGTGTCGACTATAGTGATACCAGATTAGACCCAAAATTGGTAAAGAGCATTCAGTACATGATTGTGGCAATAAAAGACGTACTGAATATCACTGAGGACCCTACTGTTCCTGAAGGGTCTATGTGTAAGGGAAAGAAACCTGAGGTAATGTTTCCTCCCTCTCATGAACTGAATACTCTTTGAAAAGCTGTGGGAAAATCCTGACAAAAAGTTTCAGATTCCCAAAAGGATTCCGGTGGCGTATCCCTTCTCTAGGGACAGAGAAAAGTGGGAGTCACCCCCCATTGTGGACAAGGCTTTATCACGGTTGTCTAAAAAGGTGGCTCTACCGTCTCCTGACATTGCAGCCCTTAACGATCATAGACAGGAAAATATGTTAAAATCCATTTACGTCACCACAGGTACACTACTCAGACCAGCCATTGCATCTGCATGGGTGAGTAGTGCTATCGAGAAGTGGGCAGATAATTTGTAATCTGATATAGATACCCTAGATAGGGATAGCATCCTTTTAACGCTGGGTTATATCAGGGTCGCTGCAGCCTACCTAAAGGATGCGGCGAGAGATATTGGCCTTTTGGGATCAAAGGCCAATGCCATGGCAGTTTCAGCTAGGAGGGCATTGTGGATTCATCAATGGAATGCTGATGCTGACTCTAAGAAAGCTATGGAGTCTACCGTATAAAGGTGGTGTATTGTTTGGTGACAGCCTCGCTGATTTGGTATCTACGGCTACCGCGGGTAAGTCATCTTTTTTGCCTTATGTTCCTCCACAACAAAAAAAAGCTCACCACTATCAGATGCAGTCCTTTCGGCAAAATAAATACTAAAAAGGCAGAGGTTATTCCTTCCTTGCTAATAGAGGAAGAGGAAACGGTAAAAGATCTCTGGCCGGGTCGGGTTCCCAGGAGAAGAAGTCCTCCCCGGCTTTTGCCAAATCCACCGCATGACGTTCGGACTCCTCTGCGGGAGTCTGCACCGGTGGGGGCACGTCTCAAACTCTTCAGTCAGTTCTGGGTTAGTTCGGACCTGGACCCATGGGTATTAGAAATAGTGTCCCAGGGGTACAAACTAGAGTTTCAAGACGTTCCCCCTTGTCGATTTTTCAAATCGGCCTTACCAGCTTCTCTTCTGGACAGGGAGGTAGTATGCAATGTAATACAAAAGTTGTGTCAAAATCAAGTCATTATCAGGATTTCCCCGTCACAACAGGGAGAAGGCTTTTATTCGAGTCTGTTCGTGGTCCCAAAGCCGGACGGCTCGGTCAGACCAATTCTGAACCTAAAATCCCTCAATTTCTACCTAAGAAAATTCAAATTCAAGATGGAATCTCTCCGAGCAGTGATCTCCAGTCTGGAGGAAGGGGATTTTATGGTGTCGGTCGACATAAAGGATGCCTACTTACACGTCCCCATATATCCTCCGCATCAGGCTTACCTGAGGTTTGCCATTCAGGATTGTCTTTACCAATTTCAGACATTGGCGTTTGGTCTGTCCACGGCTCTGAGGATTTTCACCAAGGTAATGGTGGAAATTATGGTTCTCTTGCGCAAGCAAGGAGTCACAATTATCCCGCACTTGGACGATCTCCTGATAAAGGCGAGATCCAAGGACAAACTGGTGCAGGACATTACGATCTCCCTGACGGTTCTGCAACAGCATGGTTGGCTCCTAAACTTGCCAAAGTCACAGTTAATTCCGACGAAACAGCTGTCATTTTTGGGAATGATTCTGAACACAGAATTACAGAGAGTCTTTCTTCCAGTGGAAAAGGCTCTAGAAATTCAGAGTCTGGTCAAACAAATTCTGAAACCAGCGAGAGTGTCAATCCTTCAATGCACTCGATTGCTGGGGAAGATGGTGGCGGCCTACGAGGCCATTCAATTTGGCAGATTCCATGCCAGAGTGTTTCAGTGGGACCTGTTGGACAAGTGGTCCGGATCCTATCTGCACCGGAAAATAATCCTGTCTTCCAAAACCAGAATCTCACTCCTGTGGTGGCTGCACAGCTCTCACCTCCTAGAGGGACGCAGATTCGGGATCCAGGACTGGATCCTAGTGACCACGGATGCGAGTTTCCGTGGCTGGGGAGCAGTCACACAGGGGGAAACCTTCCAGGGAAGACGGTCAAGCCAGGAAATTTGTCTACACATAAATGTTCTGGAGTTAAGGGCCATTTACAACGCCCTTCTACAAGCAGAACATCTTCGCAATCTGCCCGTATTGATCCAGTCGGACAATATAACAGCAGTAGCGCATATAAACCGCCAGGGCGGAACAAAGAGCAGAGCGGCAATGGCAGAGGCCACAAAGGTTCTCCGCTGGGCGGAAAGACATACGAGCGCTCTGTCAGTGATCTTCATTCCAGGAGTGGACAACTGGGAAGCAGACTTCCTCAGCAGACACGATCTCCATCCAGGAGAGTGGGGTCTTCATCAAGAGGTCTTTGCAGAAGTGACAAGTCGTTGGGGAATTCCTCAAATAGATATGATGGCGTCTCGCCTCAACAAGAAACTTCAGAGATATTGTTCCAGGTTGAGAGACCCTCAAGCAATAGCAGTGGACGCCCTAGTGACACCATGGGTGTTTCAGTCGGTGTATGTGTTCCCTCCGCTTCCACTCATTCCAAAGGTGCTACGGATCATAAGAAGAACAAAGGTTCAGGCGATCCTCATTGTTCCGGACTGGCCAAGGAGGGCTTGATATCCAGATCTTCAGGAATTACTCATAGGAGATCCCTGGCCTCTTCCTCTACGAGAGGATCTGTTACAGCAGGGGCCGTGCGTATATCAAGACTTACCGCGGCTACGTTTGATGGCTTGGCGGTTGAACGCCGTATCCTAGCCCGAAAGGGGATTCCCAGTGAAGTCATTCCCACACTTCTTCAGGCTAGAATAGGAGTGGCGGCGACGAAACATTACCACCGTATTTGGAGAAAATATGTGTCTTGGTGTGAATCCAAGAAGGCTCCTACAGAAGAATTTCAGTTATGACGTTTTCTCCATTTTCTAGAAGCAGGTGGGCTCCATTAAAGTTGGGCTCCATTAAAGTGCAGATTTCAGCCTTATCGATTTTCTTCCAAAAACAATTGGCCTCCCTTCCAGAAGTTCAGACTTTTGTGAAAGGCGTGTTGCACATCCAACCTCCCTTTGTGCCCCCTGTAGCACCATGGGATCTTAACGTGGTGTTGCAATTCCTTCAATCTTACTGGTTTGAACCTTTACAAAAGGTGGAGTTGAAATTCCTCAGTTGGAAAGTGGTCATGCTGTTGGCCTTGGCATCCGCCAGGCGGTTGTCTGAATTGGCGGCCTTATCTCACAAGAGCCCTTATTTGATCTTCCATGAAGATAGAGCAGAATTGAGGACTCGTCAGCAGTTTCTGCCTATTGTGGTGCCAGTGGCTACTGACGCCTTGCTGGAATCAAAGCTTCTCGATGTAGTAAGAGCTTTGAAAATTTATGTCGCCAGAATGGCTCAGTTTAGGAAAACAGAGGCTCTGTTTATCCTGTATGCTCACAATAAAATTTGAGCTCCTGCTTCTAAGTAGACTATTGCGCGCTGGATCTGTCATACGATTCAGCAGGCTCATTCTACGGCTGGTCCGAAGCCTGAAAAATGGGGTCTCTTTGCCACAGGGTCCCAAGCCTGAAAAATGGGTTGTCTCTTTGCCACAGGGTCCGAAGCCTGAAAAATGAGGTATCTTTGTCACAGGTTCCGAACCCTGAAAAATTAGGTCTCTTTGCCACAGGGTCCGAAGCCTGAAAAATGGGGTCTCTTTGCCACAGGGTCCGAAGCCTGAAAAATGGGGTATCTTCGCCACAGGTTCCGAAGCCTGAAAAATGGGGTTTCTTTGCTACAGGATCCCAAGCCTGAAGTAGTGCTGTAAGCTTACCTTGTTAAAGGCTAAAAGATACATTTTCTAAATTACAACATAAAATTAATATTGTGTTGGTCCATGGTGGCTGTGCCACTACCAGTTCTCAAAGAACCGGTAACCTCTTCGCCTAGAGGCCACGCCCGATAGCCATGCAATAACAGCCACGGGTAAAAAATGGGGTTTCTTTGGCACAAGATCCCAAGCCTGACATATGGAGTTTCTTTGGCACAGGATCCAAAGCCTGAAAAATGGGGCCTCTTTGGCACAGGATCCCAAGCCTGAAAAATGGGGTCTCTTTGCTACAGGTTCCGAACCCTGAAAAATGGGGTCTCTTTGGCACAGGATCCCAAGCCTGACATATGGGGTTTCTTTGGCACAGGATCCCAAGCCTGAAAAATGGGGTTTCTTTGGCACAGGATCTCAAGCCTGAAAAATGGGGTCTCTTTGGCACAGGATCCCAAGCCTGAAAAATGGGTTGTCTACGCCACAGGGTCCGAACCCTGAAAAATGGGGTCTCTTCGCTACAGGGTCCGAAGCCTGGAAATTGGGGTCTCTTTGCCACAGGGTACCAAGCCTGAAAAATGGGTTGTCTCTTTCCCACAGGGTCCGAAGCCTGAAAAATGAGGTATCTTTGCCACAGGTTCCAAACCCTGAAAAATGAGGTCTCTTTGCCACAGGGTCCCAAGCCTGAAAAATAGGGTCTCTTTGCCACAGGTTCCGAAGCTTGAAAAATTGTGCATCTTCGCCACAGGTTCCGAAGCCTGAAAAATGGGGTTTCTTTGCAACAGGATCCCAAGACTAAAGTAGTGCTGTAAGCTTACCTTGTGAAAGGCTAAAAGATACATTTTCTAACTTACAACATAAAATTAATATTGCGTTGGTCCATGGTGGCTGTGCCACTACCAGTTCTCAAAGAACCGGTAACCTCATCGCCTAGAGGCCACGCCCGATAGCCATGCAATAACAGCCACGGGTAAAAAATGGGGTTTCTTTGGCACAGGATCCTAAGCCTGACATATGGAGTTTCTTTGGCACAGGATCCAAAGCCTGAAAAATGGGGCCTCTTTGGCACAGGATCCCAAGCCTGAAAAATGTGGTCTCTTTGCTACAGGTTCCGAAGCCGTAAAAATGGGGTCTCTTTGGCACAGGATCCCAAGCCTGACATATGGGGTTTCTTTGGCACAGGATCCAAAGCCTGAAAAATGGGGCCTCTTTGGCACAGGATCCCAAGCCTGAAAAATGGGGTCTCTTTGCTACAGGTTCCGAAGCCTGAAAAATGGGGTCTCTTTGGCACAGGATCCCAAGCCTCACATATGAGGTTTCTTTGGCACAGGATCCCAAGCCTGACATATGGGGTTTCTTTGGCACAGGATCCCAAGCCTGAAAAATGGGGTTTCTTTGGCACAGGATCTCAAGCCTGAAAAATGGGGTCTCTGGCACAGGATCCCAAGCCTGAAAAATGGGTTGTCTACGCCACAGGGTCCGAACCCTGAAAAATGGGGTCTCTTCGCTACAGGGTCCGAAGCCTGAAAATTGGGGTCTCTGCCACAGGGTACCAAGCCTGAAAAATGGGTTGTCTCTTTGCCACAGGGTCCGAAGCCTGAAAAATGAGGTATCTTTGCCACAGGTTCCAAACCCTGAAAAATTAGGTCTCTTTGCCACAGGGTCCCAAGCTTGAAAAATGGTGTATCTTTGCCACAGGTTCCGAAGCCTGAAAAATGGGGTTTCTTTGCAACAGGATCCCAAGACTAAAGTAGTGCTGTAAGCTTACCTTGTTAAAGGCTAAAAGATACATTTTCTAACTTACAACATAAAATTAATATTGCGTTGGTCCATGGTGGCTGTGCCACTACCAGTTCTCAAAGAACCGGTAACCTCATCGCCTAAAGGCCACGCCCGATAGCCATGCAATAACAGCCACGAGTAAAAAATGGGGTTTCTTTGGCACAGGATCCCAAGCCTGGAAAATGGGGTCTCTTTGGCACAGGATCCCAAGCCTGAAAAAAGGGTTGTCTACGCCACAGGGTCCGAACCCTGAAAAATGGGGTCTCTTCGCTACAGGGTCCGAAGCCTGAAAAATGGGGTCTCTTTGCCACAAGGTCCCAAGCCTGAAAAATGGGTTGTCTCTTTGCCACAGGGTCCCAAGCCTGAAAAAATGGGTTGTCTCTTTACCACAGGGTCCGAAGCCTGAAAAATGGGGTATCTTTGCCACAGGTTCCGAACCCTGAAAAATTAGGTCTCTTTGCTACAGGGCCCCAAGCCTGAAAAATGGGGTCTCTTTGCCACAGGGTCCGAAGCCTGAAAAATGGGGTTTCTTTGCTACAGGATCCCAAGCCTGAAGTAGTGCTGTAAGCTTACCTTGTTAAAGGCTAAAAGATACAGTTTCTAACTTACAACATAAAATTAATATTGCGTTGGTCCATGGTGGCTGTGCCACTACCAGTTCTCAAAGAATCGGTAACCTCATCGCCTTGAGGCCACGCCCGATAGCCATGCAATAACAGCCACAGGTAAAAAATGGGGTTTCTTTGGCACAGGATCCCATGCCTGACATATGGGGTTTCTTTGGCACAGGATCCCAAGCCTGAAAAATGGGGTTTCTTTGGCACAGGATCCCAAGCCTGGAAAATGGGGTCTCTTTGGCACAGGATCCCAAGCCTGAAAAATGGGTTGTCTTCGCCACAGGGTCCGAACCCTGAAAAATGGGGTCTCTTCGCTACAGGGTCCGAACCCTAAAAAATGGGGTCTCTTCGCTACAGGGTCCGAAGCCTGGAAATTGGGGTCTCTTTGCCACAGGGTACCAAGCCTGAAAAATGGGTTGTCTCTTTCCCACAGGGTCCGAAGCCTGAAAAATGAGGTATCTTTGCCACAGGTTCCAAACCCTGAAAAATGAGGTCTCTTTGCCACAGGGTCCCAAGCCTGAAAAATGGGGTCTCTTTGCCACAGGTTCCGAAGCTTGAAAAATTGTGTATCTTCGCCACAGGTTCCGAAGCCTGAAAAATGGGGTTTCTTTGCAACAGGATCCCAAGACTAAAGTAGTGCTGTAAGCTTACCTTGTGAAAGGCTAAAAGATACATTTTCTAACTTACAACATAAAATTAATATTGCGTTGGTCCATGGTGGCTGTGCCACTACCAGTTCTCAAAGAACCGGTAACCTCATCGCCTAGAGGCCACGCCCGATAGCCATGCAATAACAGCCACGGGTAAAAAATGGGGTTTCTTTGGCACAGGATCCCAAGCCTGACATATGGAGTTTCTTTGGCACAGGATCCAAAGCCTGAAAAATGGGGCCTCTTTGGCACAGGATCCCAAGCCTGAAAAATGTGGTCTCTTTGCTACAGGTTCCGAAGCCGTAAAAATGGGGTCTCTTTGGCACAGGATCCCAAGCCTGACATATGGGGTTTCTTTGGCACAGGATCCAAAGCCTGAAAAATGGGGCCTCTTTGGCACAGGATCCCAAGCCTGAAAAATGGGGTCTCTTTGCTACAGGTTCCGAAGCCTGAAAAATGGGGTCTCTTTGGCACAGGATCCCAAGCCTCACATATGAGGTTTCTTTGGCACAGGATCCCAAGCCTGACATATGGGGTTTCTTTGGCACAGGATCCCAAGCCTGAAAAATGGGGTTTCTTTGGCACAGGATCTCAAGCCTGAAAAATGGGGTCTCTTTGGCACAGGATCCCAAGCCTGAAAAATGGGTTGTCTACGCCACAGGGTCCGAACCCTGAAAAATGGGGTCTCTTCGCTACAGGGTCCGAAGCCTGAAAATTGGGGTCTCTGCCACAGGGTACCAAGCCTGAAAAATGGGTTGTCTCTTTGCCACAGGGTCCGAAGCCTGAAAAATGAGGTATCTTTGCCACAGGTTCCAAACCCTGAAAAATTAGGTCTCTTTGCCACAGGGTCCCAAGCTTGAAAAATGGTGTATCTTTGCCACAGGTTCCGAAGCCTGAAAAATGGGGTTTCTTTGCAACAGGATCCCAAGACTAAAGTAGTGCTGTAAGCTTACCTTGTTAAAGGCTAAAAGATACATTTTCTAACTTACAACATAAAATTAATATTGCGTTGGTCCATGGTGGCTGTGCCACTACCAGTTCTCAAAGAACCGGTAACCTCATCGCCTAAAGGCCACGCCCGATAGCCATGCAATAACAGCCACGAGTAAAAAATGGGGTTTCTTTGGCACAGGATCCCAAGCCTCACATATGAGGTTTCTTTGGCACAGGATCCCAAGCCTGAAAAATGGGGTTTCTTTGGCACAGGATCCCAAGCCTGGAAAATGGGGTCTCTTTGGCACAGGATCCCAAGCCTGAAAAATGGGTTGTCTACGCCACAGGGTCCGAACCCTGAAAAATGGGGTCTCTTCGCTACAGGGTCCGAAGCCTGAAAAATGGGGTCTCTTTGCCACAAGGTCCCAAGCCTGAAAAATGGGTTGTCTCTTTGCCACAGGGTCCCAAGCCTGAAAAAATGGGTTGTCTCTTTACCACAGGGTCCGAAGCCTGAAAAATGGGGTATCTTTGCCACAGGTTCCGAACCCTGAAAAATTAGGTCTCTTTGCTACAGGGCCCCAAGCCTGAAAAATGGGGTCTCTTTGCCACAGGGTCCGAAGCCTGAAAAATGGGGTATCTTCGCCACAGGTTACGAAGCCTGAAAAATGGGGTTTCTTTGCTACAGGATCCCAAGCCTGAAGTAGTGCTGTAAGCTTACCTTGTTAAAGGCTAAAAGATACAGTTTCTAACTTACAACATAAAATTAATATTGCGTTGGTCCATGGTGGCTGTGCCACTACCAGTTCTCAAAGAATCGGTAACCTCATCGCCTTGAGGCCACGCCCGATAGCCATGCAATAACAGCCACAGGTAAAAAATGGGGTTTCTTTGGCACAGGATCCCATGCCTGACATATGGGGTTTCTTTGGCACAGGATCCCAAGCCTGAAAAATGGGGTTTCTTTGGCACAGGATCCCAAGCCTGGAAAATGGGGTCTCTTTGGCACAGGATCCCAAGCCTGAAAAATGGGTTGTCTTCGCCACAGGGTCCGAACCCTGAAAAATGGGGTCTCTTCGCCACAGGGTCCGAACCCTGAAAAATGGGGTCTCTTTGCCACAGGATCCCAAGCCTGAAAATTGGGGTCTCTTTGCCACAGGGTACCAATCCTGAAAAATGGGTTGTATCTTTGCCACAGGTTCCGAACCCTGAAAAATGAGGTCTCTTTGCCACAGGTTCCGAACCCTGAAAAATGAGGTCTCTTTGCCACAGGGTCCCAAGCCTGAAAAATGGGGTCTCTTTGCCACAGGGTCCGAAGCCTGAAAAATGGGGTTTCTTTGCTACAGGATCCCAAGCCTGAAGTAGTGCTGTAAGCTTACCTTGTTAAAGGCTAAAAGATACATTTTCTAACTTACAACATAAAATTAATATTGCGTTGGTCCATGGTGGCTGTGCCACTACCAGTTCTCAAAGAACCGGTAACCTCATCGCCTTGAGGCCACGCCCGATAGCCATGCAATAACAGCCGCGGGTAAACAATGGGGTTTCTTTGGCACAGGATCCCAAGCCTGACAGATGGGGTTTCTTTGGCACAGGATCCCAAGCCTGAAAAATGGGGTCTCTTTGGCACAGGATCCCAAGCCTGAAAAATGGGTTGTCTACGCCACAGGGTCCGAACCCTGAAAAATTAGGTCTCTTTGCTACAGGGTCCCAAGCCTGAAAAATGGGGTCTCTTTTTCACAGGATCCCAAGCCTGAAAAATGGGTTGTCTACGCCACAGGGTCCGATCCCTGAAAAATGGGGTCTCTTCGCTACAGGGTCCGAAGCCTGAAAAATGGTATCTCTTTGCCACAAGGTCCCAAGCCTGAAAAATGGGTTGTCTCTTTGCCACAGGGTCCCAAGCCTGAAAAATGGGTTGTCTCTTTACCACAGGGTCCGAAGCCTGAAAAATGGGGTATCTTTGCCACAGGTTCCGAACCCTGAAAAATTAGGTCTCTTTGCTACAGGGTCCCAAGCCTGACAGATGGGGTTTCTTTGGCACAGGATCCCAAGCCTGAAAAATGGGGTTTCTTTGGCACAGGATCCCAAGCCTGAAAAATGGGGTTTCTTTGGCACAGGATCCCAAGCCTGAAAAATGGGGTCTCTTTGGCACAGGATCCCAAGCCTGAAAAATGGGTTGTCTACGCCACAGGGTCCGAACCCTGAAAAATTAGGTCTCTTTGCTACAGGGTCCCAAGCCTGAAAAATGGGGTCTCTTTGCCACAGGGTCCGAAGCCTGAAAAATGGGTTTTCTTTGCTACAGGGTCCCAAGCCTGAGGTAGTGCTGTAAGCTTACCTTGTTAAAGGCTAAAAGATACATTTTCTAACTTACAACATAAAATTAATATTGCGTTGGTCCATGGTGGCTGTGCCACTACCAGTTCTCCAAGAACCGGTAACCTCATCGCCTTGAGGCCACGCCCGATAGCCATGCAATAACAGCCACAGGTAAAAAATGGGGTTTCTTTGGCACAGGATCCCAAGCCTGACATATGGGGTTTCTTTGGCACAGGATCCCAAGCCTGAAAAATGGGGTTTCTTTGGCACAGGATCCCAAGCCTGGAAAATGGGGTCTCTTTGGCACAGGATCCCAAGCCTGAAAAATGGGTGGTCTTCGCCACAGGGTCCGAACCCTGAAAAATGGGGTCTCTTCGCTACAGGGTCCGAACCCTGAAAAATGGGGTCTCTTTGCCACAGGATCCCAAGCCTGAAAATTGGGGTCTCTTTGCCACAGGGTACCAAGCCTGAAAAATGGGTTGTATCTTTGCCACAGGGTCCCAAGCCTGAAAAATGGGGTCTCTTTGCCACAGGGTCCGAAGCCTGAAAAATGGGGTATCTTCGCCACAGGTTCCGAAGCCTGAAAAATGGGGTTTCTCCTTCATCCACTAGGGGCCACTGGAGCGTAGTTACAATGGGGAAATAGTAGGCAGTAATTGGGAGCTGGCACTTTAAAATTCTCACACTGTGGCTAGCTCCTCCCCTACTATCTCCCCTCCAAGTCAGTCTTAGTTTAGTGCCCAAGGGAGCTGGTTCACTTGGGTTTAGCTGAAGAAATTTTTATTTTTTCTTTATTATTTTATTTTTCTTACTTACACACACAGACTGGCAGCTCTGCCACTGCCAGTCTGCACCGCGGGAGCTGCCGGCGGGTTCCCATCGCAGCTGCGTGCGGCTCGGGATGGGCCCTGGCTGAGGGAGACACTGAGCTCTCCTGAGTTGGCTGGACACCGCTGCGTGCGGCGCGTGTCGGGGCCGCTCCACCAGCAGAAGATTCCGGCAGCATGGCATCGGTGAGTATCGGGGGCCGGACACCGCTGCGTGTCGGGGCCGCCCTGTCACGCAGTAAACACCGCTGAGTGCGGCGTGTGTCGGGAAGGACAGCGGTGAGTACAATCCCCCCGCCCTAACTTCCAGACTGATTTATTATTTTACACTGTCAGTATTAAGAGACATGTGGTGCTTGGACCCCTTTACTCCCCAGTAGGCTGGAGCGTATGAAGGGCGCACTTTGTACTTTAAACATTAGGGGGAGCTTCAGCCCGCTCTGTAAGCGGGCTCAGCGCTCTCCACTCCCCGGCCACAATATACATGCAGCCGGGTGATACATGCTCCCCGCTAGCGCTCTCCGCTCCCCGGCCGCAGCATACAGGCGGCCGGGGAGATACAAGGTTTCATTTTTGAACTTGGCGCCAGAGCGGGGGGCGGAGCTAACTCCCGCTCTGTACGGCGGGCTCAGTGCTCTCCGCTCCCCAGCCGCAGCATACAGGCGGCCGGGGAGATACAACGCAGCATATAGGCGGCCGGGGAGATGCACGCTTCCCGCTGCTTCAGGTACAGCAGCGGGTTTTTCATTTTTAAAAAACGGGGGTAACTCCCGCTCCGTACGGCGGGATCAACACTCTCGGCTCCCCGACCGCAGCATACAGGCGGCCGGGGAGATACAAGGCGCTTCCCGCTTCAAGTTCAACAGCGGGTTTTCATTTTTGAACTTGGCGCCAGAGCGGGGGGGCGAAGCTAACTCCCGCTCTGTACGGCGGGCTCAGTGCTCTCTGCTCCCCGGCCGCTACAGCACGGCTTACAAGTTCTCCGCTCCCCGGCCGCATACAGCACCGCTTACAAGTTCCGCTCCCCGGGGCCGCTGCAATGAAGTTAGTTTACAGATAACAGGTGGGAGAAAGCTTATTCCTGCTTGACTCAGCAGGCTCCCGGCGGCGGCTCGCAGCGCTCAATGTCAGAGCTGGGGCTCAGCTCAATTTACCCTACAGTATTTCAATATTCATTGTGGATATATAGTATATATATATATGTAGGTGTGCGGGTGTATGTATATATATATTTATACATATACATACAATACCATATATAGGGGGTAAAACAAACCACTTCCGCAATGTTTTATAATAACAAAATGCCCTGCCTTGCCACAAGTGGAACCTCCGAAAACATCTGGGGCCCCTAAATTAGCGGTACACTACATACAGGACGGGGTGTTGCCTTCCCTTTATTATTCCTTGGTGTCACTGGGTACTAATACTATTGGTATTTTGGGGAATGTGTATATATGAAACAGTGTGGCTCAGCACACTAATCCCCTAAACACCCAACCACAGAGGCCTGGGTTCAAGTACCACAACAGATACTTTAAGGCATCAGACAAATAGCGCTGCGGTTCAGTACGCTAGTAGCGGGTATCTGAACAGGAGGATCAGGGTTTGAACAGCGCAGCATTACTGGTTCACCAGAAAGGTTATTTCAATCGTATCGGTCACTACACGTTATAGTGCTGACCTTACATACCGCTGTGTTTATTTAACCCACCTTTTCTCCTTTCGTTTGTCTCACCTGGGATAGTCAAAGAATTCCCTCTTAGGTGTGAAGTATGCGGTGGAGCCATCTGCAGAGCCCTCCACGCACCTGCAGGACACCCCTGTTTGAACAGCTCAGATTATGCAGGTAATGTCACTGTTAACAGAGACCTTGTACGTCATTTTACCTCTCCAGGTTTCTAAAAGAACCTTGCTAACCTCCCATGTTACACGACTTGGCAGTGGAAAGGCCTCTCTGGGAGGAGGCGACAGATGTCCAGGATACGGAGGATGTCGGTTTTCGGTGCAGTCTCAACCAGTGTCTCAGAATATCCAGGTGCATTATACAGCAGTTCGTCTGATACTGCAGGTAAAGGAGGCGGTCATGTCAGGTCCATCAGGGTTCGTCGCTGATGACGAAATGGTCCAGTTTCGGATGAGCTGGGCAGACTCCAGTAGGCGGCTTGCAGACACCCGAATACACAATTTCAGGTATAAAACAATGTTTGTTTTCCTATCCTTTCCCCGCAGATGGAAGGAAATGGTATCAGAATCTCTCCAGGGGATACCCCTCAAGGTATCACCGGTCCAACAAGCTGCCGTTTTCCTGAGGCAACATTGCTCAGGTATCCATCGAAGACACATATACCGCAGCGGGATACTACCTTGTCCGGAGAAGGTAGGTGGTGGAACGATTGTCGTCTAGGTTACACTCAATTGATACTTTGGGACAGATCAGAATCACGATTCTGCTTTAGGCTCTTTTGAGGTCTCCACGTCTGCAGACTCGGAATCTGCATTTTCGCTTGGGCTGTCTTAACCCGACGACCTTCGGGCCTGCGACAGTGACAGGTGAACATGAAATCCTACGGGGCAGATGGTTCAGGGGAAGGAACTTTCTGCAGGATTTCTTGAACCATTGGAGGTAAGTCTACTTTTCTTTCTCCTACTGCTGCCCCAGCTTCAAGACAGACCTTTACCGGTCTTTTCTTTAGATCTTTCCGACCTTTTCAAGCTTTCGACTCCACAAGGGCGATATCTCCGTCGCCAGGGGATCTCAGGGTAACAGGCTGAAGCAGAGGTTCAGCATCCTCGGTCCAGTCTGACTTGAGGTCATCCTATACACCCACTGCAGGTCAGACTTTCCTACCGCCTGGAGGGTCCCAGGGTAGGCACATGTCGGTGGTCCTACGGGGAGTACTGAGAAGGCTTGGGCGGTTACAGACTGGATTTTGGAGTACAACCGTCTCAGGAGTCAAGAGAGTCATACTACAGGCGGCGCTCCATATGCTTCTAACCGCAAAGGATGTTGATCCCTGTTTTTCAGATATTATTTGAATCGGGACAGTTCTCAGACCTTTGTTTCTTTTCACGTTCCGAAGCCAGTTGGCTCGGCCAGGCCTATTCTGGCCTTAGAATCCTTTCAGTCTGTGATTGCTAGTTTTGAACAAGATAGGGAGTTTTACGTGTCCCTTGTCTTCAGGGAGGCCTGTTTACTGATTTCCGTTGGGTTTCCTCATCGGACTTTTCTCAGATTCGCATTACAGGATACTCATTTTCACTGTCAGTCCTTTCCATTCGGTCTCTCTTCCGCTCCCACAGGGTTCAGGAAGATCACAGAATAACTCTTTTTCAAGGGCAGGAAGTACGTTGGTTCCCTAATGGGACAATCTACTGCTGCTATCCCACTCTTTACATTAGGTGGCTTCTGAATATCCGAAGGATCCAGGAGCTTCTGGTTCGACACGGATCTCTCAACATGGTCCGTCGGAGGATTTTTCCTTCCTCGGCACCAGGTACTCTATTTCTTCAGTCAAGCTGCGACGCAATGAGTGGTCGCCTACATTCCCCTCTGAGCGGAGGACAACCATCTTCTTTCCAGGTCAAGCCGCCAGGTCAGACTCCCGGGTGAGGGGACATTCCCTGGAGTTTTGTCAACTAGTCCGCTTTTGGCGGAGATTTCGGATCGACCTCAGGGCGTTCCGACTGACTCTTTAACCCTTTACTACTCTCGGACGTGAGCTCTGGCGGTAGTAGCCGAGGATGCCCTCAGGGCTCCTGGGAGTTTTCTGGTTATTCTATCCTGCCTCCTTTTCTATTTCTACCTCACTTTCGGTAACACAGGAGGGGAATATGCGTGCTAGTCCTCTCGGTGGCTCCGGTTGGGCCACGCATGACTGGAAGATACAGCTACACCTGTTGTCAGTAGAGGAGCCTGGGCTCCTACCTCGACTGGACTGTCTACTTCAACAGGGTCCTTTTCTTTGTTCAATCTTACACTGGTCTCGTTTAACCGTGTGACTGTTCTCGAGGCCTCAGAAGGGAGGAGTTCCCTAGTTAGGTTAGGCCTACTGGGCCCCGATTTCAGAAGTCTGTTACCTCTTCTCGCTTTTGCCACTTTTGGAAAACTTTATGGGACATAAGAGGGATAAAAGTTTTTCCCTTTCTTTCAGTTACCATTCAGCCATCATCTTTGGTTTCTCTGGGAGGTTTTTTGCTCCGCTGCACTTCAAACCATATTGACCTGAACTTTAGGTCTCTGCCTTCTTCGGTTTTCTTCCAAAAGAGATTTGCCTGGCAGCCGTAAGTTCGGGCTCTCTTTCAGAGAGTACTCTATTGGCAACTCCCCCGGCTGAGCTTCGGCCTCAGCGGTCGTTTAAATCTGACACTAGTGTTTTTCAGTCCTCTTTTGACTATTGTCAGGGCTCGTCGACTCTCTCTACAGAGGTCTTAGGCTATTCGGCGAAGTGTTTTTCTTCTTTGTTCTGTACGATGCTCCCGTACTAAATAGCCGGGGTCCCAGCATATGCTGGGCTATTGGATACATCTGACCATCAGACAGACAGTTCTTGGCGGTTGCTCGGGAGCCTCCGTTTTCTGTTTCAGCGCACTTTACGCGCGTTGTGGGACCTTCGTGGGCAGCTGCCCGTGGGGTCTCCATGAATACTTTATGTCGGGCGGCTACTTGGTCGGACCGACATTCGTTTTGTCAAATTCTACAAGTTTGACACTTTTGCGGCCTCTGCAGCACAGTTTGGCCGAGCTATTTACAGGACTCTCAGCGCTCTCCCACCCGTTTTGGGAGCTCTGGGACGTCCCCATTGTAACTACGCTCCAGTGGCCCCTAGTGGATGAAGGAGAAATCAGGATTTTGGTATTTACCGATAAATCCCTTTCTCTGATTCCACAGGGGCCACTGGACGCCCGCCCAGCGCTGTTCCTCCTGGTTTTTTGCTTAACGGTTTGCAGATCACCATGTGACTGCTTGTTGAATTCAGGCTAGCCGGTTGATTCTTGGGTTCTGCTCCAGGTTTGGTTTGTGTTATCCTGGGTTACAGGGCTTCATTAACCTCCTCTACCTTACGGTTTGTTTATTCCAGCTCTCCTCGGGCACAGTTTTACGTAGACTGACTTGGAGGGGAGATAGTAGGGGAGGAGCTAGCCACAGTGTGAGAATTTTAAAGTGCCAGCTCCCAATTACTGCCTACTATATCCCCATTGTAACTACGCTCCAGTGGCCCCTGTGGAATCGGAGAAAGGGATTTATCGGTAAGTACCAAAATCCTGATTTCTTTGCTACAGGATCCCAAGCCTGAAGTAGTGCTGTAAGCTTACCTTTTTAAAGGCTAAAAGATACATTTTCTAACTTACAACATAAAATTAATATTGCGTTGGTCCATGGTGGCTGTGCCACTACCAGTTCTCAAAGAACCGGTAACCTCATCGCCTTGAGGCCACGCCCGATAGCCATGCAATAACAGCCACGGGTAAAAAATGGGGTTTCTTTGGCACAGGATCCCAAGCCTGACATATGGGGTTTCTTTGGCACAGGATCCCAAGCCTGAAAAATGGGGTCTCTTTGGCACAGGATCCCAAGCCTGAAAAATGGGTTGTCTACGCCACTGGGTCCGAACCCTGAAAAATGGGGTCTCTTCGCTACAGGGTCCGAAGCCTGAAAAATGGGGTCTCTTTGCCACAAGGTCCCAAGCCTGAAAAATGGGTTGTCTCTTTGCCACAGGGTCCCAAGCCTGAAAAATGGGTTGTCTCTTTACCACAGGGTCCGAAGCCTGAAAAATGGGGTATCTTTGCCACAGGTTCCGAACCCTGAAAAATTAGGTCTCTTTGCTACAGGGTCCCAAGCCTGAAAAATGGGGTCTCTTTGCCACAGGGTCCGAAGCCTGAAAAATGGGGTATCTTCGCCACAGGTTCCGAAGCCTGAAAAATTGGGTTTCTTTGCTACAGGATCCCAAGCCTGAAGTAGTGCTGTAAGCTTACCTTGTTAAAGGCTAAAATATACATTTTCTAACTTACAACATAAAATTAATATTGCGTTGGTCCATGGTGGCTGTGCCACTACCAGTACTCAAAGAACCGGTAACCTCATCGCCTTGAGGCCACGCCCGATAGCCATGCAATAACAGCCACGGGTAAAAAATGGATTTTCTTTGGCACAGGATCCCAAGCCTGACATATGGGGTTTCTTTGGCACAGGATCCCAAGCCTGAAAAATGGGGTTTCTTTGGCACAGGATCCCAAGCCTGAAAAATGGGGTCTCTTTGGCACAGGATCCCAAGCCTGAAAAATGGGTTGTCTACGCCACAGGGTCCGAACCCTGAAAAATGGGGTCTCTTCGCTACAGGGTCCGAACCCTGAAAAATGGGGTCTCTTTGCCACAGGATCCCAAGCCTGAAAATTGGGGTCTTTGCCACAGGGTACCAAGCCTGAAAAATGGGTTGTATCTTTGCCACAGGGTCCGAAGCCTGAAAAATGGGGTATCTTTGCCACAGGTTCCGAACCCTGAAAAATGAGGTCTCTTTGCCACAGGTTCCGAACCCTGAAAAATGAGGTCTCTTTGCCACAGGGTCCGAAGCCTGAAAAATGGGGTATCTTCGCCACAGGGTCCGAATCCTGAAAAATGGGGTCTCTTCGCTACAGGGTCCGAACCATGAAAAATGGGGTCTCTTTACCACAGGATCCCAAGCCTGAAAATTGGGGTCTCTGCCACAGGGTACCAAGCCTGAAAAATGGGTTGTCTCTTTGTCACAGGGTCCGAAGCCTGAAAAATGGGGTATCTTTGCCACAGGTTCCGAACCCTGAAAAATGAGGTCTCTTTGCCACAGGGTCCCAAGCCTGAAAAATTGGGTCTCTGCCACAGGGTCCGAAGCCTGAAAAATGGGGTATCTTCGCCACAGGTTCCGAAGCCTGAAAAATGGGGTTTCTTTGCTACAGGATCCCAAGCCTGAAGTAGTGCTGTAAGCTTACCTTGTTAAAGGCTAAAAGATACATTTTCTAACTTACAACATAAAATTAATATTGCGTTGGTCCATGGTGGCTGTGCCACTACCAGTTCTCAAAGAACCGGTAACCTCATCGCCTTGAGGCCACGCCCGACAGCCATGCAATAACAGCCACGGGTAAAAAATGGGGTTTCTTTGGCACAGGATCCCAAGCCTGACATGTGGGGTTTCTTTGGCACAGGATCCCAAGCCTGAAAAATGGGGTTTCTTTTGCACAGGATCCCAAGCCTGAAAAATGGGGTCTCTTTGGCACAGGATCCCAAGCCTGAAAAATGGGTTGTCTACGCCACAGGGTCCGAACCCTGAAAAATGGGGTCTCTTCGCTACAGGGTCCGAAGCCTGAAAAATGGGGTCTCTTTGCCACAAGGTCCCAAGCCTGAAAAATGGGTTGTCTCTTTGCCACAGGGTCCCAAGCCTGAAAAATGGGTTGTCTCTTTACCACAGGGTCCGAAGCCTGAAAAATGGGGTATCTTTGCCACAGGTTCCGAACCCTGAAAAATTAGGTCTCTTTGCTACAGGGTCCCAAGCCTGAAAAATGGGTTGTCTTCGCCACAGGGTCCGAATCCTGAAAAATGGGGTCTCTTCGCTACAGGGTCCGAACCCTGAAAAATGGGGTCTCTTTGCCACAGGATCCCAAGCCTGAAAATTGGGGTCTCTTTGCCACAGGGTACCAAGCCTGAAAAATGGGTTGTCTCTTTACCACAGGGTCCGAAGCCTGAAAAATGGGGTATCTTTGCCACAGGTTCCGAACCCTGAAAAATTAGGTCTCTTTGCTACAGGGTCCCAAGCCTGAAAAATGGGGTCTCTTTGCCACAGGGTCCGAAGCCTGAAAAATGGGGTATCTTCGCCACAGGTGCCGAAGCCTGAAAAATGGGGTTTCTTTGCTACAGGATCCCAAGCCTAAAGTAGTGCTGTAAGCTTACCTTGTTAAAGGCTAAAAGATACATTTTCTAACTTACAACATAAAATTAATATTGCGTTGGTCCATGGTGGCTGTGCCACTACCAGTTCTCAAAGAACCGGTAACCTCATCGCCTTGAGGCCACGCCCGATAGCCATGCAATAACAGCCACGGGTAAAAAATGGGGTTTCTTTGGCACAGGATCCCAAGCCTGACATATGGGGTTTCTTTGGCACAGGATCCCAAGCCTGAAAAATTGGGTTTCTTTGGCACAGGATCCCAAGCCTGGAAAATGGGGTCTCTTTGGCACAGGATCCCAAGCCTGAAAAATGGGTTGTCTTCGCCACAGGGTCCGAACCCTGAAAAATGGGGTCTCTTCGCTACAGGGTCCGAACCCTGAAAAATGGGGTCTCTTTGCCACAGGATCCCAAGCCTGAAAATTGGGGTCTCTTTGCCACAGGGTACCAAGCCTGAAAAATGGGTTGTCTCTTTGCCACAGGGTCCGAAGCCTGAAAAATGGGGTATCTTTGCCACAGGTTCCAAACCCTGAAAAATGAGGTCTCTTTGCCACAGGGTCCCAAGCCTGAAAAATGGGGTCTCTTTGCCACAGGGTCCGAAGCCTGAAAAATGGGGTATCTTCGCCACAGGTTCCGAAGCCTGAAAAATGGTGTTTCTTTGCTACAGGATCCCAAGCCTGAAGTAGTGCTGTAAGCTTACCTTGTTAAAGGCTAAAAGATACATTTTCTAACTTACAACATAAAATTAATATTGCGTTGGTCCATGGTGGCTGTGCCACTACCAGTTCTCAAAGAACCGGTAACCTCATCGCCTTGAGGCCACGCCCGATAGCCAAGCAATAACAGCCACGGGTAAAAAATGGGGTTTCTTTGGCACAGGATCCCAAGCCTGAAAAATGGGGTTTCTTTGGCACAGGATCCCAAGCCTGAAAAATGGGGTCTCTTTGGCACAGGATCCCAAGCCTGAAAAATGGGTTGTCTACGCCACAGGGTCCGAACCCTGAAAAATGGGGTCTCTTTGCCACAGGTTCCGAACCCTGAAAAATTAGGTCTCTTTGCTACAGGGTCCCAAGCCTGAAAAATGGGTTGTCTCTTTACCACCGGGTCCGAAGCCTGAAAAATGGGTTGTCTCTTTACCACAGGTTCCGAACCCTGAAAAATTAGGTCTCTTTGCCACAGGTTCCGAACCCTGAAAAATTAGGTCTCTTTGCTACAGGGTCCGAAGCCTGAAAAATGGGTTGTCTTCGCCACAGGGTCCGAATCCTGAAAAATGGGGTCTCTTCGCTACAGGGTCCGAACCATGAAAAATGGGGTCTCTTTACCACAGGATCCCAAGCCTGAAAATTGGGGTCTCTTTGCCACACGGTACCAAGCCTGAAAAATGGGTTGTCTCTTTGTCACAGGGTCCGAAGCCTGAAAAATGGGGTATCTTTGCCACAGGTTCCGAACCCTGAAAAATGAGGTCTCTTTGCCACAGGGTCCCAAGCCTGAAAAATTGGGTCTCTTTGCCACAGGGTCCGAAGCCTGAAAAATGGGGTATCTTCGCCACAGGTTCCGAAGCCTGAAAAATGGGTTTCTTTGCTACAGGATCCCAAGCCTGAAGTAGTGCTGTAAGCTTACCTTGTTAAAGGCTAAAAGATACATTTTCTAACTTACAACATAAAATTAATATTGAGTTGGTCCATGGTGGCTGAGTTGGTTCTCAAAGAACCGGTAACCTCATCGCCTTGAGTCCACGCCCGATAGCCATGCAATAACAGCCACGGGTAAAAAATGGGGTATCTTTGGCACAGGATCCCAAGCCTGACATATGGGGTTTCTTTGGCACAGGATCCCAAGCCTGAAAAATGGGGTATCTTCGCCACAGGTTCCGAACCCTGAAAAATTAGGTCTCTTTGCTACAGGGTCCCAAGCCTGAAAAATGGGTTGTCTCTTTACCACAGGGTCCGAAGCCTGAAAAATGGGGTATCTTTGTCACAGGTTCCGAACCCTGAAAAATTAGGTCTCTTTGCTACAGGGTCCCAAGCCTGAAAAATGGGGTCTCTTTGCCACAGGGTCCGAAGCCTGAAAAATGGGGTATCTTCGCCACAGGTTCCGAATCCTGAAAAATGGGGTTTCTTTGCTACAGGATCCCAAGCCTGAAGTAGGTGCTGTAAGCTTACCTTGTTAAAGGCTAAAAGATACATTTTCTAACTTACAACATAAAATGAATATTGCGTTGGTCCATGGTGGCTGTGCCACTACCAGTTCTCAAAGAACCGGTAACCTCATCGCCTTGAGGCCACGCCCGATAGCCATGCAATAACAGCCACGGGTAAAAAATGGGGTTTCTTTGGCACAGGATCCCAAGCCTGACATATGGGGTTTCTTTGGCACAGGATCCCAAGCCTGAAAAATGGGGTTTCTTTGGCACAGGATCCCAAACCTGAAAAATGGGGTCTCTTTGGCACAGGATCTCAAGCCTGAAAAATGGGTTGTCTACGCCACAGGGTCCAAACCCTGAAAAATGGGGTCTTTTCGCTACAGGGTCCGAAGCCTGAAAAATGGGGTCTCTTTGCCACAAGGTCCCAAGCCTGAAAAATGGGTTGTCTCTTTGCCACAGGGTCCCAAGCCTGAAAAATGGGTTGTCTCTTTACCACAGGGTCTGAAGCCTGAAAAATGGGGTATCTTTGCCACAGGTTCCGAACCCTGAAAAATTAGGTCTCTTTGCTACAGGGTCCCTAGCCTGAAAAATTGGGTCTCTTTGCCACAGGGTCCGAAGCCTGAAAAATGGGGTATCTTCGCCACAGGTTCCGAAGCCTGAAAAATGGGGTTTCTTTGCTACAGGATCCCAAGCCTGAAGTAGTGCTGTAAGCTTACCTTGTTAAAGGCTAAAAGATACATTTTCTAACTTACAACATAAAATTAATATTGAGTTGGTCCATGGTGGCTGAGTTGGTTCTCAAAGAACCGGTAACCTCATCGCCTTGAGTCCACGCCCGATAGCCATGCAATAACAGCCACGGGTAAAAAATGGGGTATCTTTGGCACAGGATCCCAAGCCTGACATATGGGGTTTCTTTGGCACAGGATCCCAAGCCTGAAAAATGGGGTTTCTTTGGCACAGGATCCCAAGCCTGGAAAATGGGGTCTCTTTGGCACAGGATCCCAAGCCTGAAAAATGGGTTGTCTTCGCCACAGGGTCCGAACCCTGAAAAATGGGGTCTCTTCGCTACAGGGTCCGAACCCTGAAAAATGGTGTCTCTTTGCCACAGGATCCCAAGCCTGAAAATTGGGGTCTCTTTGCCACAGGGTACCAAGCCTGAAAAATGGGTTGTCTCTTTGCCACAGGGTCCGAAGCCTGAAAAATGGGGTATCTTTGCCACAGGTTCCGAACCCTGAAAAATGAGGTCTCTTTGCCACAGGGTCCCAAGCCTGAAAAATGGGGTCTCTTTGCCACAGGGTCCGAAGCCTGAAAAATGGGGTTTCTTTGCTACAGGATCCCAAGCCTGAAGTAGTGCTGTAAGCTTACCATGGTAAAGGCTAAAAGATACATTTTCTAACTTACAACATAAAATTAATATTGCGTTGGTCCATGGTGGCTGTGCCACTACCAGTTCTCAAAGAACCGGTAACCTCATCGCCTTGAGGCCACGCCCGATAGCCATGCAATAACAGCCACGGGTAAAAAATGGGGTTTCTTTGGCACAGGATCCCAAGCCTGACATATGGGGTTTCTTTGGCACAGGATCCCAAGCCTGAAAAATGGGGTTTCTTTGGCACAGGATCCCAAGCCTGAAAATGGGGTCTCTTTGGCACAGGATCCCAAGCCTGAAAAATGGGTTGTCTACGCCACAGGGTCCGAACCCTGAAAAATGGGGTCTCTTCGCTACAGGGTCCGAAGCCTGAAAAATGGGGTTTCTTTGCCACAAGGTCCCAAGCCTGAAAAATGGGTTGTCTCTTTGCCACAAGGTCCCAAGCCTGAAAAATGGGTTGTCTCTTTACCACAGGGTCCGAAGCCTGAAAAATGGGGTATCTTTGCCACAGGTTCCGAACCCTGAAAAATTAGGTCTCTTTGCTACAGGGTCCCAAGCCTGAAAAATGGGGTCTCTTTGCCACAGGGTCCGAAGCCTGAAAAATGGGGTATCTTCGCCACAGGTTCCGAATCCTGAAAAATGGGGTTTCTTTGCTACAGGATCCCAAGCCTGAAGTAGTGCTGTAAGCTTACCTTGTTAAAGGCTAAAAGATACATTTTCTAACTTACAACATAAAATTAATATTGCGTTGGTCCATGGTGGCTGTGCCACTACCAGTTCTCAAAGAACCGGTAACCTCATCGCCTTGAGGTCACGCCCGATAGCCATGCAATAACAGCCACGGGTAAAAAATGGGGTTTCTTTGGCACAGGATCCCAAGCCTGACATATGGGGTTTCTTTGGCACAGGATCCCAAGCCTGAAAAATGGGGTTTCTGTGGCACAGGATCCCAAGCCTGGAAAATGGGGTCTCTTTGGCACAGAATCCCAAGCCTGAAAAATGGGTTGTCTTCGCCCACAGGGTCCGAACCCTGAAAAATTGGGTCTCTTCGCTACAGGGTCCGAACCCTGAAAAATGGGGTCTCTTTGCCACAGGATCCCAAGCCTGAAAATTGGGGTCTCTTTGCCACAGGGTACCAAGCCTGAAAAATTGGTTGTCTCTTTGCTACAGGGTCCGAAGCCTGAAAAATGGGGTCTCTTTGCCACAGGTTCCGAACCCTGAAAAATGAGGTCTCTTTGCCACAGGGTCCCAAGCCTGAAAAATGGGGTCTCTTTGCCACAGGTTCCGAAGCCTGAAAAATGGGGTATCTTCGCCACAGGTTCCGAAGCCTGAAAAATGGGGTTTCTTTGCTACAGGATCCCAAGCCTGAAGTAGTGCTGTAAGCTTACCTTGTTAAAGGCTAAAAGATAAATTTTCTAACTTACAACATAAAATTAATATTGCGTTGGTCCATGGTGGCTGTGCCACTACCAGTTCTCAAAGAACCGGTAACCTCATCGCCTTGAGGCCACGTCCGACAGCCATGCAATAACAGCCACGGGTAAAAAATGGGGTTTCTTTGGCACAGGATCCCAAGCCTGACATATGGGGTTTCTTTGGCACAGGATCCCAAGCCTGAAAAATGGGGTTTCTTTTGCACAGGATCCCAAGCCTGAAAAATTAGGTCTCTTTGCTACAGGGTTCCAAGCCTGAAAAATGGGTTGTCTTCGCCACAGGGTCCGAATCCTGAAAAATGGGGTCTCTTCGCTACAGGGTCCGAACCATGAAAAATGGGGTCTCTTTGCCACAGGATCCCAAGCCTGAAAATTGGGGTCTCTTTGCCACAGGGTACCAAGCCTGAAAAATGGGTTGTCTCTTTGTCACAGGGTCCGAAGCCTGAAAAATGGGGTATCTTTGCCACAGGTTCCGAACCCTGAAAAATGAGGTCTCTTTGCCACAGGGTCCCAAGCCTGAAAAATTGGGTCTCTTTGCCACAGGGTCCGAAGCCTGAAAAATGGGGTATCTTCGCCACAGGTTCCGAAGCCTGAAAAATTGGGTTTCTTTGCTACAGGATCCCAAGCCTGAAGTAGTGCTGTAAGCTTACCTTGTTAAAGGCTAAAAGATACATTTTCTAACTTACAACATAAAATTAATATTGCGTTGGTCCATGGTGGCTGTGCCACTACCAGTTCTCAAAGAACCGGTAACCTCATCGCCTTGAGGCCACGCCCGATAGCCATGCAATAACAGCCACGGGTAAAAAATGGGGTTTCTTTGGCACAGGATCCCAAGCCTGACATATGGGGTTTCTTTGGCACAGGATCCCAAGCCTGAAAAATGGGGTTTCTTTGGCACAGGATCCCAAACCTGAAAAATGGGGTCTCTTTGGCACAGGATCCCAAGCCTGAAAAATGGGTTGTCTTCGCCACAGGGTCCGAACCCTGAAAAATTGGGTCTCTTCGCTACAGGGTCCGAACCCTGAAAAATGGGGTCTCTTTGCCACAGGATCCCAAGCCTGAAAATTGGGGTCTCTTTGCCACAGGGTACCAAGCCTGAAAAATGGGTTGTCTCTTTACCACAGGGTCCGAAGCCTGAAAAATGGGGTATCTTTGCCACAGGTTCCGAACCCTGAAAAATTAGGTCTCTTTGCTACAGGGTCCCAAGCCTGAAAAATGGGGTCTCTTTGCCACAGGGTCCGAAGCCTGAAAAATGGGGTATCTTCGCCACAGGTGCCGAAGCCTGAAAAATGGGGTTTCTTTGCTACAGGATCCCAAGCCTAAAGTAGTGCTGTAAGCTTACCTTGTTAAAGGCTAAAAGATACATTTTCTAACTTACAACATAAAATTAATATTGCGTTGGTCCATGGTGGCTGTGCCACTACCAGTTCTCAAAGAACCGGTAACCTCATCGCCTTGAGGCCACGCCCGATAGCCAAGCAATAACAGCCACGGGTAAAAAATGGGGTTTCTTTGGCACAGGATCCCAAGCCTGACATATGGGGTTTCTTTGGCACAGGATCCCAAGCCTGGAAAATGGGGTCTCTTTGGCACAGGATCCCAAGCCTGAAAAATGGGTTGTCTTCGCCACAGGGTCCGAACCCTGAAAAATGGGGTCTCTTCGCTACAGGGTCCGAACCCTGAAAAATGGGGTCTCTTTGCCACAGGATCCCAAGCCTGAAAATTGGGGTCTCTTTGCCACAGGGTACCAAGCCTGAAAAATGGGTTGTCTCTTTGCCACAGGTTCCGAACCCTGAAAAATGGGGTATCTTTGCCACAGGTTCCAAACCCTGAAAAATGAGGTCTCTTTGCTACAGGGTCCCAAGCCTGAAAAATGGGGTCTCTTTGCCACAGGGTCCGAAGCCTGAAAAATGGGGTATCTTCGCCACAGGTGCCGAAGCCTGAAAAATGGGGTTTCTTTGCTACAGGATCCCAAGCCTAAAGTAGTGCTGTAAGCTTACCTTGTTAAAGGCTAAAAGATACATTTTCTAACTTACAACATAAAATTAATATTGCGTTGGTCCATGGTGGCTGTGCCACTACCAGTTCTCAAAGAACCGGTAACCTCATCGCCTTGAGGCCACGCCCGATAGCCAAGCAATAACAGCCACGGGTAAAAAATGGGGTTTCTTTGGCACAGGATCCCAAGCCTGACATATGGGGTTTCTTTGGCACAGGATCCCAAGCCTGGAAAATGGGGTTTCTTTGGCACAGGATCCCAAGCCTGAAAAATGGGGTCTCTTTGGCACAGGATCCCAAGCCTGAAAAATGGGTTGTCTACGCCACAGGGTCCGAACCCTGAAAAATGGGGTCTCTTTGCCACAGGTTCCGAACCCTGAAAAATTAGGTCTCTTTGCTACAGGGTCCCAAGCCTGAAAAATGGGTTGTCTCTTTACCACAGGGTCCGAAGCCTGAAAAATGGGTTGTCTCTTTACCACAGGTTCCGAACCCTGAAAAATTAGGTCTCTTTGCCACAGGTTCCGAACCCTGAAAAATTAGGTCTCTTTGCTACAGGGTCCGAAGCCTGAAAAATGGGTTGTCTTCGCCACAGGGTCCGAATCCTGAAAAATGGGGTCTCTTCGCTACAGGGTCCGAACCATGAAAAATGGGGTCTCTTTACCACAGGATCCCAAGCCTGAAAATTGGGGTCTCTTTGCCACACGGTACCAAGCCTGAAAAATGGGTTGTCTCTTTGTCACAGGGTCCGAAGCCTGAAAAATGGGGTATCTTTGCCACAGGTTCCGAACCCTGAAAAATGAGGTCTCTTTGCCACAGGGTCCCAAGCCTGAAAAATTGGGTCTCTTTGCCACAGGGTCCGAAGCCTGAAAAATGGGGTATCTTCGCCACAGGTTCCGAAGCCTGAAAAATGGGGTTTCTTTGCTACAGGATCCCAAGCCTGAAGTAGTGCTGTAAGCTTACCTTGTTAAAGGCTAAAAGATACATTTTCTAACTTACAACATAAAATTAATATTGCGTTGGTCCATGGTGGCTGTGCCACTACTAGTTCTCAAAGAACCGGTAACCTCATCGCCTTGAGGCCACGCCCGATAGCCATGCAATAACAGCCACGGGTAAAAAATGGGGTTTCTTTGGCACAGGATCCCAAGCCTGACATATGGGGTTTCTTTGGCACAGGATCCCAAGCCTGAAAAATGGGGTTTCTTTGGCACAGGATCCCAAACCTGAAAAATGGGGTCTCTTTGGCACAGGATCTCAAGCCTGAAAAATGGGTTGTCTACGCCACAGGGTCCAAACCCTGAAAAATGGGGTCTTTTCGCTACAGGGTCCGAAGCCTGAAAAATGGGGTCTCTTTGCCACAAGGTCCCAAGCCTGAAAAATGGGTTGTCTCTTTGCCACAGGGTCCCAAGCCTGAAAAATGAGTTGTCTCTTTACCACAGGGTCTGAAGCCTGAAAAATGGGGTATCTTTGCCACAGGTTCCGAACCCTGAAAAATTAGGTCTCTTTGCTACAGGGTCCCTAGCCTGAAAAATGGGGTCTCTTTGCCACAGGGTCCGAAGCCTGAAAAATGGGGTATATTCGCCACAGGTTCCGAAGCCTGAAAAATGGGGTTTCTTTGCTACAGGATCCCAAGCCTGAAGTAGTGCTGTAAGCTTACCTTGTTAAAGGCTAAAAGATACATTTTCTAACTTACAACATAAAATTAATATTGAGTTGGTCCATGGTGGCTGAGTTGGTTCTCAAAGAACCGGTAACCTCATCGCCTTGAGGCCACGCCCGATAGCCATGCAATAACAGCCACGGGTAAAAAATGGGGTATCTTTGGCACAGGATCCCAAGCCTGACATATGGGGTTTCTTTGGCACAGGATCCCAAGCCTGAAAAATGGGGTTTCTTTGGCACAGGATCCCAAGCCTGGAAAATGGGGTCTCTTTGGCACAGGATCCCAAGCCTGAAAAATGGGTTGTCTTCGCCACAGGGTCCGAACCCTGAAAAATGGGGTCTCTTCGCTACAGGGTCCGAACCCTGAAAAATGGTGTCTCTTTGCCACAGGATCCCAAGCCTGAAAATTGGGGTCTCTTTGCCACAGGGTACCAAGCCTGACAAATGGGTTGTCTCTTTGCCACAGGGTCCGAAGCCTGAAAAATGGGGTATCTTTGCCACAGGTTCCGAACCCTGAAAAATGAGGTCTCTTTGCCACAGGGTCCCAAGCCTGAAAAATGGGGTCTCTTTGCCACAGGGTCCGAAGCCTGAAAAATGGGGTTTCTTTGCTACAGGATCCCAAGCCTGAAGTAGTGCTGTAAGCTTACCATGGTATAGGCTAAAAGATACATTTTCTAACTTACAACATAAAATTAATATTGCGTTGGTCCATGGTGGCTGTGCCACTACCAGTTCTCAAAGAACCGGTAACCTCATCGCCTTGAGGCCACGCCCGATAGCCATGCAATAACAGCCACGGGTAAAAAATGGGGTTTCTTTGGCACAGGATCCCAAGCCTGACATATGGGGTTTCTTTGGCACAGGATCCCAAGCCTGAAAAATGGTGTTTCTTTGGCACAGGATCCCAAGCCTGAAAAATGGGGTCTCTTTGGCACAGGATCCCAAGCCTGAAAAATGGGTTGTCTACGCCACAGGGTCCGAACCCTGAAAAATGGGGTCTCTTCGCTACAGGGTCCGAAGCCTGAAAAATGGGGTCTCTTTGCCACAAGGTCCCAAGCCTGAAAAATGGGTTGTCTCTTTGCCACAAGGTCCCAAGCCTGAAAAATGGGTTGTCTCTTTACCACAGGGTCCGAAGCCTGAAAAATGGGGTATCTTTGCCACAGGTTCCGAACCCTGAAAAATTAGGTCTCTTTGCTACAGGGTCCCAAGCCTGAAAAATGGGTTGTCTCTTTACCACAGGGTCCGAAGCCTGAAAAATGGGGTATCTTCGCCACAGGTTCCGAAGCCTGAAAAATGGGGTTTCTTTGCTACAGGATCCCAAGCCTGAAGTAGTGCTGTAAGCTTACCTTGTTAAAGGCTAAAAGATAAATTTTCTAACTTACAACATAAAATTAATATTGCGTTGGTCCATGGTGGCTGTGCCACTACCAGTTCTCAAAGAACCGGTAACCTCATCGCCTTGAGGCCACGCCCGACAGCCATGCAATAACAGCCACGGGTAAAAAATGGGATTTCTTTGGCACAGGATCCCAAGCCTGACATATGGGGTTTCTTTGGCACAGGATCCCAAGCCTGAAAAATGGGGTTTCTTTGGCACAGGATCCCAAGCCTGAAAAATGGGGTCTCTTTGGCACAGGATCCCAAGCCTGAAAAATGGGTTGTCTTCGCCACAGGGTCCGAACCCTGAAAAATTGGGTCTCTTCGCTACAGGGTCCGAACCCTGAAAAATGGGGTCTCTTTGCCACAGGATCCCAAGCCTGAAAATTGGGGTCTCTTTGCCACAGGGTACCAAGCCTGAAAAATGGGTTGTCTCTTTGCTACAGGGTCCGAAGCCTGAAAAATGGGGTATCTTTGCCACAGGTTCCGAACCCTGAAAAATGAGGTCTCTTTGGCACAGAATCCCAAGCCTGAAAAATGGGGTCTCTTTGCCACAGGGTCCGAAGCCTGAAAAATGGGGTTTCTTTGCTACAGGATCCGAAGCCTGAAAAATGGGGTTTCTTTGCTACAGGATCCCAAGCCTGAAGTAGTGCTGTAAGCTTACCTTGTTAAAGGCTAAAAGATAAATTTTCTAACTTACAACATAAAATTAATATTGCGTTGGTCCATGGTGGCTGTGCCACTACCAGTTCTCAAAGAACCGGTAACCTCATCGCCTTGAGGCCACGCCCGACAGCCATGCAATAACAGCCACGGGTAAAAAATGGGGTTTCTTTGGCACAGGATCCCAAGCCTGAAAAATGGGTTGTCTCTTTGCCACAAGGTCCCAAGCCTGAAAAATGGGTTGTCTCTTTACCACAGGGTCCGAAGCCTGAAAAATGGGGTGTCTACGCCACAGGGTCCGAACCCTGAAAAATGGGGTCTCTTCGCTACAGGGTCCGAAGCCTGAAAAATGGGGTCTCTTTGCCACAAGGTCCCAAGCCTGAAAAATGGGTTGTCTCTTTGCCACAGGGTCCCAAGCCTGAAAAATGGGTTGTCTCTTTACCACAGGGTCCGAAGCCTGAAAAATGGGGTATCTTTGCCACAGGTTCCGAACCCTGAAAAATTAGGTCTCTTTGCTACAGGGTCCCAAGCCTGAAAAATGGGTTGTCTTCGCCACAGGGTCCGAATCCTGAAAAATGGGGTCTCTTCGCTACAGGGTCCGAACCATGAAAAATGGGGTCTCTTTACCACAGGATCCCAAGCCTGAAAATTGGGGTCTCTTTGCCACAGGGTACCAAGCCTGAAAAATGGGTTGTCTCTTTGTCACAAGGTCCGAAGCCTGAAAAATGGGGTATCTTTGCCACAGGTTCCGAACCCTGAAAAATGAGGTCTCTTTGCCACAGGGTCCCAAGCCTGAAAAATTGGGTCTCTTTGCCACAGGGTCCGAAGCCTGAAAAATGGGGTATCTTCGCCACAGGTTCCGAAGCCTGAAAAATGGGGTTTCTTTGCTACAGGATCCAAAGCCTGAAGTAGTGCTGTAAGCTTACCTTGTTAAAGGCTAAAAGATACATTTTCTAACTTACAACATAAAATTAATATTGCGTTGGTCCATGGTGGCTGTGCCACTACCAGTTCTCAAAGAACCGGTAACCTCATCGCCTTGAGGCCACGCCCGATAGCCATGCAATAACAGCCACGGGTAAAAAATGGGGTTTCTTTGGCACAGGATCCCAAGCCTGACATATGGGGTTTCTTTGGCACAGGATCCCAACCCTGAAAAATGGGGTTTCTTTGGCACAGGATCCCAAACCTGAAAAATGGGGTCTCTTTGGCACAGGATCTCAAGCCTGAAAAATGGGTTGTCTACGCCACAGGGTCCAAACCCTGAAAAATGGGGTCTTTTCGCTACAGGGTCCGAAGCCTGAAAAATGGGGTCTCTTTGCCACAAGGTCCCAAGCCTGAAAAATGGGTTGTCTCTTTGCCACAGGGTCCCAAGCCTGAAAAATGGGTTGTCTCTTTACCACAGGGTCTGAAGCCTGAAAAATGGGGTATCTTTGCCACAGGTTCCGAACCCTGAAAAATTATGTCTCTTTGCTACAGGGTCCCTAGCCTGAAAAATGGGGTCTCTTTGCCACAGGGTCCGAAGCCTGAAAAATGGGGTATCTTCGCCACAGGTTCCGAAGCCTGAAAAATGGGGTTTCTTTGCTACAGGATCCCAAGCCTGAAGTAGTGCTGTAAGCTTACCTTGTTAAAGGCTAAAAGATACATTTTCTAACTTACAACATAAAATTAATATTGCGTTGGTCCATGGTGGCTGTGCCACTACCAGTTCTCAAAGAACCGGTAACCTCATCGCCTTGAGGTCACGCCCGATAGCCATGCAATAACAGCCACGGGTAAAAAATGGGGTTTCTTTGGCACAGGATCCCAAGCCTGACATATGGGGTTTCTTTGGCACAGGATCCCAAGCCTGGAAAATGGGGTCTCTTTGGCACAGAATCCCAAGCCTGAAAAATGGGTTGTCTTCGCCACAGGGTCCGAACCCTGAAAAATTGGGTCTCTTCGCTACAGGGTCCGAACCCTGAAAAATGGGGTCTCTTTGCCACAGGATCCCAAGCCTGAAAATTGGGGTCTCTTTGCCACA
Source organism: Pseudophryne corroboree (assembly GCF_028390025.1). Taxonomy (NCBI): domain Eukaryota; kingdom Metazoa; phylum Chordata; class Amphibia; order Anura; family Myobatrachidae; genus Pseudophryne; species Pseudophryne corroboree. Next base: position 155,089,339 of record NC_086448.1, on the reverse strand, counting down.
GGGTACCAAGCCTGAAAAATGGGTTGTCTCTTTGCTACAGGGTCCGAAGCCTGAAAAATGGGGTATCTTTGCCACAGGTTCCGAACCCTGAAAAATGAGGTCTCTGTGCCACAGGGTCCCAAGCCTGAAAAATGGGGTCTCTTTGCCACAGGGTCCGAAGCCTGAAAAATGGGGTATCTTCGCCACAGGTTCCGAAGCCTGAAAAATGGGGTTTCTTTGCTACAGGATCCCAAGCCTGAAGTAGTGCTGTAAGCTTACCTTGTTAAAGGCTAAAAGATAAATTTTCTAACTTACAACATAAAATTAATATTGCGTTGGTCCATGGTGGCTGTGCCACTACCAGTTCTCAAAGAACCGGTAACCTCATCGCCTTGAGGCCACGCCCGACAGCCATGAAATAACAGCCACGGGTAAAAAAAGGGGTTTCTTTGGCACAGGATCCCAAGCCTGACATATGGGGTTTCTTTGGCACAGGATCCCAATCCTGAAAAATGGGGTTTCTTTGGCACAGGATCCCAAGCCTGAAAAATGGGGTCTCTTTGGCACAGGATCCCAAGCCTGAAAAATGGGTTGTCTACGCCACAGGGTCCGAACCCTGTAAAATGGGGTCTCTTCGCTACAGGGTCCGAAGCCTGAAAAATGGGGTCTCTTTGCCACAAGGTCCCAAGCCTGAAAAATGGGTTGTCTCTTTGCCACAGGGTCCCAAGCCTGAAAAATGGGTTGTCTCTTTACCACAGGGTCCGAAGCCTGAAAAATGGGGTATCTTTGCCACAGGTTCCGAACCCTGAAAATTTAGGTCTCTTTGCTAAAGGGTCCCAAGCCTGAAAAATGGGGTCTCTTTGCCACAGGGTCCGAAGCCTGAAAAATGGGGTATCTTCGCCACAGGTTCCGAAGCCTGAAAAATGGGGTTTCTTTGCTACAGGATCCCAAGCCTGAAGTAGTTCTGTAAGCTTACCTTGTTAAAGGCTAAAAGATACATTTTCTAACTTACAACATAAAATTAATATTGCGTTGGTCCATGGTGGCTGTGCCACTACCAGTTCTCAAAGAACCGGTAACCTCATCGCCTTGAGGCCACGTCCGACAGCCATGCAATAACAGCCACGGGTAAAAAATGGGGTTTCTTTGGCACAGGATCCCAAGCCTGACATATGGGGTTTCTTTGGCACAGGATCCCAAGCCTGAAAAATGGGGTTTCTTTTGCACAGGATCCCAAGCCTGAAAAATTAGGTCTCTTTGCTACAGGGTTCCAAGCCTGAAAAATGGGTTGTCTTCGCCACAGGGTCCGAATCCTGAAAAATGGGGTCTCTTCGCTACAGGGTCCGAACCATGAAAAATGGGGTCTCTTTGCCACAGGATCCCAAGCCTGAAAATTGGGGTCTCTTTGCCACAGGGTACCAAGCCTGAAAAATGGGTTGTCTCTTTGTCACAGGGTCCGAAGCCTGAAAAATGGGGTATCTTTGCCACAGGTTCCGAACCCTGAAAAATGAGGTCTCTTTGCCACAGGGTCCCAAGCCTGAAAAATTGGGTCTCTTTGCCACAGGGTCCGAAGCCTGAAAAATGGGGTATCTTCGCCACAGGTTCCGAAGCCTGAAAAATTGGGTTTCTTTGCTACAGGATCCCAAGCCTGAAGTAGTGCTGTAAGCTTACCTTGTTAAAGGCTAAAAGATACATTTTCTAACTTACAACATAAAATTAATATTGCGTTGGTCCATGGTGGCTGTGCCACTACCAGTTCTCAAAGAACCGGTAACCTCATCGCCTTGAGGCCACGCCTGATAGCCATGCAATAACAGCCACGGGTAAAAAATGGGGTTTCTTTGGCACAGGATCCCAAGCCTGACATATGGGGTTTCTTTGGCACAGGATCCCAAGCCTGAAAAATGGGGTTTCTTTGGCACAGGATCCCAAACCTGAAAAATGGGGTCTCTTTGGCACAGGATCCCAAGCCTGAAAAATGGGTTGTCTTCGCCACAGGGTCCGAACCCTGAAAAATTGGGTCTCTTCGCTACAGGGTCCGAACCCTGAAAAATGGGGTCTCTTTGCCACAGGATCCCAAGCCTGAAAATTGGGGTCTCTTTGCCACAGGGTACCAAGCCTGAAAAATGGGTTGTCTCTTTACCACAGGGTCCGAAGCCTGAAAAATGGGGTATCTTTGCCACAGGTTCCGAACCCTGAAAAATTAGGGCTCTTTGCTACAGGGTCCCAAGCCTGAAAAATGGGGTCTCTTTGCCACAGGGTCCGAAGCCTGAAAAATGGGGTATCTTCGCCACAGGTGCCGAAGCCTGAAAAATGGGGTTTCTTTGCTACAGGATCCCAAGCCTAAAGTAGTGCTGTAAGCTTACCTTGTTAAAGGCTAAAAGATACATTTTCTAACTTACAACATAAAATTAATATTGCGTTGGTCCATGGTGGCTGTGCCACTACCAGTTCTCAAAGAACCGGTAACCTCATCGCCTTGAGGCCACGCCCGATAGCCAAGCAATAACAGCCACGGGTAAAAAATGGGGTTTCTTTGGCACAGGATCCCAAGCCTGACATATGGGGTTTCTTTGGCACAGGATCCCAAGCCTGGAAAATGGGGTCTCTTTGGCACAGGATCCCAAGCCTGAAAAATGGGTTGTCTTCGCCACAGGGTCCGAACCCTGAAAAATGGGGTCTCTTCGCTACAGGGTCCGAACCCTGAAAAATGGGGTCTCTTTGCCACAGGATCCCAAGCCTGAAAATTGGGGTCTCTTTGCCACAGGGTACCAAGCCTGAAAAATGGGTTGTCTCTTTGCCACAGGTTCCGAACCCTGAAAAATGGGGTATCTTTGCCACAGGTTCCAAACCCTGAAAAATGAGGTCTCTTTGCTACAGGGTCCCAAGCCTGAAAAATGGGGTCTCTTTGCCACAGGGTCCGAAGCCTGAAAAATGGGGTATCTTCGCCACAGGTGCCGAAGCCTGAAAAATGGGGTTTCTTTGCTACAGGATCCCAAGCCTAAAGTAGTGCTGTAAGCTTACCTTGTTAAAGGCTAAAAGATACATTTTCTAACTTACAACATAAAATTAATATTGCGTTGGTCCATGGTGGCTGTGCCACTACCAGTTCTCAAAGAACCGGTAACCTCATCGCCTTGAGGCCACGCCCGATAGCCAAGCAATAACAGCCACGGGTAAAAAATGGGGTTTCTTTGGCACAGGATCCCAAGCCTGACATATGGGGTTTCTTTGGCACAGGATCCCAAGCCTGGAAAATGGGGTTTCTTTGGCACAGGATCCCAAGCCTGAAAAATGGGGTCTCTTTGGCACAGGATCCCAAGCCTGAAAAATGGGTTGTCTACGCCACAGGGTCCGAACCCTGAAAAATGGGGTCTCTTTGCCACAGGTTCCGAACCCTGAAAAATTAGGTCTCTTTGCTACAGGGTCCCAAGCCTGAAAAATGGGTTGTCTCTTTACCACAGGGTCCGAAGCCTGAAAAATGGGTTGTCTCTTTACCACAGGTTCCGAACCCTGAAAAATTAGGTCTCTTTGCCACAGGTTCCGAACCCTGAAAAATTAGGTCTCTTTGCTACAGGGTCCGAAGCCTGAAAAATGGGTTGTCTTCGCCACAGGGTCCGAATCCTGAAAAATGGGGTCTCTTCGCTACAGGGTCCGAACCATGAAAAATGGGGTCTCTTTACCACAGGATCCCAAGCCTGAAAATTGGGGTCTCTTTGCCACACGGTACCAAGCCTGAAAAATGGGTTGTCTCTTTGTCACAGGGTCCGAAGCCTGAAAAATGGGGTATCTTTGCCACAGGTTCCGAACCCTGAAAAATGAGGTCTCTTTGCCACAGGGTCCCAAGCCTGAAAAATTGGGTCTCTTTGCCACAGGGTCCGAAGCCTGAAAAATGGGGTATCTTCGCCACAGGTTCCGAAGCCTGAAAAATGGGGTTTCTTTGCTACAGGATCCCAAGCCTGAAGTAGTGCTGTAAGCTTACCTTGTTAAAGGCTAAAAGATACATTTTCTAACTTACAACATAAAATTAATATTGCGTTGGTCCATGGTGGCTGTGCCACTACTAGTTCTCAAAGAACCGGTAACCTCATCGCCTTGAGGCCACGCCCGATAGCCATGCAATAACAGCCACGGGTAAAAAATGGGGTTTCTTTGGCACAGGATCCCAAGCCTGACATATGGGGTTTCTTTGGCACAGGATCCCAAGCCTGAAAAATGGGGTTTCTTTGGCACAGGATCCCAAACCTGAAAAATGGGGTCTCTTTGGCACAGGATCTCAAGCCTGAAAAATGGGTTGTCTACGCCACAGGGTCCAAACCCTGAAAAATGGGGTCTTTTCGCTACAGGGTCCGAAGCCTGAAAAATGGGGTCTCTTTGCCACAAGGTCCCAAGCCTGAAAAATGGGTTGTCTCTTTGCCACAGGGTCCCAAGCCTGAAAAATGAGTTGTCTCTTTACCACAGGGTCTGAAGCCTGAAAAATGGGGTATCTTTGCCACAGGTTCCGAACCCTGAAAAATTAGGTCTCTTTGCTACAGGGTCCCTAGCCTGAAAAATGGGGTCTCTTTGCCACAGGGTCCGAAGCCTGAAAAATGGGGTATATTCGCCACAGGTTCCGAAGCCTGAAAAATGGGGTTTCTTTGCTACAGGATCCCAAGCCTGAAGTAGTGCTGTAAGCTTACCTTGTTAAAGGCTAAAAGATACATTTTCTAACTTACAACATAAAATTAATATTGAGTTGGTCCATGGTGGCTGAGTTGGTTCTCAAAGAACCGGTAACCTCATCGCCTTGAGGCCACGCCCGATAGCCATGCAATAACAGCCACGGGTAAAAAATGGGGTATCTTTGGCACAGGATCCCAAGCCTGACATATGGGGTTTCTTTGGCACAGGATCCCAAGCCTGAAAAATGGGGTTTCTTTGGCACAGGATCCCAAGCCTGGAAAATGGGGTCTCTTTGGCACAGGATCCCAAGCCTGAAAAATGGGTTGTCTTCGCCACAGGGTCCGAACCCTGAAAAATGGGGTCTCTTCGCTACAGGGTCCGAACCCTGAAAAATGGTGTCTCTTTGCCACAGGATCCCAAGCCTGAAAATTGGGGTCTCTTTGCCACAGGGTACCAAGCCTGACAAATGGGTTGTCTCTTTGCCACAGGGTCCGAAGCCTGAAAAATGGGGTATCTTTGCCACAGGTTCCGAACCCTGAAAAATGAGGTCTCTTTGCCACAGGGTCCCAAGCCTGAAAAATGGGGTCTCTTTGCCACAGGGTCCGAAGCCTGAAAAATGGGGTTTCTTTGCTACAGGATCCCAAGCCTGAAGTAGTGCTGTAAGCTTACCATGGTATAGGCTAAAAGATACATTTTCTAACTTACAACATAAAATTAATATTGCGTTGGTCCATGGTGGCTGTGCCACTACCAGTTCTCAAAGAACCGGTAACCTCATCGCCTTGAGGCCACGCCCGATAGCCATGCAATAACAGCCACGGGTAAAAAATGGGGTTTCTTTGGCACAGGATCCCAAGCCTGACATATGGGGTTTCTTTGGCACAGGATCCCAAGCCTGAAAAATGGTGTTTCTTTGGCACAGGATCCCAAGCCTGAAAAATTGGGTCTCTTTGGCACAGGATCCCAAGCCTGAAAAATGGGTTGTCTACGCCACAGGGTCCGAACCCTGAAAAATGGGGTCTCTTCGCTACAGGGTCCGAAGCCTGAAAAATGGGGTCTCTTTGCCACAAGGTCCCAAGCCTGAAAAATGGGTTGTCTCTTTGCCACAAGGTCCCAAGCCTGAAAAATGGGTTGTCTCTTTACCACAGGGTCCGAAGCCTGAAAAATGGGGTATCTTTGCCACAGGTTCCGAACCCTGAAAAATTAGGTCTCTTTGCTACAGGGTCCCAAGCCTGAAAAATGGGTTGTCTCTTTACCACAGGGTCCGAAGCCTGAAAAATGGGGTATCTTCGCCACAGGTTCCGAAGCCTGAAAAATGGGGTTTCTTTGCTACAGGATCCCAAGCCTGAAGTAGTGCTGTAAGCTTACCTTGTTAAAGGCTAAAAGATAAATTTTCTAACTTACAACATAAAATTAATATTGCGTTGGTCCATGGTGGCTGTGCCACTACCAGTTCTCAAAGAACCGGTAACCTCATCGCCTTGAGGCCACGCCCGACAGCCATGCAATAACAGCCACGGGTAAAAAATGGGATTTCTTTGGCACAGGATCCCAAGCCTGACATATGGGGTTTCTTTGGCACAGGATCCCAAGCCTGAAAAATGGGGTTTCTTTGGCACAGGATCCCAAGCCTGAAAAATGGGGTCTCTTTGGCACAGGATCCCAAGCCTGAAAAATGGGTTGTCTTCGCCACAGGGTCCGAACCCTGAAAAATTGGGTCTCTTCGCTACAGGGTCCGAACCCTGAAAAATGGGGTCTCTTTGCCACAGGATCCCAAGCCTGAAAATTGGGGTCTCTTTGCCACAGGGTACCAAGCCTGAAAAATGGGTTGTCTCTTTGCTACAGGGTCCGAAGCCTGAAAAATGGGGTATCTTTGCCACAGGTTCCGAACCCTGAAAAATGAGGTCTCTTTGGCACAGAATCCCAAGCCTGAAAAATGGGGTCTCTTTGCCACAGGGTCCGAAGCCTGAAAAATGGGGTTTCTTTGCTACAGGATCCGAAGCCTGAAAAATGGGGTTTCTTTGCTACAGGATCCCAAGCCTGAAGTAGTGCTGTAAGCTTACCTTGTTAAAGGCTAAAAGATAAATTTTCTAACTTACAACATAAAATTAATATTGCGTTGGTCCATGGTGGCTGTGCCACTACCAGTTCTCAAAGAACCGGTAACCTCATCGCCTTGAGGCCACGCCCGACAGCCATGCAATAACAGCCACGGGTAAAAAATGGGGTTTCTTTGGCACAGGATCCCAAGCCTGAAAAATGGGTTGTCTCTTTGCCACAAGGTCCCAAGCCTGAAAAATGGGTTGTCTCTTTACCACAGGGTCCGAAGCCTGAAAAATGGGGTGTCTACGCCACAGGGTCCGAACCCTGAAAAATGGGGTCTCTTCGCTACAGGGTCCGAAGCCTGAAAAATGGGGTCTCTTTGCCACAAGGTCCCAAGCCTGAAAAATGGGTTGTCTCTTTGCCACAGGGTCCCAAGCCTGAAAAATGGGTTGTCTCTTTACCACAGGGTCCGAAGCCTGAAAAATGGGGTATCTTTGCCACAGGTTCCGAACCCTGAAAAATTAGGTCTCTTTGCTACAGGGTCCCAAGCCTGAAAAATGGGGTCTCTTTGCCACAGGGTCCGAAGCCTGAAAAATGGGGTATCTTCGCCACAGGTTCCGAAGCCTGAAAAATGGGGTTTCTTTGCTACAGGATCCCAATCCTGAAGTAGTGCTGTAAGCTTACCTTGTTAAAGGCTAAAAGATACATTTTCTAACTTACAACATAAAATTAATATTGCGTTGGTCCATGGTGGCTGTGCCACTACCAGTTCTCAAAGAACCGGTAACCTCATCGCGTGGAGGCCACGCCCGATAGCCATGCAATAACAGCCACGGGTAAAAAAGGGGTTTCTTTGGCACAGGATCCCAAGCCTGACATATGGGGTTTCTTTGGCACAGGATCCCCAGCCTGACATATGGGGTTTCTTTGGCACAGGATCCCAAGCCTGAAAAATGGGGTTTCTTTGGCACAGGATCCCAAGCCTGAAAAATAGGGTCTCTTTGGCACAGGATCCCAAGCCTGAAAAATGGGTTGTCTACGCCACAGGGTCCGAACCCTAAAAAATAGTGTCTCTTCGCTACAGGGTCCGAAGCCTGAAAAATGGGGTCTCTTTGCCACAGGGTTCCAAGCCTGAAAAATGGGTTGTCTTTTTGCCACAGGGTCCCAAGCCTGAAAAATGGGTTGTCTTTTTGCCACAGGGTCCCAAGCCTGAAAAATGGGTTGTCTCTTTGCCACAGGGTCCGAAGCCTGAAAAATGGGGTATCTTTGCGACAGGTTCCGAACCCTGAAAAATTAAGTCTCTTTGCCACAGGGTCCCAGGCCTGAAAAATGGGGTATCTTCGCCACAGGTTCCGAACCCTGAAAAATGTGGTCTCTACGCCACACGGTCCGAACCCTGAAAAATGGGGTCTCTTCGCTACAGGGTCTGAAGCCTGAAAAATGGAGTCTCTTTGTCACAGGGTCCCAAGCCTGAAAAATGGGGTATCTTCGCCACAGGTTCCAAAGCCTAAAAAATGGGGTATCTTTGCTACAGGATCCCAAGCCTGAAGTAGTGCTGTAAGCTTACCTTGTTAAAGGCTAAAAGATACATTTTCTAACTTACAACATAAAATTAATATTGCGTTGGTCCATGGTGGCTGTGCCACTACCAGTTCTCAAAGAACCGGTAACCTCATCGCGTGGAGGCCACGCACGATAGCCATGCAATAACAGCCACGGGTAAAAAAGGGGTTTCTTTGGCACAGGATCCCAAGCCTGACATATGTGGTTTCTTTGGCACAGGATCCCAAGCCTGAAAAATGGGGTTTCTTTGGCACAGGATCCCAAGCCTGAAAAATGGGGTCTCTTTGGCAAAGGATCCCAAGCCTGAAAAATGGGTTGTCTATGCCACAGGGTCCGAACCCTAAAAAATGGGGTCTCTTCGCTACAGGGTCCGAAGCCTGAAAAATTAGGTCTCTTTGCTACAGGGTCCCAAGCCTGAAAAATGGGGTCTCTTTGCCACAGGGTCCGAAGCCTGAAAAATGGGGTATCTTCGCCACAGGTTCCGAAGCCTGAAAAATGGGGTTTCTTTGCTACAGGATCCCAAGCCTGAAGTAGTGCTGTAAGCTTACCTTGTTAAAGGCTAAAAGATACATTTTCTAACTTACAACATAAAATTAATATTGCGTTGGTCCATGGTGGCTGTGCCACTACCAGTTCTCAAAGAACCGGTAACCTCATCACCTTGAGGCCACGCCCGATAGCCATGCAATAACAGCCACGGGTAAAAAATGGGGTTTCTTTGGCACAGGATCCCAAGCCTGACATATGGGGTTTCTTTGGAACAGGATCCCAAGACTGAAAAATGGGGTTTCTTTGGCACAGGATCCCAAGCCTGAAAAATGGGGTCTCTTTGGCACAGGATCCCAAGCCTGAAAAATGGGTTGTCTACGCCACAGGGTCCGAACCCTGAAAAATGGGGTCTCTTCGCTACAGGGTCCGAAGCCTGAAAAATGGGGTCTCTTTGCCACAAGGTCCCAAGCCTGAAAAATGGGTTGTCTCTTTGCCACAGGGTCCCAAGCCTGAAAAATGGGTTGTCTCTTTACCACAGGGTCCGAAGCCTGAAAAATGGGGTATCTTTGCCACAGGTTCCGAACCCTGAAAAATTAGGTCTCTTTGCTACAGGGTCCCAAGCCTGAAAAATGGGGTCTCTTTGCCACAGGGTCCGAAGCCTGAAAAATGGGGTATCTTCGCCACAGGTTCCGAAGCCTGAAAAATGGGGTTTCTTTGCTACAGGATCCCAAGCCTGAAGTAGTGCTGTAAGCTTACCTTGTTAAAGGCTAAAAGATACATTTTCTAACTTACAACATAAAATTAATATTGCGTTGGTCCATGGTGGCTGTGCCACTACCAGTTCTCAAAGAACCGGTAACCTCACCGCCTTGAGGCCACGCCCGATAGCCATGCAATAACAGCCACGGGTAAAAAATGGGGTTTCTTTGGCACAGGATCCCAAGCCTGACATATGGGGTTTCTTTGGCACAGGATCCCAAGCCTGAAAAATGGGGTTTCTTTGGCACAGGATCCCAAGCCTGAAAAATGGGGTCTCTTTGGCACAGGATCCCAAGCCTGAAAAATGGGTTGTCTACGCCACAGGGTCCGAACCCTGAAAAATGGGGTCTCTTCGCTACAGGGTCCGAAGCCTGAAAAATGGGGTCTCTTTGCCACAAGGTCCCAAGCCTGAAAAATGGGTTGTCTCTTTGCCACAGGGTCCCAAGCCTGAAAAATGGGTTGTCTCTTTACCACAGGGTCCGAAGCCTGAAAAATTGGGTATCTTTGCCACAGGTTCCGAACCCTGAAAAATTAGGTCTCTTTGCTACAGGGTCCCAAGCCTGAAAAATGGGGTCTCTTTGCTACAGGGTCCGAAGCCTGAAAAATGGGGTATCTTCGCCACAGGTTCCGAAGCCTGAAAAATGGGGTTTCTTTGCTACAGGATCCCAAGCCTGAAGTAGTGCTGTAAGCTTACCTTGTTAAAGGCTAAAAGATAAATTTTCTAACTTACAACATTAAATTAATATTGCGTTGGTCCATGGTGGCTGTGCCACTACCAGTTCTCAAAGAACCGGTAACCTCATCGCCTTGAGGCCACGCCCGATAGCCATGCAATAACAGCCACGGGTAAAAAATGGGGTTTCTTTGGCACAGGATCCCAAGCCTGACATATGGGGTTTCTTTGGCACAGGATCCCAAGACTGAAAAATGGGGTTTCTTTGGCACAGAATCCCAAGCCTGAAAAATGGGGTCTCTTTGGCACAGGATCCCAAGCCTGAAAAATGGGTTGTCTACGCCACAGGGTCCGAACCCTGAAAAATGGGGTCTCTTCGCTACAGGGTCCGAAGCCTGAAAAATGGGGTCTCTTTGCCACAAGGTCCCAAGCCTGAAAAATGGGTTGTCTCTTTGCCACAGGGTCCCAAGCCTGAAAAATGGGTTGTCTCTTTACCACAGGGTCCGAAGCCTGAAAAATGGGGTATCTTTGCCACAGGTTCCGAACCCTGAAAAATTAGGTCTCTTTGCTACAGGGTCCCAAGCCTGAAAAATGGGGTCTCTTTGCCACAGGGTCCGAAGCCTGAAAAATGGGGTATCTTCGCCACAGGTTCCGAAGCCTGAAAAATGGGGTTTCTTTGCTACAGGATCCCAAGCCTGAAGTAGTGCTGTAAGCTTACCTTGTTAAAGGCTAAAAGATACATTTTCTAACTTACAACATAAAATTAATATTGCGTTGGTCCATGGTGGCTGTGCCACTACCAGTTCTCAAAGAACCGGTAACCTCATCGCCTTGAGGCCACGCCCGATAGCCATGCAATAACAGCCACGGGTAAAAAATGGGGTTTCTTTGGCACAGGATCCCAAGCCTGACATATGGGGTTTCTTTGGCACAGGATCCCAAGCCTGAAAAATGGGGTTTCTTTGGCACAGGATCCCAAGCCTGAAAAATGGGGTCTCTTTGGCACAGGATCCCAAGCCTGAAAAATGGGTTGTCTACGCCACAGGGTCCGAACCCTGAAAAATGGGGTCTCTTCGCTACAGGGTCCGAAGCCTGAAAAATGGGGTCTCTTTGCCACAAGGTCCCAAGCCTGAAAAATGGGTTGTCTCTTTGCCACAGGGTCCCAAGCCTGAAAAATGGGTTGTCTCTTTACCACAGGGTCCGAAGCCTGAAAAATGGGGTATCTTTGCCACAGATTCCGAACCCTGAAAAATTAGGTCTCTTTGCTACAGGGTCCCAAGCCTGAAAAATGGGGTATCTTTGCCACAGGGTCCGAAGCCTGAAAAATGGGGTATCTTCGCCACAGGTTCCGAAGCCTGAAAAATGGGGTTTCTTTGCTACAGGATCCCAAGCCTGAAGTAGTGCTGTAAGCTTACCTTGTTAAAGGCTAAAAGATACATTTTCTAACTTACAACATAAAATTAATATTGCGTTGGTCCATGGTGGCTGTGCCACTACCAGTTCTCAAAGAACCGGTAACCTCATCACCTTGAGGCCACGCCCGATAGCCATGCAATAACAGCCACGGGTAAAAAATGGGGTTTCTTTGGCACAGGATCCCAAGCCTGACATATGGGGTTTCTTTGGAACAGGATCCCAAGACTGAAAAATGGGGTTTCTTTGGCACAGGATCCCAAGCCTGAAAAATGGGGTCTCTTTGGCACAGGATCCCAAGCCTGAAAAATGGGTTGTCTACGCCACAGGGTCCGAACCCTGAAAAATGGGGTCTCTTCGCTACAGGGTCCGAAGCCTGAAAAATGGGGTCTCTTTGCCACAAGGTCCCAAGCCTGAAAAATGGGTTGTCTCTTTGCCACAGGGTCCCAAGCCTGAAAAATGGGTTGTCTCTTTACCACAGGGTCCGAAGCCTGAAAAATGGGGTATCTTTGCCACAGGTTCCGAACCCTGAAAAATTAGGTCTCTTTGCTACAGGGTCCCAAGCCTGAAAAATGGGGTCTCTTTGCCACAGGGTCCGAAGCCTGAAAAATGGGGTATCTTCGCCACAGGTTCCGAAGCCTGAAAAATGGGGTTTCTTTGCTACAGGATCCCAAGCCTGAAGTAGTGCTGTAAGCTTACCTTGTTAAAGGCTAAAAGATACATTTTCTAACTTACAACATAAAATTAATATTGCGTTGGTCCATGGTGGCTGTGCCACTACCAGTTCTCAAAGAACCGGTAACCTCATCGCCTTGAGGCCACGCCCGATAGCCATGCAATAACAGCCACGGGTAAAAAATGGGGTTTCTTTGGCACAGGATCCCAAGCCTGACATATGGGGTTTCTTTGGCACAGGATCCCAAGCCTGAAAAATGGGGTTTCTTTGGCACAGGATCCCAAGCCTGAAAAATGGGGTCTCTTTGGCACAGGATCCCAAGCCTGAAAAATGGGTTGTCTACGCCACAGGGTCCGAACCCTGAAAAATGGGGTCTCTTCGCTACAGGGTCCGAAGCCTGAAAAATGGGGTCTCTTTGCCACAAGGTCCCAAGCCTGAAAAATGGGTTGTCTCTTTGCCACAGGGTCCCAAGCCTGAAAAATGGGTTGTCTCTTTACCACAGGGTCCGAAGCCTGAAAAATTGGGTATCTTTGCCACAGGTTCCGAACCCTGAAAAATTAGGTCTCTTTGCTACAGGGTCCCAAGCCTGAAAAATGGGGTCTCTTTGCTACAGGGTCCGAAGCCTGAAAAATGGGGTATCTTCGCCACAGGTTCCGAAGCCTGAAAAATGGGGTTTCTTTGCTACAGGATCCCAAGCCTGAAGTAGTGCTGTAAGCTTACCTTGTTAAAGGCTAAAAGATAAATTTTCTAACTTACAACATTAAATTAATATTGCGTTGGTCCATGGTGGCTGTGCCACTACCAGTTCTCAAAGAACCGGTAACCTCATCGCCTTGAGGCCACGCCCGATAGCCATGCAATAACAGCCACGGGTAAAAAATGGGGTTTCTTTGGCACAGGATCCCAAGCCTGACATATGGGGTTTCTTTGGCACAGGATCCCAAGACTGAAAAATGGGGTTTCTTTGGCACAGAATCCCAAGCCTGAAAAATGGGGTCTCTTTGGCACAGGATCCCAAGCCTGAAAAATGGGTTGTCTACGCCACAGGGTCCGAACCCTGAAAAATGGGGTCTCTTCGCTACAGGGTCCGAAGCCTGAAAAATGGGGTCTCTTTGCCACAAGGTCCCAAGCCTGAAAAATGGGTTGTCTCTTTGCCACAGGGTCCCAAGCCTGAAAAATGGGTTGTCTCTTTACCACAGGGTCCGAAGCCTGAAAAATGGGGTATCTTTGCCACAGGTTCCGAACCCTGAAAAATTAGGTCTCTTTGCTACAGGGTCCCAAGCCTGAAAAATGGGGTCTCTTTGCCACAGGGTCCGAAGCCTGAAAAATGGGGTATCTTCGCCACAGGTTCCGAAGCCTGAAAAATGGGGTTTCTTTGCTACAGGATCCCAAGCCTGAAGTAGTGCTGTAAGCTTACCTTGTTAAAGGCTAAAAGATACATTTTCTAACTTACAACATAAAATTAATATTGCGTTGGTCCATGGTGGCTGTGCCACTACCAGTTCTCAAAGAACCGGTAACCTCATCGCCTTGAGGCCACGCCCGATAGCCATGCAATAACAGCCACGGGTAAAAAATGGGGTTTCTTTGGCACAGGATCCCAAGCCTGACATATGGGGTTTCTTTGGCACAGGATCCCAAGCCTGAAAAATGGGGTTTCTTTGGCACAGGATCCCAAGCCTGAAAAATGGGGTCTCTTTGGCACAGGATCCCAAGCCTGAAAAATGGGTTGTCTACGCCACAGGGTCCGAACCCTGAAAAATGGGGTCTCTTCGCTACAGGGTCCGAAGCCTGAAAAATGGGGTCTCTTTGCCACAAGGTCCCAAGCCTGAAAAATGGGTTGTCTCTTTGCCACAGGGTCCCAAGCCTGAAAAATGGGTTGTCTCTTTACCACAGGGTCCGAAGCCTGAAAAATGGGGTATCTTTGCCACAGATTCCGAACCCTGAAAAATTAGGTCTCTTTGCTACAGGGTCCCAAGCCTGAAAAATGGGGTATCTTTGCCACAGGGTCCGAAGCCTGAAAAATGGGGTATCTTCGCCACAGGTTCCGAAGCCTGAAAAATGGGGTTTCTTTGCTACAGGATCCCAAGCCTGAAGTAGTGCTGTAAGCTTACCTTGTTAAAGGCTAAAAGATAAATTTTCTAACTTACAACATAAAATTAATATTGCGTTGGTCCATGGTGGCTGTGCCACTACCAGTTCTCAAAGAACCGGTAACCTCATCACCTTGAGGCCACGCCCGATAGCCATGCAATAACAGCCACGGGTAAAAAATGGAGTTTCTTTGGCACAGGATCCCAAGACTGAAAAATGGGGTTTCTTTGGCACAGAATCCCAAGCCTGAAAAATGGGGTCTCTTTGGCACAGGATCCCAAGCCTGAAAAATGGGTTGTCTACGCCACAGGGTCCGAACCCTGAAAAATGGGGTCTCTTCGCTACAGGGTCCGAAGCCTGAAAAATGGGGTCTCTTTGCCACAAGGTCCCAAGCCTGAAAAATGGGTTGTCTCTTTGCCACAGGGTCCCAAGCCTGAAAAATGGGTTGTCTCTTTACCACAGGGTCCGAAGCCTGAAAAATGGGGTATCTTTGCCACAGGTTCCGAACCCTGAAAAATTAGGTCTCTTTGCTACAGGGTCCCAAGCCTGAAAAATGGGGTCTCTTTGCCACAGGGTCCGAAGCCTGAAAAATGGGGTATCTTCGCCACAGGTTCCGAAGCCTGAAAAATGGGGTTTCTTTGCTACAGGATCCCAAGCCTGAAGTAGTGCTGTAAGCTTACCTTGTTAAAGGCTAAAAGATACATTTTCTAACTTACAACATAAAATTAATATTGCGTTGGTCCATGGTGGCTGTGCCACTACCAGTTCTCAAAGAACCGGTAACCTCATCGCCTTGAGGCCACGCCCGATAGCCATGCAATAACAGCCACGGGTAAAAAATGGGGTTTCTTTGGCACAGGATCCCAAGCCTGACATATGGGGTTTCTTTGGCACAGGATCCCAAGCCTGAAAAATGGGGTTTCTTTGGCACAGGATCCCAAGCCTGGAAAATGGGCTCTCTTTGGCACAGGATCCCAAGCCTGAAAAATGGGTTGTCTTCGCCACAGGGTCCGAACCCTGAAAAATGGGGTCTCTTCGCTACAGGGTCCGAACCCTGAAAAATGGGGTCTCTTTGCCACAGGATCCCAAGCCTGTAAATTGGGGTCTCTTTGCCACAGGGTACCAAGCCTGAAAAATGGGTTGTCTCTTTGCCACAGGGTCCGAAGCCTGAAAAATGAGGTATCTTCGCCACAGGTTCCAAACCCTGAAAAATGTGGTCTCTACGCCACGGGTAAAAAAGGGGTTTCTTTGGCACAGGATCCCAAGCCTGACATATGGGGTTTCTTTGGCACAGGATCCCAAGCCTGAAAAATAGGGTCTCTTTGGCACAGGATCCCAAGCCTGAAAAATGGGTTGTCTACGCCACAGGGTCCGAACCCTAAAAAATAGTGTCTCTTCGCTGCAGGGTCCGAAGCCTGAAAAATGGGGTCTCTCTGCCACAGGGTTCCAAGCCTGAAAAATGGGTTGTCTTTTTGCCGCAGGGTCCCAAGCCTGAAAAATGGGTTGTCTCTTTGCCACAGGGTCCGATGCCTGAAAAATGGGGTATCTTTGCCACAGGTTCCGAAGCCTTAAAAATGGGGTTTCTTTGCTACAGGATCCCAAGCCTGAAGTAGTGCTGTAAGCTTACCTTGTTAAAGGCTAAAAGATACATTTTCTAACTTACAACATAAAATTAATATTGCGTTGGTCCATGGTGGCTGTGCCACTACCAGTTCTCAAAGAACCGGTAACCTCATCGCGTGGAGGCCACGCCCGATAGCCATGCAATAACAGCCACGGGTAAAAAAGGGGTTTCTTTGGCACAGGATCCCAAGCCTGACATATGTGGTTTCTTTGGCACAGGATCCCAAGCCTGAAAAATGGGGTTTCTTTGGCACAGGATCCCAAGCCTGAAAAATGGGGTCTCTTTGGCAAAGGATCCCAAGCCTGAAAAATGGGTTGTCTATGCCACAGGGTCCGAACCCTAAAAAATGGGGTCTCTTCGCTACAGGATCCGAAGCCTGAAAAATGGGGTCTCTTTGCAACAGGGTTCCAAGCCTGAAAAATGGGTTGTCTCTTTGCCACAGGGTCCCAAGCCTGAAAAATGGGTTGTCTCTTTGCCACAGGGTCCGAAGCCTGAAAAATGGGGTATCTTTGCCACAGGTTCCAAACCCTGAAAAATTAGGTCTCTTTGCCACAGGGTCCCAAGCCTGAAAAATGAGGTATCTTCGCCTCAGGTTCCGAACCCTGAAAAATGTGGTCTCAAAGCCACAGGGTCCGAATCCTGAAAAATGGGGTCTCTTCGCTACAGGGTCTGAAGCCTGAAAAATGGGGTCTCTTTGTCACAGGGTCCCAAGCCTGAAAAATGGGGTATCTTCGCCACAGGTTCCGAAGCCTAAAAAATGGGGTTTCTTTGCTACAGGATCCCAAGCCTGAAGTAGTGCTGTAAGCTTACCTTGTTAAAGGCTAAAAGATACATTTTCTAACTTACAACATAAAATTAATATTGCGTTGGTCCATGGTGGCTGTGCCACTACCAGTTCTCAAAGAACCGGTAACCTCATCGCCTGGAGGCCATGCCCGATAGCCATGCCCGATAGCCATGCAATAACAGCCATGGGTAAAAAAGGGGTTTCTTTGGCACAGGATCCCAAGCCTGACATATGGGGTTTCTTTGGCACAGGATCCCAAGCCTGACATATGGGGTTTCTTTGGCACAGGATCCCAAGCCTGAAAAATGGGGTTTCTTTGGCACAGGATCCCAAGCCTGAAAAATAGGGTCTCTTTGGCACAGGATCCCAAGCCTGAAAAATGGGTTGTCTACGCCACAGGGTCCGAACCCTAAAAAATAGTGTCTCTTCGCCACAGGGTTCCAAGCCTGAAAAATGGGTTGTCTCTTTGCCACAGGGTCCCAAGCCTGAAAAATGGGTTGTCTCTTTGCCACAGGGTCCGAAGCCTGAAAAATGGGGTATCTTTGCCACAGGTTCCGAACCCTGAAAAATTAGGTCTCTTTGCCACAGGGTCCCAAGCCTGAAAAATGGGGTATCTTCGCCACAGGTTCCGAACCCTGAAAAATGTGGTCTCTACGCCACAGGGTCCGAACCATGAAACATGGGGTCTCTTCGCTACAGGGTCTGAAGCCTGAAAAATGGAGTCTCTTTGTCACAGGATCCCAAGCCTGAAAAATGGGGTATCTTCGCCACAGATTCCGAACCCTAAAAAATGGGGTTTCTTTGCTGCAGGATCCCAAGCCTGAAGTAGTGCTGTAAGCTTACCTTGTTAAAGGCTAAAAGATACATTTTCTAACTTACAACATAAAATTAATATCGCGTTGGTCTATGGTGGCTGTGCCACTACCAGTTCTCAAAGAACCGGTAACCTCATCGCCTGGAGGCCACGCCCGATAGCCATGCAATAACAGCCATGGGTAAAAAAGGGGTTTCTTTGGCACAGGATCCCAAGCCTGACATATGGGGTTTCTTTGGCACAGGATCCCAAGCCTGAAAAATGGGGTTTCTTTGGCACAGGATCCCAAGCCTGAAAAATGGGGTCTCTTTGGCACAGGATCCCAAGCCTAAAAAATGGGTTGTCTACGCCACAGGGTCCGAACCCTAAAAAATGGGGTCTCTTCGCTACAGGGTCCGAAGCCTGAAAAATGGGGTCTCTTTGCCACAGGGTTCCAAGCCTGAAAAATGGGTTGTCTCTTTGCCACAGGGTCCCAAGCTTGAAAAATGGGTTGTCTCTTTGCCACAGGGTCCCAAGCCTGAAAAATGGGTTGTCTCTTTGCCACAGGGTCCCAAGCCTGAAAAATGGGTTGTCTCTTTGCCACAGGGTCCGAAGCCTGAAAAATAGGGTATCTTTGCCACAGGTTCCGAACCCTGAAAAATTAGGTCTCTATGCCACAGGGTCCCAAGCCTGAAAAATGGGGTATCTTCGCCACAGGTTCCGAACCCTGAAAAATGTGGTCTCTACGCCACAGGGTCCGAACCCTGAAAAATGGGGTCTCTTCGCTACAGGGTCTGAAGCCTGAAAAATGGGGTCTCTTTGTCACAGGGTCCCAAGCCTGAAAAATGGGGTATCTTCGCCACAGGTTCCGAAGCCTAAAAAATTGGGCTTCTTTGCTACAGGATCCCAAGCCTGAAGTAGTGCTGTAAGCTTACCTTGCTAAAGGCTAAAATATAAATTTTCTAACTTACAACATAAAATTAATATTGCGTTGGTCCATGGTGGCTGTGCCACTACCAGTTCTCAAAGAACCGGTAACCTCATCGCCTGGAGGCCACGCCCGATAGCCATGCAATAACAGCCATGGGATGAAAAGGGGTTTCTTTGGCACAGGATCCCAAGCCTGACATATGGGGTTTCTTTGGCACAGGATCCCAAGCCTGAAAAATGGGGTTTCTTTGGCTCAGGATCCCAAGCCTGAAAAATAGGGTCTCTTTGGCACAGGATCCCAAGCCTGAAAAATGGGTTGTCTACGCCACAGGGTCCGAACCCTAAAAAATGGGTTCTCTTCGCTACAGGGTCTGAAGCCTGAAAAATGGGGTCTCTTTGCCACAGGGTTCCAAGCCTGAAAAATGGGTTGTCTCTTTGCCACAGGGTCCCAAGCTTGAAAAATGGGTTGTCTCTTTGCCACAGGGTCCCAAGCCTGAAAAATGGGTTGTCTCTTTGCCACAGGGTCCCAAGCCAGAAAAATGGGTTGTCTCTTTGCCACAGGGTCCGAAGCCTGAAAAATGGGGTATCTTCGCCACAGGTTCCGAACCCTGAAAAATGTGGTCTCTACGCCACAGGGTCCGAACCCTGAAAAATTGTGTCTCTTCGCTACAGGGTCTGAAGCCTGAAAAATGGGATCTCTTTGTCACAGGGTCCCAAGCCTGAAAAATGGGGTATCTTCGCCACAGGTTCCGAAGCCTAAAAATGGGGTTTCTTTGCTACAGGATCCCAAGCCTGAAGTAGTGCTGTAAGCTTACCTTGTTAAAGGCTAAAAGATACATTTTCTAACTTACAACATAAAATTAATATTGCGTTGGTCCATGGTGGCTGTGCCACTACCAGTTCTCAAAGAACCGGTAACCTCATCGCCTGGAGGCCACGCCCGATAGCCATGCAATAACAGCCATGGGTTAAAAAGGGTTTTCTTTGGCACAGGATCCCAAGCCTGACATATGGGGTTTCTTTGGCACAGGATCCCAAGCCTGAAAAATGGGGTTTCTTTGGCACAGGATCCCAAGCCTGAAAAATAGGGTCTCTTTGGCACAGGATCCCAAGCCTGAAAAATGGGTTGTCTACGCCACAGGGTCCGAACCCTAAAAAATGGTGTCTCTTCGCTACAGGGTCCGAAGCTTGAAAAATGGGGTCTCTTTGCAACAGGGTTCCAAGCCTGAAAAATGGGTTGTCTCTTTGCCACAGGGTCTCAAGCCTGAAAAATGGGTTGTCTCTTTGCCACAGGGTCCGAAGCCTTAAAAATGGGGTATCTTTGCCACAGGTTCCAAACCCTGAAAAATTAGGTCTCTTTGCCACAGGGTCCCAAGCCTGAAAAATGGGGTATCTTCGCCACAGGTTCCGAACCGTGAAAAATGTGGTCTCTACGCCACAGGGTCCGAATCCTGAAAAATGGGGTCTCTTCGCTACAGGGTCTGAAGCCTGAAAAATGGGGTCTCTTTGTCACAGGGTCCCAAGCCTGAAAAATGGGGTATCTTCGCCACAGGTTCCGAAGCCTAAAAAATGGGGTTTCTTTGCTACAGCATCCCAAGCCTGAAGTAGTGCTGTAAGCTTACCTTGTTAAAGGCTAAAAGATACATTTTCTAACTTACAACATAAAATTAATATTGCGTTGGTCCATGGTGGCTGTGCCACAACCAGTTCTCAAAGAACCGGTAACCTCATCGCCTGGAGGCCACGCCCGATAGCCATCCAATAACAGCCACGGTAAAAAAGGGGTTTCTTTGGCACAGGATCCCAAGCCTGACATATGGGGTTTCTTTGGCACAGGATCCCAAGCCTGAAACATGGGGTTTCTTTGGCACAGGATCCCAAGCCTGAAAAATGGGTAGTCTACGCCACAGGGTCCGAACCCTAAAAAATGGGGTCTCTTCGCTACAGGGGTCGAAGCCTGAAAAATGGGTTGTCTCTTTGCCACAGGGTCCCAAGCCTGAAAAATTGGTTGTCTCTTTGCCACAGGGTCCGAAGCCTGAAAAATGGGGTATCTTTGCCACAGGTTCTGAACCCTGAAAAATTAGGTCTCTTTGCCACAGGGTCCCAAGCCTGAAAAATGGGGTATCTTCGCCACAGATTCCGAACCCTGAAAAATGTGGTCTCTACGCCACAGGGTCCGAATCCTGAAAAATGGGGTCTCTTCGCTACAGGGTCTGAAGCCTGAAAAATGGGGTCTCTTTGTCACAGGGTCCCAAGCCTGAAAAATGGGGTATCTTCGCCACAGGTTCCGAACCCTAAAAAATGGGGTTTCTTTGCTACAGGATCCCAAGCCTGAAGTAGTGCTGTAAGCTTACCTTGTTAAAGGCTAAAAGATACATTTTCTAACTTAAAACATAAAATTAATATTGCGTTGGTCCATGGTGGCTGTGCCACTACCAGTTCTCAAAGAACCGGTAACCTCATCGACCGGAGGCCACGCCCGATAGCCATGCAATAACAGCCACGGGTAAAAAAGGGGTTTCTTTGGTACAGGATCCCAAGCCTGACATATGGGGTTTCTTTGGCACAGGATCCCAAGCCTGACATATGGGGTTTCTTTGGCACAGGATCCCAAGCCTGAAAAATGGGGTTTCTTTGGCACAGGATCCCAAGCCTGAAAAATAGGGTCTCTTTGGCACAGGATCCCAAGCCTGAAAAATGGGTTGTCTACGCCACAGGGTCTGAGCCCTAAAAAATAGTGTCTCTTCGCTACAGGGTCCAAAGCCTGAAAAATGGGGTCTCTTTGCCACAGGGTTCCAAGCCTGAAAATGGGTTGTCTCTTTGCCACAGGGTCCCAAGCCTGAAAAATGGGTTGTCTCTTTGCAACTGGGTCCGAAGCCTGAAAAATGGGGTATCTTTGCCACAGGTTCCGAACCCTGAAAAATTAGGTCTCTTTGCCACAGGGTCCCAAGCCTAAAAAATTGGGTATCTTCGCCACAGGTTCCGAACCCTGAAAAATGATGTCTCTACGCCACAGGGTCCGAACCCTGAAAAATGGGGTCTCTTCGCTACAGGGTCTGAAGCCTGAAAAATTGAGTCTCTTTGTCACAGGGTCCCAAGCCTGGGTATCTTCACCACAGGTTCCGAACCCTAAAAAATGGGGTTTCTTTGCTACAGGATCCCAAGCCCGAAGTATTGCTGTAAGCTTACCTTGTTAAAGGCTAAAAGATACATTTTCTAACTTACAACATAAAATTAATATTGCGTTGGTCCAAGGTGGCTGTGCCACTACCAATTCTCAAAGAACCGGTAACCTCATCGCCTGGAGGCCACGCCCGATAGCCATGCAATAACAGCCACGGGTAAAAAAGGGGTTTCTTTGGCACAGGATCCCAAGCCTGACATATGGGGTTTCTTTGGCACAGGATCCCAAGCCTGAAAAATGGGGTTTCTTTGGCACAGGATCCCAAGCCTGAAAAATGAGGTCTCTTTGGCACAGGATCCTAAGCCTGAAAAATGGGTTGTCTACGCCACAGGGTCCGAACCCTAAAAAATGGGGTCTCTTTGCTACAGGGTCCGAAGCCTGAAAAATGGGGTCTCTTTGCCACAGGGTTCCAAGCCTGAAAAATGGGTTGTCTCTTTGCCACAGGGTCCGAAGCCTGAAAAATAGGGTATCTTTGCCACTGGTTCCGAACCCTGAAAAATTAGGTCTCTTTGCCACAGGGTCCCAAGCCTGAAAAATGGGGTATCGTCGCCACAGGTTCCGAACCCTGAAAAATGTGGTCTCTACGCCACAGGGTCTGAATCCTGAAAAATGGGGTCTCTTCGCTACAGGGTCTGAAGCCTGAAAAATGGGGTCTCTTTGTCACAGGGTCCCAAGCCTGAAAAATGGGGTATCTTCGCCACAGGTTCCGAAGCCTAAAAAATGGGGTTTCTTTGCTACAGGATCCCAAGCCTGAAGTAGTGCTGTAAGCTTACCTTGTTAAAGGCTAAAAGATACATTTTCTAACTTTCAACATAAAATTAATATTGCGTTGGTCCATGGTGGCTGTGCCACTACCAGTTCTCAAAGAACCGGTAACCTCATCGCCTGGAGGCCACGCCCGATAGCCATGCAATAACAGCCACGGGTAAAAAAGGGGTTTCTTTGGCACAGGATCCCAAGCCTGACATATGGGGTTTCTTTGGCACAGGATCCCAAGCCTGAAAAATGGGGTTTCTTTGGCACAGGATCCCAAGCCTGAAAAATGGGGTCTCTTTGGCAAAGGATCCCAAGCCTGAAAAATGGGTTGTCTATGCCACAGGGTCCGAACCCTAAAAAATGGGGTCTCTTCGCTACAGGGTCCGAAGCCTGAAAAATGGGGTATCTTTGCCACAGGTTCCGAACCCTGAAAAATTAGGTCTCTTTGCCACAGGGTCCCAAGCCTGAAAAATGAGGTATCTTCGCCACAGGTTCCGAACCCTGAAAAATGTGGTCTCTATGCCACAGGGTCCGAATCCTGAAAAATGGGGTCTCTTCGCTACAGGGTCTGAAGCCTGAAAAATAGGGTCTCTTTGGCACTGGATCCCAAGCCTGAAAAATGGGTTGTCTACGCCACAGGGTCCGAACACTAAAAAATAGTGTCTCTTCGCTACAGGGTCCGAAGCCTGAAAAATGGGGTCTCTTTGCCACAGGGTTCCAAGCCTGAAAAATGGGTTGTCTCTTTGCCACAGGGTCCCAAGCCTGAAAAATGGGTTGTCTACGCCACAGGGTCCGAACCCTAAAAAATAGTGTCTCTTCGCTACAGGGTCCGAAGCCTGAAAAATGGGGTCTCTTTGCCACAGGGTTCCAAGCCTGAAAAATGGGTTGTCTCTTTGCCACAGGGTCCCAAGCCTGAAAAATGGGTTGTCTCTTTGCCACAGGGTCTGAAGCCTGAAAAATGGGGTATCTTTGCCACAGGTTCCGAACCCTGAAAAATTAGGTCTCTTTGCCACAGGGTCTCAAGCCTGAAAAATGAGGTATCTTCGCCACAGGTTCCGAACCCTGAAAAATGTGGTCTCTACGCCACAGGGTCCGAATCCTGAAAAATGGGGTCTCTTTGCTACAGGGTCTGAAGCCTGAAAAATGGGGTCTCTTTGTCACAGGGTCCCAAGCCTGAAAAATGGGGTATCTTCGCCACAGGTTCCGAAGCCTAAAAAATGGTGTTTCTTTGCTACAGGATCCCAAGCCTGAAGTAGTGCTGTAAGCTTACCTTGTTAAAGGCTAAAAGATAAATTTCTAACTTACAACATAAAATTAATATTGCGTTGGTCCATGGTGGCTGTGCCACTACCAGTTCTCAAAGAACCGGTAACCTCATCGCCTGGAGGCCACGCCCGATAGCCATGCAATAACAGCCACGGGTAAAAAAGGGGTTTCTTTGGCACAGGATCCCAAGCCTGACATATGGGGTTTCTTTGGCACAGGATCCCAAGCCTGACATATGGGGTTTCTTTGGCACAGGATCCCAAGCCTGAAAAATGGGGTTTCTTTGGCACAGGATCCCAAGCCTGAAAAATAGGGTCTCTTTGGCACAGGATCCCAAGCCTGAAAAATGGGTTGTCTACGCCACAGGGTCCAAACCCTAAAAAATAGTGTCTCTTCGCTACAGGGTCCGAAGCCTGAAAAATGGGGTCTCTTTGCCACAAGGTTCCAAGCCTGAAAAATGGGTTGTCTCTTTGCCACAGGGTCCCAAGCCTGAAAAATGGGTTGTCTCTTTGCCACAGGGTCCGAAGCCTGAAAAATGGGGTATCTTTGCCACAGGTTCCGAACCCTGAAAAATTAGGTCTCTTTGCCACAGGGTCCCAAGCCTGAAAAATGGGGTATCTTCGCCACAGGTTCCGAACCCTGAAAAATGTGGTCTCTACGCCACAGGGTCCGAACCCTGAAAAATGGGGTCTCTTCGCTACAGGGTCTGAAGCCTGAAAAATGGAGTCTCTTTGTCACAGGGTCCCAAGCCTGAAAAATGGGGTATCTTCGCCACAGGTTCCGAAGCCTAAAAAATGGGGTTTCTTTGCTACAGGATCCCAAGCCTGAAGTAGTGCTGTAAGCTTACCTTGTTAAAGGCTAAAAGATACATTTTCTAACTTACAACATAAAATTAATATTGCGTTGGTCCATGGTGGCTGTGCCACTACCAGTTCTCAAAGAACCGGTAACCTCATCGCCTGGAGGCCACGCCCGATAACCATGCAATAACAGCCACGGTAAAAAAGGGGTTTCTTTGGCACAGGATCCCAAGCCTGACATATGGGGTTTCTTTGGCACAGGATCCCAAGCCTGAAACATGGGGTTTCTTTGGCACAGCATCCCAAGCCTGAAAAATGGGTAGTCTACGCCACAGGGTCCGAACCCTAAAAAATGGGGTCTCTTCGCTACAGGGGTCGAAGCCTGAAAAATGGGTTGTCTCTTTGCCACAGGGTCCCAAGCCTGAAAAATTGGTTGTCTCTTTGCCACAGGGTCCGAAGCCTGAAAAATGGGGTATCTTTGCCACAGGTTCTGAACCCTGAAAAATTAGGTCTCTTTGCCACAGGGTCCCAAGCCTGAAAAATGGGGTATCTTCGCCACAGGTTCCGAACCCTGAAAAATGTGGTCTCTACGCCACAGGGTCCGAATCCTGAAAAATGGGGTCTCTTCGCTACAGGGTCTGAAGCCTGAAAAATGGGGTCTCTTTGTCACAGGGTCCCAAGCCTGAAAAATGGGGTATCTTCGCCACAGGTTCCGAAGCCTAAAAAATGGGGTTTCTTTGCTACAGGATCCCAAGCCTGAAGTAGTGCTGTAAGCTTACCTTGTTAAAGGCTAAAAGATACATTTTCTAACTTAAAACATAAAATTAATATTGCGTTGGTCCATGGTGGCTGTGCCACTACCAGTTCTCAAAGAACCGGTAACCTCATCGCCCGGAGGCCACGCCCGATAGCCATGCAATAACAGCCACGGGTAAAAAAGGGGTTTCTTTGGTACAGGATCCCAAGCCTGACATATGGGGTTTCTTTGGCACAGGATCCCAAGCCTGACATATGGGGTTTCTTTGGCACAGGATCCCAAGCCTGAAAAATGGGGTTTCTTTGGCACAGGATCCCAAGCCTGAAAAATAGGGTCTCTTTGGCACAGGATCCCAAGCCTGAAAAATGGGTTGTCTACGCCACAGGGTCTGAGCCCTAAAAAATAGTGTCTCTTCGCTACAGGGTCCAAAGCCTGAAAAATGGGGTCTCTTTGCCACAGGGTTCCAAGCCTGAAAAATGGGTTGTCTCTTTGCCACAGGGTCCCAAGCCTGAAAAATGGGTTGTCTCTTTGCAACTGGGTCCGAAGCCTGAAAAATGGGGTATCTTTGCCACAGGTTCCGAACCCTGAAAAATTAGGTCTCTTTGCCACAGGGTCCCAAGCCTAAAAAATTGGGTATCTTCGCCACAGGTTCCGAACCCTGAAAAATGATGTCTCTACGCCACAGGGTCCGAACCCTGAAAAATGGGGTCTCTTCGCTACAGGGTCTGAAGCCTGAAAAATGGAGTCTCTTTGTCACAGGGTCCCAAGCCTGGGTATCTTCACCACAGGTTCCGAACCCTAAAAAATGGGGTTTCTTTGCTACAGGATCCCAAGCCCGAAGTAGTGCTGTAAGCTTACCTTGTTAAAGGCTAAAAGATACATTTTCTAACTTACAACATAAAATTAATATTGCGTTGGTCCAAGGTGGCTGTGCCACTACCAATTCTCAAAGAACCGGTAACCTCATCGCCTGGAGGCCACGCCCGATAGCCATGCAATAACAGCCACGGGTAAAAAAGGGGTTTCTTTGGCACAGGATCCCAAGCCTGACATATGGGGTTTCTTTGGCACCGGATCCCAAGCCTGACATATGGGGTTTCTTTGGCACAGGATCCCAAGCCTGAAAAATGGGGTTTCTTTGGCACAGGATCCCAAGCCTGAAAAATGGGGTCTCTTTGGCAAAGGATCCCAAGCCTGAAAAATGGGTTGTCTATGCCACAGGGTCCGAACCGTAAAAAATGGGGTCTCTTTGCTACAGGGTCTCAAGCCTGAAAAATGGGGTCTCTTTGTCACAGGGTCCCAAGCCTGAAAAATTGGGTATCTTCGCCACAGGTTCTGAAGCCTAAAAAATTGTGTTTCTTTGCTACAGGATCCCAAGCCTGAAGTAGTGCTGTAAGCTTACCTTGTTAAAGGCTAAAAGATAAATTTCTAACTTACAACATAAAATTAATATTGCGTTGGTCCATGGTGGCTGTGCCACTACCAGTTCTCAAAGAACCGGTAACCTCATCGCCTGGAGGCCACGCCCGATAGCCATGCAATAACAGCCACGGGTAAAAAAGGGGTTTCTTTGGCACAGGATCCCAAGCCTGACATATGGGGTTTCTTTGGCACCGGATCCCAAGCCTGACATATGGGGTTTCTTTGGCACAGGATCCCAAGCCTGAAAAATGGGGTTTCTTTGGCACAGGATCCCAAGCCTGAAAAATGGGGTCTCTTTGGCAAAGGATCCCAAGCCTGAAAAATGGGTTGTCTATGCCACAGGGTCCGAACCCTAAAAAATGGGGTCTCTTCGCTACAGGGTCCGAAGCCTGAAAAATGGGGTATCTTTGCCACAGGTTCCGAACCCTGAAAAATTAGGTCTCTTTGCCACAGGGTCCCAAGCCTGAAAAATGAGGTATCTTCGCCACAGGTTCCGAACCCTGAAAAATGTGGTCTCTACGCCACAGGGTCCGAATCCTGAAAAATGGGGTCTCTTCGCTACAGGGTCTGAAGCCTGAAAAATGGGGTCTCTTTGTCACAGGGTCCCAAGCCTGAAAAATTAGGTATCTTCGCCACAGGTTCCGAAGCCTAAAAAATTGTGTTTCTTTGCTACAGGATCCCAAGCCTGAAGTAGTGCTGTAAGATTACCTTGTTAAAGGCTAAAAGATAAATTTCTAACTTACAACATAAAATTAATATTGCGTTGGTCCATGGTGGCTGTGCCACTACCAGTTCTCAAAGAACCGGTAACCTCATCGCCTGGAGGCCACGCCCGATAGCCATGCAATAACAGCCACGGGTAAAAAAGGGGTTTCTTTGGCACAGTATCCCAAGCCTGACATATGGGGTTTCTTTGGCACAGGATCCCAAGCCTGACATATGGGGTTTCTTTGGCACAGGATCCCAAGCCTGAAAAATGGGGTTTCTTTGGCACAGGATCCCAAGCCTGAAAAATAGGGTCTCTTTGGCACAGGATCCCAAGCCTGAAAAATGGGTTGTCTACGCCACAGGGTCCGAACCCTAAAAAATAGTGTCTCTTCGCTACAGGGTCCGAAGCCTGAAAAACGGGGTCTCTTTGCCACAGGGTTCCAAGCCTGAAAAATGGGTTGTCTCTTTGCCACAGGGTCCCAAGCCTGAAAAATGGGTTGTCTCTTTGCCACAGGGTCCGAAGCCTGAAAAATGGGGTATCTTTGCCACAGGTTCCGAACCCTGAAAAATTAGGTCTCTTTGCCACAGGGTCCCAAGCCTGAAAAATGGGGTATTTTCGCCACAGGTTCCGAACCCTGAAAAATGGAGTCTCTACGCCACAGGGTCCGAACCCTGAAAAATGGGGTATCTTCGCCACAGGTTCCGAAGCCAAAAAAATGGGGTTTCTTTGCTACAGGATCCCAAGCCTGAAGTAGTGCTGTAAGCTTACCTTGTTAAAGGCTAAAAGATACATTTTCTAACTTACAACATAAAATTAATATTGCGTTGGTCCATGGTGGCTGTGCCACTACCAGTTCTCAAAGAACCGGTAACCTCATCGCGTGGAGGCCACGCCCGATAGCCATGCAATAACAGCCACGGGTAAAAAAGGGGTTTCTTTGGCACAGGATCCCAAGCCTGACATATGGGGTTTCTTTGGCACAGGATCCCAAGCCTGAAAAATGGGGTTTCTTTGGCACAGGATCCCAAGCCTGAAAAATGGGGTCTCTTTGGCAAAGGATCCCAAGCCTGAAAAATGGGTTGTCTATGCCACAGGGTCCGATCCCTAAAAAATGGGGTCTCTTCGCTACAGGGTCCGAAGCCTGAAAAATGGGGTCTCTTTGCCACAGGGTTCCAAGCCTGAAAAATGGGTTGTCTCTTTGCCACAGGGTCCCAAGCCTGAAAAATGGGTTGTCTCTTTGCCACAGGGTCCGAAGCCTGAAAAATGGGGTATCTTTGCCACAGGTTCCGAACCCTGAAAAATTAGGTCTCTTTGCCACAGAGTCCCAAGCCTGAAAAATGGGGTATCTTCGCCACAGGTTCCGAACCCTGAAAAATGTGGTCTCTACGCCACAGGGTCCGAACCCTGAAAAATGGGGTCTCTTCGCTACAGGGTCTGAAGCCTGAAAAATTGAGTCTCTTTGTCACAGGATCCCAAGCCTGAAAAATGGGGTATCTTCGCCACAGGTTCCGAAGCCTAAAAAATGGGGTTTCTTTGCTACAGGATCCCAAGCCTGAAGTAGTGCTGTAAGCTTACCTTGTTAAAGGCTAAAAGATACATTTTCTAACTTACAACATAAAATTAATATTGCGTTGGTCCATGGTGGCTGTGCCACTACCAGTTCTCAAAGAACCGGTAACCTCATCGCCTGGAGGCCACGCCCGATAGCCATGCAATAACAGCCACGGGTAAAAAGGGGTTTCTTTGGCACAGGATCCCAAGCCTGACATAAGGGGTTTCTTTGGCACAGGATCCCAAGCCTGAAAAATGGGGTTTATTTGGCACAGGATCCCAAGCCTGAAAAATGGGTTGTCTACGCCACAGGGTCCGAACCCTAAAAAATGTGGTCTCTTCGCTACAGGGTCCGAAGCCTGAAAAATGGGGTATCTTTGCCACAGGTTCCGAACCCTGAAAAATTAGGTCTCTTTGCCACAGGGTCTCAAGCCTGAAAAACGAGGTATCTTCGCCACAGGTTCCGAACCCTGAAAAATGTGGTCTCTACGCCACAGGGTCCGAATCCTGAAAAATGGGGTCTCTTTGCTACAGGGTCTGAAGCCTGAAAAATGGGGTCTCTTTGTCACAGGGTCCCAAGCCTGAAAAATTGGGTATCTTCGCCACAGGTTCCGAAGCCTAAAAAATTGTGTTTCTTTGCTACAGGATCCCAAGCCTGAAGTAGTGCTGTAAGCTTACCTTGTTAAAGGCTAAAAGATAAATTTCTAACTTACAACATAAAATTAATATTGCGTTGGTCCATGGTGGCTGTGCCACTACCAGTTCTCAAAGAACCGGTAATCTCATCGCCTGGAGGCCACGCCCGATAGCCATGCAATAACAGCCACCGGTAAAAAAGGGGTTTCTTTGGCACAGGATCCCAAGCCTGACATATGGGGTTTCTTTGGCACAGGATCCCAAGCCTGACATATGGGGTTTCTTTGGCACAGGATCCCAAGCCTGAAAAATGGGGTTTCTTTGGCACAGGATCCCAAGCCTGAAAAACGGGGTCTCTTTGGCAAAGGATCCCAAGCCTGAAAAATGGGTTGTCTATGCCACAGGGTCCGAACCCTAAAAAATGGGGTCTCTTTGCTACAGGGTCCGAAGCCTGAAAAATGGGGTATCTTTGCCACAGGTTCCGAACCCTGAAAAATTAGGTCTCTTTGCCACAGGGTCCCAAGCCTGAAAAATGAGGTATCTTCGCCACAGGTTCCGAACCCTGAAAAATGTGGTCTCTACGCCACAGGGTCCGAATCCTGAAAAATGGGGTCTCTTCGCTACAGGGTCTGAAGCCTGAAAAATGGGGTCTCTTTGTTACAGGGTCCCAAGCCTGAAAAATTAGGTATCTTCGCCACAGGTTCCGAAGCCTAAAAAATTGTGTTTCTTTGCTACAGGATCCCAAGCCTGAAGTAGTGCTGTAAGCTTACCTTGTTAAAGGCTAAAAGATAAATTTCTAACTTACAACATAAAATTAATATTGCGTTGGTCCATGGTGGCTGTGCCACTACCAGTTCTCAAAGAACCGGTAACCTCATCGCCTGGAGGCCACGCCCGATAGCCATGCAATAACAGCCACGGGTAAAAAAGGGGTTTCTTTGGCACAGGATCCCAAGCCTGACATATGGGGTTTCTTTGGCACAGGATCCCAAGCCTGACATATGGGGTTTCTTTGGCACAGGATCCCAAGCCTGAAAAATGGGGTTTCTTTGGCACAGGATCCCAAGCCTGAAAAATAGGGTCTCTTTGGCACAGGATCCCAAGCCTGAAAAATGGGTTGTCTACGCCACAGGGTCCGAACCCTAAAAAATAGTGTCTCTTCGCTACAGGGTCCGAAGCCTGAAAAACGGGGTCTCTTTGCCACAGGGTTCCAAGCCTGAAAAATGGGTTGTCTCTTTGCCACAGGGTCCCAAGCCTGAAAAATGGGTTGTCTCTTTGCCACAGGGTCCGAAGCCTGAAAAATGGGGTATCTTTGCCACAGGTTCCGAACCCTGAAAAATTAGGTCTCTTTGCCACAGGGTCCCAAGCCTGAAAAATGGGGTATCTTCGCCACAGGTTCCGAACCCTGAAAAATGGAGTCTCTACGCCACAGGGTCCGAACCCTGAAAAATGGGGTCTCTTCGCCACAGGTTCCGAAGCCTAAAAAATGGGGTTTCTTTGCTACAGGATCCCAAGCCTGAAGTAGTGCTGTAAGCTTACCTTGTTAAAGGCTAAAAGATACATTTTCTAACTTACAACATAAAATTAATATTGCGTTGGTCCATGGTGGCTGTGCCACTACCAGTTCTCAAAGAACCGGTAACCTCATCGCGTGGAGGCCACGCCCGATAGCCATGCAATAACAGCCACGGGTAAAAAAGGGGTTTCTTTGGCACAGGATCCCAAGCCTGACATATGGGGTTTCTTTGGCACAGGATCCCAAGCCTGAAAAATGGGGTTTCTTTGGCACAGGATCCCAAGCCTGAAAAATGGGGTCTCTTTGGCAAAGGATCCCAAGCCTGAAAAATGGGTTGTCTATGCCACAGGGTCCGATCCCTAAAAAATGGGGTCTCTTCGCTACAGGGTCCGAAGCCTGAAAAATGGGGTCTCTTTGCCACAGGGTTCCAAGCCTGAAAAATGGGGTATCTTCGCCACAGGTTCCGAACCCTGAAAAATGTGGTCTCTACGCCACAGGGTCCGAACCCTGAAAAATGAGGTCTCTTCGCTACAGGGTCTGAAGCCTGAAAAATGGGGTCTCTTTGTCACAGGGTCCCAAGCCTGAAAAATGGGGTATCTTCGCCACAGGTTCCGAAGCCTAAAAAATGGGGTTTCTTTGCTACAGGATCCCAAGCCTTAAGTAGTGCTGTAAGCTTACCTTGTTAAAGGCTAAAAGATACATTTTCTAACATACAACATAAAATTAATATTGCGTTGGTCCATGGTGGCTGTGCCACTACCAGTTCTCAAAGAACCGGTAACCTCATCGCCTGGAGGCCACGCCCGATAGCCATGCAATAACAGCCATGGGTAAAAAAGGGGTTTCTTTGGCACAGGATCCCAAGCCTGACATATGGGTTTTCTTTGGCACAGGATCCAAAGCCTGACATATGGGGTTTCTTTGGCACAGGATCCCAAGCCTGAAAAATGGGGTTTCTTTGGCACAGGATCCCAAGCCTGAAAAATAGGGTCTCTTTGGCACAGGATCCCAAGCCTGAAAAATGGGTTGTCTACGCCACAGGGTCCGAACCCTAAAAAATAGTGTCTCTTCGCCACAGGGTTCCAAGCCTGAAAAATGGGTTGTCTCTTTGCCACAGGGTCCCAAGCCTGAAAAATGGGTTGTCTCTTTGCCACAGGGTCCGAAGCCTGAAAAATGGGGTATCTTTGCCACAGGTTCCGAACCCTGAAAAATTAGGTCTCTTTGCCACAGGGTCCCAAGCCTGAAAAATGGGGTATCTTCGCCACAGGTTCCGAACCCTGAAAAATGTGGTCTCTACGCCACAGGGTCCGAACCCTGAGAAATGGGGTTTCTTCGCTACAGGGTCTGAAGCCTGAAAAATGGAGTCTCTTTGTCACAGGATCCCAAGCCTGAAAAATGGGGTATCTTCGCTACAGGTTCCGAACCCTAAAAAATGGGGTTTCTTTGCTACAGGATCCCAAGCCTGAAGTAGTGCTGTAAGCTTACCTTGTTAAAGGCTAAAAGATAAATTTTCTAACTTACAACATAAAATTAATATTGCGTTGGTCCATGGTGGCTGTGCCACTACCAGTTCTCAAAGAACCGGTAACCTCATCGCCTGGAGGCCACGCCCGATAGCCATGCAATAACAGCCACGGGTAAAAAAGGGGTTTCTTTGGCACAGGATCCCAAGCCTGACATATGGGGTTTCTTTGGCACAGGATCCCAAGCCTGACATATGGGGTTTCTTTGGCACAGGATCCCAAGCCTGACATATGGGGTTTCTTTGGCACAGGATCCCAAGCCTGAAAAATGGGGTTTCTTTGGCACAGGATCCCAAGCCTGAAAAATGGGGTCTCTTTGGCAAAGTATCCCAAGCCTGAAAAATGGGTTGTCTATGCCACAGGGTCCGAACCCTAAAAAATGGGGTCTCTTCGCTGCAGGGTCCGAAACCTGAAAAATGGGGTATCTTTGCCACAGGTTCCGAACCCTGAAAAATTAGGTCTCTTTGCCACAGGGTCCCAAGCCTGAAAAATTAGGTATCTTCGCCACAGGTTCCGAACCCTGAAAAATGTGGTCTCTACGCCACAGGGTCCGAATCCTGAAAAATGGGGTCTCTTCGCTACAGGGTCTGAAGCCTGAAAAATGGGGTCTCTTTGTCACAGGGTCCCAAGCCTGAAAAATTGGGTATCTTCGCCACAGGTTCCGAAGCCTAAAAAATGGTGTTTCTTTGCTACAGGATCCCAAGCCTGAAGTAGTGCTGTAAGCTTACCTTGTTAAAGGCTAAAAGATAAATTTCTAACTTACAACATAAAATTAATATTGCGTTGGTCCATGGTGGCTGTGCCACTACCAGTTCTCAAAGAACCGGTAACCTCATCGCCTGGAGGCCACGCCCGATAGCCATGCAATAACAGCCACGGGTAAAAAAGGGGTTTCTTTGGCACAGGATCCCAAGCCTGACATATGGGGTTTCTTTGGCACAGGATCCCAAGCCTGACATATGGGGTTTCTTTGGCACAGGATCCCAAGCCTGAAAAATGGGGTTTCTTTGGCACAGGATCCCAAGCCTGAAAAATAGGGTCTCTTTGGCACAGGATCCCAAGCCTGAAAAATGGGTTGTCTACGCCACAGGGTCCGAACCCTAAAAAATAGTGTCTCTTCGCTACAGGGTCCGAAGCCTGAAAAATGGGGTCTCTTTGCCACAGGGTTCCAAGCCTGAAAAATGGGTTGTCTCTTTGCCACAGGGTCCCAAGCCTGAAAAATGGGTTGTCTCTTTGCCACAGGGTCCGAAGCCTGAAAAATGGGGTATCTTTGCCACAGGTTCCGAACCCTGAAAAATTAGGTCTCTTTGCCACAGGGTCCCAAGCCTGAAAAATGGGGTATCTTCGCCACAGGTTCCGAACCCTGAAAAATGTGGTCTCTACGCCACAGGGTCCGAACCCTGAAAAATGGGGTCTCTTCGCTACAGGGTCTGAAGCCTGAAAAATGGAGTCTCTTTGTCACAGGGTCCCAAGCCTGAAAAATGGGGTATCTTCGCCACAGGTTCCGAAGCCTAAAAAATGGGGTTTCTTTGCTACAGGTTCCCAAGCCTGAAGTAGTGCTGTAAGCTTACCTTGTTAAAGGCTAAAAGATACATTTTCTAACTTACAACATAAAATTAATATTGCGTTGGTCCATGGTGGCTGTGCCACTACCAGTTCTCAAAGAACCGGTAACCTCATCGCGTGGAGGCCACGCCCGATAGCCATGCAATAACAGCCACGGGTAAAATAGGGGTTTCTTTGGCACAGGATCCCAAGCCTGACATATGGGGTTTCTTTGGCACAGGATCCCAAGCCTGAAAAATGGGGTTTCTTTGGCACAGGATCCCAAGCCTGAAAAATGGGGTCTCTTTGGCAAAGGATCCCAAGCCTGAAAAATGGGTTGTCTATGCCACAGGGTCCGATCCCTAAAAAATGGGGTCTCTTCGCTACAGGGTCCGAAGCCTGAAAAATGGGGTCTCTTTGCCACAGGGTTCCAAGCCTGAAAAATGGGTTGTCTCTTTGCCACAGGGTCCCAAGCCTGAAAAATGGGTTGTCTCTTTGCCACAGGGTCCGAAGCCTGAAAAATGGGGTATCTTTGCCACAGGTTCCGAACCCTAAAAAATTAGGTCTCTTTGCCACAGAGTCCCAAGCCTGAAAAATGGGGTATCTTCGCCACAGGTTCCGAACCCTGAAAAATGTGGTCTCTACGCCACAGGGTCCGAACCCTGAAAAATGGGGTCTCTTCGCTACAGGGTCTGAAGCCTGAAAAATTGAGTCTCTTTGTCACAGGATCCCAAGCCTGAAAAATGGGGTATCTTCGCCACAGGTTCCGAAGCCTAAAAAATGGGGTTTCTTTGCTACAGGATCAAAAGCCTGAAGTAGTGCTGTAAGCTTACCTTGTTAAAGGCTAAAAGATACATTTTCTAACTTACAACATAAAATTAATATTGCGTTGGTCCATGGTGGCTGTGCCACTACCAGTTCTCAAAGAACCGGTAACCTCATCGCCTGGAGGCCACGCCCGATAGCCATGCAATAACAGCCACGGGTAAAAAAGGGGTTTCTTTGGCACAGGATCCCAAGCCTGACATATGGGGTTTCTTTGGCACAGGATCCCAAGCCTGAGAAATGGGGTTTATTTGGCACAGGATCCCAAGCCTGAAAAATGGGGTCTCTTTGGCACAGGATCCCAAGCCTAAAAAATGGGTTGTCTACGCCACAGGGTCCGAACCCTAAAAAATGTGGTCTCTTCGCTACAGGGTCCGAAGCCTGAAAAATGGGGTCTCTTTGCCACAGGGTTCCAAGCCTGAAAAATGGGTTGTCTCTTTGCCACAGGGTCCCAAGCTTGAAAAATGGGTTGTCTCTTTGCCACAGGGTCCCAAGCCTGAAAAATGGGTTGTCTCTTTGCCACAGGGTCCCAAGCCTGAAAAATGGGTTGTCTCTTTGCCACAGGGTCTGAAGCCTGAAAAATAGGGTATCTTTGCCACAGGTTCCGAACCCTGAAAAATTAGGTCTCTTTGCCACAGGGTCCCAAGCCTGAAAAATGGGGTATCTTCGCCACAGGTTCCGAACCCTGAAAAATGTGGTCTCTACGCCACAGGGTCCGAACCCTGAAAAATGAGGTCTCTTCGCTACAGGGTCTGAAGCCTGAAAAATGGGGTCTCTTTGTCACAGGGTCCCAAGCCTGAAAAATGGGGTATCTTCGCCACAGGTTCCGAAGCCTAAAAAATGGGGTTTCTTTGCTACAGGATCCCAAGCCTTAAGTAGTGCTGTAAGCTTACCTTGTTAAAGGCTAAAAGATACATTTTCTAACTTACAACATAAAATTAATATTGCGTTGGTCCATGGTGGCTGTGCCACTACCAGTTCTCAAAGAACCGGTAACCTCATCGCCTGGAGGCCACGCCCGATAGCCATGCAATAACAGCCATGGGTAAAAAAGGGGTTTCTTTGGCACAGGATCCCAAGCCTGACATATGGGTTTTCTTTGGCACAGGATCCCAAGCCTGACATATGGGGTTTCTTTGGCACAGGATCCCAAGCCTGAAAAATGGGGTTTCTTTGGCACAGGATCCCAAGCCTGAAAAATAGGGTCTCTTTGGCACAGGATCCCAAGCCTGAAAAATGGGTTGTCTACGCCACAGGGTCCGAACCCTAAAAAATAGTGTCTCTTCGCCACAGGGTTCCAAGCCTGAAAAATGGGTTGTCTCTTTGCCACAGGGTCCCAAGCCTGAAAAATGGGTTGTCTCTTTGCCACAGGGTCCGAAGCCTGAAAAATGGGGTATCTTTGCCACAGGTTCCGAACCCTGAAAAATTAGGTCTCTTTGCCACAGGGTCCCAAGCCTGAAAAATGGGGTATCTTCGCCACAGGTTCCGAACCCTGAAAAATGTGGTCTCTACGCCACAGGGTCCGAACCCTGAGAAATGGGGTTTCTTCGCTACAGGGTCTGAAGCCTGAAAAATGGAGTCTCTTTGTCACAGGATCCCAAGCCTGAAAAATGGGGTATCTTCGCCACAGGTTCCGAACCCTAAAAAATGGGGTTTCTTTGCTACAGGATCCCAAGCCTGAAGTAGTGCTGTAAGCTTACCTTGTTAAAGGCTAAAAGATACATTTTCTAACTTACAACATAAAATTAATATTGCGTTGGTCCATGGTGGCTGTGCCACTACCAGTTCTCAAAGAACCGGTAACCTCATCGCCTGGAGGCCACGCCCGATAGCCATGCAATAACAGCCACGGGTAAAAAAGGGGTTTCTTTGGCACAGGATCCCAAGCCTGACATATGGGGTTTCTTTGGCACAGGATCCCAAGCCTGAAAAATGGGGTTTATTTGGCACAGGATCCCAAGCCTGAAAAATGGGGTCTCTTTGGCACAGGATCCCAAGCCTAAAAAATGGGTTGTCTACGCCACAGGGTCCGAACCCTAAAAAATGTGGTCTCTTCGCTACAGGGTCCGAAGCCTGAAAAATGGGGTCTCTTTGCCACAGGGTTCCAAGCCTGAAAAATGGGTTGTCTCTTTGCCACAGGGTCCCAAGCTTGAAAAATGGGTTGTCTCTTTGCCACAGGGTCCCAAGCCTGAAAAATGGGTTGTCTCTTTGCCACAGGGTCCCAAGCCTGAAAAATGGGTTGTCTCTTTGCCACAGGGTCCGAAGCCTGAAAAATAGGGTATCTTTGCCACAGGTTCCGAACCCTGAAAAATTAGGTCTCTTTGCCACAGGGTCCCAAGCCTGAAAAATGGGGTATCTTCGCCACAGGTTCCGAACCCTGAAAAATGTGGTCTCTACGCCACACGGTCCGAACCCTGAAAAATGAGGTCTCTTCGCTACAGGGTCTGAAGCCTGAAAAATGGGGTCTCTTTGTCACAGGGTCCCAAGCCTGAAAAATGGGGTATCTTCGCCACAGGTTCCGAAGCCTAAAAAATGGGGTTTCTTTGCTACAGGATCCCAAGCCTTAAGTAGTGCTGTAAGCTTACCTTGTTAAAGGCTAAAAGATACATTTTCTAACTTACAACATAAAATTAATATTGCGTTGGTCCATGGTGGCTGTGCCACTACCAGTTCTCAAAGAACCGGTAACCTCATCGCCTGGAGGCCACGCCCGATAGCCATGCAATAACAGCCATGGGTAAAAAAGGGGTTTCTTTGGCACAGGATCCCAAGCCTGACATATGGGTTTTCTTTGGCACAGGATCCCAAGCCTGACATATGGGGTTTCTTTGGCACAGGATCCCAAGCCTGAAAAATGGGGTTTCTTTGGCACAGGATCCCAAGCCTGAAAAATAGGGTCTCTTTGGCACAGGATCCCAAGCCTGAAAAATGGGTTGTCTACGCCACAGGGTCCGAACCCTAAAAAATAGTGTCTCTTCGCCACAGGGTTCCAAGCCTGAAAAATGGGTTGTCTCTTTGCCACAGGGTCCCAAGCCTGAAAAATGGGTTGTCTCTTTGCCACAGGGTCCCAAGCCTGAAAAATGGGGTATCTTTGCCACAGGTTCCGAACCCTGAAAAATTAGGTCTCTTTGCCACAGGGTCCCAAGCCTGAAAAATGGGGTATCTTCGCCACAGGTTCCGAACCCTGAAAAATGTGGTCTCTACGCCACAGGGTCCGAACCCTGAGAAATGGGGTTTCTTCGCTACAGGGTCTGAAGCCTGAAAAATGGAGTCTCTTTGTCACAGGATCCCAAGCCTGAAAAATGGGGTATCTTCGCCACAGGTTCCGAACCCTAAAAAATGGGGTTTCTTTGCTACAGGATCCCAAGCCTGAAGTAGTGCTGTAAGCTTACCTTGTTAAAGGCTAAAAGATACATTTTCTAACTTACAACATAAAATTAATATTGCGTTGGTCCATGGTGGCTGTGCCACTACCAGTTCTCAAAGAACCGGTAACCTCATCGCCTGGAGGCCACGCCCGATAGCCATGCAATAACAGCCACGGGTAAAAAAGGGGTTTCTTTGGCACAGGATCCCAAGCCTGACATATGGGGTTTCTTTGGCACAGGATCCCAAGCCTGAAAAATGGGGTTTATTTGGCACAGGATCCCAAGCCTGAAAAATGGGGTCTCTTTGGCACAGGATCCCAAGCCTAAAAAATGGGTTGTCTACGCCACAGGGTCCGAACCCTAAAAAATGTGGTCTCTTCGCTACAGGGTCCGAAGCCTGAAAATGGGGTCTCTTTGCCACAGGGTTCCAAGCCTGAAAAATGGGTTGTCTCTTTGCCACAGGGTCCTAAGCTTGAAAAATGGGTTGTCTCTGTGCCACAGGGTCCCAAGCCTGAAAAATGGGTTGTCTCTTTGCCACAGGGTCCCAAGCCTGAAAAATGGGTTGTCTCTTTGCCACAGGGTCCGAAGCCTGAAAAATAGGGTATCTTTGCCACAGGTTCCGAACCCTGAAAAATTAGGTCTCTTTGCCACAGGGTCCCAAGCTTGAAAAATGGGGTATCTTCGCCACAGGTTCCGAACCCTGAAAAATGTGGTCTCTACGCCACAGGGTCTGAACCCTGAAAAATTGGGTCTCTTCGCTACAGGGTCTGAAGCCTGAAAAATGGGGTCTCTTTGTCACAGGGTCCCAAGCCTGAAAAATGGGGTATCTTCGCCACAGGTTCTGAAGCCTAAAAAATGGGGTTTCTTTGCTACAGGATCCCAAGCCTGAAGTAGTGCTGTAAGCTTACCTTGTTAAAGGCTAAAAGATAAATTTTCTAACTTACAACATAAAATTAATATTGCGTTGGTCCATGGTGGCTGTGCCACTACCAGTTCTCAAAGAACCGGTAACCTCATCGCCTGGAGGCCACGCCCGATAGCCATGCAATAACAGCCATGGGTAAAAAAGGGGTTTCTTTGGCACAGGATCCCACCCTGACATATGGGGTTTCTTTGGCACAGGATCCCAAGCCTGAAAAATGGGGTTTCTTTGGCACAGGATCCCAAGCCTGAAAAATAGGGTCTCTTTGGCACAGGATCCCAAGCCTGAAAAATGGGTTGTCTACGCCACAGGGTCCGAACCCTAAAAAATGGTGTCTCTTCGCTACAGGGTCCAAGCTTGAAAAATGGGGTCTCTTTGCCACAGGGTTCCAAGCTTGAAAAATGGGTTGTCTCTTTGCCACAGGGTCCCAAGCCTGAAAAATGGGTTGTCTCTTTGCCACAGGGTCCGAAGCCTTAAAAATGGGGTATCTTTGCCACAGGTTCCAAACCCTGAAAAATTAGGTCTCTTTGCCACAGGGTCCCAAGTCTGAAAAATGGGGTATCTTCGCCACAGGTTCCGAACCGTGAAAAATGTGGTCTCTACGCCACAGGGTCCGAATCCTGCAAAATGGGGTCTCTTCGCTACAGGGTCTGAAGCCTGAAAAGTGGGGTCTCTTTGTCACAGGGTCCCAAGCCTGAAAAATGGGGTATCTTCGCCACAGGTTCCGAAGCCTAAAAAATGGGGTTTCTTTGCTACAGGATCCCAAGCCTGAAGTAGTGCTGTAAGCTTACCTTGTTAAAGGCTAAAAGATACATTTTCTAACTTACAACATAAAATTAATATTGCGTTGGTCCATGGTGGCTGTGCCACAACCAGTTCTCAAAGAACCGGTAACCTCATCGCCTGGAGGCCACGCCCGATAGCCATGCAATAACAGCCACGGGTAAAAAAGGGGTTTCTTTGGCACAGGATCCCAAGCCTGACATATGGGGTTTCTTTGGCACAGGATCCCAAGCCTGAAAAATGGGGTTTCTTTGGCACAGGATCCCAAGCCTGAAAAATGGGGTCTCTTTGGCACAGGATCCCAAGCCTGAAAAATGGGTAGTCTACGCCACAGGGTCCGAACCCTAAAAAATGGGGTCTCTTCGCTACAGGGGTCAAAGCCTGAAAAATGGGTTGTCTCTTTGCCACAGGGTCCCAAGCCTGAAAAATTGGTTGTCTCTTTGCCACAGGGTCCGAAGCCTGAAAAATGGGGTATCTTTGCCACAGGTTCCGAACCCTGAAAAATTAGGTCTCTTTGCCACAGGGTCCCAAGCCTGAAAAATGGGGTATCTTCGCCACAGGTTCCGAACCCTGAAAAATGTGGTCTCTACGCCACAGGGTCCGAACCCTGAAAAATGGGGTCTCTTCGCTACAGGGTCTGAAGCCTGAAAAATGGAGTCTCTTTGTCACAGGATCCCAAGCCTGAAAAATGGGGTATCTTCGCCACAGGTTCCGAACCCTAAAAAATGGGGTTTCTTTGCTACAGGATCCCAAGCCTGAAGTAGTGCTGTAAGCTTACCTTGTTAAAGGCTAAAAGATACATTTTCTAACTTACAACATAAAATTAATATTGCGTTGGTCCATGGTGGCTGTGCCACTACCAGTTCTCAAAGAACCGGTAACCTCATCGCCTGGAGGCCACGCCCGATAGCCATGCAATAACAGCCACGGGTAAAAAAGGGGTTTCTTTGGCACAGGATCCCAAGCCTGACATATGGGGTTTCTTTGGCACAGGATCCCAAGCCTGAAAAATGGGGTTTATTTGGCACAGGATCCCAAGCCTGAAAAATGGGGTCTCTTTGGCACAGGATCCCAAGCCTAAAAAATGGGTTGTCTACGCCACAGGGTCCGAACCCTAAAAAATGTGGTCTCTTCGCTA
Organism: Pseudophryne corroboree; assembly: GCF_028390025.1. Taxonomy (NCBI): domain Eukaryota; kingdom Metazoa; phylum Chordata; class Amphibia; order Anura; family Myobatrachidae; genus Pseudophryne; species Pseudophryne corroboree. The sequence goes on along the minus strand of NC_086448.1, from coordinate 155,048,153 downwards.
CAGGGTCCGAAGCCTGAAAAATGGGGTCTCTTTGCCACAGGGTTCCAAGCCTGAAAAATGGCTTGTCTCTTTGCCACAGGGTCCCAAGCTTGAAAAATGGGTTGTCTCTTTGCCACAGGGTCCCAAGCCTGAAAAATGGGTTGTCTCTTTGCCACAGGGTCCCAAGCCTGAAAAATGGGTTGTCTCTTTGCCACAGGGTCCGAAGCCTGAAAAATAGGGTATCTTTGCCACAGGTTCCGAACCCTGAAAAATTAGGTCTCTTTGCCACAGGGTCCCAAGCCTGAAAAATGGGATATCTTCGCCACAGGTTCTGAACCCTGAAAAATGTGGTCTCTACGCCACAGGGTCCGAACCCTGAAAAATGGGGTCTCTTCGCTACAGGGTCTGAAGCCTGAAAAATGGGGTCTCTTTGTCACAGGATCCCAAGCCTGAAAAATGGGGTATCTTCGCCACAGGTTCCGAAGCCTAAAAAATTGGGTTTCTTTGCTACAGGATCCCAAGCCTGAAGTAGTGCTGTAAGCTTACCTTGTTAAAGGCTAAAAGATAAATTTTCTAACTTACAACATAAAATTAATATTGCGTTGGTCCATGGTGGCTGTGCCACTACCAGTTCTCAAAGAACCGGTAACCTCATCGCCTGGAGGCCACGCCCGATAGCCATGCAATAACAGCCATGGGTAAAAAAGGGGTTTCTTTGGCACAGGAACCCAAGCCTGACATATGGGGTTTCTTTGGCACAGGATCCCAAGCCTGAAAAATGGGGTTTCTTTGGCACAGGATCCCAAGCCTGAAAAATAGGGTCTCTTTGGCACAGGATCCCAAGCCTGAAAAATGGGTTGTCTACGCCACAGGGTCCGAACCCTAAAAAATGGTGTCTCTTCGCTACAGGGTCCGAAGCCTGAAAAATGGGGTCTCTTTGCCACAGGGTTCCAAGCCTGAAAAATGGGTTGTCTCTTTGCCACAGGGTCCCAAGCCTGAAAAATGGGTTGTCTCTTTGCCACAGGGTCCGAAGCCTTAAAAATGGGGTATCTTTGCCACAGGTTCCAAACCCTGAAAAATTAGGTCTCTTTGCCACAGGGTCCCAAGCCTGAAAAATGGGGTATCTTTGCCACAGGTTCCGAACCGTGAAAAATGTGGTCTCTACGCCACAGGGTCCGAATCCTGAAAAATGGGGTCTCTTCGCTACAGGGTCTGAAGCCTGAAAAATGGGGTCTCTTTGTCACAGGGTCCCAAGCCTGAAAAATGGGGTATCTTCGCCACAGGTTTCGAAGCCTAAAAAATGGGGTTTCTTTGCTACAGGATCCCAAGCCTGAAGTAGTGCTGTAAGCTTACCTTGTTAAAGGCTAAAAGATACATTTTCTAACTTACAACATAAAATTAATAATGCGTTGGTCCATGGTGGCTGTGCCACAACCAGTTCTCAAAGAACCGGTAACCTCATCGCCTGGAGGCCACGCCCGATAGCCATGCAATAATAGTCACGGGTAAAAAAGGGGTTTCTTTGGCACAGGATCCCAAGCCTGACATATGGGGTTTCTTTGGCACAGGATCCCAAGCCTGAAAAATGGGGTTTCTTTGGCACAGGATCCCAAGCCTGAAAAATGGGGTCTCTTTGGCACAGGATCCCAAGCCTGAAAAATGGGTAGTCTACGCCACAGGGTCCGAACCCTAAAAAATGGGGTCTCTTCGCTACAGGGGTCAAAGCCTGAAAAATGGGTTGTCTCTTTGCCACAGGGTCCCAAGCATGAAAAATTGGTTGTCTCTGTGCCACAGGGTCCGAAGCCTGAAAAATGGGGTATCTTTGCCACAGGTTCCGAACCCTGAAAAATTAGGTCTCTTTGCCACAGGGTCCCAAGCCTGAAAAATGGGGTATCTTCGCCACAGGTTCCGAACCCTGAAAAATGTGGTCTCTACGCCACAGGGTCCGAATCCTGAAAAATTGGGTCTTTTCGCTACAGGGTCTGAAGCCTGAAAAATTGGGTCTCTTTGTCACAGGGTCCCAAGCCTGAAAAATGGGGTATCTTCGCTACAGGTTCCGAAGCCTAAAAAATGGGGTTTCTTTGCTACAGGATCCCAAGCCTGAAGTAGTGCTGTAAGCTTACCTTGTTAAAGGCTAAAAGATACATTTTCTAACTTACAACATAAAATTAATATTGCGTTGGTCCATGGTGGCTGTGCCACTACCAGTTCTCAAAGAACCGGTAACCTCATCGCCTGGAGGCCACGCCCGATAGCCATGCAATAACAGCCACGGGTAAAAAAGGGGTTTCTTTGACACAGGATCCCAAGCCTGACATATGGGGTTTCTTTGGCACAGGATCCCAAGCCTGAAACATGGGGTTTCTTTGGCACAGGATCCCAAGCCTGAAAAATTGGGTCTCTTTGGCACAGGATCCCAAGCCTGAAAAATGAATAGTCTACGCCACAGGGTCCGAACCCTAAAAAATGTGGTCTCTTCGCTACAGGGGTCGAAGCCTGAAAAATGGGTTGTCTCTTTGCCACAGGGTCCTAAGCCTGAAAAATTGGTTGTCTCTTTGCCACAGGGTCCGAAGCCTGAAAAATGGGGTATCTTTGCCACAGGTTCTGAACCCTGAAAAATTAGGTCTCTTTGCCACAGGGTCCCAAGCCTGAAAAATGGGGTATCTTCGCCACAGGTTCCGAACCCTGAAAAATGTGGTCTCTACGCCACAGGGTCCGAATCCTGAAAAATGGGGTCTCTTCGCTACAGGGTCTGAAGCCTGAAAAATGGGGTCTCTTTGTCACAGGGTCCCAATCCTGAAAAATGGGGTATCTTCGCCACAGGTTCCGAAGCCTAAAAAATGGGGTTTCTTTGCTACAGGATCCCAAGCCTGAAGTAGTGCTGTAAGCTTACCTTGTTAAAGGCTAAAAGATACATTTTCTAACTTAAAACATAAAATTAATATTGCGTTGGTCCATGGTGGCTGTGCCACTACCAGTTCTCAAAGAACCGGTAACCTCATCGCCCGGAGGCCACGCCCGATAGCCATGCAATAACAGCCATGGGTAAAAAAGGGGTTTCTTTGGTACAGGATCCCAAGCCTGACATATGGGGTTTCTTTGGCACAGGATCCCAAGCCTGACATATGGGGTTTCTTTTGCACAGGATCCCAATCCTGAAAAATGGGGTTTCTTTGGCACAGGATCCCAAGCCTGAAAAATAGGGTCTCTTTGGCACAGGATCCCAAGCCTGAAAAATGGGTTGTCAACGCCACAGGGTCTGAGCCCTAAAAAATAGTGTCTCTTCGCTACAGGGTCCAAAGCCTGAAAAATGGGGTCTCTTTGCCACAGGGTTCCAAGCCTGAAAAATGGGTTGTCTCTTTGCCACAGGGTCCCAAGCCTGAAAAATGGGTTGTCTCTTTGCAACTGGGTCCGAAGCCTGAAAAAAGGGGTATCTTTGCCACAGGTTCCGAACCCTGAAAAATTAGGTCTCTTTGCCACAGGGTCCCAAGCCTAAAAAATTGGGTATCTTCGCCACAGGTTCCGAACCCTGAAAAATGATGTCTCTACGCCACAGGGTCCGAACCCTGAAAAATGGGGTCTCTTCGCTACAGGGTCTGAAGCCTGAAAAATGGAGTCTCTTTGTCACAGGCTCCCAAGCCTGGGTATCTTCACCACAGGTTCCGAACCCTAAAAAATGGGGTTTCTTTGCTACAGGATCCCAAGCCCGAAGTAGTGCTGTAAGCTTACCTTGTTAAAGGCTAAAAGATACATTTTCTAACTTACAACATAAAATTAATATTGCGTTGGTCCAAGGTGGCTGTGCCACTACCAATTCTCAAAGAACCGGTAACCTCATCGCCTGGAGGCCACGCCCGATAGCCATGCAATAACAGCCACGGGTAAAAAAGGGGTTTCTTTGGCACAGGATCCCAAGCCTGACATATGGGGTTTCTTTGGCACAGGATCCCAAGCCTGAAAAATGGGGTTTCTTTGGCACAGGATCCCAAGCCTGAAAAATGAGGTCTCTTTGGCACAGGATCCTAAGCCTGAAAAATGGGTTGTCTACGCCACAGGGTCCGAACCCTAAAAAATGGGGTCTCTTCGCTACAGGGTCCGAAGCCTGAAAAATGGGGTCTCTTTGCCACAGGGTTCCAAGCCTGAAAAATGGGTTGTCTCTTTGCCACAGGGTCCCAAGCCTGAAAAATGGGTTGTCTCTTTGCCACAGGGTCCAAAGCCTGAAAAATAGGGTATCTTTGCCACTGGTTCCGAACCCTGAAAAATTAGGTCTCTTTGCCACAGGGTCCCAAGCCTGTAAAATTGGGTATCTTCGCCACAGGTTCCGAACCCTGAAAAATGTGGTCTCTACGCCACAGGGTCCGAATCCTGAAAAATGGGGTCTCTTCGCTACAGGGTCTGAAGCCTGAAAAATGGGGTCTCTTTGTCACAGGGTCCCAAGCCTGAAAAATGGGGTATCTTCGCCACAGGTTCCGAAGCCTAAAAAATGAGGTTTCTTTGCTACAGGATCCCAAGCCTGAAGTAGTGCTGTAAGCTTACCTTGTTAAAGGCTAAAAGATACATTTTCTAACTTTCAACATAAAATTAATATTGCGTTGGTCCATGGTGGCTGTGCCACTACCAGTTCTCAAAGAACCGGTAACCTCATCGCCTGGAGGCCACGCCCGATAGCCATGCAATAACAGCCACGGGTAAAAAAGGGGTTTCTTTGGCACAGGATCCCAAGCCTGACATATGGGGTTTCTTTGGCACAGGATCCCAAGCCTGAAAAATGGGGTTTCTTTGGCACAGGATCCCAAGCCTGAAAAATGGGGTCTCTTTGGCAAAGGATCCCAAGCCTGAAAAATGGGTTGTCTATGCCACAGGGTCCGAACCCTAAAAAATGGGGTCTCTTCGCTACAGGGTCCCAAGCCTGAAAAATGGGGTATCTTTGCCACAGGTTCCGAACCCTGAAAAATTAGGTCTCTTTGCCACAGGGTCCCAAGCCTGAAAAATGAGGTATCTTCGCCACAGGTTCCGAACCCTGAAAAATGTGGTCTCTACGCCACAGGGTCCGAATCCTGAAAAATGGGGTCTCTTCGCTACAGGGTCTGAAGCCTGAAAAATGGGGTCTCTTTGTCACAGGGTCCCAAGCCTGAAAAATTGGGTATCTTCGCCACAGGTTCCGAAGCCTAAAAAATGGTGTTTCTTTGCTACAGGATCCCAAGCCTGAAGTAGTGCTGTAAGCTTACCTTGTTAAAGGCTAAAAGATAAATTTCTAACTTACAACATAAAATTAATATTGCGTTGGTCCATGGTGGCTGTGCCACTACCAGTTCTCAAAGAACCGGAAACCTCATCGCCTGGAGGCCACGCCCGATAGCCATGCAATAACAGCCACGGGTAAAAAAGGGGTTTCTTTGGCACAGGATCCCAAGCCTGACATATGGGGTTTCTTTGGCACAGGATCCCAAGCCTGACATATGGGGTTTCTTTGGCACAGGATCCCAAGCCTGAAAAATGGGGTTTCTTTGGCACAGGATCCCAAGCCTGAAAAATAGGGTCTCTTTGGCACAGGATCCCAAGCCTGAAAAATGGGTTGTCTACGCCACAGGGTCCGAACCCTAAAAAATAGTGTCTCTTCGCTACAGGGTCCGAAGCCTGAAAAATGGGGTCTCTTTGCCACAGGGTTCCAAGCCTGAAAAATGGGTTGTCTCTTTGCCACAGGGTCCCAAGCCTGAAAAATGGGTTGTCTCTTTGCCACAGGGTCCGAAGCCTGAAACATGGGGTATCTTTGCCACAGGTTCCGAACCCTGAAAAATTAGGTCTCTTTGCCACAGGGTCCCAAGCCTGAAAAATGGGGTATCTTCGCCACAGGTTCCGAACCCTGAAAAATGTGGTCTCTACGCCACAGGGTCCGAACCCTGAAAAATGGGGTCTCTTCGCTACAGGGTCTGAAGCCTGAAAAATGGAGTCTCTTTGTCACAGGGTCCCAAGCCTGAAAAATGGGGTATCTTCGCCACAGGTTCCGAAGCCTAAAAAATGGGGTTTCTTTGCTACAGGATCCCAAGCCTGAAGTAGTGCTGTAAGCTTACCTTGTTAAAGGCTAAAAGATAAATTTCTAACTTACAACATAAAATTAATATTGCGTTGGTCCATGGTGGCTGTGCCACTACCAGTTCTCAAAGAACCGGTAACCTCATCGCCTGGAGGCCACGCCCGATAGCCATGCAATAACAGCCACGGGTAAAAAAGGGGTTTCTTTGGCACAGGATCCCAAGCCTGACATATGGGGTTTCTTTGGCACAGGATCCCAAGCCTGACATATGGGGTTTCTTTGGCACAGGATCCCAAGCCTGAAAAATGGGGTTTCTTTGGCACAGGATCCCAAGCCTGAAAAATAGGGTCTCTTTGGCACAGGATCCCAAGCCTGAAAAATGGGTTGTCTACGCCACAGGGTCCGAACCCTAAAAAATAGTGTCTCTTCGCTACAGGGTCCGAAGCCTGAAAAATGGGGTCTCTTTGCCACAGGGTTCCAAGCCTGAAAAATGGGTTGTCTCTTTGCCACAGGGTCCCAAGCCTGAAAAATGGGTTGTCTCTTTGCCACAGGGTCCGAAGCCTGAAAAATGGGGTATCTTTGCCACAGGTTCCGAACCCTGAAAAATTAGGTCTCTTTGCCACAGGGTCCCAAGCCTGAAAAATGGGGTATCTACGCCACAGGGTCCGAACCCTGAAAAATGGAGTCTCTTCGCTACAGGGTCTGAAGCCTGAAAAATGGAGTCTCTTTGTCACAGGGTCCCAAGCCTGAAAAATGGGGTATCTTCGCCACAGGTTCCGAAGCCTAAAAAATTGGGTTTCTTTGCTACAGGATCCCAAGCCTGAAGTAGTGCTGTAAGTTTACCTTGTTAAAGGCTAAAAGATACATTTTCTAACTTACAACATAAAATTAATATTGCGTTGGTCCATGGTGGCTGTGCCACTACCAGTTCTCAAAGAACCGGTAACCTCATCGCGTGGAGGCCACGCCCGATAGCCATGCAATAACAGCCACGGGTAAAAAAAGGGGTTTCTTTGGCACAGGATCCCAAGCCTGACATATGGGGTTTCTTTGGCACAGGATCCCAAGCCTGAAAAATGGGGTTTCCTTGGCACAGGATCCCAAGCCTGAAAAATGGGGTCTCTTTGGCAAAGGATCCCAAGCCTGAAAAATGGGTTGTCTATGCCACAGGGTCCGAACCCTAAAAAATGGGGTCTCTTCACTACAGGGTCCGAAGCCTGAAAAATGGGGTATCTTTGCCACAGGTTCCGAACCCTGAAAAATTAGGTCTCTTTGCCACAGGGTCCCAAGCCTGAAAAATGAGGTGTCTTCGCCACAGGTTCCGAACCCTGAAAAATGTGGTCTCTACGCCACAGGGTCCGAATCCTGAAAAATGGGGTCTCTTCGCTACAGGGTCTGAAGCCTGAAAAATGGGGTCTCTTTGTCACAGGGTCCCAAGCCTGAAAAATTAGGTATCTTCGCCACAGGTTCCGAAGCCTAAAAAATTGTGTTTCTTTGCTACAGGATCCCAAGCCTGAAGTAGTGCTGTAAGCTTACCTTGTTAAAGGCTAAAAGATAAATTTCTAACTTACAACATAAAATTAATATTGCGTTGGTCCATGGTGGCTGTGCCACTACCAGTTCTCAAAGAACCGGTAACCTCATCGCCTGGAGGCCACGCCCGATAGCCATGCAATAACAGCCACGGGTAAAAAAGGGGTTTCTTTGGCACAGGATCCCAAGCCTGACATATGGGGTTTCTTTGGCACAGGATCCCAAGCCTGACATATGGGGTTTCTTTGGCACAGGATCCCAAGCCTGAAAAATGGGGTTTCTTTGGCACAGGATCCCAAGCCTGAAAAATAGGGTCTCTTTGGCACAGGATCCCAAGCCTGAAAAATGGGTTGTCTACGCCACAGGGTCCGAACCCTAAAAAATAGTGTCTCTTCGCTACAGGGTCCGAAGCCTGAAAAACGGGGTCTCTTTGCCACAGGGTTCCAAGCCTGAAAAATGGGTTGTCTCTTTGCCACAGGGTCCCAAGCCTGAAAAATGGGTTGTCTCTTTGCCACAGGGTCCGAAGCCTGAAAAATGGGGTATCTTTGCCACAGGTTCCGAACCCTGAAAAATTAGGTCTCTTTGCCACAGGGTCCCAAGCCTGAAAAATGGGGTATCTTCGCCACAGGTTCCGAACCCTGAAAAATGGAGTCTCTACGCCACAGGGTCCGAACCCTGAAAAATGGGGTCTCTTCGCCACAGGTTCCGAAGCCTATAAAATGGGGTTTCTTTGCTACAGGATCCCAAGCCTGAAGTAGTGCTGTAAGCTTACCTTGTTAAAGGCTAAAAGATACATTTTCTAACTTACAACATAAAATTAATATTGCGTTGGTCCATGGTGGCTGTGCCACTACCAGTTCTCAAAGAACCAGTAACCTCATCGCGTGGAGGCCACGCCCGATAGCCATGCAATAACAGCCACGGGTAAAAAAGGGGTTTCTTTGGCACAGGATCCCAAGCCTGACATATGGGGTTTCTTTGGCACAGGATCCCAAGCCTGAAAAATGGGGTTTCTTTGGCACAGGATCCCAAGCCTGAAAAATGGGGTCTCTTTGGCAAAGGATCCCAAGCCTGAAAAATGGGTTGTCTATGCCACAGGGTCCGATCCCTAAAAAATGGGGTCTCTTCGCTACAGGGTCCGAAGCCTGAAAAATGGGGTCTCTTTGCCACAGGGTTCCAAGCCTGAAAAATGGGTTGTCTCTTTGCCACAGGGTCCCAAGCCTGAAAAATGGGTTGTCTCTTTGCCACAGGGTCCGAAGCCTGAAAAATGGGGTATCTTTGCCACAGGTTCCGAACCCTGAAAAATTAGGTCTCTTTGTCACAGAGTCCCAAGCCTGAAAAATGAGGTATCTTCGCCACAGGTTCCGAACCCTGAAAAATGTGGTCTCTACGCCACAGGGTCCGAACCCTGAAAAATGGGGTCTCTTCGCTACAGGGTCTGAAGCCTGAAAAATTGAGTCTCTTTGTCACAGGATCCCAAGCCTGAAAAATGGGGTATCTTCGCCACAGGTTCCGAAGCCTAAAAAATGGGGTTTCTTTGCTACAGGATCCCAAGCCTGAAGTAGTGCTGTAAGCTTACCTTGTTAAAGGCTAAAAGATACATTTTCTAACTTACAACATAAAATTAATATTGCGTTGGTCCATGGTGGCTGTGCCACTACCAGTTCTCAAAGAACCGGTAACCTCATCGCCTGGAGGCCACGCCCGATAGCCATGCAATAACAGCCACGGGTAAAAAAGGGGTTTCTTTGGCACAGGATCCCAAGCCTGACATATGGGGTTTCTTTGGCACAGGATCCCAAGCCTGAAAAATTGGGTTTATTTGGCACAGGATCCCAAGCCTGAAAAATGGGGTCTCTTTGGCACAGGATCCCAAGCCTAAAAAATGGGTTGTCTACGCCACAGGGTCCGAACCCTAAAAAATGTGGTCTCTTCGCTACAGGGTCCTAAGCCTGAAAAATGGGGTATCTTTGCCACAGGTTCCGAACCCTGAAAAATTAGGTCTCTTTGCCACAGGGTCTCAAGCCTGAAAAATGAGGTATCTTCGCCACAGGTTCCGAACCCTGAAAAATGTGGTCTCTACGCCACAGGGTCCGAATCCTGAAAAATGGGGTCTCTTTGCTACAGGGTCTGAAGCCTGAAAAATGGGGTCTCTTTGTCACAGGGTCCCAAGCCTGAAAAATTGGGTATCTTCGCCACAGGTTCCGAAGCCTAAAAAATTGTGTTTCTTTGCTACAGGATCCCAAGCCTGAAGTAGTGCTGTAAGCTTACCTTGTTAAAGGCTAAAAGATAAATTTCTAACTTACAACATAAAATTAATATTGCGTTGGTCCATGGTGGCTGTGCCACTACCAGTTCTCAAAGAACCGGTAACCTCATCGCCTGGAGGCCACGCCCGATAGCCATGCAATAACAGCCACGGGTAAAAAAGGGGTTTCTTTGGCACAGGATCCCAAGCCTGACATATGGGGTTTCTTTGGCACAGGATCCCAAGCCTGACATATGGGGTTTCTTTGGCACAGGATCCCAAGCCTGAAAAATGGGGTTTCTTTGGCACAGGATCCCAAGCCTGAAAAATGGGGTCTCTTTGGCAAAGGATCCCAAGCCTGAAAAATGGGTTGTCTATGCCACAGGGTCCGAACCCTAAAAAATGGGGTCTCTTCGCTACAGGGTCCGAAGCCTGAAAAATGGGGTATCTTTGCCACAGGTTCCGAACCCTGAAAAGTTAGGTCTCTTTGCCACAGGGTCCCAAGCCTGAAAAATGAGGTATCTTCGCCACAGGTTCCGAACCCTGAAAAATGTGGTCTCTACGCCACAGGGTCCGAATCCTGAAAAATGGGGTCTCTTCGCTACAGGGTCTGAAGCCTGAAAAATGGGGTCTCTTTGTCACAGGGTCCCAAGCCTGAAAAATTAGGTATCTTCGCCACAGGTTCCGAAGCCTAAAAAATTGTGTTTCTTTGCTACAGGATCCCAAGCCTGAAGTAGTGCTGTAAGCTTACCTTGTTAAAGGCTAAAAGATACATTTTCTAACTTACAACATAAAATTAATATTGCGTTGGTCCATGGTGGCTGTGCCACTACCAGTTCTCAAAGAACCGGTAACCTCATCGCGTGGAGGCCACGCCCGATAGCCATGCAATAACAGCCACGGGTAAAAAAGGGGTTTCTTTGGCACAGGATCCCAAGCCTGACATATGGGGTTTCTTTGGCACAGGATCCCAAGCCTGAAAAATGGGGTTTCTTTGGCACAGGATCCCAAGCCTGAAAAATGGGGTCTCTTTGGCAAAGGATCCCAAGCCTGAAAAATGGGTTGTCTATGCCACAGGGTCCGATCCCTAAAAAATGGGGTCTCTTCGCTACAGGGTCCGAAGCCTGAAAAATGGGGTCTCTTTGCCACAGGGTTCCAAGCCTGAAAAATGGGTTGTCTCTTTGCCACAGGGTCCCAAGCCTGAAAAATGGGTTGTCTCTTTGCCACAGGGTCCCAAGCCTGAAAAATGGGTTGTCTCTTTGCCACAGGGTCCGAAGCCTGAAAAATAGGGTATCTTTGCCACAGGTTCCGAACCCTGAAAAATTAGGTCTCTTTGCCACAGGGTCCCAAGCCTGAAAAATGGGGTATCTTCGCCACAGGTTCCGAACCCTGAAAAATGTGGTCTCTACGCCACAGGGTCCGAACCCTGAAAAATGAGGTCTCTTCGCTACAGGGTCTGAAGCCTGAAAAATGGGGTCTCTTTGTCACAGGGTCCCAAGCCTGAAAAATGGGGTATCTTCGCCACAGGTTCCGAAGCCTAAAAAATGGGGTTTCTTTGCTACAGGATCCCAAGCCTTAAGTAGTGCTGTAAGCTTACCTTGTTAAAGGCTAAAAGATACATTTTCTAACATACAACATAAAATTAATATTGCGTTGGTCCATGGTGGCTGTGCCACTACCAGTTCTCAAAGAACCGGTAACCTCATCGCCTGGAGGCCACGCCCGATAGCCATGCAATAACAGCCATGGGTAAAAAAGGGGTTTCTTTGGCACAGGATCCCAAGCCTGACATATGGGTTTTCTTTGGCACAGGATCCAAAGCCTGACATATGGGGTTTCTTTGGCACAGGATCCCAAGCCTGAAAAATGGGGTTTCTTTGGCACAGGATCCCAAGCCTGAAAAATAGGGTCTCTTTGGCACAGGATCCCAAGCCTGAAAAATGGGTTGTCTACGCCACAGGGTCCGAACCCTAAAAAATAGTGTCTCTTCGCTACAGGGTCCGAAGCCTGAAAAATGGGGTCTCTTTGCCACAGGGTTCCAAGCCTGAAAAATGGGTTGTCTCTTTGCCACAGGGTCCCAAGCCTGAAAAATGGGTTGTCTCTTTGCCACAGGGTCCGAAGCCTGAAAAATGGGGTATCTTTGCCACAGGTTCCGAACCCTGAAAAATTAGGTCTCTTTGCCACAGGGTCCCAAGCCTGAAAAATGTGGTATCTTCGCCACAGGTTCCGAACCCTGAAAAATGTGGTCTCTACGCCACAGGGTCCGAACCCTGAAAAATGGGGTCTCTTCGCTACAGGGTCTGAAGCCTGAAAAATGGAGTCTCTTTGTCACAGGGTCCCAAGCCTGAAAAATGGGGTATCTTCGCCACAGGTTCCGAAGCCTAAAAAATGGGGTTTCTTTGCTACAGGATCCCAAGCCTGAAGTAGTGCTGTAAGCTTACCTTGTTAAAGGCTAAAAGATACATTTTCTAACTTACAACATAAAATTAATATTGCGTTGGTCCATGGTGGCTGTGCCACTACCAGTTCTCAAAGAACCGGTAACCTCATCGCGTGGAGGCCACGCCCGATAGCCATGCAATAACAGCCACGGGTAAAAAAAGGGGTTTCTTTGGCACAGGATCCCAAGCCTGACATATGGGGTTTCTTTGGCACAGGATCCCAAGCCTGAAAAATGGGGTTTCTTTGGCACAGGATCCCAAGCCTGAAAAATGGGGTCTCTTTGGCAAAGGATCCCAAGCCTGAAAAATGGGTTGTCTATGCCACAGGGTCCGAACCCTAAAAAATGGGGTCTCTTCGCTACAGGGTCCGAAGCCTGAAAAATGGGGTCTCTTTGCCACAGGGTTCCAAGCCTGAAAAATGGGTTGTCTCTTTGCCACAGGGTCCCAAGCCTGAAAAATGGGTTGTCTCTTTGCCACAGGGTCCGAAGCCTGAAAAATGGGGTATCTTTGCCACAGGTTCCGAACCCTGAAAAATTAGGTCTCTTTGCCACAGGGTCCTAAGCCTGAAAAATGGGGTATCTTCGCCACAGGTTCCTAACCCTGAAAAATGTGGTCTCTTCGCTACAGGGTCTGAAGCCTGAAAAATGGAGTCTCTTTGTCACAGGGTCCCAAGCCTGAAAAATGGGGTCTCTTTGGCAAAGGATCCCAAGCCTGAAAAATGGGTTGTCTATGCCACAGGGTCCGAACCCTAAAAAATGGGGTCTCTTCGCTACAGGGTCCGAAGCCTGAAAAATGGGGTATCTTTGCCACAGGTTCCGAACCCTGAAAAATTAGGTCTCTTTGCCACAGGGTCCCAAGCCTGAAAAATGAGGTATCTTCGCCACAGGTTCCGAACCCTGAAAAATGTGGTCTCTACGCCACAGGGTCCGAATCCTGAAAAATGGGGTCTCTTCGCTACAGGGTCTGAAGCCTGAAAAATGGGGTCTCTTTGGCACAGGATCCCAAGCCTGAAAAATGGGGTCTCTTTGGCAAAGGATCCCAAGCCTGAAAAATGGGTTGTCTATGCCACAGGGTCCGAACCCTAAAAAATGGGGTCTCTTCGCTACAGGGTCCGAAGCCTGAAAAATGGGGTATCTTTGCCACAGGTTCCGAACCCTGAAAAATTTGGTCTCTTTGTCACAGGGTCCCAAGTCTGAAAAATTGGGTATCTTCGCCACAGGTTCCGAAGCCTAAAAAATGGTGTTTCTTTGCTACAGGATCCCAAGCCTGAAGTAGTGCTGTAAGCTTACCTTGTTAAAGGCTAAAAGATAAATTTCTAACTTACAACATAAAATTAATATTGCGTTGGTCCATGGTGGCTGTGCCACTACCAGTTCTCAAAGAACCGGTAACCTCATCGCCTGGAGGCCACGCCCGATAGCCATGCAATAACAGCCACGGGTAAAAAAGGGGTTTCTTTGGCACAGGATCCCAAGCCTGACATATGGGGTTTCTTTGGCACAGGATCCCAAGCCTGACATATGGGGTTTCTTTGGCACAGGATCCCAAGCCTGAAAAATGGGGTTTCTTTGGCACAGGATCCCAAGCCTGAAAAATAGGGTCTCTTTGGCACAGGATCCCAAGCCTGAAAAATGGGTTGTCTACGCCACAGGGTCCGAACCCTAAAAAATAGTGTCTCTTCGCTACAGGGTCCGAAGCCTGAAAAATGGGGTCTCTTTGCCACAGGGTTCCAAGCCTGAAAAATGGGTTGTCTCTTTGCCACAGGGTCCCAAGCCTGAAAAATGGGTTGTCTCTTTGCCACAGGGTCCGAAGCCTGAAAAATGGGGTATCTTTGCCACAGGTTCCGAACCCTGAAAAATTAGGTCTCTTTGCCACAGGGTCCCAAGCCTGAAAAATGGGGTATCTTCGCCACAGGTTCCGAACCCTGAAAAATGTGGTCTCTACGCCACAGGGTCCGAACCCTGAAAAATGGGGTCTCTTCGCTACAGGGTCTGAAGCCTGAAAAATGGAGTCTCTTTGTCACAGGGTCCCAAGCCTGAAAAATGGGGTATCTTCGCCACAGGTTCCGAAGCCTAAAAAATGGGGTTTCTTTGCTACAGGATCCCAAGCCTGAAGTAGTGCTGTAAGCTTACCTTGTTAAAGGCTAAAAGATACATTTTCTAACTTACAACATAAAATTAATATTGCGTTGGTCCATGGTGGCTGTGCCACTACCAGTTCTCAAAGAACCGGTAACCTCATCGCGTGGAGGCCACGCCCGATAGCCACGCAATAACAGCCACGGGTAAAAAAAGGGGTTTCTTTGGCACAGGATCCCAAGCCTGACATATGGGGTTTCTTTGGCACAGGATCCCAAGCCTGAAAAATGGGGTTTCTTTGGCACAGGATCCCAAGCCTGAAAAATGGGGTCTCTTTGGCAAAGGATCCCAAGCCTGAAAAATGGGTTGTCTATGCCACAGGGTCCGAACCCTAAAAAATGGGGTCTCTTCGCTACAGGGTCCGAAGCCTGAAAAATGGGGTATCTTTGCCACAGGTTCCGAACCCTGAAAAATTAGTTCTCTTTGCCACAGGGTCCCAAGCCTGAAAAATGAGGTATCTTCGCCACAGGTTCCGAACCCTGAAAAATGTGGTCTCTACGCCACAGGGTCCGAATCCTGAAAAATGGGGTCTCTTCGCTACAGGGTCTGAAGCATGAAAAATGGGGTCTCTTTGTCACAGGGTCCCAAGCCTGAAAAATTGGGTATCTTCGCCACAGGTTCCGAAGCCTAAAAAATGGTGTTTCTTTGCTACAGGATCCCAAGCCTGAAGTAGTGCTGTAAGCTTACCTTGTTAAAGGCTAAAAGATAAATTTCTAACTTACAACATAAAATTAATATTGCGTTGGTCCATGGTGGCTGTGCCACTACCAGTTCTCAAAGAACCGGTAACCTCATCGCCTGGAGGCCACGCCCGATAGCCATGCAATAACAGCCACGGGTAAAAAAGGGGTTTCTTTGGCACAGGATCCCAAGCCTGACATATGGGGTTTCTTTGGCACAGGATCCCAAGCCTGACATATGGGGTTTCTTTGGCACAGGATCCCAAGCCTGAAAAATGGGGTTTCTTTGGCACAGGATCCCAAGCCTGAAAAATGGGGTCTCTTTGGCAAAGGATCCCAAGCCTGAAAAATGGGTTGTCTATGCCACAGGGTCCGAACCCTAAAAAATGGGGTCTCTTCGCTACAGGGTCCGAAGCCTGAAAAATGGGGTCTCTTTGCCACAGGGTTCCAAGCCTGAAAAATGGGTTGTCTCTTTGCCACAGGGTCCCAAGCCTGAAAAATGGGTTGTCTCTTTGCCACAGGGTCCGAAGCCTGAAAAATGGGGTATCTTTGCCACAGGTTCCGAACCCTGAAAAATTAGGTCTCTTTGCCACAGGGTCCTAAGCCTGAAAAATGGGGTATCTTCGCCACAGGTTCCGAACCCTGAAAAATGTGGTCTCTACGCCACAGGGTCCGAACCCTGAAAAATGGGGTCTCTTCGCTACAGGGTCTGAAGCCTGAAAAATGGAGTCTCTTTGTCACAGGGTCCCAAGCCTGAAAAATGGGGTATCTTCGCCACAGGTTCCGAAGCCTAAAAAATGGGGTTTCTTTGCTACAGGATCCCAAGCCTGAAGTAGTGCTGTAAGCTTACCTTGTTAAAGGCTAAAAGATACATTTTCTAACTTACAACATAAAATTAATATTGCGTTGGTCCATGGTGGCTGTGCCACTACCAGTTCTCAAAGAACCGGTAACCTCATCGCGTGGAGGCCACGCCCGATAGCCATGCAATAACAGCCACGGGTAAAAAAAGGGGTTTCTTTGGCACAGGATCCCAAGCCTGACATATGGGGTTTCTTTGGCACAGGATCCCAAGCCTGAAAAATGGGGTTTCTTTGGCACAGGATCCCAAGCCTGAAAAATGGGGTCTCTTTGGCAAAGGATCCCAAGCCTGAAAAATGGGTTGTCTATGCCACAGGGTCCGAACCCTAAAAAATGGGGTCTCTTCGCTACAGGGTCCGAAGCCTGAAAAATGGGGTATCTTTGCCACAGGTTCCGAACCCTGAAAAATTAGGTCTCTTTGCCACAGGGTCCCAAGCCTGAAAAATGAGGTATCTTCGCCACAGGTTCCGAACCCTGAAAAATGTGGTCTCTACGCCACAGGGTCCGAATCCTGAAAAATGGGGTCTCTTCGCTACAGGGTCTGAAGCCTGAAAAATGGGGTCTCTTTGGCACAGGATCCCAAGCCTGAAAAATGGGGTCTCTTTGGCAAAGGATCCCAAGCCTGAAAAATGGGTTGTCTATGCCACAGGGTCCGAACCCTAAAAAATGGGGTCTCTTCGCTACAGGGTCCGAAGCCTGAAAAATGGGGTATCTTTGCCACAGGTTCCGAACCCTGAAAAATTTGGTCTCTTTGTCACAGGGTCCCAAGTCTGAAAAATTGGGTATCTTCGCCACAGGTTCCGAAGCCTAAAAAATGGTGTTTCTTTGCTACAGGATCCCAAGCCTGAAGTAGTGCTGTAAGCTTACCTTGTTAAAGGCTAAAAGATAAATTTCTAACTTACAACATAAAATTAATATTGCGTTGGTCCATGGTGGCTGTGCCACTACCAGTTCTCAAAGAACCGGTAACCTCATCGCCTGGAGGCCACGCCCGATAGCCATGCAATAACAGCCACGGGTAAAAAAGGGGTTTCTTTGGCACAGGATCCCAAGCCTGACATATGGGGTTTCTTTGGCACAGGATCCCAAGCCTGACATATGGGGTTTCTTTGGCACAGGATCCCAAGCCTGAAAAATGGGGTTTCTTTGGCACAGGATCCCAAGCCTGAAAAATAGGGTCTCTTTGGCACAGGATCCCAAGCCTGAAAAATGGGTTGTCTACGCCACAGGGTCCGAACCCTAAAAAATAGTGTCTCTTCGCTACAGGGTCCGAAGCCTGAAAAATGGGGTCTCTTTGCCACAGGGTTCCAAGCCTGAAAAATGGGTTGTCTCTTTGCCACAGGGTCCCAAGCCTGAAAAATGGGTTGTCTCTTTGCCACAGGGTCCGAAGCCTGAAAAATGGGGTATCTTTGCCACAGGTTCCGAACCCTGAAAAATTAGGTCTCTTTGCCACAGGGTCCCAAGCCTGAAAAATGGGGTATCTTCGCCACAGGTTCCGAACCCTGAAAAATGTGGTCTCTACGCCACAGGGTCCGAACCCTGAAAAATGGGGTCTCTTCGCTACAGGGTCTGAAGCCTGAAAAATGGAGTCTCTTTGTCACAGGGTCCCAAGCCTGAAAAATGGGGTATCTTCGCCACAGGTTCCGAAGCCTAAAAAATGGGGTTTCTTTGCTACAGGATCCCAAGCCTGAAGTAGTGCTGTAAGCTTACCTTGTTAAAGGCTAAAAGATACATTTTCTAACTTACAACATAAAATTAATATTGCGTTGGTCCATGGTGGCTGTGCCACTACCAGTTCTCAAAGAACCGGTAACCTCATCGCGTGGAGGCCACGCCCGATAGCCATGCAATAACAGCCACGGGTAAAAAAAGGGGTTTCTTTGGCACAGGATCCCAAGCCTGACATATGGGGTTTCTTTGGCACAGGATCCCAAGCCTGAAAAATGGGGTTTCTTTGGCACAGGATCCCAAGCCTGAAAAATGGGGTCTCTTTGGCAAAGGATCCCAAGCCTGAAAAATGGGTTGTCTATGCCACAGGGTCCGAACCCTAAAAAATGGGGTCTCTTCGCTACAGGGTCCGAAGCCTGAAAAATGGGGTATCTTTGCCACAGGTTCCGAACCCTGAAAAATTAGTTCTCTTTGCCACAGGGTCCCAAGCCTGAAAAATGAGGTATCTTCGCCACAGGTTCCGAACCCTGAAAAATGTGGTCTCTACGCCACAGGGTCCGAATCCTGAAAAATGGGGTCTCTTCGCTACAGGGTCTGAAGCATGAAAAATGGGGTCTCTTTGTCACAGGGTCCCAAGCCTGAAAAATTGGGTATCTTCGCCACAGGTTCCGAAGCCTAAAAAATGGTGTTTCTTTGCTACAGGATCCCAAGCCTGAAGTAGTGCTGTAAGCTTACCTTGTTAAAGGCTAAAAGATAAATTTCTAACTTACAACATAAAATTAATATTGCGTTGGTCCATGGTGGCTGTGCCACTACCAGTTCTCAAAGAACCGGTAACCTCATCGCCTGGAGGCCACGCCCGATAGCCATGCAATAACAGCCACGGGTAAAAAAGGGGTTTCTTTGGCACAGGATCCCAAGCCTGACATATGGGGTTTCTTTGGCACAGGATCCCAAGCCTGACATATGGGGTTTCTTTGGCACAGGATCCCAAGCCTGAAAAATGGGGTTTCTTTGGCACAGGATCCCAAGCCTGAAAAATAGGGTCTCTTTGGCACAGGATCCCAAGCCTGAAAAATGGGTTGTCTACGCCACAGGGTCCGAACCCTAAAAAAATAGTGTCTCTTCGCTACAGGGTCCGAAGCCTGAAAAATGGGGTCTCTTTGCCACAGGGTTCCAAGCCTGAAAAATGGGTTGTCTCTTTGCCACAGGGTCCCAAGCCTGAAAAATGGGTTGTCTCTTTGCCACAGGGTCCGAAGCCTGAAAAATGGGGTATCTTTGCCACAGGTTCCGAACCCTGGAAAATTAGGTCTCTTTGCCACAGGGTCCCAAGCCTGAAAAATGGGGTATCTTCGCCACAGGTTCCGAACCCTGAAAAATGTGGTCTCTACGCCACAGGGTCCGAACCCTGAAAAATGGGGTCTCTTCGCTAAAGGGTCTGAAGCCTGAAAAATGGAGTCTCTTTGTCACAGGGTCCCAAGCCTGAAAAATGGGGTATCTTCGCCACAGGTTCCGAAGCCTAAAAAATGGGGTTTCTTTGCTACAGGATCCCAAGCCTGAAGTAGTGCTGTAAGCTTACCTTGTTAAAGGCTAAAAGATACATTTTCTAACTTACAACATAAAATTAATATTGCGTTGGTCCATGGTGGCTGTGCCACTACCAGTTCTCAAAGAACCGGTAACCTCATCGCGTGGAGGCCACGCCCGATAGCCATGCAATAACAGCCACGGGTAAAATAGGGGTTTCTTTGGCACAGGATCCCAAGCCTGACATATGGGGTTTCTTTGGCACAGGATCCCAAGCCTGAAAAATGGGGTTT
Source organism: Pseudophryne corroboree (assembly GCF_028390025.1). Lineage (NCBI taxonomy): Eukaryota > Metazoa > Chordata > Amphibia > Anura > Myobatrachidae > Pseudophryne > Pseudophryne corroboree. Next base: position 155,028,751 of record NC_086448.1, on the reverse strand, counting down.
CTTTGGCACAGGATCCCAAGCCTGAAAAATGGGGTCTCTTTGGCAAAGGATCCCAAGCCTGAAAAATGGGTTGTCTATGCCACAGGGTCCGATCCCTAAAAAATGGGGTCTCTTCGCTACAGGGTCCGAAGCCTGAAAAATGGGGTCTCTTTGCCACAGGGTTCCAAGCCTGAAAAATGGGTTGTCTCTTTGCCACAGGGTCCCAAGCCTGAAAAATGGGTTGTCTCTTTGCCACAGGGTCCGAAGCCTGAAAAATGGGGTATCTTTGCCACAGGTTCCGAACCCTGAAAAATTAGGTCTCTTTGCCACAGAGTCCCAAGCCTGAAAAATGGGGTATCTTCGCCACAGGTTCCGAACCCTGAAAAATGTGGTCTCTACGCCACAGGGTCCGAACCCTGAAAAATGGGGTCTCTTCGCTACAGGGTCTGAAGCCTGAAAAATTGAGTCTCTTTGTCACAGGATCCCAAGCCTGAAAAATGGGGTATCTTCGCCACAGGTTCCGAAGCCTAAAAAATGGGGTTTCTTTGCTACAGGATCAAAAGCCTGAAGTAGTGCTGTAAGCTTACCTTGTTAAAGGCTAAAAGATACATTTTCTAACTTACAACATAAAATTAATATTGCGTTGGTCCATGGTGGCTGTGCCACTACCAGTTCTCAAAGAACCGGTAACCTCATCGCCTGGAGGCCACGCCCGATAGCCATGCAATAACAGCCACGGGTAAAAAAGGGGTTTCTTTGGCACAGGATCCCAAGCCTGACATATGGGGTTTCTTTGGCAAAGGATCCCAAGCCTGAAAAATGGGGTTTATTTGGCACAGGATCCCAGGCCTGAAAAATGGGGTCTCTTTGGCACAGGATCCCAAGCCTAAAAAATGGGTTGTCTACGCCACAGGGTCCGAACCCTAAAAAATGTGGTCTCTTCGCTACAGGGTCCGAAGCCTGAAAAATGGGGTCTCTTTGCCACAGGGTTCCAAGCCTGAAAAATGGGTTGTCTCTTTGCCACAGGGTCCCAAGCTTGAAAAATGGGTTGTCTCTTTGCCACAGGGTCCCAAGCCTGAAAAATGGGTTGTCTCTTTGCCACAGGGTCCCAAGCCTGAAAAATGGGTTGTCTCTTTGCCACAGGGTCCGAAGCCTGAAAAATAGGGTATCTTTGCCACAGGTTCCGAACCCTGAAAAATTAGGTCTCTTTGCCACAGGGTCCCAAGCCTGAAAAATGGGGTATCTTCGCCACAGGTTCCGAACCCTGAAAAATGTGGTCTCTACGCCACAGGGTCCGAACCCTGAAAAATGAGGTCTCTTCGCTACAGGGTCTGAAGCCTGAAAAATGGGGTCTCTTTGTCACAGGGTCCCAAGCCTGAAAAATGGGGTATCTTCGCCACAGGTTCCGAAGCCTAAAAAATGGGGTTTCTTTGCTACAGGATCCCAAGCCTTAAGTAGTGCTGTAAGCTTACCTTGTTAAAGGCTAAAAGATACATTTTCTAACTTACAACATAAAATTAATATTGCGTTGGTCCATGGTGGCTGTGCCACTACCAGTTCTCAAAGAACCGGTAACCTCATCGCCTGGAGGCCACGCCCGATAGCCATGCAATAACAGCCATGGGTAAAAAAGGGGTTTCTTTGGCACAGGATCCCAAGCCTGACATATGGGTTTTCTTTGGCACAGGATCCCAAGCCTGACATATGGGGTTTCTTTGGCACAGGATCCCAAGCCTGAAAAATGGGGTTTCTTTGGCACAGGATCCCAAGCCTGAAAAATAGGGTCTCTTTGGCACAGGATCCCAAGCCTGAAAAATGGGTTGTCTACGCCACAGGGTCCGAACCCTAAAAAATAGTGTCTCTTCGCCACAGGGTTCCAAGCCTGAAAAATGGGTTGTCTCTTTGCCACAGGGTCGCAAGCCTGAAAAATGGGTTGTCTCTTTGCCACAGGGTCCGAAGCCTGAAAAATGGGGTATCTTTGCCACAGGTTCCGAACCCTGAAAAATTAGGTCTCTTTGCCACAGGGTCCCAAGCCTGAAAAATGGGGTATCTTCGCCACAGGTTCCGAACCCTGAAAAATGTGGTCTCTACGCCACAGGGTCCGAACCCTGAGAAATGGGGTTTCTTCGCTACAGGGTCTGAAGCCTGAAAAATGGAGTCTCTTTGTCACAGGATCCCAAGCCTGAAAAATGGGGTATCTTCGCCACAGGTTCCGAACCCTAAAAAATGGGGTTTCTTTGCTACAGGATCCCAAGCCTGAAGTAGTGCTGTAAGCTTACCTTGTTAAAGGCTAAAAGATACATTTTCTAACTTACAACATAAAATTAATATTGCGTTGGTCCATGGTGGCTGTGCCACTACCAGTTCTCAAAGAACCGGTAACCTCATCGCCTGGAGGCCACGCCCGATAGCCATGCAATAACAGCCACGGGTAAAAAAGGGGTTTCTTTGGCACAGGATCCCAAGCCTGACATATGGGGTTTCTTTGGCACAGGATCCCAAGCCTGAAAAATGGGGTTTATGTGGCACAGGATCCCAAGCCTGAAAAATGGGGTCTCTTTGGCACAGGATCCCAAGCCTAAAAAATGGGTTGTCTACGTCACAGGGTCCGAACCCTAAAAAATGTGGTCTCTTCGCTACAGGGTCCGAAGCCTGAAAAATGGGGTCTCTTTGCCACAGGGTTCCAAGCCTGAAAAATGGGTTGTCTCTTTGCCACAGGGTCCCAAGCTTGAAAAATGGGTTGTCTCTTTGCCACAGGGTCCCAAGCCTGAAAAATGGGTTGTCTCTTTGCAACAGGGTCCCAAGCCTGAAAAATGGGTTGTCTCTTTGCCACAGGGTCCGAAGCCTGAAAAATAGGGTATCTTTGCCACAGGTTCCGAACCCTGAAAAATTAGGTCTCTTTGCCACAGGGTCCCAAGCCTGAAAAATGGGGTATCTTCGCCACAGGTTCCGAACCCTGAAAAATGTGGTCTCTACGCCACAGGGCCCGAACCCTGAAAAATGAGGTCTCTTCGCTACAGGGTCTGAAGCCTGAAAAATGGGGTCTCTTTGTCACAGGGTCCCAAGCCTGAAAAATGGGGTATCTTCGCCACAGGTTCCGAAGCCTAAAAAATGGGGTTTCTTTGCTACAGGATCCCAAGCCTTAAGTAGTGCTGTAAGCTTACCTTGTTAAAGGCTAAAAGATAAATTTTCTAACTTACAACATAAAATTAATATTGCGTTGGTCCATGGTGGCTGTGCCACTACCAGTTCTCAAAGAACCGGTAACCTCATCGCCTGGAGGCCACGCCCGATAGCCATGCAATAACAGCCATGGGTAAAAAAGGGGTTTCTTTGGCACAGGATCCCAAGCCTGACATATGGGTTTTCTTTGGCACAGGATCCCAAGCCTGACATATGGGGTTTCTTTGGCACAGGATCCCAAGCCTGAAAAATGGTGTTTCTTTGGCACAGGATCCCAAGCCTGAAAAATAGGGTCTCTTTGGCACAGGATCCCAAGCCTGAAAAATGGGTTGTCTACGCCACAGGGTCCGAACCCTAAAAAATAGTGTCTCTTCGCCACAGGGTTCCAAGCCTGAAAAATGGGTTGTCTCTTTGCCACAGGGTCCCAAGCCTGAAAAATGGGTTGTCTCTTTGCCACAGGGTCCCAAGCCTGAAAAATGGGGTATCTTTGCCACAGGTTCCGAACCCTGAAAAATTAGGTCTCTTTGCCACAGGGTCCCAAGCCTGAAAAATGGGGTATCTTCGCCACAGGTTCCGAACCCTGAAAAATGTGGTCTCTACGCCACAGGGTCCGAACCCTGAGAAATGGGGTTTCTTCGCTACAGGGTCTGAAGCCTGAAAAATGGAGTCTCTTTGTCACAGGATCCCAAGCCTGAAAAATGGGGTATCTTCGCCACAGGTTCCGAACCCTAAAAAATGGGGTTTCTTTGCTACAGGATCCCAAGCCTGAAGTAGTGCTGTAAGCTTACCTTGTTAAAGGCTAAAAGATACATTTTCTAACTTACAACATAAAATTAATATTGCGTTGGTCCATGGTGGCTGTGCCACTACCAGTTCTCAAAGAACCGGTAACCTCATCGCCTGGAGGCCACGCCCGATAGCCATGCAATAACAGCCACGGGTAAAAAAGGGGTTTCTTTGGCACAGGATCCCAAGCCTGACATATGGGGTTTCTTTGGCACAGGATCCCAAGCCTGAAAAATGGGGTTTATTTGGCACAGGATCCCAAGCCTGAAAAATGGGGTTTATTTGGCACAGGATCCCAAGCCTGAAAAATTGGGTCTCTTTGGCACAGGATCCCAAGCCTAAAAAATGGGTTGTCTACGTCACAGGGTCCGAACCCTAAAAAATGTGGTCTCTTCGCTACAGGGTCCGAAGCCTGAAAAATGGGGTCTCTTTGCCACAGGGTTCCAAGCCTGAAAAATGGGTTGTCTCTTTGCCACAGGGTCCCAAGCTTGAAAAATGGGTTGTCTCTTTGCCACAGGGTCCCAAGCCTGAAAAATGGGTTGTCTCTTTGCCACAGGGTCCGAAGCCTGAAAAATAGGGTATCTTTGCCACAGGTTCCGAACCCTGAAAAATTAGGTCTCTTTGCCACAGGGTCCCAAGCCTGAAAAATGGGGTATCTTCGCCACAGGTTCCGAACCCTGAAAAATGTGGTCTCTACGCTACAGGGTCCGAACCCTGAAAAATGAGGTCTCTTCACTACAGGGTCTGAAGCCTGAAAAATGGGGTCTCTTTGTCACAGGGTCCCAAGCCTGAAAAATGGGGTATCTTCGCCACAGGTTCCGAAGCCTAAAAAATGGGGTTTCTTTGCTACAGGATCCCAAGCCTTAAGTAGTGCTGTAAGCTTACCTTGTTAAAGGCTAAAAGATAAATTTTCTAACTTACAACATAAAATTAATATTGCGTTGGTCCATGGTGGCTGTGCCACTACCAGTTCTCAAAGAACCGGTAACCTCATCGCCTGGAGGCCACGCCCGATAGCCATGCAATAACAGCCATGGGTAAAAAAGGGGTTTCTTTGGCACAGGATCCCAAGCCTGACATATGGGTTTTCTTTGGCACAGGATCCCAAGCCTGACATATGGGGTTTCTTTGGCACAGGATCCCAAGCCTGAAAAATGGGGTTTCTTTGGCACAGGATCCCAAGCCTGAAAAATAGGGTCTCTTTGGCACAGGATCCCAAGCCTGAAAAATGGGTTGTCTACGCCACAGGGTCCGAACCCTAAAAAATAGTGTCTCTTCGCCACAGGGTTCCAAGCCTGAAAAATGGGTTGTCTCTTTGCCACAGGGTCCCAAGCCTGAAAAATGGGTTGTCTCTTTGCCACAGGGTCCCAAGCCTGAAAAATGGGGTATCTTTGCCACAGGTTCCGAACCCTGAAAAATTAGGTCTCTTTGCCACAGGGTCCCAAGCCTGAAAAATGGGGTATCTTCGCCACAGGTTCCGAACCCTGAAAAATGTGGTCTCTACGCCACAGGGTCCGAACCCTGAGAAATGGGGTTTCTTCGCTACAGGGTCTGAAGCCTGAAAAATGGAGTCTCTTTGTCACAGGATCCCAAGCCTGAAAAATGGGGTATCTTCGCCACAGGTTCCGAACCCTAAAAAATGGGGTTTCTTTGCTACAGGATCCCAAGCCTGAAGTAGTGCTGTAAGCTTACCTTGTTAAAGGCTAAAAGATACATTTTCTAACTTACAACATAAAATTAATATTGCGTTGGTCCATGGTGGCTGTGCCACTACCAGTTCTCAAAGAACCGGTAACCTCATCGCCTGGAGGCCACGCCCGATAGCCATGCAATAACAGCCACGGGTAAAAAAGGGGTTTCTTTGGCACAGGATCCCAAGCCTGACATATGGGGTTTCTTTGGCACAGGATCCCAAGCCTGAAAAATGGGGTTTATTTGGCACAGGATCCCAAGCCTGAAAAATGGGGTCTCTTTGGCACAGGATCCCAAGCCTAAAAAATGGGTTGTCTACGCCACAGGGTCCGAACCCTAAAAAATGTGGTCTCTTCGCTACAGGGTCCGAAGCCTGAAAATGGGGTCTCTTTGCCACAGGGTTCCAAGCCTGAAAAATGGGTTGTCTCTTTGCCACAGGGTCCTAAGCTTGAAAAATGGGTTGTCTCTGTGCCACAGGGTCCCAAGCCTGAAAAATGGGTTGTCTCTTTGCCACAGGGTCCCAAGCCTGAAAAATGGGTTGTCTCTTTGCCACAGGGTCCGAAGCCTGAAAAATAGGGTATCTTTGCCACAGGTTCCGAACCCTGAAAAATTAGGTCTCTTTGCCACAGGGTCCCAAGCTTGAAAAATGGGGTATCTTCGCCACAGGTTCCGAACCCTGAAAAATGTGGTCTCTACGCCACAGGGTCTGAACCCTGAAAAATTGGGTCTCTTCGCTACAGGGTCTGAAGCCTGAAAAATGGGGTCTCTTTGTCACAGGGTCCCAAGCCTGAAAAATGGGGTATCTTCGCCACAGGTTCCGAAGCCTCAATAATGGGGTTTCTTTGCTACAGGATCCCAAGCCTGAAGTAGTGCTGTAAGCTTACCTTGTTAAAGGCTAAAAGATAAATTTTCTAACTTACAACATAAAATTAATATTGCGTTGGTCCATGGTGGCTGTGCCACTACCAGTTCTCAAAGAACCGGTACCCTCATCGCCTGGAGGCCACGCCCGATAGCCATGCAATAACAGCCATGGGTAAAAAAGGGGTTTCTTTGGCACAGGATCCCACCCTGACATATGGGGTTTCTTTGGCACAGGATCCCAAGCCTGAAAAATGGGGTTTCTTTGGCACAGGATCCCAAGCCTGAAAAATAGGGTCTCTTTGGCACAGGATCCCAAGCCTGAAAAATGGGTTGTCTACGCCACAGGGTCCGAACCCTAAAAAATGGTGTCTCTTCGCTACAGGGTCCAAGCTTGAAAAAAGGGGTCTCTTTGCCACAGGGTTCCAAGCTTGAAAAAAGGGTTGTCTCTTTGCCACAGGGTCCCAAGCCTGAAAAATGGGTTGTCTCTTTGCCACAGGGTCCGAAGCCTTAAAAATGGGGTATCTTTGCCACAGGTTCCAAACCCTGAAAAATTAGGTCTCTTTGCCACAGGGTCCCAAGCCTGAAAAATGGGGTATCTTCGCCACAGGTTCCGAACCGTGAAAAATGTGGTCTCTACGCCACAGGGTCCGAATCCTGAAAAATGGGGTCTCTTCGCTACAGGGTCTGAAGCCTGAAAAGTGGGGTCTCTTTGTCACAGGGTCCCAAGCCTGAAAAATGGGGTATCTTCGCCACAGGTTCCGAAGCCTAAAAAATGGGGTTTCTTTGCTACAGGATCCCAAGCCTGAAGTAGTGCTGTAAGCTTACCTTGTTAAAGGCTAAAAGATACATTTTCTAACTTACAACATAAAATTAATATTGCGTTGGTCCATGGTGGCTGTGCCACAACCAGTTCTCAAAGAACCGGTAACCTCATCGCCTGGAGGCCACGCCCGATACCCATGCAATAACAGCCACGGGTAAAAAAGGGGTTTCTTTGGCACAGGATCCCAAGCCTGACATATGGGGTTTCTTTGGCACAGGATCCCAAGCCTGAAAAATGGGGTTTCTTTGGCACAGGATCCCAAGCCTGAAAAATGGGGTCTCTTTGGCACAGGATCCCAAGCCTGAAAAATGGGTAGTCTACGCCACAGGGTCCGAACCCTAACAAATGGGGTCTCTTCGCTACAGGGGTCAAAGCCTGAAAAATGGGTTGTCTCTTTGCCACAGGGTCCCAAGCCTGAAAAATTGGTTGTCTCTTTGCCACAGGGTCCGAAGCCTGAAAAATGGGGTATCTTTGCCACAGGTTCCGAACCCTGAAAAATTAGGTCTCTTTGCCACAGGGTCCCAAGCCTGAAAAATGGGGTATCTTCGCCACAGGTTCCGAACCCTGAAAAATGTGGTCTCTACGCCACAGGGTCCGAACCCTGAAAAATGGGGTCTCTTCGCTACAGGGTCTGAAGCCTGAAAAATGGAGTCTCTTTGTCACAGGATCCCAAGCCTGAAAAATGGGGTATCTTCGCCACAGGTTCCGAAGCCTAAAAAATGGGGTTTCTTTGCTACAGGATCCCAAGCCTTAAGTAGTGCTGTAAGCTTACCTTGTTAAAGGCTAAAAGATAAATTTTCTAACTTACAACATAAAATTAATATTGCGTTGGTCCATGGTGGCTGTGCCACTACCAGTTCTCAAAGAACCGGTAACCTCATCGCCTGGAGGCCACGCCCGATAGCCATGCAATAACAGCCATGGGTAAAAAAGGGGTTTCTTTGGCACAGGATCCCAAGCCTGACATATGGGTTTTCTTTGGCACAGGATCCCAAGCCTGACATATGGGGTTTCTTTGGCACAGGATCCCAAGCCTGAAAAATGGGGTTTCTTTGGCACAGGATCCCAAGCCTGAAAAATAGGGTCTCTTTGGCACAGGATCCCAAGCCTGAAAAATGGGTTGTCTACGCCACAGGGTCCGAACCCTAAAAAATAGTGTCTCTTCGCCACAGGGTTCCAAGCCTGAAAAATGGGTTGTCTCTTTGCCACAGGGTCCCAAGCCTGAAAAATGGGTTGTCTCTTTGCCACAGGGTCCCAAGCCTGAAAAATGGGGTATCTTTGCCACAGGTTCCGAACCCTGAAAAATTAGGTCTCTTTGCCACAGGGTCCCAAGCCTGAAAAATGGGGTATCTTTGCCACAGGTTCCGAACCCTGAAAAATGTGGTCTCTACGCCACAGGGTCCGAACCCTGAGAAATGGGGTTTCTTCGCTACAGGGTCTGAAGCCTGAAAAATAGAGTCTCTTTGTCACAGGATCCCAAGCCTGAAAAATGGGGTATCTTCGCCACAGGTTCCGAACCCTAAAAAATGGGGTTTCTTTGCTACAGGATCCCAAGCCTGAAGTAGTGCTGTAAGCTTACCTTGTTAAAGGCTAAAAGATACATTTTCTAACTTACAACATAAAATTAATATTGCGTTGGTCCATGGTGGCTGTGCCACTACCAGTTCTCAAAGAACCGGTAACCTCATCGCCTGGAGGCCACGCCCGATAGCCATGCAATAACAGCCACGGGTAAAAAAGGGGTTTCTTTGGCACAGGATCCCAAGCCTGACATATGGGGTTTCTTTGGCACAGGATCCCAAGCCTGAAAAATGGGGTTTATTTGGCACAGGATCCCAAGCCTGAAAAATGGGGTCTCTTTGGCACAGGATCCCAAGCCTAAAAAATGGGTTGTCTACGCCACAGGGTCCGAACCCTAAAAAATGTGGTCTCTTCGCTACAGGGTCCGAAGCCTGAAAATGGGGTCTCTTTGCCACAGGGTTCCAAGCCTGAAAAATGGGTTGTCTCTTTGCCACAGGGTCCTAAGCTTGAAAAATGGGTTGTCTCTGTGCCACAGGGTCCCAAGCCTGAAAAATGGGTTGTCTCTTTGCCACAGGGTCCCAAGCCTGAAAAATGGGTTGTCTCTTTGCCACAGGGTCCGAAGCCTGAAAAATAGGGTATCTTTGCCACAGGTTCCGAACCCTGAAAAATTAGGTCTCTTTGCCACAGGGTCCCAAGCTTGAAAAATGGGGTATCTTCGCCACAGGTTCCGAACCCTGAAAAATGTGGTCTCTACGCCACAGGGTCTGAACCCTGAAAAATTGGGTCTCTTCGCTACAGGGTCTGAAGCCTGAAAAATGGGGTCTCTTTGTCACAGGGTCCCAAGCCTGAAAAATGGGGTATCTTCGCCACAGGTTCCGAAGCCTCAATAATGGGGTTTCTTTGCTACAGGATCCCAAGCCTGAAGTAGTGCTGTAAGCTTACCTTGTTAAAGGCTAAAAGATAAATTTTCTAACTTACAACATAAAATTAATATTGCGTTGGTCCATGGTGGCTGTGCCACTACCAGTTCTCAAAGAACCGGTAACCTCATCGCCTGGAGGCCACGCCCGATAGCCATGCAATAACAGCCATGGGTAAAAAAGGGGTTTCTTTGGCACAGGATCCCACCCTGACATATGGGGTTTCTTTGGCACAGGATCCCAAGCCTGAAAAATGGGGTTTCTTTGGCACAGGATCCCAAGCCTGAAAAATAGGGTCTCTTTGGCACAGGATCCCAAGCCTGAAAAATGGGTTGTCTACGCCACAGGGTCCGAACCCTAAAAAATGGTGTCTCTTCGCTACAGGGTCCAAGCTTGAAAAAAGGGGTCTCTTTGCCACAGGGTTCCAAGCTTGAAAAATGGGTTGTCTCTTTGCCACAGGGTCCGAAGCCTTAAAAATGGGGTATCTTTGCCACAGGTTCCAAACCCTGAAAAATTAGGTCTCTTTGCCACAGGGTCCCAAGCCTGAAAAATGGGGTATCTTCGCCACAGGTTCCGAACCGTGAAAAATGTGGTCTCTACGCCACAGGGTCCGAATCCTGAAAAATGGGGTCTCTTCGCTACAGGGTCTGAAGCCTGAAAAGTGGGGTCTCTTTGTCACAGGGTCCCAAGCCTGAAAAATGGGGTATCTTCGCCACAGGTTCCGAAGCCTAAAAAATGGGGTTTCTTTGCTACAGGATCCCAAGCCTGAAGTAGTGCTGTAAGCTTACCTTGTTAAAGGCTAAAAGATACATTTTCTAACTTACAACATAAAATTAATATTGCGTTGGTCCATGGTGGCTGTGCCACAACCAGTTCTCAAAGAACCGGTAACCTCATCGCCTGGAGGCCACGCCCGATACCCATGCAATAACAGCCACGGGTAAAAAAGGGGTTTCTTTGGCACAGGATCCCAAGCCTGACATATGGGGTTTCTTTGGCACAGGATCCCAAGCCTGAAAAATGGGGTTTCTTTGGCACAGGATCCCAAGCCTGAAAAATGGGGTCTCTTTGGCACAGGATCCCAAGCCTGAAAAATGGGTAGTCTACGCCACAGGGTCCGAACCCTAACAAATGGGGTCTCTTCGCTACAGGGGTCAAAGCCTGAAAAATGGGTTGTCTCTTTGCCACAGGGTCCCAAGCCTGAAAAATTGGTTGTCTCTTTGCCACAGGGTCCGAAGCCTGAAAAATGGGGTATCTTTGCCACAGGTTCCGAACCCTGAAAAATTAGGTCTCTTTGCCACAGGGTCCCAAGCCTGAAAAATGGGGTATCTTCGCCACAGGTTCCGAACCCTGAAAAATGTGGTCTCTACGCCACAGGGTCCGAACCCTGAAAAATGGGGTCTCTTCGCTACAGGGTCTGAAGCCTGAAAAATGGAGTCTCTTTGTCACAGGATCCCAAGCCTGAAAAATGGGGTATCTTCGCCACAGGTTCCGAACCCTAAAAAATGGTGTTTCTTTGCTACAGGATCCCAAGCCTGAAGTAGTGCTGTAAGCTTACCTTGTTAAAGGCTAAAAGATACATTTTCTAACTTACAACATAAAATTAATATTGCGTTGGTCCATGGTGGCTGTGCCACTACCAGTTCTCAAAGAACCGGTAACCTCATCGCCTGGAGGCCACGCCCGATAGCCATGCAATAACAGCCACGGGTAAAAAAGGGGTTTCTTTGGCACAGGATCCCAAGCCTGACATATGGGGTTTCTTTGGCACAGGATCCCAAGCCTGAAAAATGGGGTTTATTTGGCACAGGATCCCAAGCCTGAAAAATGGGGTCTCTTTGGCACAGGATCCCAAGCCTAAAAAATGGGTTGTCTACGCCACAGGGTCCGAACCCTAAAAAATGTGGTCTCTTCGCTACAGGGTCCGAAGCCTGAAAAATGGGGTCTCTTTGCCACAGGGTTCCAAGCCTGAAAAATGGCTTGTCTCTTTGCCACAGGGTCCCAAGCTTGAAAAATGGGTTGTCTCTTTGCCACAGGGTCCCAAGCCTGAAAAATGGGTTGTCTCTTTGCCACAGGGTCCCAAGCCTGAAAAATGGGTTGTCTCTTTGCCACAGGGTCCGAAGCCTGAAAAATAGGGTATCTTTGCCACAGGTTCCGAACCCTGAAAAATTAGGTCTCTTTGCCACAGGGTCCCAAGCCTGAAAAATGGGGTATCTTCGCCACAGGTTCCGAACCCTGAAAAATGTGGTCTCTACGCCACAGGGTCCGAACCCTGAAAAATGGGGTCTCTTCGCTACAGGGTCTGAAGCCTGAAAAATGGGGTCTCTTTGTCACAGGATCCCAAGCCTGAAAAATGGGGTATCTTCGCCACAGGTTCCGAAGCCTAAAAAATGGGGTTTCTTTGCTACAGGATCCCAAACCTGAAGTAGTGCTGTAAGCTTACCTTGTTAAAGGCTAAAAGATAAATTTTCTAACTTACAACATAAAATTAATATTGCGTTGGTCCATGGTGGCTGTGCCACTACCAGTTCTCAAAGAACCGGTAACCTCATCGCCTGGAGGCCACGCCCGATAGCCATGCAATAACAGCCATGGGTAAAAAAGGGGTTTCTTTGGCACAGGAACCCAAGCCTGACATATGGGGTTTCTTTGGCACAGGATCCCAAGCCTGAAAAATGGGGTTTCTTTGGCACAGGATCCCAAGCCTGAAAAATAGGGTCTCTTTGGCACAGGATCCCAAGCCTGAAAAATGGGTTGTCTACGCCACAGGGTCCGAACCCTAAAAAATAGTGTCTCTTCGCTACAGGGTCCGAAGCCTGAAAAATGGGGTCTCTTTGCCACAGGGTTCCAAGCCTGAAAAATGGGTTGTCTCTTTGCCACAGGGTCCCAAGCCTGAAAAATGGGTTGTCTCTTTGCCACAGGGTCCGAAGCCTTAAAAATGGGGTATCTTTGCCACAGGTTCCAAACCCTGAAAAATTAGGTCTCTTTGCCACAGGGTCCCAAGCCTGAAAAATGGGGTATCTTCGCCACAGGTTCCGAACCCTGAAAAATGTGGTCTCTACGCCACAGGGTCCGAATCCTGAAAAATGGGGTCTCTTCGCTACAGGGTCCCAAGCCTGAAAAATGGGGTATCTTCGCCACAGGTTCCGAAGCCTAAAAAATGGGGTTTCTTTGCTACAGGATCCCAAGCCTGAAGTAGTGCTGTAAGCTTACCTTGTTAAAGGCTAAAAGATACATTTTCTAACTTACAACATAAAATTAATAATGCGTTGGTCCATGGTGGCTGTGCCACAACCAGTTCTCAAAGTACCGGTAACCTCATCGCCTGGAGGCCACGCCCGATAGCCATGCAATAACAGCCACGGGTAAAAAAGGGGTTTCTTTGGCACAGGATCCCAAGCCTGACATATGGGGTTTCTTTGGCACAGGATCCCAAGCCTGAAAAATGGGATTTCTTTGGCACAGGATCCCAAGCCTGAAAAATGGGGTCTCTTTGGCACAGGATCCCAAGCCTGAAAAATGGGTAGTCTACGCCACAGGGTCCGAACCCTAAAAAATGGGGTCTCTTCGCTACAGGGGTCAAAGCCTGAAAAATGGGTTGTCTCTTTGCCACAGGGTCCCAAGCCTGAAAAATTGGTTGTCTCTGTGCCACAGGGTCCGAAGCCTGAAAAATGGGGTATCTTTGCCACAGGTTCCGAACCCTGAAAAATTAGGTCTCTTTGCCACAGGGTCCCAAGTCTGAAAAATGGGGTATCTTCGCCACAGGTTCCGAACCCTGAAAAATGTGGTCTCAACGCCACAGGGTCCGAATCCTGAAAAATTGGGTCTTTTCGCTACAGGGTCTGAAGCCTGAAAAATTGGGTCTCTTTGTCACAGGGTCCCAAGCCTGAAAAATGGGGTATCTTCGCTACAGGTTCCGAAGCCTAAAAAATGGTGTTTCTTTGCTACAGGATCCCAAGCCTGAAGTAGTGCTGTAAGCTTACCTTGTTAAAGGCTAAAAGATACATTTTCTAACTTACAACATAAAATTAATATTGCGTTGGTCCATGGTGGCTGTGCCACTACCAGTTCTCAAAGAACCGGTAACCTCATCGCCTGGAGGCCACGCCCGATAGCCATGCAATAACAGCCACGGGTAAAAAAGGGGTTTCTTTGGCACAGGATCCCAAGCCTGACATATGGGGTTTCTTTGGCACAGGATCCCAAGCCTGACATATGGGGTTTCTTTGGCACAGGATCCCAAGCCTGAAAAATGGGGTTTCTTTGGCACAGGATCCCAAGCCTGAAAAATAGGGTCTCTTTGGCACAGGATCCCAAGCCTGAAAAATGGGTTGTCTACGCCACAGGGTCCGAGCCCTAAAAAATAGTGTCTCTCCGCTACAGGGTCCAAAGCCTGAAAAATGGGATCTCTTTGCCACAGGGTTCCAAGCCTGAAAAATGGGTTGTCTCTTTGCCACAGGGTCCCAAGCCTGAAAAATGGGTTGTCTCTTTGCAACTGGGTCCGAAGCCTGAAAAATGGGGTATCTTTGCCACAGGTTCCGAACCCTGGAAAATTAGGTCTCTTTGCCACAGGGTCCCAAGCCTGAAAAATGGGGTATCTTCGCCACAGGTTCCGAACCCTGAAAAATGTGGTCTCTACGCCACAGGGTCCGAACCCTGAAAAATGGGGTCTCTTCGCTACAGGGTCTGAAGCCTGAAAAATGGAGTCTCTTTGTCACAGGATCCCAAGCCTGAAAAATGGGGTATCTTCGCCACAGGTTCCGAACCCTAAAAAATGGTGTTTCTTTGCTACAGGATCCCAAGCCTGAAGTAGTGCTGTAAGCTTACCTTGTTAAAGGCTAAAAGATACATTTTCTAACTTACAACATAAAATTAATATTGCGTTGGTCCATGGTGGCTGTGCCACTACCAGTTCTCAAAGAACCGGTAACCTCATCGCCTGGAGGCCACGCCCGATAGCCATGCAATAACAGCCACGGGTAAAAAAGGGGTTTCTTTGGCACAGGATCCCAAGCCTGACATATGGGGTTTCTTTGGCACAGGATCCCAAGCCTGAAAAATGGGGTTTATTTGGCACAGGATCCCAAGCCTGAAAAATGGGGTCTCTTTGGCACAGGATCCCAAGCCTAAAAAATGGGTTGTCTACGCCACAGGGTCCGAACCCTAAAAAATGTGGTCTCTTCGCTACAGGGTCCGAAGCCTGAAAAATGGGGTCTCTTTGCCACAGGGTTCCAAGCCTGAAAAATGGCTTGTCTCTTTGCCACAGGGTCCCAAGCTTGAAAAATGGGTTGTCTCTTTGCCACAGGGTCCCAAGCCTGAAAAATGGGTTGTCTCTTTGCCACAGGGTCCCAAGCCTGAAAAATGGGTTGTCTCTTTGCCACAGGGTCCGAAGCCTGAAAAATAGGGTATCTTTGCCACAGGTTCCGAACCCTGAAAAATTAGGTCTCTTTGCCACAGGGTCCCAAGCCTGAAAAATGGGGTATCTTCGCCACAGGTTCCGAACCCTGAAAAATGTGGTCTCTACGCCACAGGGTCCGAACCCTGAAAAATGGGGTCTCTTCGCTACAGGGTCTGAAGCCTGAAAAATGGGGTCTCTTTGTCACAGGATCCCAAGCCTGAAAAATGGGGTATCTTCGCCACAGGTTCCGAAGCCTAAAAAATGGGGTTTCTTTGCTACAGGATCCCAAACCTGAAGTAGTGCTGTAAGCTTACCTTGTTAAAGGCTAAAAGATAAATTTTCTAACTTACAACATAAAATTAATATTGCGTTGGTCCATGGTGGCTGTGCCACTACCAGTTCTCAAAGAACCGGTAACCTCATCGCCTGGAGGCCACGCCCGATAGCCATGCAATAACAGCCATGGGTAAAAAAGGGGTTTCTTTGGCACAGGAACCCAAGCCTGACATATGGGGTTTCTTTGGCACAGGATCCCAAGCCTGAAAAATGGGGTTTCTTTGGCACAGGATCCCAAGCCTGAAAAATAGGGTCTCTTTGGCACAGGATCCCAAGCCTGAAAAATGGGTTGTCTACGCCACAGGGTCCGAACCCTAAAAAATAGTGTCTCTTCGCTACAGGGTCCGAAGCCTGAAAAATGGGGTCTCTTTGCCACAGGGTTCCAAGCCTGAAAAATGGGTTGTCTCTTTGCCACAGGGTCCCAAGCCTGAAAAATGGGTTGTCTCTTTGCCACAGGGTCCGAAGCCTTAAAAATGGGGTATCTTTGCCACAGGTTCCAAACCCTGAAAAATTAGGTCTCTTTGCCACAGGGTCCCAAGCCTGAAAAATGGGGTATCTTCGCCACAGGTTCCGAACCCTGAAAAATGTGGTCTCTACGCCACAGGGTCCGAATCCTGAAAAATGGGGTCTCTTCGCTACAGGGTCCCAAGCCTGAAAAATGGGGTATCTTCGCCACAGGTTCCGAAGCCTAAAAAATGGGGTTTCTTTGCTACAGGATCCCAAGCCTGAAGTAGTGCTGTAAGCTTACCTTGTTAAAGGCTAAAAGATACATTTTCTAACTTACAACATAAAATTAATAATGCGTTGGTCCATGGTGGCTGTGCCACAACCAGTTCTCAAAGTACCGGTAACCTCATCGCCTGGAGGCCACGCCCGATAGCCATGCAATAACAGCCACGGGTAAAAAAGGGGTTTCTTTGGCACAGGATCCCAAGCCTGACATATGGGGTTTCTTTGGCACAGGATCCCAAGCCTGAAAAATGGGATTTCTTTGGCACAGGATCCCAAGCCTGAAAAATGGGGTCTCTTTGGCACAGGATCCCAAGCCTGAAAAATGGGTAGTCTACGCCACAGGGTCCGAACCCTAAAAAATGGGGTCTCTTCGCTACAGGGGTCAAAGCCTGAAAAATGGGTTGTCTCTTTGCCACAGGGTCCCAAGCCTGAAAAATTGGTTGTCTCTGTGCCACAGGGTCCGAAGCCTGAAAAATGGGGTATCTTTGCCACAGGTTCCGAACCCTGAAAAATTAGGTCTCTTTGCCACAGGGTCCCAAGTCTGAAAAATGGGGTATCTTCGCCACAGGTTCCGAACCCTGAAAAATGTGGTCTCAACGCCACAGGGTCCGAATCCTGAAAAATTGGGTCTTTTCGCTACAGGGTCTGAAGCCTGAAAAATTGGGTCTCTTTGTCACAGGGTCCCAAGCCTGAAAAATGGGGTATCTTCGCTACAGGTTCCGAAGCCTAAAAAATGGTGTTTCTTTGCTACAGGATCCCAAGCCTGAAGTAGTGCTGTAAGCTTACCTTGTTAAAGGCTAAAAGATACATTTTCTAACTTACAACATAAAATTAATATTGCGTTGGTCCATGGTGGCTGTGCCACTACCAGTTCTCAAAGAACCGGTAACCTCATCGCCTGGAGGCCACGCCCGATAGCCATGCAATAACAGCCACGGGTAAAAAAGGGGTTTCTTTGGCACAGGATCCCAAGCCTGACATATGGGGTTTCTTTGGCACAGGATCCCAAGCCTGACATATGGGGTTTCTTTGGCACAGGATCCCAAGCCTGAAAAATGGGGTTTCTTTGGCACAGGATCCCAAGCCTGAAAAATAGGGTCTCTTTGGCACAGGATCCCAAGCCTGAAAAATGGGTTGTCTACGCCACAGGGTCCGAGCCCTAAAAAATAGTGTCTCTCCGCTACAGGGTCCAAAGCCTGAAAAATGGGATCTCTTTGCCACAGGGTTCCAAGCCTGAAAAATGGGTTGTCTCTTTGCCACAGGGTCCCAAGCCTGAAAAATGGGTTGTCTCTTTGCAACTGGGTCCGAAGCCTGAAAAATGGGGTATCTTTGCCACAGGTTCCGAACCCTGGAAAATTAGGTCTCTTTGCCACAGGGTCCCAAGACTGAAAAATGGGGTATCTTCGCCACAGGTTCCGAACCCTGAAAAATGTGGTCTCTACGCCACAGGGTCCGAACCCTGAAAAATGGGGTCTCTTCGCTACAGGGTCTGAAGCCTGAAAAATGGAGTCTCTTTGTCACAGGATCCCAAGCCTGAAAAATGGGGTATCTTCGCCACAGGTTCCGAACCCTAAAAAATGGGGTTTCTTTGCTACAGGATCCCAAGCCTGAAGTAGTGCTGTAAGCTTACCTTGTTAAAGGCTAAAAGATACATTTTCTAACTTACAACATAAAATTAATATTGCGTTGGTCCATGGTGGCTGTGCCACTACCAGTTCTCAAAGAACCGGTAACCTCATCGCCTGGAGGCCACGCCCGATAGCCATGCAATAACAGCCACGGGTAAAAAAGGGGTTTCTTTGGCACAGGATCCCAAGCCTGACATATGGGGTTTCTTTGGCACAGGATCCCAAGCCTGAAAAATGGGGTTTATTTGGCACAGGATCCCAAGCCTGAAAAATGGGGTCTCTTTGGCACAGGATCCCAAGCCTAAAAAATGGGTTGTCTACGCCACAGGGTCCGAACCCTAAAAAATGTGGTCTCTTCGCTACAGGGTCCGAAGCCTGAAAAATGGGGTCTCTTTGCCACAGGGTTCCAAGCCTGAAAAATGGCTTGTCTCTTTGCCACAGGGTCCCAAGCTTGAAAAATGGGTTGTCTCTTTGCCACAGGGTCCCAAGCCTGAAAAATGGGTTGTCTCTTTGCCACAGGGTCCCAAGCCTGAAAAATGGGTTGTCTCTTTGCCACAGGGTCCGAAGCCTGAAAAATAGGGTATCTTTGCCACAGGTTCCGAACCCTGAAAAATTAGGTCTCTTTGCCACAGGGTCCCAAGCCTGAAAAATGGGGTATCTTCGCCACAGGTTCCGAACCCTGAAAAATGTGGTCTCTACGCCACAGGGTCCGAACCCTGAAAAATGGGGTCTCTTCGCTACAGGGTCTGAAGCCTGAAAAATGGGGTCTCTTTGTCACAGGATCCCAAGCCTGAAAAATGGGGTATCTTCGCCACAGGTTCCGAAGCCTAAAAAATGGGGTTTCTTTGCTACAGGATCCCAAACCTGAAGTAGTGCTGTAAGCTTACCTTGTTAAAGGCTAAAAGATAAATTTTCTAACTTACAACATAAAATTAATATTGCGTTGGTCCATGGTGGCTGTGCCACTACCAGTTCTCAAAGAACCGGTAACCTCATCGCCTGGAGGCCACGCCCGATAGCCATGCAATAACAGCCATGGGTAAAAAAGGGGTTTCTTTGGCACAGGAACCCAAGCCTGACATATGGGGTTTCTTTGGCACAGGATCCCAAGCCTGAAAAATGGGGTTTCTTTGGCACAGGATCCCAAGCCTGAAAAATAGGGTCTCTTTGGCACAGGATCCCAAGCCTGAAAAATGGGTTGTCTACGCCACAGGGTCCGAACCCTAAAAAATAGTGTCTCTTCGCTACAGGGTCCGAAGCCTGAAAAATGGGGTCTCTTTGCCACAGGGTTCCAAGCCTGAAAAATGGGTTGTCTCTTTGCCACAGGGTCCCAAGCCTGAAAAATGGGTTGTCTCTTTGCCACAGGGTCCGAAGCCTTAAAAATGGGGTATCTTTGCCATAGGTTCCAAACCCTGAAAAATTAGGTCTCTTTGCCACAGGGTCCCAAGCCTGAAAAATGGGGTATCTTCGCCACAGGTTCCGAACCCTGAAAAATGAGGTCTCTACGCCACAGGGTCCGAATCCTGAAAAATGGGGTCTCTTCGCTACAGGGTCCCAAGCCTGAAAAATGGGGTATCTTCGCCTCAGGTTCCGAAGCCTAAAAAATGGGGTTTCTTTGCTACAGGATCCCAAGCCTGAAGTAGTGCTGTAAGCTTACCTTGTTAAAGGCTAAAAGATACATTTTCTAACTTACAACATAAAATTAATAATGCGTTGGTCCATGGTGGCTGTGCCACAACCAGTTCTCAAAGTACCGGTAACCTCATCGCCTGGAGGCCACGCCCGATAGCCATGCAATAACAGCCACGGGTAAAAAAGGGGTTTCTTTGGCACAGGATCCCAAGCCTGACATATGGGGTTTCTTTGGCACAGGATCCCAAGCCTGAAAAATGGGATTTCTTTGGCACAGGATCCCAAGCCTGAAAAATGGGGTCTCTTTGGCACAGGATCCCAAGCCTGAAAAATGGGTAGTCTACGCCACAGGGTCCGAACCCTAAAAAATGGGGTCTCTTCGCTACAGGGGTCAAAGCCTGAAAAATGGGTTGTCTCTTTGCCACAGGGTCCCAAGCCTGAAAAATTGGTTGTCTCTGTGCCACAGGGTCCGAAGCCTGAAAAATGGGGTATCTTTGCCACAGGTTCCGAACCCTGAAAAATTAGGTCTCTTTGCCACAGGGTCCCAAGTCTGAAAAATGGGGTATCTTCGCCACAGGTTCCGAACCCTGAAAAATGTGGTCTCAACGCCACAGGGTCCGAATCCTGAAAAATTGGGTCTTTTCGCTACAGGGTCTGAAGCCTGAAAAATTGGGTCTCTTTGTCACAGGGTCCCAAGCCTGAAAAATGGGGTATCTTCGCTACAGGTTCCGAAGCCTAAAAAATGGTGTTTCTTTGCTACAGGATCCCAAGCCTGAAGTAGTGCTGTAAGCTTACCTTGTTAAAGGCTAAAAGATACATTTTCTAACTTACAACATAAAATTAATA
Organism: Pseudophryne corroboree; assembly: GCF_028390025.1. NCBI lineage: Eukaryota > Metazoa > Chordata > Amphibia > Anura > Myobatrachidae > Pseudophryne > Pseudophryne corroboree. Next base: position 155,008,411 of record NC_086448.1, on the reverse strand, counting down.
TTGCGTTGGTCCATGGTGGCTGTGCCACTACCAGTTCTCAAAGAACCGGTAACCTCATCGCCTGGAGGCCACGCCCGATAGCCATGCAATAACAGCCACGGGTAAAAAAGGGGTTTCTTTGGCACAGGATCCCAAGCCTGACATATGGGGTTTCTTTGGCACAGGATCCCAAGCCTGACATATGGGGTTTCTTTGGCACAGGATCCCAAGCCTGAAAAATGGGGTTTCTTTGGCACAGGATCCCAAGCCTGAAAAATAGGGTCTCTTTGGCACAGGATCCCAAGCCTGAAAAATGGGTTGTCTACGCCACAGGGTCCGAGCCCTAAAAAATAGTGTCTCTTCGCTACAGGGTCCAAAGCCTGAAAAATGGGATCTCTTTGCCACAGGGTTCCAAGCCTGAAAAATGGGTTGTCTCTTGCCACAGGGTCCCAAGCCTGAAAAATGGGTTGTCTCTTTGCAACTGGGTCCGAAGCCTGAAAAATGGGGTATCTTTGCCACAGGTTCCGAACCCTGGAAAATTAGGTCTCTTTGCCACAGGGTCCCAAGACTGAAAAATGGGGTATCTTCGCCACAGGTTCCGAACCCTGAAAAATGATGTCTCTACGCCACAGGGTCCGAACCCTGAAAAATGGGGTCTCTTCGCTACAGGGTCTGAAGCCTGAAAAATGGAATCTCTTTGTCACAGGGTCCCAAGCCTGAAAAATGGGGTATCTTCACCACAGGTTCCGAACCCTAAAAAATGGGGTTTCTTTGCTACAGGATCCCAAGCCTGAAGTAGTGCTGTAAGCTTACCTTGTTAACGGCTAAAAGATACATTTTCTAACTTACAACATTAAATTAATATTGCGTTGGTCCAAGGTGGCTGTGCCACTACCAATTCTCAAAGAACCGGTAACCTCATCGCCTGGAGGCCACGCCCGATAGCCATGCAATAACAGCCACGGGTAAAAAAGGGGTTTCTTTGGCACAGGATCCCAAGCCTGACATATGGGGTTTCTTTGGCACAGGATCCCAAGCCTGAAAAATGGGGTTTCTTTGGCACAGGATCCCAAGCCTGAAAAATGAGGTCTCTTTGGCACAGGATCCTAAGCCTGAAAAATGGGTTGTCTACGCCACAGGGTCCGAACCCTAAAAAATGGGGTCTCTTCGCTACAGGGTCCGAAGCCTGAAAAATGGGGTCTCTTTGCCACAGGGTTCCAAGCCTGAAAAATGGGTTGTCTCTTTGCCACAGGGTCCCAAGCCTGAAAAATGGGTTGTCTCTTTGCCACAGGGTCCGAAGCCTGAAAAATGGGGTATCTTTGCCACAGGTTCCGAACCCTGAAAAATTAGGTCTCTTTGCCACAGGGTCCCAAGCCTGAAAAATGGGGTATCTTCGCCACAGGTTCCGAACCCTGAAAAATGTGGTCTCTACGCCACAGGGTCCGAATCCTGAAAAATGGGGTCTCTTCGCTACAGGGTCTGTAGCCTGAAAAATGGGGTCTCTTTGTCACAAGGTCCCAAGCCTGAAAAATGGGTTGTCTCTTTGCCACAGGGTCCCAAGCCTGAAAATGGGTTGTCTCTTTACCACAGGGTCCGAAGCCTGAAAAATGGGGTATCTTTGCCACAGGTTCCGAACCCTGAAAAATTAGGTCTCTTTGCTACAGGGTCCCAAGCCTGAAAAATGGGGTCTCTTTGCCACAGGGTCCGAAGCCTGAAAAATGGGGTATCTTCGCCACAGGTTCCGAAGCCTGAAAAATGGGGTTTCTTTGCTACAGGATCCCAAGCCTAAAGTAGTGCTGTAAGCTTACCTTGTTAAAGGCTAAAAGATACATTTTCTAACTTACAACATAAAATTAATATTGCGTTGGTCCATGGTGGCTGTGCCACTACCAGTTCTCAAAGAACCGGTAACCTCATCGCCTGGAGGCCACGCCCGATAGCCATGCAATAACAGCCACAGGTAAAAAAGGGGTTTCTTTGGCACAGGATCCCAAGCCTGACATATGGGGTTTCTTTGGCACAGGATCCCAAGCCTGAAAAATGGGGTTTCTTTGGCACAGGATCCCAAGCCTGAAAAATAGGGTCTCTTTGGCACAGGATCCCAAGCCTGAAAAATGGGTTGTCTACGCCACAGGGTCCGAACCCTAAAAAATGGGGTCTCTTCCCTACAGGGTCCGAAGCTTGAAAAATGGAGTCTCTTTGCCACAGGGTTCCAAGCATGAAAAATGGGTTGTCTCTTTGCCACAGGGTCCCAAGCCTGAAAAATGGGTTGTCTCTTTTCCACACAATCCAAACCCTGAAAAATTAGGTCTCTTTGCCACAGGGTCCCAAGCCTGAAAAATGGGGTATCTTCGCCACAGGTTCCGAACCCTGAAAAATGTGGTCTCTACGCCACAGGGTCTGAAGCCTAAAAAATGGGGTCTCTTTGTCACAGGGTCCCAAGCCTGAAAAATGGGGTATCTTTGCCACAGGTTCCGAACCCTGAAAAATGTGGTCTCTGCGCCACAGGGTCCGAATCCTGAAAAATGGGGTCTCTTCGCTACAGGGTCTGAAGCCTGAAAAATGTGGTCTCTTTGTCACAGGGTCCCAAGCCTGAAAAATGGGGTATCTTCGCCACAGGTTCCGAAGCCTAAAAAATGGGGTTTCTTTGCTACAGGATCCCAAGCCTGAAGTACTGCTGTAAGCTTACCTTGTTAAAGGCTAAAAGATACATTTTCTAACTTACAACATAAAATTAATATTGCGTTGGTCCATGGTGGCTGTGCCACTACCAGTTCTCAAAGAACCGGTAACCTCATCGCCCGGAGGCCACGCCCGATAGCCATGCAATAACAGCCACGGGTAAAAAAGGTGTTTCTTTGGCACAGGATCCCAAGCCTGACATATGGGGTTTCTTTGGCACAGGATCCCAAGCCTGACATATGGGGTTTCTTTGGCACAGGATCCCAAGCCTGAAAAATGGGGTTTCTTTGGCACAGGATCCCAAGCCTGAAAAATAGGGTCTCTTTGGCACAGGATCCCAAGCCTGAAAAATGGGTTGTCTACGCCACAGGGTCCGAGCCCTAAAAAATAGTGTCTCTTCGCTACAGGGTCCAAAGCCTGAAAAATGGGATCTCTTTGCCACAGGGTTCCAAGCCTGAAAAATGGGTTGTCTCTTTGCCACAGGGTCCCAAGCCTGAAAAATGGGTTGTCTCTTTGCAACTGGGTCCGAAGCCTGAAAAATGGGGTATCTTTGCCACAGGTTCCGAACCCTGAAAAATTAGGTCTCTTTGCCACAGGGTCCCAAGACTGAAAAATGGGGTATCTTCGCCACAGGTTCCGAACCCTGAAAAATGATGTCTCTACGCCACAGGGTCCGAACCCTGAAAAATTGGGTCTCTTCGCTACAGGGTCTGAAGCTTGAAAAATGGAATCTCTTTGTCACAGGGTCCCAAGCGTGAAAAATGGGGTATCTTCACCACAGGTTCCGAACCCTAAAAAATGGGGTTTCTTTGCTACAGGATCCCAAGCCTGAAGTAGTGCTGTAAGCTTACCTTGTTAACGGCTAAAAGATACATTTTCTAACTTACAACATTAAATTAATATTGCGTTGGTCCAAGGTGGCTGTGCCACTACCAATTCTCAAAGAACCGGTAACCTCATCGCCTGGAGGCCACGCCCGATAGCCATGCAATAACAGCCACGGGTAAAAAAGGGGTTTCTTTGGCACAGGATCCCAAGCCTGACATATGGGGTTTCTTTGGCACAGGATCCCAAGCCTGAAAAATGGGGTTTCTTTGGCACAGGATCCCAAGCCTGAAAAATGAGGTCTCTTTGGCACAGGATCCTAAGCCTGAAAAATGGGTTGTCTACGCCACAGGGTCCGAACCCTAAAAAATGGGGTCTCTTCGCTACAGGGTCCGAAGCCTGAAAAATGGGGTCTCTTTGCCACAGGGTTCCAAGCCTGAAAAATGGGTTGTCTCTTTGCCACAGGGTCCCAAGCCTGAAAAATGGGTTGTCTCTTTGCCACAGGGTCCGAAGCCTGAAAAATGGGGTATCTTTGCCACAGGTTCCGAACCCTGAAAAATTAGGTCTCTTTGCCACAGGGTCCCAAGCCTGAAAAATGGGGTATCTTCGCCACAGGTTCCGAACCCTGAAAAATTAGGTCTCTTTGCCACAGGGTCCCAAGACTGAAAAATGGGGTATCTTCACCACAGGTTCCGAACCCTGAAAAATGATGTCTCTACGCCACAGGGTCCGAACCCTGAAAAATGGGGTCTCTTCGCTACAGGGTCTGAAGCCTGAAAAATGGAATCTCTTTGTCACAGGGTCCCAAGCCTGAAAAATGGGGTATCTTCACCACAGGTTCCGAACCCTAAAAAATGGGGTTTCTTTGCTACAGGATCCCAAGCCTGAAGTAGTGCTGTAAGCTTACTTTGTTAATGGCTAAAAGATACATTTTCTAATTTACAACATTAAATTAATATTGCGTTGGTCCAAGGTGGCTGTGCCACTACCAATTCTCAAAGAACCGGTAACCTCATCGCGTGGAGGCCACGCCCGATAGCCATGCAATAACAGCCACGGGTAAAAAAGGGGTTTCTTTGGCACAGGATCCCAAGCCTGACATATGGGGTTTCTTTGGCACAGGATCCCAAGCCTGAAAAATTGGGTTTCTTTGGCACAGGATCCCAAGCCTGAAAAATGAGGTCTCTTTGGCACAGGATCCTAAGCCTGAAAAATGGGTTGTCTACGCCACAGGGTCCGAACACTAAAAAATGGGGTCTCTTCGCTACAGGGTCCGAAGCCTGAAAAATGGGGTCTCTTTGCCACAGGGTTCCAAGCCTGAAAAATGGGTTGTCTCTTTGCCACAGGGTCCCAAGCCTGAAAAATGGGGTATCTTTGCCACAGGTTCCGAACCCTGAAAAATTAGGTCTCTTTGCCACAGGGTCCCAAGCCTGAAAAATGGGGTATCTTCGCCACAGGTTCCGAACCCTGAAAAATGTGGTCTCTACGCCACAGGGTCCGAATCCTGAAAAATGGGGTCTCTTCGCTACAGGGTCTGAAGCCTGAAAAATGGGGTCTCTTTGTCACAGGGTCCCAAGCCTGAAAAATGGGGTATCTTCGCCACAGGTTCCGAAGCCTAAAAAATGGGGTTTCTTTGCTACAGGATCCCAAGCCTGAAGTAGTGCTGTAAGCTTACCTTGTTAAAGGCTAAAAGATACATTTTCTAACTTACAACATAAAATTAATATTGCGTTGGTCCATGGTGGCTGTGCCACTACCAGTTCTCAAAGAACCGGTAACCTCATCGCCTGGAGGCCACGCCCGATAGCCATGCAATAACAGCCACAGGTAAAAAATGGGTTTCTTTGGCACAGGATCCCAAGCCTGACATATGGGGTTTCTTTGGCACAGGATCCCAAGCCTGAAAAATGGGGTTTCTTTGGCACAGGATCCCAAGCCTGAAAAATAGGGTCTCTTTGGCACAGGATCCCAAGCCTGAAAAATGGGTTGTCTACGCCACAGGGTCCGAACCCTAAAAAATGGGGTCTCTTCCCTACAGGGTCCGAAGCTTGAAAAATGGGGTCTCTTTGCCACAGGGTTCCAAGCATGAAAAATGGGTTGTCTCTTTGCCACAGGGTCCCAAGCCTGAAAAATGGGTTGTCTCTTTGCCACAGGTTCCAAACCCTGAAAAATTAGGTCTCTTTGCCACAGGGTCCCAAGCCTGAAAAATGGGGTATCTTCGCCACAGGTTCCGAACCCTGAAAAATGTGGTCTCTACGCCACAGGGTCTGAAGCCTAAAAAATGGGGTCTCTTTGTCACAGGGTCCCAAGCCTGAAAAATGGGGTATCTTCGCCACAGGTTCTGAAGCCTAAAAAATGGGGTTTCTTTGCTACAGGATCCCAAGCCTGAAGTAGTGCTGTAAGCTTACCTTGTTAAAGGCTAAAAGATAAATTTTCTAACTTACAACATAAAATTAATATTGCGTTGGTCCATGGTGGCTGTGCCACTACCAGTTCTCAAAGAACCGGTAACCTCATCGCCTGGAGGCCACGCCCGATAGCCTTGCAATAACAGCCACGGGTAAAAAAGGGGTTTCTTTGGCACAGGATCCCAAGCCTGACATATGGGGTTTCTTTGGCACAGGATCCCAAGCGTGAAAAATGGTGTTTCTTTGGCACAGGATCCCAAGCCTGAAAAATAGGGTCTCTTTGGCACAGGATCCCAAGCCTGAAAAATGGGTTGTCTACGCCACAGGGTCCGAACCCTAAAAAATGGGGTCTCTTCGCTACAGGGTCCGAAGCCTGAAAAATGGTGTCTCTTTGCCACAGGATTCCAAGCCTGAAAAATGGGTTGTCTCTTTGCCACAGGGTCCCAAGCCTGAAAAATGGGTTGTCTCTTTGCCACAGGGTCCGAAGCCTGAAAAATGGGGTATCTTTGCCACAGGTTCCGAACCCTGAAAAATTAGGTCTCTTTGCCACAGGGTCCCAAGCCTGAAAAATGGGGTATCTTCGCCACAGGTTCCGAACCGTGAAAAATGTGGTCTCTACGCCACAGGGTCCGAATCCTGAAAAATGGGGTCTCTTCGCTACAGGGTCTGAAGCCTGAAAAATGGGGTCTCTTTGTCACAGGGTCCCATGCCTGAAAAATGGGGTATCTTCGCCACAGGTTCCGAAGCCTAAAAAATGGGGTTTCTTTGCTACAGGATCCCAAGCCTGAAGTAGTGCTGTAAGCTTACCTTGTTAAAGGCTAAAAGATACATTTTCTAACTTACAACATAAAATTAATATTGCGTTGGTCCATGGTGGCTGTGCCACTACCAGTTCTCAAAGAACCGGTAACCTCATCGCCTGGAGGCCATGCCCGATAGCCATGCAATAACAGCCACGGGTAAAAAAGGGGTTTCTTTGGCACAGGATCCCAAGCCTGACATATGGGGTTTCTTTGGCACAGGATCCCAAGCCAGAAAAATGGGGTTTCTTTGGCACAGGATCCCAAGCCTGAAAAATAGGGTCTCTTTGGCACAGGATCCCAAGCCTGAAAAATGGGTTGTCTACGCCACAGGGTCCGAACCCTAAAAAATGGTGTCTCTTCGCTACAGGGTCCGAAGCTTGAAAAATGGGGTCTCTTTGCCACAGGGTTCCAAGCCTGAAAAATGGGTTGTCTCTTTGCCATAGGGTCCGAAGCCTGAAAAATGGGGTATCTTTGCCACAGGTTCCAAACCCTGAAAAATTAGGTCTCTTTGCCACAGGGTCCCAAGCCTGAAAAATGGAGTATCTTCGCCACAGGTTCCGAACCCTGAAAAATGTGGTCTCTACGCCACAGGGTCCGAATCCTGAAAAATGGGGTCTCTTCGCTACAGGGTCTGAAGCCTGAAAAATGGGGTCTCATTGTCACAGGGTCCCAAGCCTGAAAAATGGGGTCTCTTTGTCACAGGATCCCAAGCCTGAAAAATGGGGTATCTTCGCCACAGGTTCCGAAGCCTAAAAATGGTGTTTCTTTGCTACAGGATCCCAAGCCTGAAGTAGTGCTGCAAGCTTACCTTGTTAAAGGCTAAAAGATACATTTTCTAACTTACAACATTAAATTAATATTGCGTTGGTCCATGGTGGCTGTGCCACTACCAGTTCTCAAAGAACCGGTAACCTCATCGCCTGGAGGCCACGCCCGATAGCCATGCAATAACAGCCACGGGTAAAAAAGGGGTTTCTTTGGCACAGGATCCCAAGCCTGACATATGTGGTTTCTTTGGCACAGGATCCCAAGCGTGAAAAATGGTGTTTCTTTGGCACAGGATCCCAAGCCTGAAAAATGGTGTCTCTTTGGCACAGGATCCCAAGCCTGAAAAATGGGTTGTCTACGCCACAGGGTCCGAACCCTAAAAAATGGGGTCTCTTCGCTGCAGGGTCCGAAGCCTGAACAATGGGGTCTCTTTGCCACAGGGTTCCAAGCCTGAAAAATGGGTTGTCTCTTTGCCACAGGGTCCCAAGCCTGAAAAATGGGTTGTCTCTTTGCCACAGGGTCCAAAGCCTGAAAAATGGGGTATCTTTGCCACAGGTTCCGAACACTGAAAAATTAGGTCTCTTTGCTACAGGGTCCCAAGCCTGAAAAATGGGGTCTCTTTGGCACAGGATCCCAAGCCTGGAAAATGGGGTCTCTTTGGCACAGGTTCCCAAGCCTGAAAATTGGGGTCTCTTTGCCACAGGGTACCAAGCCTGAAAAATGGGTTGTCTCTTTACCACAGGGTCCGAAGCCTGAAAAATGGGGTATCTTTGCCACAGGTTCCGAACCCTGAAAAATTAGGTCTCTTTGCTACAGGGTCCCAAGCCTGAAAAATGGGGTTTCTTTGGCACAGGATCCCAAGCCTGAAAAATGGGGTCTCTTTGGCACAGGATCCCAAGCCTGAAAAATGGGGTCTCTTTGGCACAGGATCCCAAGCCTGAATAATGGGTTATCTACGCCACAGGGTCCGAACCCTAAAAAATTGGGTCTCTTCGCTACAGGGTCCGAAGCCTGAAAAATGGGGTCTCTTTGCCACAAGGTCCCAAACCTGAAAAATGGGTTGTCTCTTTGCCACAGGGTCCCAAGCCTGAAAATGGGTTGTCTCTTTACCACAGGGTCCGAAGCCTGAAAAATGGGGTATCTTTGCCACAGGTTCCGAACCCTGAAAAATTAGGTCTCTTTGCTACAGGGTCCCAAGCCTGAAAAATGGGGTCTCTTTGCCACAGGGTCCGAAGCCTGAAAAATGGGGTATCTTCACCACAGGTTCCGAAGCCTGAAAAATGGGGTTTCTTTGCTACAGGATCCCAAGCCTGAAGTAGTGCTGTAAGCTTACCTTGTTAAAGGCTAAAAGATACATTTTCTAACTTACAACATAAAATTAATATTGCGTTGGTCCATGGTGGCTGTGCCACTACCAGTTCTCAAAGAACCGGTAACCTCATCGCCTTGAGGCCACGCCCGATAGCCATGCAATAACAGCCACGGGTAAAAAATGGGGTTTCTTTGGCACAGGATCCCAAGCCTGACATATGGGGTTTCTTTGGCACAGGATTCCAAGCCTGAAAAATGGGGTTTCTTTGGCACAGGATCCCAAGCCTGGAAAATGGGGTCTCTTTGGCACAGGATCCCAAGCCTGGAAAATGGGGTCTCTTTGGCACAGGATCCCAAGCCTGAAAAATGGGTTGTCTTCGCCACAGGGTCCGAACCCTGAAAAATGGGGTCTCTTCGCTACAGGGTCCGAACCCTGAAAAATGGGGTCTCTTTGCCACAGGATCCTAAGCCTGAAAATTGGGGTCTCTTTGCCACACGGTACCAAGCCTGAAAAATGGGTTGTCTCTTTGCCACAGGGTCCGAAGCCTGAAAAATGGGGTATCTTTGCCATAGGTTCCGAACCCTGAAAAATGAGGTCTCTTTGCCACAGGGTCCCAAGCCTGAAAAATGGGGTCTCTTACCCACAGGGTCCGAAGCCTGAAAAATGGAGTATCTTCGCCACAGGTTCCGAACCCTGAAAAATGTGGTCTCTACGCCACAGGGTCCGAATCCTGAAAAATGGGGTCTCTTCGCTACAGGGTCTGAAGCCTGAAAAATGGGGTCTCATTGTCACAGGGTCCCAAGCCTGAAAAATGGGGTCTCTTTGTCACAGGGTCCCAAGCCTGAAAAATGGGGTATCTTCACCACAGGTTCCGAAGCCTAAAAATGGGGTTTCTTTGCTACAGGATCCCAAGCCTGAAGTAGTGCTGTAAGCTTACCTTGTTAAAGGCTAAAAGATACATTTTCTAACTTACAACATTAAATTAATATTGCGTTGGTCCATGGTGGCTGTGCCACTACCAGTTCTCAAAGAACCGGTAACCTCATCGCCTGGAGGCCACGCCCGATAGCCATGCAATAACAGCCACGGGTAAAAAAGGGGTTTCTTTGGCACAGGATCCCAAGCCTGACATATGTGGTTTCTTTGGCACAGGATCCCAAGCGTGAAAAATGGTGTTTCTTTGGCACAGGATCCCAAGCCTGAAAAATGGTGTCTCTTTGGCACAGGATCCCAAGCCTGAAAAATGGGTTGTCTACGCCACAGGGTCCGAACCCTAAAAAATGGGGTCTCTTCGCTACAGGGTCCGAAGCCTGAAAAATGGGGACTCTTTGCCACAAGGTCCCAAACCTGAAAAATGGGTTGTCTCTTTGCCACAGGGTCCCAAGCCTGAAAATGGGTTGTCTCTTTACCACAGGGTCCGAAGCCTGAAAAATGGGGTATCTTTGCCACAGGTTCCGAACCCTGAAAAATTAGGTCTCTTTGCTACAGGGTCCCAAGCCTGAAAAATGGGGTCTCTTTGCCACAGGGTCCGAAGCCTGAAAAATGGGGTATCTTCACCACAGGTTCCGAAGCCTGAAAAATTGGGTTTCTTTGCTACAGGATCCCAAGCCTGAAGTAGTGCTGTAAGCTTACCTTGTTAAAGGCTAAAAGATACATTTTCTAACTTACAACATAAAATTAATATTGCGTTGGTCCATGGTGGCTGTGCCACTACCAGTTCTCAAAGAACCGGTAACCTCATCGCCTTGAGGCCACGCCCGATAGCCATGCAATAACAGCCACGGGTAAAAAATGGGGTTTCTTTGGCACAGGATCCCAAGCCTGACATATGGGGTTTCTTTGGCACAGGATCCCAAGCCTGAAAAATGGGGTTTCTTTGGCACAGGATCCCAAGCCTGGAAAATGGGGTCTCTTTGGCACAGGATCCCAAGCCTGGAAAATGGGGTCTCTTTGGCACAGGATCCCAAGCCTGAAAAATGGGTTGTCTTCGCCACAGGGTCCGAACCCTGAAAAATGGGGTCTCTTCGCTACAGGGTCCGAACCCTGAAAAATGGGGTCTCTTTGCCACAGGATCCTAAGCCTGAAAATTGGGGTCTCTTTGCCACACGGTACCAAGCCTGAAAAATGGGTTGTCTCTTTGCCACAGGGTCCGAAGCCTGAAAAATGGGGTATCTTTGCCACAGGTTCCGAACCCTGAAAAATGAGGTCTCTTTGCCACAGGGTCCCAAGCCTGAAAAATGGGGTCTCTACGCCACAGGGTCCGAATCCTGAAAAATGGGGTCTCTTCGCTACAGGGTCTGAAGCCTGAAAAATGGGGTCTCATTGTCACAGGGTCCCAAGCCTGAAAAATGGGGTCTCATTGTCACAGGGTCCCAAGCCTGAAAAATGGGGTCTCTTTGTCACAGGGTCCCAAGCCTGAAAAATGGGGTATCTTCGCCACAGGTTCCGAAGCCTAAAAATGGGGTTTCTTTGCTACAGGATCCCAAGCCTGAAGTAGTGCTGTAAGCTTACCTTGTTAAAGGCTAAAAGATACATTTTCTAACTTACAACATTAAATTAATATTGCGTTGGTCCATGGTGGCTGTGCCACTACCAGTTCTCAAAGAACCGGTAACCTCATCGCCTGGAGGCCACGCCCGATAGCCATGCAATAACAGCCACGGGTAAAAAAGGGGTTTCTTTGGCACAGGATCCCAAGCCTGACATATGTGGTTTCTTTGGCACAGGATCCCAAGCGTGAAAAATGGTGTTTCTTTGGCACAGGATCCCAAGCCTGAAAAATGGTGTCTCTTTGGCACAGGATCCCAAGCCTGAAAAATGGGTTGTCTACGCCACAGGGTCCGAACCCTAAAAAATGGGGTCTCTTCGCTACAGGGTCCGAAGCCTGAAAAATGGGGTCTCTTTGCCACAGGGTTCCAAGCCTGAAAAATGGGTTGTCTCTTTGCCACAGGGTCCCAAGCCTGAAAAATGGGTTGTCTCTTTGCCACAGGGTCCGAAGCCTGAAAAATGGGGTATCTTTGCCACAGGTTCCGAACCCTGAAAAATTAGGTCTCTTTGCCACAGGGTCCCAAGCCTGAAAAATGGGGTATCTTCGCCACAGGTTCCGAACCCTGAAAAATTTGGTCTCTACGCCACAGGGTCCGAATCCTGAAAAATGGGGTCTCTTCGCTACAGGGTCTGAAGCCTGAAAAATGGGGTCTCTTTGTCACAGGTTCCCAAGCCTGAAAAATGGGGTATCTTCGCCACAGGTTCCGAAGCCTAAAAAATGGGGTTTCTTTGCTACAGGATCCCAAGCCTGAAGTAGTGCTGTAAGCTTACCTTGTTAAAGGCTAAAAGATACATTTTCTAACTTACAACATAAAATTAATATTGCGTTGGTCCATGGTGGCTGTGCCACTACCAGTTCTCAAAGAACCGGTAACCTCATCGCCTGGAGGCCACGCCCGATAGCCATGCAATAACAGCCACGGGTAAAAAAGGGGTTTCTTTGGCACAGGATCCCAAGCCTGACATATGGGGTTTCTTTGGCACAGGATCCCAAGCCTGAAAAATGGGGTTTCTTTGGCACAGGATCCCAAGCCTGAAAAATAGGGTCTCTTTGGCACAGGATCCCAAGCCTGAAAAATGGGTTGTCTACGCCACAGGGTCCGAACCCTAAAAAATGGTGTCTCTGCGCTACAGGGTCCGAAGCTTGAAAAATGGGGTCTCTTTGCCACAGGGTTCAAAGCCTGAAAAATGGGTTGTCTCTTTGCCACAGGCTCCCAAGCCTGAAAAATGGGTTGTCTCTTTGCCACAGGGTCCGAAGCCTGAAAAATGGGGTATCTTTGCCACAGGTTCTAAACCCTGAAAAATTAGGTATCTTTGCCACAGGGTCCCAAGCCTGAAAAATGGGGTATCTTCGCCACAGGTTCCGAACCCTGAAAAATGTGGTCTCTACGCCACAGGATCCGAATCCTGAAAAATGGGGTCTCTTCGCTACAGGGTCTGAAGCCTGAAAAATGGGGTCTCTTTGTCACAGGGTCCCAAGCCTGAAAAATGGGGTCTCTTTGTCACAGGGTCACAAGCCTGAAAAATGGGGTATCTTCACCACAGGTTCCGAACCCTAAAAAATGGGGTTTCTTTGCTACAGGATCCCAAGCCTGAAGTAGTGCTGTAAGCTTACCTTGTTAAAGGCTAAAAGATACATTTTCTAACTTACAACATAAAATTAATATTGCGTTGGTCCAAGGTGGCTGTGCCACTACCAATTCTCAAAGAACCGGTAACCTCATCGTCTGGAGGCCACGCCCGATAGCCATGCAATAACAGCCACGGGTAAAAAAGGGGTTTCTTTGGCACAGGATCCCAAGCCTGACATATGGGGTTTCTTTGGCACAGGATCCCAAGCCTGAAAAATGGGGTTTCTTTGGCACAGGATCCCAAGCCTGAAAAATGAGGTCTCTTTGGCACAGGATCCTAAGCCTGAAAAATGGGTTGTCTACGCCACAGGGTCCGAACCCTAAAAAATGGGGTCTCTTCGCTACAGGGTCCGAAGCCTGAAAAATGGGGTCTCTTTGCCACAGGGTTCCAAGCCTGAAAAATGGGTTGTCTCTTTGCCACAGGGTCCCGAGCCTGAAAAATGGGTTGTCTCTTTGCCACAGGGTCCAAAGCCTGAAAAATTGGGTATCTTTGCCACAGGTTCCGAACACTGAAAAATTAGGTCTCTTTGCTACAGGGTCCCAAGCCTGAAAAATGGGGTCTCTTTGGCACAGGATCCCAAGCCTGGAAAATGGGGTCTCTTTGGCACAGGATCCCAAGCCTGAAAATTGGGGTCTCTTTGCCACAGGGTACCAAGCCTGAAAAATGGGTTGTCTCTTTACCACAGGGTCCGAAGCCTGAAAAATGGGGTATCTTTGCCACAGGGTCCGAACCCTGAAAAATTAGATCTCTTTGCTACAGGGTCCCAAGCCTGAAAAATGGGGTCTCTTTGCCACAGGGTCCGAAGCCTGAAAAATGGGGTATCTTCACCACAGGTTCCGAAGCCTGAAAAATGGGGTTTCTTTGCTACAGGATCCCAAGCCTGAAGTAGTGCTGTAAGCTTACCTTGTTAAAGGCTAAAAGATACATTTTCTAACTTACAACATAAAATTAATATTGCGTTGGTCCATGGTGGCTGTGCCACTACCAGTTCTCAAAGAACCGGTAACCTCATCGCCTTGAGGCCACGCCCGATAGCCATGCAATAACAGCCACGGGTAAAAAATGGGGTTTCTTTGGCACAGGATCCCAAGCCTGACATATGGGGTTTCTTTGGCACAGGATCCCAAGCCTGAAAAATGGGGTTTCTTTGGCACAGGATCCCAAGCCTGGAAAATGGGGTCTCTTTGGCACAGGATCCCAAGCCTGGAAAATGGGGTCTCTTTGGCACAGGATCCCAAGCCTGAAAAATGGGTTGTCTTCGCCACAGGGTCCGAACCCTGAAAAATGGGGTCTCTTCGCTACAGGGTCCGAACACTGAAAAATGGGGTCTCTTTGCCACAGGATCCTAAGCATGAAAATTGGGGTCTCTTTGCCACAGGGTACCAAGCCTGAAAAATGGGTTGTCTCTTTGCCACAGGGTCCGAAGCCTGAAAAATGGGGTATCTTTGCCACAGGTTCCGAACCCTGAAAAATGAGGTCTCTTTGCCACAGGGTCCCAAGCCTGAAAAATGGGGTCTCTTTGCCACAGTGTCCGAAGCCTAAAAAATGGAGTATCTTCGCCACAGGTTCCGAAGCCTGAAAAATGGGGTTTTTTTGCTACAGGATCCCAAGCGTGAAGTAGTGCTGTAAGCTTACCTTGTTAAAGGCTAAAAGATACATTTTCTAACTTACAACATAAAATTAATATTGCGTTGGTCCATGGTGGCTGTGCCACTACCAGTTCTCAAAGAACCGGTAACCTCATCGCCTTGAGGCCACGCCCGATAGCCATGCAATAACAGCCACGTGTAAAAAATGGGGTTTCTTTGGCACAGGATCCCAAGCCTGAAAAATGGGGTCTCTTTGGCACAGGATCCCAAGCCTGAAAAATGGGTTGTCTACGCCACAGGGTCCGAACCCTAAAAAATTGGGTCTCTTCGCTACAGGGTCCGAAGCCTGAAAAATGGGGTCTCTTTGCCACAAGGTCCCAAACCTGAAAAATGGGTTGTCTCTTTGCCACAGGGTCCCAAGCCTGAAAATGGGTTGTCTCTTTACCACAGGGTCCGAAGCCTAAAAAAATGGGGTATCTTTGCCACAGGTTCCGAACCCTGAAAAATTAGGTCTCTTTGCTACAGGGTCCCAAGCCTGAAAAATGGGGTCTCTTTGCCACAGGGTCCGAAGCCTGAAAAATGGGGTATCTTCACCACAGGTTCCGAAGCCTGAAAAATGGGGTTTCTTTGCTACAGGATCCCAAGCCTGAAGTAGTGCTGTAAGCTTACCTTGTTAAAGGCTAAAAGATACATTTTCTAACTTACAACATAAAATTAATATTGCGTTGGTCCATGGTGGCTGTGCCACTACCAGTTCTCAAAGAACCGGTAACCTCATCGCCTTGAGGCCACGCCCGATAGCCATGCAATAACAGCCACGGGTAAAAAATGGGGTTTCTTTGGCACAGGATCCCAAGCCTGACATATGGGGTTTCTTTGGCACAGGATCCCAAGCCTGAAAAATGGGGTTTCTTTGGCACAGGATCCCAAGCCTGGAAAATGGGGTCTCTTTGGCACAGGATCCCAAGCCTGGAAAATGGGGTCTCTTTGGCACAGGATCCCAAGCCTGAAAAATGGGTTGTCTTCGCCACAGGGTCCGAACCCTGAAAAATGGGGTCTCTTCGCTACAGGGTCCGAACCCTGAAAAATGGGGTCTCTTTGCCACAGGATCCTAAGCCTGAAAATTGGGGTCTCTTTGCCACACGGTACCAAGCCTGAAAAATGGGTTGTCTCTTTGCCACAGGGTCCGAAGCCTGAAAAATGGGGTATCTTTGCCACAGGTTCCGAACCCTGAAAAATGAGGTCTCTTTGCCACAGGGTCCCAAGCCTGAAAAATGGGGTCTCTACGCCACAGGGTCCGAAGCCTGAAAAATGGAGTATCTTCGCCACAGGTTCCGAAGCCTGCAAAATGGGGTTTCTTTGCTACAGGATCCCAAGCCTGAAGTAGTGCTGTAAGCTTACCTTGTTAAAGGCTAAAAGATAAATTTTCTAACTTACAACATAAAATTAATATTGCGTTGGTCCATGGTGGCTGTGCCACTACCAGTTCTCAAAGAACCGGTAACCTCATCGCCTTGAGGCCACGCCCGATAGCCATGCAATAACAGCCACGGGTAAAAAATGGGGTTTCTTTGGCACAGGATCCCAAGCCTGAAAAATGGGGTTTCTTTGGCACAGGATCCCAAGCCTGAAAAATGGGGTCTCTTTGGCACAGGATCCCAAGCCTGAAAAATGGGTTGTCTACGCCACAGGGTCCGAACCCTGAAAAATGGGGTCTCTTCGCTACAGGGTCCGAAGCCTGAAAAATGGGGTCTCTTTGCCACAAGGTCCCAAGCCTGAAAAATGGGTTGTCTCTTTGCCGCAGGGTCCCAAGCCTGAAAAATGGGTTGTCTCTTTACCACAGGGTCCGAAGCCTGAAAAATGGGGTATCTTTGCCACAGGTTCCGAACCCTGAAAAATTAGGTCTCTTTGCTACAGGGTTCCAAGCCTGAAAAATGGGTTGTCTCTTTACCACCGGGTCCGAAGCCTGAAAAATGGGGTATCTTCGCCACAGGTACCGAAGCCTGAAAAATGGGGTTTCTTTGCTACAGGATCCCAAGCCTGAAGTAGTGCTGTAAGCTTACCTTGTTAAAGGCTAAAAGATACATTTTCTAACTTACAACATAAAATTAATATTGCGTTGGTCCATGGTGGCTGTGCCACTACCAGTTCTTAAAGAACCGGTAACCTCATCGCCTTGAGGCCACGCCCGATAGCCATGCAATAACAGCCACGGGTAAAAAAATGGGGTTTCTTTGGCACAGGATCCCAAGCCTGACATATGGGGTTTCTTTGGCACAGGATCCCAAGCCTGAAAAATGGGGTTTCTTTGGCACAGGATCCCAAGCCTGACATATGGGGTTTCTTTGGCACAGGATCCCAAGCCTGAAAAATGGGGTTTCTTTGGCACAGGATCCCAAGCCTGAAAAATGGGGTCTCTTTGGCACAGGATCCCAAGCCTGAAAAATGGGGTTTCTTTGGCACAGGATCCCAAGCCTGAAAAATAGGGTCTCTTTGGCACAGGATCCCAAGCCTGAAAAATGGGTTGTCTACGCCACAGGGTCCGAACCCTAAAAAATGGTGTCTCTGCGCTACAGGGTCCGAAGCTTGAAAAATGGGGTCTCTTTGCCACAGGGTTCAAAGCCTGAAAAATGGGTTGTCTCTTTGCCACAGGCTCCCAAGCCTGAAAAATGGGTTGTCTCTTTGCCACAGGGTCCGAAGCCTGAAAAATGGGGTATCTTTGCCACAGGTTCTAAACCCTGAAAAATTAGGTATCTTTGCCACAGGGTCCCAAGCCTGAAAAATGGGGTATCTTCGCCACAGGTTCCGAACCCTGAAAAATGTGGTCTCTACGCCACAGGGTCCGAATCCTGAAAAATGGGGTCTCTTCGCTACAGGGTCTGAAGCCTGAAAAATGGGGTCTCTTTGTCACAGGGTCCCAAGCCTGAAAAATGGGGTCTCTTTGTCACAGGGTCCCAAGCCTGAAAAATGGGGTATCTTCACCACAGGTTCCGAACCCTAAAAAATGGGGTTTCTTTGCTACAGGATCCCAAGCCTGAAGTAGTGCTGTAAGCTTACCTTGTTAAAGGCTAAAAGATACATTTTCTAACTTACAACATAAAATTAATATTGCGTTGGTCCAAGGTGGCTGTGCCACTACCAATTCTCAAAGAACCGGTAACCTCATCGTCTGGAGGCCACGCCCGATAGCCATGCAATAACAGCCACGGGTAAAAAAGGGGTTTCTTTGGCACAGGATCCCAAGCCTGACATATGGGGTTTCTTTGGCACAGGATCCCAAGCCTGAAAAATGGGGTTTCTTTGGCACAGGATCCCAAGCCTGAAAAATGAGGTCTCTTTGGCACAGGATCCTAAGCCTGAAAAATGGGTTGTCTACGCCACAGGGTCCGAACTCTAAAAAATGGGGTCTCTTCGCTACAGGGTCCGAAGCCTGAAAAATGGGGTCTCTTTGCCACAGGGTTCCAAGCCTGAAAAATGGGTTGTCTCTTTGCCACAGGGTCCCGAGCCTGAAAAATGGGTTGTCTCTTTGCCACAGGGTCCAAAGCCTGAAAAATTGGGTATCTTTGCCACAGGTTCCGAACACTGAAAAATTAGGTCTCTTTGCTACAGGGTCCCAAGCCTGAAAAATGGGGTCTCTTTGGCACAGGATCCCAAGCCTGGAAAATGGGGTCTCTTTGGCACAGGATCCCAAGCCTGAAAATTGGGGTCTCTTTGCCACAGGGTACCAAGCCTGAAAAATGGGTTGTCTCTTTACCACAGGGTCCGAAGCCTGAAAAATGGGGTATCTTTGCCACAGGGTCCGAACCCTAAAAAATTGGATCTCTTTGCTACAGGGTCCCAAGCCTGAAAAATGGGGTCTCTTTGCCACAGGGTCCGAAGCCTGAAAAATGGGGTATCTTCACCACAGGTTCCGAAGCCTGAAAAATGGGGTTTCTTTGCTACAGGATCCCAAGCCTGAAGTAGTGCTGTAAGCTTACCTTGTTAAAGGCTAAAAGATACATTTTCTAACTTACAACATAAAATTAATATTGCGTTGGTCCATGGTGGCTGTGCCACTACCAGTTCTCAAAGAACCGGTAACCTCATCGCCTTGAGGCCACGCCCGATAGCCATGCAATAACAGCCACGGGTAAAAAATGGGGTTTCTTTGGCACAGGATCCCAAGCCTGACATATGGGGTTTCTTTGGCACAGGATCCCAAGCCTGAAAAATGGGGTTTCTTTAGCATCAGGATCCCAAGCCTGAAAAATGGGGTCTCTTTGGCACAGGATCCCAAGCCTGAAAAATGGGGTCTCTTTGGCACAGGATCCCAAGCCTGAAAAATGGGTTGTCTACGCCACAGGGTCCGAACCCTAAAAAATTGGGTCTCTTCGCTACAGGGTCCGAAGCCTGAAAAATGGGGTCTCTTTGCCACAAGGTCCCAAACCTGAAAAATGGGTTGTCTCTTTGCCACAGGGTCCCAAGCCTGAAAATGGGTTGTCTCTTTACCACAGGGTCCGAAGCCTGAAAAATGGGGTATCTTTGCCACAGGTTCCGAACCCTGAAAAATTAGGTCTCTTTGCTACAGGGTCCCAAGCCTGAAAAATGGGGTCTCTTTGCCACAGGGTCCGAAGCCTGAAAAATGGGGTATCTTCACCACAGGTTCCGAAGCCTGAAAAATGGGGTTTCTTTGCTACAGGATCCCAAGCCTGAAGTAGTGCTGTAAGCTTACCTTGTTAAAGGCTAAAAGATACATTTTCTAACTTACAACATAAAATTAATATTGCGTTGGTCCATGGTGGCTGTGCCACTACCAGTTCTCAAAGAACCGGTAACCTCATCGCCTTGAGGCCACGCCCGATAGCCATGCAATAACAGCCACGGGTAAAAAATGGGGTTTCTTTGGCACAGGATCCCAAGCCTGACATATGGGGTTTCTTTGGCACAGGATCCCAAGCCTGAAAAATGGGGTTTCTTTGGCACAGGATCCCAAGCCTGGAAAATGGGGTCTCTTTGGCACAGTATCCCAAGCCTGGAAAATGGGGTCTCTTTGGCACAGGATCCCAAGCCTGAAAAATGGGTTGTCTTCGCCACAGGGTCCGAACCCTGAAAAATGGGGTCTCTTCGCTACAGGGTCCGAACACTGAAAAATGGGGTCTCTTTGCCACAGGATCCTAAGCCTGAAAATTGGGGTCTCTTTGCCACAGGGTACCAAGCCTGAAAAATGGGTTGTCTCTTTGCCACAGGGTCCGAAGCCTGAAAAATGGGGTATCTTTGCCACAGGTTCCGAACCCTGAAAAATGAGGTCTCTTTGCCACAGGGTCCCAAGCCTGAAAAATGGGGTCTCTTTGCCACAGTGTCCGAAGCCTAAAAAATGGAGTATCTTCGCCACAGGTTCCGAAGCCTGAAAAATGGGGGTTTTTTTGCTACAGGATCCCAAGCCTGAAGTAGTGCTGTAAGCTTACCTTGTTAAAGGCTAAAAGATACATTTTCTAACTTACAACATAAAATTAATATTGCGTTGGTCCATGGTGGCTGTGCCACTACCAGTTCTCAAAGAACCAGTAACCTCATCGCCTTGAGGCCACGCCCGATAGCCATGCAATAACAGCCACGTGTAAAAAATGGGGTTTCTTTGGCACAGGATCCCAAGCCTGAAAAATGGGGTCTCTTTGGCACAGGATCCCAAGCCTGAAAAATGGGTTGTCTACGCCACAGGGTCCGAACCCTAAAAAATTGGGTCTCTTCGCTACAGGGTCCGAAGCCTGAAAAATGGGGTCTCTTTGCCACAAGGTCCCAAACCTGAAAAATGGGTTGTCTCTTTGCCACAGGGTCCCAAGCCTGAAAATGGGTTGTCTCTTTACCACAGGGTCCGAAGCCTAAAAAAATGGGGTATCTTTGCCACAGGTTCCGAACCCTGAAAAATTAGGTCTCTTTGCTACAGGGTCCCAAGCCTGAAAAATGGGGTCTCTTTGCCACAGGGTCCGAAGCCTGAAAAATGGGGTATCTTCACCACAGGTTCCGAAGCCTGAAAAATGGGGTTTCTTTGCTACAGGATCCCAAGCCTGAAGTAGTGCTGTAAGCTTACCTTGTTAAAGGCTAAAAGATACATTTTCTAACTTACAACATAAAATTAATATTGCGTTGGTCCATGGTGGCTGTGCCACTACCAGTTCTCAAAGAACCGGTAACCTCATCGCCTTGAGGCCACGCCCGATAGCCATGCAATAACAGCCACGGGTAAAAAATGGGGTTTCTTTGGCACAGGATCCCAAGCCTGACATATGGGGTTTCTTTGGCACAGGATCCCAAGCCTGAAAAATGGGGTTTCTTTGGCACAGGATCCCAAGCCTGGAAAATGGGGTCTCTTTGGCACAGGATTCCAAGCCTGGAAAATGGGGTCTCTTTGGCACAGGATCCCAAGCCTGAAAAATGGGTTGTCTTCGCCACAGGGTCCGAACCCTGAAAAATGGGGTCTCTTCGCTACAGGGTCCGAACCCTGAAAAATGGGGTCTCTTTGCCACAGGATCCTAAGCCTGAAAATTGGGGTCTCTTTGCCACAGGGTACCAAGCCTGAAAAATGGATTGTCTCTTTGCCACAGGGTCCGAAGCCTGAAAAATGGGGTATCTTTGCCACAGGTTCCGAACCCTGAAAAATGAGGTCTCTTTGCCACAGGGTCCCAAGCCTGAAAAATGGGGTCTCTTTGCCACAGGGTCCGAAGCCTGAAAAATGGAGTATCTTCGCCACAGGTTCCGAAGCCTGCAAAATGGGGTTTCTTTGCTACAGGATCCCAAGCCTGAAGTAGTGCTGTAAGCTTACCTTGTTAAAGGCTAAAAGATAAATTTTCTAACTTTCAACATAAAATTAATATTGCGTTGGTCCACGGTGGCTGTGCCACTACCAGTTCTCAAAGAACCGGTAACCTCATCGCCTTGAGGCCACGCCCGATAGCCATGCAATAACAGCCACGGGTAAAAAATGGGGTTTCTTTGGCACAGGATCCCAAGCCTGAAAAATGGGGTTTCTTTGGCACAGGATCCCAAGCCTAAAAAATGGGGTCTCTTTGGCACAGGATCCCAAGCCTGAAAAATGGGTTGTCTACGCCACAGGGTCCGAACCCTGAAAAATGGGGTCTCTTCGCTACAGGGTCCGAAGCCTGAAAAATGGGGTCTCTTTGCCACAAGGTCCCAAGCCTGAAAAATGGGTTGTCTCTTTGCCGCAGGGTCCCAAGCCTGAAAAATGGGTTGTCTCTTTACCACAGGGTCCGAAGCCTGAAAAATGGGGTATCTTTGCCACAGGTTCCGAACCCTGAAAAATTAGGTCTCTTTGCTACAGGGTTCCAAGCCTGAAAAATGGGTTGTCTCTTTACCACCGGGTCCGAAGCCTGAAAAATGGGGTATCTTCGCCACAGGTTCCGAAGCCTGAAAACATGGGTTTCTTTGCTACAGGATCCCAAGCCTGAAGTAGTGCTGTAAGCTTACCTTGTTAAAGGCTAAAAGATACATTTTCTAACTTACAACATAAAATTAATATTGCGTTGGTCCATGGTGGCTGTGCCACTACCAGTTCTTAAAGAACCGGTAACCTCATCGCCTTGAGGCCACGCCCGATAGCCATGCAATAACAGCCACGGGTAAAAAAAATGGGGTTTCTTTGGCACAGGATCCCAAGCCTGACATATGGGGTTTCTTTGGCACAGGATCCCAAGCCTGAAAAATGGGGTTTCTTTGGCACAGGATCCCAAGCATGAAAAATGGGGTCTCTTTGGCACAGGATCCCAAGCATGAAAAATGGGGTCTCTTTGGCACAGGATCCCAAGCCTGAAAAATGGGTTGTCTACGCCACAGGGTCCGAACCCTAAAAAATTGGGTCTCTTCGCTACAGGGTCCGAAGCCTGAAAAATGGGGTCTCTTTGCCACAAGGTCCCAAACCTGAAAAATGGGTTGTCTCTTTGCCACAGGGTCCCAAGCCTGAAAATGGGTTGTCTCTTTACCACAGGGTCCGAAGCCTGAAAAATGGGGTATCTTTGCCACAGGTTCCGAACCCTGAAAAATTAGGTCTCTTTGCTACAGGGTCCCAAGCCTGAAAAATGGGGTCTCTTTGCCACAGGGTCCGAAGCCTGAAAAATGGGGTATCTTCACCACAGGTTCCGAAGCCTGAAAAATTGGGTTTCTTTGCTACAGGATCCCAAGCCTGAAGTAGTGCTGTAAGCTTACCTTGTTAAAGGCTAAAAGATACATTTTCTAACTTACAACATAAAATTAATATTGCGTTGGTCCATGGTGGCTGTGCCACTACCAGTTCTCAAAGAACCAGTAACCTCATCGCCTTGAGGCCACGCCCGATAGCCATGCAATAACAGCCACGGGTAAAAAATGGGGTTTCTTTGGCACAGGATCCCAAGCCTGACATATGGGGTTTCTTTGGCACAGGATCCCAAGCCTGACATATGGGGTTTCTTTGGTACAGGATCCCAAGCCTGAAAAATGGGGTTTCTTTGGCACAGGATCCCAAGCCTGAAAAATGGGGTCTCTTTGGCACAGGATCCCAAGCCTGAAAAATGGGGTCTCTTTGGCACAGGATCCCAAGCCTGAAAAATGGGTTGTCTACGCCACAGGGTCCGAACCCTAAAAAATTGGGTCTCTTCGCTACAGGGTCCGAAGCCTGAAAAATGGGGTCTCTTTGCCACAAGGTCCCAAACCTGAAAAATGGGTTGTCTCTTTACCACAGGGTCCGAAGCCTGAAAAATGGGGTATCTTTGCCACAGGTTCCGAACCCTGAAAAATTAGGTCTCTTTGCTACAGGGTCCCAAGCCTGAAAAATGGGGTCTCTTTGCCACAGGGTCCGAAGCCTGAAAAATGGGGTATCTTCACCACAGGTTCCGAAGCCTGAAAAATGGGGTTTCTTTGCTACAGGATCCCAAGCCTGAAGTAGTGCTGTAAGCTTACCTTGTTAAAGGCTAAAAGATACATTTTCTAACTTACAACATAAAATTAATATTGCGTTGGTCCAAGGTGGCTGTGCCACTACCAATTCTCAAAGAACCGGTAACCTCATCGTCTGGAGGCCACGCCCGATAGCCATGCAATAACAGCCACGGGTAAAAAAGGGGTTTCTTTGGCACAGGATCCCAAGCCTGACATATGGGGTTTCTTTGGCACAGGATCCCAAGCCTGAAAAATGGGGTTTCTTTGGCACAGGATCCCAAGCCTGAAAAATGAGGTCTCTTTGGCACAGGATCCTAAGCCTGAAAAATGGGTTGTCTACGCCACAGGGTCCGAACCCTAAAAAATGGGGTCTCTTCGCTACAGGGTCCGAAGCCTGAAAAATGGGGTCTCTTTGCCACAGGGTTCCAAGCCTGAAAAATGGGTTGTCTCTTTGCCACAGGGTCCCAAGCCTGAAAAATGGGTTGTCTCTTTGCCACAGGGTCCAAAGCCTGAAAAATTGGGTATCTTTGCCACAGGTTCCGAACACTGAAAAATTAGGTCTCTTTGCTACAGGGTCCCAAGCCTGAAAAATGGGGTCTCTTTGGCACAGGATCCCAAGCCTGGAAAATGGGGTCTCATTGGCACAGGATCCCAAGCCTGAAAATTGGGGTCTCTTTGCCACAGGGTACCAAGCCTGAAAAATGGGTTGTCTCTTTACCACAGGGTCCGAAGCCTGAAAAATGGGGTATCTTTGCCACAGGTTCCGAACCCTGAAAAATTAGATCTCTTTGCTACAGGGTCCCAAGCCTGAAAAATGGGGTCTCTTTGCCACAGGGTCCGAAGCCTGAAAAATGGGGTATCTTCACCACAGGTTCCGAAGCCTGAAAAATGGGGTTTCTTTGCTACAGGATCCCAAGCCTGAAGTAGTGCTGTAAGCTTACCTTGTTAAAGGCTAAAAGATACATTTTCTAACTTACAACATAAAATTAATATTGCGTTGGTCCATGGTGGCTGTGCCACTACCAGTTCTCAAAGAACCGGTAACCTCATCGCCTTGAGGCCACGCCCGATAGCCATGCAATAACAGCCACGGGTAAAAAATGGGGTTTCTTTGGCACAGGATCCCAAGCCTGACATATGGGGTTTCTTTGGCACAGGATCCCAAGCCTGAAAAATGGGGTTTCTTTGGCACAGGATCCCAAGCCTGGAAAATGGGGTCTCTTTGGCACAGGATTCCAAGCCTGGAAAATGGGGTCTCTTTGGCACAGGATCCCAAGCCTGAAAAATGGGTTGTCTTCGCCACAGGGTCCGAACCCTGAAAAATGGGGTCTCTTCGCTACAGGGTCCGAACCCTGAAAAATGGGGTCTCTTTGCCACAGGATCCTAAGCCTGAAAATTGGGGTCTCTTTGCCACAGGGTACCAAGCCTGAAAAATGGATTGTCTCTTTGCCACAGGGTCCGAAGCCTGAAAAATGGGGTATCTTTGCCACAGGTTCCGAACCCTGAAAAATTAGGTCTCTTTGCCACAGGGTCCCAAGCCTGAAAAATGGGGTCTCTTTGCCACAGGGTCCGAAGCCTGAAAAATGGAGTATCTTCGCCACAGGTTCCGAAGCCTGCAAAATGGGGTTTCTTTGCTACAGGATCCCAAGCCTGAAGTAGTGCTGTAAGCTTACCTTGTTAAAGGCTAAAAGATAAATTTTCTAACTTTCAACATAAAATTAATATTGCGTTGGTCCACGGTGGCTGTGCCACTACCAGTTCTCAAAGAACCGGTAACCTCATCGCCTTGAGGCCACGCCCGATAGCCATGCAATAACAGCCACGGGTAAAAAATGGGGTTTCTTTGGCACAGGATCCCAAGCCTGAAAAATGGGGTTTCTTTGGCACAGGATCCCAAGCCTAAAAAATGGGGTCTCTTTGGCACAGGATCCCAAGCCTGAAAAATGGGTTGTCTACGCCACAGGGTCCGAACCCTGAAAAATGGGGTCTCTTCGCTACAGGGTCCGAAGCCTGAAAAATGGGGTCTCTTTGCCACAAGGTCCCAAGCCTGAAAAATGGGTTGTCTCTTTGCCGCAGGGTCCCAAGCCTGAAAAATGGGTTGTCTCTTTACCACAGGGTCCGAAGCCTGAAAAATGGGGTATCTTTGCCACAGGTTCCGAACCCTGAAAAATTAGGTCTCTTTGCTACAGGGTTCCAAGCCTGAAAAATGGGTTGTCTCTTTACCACCGGGTCCGAAGCCTGAAAAATGGGGTATCTTCGCCACAGGTTCCGAAGCCTGAAAACATGGGTTTCTTTGCTACAGGATCCCAAGCCTGAAGTAGTGCTGTAAGCTTACCTTGTTAAAGGCTAAAAGATACATTTTCTAACTTACAACATAAAATTAATATTGCGTTGGTCCATGGTGGCTGTGCCACTACCAGTTCTTAAAGAACCGGTAACCTCATCGCCTTGAGGCCACGCCCGATAGCCATGCAATAACAGCCACGGGTAAAAAAAATGGGGTTTCTTTGGCACAGGATCCCAAGCCTGACATATGGGGTTTCTTTGGCACAGGATCCCAAGCCTGAAAAATGGGGTTTCTTTGGCACAGGATCCCAAGCCTGACATATGGGGTTTCTTTGGCACAGGATCCCAAGCCTGAAAAATGGGGTTTCTTTGGCACAGGATCCCAAGCATGAAAAATGGGGTCTCTTTGGCACAGGATCCCAAGCATGAAAAATGGGGTCTCTTTGGCACAGGATCCCAAGCCTGAAAAATGGGTTGTCTACGCCACAGGGTCCGAACCCTAAAAAATTGGGTCTCTTCGCTACAGGGTCCGAAGCCTGAAAAATGGGGTCTCTTTGCCACAAGGTCCCAAACCTGAAAAATGGGTTGTCTCTTTGCCACAGGGTCCCAAGCCTGAAAATGGGTTGTCTCTTTACCACAGGGTCCGAAGCCTGAAAAATGGGGTATCTTTGCCACAGGATCCCAAGCCTGACATATGGGGTTTCTTTGGCACAGGATCCCAAGCCTGAAAAATGGGGTTTCTTTGGCACAGGATCCCAAGCCTGACATATGGGGTTTCTTTGGCACAGGATCCCAAGCCTGAAAAATGGGGTTTCTTTGGCACAGGATCCCAAGCATGAAAAATGGGGTCTCTTTGGCACAGGATCCCAAGCATGAAAAATGGGGTCTCTTTGGCACAGGATCCCAAGCCTGAAAAATGGGTTGTCTACGCCACAGGGTCCGAACCCTAAAAAATGGGGTCTCTTCGCTACAGGGTCCGAAGCCTGAAAAATGGGGTCTCTTTGCCACAGGGTTCCAAGCCTGAAAAATGGGTTGTCTCTTTGCCACAGGGTCCCAAGCCTGAAAAATGGGTTGTCTCTTTGCCACAGGGTCCAAAGCCTGAAAAATTGGGTATCTTTGCCACAGGTTCCGAACACTGAAAAATTAGGTCTCTTTGCTACAGGGTCCCAAGCCTGAAAAATGGGGTCTCTTTGGCACAGGATCCCAAGCCTGGAAAATGGGGTCTCATTGGCACAGGATCCCAAGCCTGAAAATTGGGGTCTCTTTGCCACAGGGTACCAAGCCTGAAAAATGGGTTGTCTCTTTACCACAGGGTCCGAAGCCTGAAAAATGGGGTATCTTTGCCACAGGTTCCGAACCCTGAAAAATTAGATCTCTTTGCTACAGGGTCCCAAGCCTGAAAAATGGGGTCTCTTTGCCACAGGGTCCGAAGCCTGAAAAATGGGGTATCTTCACCACAGGTTCCGAAGCCTGAAAAATGGGGTTTCTTTGCTACAGGATCCCAAGCCTGAAGTAGTGCTGTAAGCTTACCTTGTTAAAGGCTAAAAGATACATTTTCTAACTTACAACATAAAATTAATATTGCGTTGGTCCATGGTGGCTGTGCCACTACCAGTTCTCAAAGAACCGGTAACCTCATCGCCTTGAGGCCACGCCCGATAGCCATGCAATAACAGCCACGGGTAAAAAATGGGGTTTCTTTGGCACAGGATCCCAAGCCTGACATATGGGGTTTCTTTGGCACAGGATCCCAAGCCTGAAAAATGGGGTTTCTTTGGCACAGGATCCCAAGCCTGAAAAATGGGGTCTCTTTGGCACAGGATCCCAAGCCTGAAAAATGGGGTCTCTTTGGCACAGGATCCCAAGCCTGAAAAATGGGTTGTCTACGCCACAGGGTCCGAACCCTAAAAAATTGGGTCTCTTCGCTACAGGGTCCGAAGCCTGAAAAATGGGGTCTCTTTGCCACAAGGTCCCAAACCTGAAAAATGGGTTGTCTCTTTGCCACAGGGTCCCAAGCCTGAAAATGGGTTGTCTCTTTACCACAGGGTCCGAAGCCTGAAAAATGGGGTATCTTTGCCACAGGTTCCGAACCCTGAAAAATTAGGTCTCTTTGCTACAGGGTCCCAAGCCTGAAAAATGGGGTCTCTTTGCCACAGGGTCCGAAGCCTGAAAAATGGGGTATCTTCACCACAGGTTCCGAAGCCTGAAAAATGGGGTTTCTTTGCTACAGGATCCCAAGCCTGAAGTAGTGCTGTAAGCTTACTTTGTTAAAGGCTAAAAGATACATTTTCTAACTTACAACATAAAATTAATATTGCGTTGGTCCATGGTGGCTGTGCCACTACCAGTTCTCAAAGAACCGGTAACCTCATCGCCTTGAGGCCACGCCCGATAGCCATGCAATAACAGCCACGGGTAAAAAATGGGGTTTCTTTGGCACAGGATCCCAAGCCTGACATATGGGGTTTCTTTGGCACAGGATCCCAAGCCTGAAAAATGGGGTTTCTTTGGCACAGGATCCCAAGCCTGGAAAATGGGGTCTCTTTGGCACAGGATCCCAAGCCTGGAAAATGGGGTCTCTTTGGCACAGGATCCCAAGCCTGAAAAATGGGTTGTCTTCGCCACAGGGTCCGAACCCTGAAAAATGTGGTCTCTTCGCTACAGGGTCCGAACACTGAAAAATGGGGTCTCTTTGCCACAGGATCCTAAGCCTGAAAATTGGGGTCTCTTTGCCACAGGGTACCAAGCCTGAAAAATGGGTTGTCTCTTTGCCACAGGGTCCGAAGCCTGAAAAATGGGGTATCTTTGCCACAGGTTCCGAACCCTGAAAAATGAGGTCTCTTTGCCACAGGGTCCCAAGCCTGAAAAA
The DNA here is from genome assembly GCF_028390025.1 of Pseudophryne corroboree. Lineage (NCBI taxonomy): Eukaryota > Metazoa > Chordata > Amphibia > Anura > Myobatrachidae > Pseudophryne > Pseudophryne corroboree. Next base: position 154,979,804 of record NC_086448.1, on the reverse strand, counting down.
TGGGGTCTCTTTGCCACAGTGTCCGAAGCCTAAAAAATGGAGTATCTTCGCCACAGGTTCCGAAGCCTGAAAAATGGGGTTTTTTTGCTACAGGATCCCAAGCCTGAAGTAGTGCTGTAAGCTTACCTTGTTAAAGGCTAAAAGATAAATTTTCTAACTTACAACATAAAATTAATATTGCGTTGGTCCATGGTGGCTGTGCCACTACCAGTTCTCAAAGAACCGGTAACCTCATCGCCTTGAGGCCACGCCCGATAGCCATGCAATAACAGCCACGTGTAAAAAATGGGGTTTCTTTGGCACAGGATCCCAAGCCTGAAAAATGGGGTCTCTTTGGCACAGGATCCCAAGCCTGAAAAATGGGTTGTCTACGCCACAGGGTCCGAACCCTAAAAAATTGGGTCTCTTCGCTACAGGGTCCGAAGCCTGAAAAATGGGGTCTCTTTGCCACAAGGTCCCAAACCTGAAAAATGGGTTTTCTCTTTGCCACAGGGTCCCAAGCCTGAAAATGGGTTGTCTCTTTACCACAGGATCCGAAGCCTGAAAAATGGGGTATCTTTGCCACAGGTTCCGAACCCTGAAAAATTAGGTCTCTTTGCTACAGGGTCCCAAGCCTGAAAAATGGGGTCTCTTTGCCACAGGGTCCGAAGCCTGAAAAATGGGGTATCTTCACCACAGGTTCCGAAGCCTGAAAAATGGGGTTTCTTTGCTACAGGATCCCAAGCCTGAAGTAGTGCTGTAAGCTTACCTTGTTAAAGGCTAAAAGATACATTTTCTAACTTACAACATAAAATTAATATTGCGTTGGTCCATGGTGGCTGTGCCACTACCAGTTCTCAAAGAACCGGTAACCTCATCGCCTTGAGGCCACGCCCGATAGCCATGCAATAACAGCCACGGGTAAAAAATGGGGTTTCTTTGGCACAGGATCCCAAGCCTGAAAAATGGGGTTTCTTTGGCACAGGATCCCAAGCCTGAAAAATGGGGTCTCTTTGGCACAGGATCCCAAGCCTGAAAAATGGGTTGTCTACGCCACAGGGTCCGAACCCTGAAAAATGGGGTCTCTTCACTACAGGGTCCGAAGGCTGAAAAATGGGGTCTCTTTGCCACAAGGTCCCAAGCCTGAAAAATGGGTTGTCTCTTTGCCGCAGGGTCCCAAGCCTGAAAAATGGGTTGTCTCTTTACCACAGGGTCCGAAGCCTGAAAAATGGGGTATCTTTGCCACAGGTTCCGAACCCTGAAAAATTAGGTCTCTTTGCTACAGGGTTCCAAGCCTGAAAAATGGGTTGTCTCTTTACCACCGGGTCCGAAGCCTGAAAAATGGGGTATCTTCGCCACAGGTTCCGAAGCCTGAAAAATGGGGTTTCTTTGCTACAGGATCCCAAGCCTGAAGTAGTGCTGTAAGCTTACCTTGTTAAAGGCTAAAAGATACATTTTCTAACTTACAACATAAAATTAATATTGCGTTGGTCCATGGTGGCTGTGCCACTACCAGTTCTTAAAGAACCGGTAACCTCATCGCCTTGAGGCCACGCCCGATAGCCATGCAATAACAGCCACGGGTAAAAAATTGGGTTTCTTTGGCACAGGATCCCAAGCCTGACATATGGGGTTTCTTTGGCACAGGATCCCAAGCCTGAAAAATGGGGTTTCTTTGGCACAGGATCCCAAGCCTGACATATGGGGTTTCTTTGGCACAGGATCCCAAGCCTGAAAAATGGGGTCTCTTTGGCACAGGATCCCAAGCCTGAAAAATGGGGTCTCTTTGGCACAGGATCCCAAGCCTGAAAAATGGGTTGTCTACGCCACAGGGTCCGAACCCTAAAAAATTGGGTCTCTTCGCTACAGGGTCCGAAGCCTGAAAAATGGGGTCTCTTTGCCACAAGGTCCCAAACCTGAAAAATGGGTTGTCTCTTTGCCACAGGGTCCCAAGCCTGAAAAATGGGGTATCTTTGCCACAGGTTCCGAACCCTGAAAAATTAGGTCTCTTTGCTACAGGGTCCCAAGCCTGAAAAATGGGGTCTCTTTGCCACAGGGTCCGAAGCCTGAAAAATGGGGTATCTTCACCACAGGTTCCGAAGCCTGAAAAATGGGGTTTCTTTGCTACAGGATCCCAAGCCTGAAGTAGTGCTGTAAGCTTACCTTGTTAAAGGCTAAAAGATACATTTTCTAACTTACAACATAAAATTAATATTGCGTTGGTCCATGGTGGCTGTGCCACTACCAGTTCTCAAAGAACCGGTAACCTCATCGCCTTGAGGCCACGCCCGATAGCCATGCAATAACAGCCACGGGTAAAAAATGGGGTTTCTTTGGCACAGGATCCCAAGCCTGACATATGGGGTTTCTTTGGCACAGGATCCCAAGCCTGAAAAATGGGGTTTCTTTGGCACAGGATCCCAAGCCTGAAAAATGGGGTCTTTTTGGCACAGGATCCCAAGCCTGAAAAATGGGGTCTCTTTGGCACAGGATCCCAAGCCTGAAAAATGGGTTGTCTACGCCACAGGGTCCGAACCCTAAAAAATTGGGTCTCTTCGCTACAGGGTCCGAAGCCTGAAAAATGGGGCCTCTTTGCCACAAGGTCCCAAACCTGAAAAATGGGTTGTCTCTTTGCCACAGGGTCCCAAGCCTGAAAATGGGTTGTCTCTTTACCACAGGGTCCGAAGCCTGAAAAATGGGGTATCTTTGCCACAGGTTCCGAACCCTGAAAAATTAGGTCTCTTTGCTACAGGGTCCCAAGCCTGAAAAATGGGGTCTCTTTGCCACAGGGTCCGAAGCCTGAAAAATGGGGTATCTTCACCACAGGTTCCGAAGCCTGAAAAATGGGGTTTCTTTGCTACAGGATCCCAAGCCTGAAGTAGTGCTGTAAGCTTACCTTGTTAAAGGCTAAAAGATACATTTTCTAACTTACAACATAAAATTAATATTGCGTTGGTCCATGGTGGCTGTGCCACTACCAGTTCTCAAAGAACCAGTAACCTCATCGCCTTGAGGCCACGCCCGATAGCCATGCAATAACAGCCACGGGTAAAAAATGGGGTTTCTTTGGCACAGGATCCCAAGCCTGACATATGGGGTTTCTTTGGCACAGGATCCCAAGCCTGAAAAATGGGGTTTCTTTGGCACAGGATCCCAAGCCTGGAAAATGGGGTCTCTTTGGCACAGGATCCCAAGCCTGGAAAATGGGGTCTCTTTGGCACAGGATCCCAAGCCTGAAAAATGGGTTGTCTTCGCCACAGGGTCCGAACCCTGAAAAATGTGGTCTCTTCGCTACAGGGTCCGAACACTGAAAAATGGGGTCTCTTTGCCACAGGATCCTAAGCCTGAAAATTGGGGTCTCTTTGCCACAGGGTACGAAGCCGCAAAAATGGGTTGTCTCTTTGCCACAGGGTCCGAAGCCTGAAAAATGGGGTATCTTTGCCACAGGTTCCGAACCCTGAAAAATGAGGTCTCTTTGCCACAGGGTCACAAGCCTGAAAAATGGGGTCTCTTTGCCACAGGGTCCGAAGCCTGAAAAATGGGGTATCTTTGCCACAGGTTCTAAACCCTGAAAAATTAGGTATCTTTGCCACAGGGTCCCAAGCCTGAAAAATGGGGTATCTTCGCCACAGGTTCCGAACCCTGAAAAATGTGGTCTCTACGCCACAGGGTCCGAATCCTGAAAAATGGGGTCTCTTCGCTACAGGGTCTGAAGCCTGAAAAATGGGGTCTCTTTGTCACAGGGTCCCAAGCCTGAAAAATGGGGTCTCTTTGTCACAGGGTCCCAAGCCTGAAAAATGGGGTATCTTCACCACAGGTTCCGAACCCTAAAAAATGGGGTTTCTTTGCTACAGGATCCCAAGCCTGAAGTAGTGCTGTAAGCTTACCTTGTTAAAGGCTAAAAGATACATTTTCTAACTTACAACATAAAATTAATATTGCGTTGGTCCAAGGTGGCTGTGCCACTACCAATTCTCAAAGAACCGGTAACCTCATCGTCTGGAGGCCACGCCCGATAGCCATGCAATAACAGCCACGGGTAAAAAAGGGGTTTCTTTGGCACAGGATCCCAAGCCTGACATATGGGGTTTCTTTGGCACAGGATCCCAAGCCTGAAAAATGGGGTTTCTTTGGCACAGGATCCCAAGCCTGAAAAATGAGGTCTCTTTGGCACAGGATCCTAAGCCTGAAAAATGGGTTGTCTACGCCACAGGGTCCGAACTCTAAAAAATGGGGTCTCTTCGCTACAGGGTCCGAAGCCTGAAAAATGGGGTCTCTTTGCCACAGGGTTCCAAGCCTGAAAAATGGGTTGTCTCTTTGCCACAGGGTCCCGAGCCTGAAAAATGGGTTGTCTCTTTGCCACAGGGTCCAAAGCCTGAAAAATTGGGTATCTTTGCCACAGGTTCCGAACACTGAAAAATTAGGTCTCTTTGCTACAGGGTCCCAAGCCTGAAAAATGGGGTCTCTTTGGCACAGGATCCCAAGCCTGGAAAATGGGGTCTCTTTGGCACAGGATCCCAAGCCTGAAAATTGGGGTCTCTTTGCCACAGGGTACCAAGCCTGAAAAATGGGTTGTCTCTTTACCACAGGGTCCGAAGCCTGAAAAATGGGGTATCTTTGCCACAGGGTCCGAACCCTAAAAAATTGGATCTCTTTGCTACAGGGTCCCAAGCCTGAAAAATGGGGTCTCTTTGCCACAGGGTCCGAAGCCTGAAAAATGGGGTATCTTCACCACAGGTTCCGAAGCCTGAAAAATGGGGTTTCTTTGCTACAGGATCCCAAGCCTGAAGTAGTGCTGTAAGCTTACCTTGTTAAAGGCTAAAAGATACATTTTCTAACTTACAACATAAAATTAATATTGCGTTGGTCCATGGTGGCTGTGCCACTACCAGTTCTCAAAGAACCGGTAACCTCATCGCCTTGAGGCCACGCCCGATAGCCATGCAATAACAGCCACGGGTAAAAAATGGGGTTTCTTTGGCACAGGATCCCAAGCCTGACATATGGGGTTTCTTTGGCACAGGATCCCAAGCCTGAAAAATGGGGTTTCTTTAGCATCAGGATCCCAAGCCTGAAAAATGGGGTCTCTTTGGCACAGGATCCCAAGCCTGAAAAATGGGGTCTCTTTGGCACAGGATCCCAAGCCTGAAAAATGGGTTGTCTACGCCACAGGGTCCGAACCCTAAAAAATTGGGTCTCTTCGCTACAGGGTCCGAAGCCTGAAAAATGGGGTCTCTTTGCCACAAGGTCCCAAACCTGAAAAATGGGTTGTCTCTTTGCCACAGGGTCCCAAGCCTGAAAATGGGTTGTCTCTTTACCACAGGGTCCGAAGCCTGAAAAATGGGGTATCTTTGCCACAGGTTCCGAACCCTGAAAAATTAGGTCTCTTTGCTACAGGGTCCCAAGCCTGAAAAATGGGGTCTCTTTGCCACAGGGTCCGAAGCCTGAAAAATGGGGTATCTTCACCACAGGTTCCGAAGCCTGAAAAATGGGGTTTCTTTGCTACAGGATCCCAAGCCTGAAGTAGTGCTGTAAGCTTACCTTGTTAAAGGCTAAAAGATACATTTTCTAACTTACAACATAAAATTAATATTGCGTTGGTCCATGGTGGCTGTGCCACTACCAGTTCTCAAAGAACCGGTAACCTCATCGCCTTGAGGCCACGCCCGATAGCCATGCAATAACAGCCACGGGTAAAAAATGGGGTTTCTTTGGCACAGGATCCCAAGCCTGACATATGGGGTTTCTTTGGCACAGGATCCCAAGCCTGAAAAATGGGGTTTCTTTGGCACAGGATCCCAAGCCTGGAAAATGGGGTCTCTTTGGCACAGTATCCCAAGCCTGGAAAATGGGGTCTCTTTGGCACAGGATCCCAAGCCTGAAAAATGGGTTGTCTTCGCCACAGGGTCCGAACCCTGAAAAATGGGGTCTCTTCGCTACAGGGTCCGAACACTGAAAAATGGGGTCTCTTTGCCACAGGATCCTAAGCCTGAAAATTGGGGTCTCTTTGCCACAGGGTACCAAGCCTGAAAAATGGGTTGTCTCTTTGCCACAGGGTCCGAAGCCTGAAAAATGGGGTATCTTTGCCACAGGTTCCGAACCCTGAAAAATGAGGTCTCTTTGCCACAGGGTCCCAAGCCTGAAAAATGGGGTCTCTTTGCCACAGTGTCCGAAGCCTAAAAAATGGAGTATCTTCGCCACAGGTTCCGAAGCCTGAAAAATGGGGGTTTTTTTGCTACAGGATCCCAAGCCTGAAGTAGTGCTGTAAGCTTACCTTGTTAAAGGCTAAAAGATACATTTTCTAACTTACAACATAAAATTAATATTGCGTTGGTCCATGGTGGCTGTGCCACTACCAGTTCTCAAAGAACCAGTAACCTCATCGCCTTGAGGCCACGCCCGATAGCCATGCAATAACAGCCACGTGTAAAAAATGGGGTTTCTTTGGCACAGGATCCCAAGCCTGAAAAATGGGGTCTCTTTGGCACAGGATCCCAAGCCTGAAAAATGGGTTGTCTACGCCACAGGGTCCGAACCCTAAAAAATTGGGTCTCTTCGCTACAGGGTCCGAAGCCTGAAAAATGGGGTCTCTTTGCCACAAGGTCCCAAACCTGAAAAATGGGTTGTCTCTTTGCCACAGGGTCCCAAGCCTGAAAATGGGTTGTCTCTTTACCACAGGGTCCGAAGCCTAAAAAAATGGGGTATCTTTGCCACAGGTTCCGAACCCTGAAAAATTAGGTCTCTTTGCTACAGGGTCCCAAGCCTGAAAAATGGGGTCTCTTTGCCACAGGGTCCGAAGCCTGAAAAATGGGGTATCTTCACCACAGGTTCCGAAGCCTGAAAAATGGGGTTTCTTTGCTACAGGATCCCAAGCCTGAAGTAGTGCTGTAAGCTTACCTTGTTAAAGGCTAAAAGATACATTTTCTAACTTACAACATAAAATTAATATTGCGTTGGTCCATGGTGGCTGTGCCACTACCAGTTCTCAAAGAACCGGTAACCTCATCGCCTTGAGGCCACGCCCGATAGCCATGCAATAACAGCCACGGGTAAAAAATGGGGTTTCTTTGGCACAGGATCCCAAGCCTGACATATGGGGTTTCTTTGGCACAGGATCCCAAGCCTGAAAAATGGGGTTTCTTTGGCACAGGATCCCAAGCCTGGAAAATGGGGTCTCTTTGGCACAGGATTCCAAGCCTGGAAAATGGGGTCTCTTTGGCACAGGATCCCAAGCCTGAAAAATGGGTTGTCTTCGCCACAGGGTCCGAACCCTGAAAAATGGGGTCTCTTCGCTACAGGGTCCGAACCCTGAAAAATGGGGTCTCTTTGCCACAGGATCCTAAGCCTGAAAATTGGGGTCTCTTTGCCACAGGGTACCAAGCCTGAAAAATGGATTGTCTCTTTGCCACAGGGTCCGAAGCCTGAAAAATGGGGTATCTTTGCCACAGGTTCCGAACCCTGAAAAATGAGGTCTCTTTGCCACAGGGTCCCAAGCCTGAAAAATGGGGTCTCTTTGCCACAGGGTCCGAAGCCTGAAAAATGGAGTATCTTCGCCACAGGTTCCGAAGCCTGCAAAATGGGGTTTCTTTGCTACAGGATCCCAAGCCTGAAGTAGTGCTGTAAGCTTACCTTGTTAAAGGCTAAAAGATAAATTTTCTAACTTTCAACATAAAATTAATATTGCGTTGGTCCACGGTGGCTGTGCCACTACCAGTTCTCAAAGAACCGGTAACCTCATCGCCTTGAGGCCACGCCCGATAGCCATGCAATAACAGCCACGGGTAAAAAATGGGGTTTCTTTGGCACAGGATCCCAAGCCTGAAAAATGGGGTTTCTTTGGCACAGGATCCCAAGCCTAAAAAATGGGGTCTCTTTGGCACAGGATCCCAAGCCTGAAAAATGGGTTGTCTACGCCACAGGGTCCGAACCCTGAAAAATGGGGTCTCTTCGCTACAGGGTCCGAAGCCTGAAAAATGGGGTCTCTTTGCCACAAGGTCCCAAGCCTGAAAAATGGGTTGTCTCTTTGCCGCAGGGTCCCAAGCCTGAAAAATGGGTTGTCTCTTTACCACAGGGTCCGAAGCCTGAAAAATGGGGTATCTTTGCCACAGGTTCCGAACCCTGAAAAATTAGGTCTCTTTGCTACAGGGTTCCAAGCCTGAAAAATGGGTTGTCTCTTTACCACCGGGTCCGAAGCCTGAAAAATGGGGTATCTTCGCCACAGGTTCCGAAGCCTGAAAACATGGGTTTCTTTGCTACAGGATCCCAAGCCTGAAGTAGTGCTGTAAGCTTACCTTGTTAAAGGCTAAAAGATACATTTTCTAACTTACAACATAAAATTAATATTGCGTTGGTCCATGGTGGCTGTGCCACTACCAGTTCTTAAAGAACCGGTAACCTCATCGCCTTGAGGCCACGCCCGATAGCCATGCAATAACAGCCACGGGTAAAAAAATGGGGTTTCTTTGGCACAGGATCCCAAGCCTGACATATGGGGTTTCTTTGGCACAGGATCCCAAGCCTGAAAAATGGGGTTTCTTTGGCACAGGATCCCAAGCCTGACATATGGGGTTTCTTTGGCACAGGATCCCAAGCCTGAAAAATGGGGTTTCTTTGGCACAGGATCCCAAGCATGAAAAATGGGGTCTCTTTGGCACAGGATCCCAAGCATGAAAAATGGGGTCTCTTTGGCACAGGATCCCAAGCCTGAAAAATGGGTTGTCTACGCCACAGGGTCCGAACCCTAAAAAATTGGGTCTCTTCGCTACAGGGTCCGAAGCCTGAAAAATGGGGTCTCTTTGCCACAAGGTCCCAAACCTGAAAAATGGGTTGTCTCTTTGCCACAGGGTCCCAAGCCTGAAAATGGGTTGTCTCTTTACCACAGGGTCCGAAGCCTGAAAAATGGGGTATCTTTGCCACAGGTTCCGAACCCTGAAAAATTAGGTCTCTTTGCTACAGGGTCCCAAGCCTGAAAAATGGGGTCTCTTTGCCACAGGGTCCGAAGCCTGAAAAATGGGGTATCTTCACCACAGGTTCCGAAGCCTGAAAAATTGGGTTTCTTTGCTACAGGATCCCAAGCCTGAAGTAGTGCTGTAAGCTTACCTTGTTAAAGGCTAAAAGATACATTTTCTAACTTACAACATAAAATTAATATTGCGTTGGTCCATGGTGGCTGTGCCACTACCAGTTCTCAAAGAACCAGTAACCTCATCGCCTTGAGGCCACGCCCGATAGCCATGCAATAACAGCCACGGGTAAAAAATGGGGTTTCTTTGGCACAGGATCCCAAGCCTGACATATGGGGTTTCTTTGGCACAGGATCCCAAGCCTGACATATGGGGTTTCTTTGGTACAGGATCCCAAGCCTGAAAAATGGGGTTTCTTTGGCACAGGATCCCAAGCCTGAAAAATGGGGTCTCTTTGGCACAGGATCCCAAGCCTGAAAAATGGGGTCTCTTTGGCACAGGATCCCAAGCCTGAAAAATGGGTTGTCTACGCCACAGGGTCCGAACCCTAAAAAATTGGGTCTCTTCGCTACAGGGTCCGAAGCCTGAAAAATGGGGTCTCTTTGCCACAAGGTCCCAAACCTGAAAAATGGGTTGTCTCTTTACCACAGGGTCCGAAGCCTGAAAAATGGGGTATCTTTGCCACAGGTTCCGAACCCTGAAAAATTAGGTCTCTTTGCTACAGGGTCCCAAGCCTGAAAAATGGGGTCTCTTTGCCACAGGGTCCGAAGCCTGAAAAATGGGGTATCTTCACCACAGGTTCCGAAGCCTGAAAAATGGGGTTTCTTTGCTACAGGATCCCAAGCCTGAAGTAGTGCTGTAAGCTTACCTTGTTAAAGGCTAAAAGATACATTTTCTAACTTACAACATAAAATTAATATTGCGTTGGTCCAAGGTGGCTGTGCCACTACCAATTCTCAAAGAACCGGTAACCTCATCGTCTGGAGGCCACGCCCGATAGCCATGCAATAACAGCCACGGGTAAAAAAGGGGTTTCTTTGGCACAGGATCCCAAGCCTGACATATGGGGTTTCTTTGGCACAGGATCCCAAGCCTGAAAAATGGGGTTTCTTTGGCACAGGATCCCAAGCCTGAAAAATGAGGTCTCTTTGGCACAGGATCCTAAGCCTGAAAAATGGGTTGTCTACGCCACAGGGTCCGAACCCTAAAAAATGGGGTCTCTTCGCTACAGGGTCCGAAGCCTGAAAAATGGGGTCTCTTTGCCACAGGGTTCCAAGCCTGAAAAATGGGTTGTCTCTTTGCCACAGGGTCCCAAGCCTGAAAAATGGGTTGTCTCTTTGCCACAGGGTCCAAAGCCTGAAAAATTGGGTATCTTTGCCACAGGTTCCGAACACTGAAAAATTAGGTCTCTTTGCTACAGGGTCCCAAGCCTGAAAAATGGGGTCTCTTTGGCACAGGATCCCAAGCCTGGAAAATGGGGTCTCATTGGCACAGGATCCCAAGCCTGAAAATTGGGGTCTCTTTGCCACAGGGTACCAAGCCTGAAAAATGGGTTGTCTCTTTACCACAGGGTCCGAAGCCTGAAAAATGGGGTATCTTTGCCACAGGTTCCGAACCCTGAAAAATTAGATCTCTTTGCTACAGGGTCCCAAGCCTGAAAAATGGGGTCTCTTTGCCACAGGGTCCGAAGCCTGAAAAATGGGGTATCTTCACCACAGGTTCCGAAGCCTGAAAAATGGGGTTTCTTTGCTACAGGATCCCAAGCCTGAAGTAGTGCTGTAAGCTTACCTTGTTAAAGGCTAAAAGATACATTTTCTAACTTACAACATAAAATTAATATTGCGTTGGTCCATGGTGGCTGTGCCACTACCAGTTCTCAAAGAACCGGTAACCTCATCGCCTTGAGGCCACGCCCGATAGCCATGCAATAACAGCCACGGGTAAAAAATGGGGTTTCTTTGGCACAGGATCCCAAGCCTGACATATGGGGTTTCTTTGGCACAGGATCCCAAGCCTGAAAAATGGGGTTTCTTTGGCACAGGATCCCAAGCCTGGAAAATGGGGTCTCTTTGGCACAGGATTCCAAGCCTGGAAAATGGGGTCTCTTTGGCACAGGATCCCAAGCCTGAAAAATGGGTTGTCTTCGCCACAGGGTCCGAACCCTGAAAAATGGGGTCTCTTCGCTACAGGGTCCGAACCCTGAAAAATGGGGTCTCTTTGCCACAGGATCCTAAGCCTGAAAATTGGGGTCTCTTTGCCACAGGGTACCAAGCCTGAAAAATGGATTGTCTCTTTGCCACAGGGTCCGAAGCCTGAAAAATGGGGTATCTTTGCCACAGGTTCCGAACCCTGAAAAATGAGGTCTCTTTGCCACAGGGTCCCAAGCCTGAAAAATGGGGTCTCTTTGCCACAGGGTCCGAAGCCTGAAAAATGGAGTATCTTCGCCACAGGTTCCGAAGCCTGCAAAATGGGGTTTCTTTGCTACAGGATCCCAAGCCTGAAGTAGTGCTGTAAGCTTACCTTGTTAAAGGCTAAAAGATAAATTTTCTAACTTTCAACATAAAATTAATATTGCGTTGGTCCACGGTGGCTGTGCCACTACCAGTTCTCAAAGAACCGGTAACCTCATCGCCTTGAGGCCACGCCCGATAGCCATGCAATAACAGCCACGGGTAAAAAATGGGGTTTCTTTGGCACAGGATCCCAAGCCTGAAAAATGGGGTTTCTTTGGCACAGGATCCCAAGCCTAAAAAATGGGGTCTCTTTGGCACAGGATCCCAAGCCTGAAAAATGGGTTGTCTACGCCACAGGGTCCGAACCCTGAAAAATGGGGTCTCTTCGCTACAGGGTCCGAAGCCTGAAAAATGGGGTCTCTTTGCCACAAGGTCCCAAGCCTGAAAAATGGGTTGTCTCTTTGCCGCAGGGTCCCAAGCCTGAAAAATGGGTTGTCTCTTTACCACAGGGTCCGAAGCCTGAAAAATGGGGTATCTTTGCCACAGGTTCCGAACCCTGAAAAATTAGGTCTCTTTGCTACAGGGTTCCAAGCCTGAAAAATGGGTTGTCTCTTTACCACCGGGTCCGAAGCCTGAAAAATGGGGTATCTTCGCCACAGGTTCCGAAGCCTGAAAACATGGGTTTCTTTGCTACAGGATCCCAAGCCTGAAGTAGTGCTGTAAGCTTACCTTGTTAAAGGCTAAAAGATACATTTTCTAACTTACAACATAAAATTAATATTGCGTTGGTCCATGGTGGCTGTGCCACTACCAGTTCTTAAAGAACCGGTAACCTCATCGCCTTGAGGCCACGCCCGATAGCCATGCAATAACAGCCACGGGTAAAAAAAATGGGGTTTCTTTGGCACAGGATCCCAAGCCTGACATATGGGGTTTCTTTGGCACAGGATCCCAAGCCTGAAAAATGGGGTTTCTTTGGCACAGGATCCCAAGCCTGACATATGGGGTTTCTTTGGCACAGGATCCCAAGCCTGAAAAATGGGGTTTCTTTGGCACAGGATCCCAAGCATGAAAAATGGGGTCTCTTTGGCACAGGATCCCAAGCATGAAAAATGGGGTCTCTTTGGCACAGGATCCCAAACCTGAAAAATGGGTTGTCTACGCCACAGGGTCCGAACCCTAAAAAATTGGGTCTCTTCGCTACAGGGTCCGAAGCCTGAAAAATGGGGTCTCTTTGCCACAAGGTCCCAAACCTGAAAAATGGGTTGTCTCTTTGCCACAGGGTCCCAAGCCTGAAAATGGGTTGTCTCTTTACCACAGGGTCCGAAGCCTGAAAAATGGGGTATCTTTGCCACAGGTTCCGAACCCTGAAAAATTAGGTCTCTTTGCTACAGGGTCCCAAGCCTGAAAAATGGGGTCTCTTTGCCACAGGGTCCGAAGCCTGAAAAATGGGGTATCTTCACCACAGGTTCCGAAGCCTGAAAAATTGGGTTTCTTTGCTACAGGATCCCAAGCCTGAAGTAGTGCTGTAAGCTTACCTTGTTAAAGGCTAAAAGATACATTTTCTAACTTACAACATAAAATTAATATTGCGTTGGTCCATGGTGGCTGTGCCACTACCAGTTCTCAAAGAACCAGTAACCTCATCGCCTTGAGGCCACGCCCGATAGCCATGCAATAACAGCCACGGGTAAAAAATGGGGTTTCTTTGGCACAGGATCCCAAGCCTGACATATGGGGTTTCTTTGGCACAGGATCCCAAGCCTGACATATGGGGTTTCTTTGGTACAGGATCCCAAGCCTGAAAAATGGGGTTTCTTTGGCACAGGATCCCAAGCCTGAAAAATGGGGTCTCTTTGGCACAGGATCCCAAGCCTGAAAAATGGGGTCTCTTTGGCACAGGATCCCAAGCCTGAAAAATGGGTTGTCTACGCCACAGGGTCCGAACCCTAAAAAATTGGGTCTCTTCGCTACAGGGTCCGAAGCCTGAAAAATGGGGTCTCTTTGCCACAAGGTCCCAAACCTGAAAAATGGGTTGTCTCTTTGCCACAGGGTCCCAAGCCTGAAAATGGGTTGTCTCTTTACCACAGGATCCGAAGCCTGAAAAATGGGGTATCTTTGCCACAGGTTCCGAACCCTGAAAAATTAGGTCTCTTTGCTACAGGGTCCCAAGCCTGAAAAATGGGGTCTCTTTGCCACAGGGTCCGAAGCCTGAAAAATGGGGTATCTTCACCACAGGTTCCGAAGCCTGAAAAATGGGGTTTCTTTGCTACAGGATCCCAAGCCTGAAGTAGTGCTGTAAGCTTACCTTGTTAAAGGCTAAAAGATACATTTTCTAACTTACAACATAAAATTAATATTGCGTTGGTCCATGGTGGCTGTGCCACTACCAGTTCTCAAAGAACCGGTAACCTCATCGCCTTGAGGCCACGCCCGATAGCCATGCAATAACAGCCACGGGTAAAAAATGGGGTTTCTTTGGCACAGGATCCCAAGCCTGAAAAATGGGGTTTCTTTGGCACAGGATCCCAAGCCTGAAAAATGGGGTCTCTTTGGCACAGGATCCCAAGCCTGAAAAATGGGTTGTCTACGCCACAGGGTCCGAACCCTGAAAAATGGGGTCTCTTCGCTACAGGGTCCGAAGGCTGAAAAATGGGGTCTCTTTGCCACAAGGTCCCAAGCCTGAAAAATGGGTTGTCTCTTTGCCGCAGGGTCCCAAGCCTGAAAAATGGGTTGTCTCTTTACCACAGGGTCCGAAGCCTGAAAAATGGGGTATCTTTGCCACAGGTTCCGAACCCTGAAAAATTAGGTCTCTTTGCTACAGGGTTCCAAGCCTGAAAAATGGGTTGTCTCTTTACCACCGGGTCCGAAGCCTGAAAAATGGGGTATCTTCGCCACAGGTTCCGAAGCCTGAAAAATGGGGTTTCTTTGCTACAGGATCCCAAGCCTGAAGTAGTGCTGTAAGCTTACCTTGTTAAAGGCTAAAAGATACATTTTCTAACTTACAACATAAAATTAATATTGCGTTGGTCCATGGTGGCTGTGCCACTACCAGTTCTTAAAGAACCGGTAACCTCATCGCCTTGAGGCCACGCCCGATAGCCATGCAATAACAGCCACGGGTAAAAAATTGGGTTTCTTTGGCACAGGATCCCAAGCCTGACATATGGGGTTTCTTTGGCACAGGATCCCAAGCCTGAAAAATGGGGTTTCTTTGGCACAGGATCCCAAGCCTGACATATGGGGTTTCTTTGGCACAGGATCCCAAGCCTGAAAAATGGGGTCTCTTTGGCACAGGATCCCAAGCCTGAAAAATGGGGTCTCTTTGGCACAGGATCCCAAGCCTGAAAAATGGGTTGTCTACGCCACAGGGTCCGAACCCTAAAAAATTGGGTCTCTTCGCTACAGGGTCCGAAGCCTGAAAAATGGGGTCTCTTTGCCACAAGGTCCCAAACCTGAAAAATGGGTTGTCTCTTTGCCACAGGGTCCCAAGCCTGAAAAATGGGGTATCTTTGCCACAGGTTCCGAACCCTGAAAAATTAGGTCTCTTTGCTACAGGGTCCCAAGCCTGAAAAATGGGGTCTCTTTGCCACAGGGTCCGAAGCCTGAAAAATGGGGTATCTTCACCACAGGTTCCGAAGCCTGAAAAATGGGGTTTCTTTGCTACAGGATCCCAAGCCTGAAGTAGTGCTGTAAGCTTACCTTGTTAAAGGCTAAAAGATACATTTTCTAACTTACAACATAAAATTAATATTGCGTTGGTCCATGGTGGCTGTGCCACTACCAGTTCTCAAAGAACCGGTAACCTCATCGCCTTGAGGCCACGCCCGATAGCCATGCAATAACAGCCACGGGTAAAAAATGGGGTTTCTTTGGCACAGGATCCCAAGCCTGACATATGGGGTTTCTTTGGCACAGGATCCCAAGCCTGAAAAATGGGGTTTCTTTGGCACAGGATCCCAAGCCTGAAAAATGGGGTCTTTTTGGCACAGGATCCCAAGCCTGAAAAATGGGGTCTCTTTGGCACAGGATCCCAAGCCTGAAAAATGGGTTGTCTACGCCACAGGGTCCGAACCCTAAAAAATTGGGTCTCTTCGCTACAGGGTCCGAAGCCTGAAAAATGGGGCCTCTTTGCCACAAGGTCCCAAACCTGAAAAATGGGTTGTCTCTTTGCCACAGGGTCCCAAGCCTGAAAATGGGTTGTCTCTTTACCACAGGGTCCGAAGCCTGAAAAATGGGGTATCTTTGCCACAGGTTCCGAACCCTGAAAAATTAGGTCTCTTTGCTACAGGGTCCCAAGCCTGAAAAATGGGGTCTCTTTGCCACAGGGTCCGAAGCCTGAAAAATGGGGTATCTTCACCACAGGTTCCGAAGCCTGAAAAATGGGGTTTCTTTGCTACAGGATCCCAAGCCTGAAGTAGTGCTGTAAGCTTACCTTGTTAAAGGCTAAAAGATACATTTTCTAACTTACAACATAAAATTAATATTGCGTTGGTCCATGGTGGCTGTGCCACTACCAGTTCTCAAAGAACCAGTAACCTCATCGCCTTGAGGCCACGCCCGATAGCCATGCAATAACAGCCACGGGTAAAAAATGGGGTTTCTTTGGCACAGGATCCCAAGCCTGACATATGGGGTTTCTTTGGCACAGGATCCCAAGCCTGAAAAATGGGGTTTCTTTGGCACAGGATCCCAAGCCTGGAAAATGGGGTCTCTTTGGCACAGGATCCCAAGCCTGGAAAATGGGGTCTCTTTGGCACAGGATCCCAAGCCTGAAAAATGGGTTGTCTTCGCCACAGGGTCCGAACCCTGAAAAATGTGGTCTCTTCGCTACAGGGTCCGAACACTGAAAAATGGGGTCTCTTTGCCACAGGATCCTAAGCCTGAAAATTGGGGTCTCTTTGCCACAGGGTACGAAGCCGCAAAAATGGGTTGTCTCTTTGCCACAGGGTCCGAAGCCTGAAAAATGGGGTATCTTTGCCACAGGTTCCGAACCCTGAAAAATGAGGTCTCTTTGCCACAGGGTCACAAGCCTGAAAAATGGGGTCTCTTTGCCACAGGGTCCGAAGCCTAAAAAATGGAGTATCTTCGCCACAGGTTCCGAAGCCGGAAAAATGGGGTTTCTTTGCTACAGGATCCCAAGCCTGAAGTAGTGCTGTAAGCTTACCTTGTTAAAGGCTAAAAGATAAATTTTCTAACTTACAACATAAAATTAATATTGCGTTGGTCCATGGTGGCTGTGCCACTACCAGTTCTCAAAGAACCGGTAACCTCATCGCCTTGAGGCCACGCCCGATAGCCATGCAATAACAGCCACGTGTAAAAAATGGGGTTTCTTTGGCACAGGATCCCAAGCCTGAAAAATGGGTTGTCTCTTTGCCACAGGGTCCGAAGCCTGAAAAATGGGGTATCTTTGCCACAGGTTCCGAACCCTGAAAAATTAGGTCTCTTTGCTACAGGGTCCCAAGCCTGAAAAATGGGGTCTCTTTGCCACAGGGTCCGAAGCCTGAAAAATGGGGTATCTTCGCCACAGGTTCCGAAGCCAGAAAAATGGAGTATCTTCGCCACAGGTTCCGAAGCCTGAAAAATGGGGTTTCTTTGCTACAGGATCCCAAGCCTGAAGTAGTGCTGTAAGCTTACCTTGTTAAAGGCTAAAAGATACATTTTCTAACTTACAACATAAAATTAATATTGCGTTGGTCCATGGTGGCTGTGCCACTACCAGTTCTCAAAGAACCGGTAACCTCATCGCCTTGAGGCCACGCCCGATAGCCATGCAATAACAGCCACGGGTAAAAAATGGGGTTTCTTTGGCACAGGATCCCAAGCCTGAAAAATGGGGTTTCTTTGGCACAGGATCCCAAGCCTGAAAAATGGGGTCTCTTTGGCACAGGATCCCAAGCCTGAAAAATGGGTTGTCTACGCCACAGGGTCCGAACCCTGAAAAATGGGGTCTCTTCGCTACAGTGTCCGAAGGCTGAAAAATGGGGTCTCTTTGCCACAAGGTCCCAAGCCTGAAAAATGGGTTGTCTCTTTGCCGCAGGGTCCCATGCCTGAAAAATGGGTTGTCTCTTTACCACAGGGTCCGAAGCCTGAAAAATGGGGTATCTTTGCCACAGGTTCCGAACCCTGAAAAATTAGGTCTCTTTGCTACAGGGTCCCAAGCCTGAAAAATGGGTTGTCTCTTTACCACAGGGTCCGAAGCCTGAAAAATGGAGTATCTTCGCCACAGGTTCCGAAGCCTGAAAAATGGGGTTTCTTTGCTACAGGATCCCAAGCCTGAAGTAGTGCTGTAAGCTTACCTTGTTAAAGGCTAAAAGATACATTTTCTAACTTACAACATAAAATTAATATTGCGTTGGTCCATGGTGGCTGTGCCACTACCAGTTCTTAAAGAACCGGTAACCTCATCGCCTTGAGGCCACGCCCGATAGCCATGCAATAACAGCCACGGGTAAAAAATGGGGTTTCTTTGGCACAGGATCCCAAGCCTGACATATGGGGTTTCTTTGGCACAGGATCCCAAGCCTGAAAAATGGGGTTTCTTTGGCACAGGATCCCAAGCCTGAAAAATGGGGTCTCTTTGGCACAGGATCCCAAGCCTGAAAAATGGGTTGTCTACGCCACAGGGTCCGAACCCTGAAAAATGGGGTCTCTTCGCTACAGGGTCCGAAGCCTGAAAAATGGGGTCTCTTTGCCACAAGGTCCCAAGCCTGAAAAATGGGTTGTCTCTTTGCCACAGGGTCCCAAGCCTGAAAAATGGGTTGTCTCTTTACCACAGGGTCCGAAGCCTGAAAAATGGGGTATCTTTGCCACAGGTTCCGAACCCTGAAAAATTAGGTCTCTTTGCTACAGGGTCCCAAGCCTGAAAAATGGGGTCTCTTTGCCACAGGGTCCGAAGCCTGAAAAATGGGGTATCTTCGCCACAGGTTCCGAAGCCTGAAAAATGGGGTTTCTTTGCTACAGGATCCCAAGCCTGAAGTAGTGCTGTAAGCTTACCTTGTTAAAGGCTAAAAGATACATTTTCTTACTTACAACATAAAATTAATATTGCGTTGGTCCATGGTGGCTGTGCCACTACCAGTTCTCAAAGAACCGGTAACCTCATCGCCTTGAGGCCACGCCCGATAGCCATGCAATAACAGCCACGGGTAAAAAATGGGGTTTCTTTGGCACAGGATCCCAAGCCTGACATATGGGGTTTCTTTGGCACAGGATCCCAAGCCTGAAAAATGGGGTTTCTTTGGCACAGGATCCCAAGCCAGGAAAATGGGGTCTCTTTGGCACAGGATCCCAAGCCTGAAAAATGGGTTGTCTTCGCCACAGGGTCCGAAACCTGAAAAATGGGGTCTCTTCGCTACAGGGTCCGAACCCTGAAAAATGGGTTGTCTCTTTGCCACAGGGTCCGAAGCCTGAAAAATGGGGTATCTTTGCCACAGGTTCCGAACCCTGAAAAATGAGGTCTCTTTGCCACAGGTTCCCAAGCCTGAAAAATGGGGTCTCTTTGCCACAGGGTCCGAAGCCTGAAAAATGGGGTATCTTCGCCACAGGTTCCGAAGCCTGAAAAATGGGGTTTCTTTGCTACAGGATCCCAAGCCTGAAGTAGTGCTGTAAGCTTACCTTGTTAAAGGCTAAAAGATAAATTTTCTAACTTACAACATAAAATTAATATTGCGTTGGTCCATGGTGGCTGTGCCACTACCAGTTCTCAAAGAACCGGTAACCTCATCGCCTTGAGGCCACGCCCGATAGCCATGCAATAACAGCCACGTGTAAAAAATGGGGTTTCTTTGGCACAGGATCCCAAGCCTGACATATGGGGTTTCTTTGGCACAGGATCCCAAGCCTGAAAAATGGGGTTTCTTTGGCACAGGATCCCAAGCCTGAAAAATGGGGTCTCTTTGGCACAGGATCCCAAGCCTGAAAAATGGGTTGTCTACGCCACAGGGTCCGAAGCCTGAAAAATGGGGTTTCTTTGGCACAGGATCCCAAGCCTGAAAAATGGGTTGTCTACGCCACAGGGTCCGAACCCTGAAAAATGGGGTCTCTTCGCTACAGGGTCCGAAGCCTGAAAAATGGGGTCTCTTTGCCACAAGGTCCCAAGCCTGAAAAATGGGTTGTCTCTTTGCCACAGGGTCCCAAGCCTGAAAAATGGGTTGTCTCTTTACCACAGGGTCCGAAGCCTGAAAAATGGGGTATCTTTGCCACAGGTTCCGAACCCTGAAAAATTAGGTCTCTTTGCTACAGGGTCCCAAGCCTGAAAAATGGGGTCTCTTTGCCACAGGGTCCGAAGCCTGAAAAATGGGGTATCTTCGCCACAGGTTCCGAAGCCTGAAAAATGGGGTTTCTTTGCTACAGGATCCCAAGCCTGAAGTAGTGCTGTAAGCTTACCTTGTTAAAGGCTAAAAGATACATTTTCTTACTTACAACATAAAATTAATATTGCGTTGGTCCATGGTGGCTGTGCCACTACCAGTTCTCAAAGAACCGGTAACCTCATCGCCTTGAGGCCACGCCCGATAGCCATGCAATAACAGCCACGGGTAAAAAATGGGGTTTCTTTGGCACAGGATCCCAAGCCTGACATATGGGGTTTCTTTGGCACAGGATCCCAAGCCTGAAAAATGGGGTTTCTTTGGCACAGGATCCCAAGCCAGGAAAATGGGGTCTCTTTGGCACAGGATCCCAAGCCTGAAAAATGGGTTGTCTTCGCCACAGGGTCCGAAACCTGAAAAATGGGGTCTCTTCGCTACAGGGTCCGAACCCTGAAAAATGGGTTGTCTCTTTGCCACAGGGTCCGAAGCCTGAAAAATGGGGTATCTTTGCCACAGGTTCCGAACCCTGAAAAATGAGGTCTCTTTGCCACAGGTTCCCAAGCCTGAAAAATGGGGTCTCTTTGCCACAGGGTCCGAAGCCTGAAAAATGGGGTATCTTCGCCACAGGTTCCGAAGCCTGAAAAATGGGGTTTCTTTGCTACAGGATCCCAAGCCTGAAGTAGTGCTGTAAGCTTACCTTGTTAAAGGCTAAAAGATAAATTTTCTAACTTACAACATAAAATTAATATTGCGTTGGTCCATGGTGGCTGTGCCACTACCAGTTCTCAAAGAACCGGTAACCTCATCGCCTTGAGGCCACGCCCGATAGCCATGCAATAACAGCCACGTGTAAAAAATGGGGTTTCTTTGGCACAGGATCCCAAGCCTGAAAAATGGGGTCTCTTTGGCACAGGATCCCAAGCCTGAAAAATGGGTTGTCTACGCCACAGGGTCCGAACCCTAAAAAATTGGGTCTCTTCGCTACAGGGTCCGAAGCCTGAAAAATGGGGTCTCTTTGCCACAAGGTCCCAAACCTGAAAAATGGGTTGTCTCTTTGCCACAGGGTCCCAAGCCTGAAAATGGGTTGTCTCTTTACCACAGGGTCCGAAGCCTGAAAAATGGGGTATCTTTGCCACAGGTTCCGAACCCTGAAAAATTAGGTCTCTTTGCTACAGGGTCCCAAGCCTGAAAAATGGGGTCTCTTTGCCACAGGGTCCGAAGCCTGAAAAATGGGGTATCTTCACCACAGGTTCCGAAGCCTGAAAAATGGGGTTTCTTTGCTACAGGATCCCAAGCCTGAAGTAGTGCTGTAAGCTTACCTTGTTAAAGGCTAAAAGATACATTTTCTAACTTACAACATAAAATTAATATTGCGTTGGTCCATGGTGGCTGTGCCACTACCAGTTCTCAAAGAATCGGTAACCTCATCGCCTTGAGGCCACGCCCGATAGCCATGCAATAACAGCCACGGGTAAAAAATGGGGTTTCTTTGGCACAGGATCCCAAGCCTGACATATGGGGTTTCTTTGGCACAGGATCCCAAGCCTGAAAAATGGGGTTTCTTTGGCACAGGATCCCAAGCCTGGAAAATGGGGTCTCTTTGGCACAGGATCCCAAGCCTGGAAAATGGGGTCTCTTTGGCACAGGATCCCAAGCCTGAAAAATGGGTTGTCTTCGCCACAGGGTCCGAACCCTGAAAAATGGGGTCTCTTCGCTACAGGGTCCGAACCCTGAAAAATGGGGTCTCTTTGCCACAGGATCCTAAGCCTGAAAATTGGGGTCTCTTTGCCACAGGGTACCAAGCCTGAAAAATGGATTGTCTCTTTGCCACAGGGTCCGAAGCCTGAAAAATGGGGTATCTTTGCCACAGGTTCCGAACCCTGAAAAATGAGGTCTCTTTGCCACAGGGTCCCAAGCCTGAAAAATGGGGTCTCTTTGCCACAGGGTCCGAAGCCTGAAAAATGGAGTATATTCGCCACAGGTTCCGAAGCCTGAAAATGGGGTTTCTTTGCTACAGGATCCCAAGCCTGAAGTAGTGCTGTAAGCTTACCTTGTTAAAGGCTAAAAGATAAATTTTCTAACTTACAACATAAAATTAATATTGCGTTGGTCCATGGTGGCTGTGCCACTACCAGTTCTCAAAGAACCGGTAACCTCATCGCCTTGAGGCCACGCCCGATAGCCATGCAATAACAGCCACGGGTAAAAAATGGGGTTTCTTTGGCACAGGATCCCAAGCCTGAAAAATGGGGTTTCTTTGGCACAGGATCCCAAGCCTGAAAAATGGGGTCTCTTTGGCACAGGATCCCAAGCCTCAAAAATGGGTTGTCTACGCCACAGGGTCCAAACCCTGAAAAATGGGGTCTCTTCGCTACAGGGTCCGAAGGCTGAAAAATGGGGTCTCTTTGCCACAAGGTCCCAAGCCTGAAAAATGGGTTGTCTCTTTGCCGCAGGGTCCCAAGCCTGAAAAATGGGTTGTCTCTTTACCACAGGGTCCGAAGCCTGAAAAATGGGGTATCTTTGCCACAGGTTCCGAACCCTGAAAAATTAGGTCTCTTTGCTACAGGGTCCCAAGCCTGAAAAATGGGTTGTCTCTTTACCACAGGGTCCGAAGCCTGAAAAATGGGGTATCTTCGCCACAGGTTCCGAAGCCTGAAAAATGGGGTTTCTTTGCTACAGGATCCCAAGCCTGAAGTAGTGCTGTAAGCTTACCTTGTTAAAGGCTAAAAGATACATTTTCTAACTTACAACATAAAATTAATATTGCGTTGGTCCATGGTGGCTGTGCCACTACCAGTTCTTAAAGAACCGGTAACCTCATCGCCTTGAGGCCACGCCCGATAGCCATGCAATAACAGCCACGGGTAAAAAATGGGGTTTCTTTGGCACAGGATCCCAAGCCTGACATATGGGGTTTCTTTGGCACAGGATCCCAAGCCTGAAAAATGGGGTTTCTTTGGCACAGGATCCCAAGCCTGAAAAATGGGGTCTCTTTGGCACAGGATCCCAAGCCTGAAAAATGGGTTGTCTACGCCACAGGGTCCGAACCCTGAAAAATGGGGTCTCTTCGCTACAGGGTCCGAAGCCTGAAAAATGGGGTCTCTTTGCCACAAGGTCCCAAGCCTGAAAAATGGGTTGTCTCTTTGCCACAGGGTCCCAAGCCTGAAAAATGGGTTGTCTCTTTACCACAGGGTCCGAAGCCTGAAAAATGGGGTATCTTTGCCACAGGTTCCGAACCCTGAAAAATTAGGTCTCTTTGCTACAGGGTCCCAAGCCTGAAAAATGGGGTCTCTTTGCCACAGGGTCCGAAGCCTGAAAAATGGGGTATCTTCGCCACAGGTTCCGAAGCCTGAAAAATGGAGTATCTTCGCCACAGGTTCCGAAGCCTGAAAAATGGGGTTTCTTTGCTACAGGATCCCAAGCCTGAAGTAGTGCTGTAAGCTTACCTTGTTAAAGGCTAAAAGATAAATTTTCTAACTTACAACATAAAATTAATATTGCGTTGGTCCATGGTGGCTGTGCCACTACCAGTTCTCAAAGAACCGGTAACCTCATCGCCTTGAGGCCACGCCCGATAGCCATGCAATAACAGCCACGGGTAAAAAATGGGGTTTCTTTGGCACAGGATCCCAAGCCTGAAAAATGGGGTTTCTTTGGCACAGGATCCCAAGCCTGAAAAATGGGGTCTCTTTGGCACAGGATCCCAAGCCTGAAAAATGGGTTGTCTACGCCACAGGGTCCGAACCCTGAAAAATGGGGTCTCTTCGCTACAGGGTCCGAAGGCTGAAAAATGGGGTCTCTTTGCCACAAGGTCCCAAGCCTGAAAAATGGGTTGTCTCTTTGCCGCAGGGTCCCAAGCCTGAAAAATGGGTTGTCTCTTTACCACAGGGTCCGAAGCCTGAAAAATGGGGTATCTTTGCCACAGGTTCCGAACCCTGAAAAATTAGGTCTCTTTGCTACAGGGTCCCAAGCCTGAAAAATGGGTTGTCTCTTTACCACAGGGTCCGAAGCCTGAAAAATGGAGTATCTTCGCCACAGGTTCCGAAGCCTGAAAAATGGGGTTTCTTTGCTACAGGATCCCAAGCCTGAAGTAGTGCTGTAAGCTTACCTTGTTAAAGGCTAAAAGATACATTTTCTAACTTACAACATAAAATTAATATTGTGTTGGTCCATGGTGGCTGTGCCACTACCAGTTCTTAAAGAACCGGTAACCTCATCGCCTTGAGGCCACGCCCGATAGCCATGCAATAACAGCCACGGGTAAAAAATGGGGTTTCTTTGGCACAGGATCCCAAGCCTGACATATGGGGTTTCTTTGGCACAGGATCCCAAGCCTGAAAAATGGGGTTTCTTTGGCACAGGATCCCAAGCCTGAAAAATGGGGTCTCTTTGGCACAGGATCCCAAGCCTGAAAAATGGGTTGTCTACGCCACAGGGTCCGAACCCTGAAAAATGGGGTCTCTTCGCTACAGGGTCCGAAGCCTGAAAAATGGGGTCTCTTTGCCACAAGGTCCCAAGCCTGAAAAATGGGTTGTCTCTTTGCCACAGGGTCCCAAGCCTGAAAAATGGGTTGTCTCTTTACCACAGGGTCCGAAGCCTGAAAAATGGGGTATCTTTGCCACAGGTTCCGAACCCTGAAAAATTAGGGTCTCTTTGCTACAGGGTCCCAAGCCTGAAAAATGGGGTCTCTTTGCCACAGGGTCCGAAGCCTGAAAAATGGGGTATCTTCGCCACAGGTTCCGAAGCCTGAAAAATGGGGTTTCTTTGCTACAGGATCCCAAGCCTGAAGTAGTGCTGTAAGCTTACCTTGTTAAAGGCTAAAAGATACATTTTCTAACTTACAACATAAAATTAATATTGCGTTGATCCATGGTGGCTGTGCCACTACCAGTTCTCAAAGAACCGGTAACCTCATCGCCTTGAGTCCACGCCCGATAGCCATGCAATAACAGCCACAGGTAAAAAATGGGGTTTCTTTGGCACAGGATCCCAAGCCTGACATATGGGGTTTCTTTGGCACAGGATCCCAAGCCTGAAAAATGGGGTTTCTTTGGCACAGGATCCCAAGCCTGGAAAATGGGGTCTCTTTGGCACAGGATCCCAAGCCTGAAAAATGGGTTGTCTTCGCCACAGGGTCCGAACCCTGAAAAATGGGGTCTCTTCGCTACAGGGTCCGAACCCTGAAAAATGGGGTCTCTTTGCCACAGGATCCCAAGCCTGAAAATTGGGGTCTCTTTGCCACAGGGTACCAAGCCTGAAAAATGGGTTGTCTCTTTGCCACAGGGTCCGAAGCCTGAAAAATGGGGTATCTTTGCCACAGGTTCCGAACCCTGAAAAATGAGGTCTCTTTGCTACAGGGTCCCAAGCCTGAAAAATGGGGTCTCTTTGCCACAGGGTCCGAAGCCTGAAAAATTGGGTATCTTCGCCACAGGTTCCGAAGCCTGAAAAATGGGGTTTCTTTGCTACAGGATCCCAAGCCTGAAGTAGTGCTGTAAGCTTACCTTGTTAAAGGCTAAAAGATAAATTTTCTAACTTACAACATTAAATTAATATTGCGTTGGTCCATGGTGGCTGTGCCACTACCAGTTCTCAAAGAACCGGTAACCTCATCGCCTTGAGGCCACGCCCGATAGCCATGCAATAACAGCCACGGGTAAAAAATGGGGTTTCTTTGGCACAGGATCCCAAGCCTGACATATGGGGTTTCTTTGGCACAGGATCCCAAGCCTGAAAAATGGGGTTTCTTTGGCACAGGATCCCAAGCCTGAAAAATGGGGTCTCTTTGGCACAGGATCCCAAGCCTGAAAAATGGGTTGTCTACGCCACAGGGTCCGAACCCTGAAAAATGGGGTCTCTTCGCTACAGGGTCCGAAGCCTGAAAAATGGGGTCTCTTTGCCACAAGGTCCCAAGCCTGAAAAATGGGTTGTCTCTTTGCCACAGGGTCCCAAGCCTGAAAAATGGGTTGTCTCTTTACCACAGGGTCCGAAGCCTGAAAAATGGGGTATCTTTGCCACAGGTTCCGAACCCTGAAAAATTAGGTCTCTTTGCTACAGGGTCCCAAGCCTGAAAAATGGGGTCTCTTTGCCACAGGGTCCGAAGCCTGAAAAATGGGGTATCTTCGCCACAGGTTCCGAAGCCTGAAAAATGGGGTTTCTTTGCTACAGGATCCCAAGCCTGAAGTAGTGCTGTAAGCTTACCTTGTTAAAGGCTAAAAGATACATTTTCTAACTTACAACATAAAATTAATATTGCGTTGGTCCATGGTGGCTGTGCCACTACCAGTTCTCAAAGAACCGGTAACCTCATCGCCTTGAGGCCACGCCCGATAGCCATGCAATAACAGCCACGGGTAAAAAATGGGGTTTCTTTGGCACAGGATCCCAAGCCTGACATATGGGGTTTCTTTGGCACAGGATCCCAAGCCTGAAAAATGGGGTTTCTTTGGCACAGGATCCCAAGCCTGGACAATGGGCTCTCTTTGGCACAGGATCCCAAGCCTGAAAAATGGGTTGTCTTCGCCACAGGGTCCGAACCCTGAATAATGGGGTCTCTTCGCTACAAGGTCCGAACCCTGAAAAATAGGGTCTCTTTGCCACAGGATCCCAAGCCTGTAAATTGGGGTCTCTTTGCCACAGGGTACCAAGCCTGAAAAATGGGTTGTCTCTTTGCCACAGGGTCCGAAGCCTGAAAAATGAGGTATCTTCGCCACAGGTTCCGAACCCTGAAAAATGGGGTCTCTACGCCACAGGGTCCGAATCCTGAAAAATGGGGTCTCTTCGCTACAGGGTCTGAAGCCTGAAAAATGGGGTCCCTTTGTCACAGGGTCCCAAGCCTGAAAAATGGGGTATCTTCGCCACAGGTTCCGAAGCCTAAAAAATGGTGTTTCTTTGCTACAGGATCCCAAGCCTGAAGTAGTGCTGTAAGCTTACCTTGTTAAAGGCTAAAAGATAAATTTCTAACTTACAACATAAAATTAATATTGCGTTGGTCCATGGTGGCTGTGCCACTACCAGTTCTCAAAGAACCGGTAACCTCATCGCCTGGAGGCCATGCCCGATAGCCTTGCAATAACAGCCACGGGTAAAAAAGGGGTTTCTTTGGCACAGGATCCCAAGCCTGACATATGGGGTTTCTTTGGCACAGGATCCCAAGCCTGAAAAATGGGGTTTCTTTGGCACAGGATCCCAAGCCTGAAAAATAGGGTCTCTTTGGCACAGGTTCCCAAGCCTGAAAAATGGGTTGTCTACGCCACAGGGTCCGAACCCTAAAAAATAGTGTCTCTTCGCTACAGGGTCCAAAGCCTGAAAAATGGGGTCTCTTTGCCACTGGGTTCCAAGCCTGAAAAATGGGTTGTTTTTTTGCCACAGGGTCCCAAGCCTGAAAAATGGGTTGTCTCTTTGCCACAGGGTCCGAAGCCTTAAAAATGGGGTATCTTTGCGACAGGTTCCGAACCCTGAAAAATTAGGTCTCTTTGCCACAGGGTCCCAGGCCTGAAAAATGGGGTATCTTCGCCACAGGTTCCGAACCCTGAAAAATGTGGTCTCTACGCCACACGGTCCGAACCCTGAAAAATGGGGTCTCTTCGCTACAGGGTCTGAAGCCTGAAAAATGGAGTCTCTTTGTCACAGGGTCCCAAGCCTGAAAAATGGGGTATCTTCGCCACAGGTTCCGAAGCCTAAAAAATGGGGTTTCTTTGCTACAGGATCCCAAGCCTGAAGTAGTGCTGTAAGATTACCTTGTTAAAGGCTAAAAGATACATTTTCTAACTTACAACATAAAATTAATATTGCGTTGGTCCATGGTGGCTGTGCCACTACCAGTTCTCAAAGAACCGGTAACGTCATCGCGTGGAGGCCACGCCCGATAGCCATGCAATAACAGCCCTGGGTAAAAAAGGGGTTTCTTTGGCACAGGATCCCAAGCCTGACATATGTGGTTTCTTTGGCACAGGATCCCAAGCCTGAAAAATGGTGTTTCTTTGGCACAGGATCCCAAGCCTGAAAAATGGGGTCTCTTTGGCAAAGGATCCCAAGCCTGAAAAATGGGTTGTCTATGCCACAGGGTCCGAACCCTAAAAAATGGGGTCTCTTCGCTACAGGGTCCGAAGCCTGAAAAATGGGGTCTCTTTGCCACAGGGTTCCAAGCCTGAAAAATGGGTTGTCTCTTTGCCACAGGGTCCCAAGCCTGAAAAATGGGTTGTCTCTTTGCCACAGGGTCCGTAGCCTGAAAAATGGGGTATCTTTGCCACAGGTTCCAAACCCTGAAAAATTAGGTCTCTTTGCCACAGGGTCCCAAGCCTGAAAAATGAGGTATCTTCGCCTCAGGTTCCGAACCCTGAAAAATGTGGTCTCTACGCCACAGGGTCCGAATCCTGAAAAATGGGGTCTCTTCGCTACAGGGTCTGAAGCCTGAAAAATGGGGTCTCTTTGTCACAGGGTCCCAAGCCTGAAAAATGGGGTATCTTCGCCACAGGTACCGAAGCCTAAAAAATGGGGTTTCTTTGCTACAGGATCCCAAGCCTGAAGTAGTGCTGTAAGCTTACCTTGTTAAAGGCTAAAAGATACATTTTCTAACTTACAACATAAAATTAATATTGCGTTGGTCCATGGTGGCTGTGCCACTACCAGTTCTCAAAGAACCGGTAACCTCATCGCCTGGAGGCCATGCCCGATAGCCATGCAATAACAGCCACGGGTAAAAAAGGGGTTTCTTTGGCACAGGATCCCAAGCCTGACAAATGGGGTTTCTTTGGCACAGGATCCCAAGCCTGACATATGGGGTTTCTTTGGCACAGGATCCCAAGCCTGAAAAATGGGGTTTCTTTGGCACAGGATCCCAAGCCTGAAAAATAGGGTCTCTTTGGCACAGGATCCCAAGCCTGAAAAATGGGTTGTCTACGCCACAGGGTCCGAACCCTAAAAAATAGTGTCTCTTCGCCACAGGGTTCCAAGCCTGAAAAATGGGTTGTCTCTTTGCCACAGGGTCCCAAGCCTGAAAAATGGGTTGTCTCTTTGCCACAGGGTCCGAAGCCTGAAAAATGGGGTATCTTTGCCACAGGTTCCGAACCCTGAAAAATTAGGTCTCTTTGCCACAGGGTCCCAAGCCTGAAAAATGGGGTATCTTCGCCACAGGTTCCGAACCCTGAAAAATGTGGTCTCTACGCCACAGGGTCCGAACCATGAAAAATTGGGTCTCTTCGCTACAGGGTCTGAAGCCTGAAAAATGGAGTCTCTTTGTCACAGGATCCCAAGCCTGAAAAATGGGGTATCTTCGCCACAGGTTCCGAACCCTAAAAAATGGGGTTTCTTTGCTACAGGATCCCAAGCCTGAAGTAGTGCTGTAAGCTTACCTTGTTAAAGGCTAAAAGATACATTTTCTAACTTACAACATAAAATTAATATTGCGTTGGTCCATGGTGGCTGTGCCACTACCAGTTCTCAAAGAACCGGTAACCTCATCGCCTTGAGGCCACGCCCGATAGCCATGCAATAACAGCCACGGGTAAAAAATGGGGTTTCTTTGGCACAGGATCCCAAGCCTGACATATGGGGTTTCTTTGGCACAGGATCCCAAGCCTGAAAAATGGGGTTTCTTTGGCACAGGATCCCAAGCCTGAAAAATGGGGTCTCTTTGGCACAGGATCCCAAGCCTGAAAAATGGGTTGTCTACGCCACAGGGTCCGAACCCTGAAAAATGGGGTCTCTTCGCTACAGGGTCCGAAGCCTGAAAAATGGGGTCTCTTTGCCACAAGGTCCCAAGCCTGAAAAATGGGTTGTCTCTTTGCCACAGGGTCCCAAGCCTGAAAAATGGGTTGTCTCTTTACCACAGGGTCCGAAGCCTGAAAAATGGGGTATCTTTGCCACAGGTTCCGAATCCTGAAAAATTAGGTCTCTTTGCTACAGGGTCCCAAGCCTGAAAAATGGGGTCTCTTTGCCACAGGGTCCGAAGCCTGAAAAATGGGGTATCTTCGAAACAGGTTCCGAAGCCTGAAAAATTGTGTTTCTTTGCTACAGGATCCCAAGCCTGAACTAGTGCTGTAAGCTTACCTTGTTAAAGGCTAAAAGATACATTTTCTAATTTACAACATAAAATTAATATTGCGTTGGTCCATGGTGGCTGTGCCACTACCAGTTCTCAAAGAACCGGTAACCTCATCGCCTTGAGGCCACGCCCGATAGCCATGCAATAACAGCCACGGGTAAAAAATGGGGTTTCTTTGGCACAGGATCCCAAGCCTGACATATGGGGTTTCTTTGGCACAGGATCCCAAGCCTGAAAAATAGGGTTTCTTTGGCACAGGATCCCAAGCCTGAAAAATGGGGTCTCTTTGGCACAGGATCCCAAGCCTGAAAAATGGGTTGTCTACGCCACAGGGTCCGAACCCTGAAAAATGGGGTCTCTTCGCTACAGGGTCCGAAGCCTGAAAAATGGGGTCTCTTTGCCACAAGGTCCCAAGCCTGAAAAATGGGTTGTCTCTTTGCCACAGGGTCCCAAGCCTGAAAAATGGGTTGTCTCTTTACCACAGGGTCCGAAGCCTGAAAAATGGGGTATCTTTGCCACAGGTTCCGAATCCTGAAAAATTAGGTCTCTTTGCTACAGGGTCCCAAGCCTGAAAAATGGGGTCTCTTTGCCACAGGGTCCGAAGCCTGAAAAATGGGGTATCTTCGAAACAGGTTCCGAAGCCTGAAAAATTGTGTTTCTTTGCTACAGGATCCCAAGCCTGAACTAGTGCTGTAAGCTTACCTTGTTAAAGGCTAAAAGATACATTTTCTAACTTACAACATAAAATTAATATTGCGTTGGTCCATGGTGGCTGTGCCACTACCAGTTCTCAAAGAACCGGTAACCTCATTGCCTTGAGGCCACGCCCGATAGCCATGCAATAACAGCCACGGGTAAAAAATGGGGTTTCTTTGGCACAGGATCCCAAGCCTGACATATGGGGTTTCTTTGGCACAGGATCCCAAGCCTGAAAAATGGGGTTTCTTTGGCACAGGATCCCAAGCCTGAAAAATGGGGTCTCTTTGGCACAGGATCCCAAGCCTGAAAAATGGGTTGTCTACGCCACAGGGTCCGAACCCTGAAAAATGGGGTCTCTTCGCTACAGGGTCCGAAGCCTGAAAAATGGGGTCTCTTTGCCACAAGGTCCCAAGCCTGAAAAATGGGTTGTCTCTTTGCCACAGGGTCCCAAGCCTGAAAAATGGGTTGTCTCTTTACCACAGGGTCCGAAGCCTGAAAAATTGGGTATCTTTGCCACAGGTTCCGAACCCTGAAAAATTAGGTCTCTTTGCTACAGGGTCCCAAGCCTGAAAAATGGGGTCTCTTTGCCACAGGGTCCGAAGCCTGAAAAATGGGGTATCTTCGCCACAGGTTCCGAAGCCTGAAAAATGGGGTTTCTTTGCTACAGGATCCCAAGCCTGAAGTAGTGCTGTAAGCTTACCTTGTTAAAGGCTAAAAGATAAATTTTCTAACTTACAACATTAAATTAATATTGCGTTGGTCCATGGTGGCTGTGCCACTAACAGTTCTCAAAGAACCGGTAACCTCATCGCCTTGAGGCCACGTCCGATAGCCATGCAATAACAGCCACGGGTAAAAAATGGGGTTTCTTTGGCACAGGATCCCAAGCCTGACATATGGGGTTTCTTTGGCACAGGATCCCAAGCCTGAAAAATGGGGTTTCTTTGGCACAGGATCCCAAGCCTGAAAAATGGGGTCTCTTTGGCACAGGATCCCAAGCCTGAAAAATGGGTTGTCTACGCCACAGGGTCCGAACCCTGAAAAATGGGGTCTCTTCGCTACAGGGTCTGAAGCCTGAAAAATGGGGTCTCTTTGCCACAAGGTCCCAAGCCTGAAAAATGGGTTGTCTCTTTGCCACAGGGTCCCAAGCCTGAAAAATGGGTTGTCTCTTTACCACAGGGTCCGAAGCCTGAAAAATGGGGTATCTTTGCCACAGGTTCCGAACCCTGAAAAATTAGGTCTCTTTGCTACAGGGTCCCAAGCCTGAAAAATGGGGTCTCTTTGCCACAGGGTCCGAAGCCTGAAAAATGGGGTATCTTCGCCACAGGTTCCGAAGCCTGAAAAATTGGGTTTCTTTGCTACAGGATCCCAAGCCTGAAGTAGTGCTGTAAGCTTACCTTGTTAAAGGCTAAAAGATACATTTTCTAACTTACAACATAAAATTAATATTGCGTTGGTCCATGGTGGCTGTGCCACTACCAGTTCTCAAAGAACCGGTAACCTCATCACCTTGAGGCCACGCCCGATAGCCATGCAATAACAGCCACGGGTAAAAAATGGGGTTTCTTTGGCACAGGATCCCAAGCCTGACATATGGGGTTTCTTTGGCACAGGATCCCAAGACTGAAAAATTGGGTTTCTTTGGCACAGGATCCCAAGCCTGAAAAATGGGGTCTCTTTGGCACAGGATCCCAAGCCTGAAAAATGGGTTGTCTACGCCACAGGGTCCGAACCCTGAAAAATGGGGTCTCTTCGCTACAGGGTCCGAAGCCTGAAAAATGGGGTCTCTTTGCCACAAGGTCCCAAGCCTGAAAAATGGGTTGTCTCTTTGCCACAGGGTCCCAAGCCTGAAAAATGGGTTGTCTCTTTACCACAGGGTCCGAAGCCTGAAAAATGGGGTATCTTTGCCACAGGTTCCGAACCCTGAAAAATTAGGTCTCTTTGCTACAGGGTCCCAAGCCTGAAAAATGGGGTCTCTTTGCCACAGGGTCCGAAGCCTGAAAAATGGGGTATCTTCGCCACAGGTTCCGAAGCCTGAAAAATGGGGTTTCTTTACTACAGGATCCCAAGCCTGAAGTAGTGCTGTAAGCTTACCTTGTTAAAGGCTAAAAGATACATTTTCTAACTTACAACATAAAATTAATATTGCGTTGGTCCATGGTGGCTGTGCCACTACCAGTTCTCAAAGAACCGGTAACCTCATCGCCTTGAGGCCACGCCCAATAGCCATGCAATAACAGCCACGGGTAAAAAATGGGGTTTCTTTGGAACAGGATCCCAAGCCTGACATATGGGGTTTCTTTGGCACAGGATCCCAAGCCTGAAAAATGGGGTTTCTTTGGCACAGGATCCCAAGCCTGGAAAATGGGCTCTTTTTGGCACAGGATCCCAAGCCTGAAAAATGGGTTGTCTTCGCCACAGGGTCCGAACCCTGAAAAATGGGGTCTCTTCGCTACAGGGTCCGAACCCTGAAAAATGGGGTCTCTTTGCCACAGGATCCCAAGCCTGTAAATTGGGGTCTCTTTGCCACAGGGTACCAAGCCTGAAAAATGGGTTGTCTCTTTGCCACAGGGTCCGAAGCCTGAAAAATGAGGTATCTTCGCCACAGGTTCCGAACCCTGAAAAATGTGGTCTCTACGCCACAGGGTCCGAATCCTGAAAAATGGGGTCTCTTCGCTACAGGGTCCGAACCCTGAAAAATGGGGTCTCTTTGCCACAGGATCCCAAGCCTGTAAATTGGGGTCTCTTTGCCACAGGGTACCAAGCCTGAAAAATGGGTTGTCTCTTTGCCACAGGGTCCGAAGCCTGAAAAATGAGGTATCTTCGCCACAGGTTCCGAACCCTGAAAAATGTGGTCTCTACGCCACAGGGTCCGAATCCTGAAAAATGGGGTCTCTTCGCTAAAGGGTCTGAAGCCTGAAAAATGGGGTCCCTTTGTCACAGGGTCCCAAGCCTGAAAAATGGGGTATCTTCGCCACAGGTTCCGAAGCCTAAAAAATGGGGTTTCTTTGCTACAGGATCCCAAGCCTGAAGTAGTGCTGTAAGCTTACCTTGTTAAAGGCTAAAAGATACATTTTCTAACTTACAACATAAAATTAATATTGCGTTGGTCCATGGTGGCTGTGCCACTACCAGTTCTCAAAGAACCGGTAACCTCATCGCCTGGAGGCCATGCCCGATAGCCATGCAATAACAGCCACGGGTAAAAAAGGGGTTTCTTTGGCACAGGATCCCAAGCCTGACATATGGGGTTTCTTTGGCACAGGATCCCAAGCCTGAAAAATGGGGTTTCTTTGGCACAGGATCCCAAGCCTGAAAAATGGGGTCTCTTTGGCAAAGGATCCCAAGCCTGAAAAATGGGTTGTCTATGCCACAGGGTCCGATCCCTAAAAAATGGGGTCTCTTCGCTACAGGGTCCGAAGCCTGAAAAATGGGGTCTATTTGCCACAGGGTCCCAAGCTTGAAAAATGGGTTGTCTCTTTGCCACAGGGTCCCAAGCCTGAAAAATGGGTTGTCTCTTTGCCACAGGGTCCGAAGCCTGAAAAATGGGGTATCTTTGCCACAGGTTCCGAACGCTGAAAAATTAGGTCTCTTTGCCACAGGGTCCCAGGCCTGAAAAATGGGGTATCTTCGCCACAGGTTCCGAACCCTGAAAAATGTGGTCTCTACGCCACACGGTCCGAACCCTGAAAAATGGGGTCTCTTCGCTACAGGGTCTGAAGCCTGAAAAATGGAGTCTCTTTGTCACAGGGTCCCAAGCCTGAAAAATGGGGTATCTTCGCCACAGGTTCCGAAGCCTAAAAAATGGGGTTTCTTTGCTACAGGATCCCAAGCCTGAAGTAGTGCTGTAAGCTTACCTTGTTAAAGGCTAAAAGATACATTTTCTAACTTACAACATAAAATTAATATTACGTTGGTCCATGGTGGCTGTGCCACTACCAGTTCTCAAAGAACCGGTAACCTCATCGCGTGGAGGCCACGCCCGATAGCCATGCAATAACAGCCACGGGTAAAAAAGGGGTTTCTTTGGCACAGGATCCCAAGCCTGACATATGTGGTTTCTTTGGCACAGGATCCCAAGCATGAAAAATGGGGTTTCTTTGGCACAGGATCCCAAGCCTGAAAAATGGGGTCTCTTTGGCAAAGGATCCCAAGCCTGAAAAATGGGTTGTCTATGCCACAGGGTCCGAACCCTAAAAAATGGGGTCTCTTCGCTACAGGGTCCGAAGCCTGAAAAATGGGGTCTCTTTGCCACAGGGTTCCAAGTCTGAAAAATGGGTTGTCTCTTTGCCACAGGGTCCCAAGCCTGAAAAATGGGTTGTCTCTTTGCCACAGGGTCCGAAGCCTGAAAAATGGGGTATCTTTGCCACAGGTTCCAAACCCTGAAAAATTAGGTCTCTTTGCCACAGGGTCCCAAGCCTGAAAAATGAGGTATCTTCGCCTCAGGTTCCGAACCCTGAAAAATGTGGTCTCTATGCCACAGGGTCCGAATCCTGAAAAATGGGGTCTCTTCGCTACAGGGTCTGAAGCCTGAAAAATGGGGTCTCTTTGTCACAGGGTCCCAAGCCTGAAAAATGGGGTATCTTCGCCACAGGTTCCGAAGCCTAAAAAATGGGGTTTCTTTGCTACAGGATCCCAAGCCTGAAGTAGTGCTGTAAGCTTACCTTGTTAAAGGCTAAAAGATACATTTTCTAACTTACAACATAAAATTAATATTGCGTTGGTCCATGGTGGCTGTGCCACTACCAGTTCTCAAAGAACCGGTAACCTCATCGCCTGGAGGCCATGCCCGATAGCCATGCAATAACAGCCACGGGTAAAAAAGGGGTTTCTTTGGCACAGGATCCCAAGCCTGACATATGGGGTTTCTTTGGCACAGGATCCCAAGCCTGACATATGGGGTTTCTTTGGCACAGGATCCCAAGCCTGAAAAATGGGGTTTCTTTGGCACAGGATCCCAAGCCTGAAAAATAGGGTCTCTTTGGCACAGGATCCCAAGCCTGAAAAATGGGTTGTCTACGCCACAGGGTCCGAACCCTAAAAAATAGTGTCTCTTCGCCACAGGGTTCCAAGCCTGAAAAATGAGTTGTCTCTTTGCCACAGGGTCCCAAGCCTGAAAAATGGGTTGTCTCTTTACCACAGGGTCCGAAGCCTGAAAAATGGGGTATCTTTGCCACAGGTTCCGAACCCTGAAAAATTAGGTCTCTTTGCTACAGGGTCCCAAGCCTGAAAAATGGGGTCTCTTTGCCACAGGGTCCGAAGCCTGAAAAATGGGGTATCTTCGCCACAGGTTCCGAAGCCTGAAAAATTGGGTTTCTTTGCTACAGGATCCCAAGCCTGAAGTAGTGCTGTAAGCTTACCTTGTTAAAGGCTAAAAGATACATTTTCTAACTTACAACATAAAATTAATATTGCGTTGGTCCATGGTGGCTGTGCCACTACCAGTTCTCAAAGAACCGGTAACCTCATCACCTTGAGGCCACGCCCGATAGCCATGCAATAACAGCCACGGGTAAAAAATGGGGTTTCTTTGGCACAGGATCCCAAGCCTGACATATCGGGTTTCTTTGGCACAGGATCCCAAGACTGAAAAATGGGGTTTCTTTGGCACAGGATCCCAAGCCTGAAAAATGGGGTCTCTTTGGCACAGGATCCCAAGCCTGAAAAATGGGTTGTCTACGCCACAGGGTCCGAACCCTGAAAAATGGGGTCTCTTCGCTACAGGGTCCGAAGCCTGAAAAATGGGGTCTCTTTGCCACAAGGTCCCAAGCCTGAAAAATGGGTTGTCTCTTTGCCACAGGGTCCCAAGCCTGAAAAATGGGTTGTCTCTTTACCACAGGGTCCGAAGCCTGAAAAATGGGGTATCTTTGCCACAGGTTCCGAACCCTGAAAAATTAGGTCTCTTTGCTACAGGGTCCCAAGCCTGAAAAATGGGGTCTCTTTGCCACAGGGTCCGAAGCCTGAAAAATGGGGTATCTTCGCCACAGGTTCCGAAGCCTGAAAAATGGGGTTTCTTTGCTACAGGATCCCAAGCCTGAAGTAGTGCTGTAAGCTTACCTTGTTAAAGGCTAAAAGATACATTTTCTAACTTACAACATAAAACTAATATTGCGTTGGTCCATGGTGGCTGTGCCACTACCTGTTCTCAAAGAACCGGTAACCTCATCGCCTTGAGGCCACGCCCAATAGCCATGCAATAACAGCCACGGGTAAAAAATGGGGTTTCTTTGGCACAGGATCCCAAGCCTGACATATGGGGTTTCTTTGGCACAGGATCCCAAGCCTGAAAAATGGGGTTTCTTTGGCACAGGATCCCAAGCCTGGAAAATGGGCTCTCTTTGGCACAGGATCCCAAGCCTGAAAAATGGGTTGTCTTCGCCACAGGGTCCGAACCCTGAAAAATGGGGTCTCTTCGCTACAGGGTCCGAACCCTGAAAAATGGGGTCTCTTTGCCACAGGATCCCAAGCCTGTAAATTGGGGTCTCTTTGCCACAGGGTACCAAGCCTGAAAAATGGGTTGTCTCTTTGCCACAGGGTCCGAAGCCTGAAAAATGAGGTATCTTCGCCACAGGTTCCGAACCCTGAAAAATGTGGTCTCTACGCCACAGGGTCCGAATCCTGAAAAATGGGGTCTCTTCGCTACAGGGTCTGAAGCCTGAAAAATGGGGTCCCTTTGTCACAGGGTCCCAAGCCTGAAAAATGGGGTATCTTCGCCACAGGTTCCGAAGCCTAAAAAATGGTGTTTCTTTGCTACAGGATCCCAAGCCTGAAGTAGTGCTGTAAGCTTACCTTGTTAAAGGCTAAAAGATACATTTTCTAACTTACAACATAAAATTAATATTGCGTTGGTCCATGGTGGCTGTGCCACTACCAGTTCTCAAAGAACCGGTAACCTCATCGCCTGGAGGCCACGCCCGATAGCCATGCAATAACAGCCACGGGTAAAAAAGGGGTTTCTTTGGCACAGGATCCCAAGCCTGACATATGGGGTTTCTTTGGCACAGGATCCCAAGCCTGAAAAATGGGGTTTCTTTGGCACAGGATCCCAAGCCTGAAAAATGGGGTCTCTTTGGCAAAGGATCCCAAGCCTGAAAAATGAGTTGTCTATGCCACAGGGTCCGATCCCTAAAAAATGGGGTCTCTTCGCTACAGGGTCCGAAGCCTGAAAAATGGGGTCTCTTTGCCACAGGGTCCCAAGCTTGAAAAATGGGTTGTCTCTTTGCCACAGGGTCCCAAGCCTGAAAAATGGGTTGTCTCTTTGCCACAGGGTCCGAAGCCTGAAAAATGGGGTATCTTTGCCACAGGTTCCGAACCCTGAAAAATTAGGTCTCTTTGCCACAGGGTCCCAGGCCTGAAAAATGGGGTATCTTCGCCACAGGTTCCGAACCCTGAAAAATGTGGTCTCTACGCCACACGGTCCGAACCTAGAAAAATGGGGTCTCTTCGCTACAGGGTCTGAAGCCTGAAAAATGGAGTCTCTTTGTCACAGGGTCCCAAGCCTGAAAAATGGGGTATCTTCGCCACAGGTTCCGAAGCCTAAAAAATGGGGTTTCTTTGCTACAGGATCCCAAGCCTGAAGTAGTGCTGTAAGCTTACCTTGTTAAAGGCTAAAAGATACATTTTCTAACTTACAACATAAAATTAATATTGCGTTGGTCCATGGTGGCTGTGCCACTACCAGTTCTCAAAGAACCGGTAACCTCATCGCGTGGAGGCCACGCCCGATAGCCATGCAATAACAGCCACGCGTAAAAAAGGGGTTTCTTTGGCACAGGATCCCAAGCCTGACATATGTGGTTTCTTTGGCACAGG
Source organism: Pseudophryne corroboree (assembly GCF_028390025.1). Taxonomy (NCBI): domain Eukaryota; kingdom Metazoa; phylum Chordata; class Amphibia; order Anura; family Myobatrachidae; genus Pseudophryne; species Pseudophryne corroboree. The sequence goes on along the minus strand of NC_086448.1, from coordinate 154,941,541 downwards.
ATCCCAAGCATGAAAAATGGGGTTTCTTTGGCACAGGATCCCAAGCCTGAAAAATAGGGTCTCTTTGGCACAGGATCCCAAGCCTGAAAAATGGGTTGTCTACGCCACAGGGTCCGAACCCTAAAAAATAGTGTCTCTTCGCCACAGGGTCCGAAGCCTGAAAAATGGGGTATCTTTGACACAGGTTTCGAACCCTGAAAAATTAGGTCTCTTTGCCACAGGGTCCCAAGCCTGAAAAATGGGGTATCTTCGCCACAGGTTCCGAACCCTGAAAAATGTGGTCTCTACGCCACAGGGCCGAACCATGAAAAATGGGGTCTCTTCGCTACAGGGTCTGAAGCCTGAAAAATGGAGTCTCTTTGTCACAGGATCCCAAGCCTGAAAAATGGGGTATCTTCGCCACAGGTTCCGAACCCTAAAAAATGGGGTTTCTTTGCTACAGGATCCCAAGCCTGAAGTAGTGCTGTAAGCTTACCTTGTTAAAGGCTAAAAGATACATTTTCTAACTTACAACATAAAATTAATATCGCGTTGGTCCATGGTGGCTGTGCCACTACCAGTTCTCAAAGAACCGGTAACCTCATCGCCTGGAGGCCACGCCCGATAGCCATGCAATAACAGCCATGGGTAAAAAAGGGGTTTCTTTGGCACAGGATCCCAAGCCTGACATATGGTGTTTCTTTGGCACAGGATCCCAAGCCTGAAAAATGGGGTTTCTTTGGCACAGGATCCCAAGCCTGAAAAATGGGGTCTCTTTGGCACAGGATCCTAAGCCTAAAAAATGGGTTGTCTACGCCACAGGGTCCGAACCCTAAAAAATAGGGTCTCTTCGCTACAGGGTCCGAAGCCTGAAAAATGGGGTCTCTTTGCCACAGGGTTCCAAGCCTGAAAAATGGGTTGTCTCTTTGCCACAGGGTCCCAAGCTTGAAAAATGGGTTGTCTCTTTGCCACAGGGTCCCAAGCCTGAAAAATGGGTTGTCTCTTTGCCACAGGGTCCCAAGCCTGAAAAATGGGTTGTCTCTTTGCCACAGGGTCCGAAGCCTGAAAAATAGGGTATCTTTGCCACAGGTTCCGAACCCTGAAAAATTAGGTCTCTTTGCCACAGGGTCCCAAGCCTGAAAAATGGGGTATCTTCGCCACAGGTTCCGAACCCTGAAAAATGTGGTCTCTACGCCACAGGGTCCGAACCCTGAAAATTGGGGTCTCTTCGCTACAGGGTCTGAAGCCTGAAAAATGGGGTCTCTTTGCCACAGGGTCCCAAGCCTGAAAAATGGGGTATCTTCGCCACAGGGTCCGAAGCCTTAAAAATGGGGTATCTTTGCCACAGGTTCCAAACCCTGAAAAATTAGGTCTCTTTGCCACAGGGTCCCAAGCCTGAAAAATGGGGTATCTTCGCCACAGGTTCCGAACCGTGAAAAATGTGGTCTCTACGCCACAGGGTCCGAATCCTGAACAATGGGGTCTCTTCGCTACAGGGTCTGAAGCCTGAAAAATGGGGTCTCTTTGTCACAGGGTCCCAAGCCTGAAAAATGGGGTATCTTCGCCACAGGTTCCGAAGCCTAAAAAATTGGGTTTTTTTGCTACAGCATCCCAAGCCTGAAGTAGTGCTGTAAGCTTACCTTGTTAAAGGCTAAAAGATACATTTTCTAACTTACAACATAAAATTAATATTGCGTTGGTCCATGGTGGCTGTGCCACAACCAGTTCTCAAAGAACCGGTAACCTAATCGCCTGGAGGCCACGCCCGATAGCCATGCAATAACAGCCACGGGTAAAAAAGGGGTTTCTTTGGCACAGGATCCCAAGCCTGACATATGGGGTTTCTTTGGCACAGGATCCCAAGCCTGAAACATGGGGTTTCTTTGGCACAGGATCCCAAGCCTGAAAAATGGGGTCTCTTTGGCACAGGATCCCAAGCCTGAAAAATGGGTAGTCTACGCCACAGGGTCCGAACCCTAAAAAATGGGGTCTCTTCGCTACAGGGGTCAAAGCCTGAAAAATGGGTTGTCTCTTTGCCACAGGGTCCCAAGCCTGAAAAATTGGTTGTCTCTTTGCCACAGGGTCCGAAGCCTGAAAAATTAGGTCTCTTTGCCACAGGGTCCCAAGCCTGAAAAATGGGGTATCTTCGCCACAGGTTCCGAACCCTGAAAAATGTGGTCTCTACGCCACAGGGTCCGAATCCTGAAAAATGGGGTCTCTTCGCTACAGGGTCTGAAGCCTGAAAAATGGGGTCTCTTTGCCACAGGGTTCCAAGCCTGAAAAATGGGTTGTCTCTTTGCCACAGGATCCCAAGCCTGAAAAATAGGGTCTCTTTGGCACAGGATCCCAAGCCTGAAAAATGGGTTGTCTACGCCACAGGGTCTGAGCCCTAAAAAATAGTGTCTCTTCGCTACAGGGTCCAAAGCCTGAAAAATGGGGTCTCTTTGCCACAGGGTTCCAAGCCTGAAAAATGGGTTGTCTCTTTGCCACAGGGTCCCAAGCCTGAAAAATGGGTTGTCTCTTTGCAACTTGGTCCGAAGCCTGAAAAATGGGGTATCTTTGCCACAGGTTCCGAACCCTGAAAAAATAGGTCTCTTTGCCACAGGGTCCCAAGCCTGAAAAATGGGGTATCTTCGCCACAGGTTCCGAACCCTGAAAAATGATGTCTCTACGCCGCAGGGTCCGAACCCTGAAAAATGGGGTCTCTTCGCTACAGGGTCTGAAGCCTGAAAAATGGAGTCTCTTTGTCACAGGGTCCCAAGCCTGAAAAATGGGGTATCTTCGCCACAGGTTCCGAACCCTAAAAAATGGGGTTTCTTTGCTACAGGATCCCAAGCCCGAAGTAGTGCTGTAAGCTTACCTTGTTAAAGGCTAAAAGATACATTTTCTAACTTACAACATAAAATTAATATCGCGTTGGTCCATGGTGGCTGTGCCACTACCAGTTCTCAAAGAACCGGTAACCTCATCGCCTGGAGGCCACGCCCGATAGCCATGCAATAACAGCCATGGGTAAAAAAGGGGTTTCTTTGGCACAGGATCCCAAGCCTGACATATGGTGTTTCTTTGGCACAGGATCCCAAGCCTGAAAAATGGGGTTTCTTTGGCACAGGATCCCAAGCCTGAAAAATGGGGTCTCTTTGGCACAGGATCCTAAGCCTAAAAAATGGGTTGTCTACGCCACAGGGTCCGAACCCTAAAAAATAGGGTCTCTTCGCTACAGGGTCCGAAGCCTGAAAAATGGGGTCTCTTTGCCACAGGGTTCCAAGCCTGAAAAATGGGTTGTCTCTTTGCCACAGGGTCCCAAGCTTGAAAAATGGGTTGTCTCTTTGCCACAGGGTCCCAAGCCTGAAAAATGGGTTGTCTCTTTGCCACAGGGTCCCAAGCCTGAAAAATGGGTTGTCTCTTTGCCACAGGGTCCGAAGCCTGAAAAATAGGGTATCTTTGCCACAGGTTCCGAACCCTGAAAAATTAGGTCTCTTTGCCACAGGGTCCCAAGCCTGAAAAATGGGGTATCTTCGCCACAGGTTCCGAACCCTGAAAAATGTGGTCTCTACGCCACAGGGTCCGAACCCTGAAAATTGGGGTCTCTTCGCTACAGGGTCCGAACCCTGAAAAATGGGGTCTCTTTGCCACAGGATCCCAAGCCTGTAAATTGGGGTCTCTTTGCCACAGGGTACCAAGCCTGAAAAATGGGTTGTCTCTTTGCCACAGGGTCCGAAGCCTGAAAAATGAGGTATCTTCGCCACAGGTTCCGAACCCTGAAAAATGTGGTCTCTACGCCACAGGGTCCGAATCCTGAAAAATGGGGTCTCTTCGCTACAGGGTCTGAAGCCTGAAAAATGGGGTCCCTTTGTCACAGGGTCCCAAGCCTGAAAAATGGGGTATCTTCGCCACAGGTTCCGAAGCCTAAAAAATGGTGTTTCTTTGCTACAGGATCCCAAGCCTGAAGTAGTGCTGTAAGCTTACCTTGTTAAAGGCTAAAAGATACATTTTCTAACTTACAACATAAAATTAATATTGCGTTGGTCCATGGTGGCTGTGCCACTACCAGTTCTCAAAGAACCGGTAACCTCATCGCCTGGAGGCCACGCCCGATAGCCATGCAATAACAGCCACGGGTAAAAAAGGGGTTTCTTTGGCACAGGATCCCAAGCCTGACATATGGGGTTTCTTTGGCACAGGATCCCAAGCCTGAAAAATGGGGTTTCTTTGGCACAGGATCCCAAGCCTGAAAAATGGGGTCTCTTTGGCAAAGGATCCCAAGCCTGAAAAATGAGTTGTCTATGCCACAGGGTCCGATCCCTAAAAAATGGGGTCTCTTCGCTACAGGGTCCGAAGCCTGAAAAATGGGGTCTCTTTGCCACAGGGTCCCAAGCTTGAAAAATGGGTTGTCTCTTTGCCACAGGGTCCCAAGCCTGAAAAATGGGTTGTCTCTTTGCCACAGGGTCCGAAGCCTGAAAAATGGGGTATCTTTGCCACAGGTTCCGAACCCTGAAAAATTAGGTCTCTTTGCCACAGGGTCCCAGGCCTGAAAAATGGGGTATCTTCGCCACAGGTTCCGAACCCTGAAAAATGTGGTCTCTACGCCACACGGTCCGAACCTAGAAAAATGGGGTCTCTTCGCTACAGGGTCTGAAGCCTGAAAAATGGAGTCTCTTTGTCACAGGGTCCCAAGCCTGAAAAATGGGGTATCTTCGCCACAGGTTCCGAAGCCTAAAAAATGGGGTTTCTTTGCTACAGGATCCCAAGCCTGAAGTAGTGCTGTAAGCTTACCTTGTTAAAGGCTAAAAGATACATTTTCTAACTTACAACATAAAATTAATATTGCGTTGGTCCATGGTGGCTGTGCCACTACCAGTTCTCAAAGAACCGGTAACCTCATCGCGTGGAGGCCACGCCCGATAGCCATGCAATAACAGCCACGCGTAAAAAAGGGGTTTCTTTGGCACAGGATCCCAAGCCTGACATATGTGGTTTCTTTGGCACAGGATCCCAAGCATGAAAAATGGGGTTTCTTTGGCACAGGATCCCAAGCCTGAAAAATAGGGTCTCTTTGGCACAGGATCCCAAGCCTGAAAAATGGGTTGTCTACGCCACAGGGTCCGAACCCTAAAAAATAGTGTCTCTTCGCCACAGGGTCCGAAGCCTGAAAAATGGGGTATCTTTGACACAGGTTTCGAACCCTGAAAAATTAGGTCTCTTTGCCACAGGGTCCCAAGCCTGAAAAATGGGGTATCTTCGCCACAGGTTCCGAACCCTGAAAAATGTGGTCTCTACGCCACAGGGCCGAACCATGAAAAATGGGGTCTCTTCGCTACAGGGTCTGAAGCCTGAAAAATGGAGTCTCTTTGTCACAGGATCCCAAGCCTGAAAAATGGGGTATCTTCGCCACAGGTTCCGAACCCTAAAAAATGGGGTTTCTTTGCTACAGGATCCCAAGCCTGAAGTAGTGCTGTAAGCTTACCTTGTTAAAGGCTAAAAGATACATTTTCTAACTTACAACATAAAATTAATATCGCGTTGGTCCATGGTGGCTGTGCCACTACCAGTTCTCAAAGAACCGGTAACCTCATCGCCTGGAGGCCACGCCCGATAGCCATGCAATAACAGCCATGGGTAAAAAAGGGGTTTCTTTGGCACAGGATCCCAAGCCTGACATATGGTGTTTCTTTGGCACAGGATCCCAAGCCTGAAAAATGGGGTTTCTTTGGCACAGGATCCCAAGCCTGAAAAATGGGGTCTCTTTGGCACAGGATCCTAAGCCTAAAAAATGGGTTGTCTACGCCACAGGGTCCGAACCCTAAAAAATAGGGTCTCTTCGCTACAGGGTCCGAAGCCTGAAAAATGGGGTCTCTTTGCCACAGGGTTCCAAGCCTGAAAAATGGGTTGTCTCTTTGCCACAGGGTCCCAAGCTTGAAAAATGGGTTGTCTCTTTGCCACAGGGTCCCAAGCCTGAAAAATGGGTTGTCTCTTTGCCACAGGGTCCCAAGCCTGAAAAATGGGTTGTCTCTTTGCCACAGGGTCCGAAGCCTGAAAAATAGGGTATCTTTGCCACAGGTTCCGAACCCTGAAAAATTAGGTCTCTTTGCCACAGGGTCCCAAGCCTGAAAAATGGGGTATCTTCGCCACAGGTTCCGAACCCTGAAAAATGTGGTCTCTACGCCACAGGGTCCGAACCCTGAAAATTGGGGTCTCTTCGCTACAGGGTCTGAAGCCTGAAAAATGGGGTCTCTTTGCCACAGGGTCCCAAGCCTGAAAAATGGGGTATCTTCGCCACAGGGTCCGAAGCCTTAAAAATGGGGTATCTTTGCCACAGGTTCCAAACCCTGAAAAATTAGGTCTCTTTGCCACAGGGTCCCAAGCCTGAAAAATGGGGTATCTTCGCCACAGGTTCCGAACCGTGAAAAATGTGGTCTCTACGCCACAGGGTCCGAATCCTGAACAATGGGGTCTCTTCGCTACAGGGTCTGAAGCCTGAAAAATGGGGTCTCTTTGTCACAGGGTCCCAAGCCTGAAAAATGGGGTATCTTCGCCACAGGTTCCGAAGCCTAAAAAATTGGGTTTTTTTGCTACAGCATCCCAAGCCTGAAGTAGTGCTGTAAGCTTACCTTGTTAAAGGCTAAAAGATACATTTTCTAACTTACAACATAAAATTAATATTGCGTTGGTCCATGGTGGCTGTGCCACAACCAGTTCTCAAAGAACCGGTAACCTAATCGCCTGGAGGCCACGCCCGATAGCCATGCAATAACAGCCACGGGTAAAAAAGGGGTTTCTTTGGCACAGGATCCCAAGCCTGACATATGGGGTTTCTTTGGCACAGGATCCCAAGCCTGAAACATGGGGTTTCTTTGGCACAGGATCCCAAGCCTGAAAAATGGGGTCTCTTTGGCACAGGATCCCAAGCCTGAAAAATGGGTAGTCTACGCCACAGGGTCCGAACCCTAAAAAATGGGGTCTCTTCGCTACAGGGGTCAAAGCCTGAAAAATGGGTTGTCTCTTTGCCACAGGGTCCCAAGCCTGAAAAATTGGTTGTCTCTTTGCCACAGGGTCCGAAGCCTGAAAAATTAGGTCTCTTTGCCACAGGGTCCCAAGCCTGAAAAATGGGGTATCTTCGCCACAGGTTCCGAACCCTGAAAAATGTGGTCTCTACGCCACAGGGTCCGAATCCTGAAAAATGGGGTCTCTTCGCTACAGGGTCTGAAGCCTGAAAAATGGGGTCTCTTTGCCACAGGGTTCCAAGCCTGAAAAATGGGTTGTCTCTTTGCCACAGGATCCCAAGCCTGAAAAATAGGGTCTCTTTGGCACAGGATCCCAAGCCTGAAAAATGGGTTGTCTACGCCACAGGGTCTGAGCCCTAAAAAATAGTGTCTCTTCGCTACAGGGTCCAAAGCCTGAAAAATGGGGTCTCTTTGCCACAGGGTTCCAAGCCTGAAAAATGGGTTGTCTCTTTGCCACAGGGTCCCAAGCCTGAAAAATGGGTTGTCTCTTTGCCACAGGGTCCCAAGCCTGAAAAATGGGGTATCTTTGCCACAGGTTCCGAACCCTGAAAAATTAGGTCTCTTTGCCACAGGGTCCCAGGCCTGAAAAATGGGGTATCTTCGCCACAGGTTCCGAACCCTGAAAAATGTGGTCTCTACGCCACACGGTCCGAACCTAGAAAAATGGGGTCTCTTCGCTACAGGGTCTGAAGCCTGAAAAATGGAGTCTCTTTGTCACAGGGTCCCAAGCCTGAAAAATGGGGTATCTTCGCCACAGGTTCCGAAGCCTAAAAAATGGGGTTTCTTTGCTACAGGATCCCAAGCCTGAAGTAGTGCTGTAAGCTTACCTTGTTAAAGGCTAAAAGATACATTTTCTAACTTACAACATAAAATTAATATTGCGTTGGTCCATGGTGGCTGTGCCACTACCAGTTCTCAAAGAACCGGTAACCTCATCGCGTGGAGGCCACGCCCGATAGCCATGCAATAACAGCCACGCGTAAAAAAGGGGTTTCTTTGGCACAGGATCCCAAGCCTGACATATGTGGTTTCTTTGGCACAGGATCCCAAGCATGAAAAATGGGGTTTCTTTGGCACAGGATCCCAAGCCTGAAAAATAGGGTCTCTTTGGCACAGGATCCCAAGCCTGAAAAATGGGTTGTCTACGCCACAGGGTCCGAACCCTAAAAAATAGTGTCTCTTCGCCACAGGGTCCGAAGCCTGAAAAATGGGGTATCTTTGACACAGGTTTCGAACCCTGAAAAATTAGGTCTCTTTGCCACAGGGTCCCAAGCCTGAAAAATGGGGTATCTTCGCCACAGGTTCCGAACCCTGAAAAATGTGGTCTCTACGCCACAGGGCCGAACCATGAAAAATGGGGTCTCTTCGCTACAGGGTCTGAAGCCTGAAAAATGGAGTCTCTTTGTCACAGGATCCCAAGCCTGAAAAATGGGGTATCTTCGCCACAGGTTCCGAACCCTAAAAAATGGGGTTTCTTTGCTACAGGATCCCAAGCCTGAAGTAGTGCTGTAAGCTTACCTTGTTAAAGGCTAAAAGATACATTTTCTAACTTACAACATAAAATTAATATCGCGTTGGTCCATGGTGGCTGTGCCACTACCAGTTCTCAAAGAACCGGTAACCTCATCGCCTGGAGGCCACGCCCGATAGCCATGCAATAACAGCCATGGGTAAAAAAGGGGTTTCTTTGGCACAGGATCCCAAGCCTGACATATGGTGTTTCTTTGGCACAGGATCCCAAGCCTGAAAAATGGGGTTTCTTTGGCACAGGATCCCAAGCCTGAAAAATGGGGTCTCTTTGGCACAGGATCCTAAGCCTAAAAAATGGGTTGTCTACGCCACAGGGTCCGAACCCTAAAAAATAGGGTCTCTTCGCTACAGGGTCCGAAGCCTGAAAAATGGGGTCTCTTTGCCACAGGGTTCCAAGCCTGAAAAATGGGTTGTCTCTTTGCCACAGGGTCCCAAGCTTGAAAAATGGGTTGTCTCTTTGCCACAGGGTCCCAAGCCTGAAAAATGGGTTGTCTCTTTGCCACAGGGTCCCAAGCCTGAAAAATGGGTTGTCTCTTTGCCACAGGGTCCGAAGCCTGAAAAATAGGGTATCTTTGCCACAGGTTCCGAACCCTGAAAAATTAGGTCTCTTTGCCACAGGGTCCCAAGCCTGAAAAATGGGGTATCTTCGCCACAGGTTCCGAACCCTGAAAAATGTGGTCTCTACGCCACAGGGTCCGAACCCTGAAAATTGGGGTCTCTTCGCTACAGGGTCTGAAGCCTGAAAAATGGGGTCTCTTTGCCACAGGGTCCCAAGCCTGAAAAATGGGGTATCTTCGCCACAGGGTCCGAAGCCTTAAAAATGGGGTATCTTTGCCACAGGTTCCAAACCCTGAAAAATTAGGTCTCTTTGCCACAGGGTCCCAAGCCTGAAAAATGGGGTATCTTCGCCACAGGTTCCGAACCGTGAAAAATGTGGTCTCTACGCCACAGGGTCCGAATCCTGAACAATGGGGTCTCTTCGCTACAGGGTCTGAAGCCTGAAAAATGGGGTCTCTTTGTCACAGGGTCCCAAGCCTGAAAAATGGGGTATCTTCGCCACAGGTTCCGAAGCCTAAAAAATTGGGTTTTTTTGCTACAGCATCCCAAGCCTGAAGTAGTGCTGTAAGCTTACCTTGTTAAAGGCTAAAAGATACATTTTCTAACTTACAACATAAAATTAATATTGCGTTGGTCCATGGTGGCTGTGCCACAACCAGTTCTCAAAGAACCGGTAACCTAATCGCCTGGAGGCCACGCCCGATAGCCATGCAATAACAGCCACGGGTAAAAAAGGGGTTTCTTTGGCACAGGATCCCAAGCCTGACATATGGGGTTTCTTTGGCACAGGATCCCAAGCCTGAAACATGGGGTTTCTTTGGCACAGGATCCCAAGCCTGAAAAATGGGGTCTCTTTGGCACAGGATCCCAAGCCTGAAAAATGGGTAGTCTACGCCACAGGGTCCGAACCCTAAAAAATGGGGTCTCTTCGCTACAGGGGTCAAAGCCTGAAAAATGGGTTGTCTCTTTGCCACAGGGTCCCAAGCCTGAAAAATTGGTTGTCTCTTTGCCACAGGGTCCGAAGCCTGAAAAATTAGGTCTCTTTGCCACAGGGTCCCAAGCCTGAAAAATGGGGTATCTTCGCCACAGGTTCCGAACCCTGAAAAATGTGGTCTCTACGCCACAGGGTCCGAATCCTGAAAAATGGGGTCTCTTCGCTACAGGGTCTGAAGCCTGAAAAATGGGGTCTCTTTGCCACAGGGTTCCAAGCCTGAAAAATGGGTTGTCTCTTTGCCACAGGATCCCAAGCCTGAAAAATAGGGTCTCTTTGGCACAGGATCCCAAGCCTGAAAAATGGGTTGTCTACGCCACAGGGTCTGAGCCCTAAAAAATAGTGTCTCTTCGCTACAGGGTCCAAAGCCTGAAAAATGGGGTCTCTTTGCCACAGGGTTCCAAGCCTGAAAAATGGGTTGTCTCTTTGCCACAGGGTCCCAAGCCTGAAAAATGGGTTGTCTCTTTGCAACTTGGTCCGAAGCCTGAAAAATGGGGTATCTTTGCCACAGGTTCCGAACCCTGAAAAAATAGGTCTCTTTGCCACAGGGTCCCAAGCCTGAAAAATGGGGTATCTTCGCCACAGGTTCCGAACCCTGAAAAATGATGTCTCTACGCCGCAGGGTCCGAACCCTGAAAAATGGGGTCTCTTCGCTACAGGGTCTGAAGCCTGAAAAATGGAGTCTCTTTGTCACAGGGTCCCAAGCCTGAAAAATGGGGTATCTTCGCCACAGGTTCCGAACCCTAAAAAATGGGGTTTCTTTGCTACAGGATCCCAAGCCCGAAGTAGTGCTGTAAGCTTACCTTGTTAAAGGCTAAAAGATACATTTTCTAACTTACAACATAAAATTAATATCGCGTTGGTCCATGGTGGCTGTGCCACTACCAGTTCTCAAAGAACCGGTAACCTCATCGCCTGGAGGCCACGCCCGATAGCCATGCAATAACAGCCATGGGTAAAAAAGGGGTTTCTTTGGCACAGGATCCCAAGCCTGACATATGGTGTTTCTTTGGCACAGGATCCCAAGCCTGAAAAATGGGGTTTCATTGGCACAGGATCCCAAGCCTGAAAAATGGGGTCTCTTTGGCACAGGATCCTAAGCCTAAAAAATGGGTTGTCTACGCCACAGGGTCCGAACCCTAAAAAATAGGGTCTCTTCGCTACAGGGTCCGAAGCCTGAAAAATGGGGTCTCTTTGCCACAGGGTTCCAAGCCTGAAAAATGGGTTGTCTCTTTGCCACAGGGTCCCAAGCTTGAAAAATGGGTTGTCTCTTTGCCACAGGGTCCCAAGCCTGAAAAATGGGTTGTCTCTTTGCCACAGGGTCCCAAGCCTGAAAAATGGGTTGTCTCTTTGCCACAGGGTCCGAAGCCTGAAAAATAGGGTATCTTTGCCACAGGTTCCGAACCCTGAAAAATTAGGTCTCTTTGCCACAGGGTCCCAAGCCTGAAAAATGGGGTATCTTCGCCACAGGTTCCGAACCCTGAAAAATGTGGTCTCTACGCCACAGGGTCCGAACCCTGAAAATTGGGGTCTCTTCGCTACAGGGTCTGAAGCCTGAAAAATGGGGTCTCTTTGCCACAGGGTCCCAAGCCTGAAAAATGGGGTATCTTCGCCACAGGGTCCGAAGCCTTAAAAATGGGGTATCTTTGCCACAGGTTCCAAACCCTGAAAAATTAGGTCTCTTTGCCACAGGGTCCCAAGCCTGAAAAATGGGGTATCTTCGCCACAGGTTCCGAACCGTGAAAAATGTGGTCTCTACGCCACAGGGTCCGAATCCTGAACAATGGGGTCTCTTCGCTACAGGGTCTGAAGCCTGAAAAATGGGGTCTCTTTGTCACAGGGTCCCAAGCCTGAAAAATGGGGTATCTTCGCCACAGGTTCCGAAGCCTAAAAAATTGGGTTTTTTTGCTACAGCATCCCAAGCCTGAAGTAGTGCTGTAAGCTTACCTTGTTAAAGGCTAAAAGATACATTTTCTAACTTACAACATAAAATTAATATTGCGTTGGTCCATGGTGGCTGTGCCACAACCAGTTCTCAAAGAACCGGTAACCTAATCGCCTGGAGGCCACGCCCGATAGCCATGCAATAACAGCCACGGGTAAAAAAGGGGTTTCTTTGGCACAGGATCCCAAGCCTGACATATGGGGTTTCTTTGGCACAGGATCCCAAGCCTGAAACATGGGGTTTCTTTGGCACAGGATCCCAAGCCTGAAAAATGGGGTCTCTTTGGCACAGGATCCCAAGCCTGAAAAATGGGTAGTCTACGCCACAGGGTCCGAACCCTAAAAAATGGGGTCTCTTCGCTACAGGGGTCAAAGCCTGAAAAATGGGTTGTCTCTTTGCCACAGGGTCCCAAGCCTGAAAAATTGGTTGTCTCTTTGCCACAGGGTCCGAAGCCTGAAAAATTAGGTCTCTTTGCCACAGGGTCCCAAGCCTGAAAAATGGGGTATCTTCGCCACAGGTTCCGAACCCTGAAAAATGTGGTCTCTACGCCACAGGGTCCGAATCCTGAAAAATGGGGTCTCTTCGCTACAGGGTCTGAAGCCTGAAAAATGGGGTCTCTTTGCCACAGGGTTCCAAGCCTGAAAAATGGGTTGTCTCTTTGCCACAGGATCCCAAGCCTGAAAAATAGGGTCTCTTTGGCACAGGATCCCAAGCCTGAAAAATGGGTTGTCTACGCCACAGGGTCTGAGCCCTAAAAAATAGTGTCTCTTCGCTACAGGGTCCAAAGCCTGAAAAATGGGGTCTCTTTGCCACAGGGTTCCAAGCCTGAAAAATGGGTTGTCTCTTTGCCACAGGGTCCCAAGCCTGAAAAATGGGTTGTCTCTTTGCAACTTGGTCCGAAGCCTGAAAAATGGGGTATCTTTGCCACAGGTTCCGAACCCTGAAAAAATAGGTCTCTTTGCCACAGGGTCCCAAGCCTGAAAAATGGGGTATCTTCGCCACAGGTTCCGAACCCTGAAAAATGATGTCTCTACGCCGCAGGGTCCGAACCCTGAAAAATGGGGTCTCTTCGCTACAGGGTCTGAAGCCTGAAAAATGGAGTCTCTTTGTCACAGGGTCCCAAGCCTGAAAAATGGGGTATCTTCGCCACAGGTTCCGAACCCTAAAAAATGGGGTTTCTTTGCTACAGGATCCCAAGCCCGAAGTAGTGCTGTAAGCTTACCTTGTTAAAGGCTAAAAGATACATTTTCTAACTTACAACATAAAATTAATATTGCGTTGGTCCATGGTGGCTGTGCCACTACCAGTTCTCAAAGAACCGGTAACCTCATCGCCTGGAGGCCACGCCCGATAGCCATGCAATAACAGCCACGGGTAAAAAAGGGGTTTCTTTGGCACAGGGTCCCAAGCCTGACATATGGGGTTTCTTTGGCACAGGATCCCAAGCCTGAAAAATGGGGTTTCTTTGGCACAGGATCCCAAGCCTGAAAAATGGGGTCTCTTTGGCAAAGGATCCCAAGCCTGAAAAATGGGTTGTCTATGCCACAGGGACCGAACCCTAAAAAATGGGGTCTCTTCGCTACAGGGTCCGAAGCCTGAAAAATGGGGTATCTTTGCCACAGGTTCCGAACCCTGAAAAATTAGGTCTCTTTGCCACAGGGTCCAAAGCCTGAAAAATGAGGTATCTTCGCCACAGGTTCCGAACCCTGAAAAATGTGGTCTCTACGCCACAGGGTCCGAATCCTGAAAAATGGGGTCTCTTTGCTACAGGGTCTGAAGCCTGAAAAATGGGGTCTCTTTGTCACAGGGTCCCAAGCCTGAAAAATTGGGTATCTTCGCCACAGGTTCCGAAGCCTAAAAAATGGGGTTTCTTTGCTACAGGATCCCAAGCCTGAAGTAGTGCTGTAAGCTTACCTTGTTAAAGGCTAAAAGATAAATTTCTAACTTTCAACATAAAATTAATATTGCGTTGGTCCATGGTGGCTGTGCCACTACCAGTTCTCAAAGAACCGGTAACCTCATCGCCTGGAGGCCACGCCCGATAGCCATGCAATAACAGCCACGGGTAAAAAAGGGGTTTCTTTGGCACAGGATCCCAAGCCTGACATATGGGGTTTCTTTGGCACAGGATCCCAAGCCTGACATATGGGGTTTCTTTGGCACAGGATCCCAAGCCTGAAAAATGGGGTTTCTTTGGCACAGGATCCCAAGCCTGAAAAATAGGGTCTCTTTGGCACAGGATCCCAAGCCTGAAAAATGGGTTGTCTACGCCACAGGGTCCGAACCCTAAAAAATAGTGTCTCTTCGCTACAGGGTCCGAAGCCTGAAAAATGGGGTCTCTTTGCCACAGGGTTCCAAGCCTGAAAAATGGGTTGTCTCTTTGCCACAGGGTCCCAAGCCTGAAAAATGGGTTGTCTCTTTGCCACAGGGTCCGAAGCCTGAAAAATGGGGTATCTTTGCCACAGGTTCCGAACCCTGAAAAATTAGGTCTCTTTGCCACACGGTCCCAAGCCTGAAAAATGGGGTATCTTCGCCACAGGTTCCGAACCCTGAAAAATGTGGTCTCTACGCCACAGGGTCCGAACCCTGAAAAATGGGGTCTCTTCGCTACAGGGTCTGAAGCCTGAAAAATGGAGTCTCTTTGTCACAGGGTCCCAAGCCTGAAAAATGGGGTATCTTCGCCACAGGTTCCGAAGCCTAAAAAATGGGGTTTCTTTGCTACAGGATCCCAAGCCTGAAGTAGTGCTGTAAGCTTACCTTGTTAAAGGCTAAAAGATGCATTTTCTAACTTACAACATAAAATTAATATTGCGTTGGTCCATGGTGGCTGTGCCACTACCAGTTCTCAAAGAACCGGTAACCTCATCGCGTGGAGGTCACGCCCGATAGCCATGCAATAACAGCCACGGGTAAAAAAGGGGTTTCTTTGGCACAGGATCCCAAGCCTGACATATGGGGTTTCTTTGGCACAGGATCCCAAGCCTGAAAAATGGGGTTTCTTTGGCACAGGATCCCAAGCCTGAAAAATTGGGTCTCTTTGGCAAAGGATCCCAAGCCTGAAAAATGGGTTGTCTATGCCACAGGGTCCGATCCCTAAAAAATGGGGTCTCTTCGCTACAGGGTCCGAAGCCTGAAAAATGGGGTCTCTTTGCCACAGGGTCCCAAGCTTGAAAAATGGGTTGTCTCTTTGCCACAGGGTCCCAAGCCTGAAAAATGGGTTGTCTCTTTGCCACAGGGTCCCAAGCCTGAAAAATGGGTTGTCTCTTTGCCACAGGGCCCGAAGCCTGAAAAATAGGGTATCTTTGCCACAGGTTCCGAACCCTGAAAAATTAGGTCTCTTTGCCACAGGGTCCCAAGCCTGAAAAATGGGGTATCTTCGCCACAGGTTCCGAACCCTGAAAAATGTGGTCTCTACGCCACAGGGTCCGAACCCTGAATAATGAGGTCTCTTCGCTACAGGGTCTGAAGCCTGAAAAATGGGGTCTCTTTGTCACAGGGTCCCAAGCCTGAAAAATGGGGTATCTTCGCCACAGGTTCCGAAGCCTAAAAAATGGGGTTTCTTTGCTACAGGATCCCAAGCCTTAAGTAGTGCTGTAAGCTTACCTTGTTAAAGGCTAAAAGATAAATTTTCTAACTTACAACATAAAATTAATATTGCGTTGGTCCATGGTGGCTGTGCCACTACCAGTTCTCAAAGAACCGGTAACCTCATCGCCTTGAGGCCACGCCCGATAGCCATGCAATAACAGCCATGGGTAAAAAAGGGGTTTCTTTGGCACAGGATCCCAAGCCTGACATATGGGTTTTCTTTGGCACAGGATCCCAAGCCTGACATATGGGGTTTCTTTGGCACAGGATCCCAAGCATGAAAAATGGGGTTTCTTTGGCACAGGATCCCAAGCCTGAAAAATAGGGTCTCTTTGGCACAGGATCCCAAGCCTGAAAAATGGGTTGTCTACGCCACAGGGTCCGAACCCTAAAAAATAGTGTCTCTTCACCACAGGGTTCCAAGCCTGAAAAATGGGTTGTCTCTTTGCCACAGGGTCCCAAGCCTGAAAAATGGGTTGTCTCTTTGCCACAGGGTCCGAAGCCTGAAAAATGGGGTATCTTTGCCACAGGTTCCGAACCCTGAAAAATTAGGTCTCTTTGCCACAGGGTCCCAAGCCTGAAAAATGGGGTATCTTCGCCACAGGTTCCGAACCCTGAAAAATGTGGTCTCTACGCCACAGGGTCCGAACCCTGAAAAATGGGGTCTCTTCGCTACAGGGTCTGAAGCCTGAAAAATGGAGTCTCTTTGTTACAGGATCCCAAGCCTGAAAAATGGGGTATCTTCGCCACAGGTTCCGAACCCTAAAAAATGGGGTTTCTTTGCTACAGGATCCCAAGCCAGAAGTAGTGCTGTAAGCTTACCTTGTTAAAGGCTAAAAGATACATTTTCTAACTTACAACATAAAATTAATATTGCGTTGGTCCATGGTGGCTGTGCCACTACCAGTTCTCAAAGAACCGGTAACCTCATCGCCTGGAGGCCACGCCCGATAGCCATGCAATAACAGCCACGGGTAAAAAAGGGGTTTCTTTGGCACAGGATCCCAAGCCTGACATATGGGGTTTCTTTGGCACAGGATCCCAAGCCTGAAAAATGGGGTTTATTTGGCACAGGATCCCAAGCCTCAAAAATGGGGTTTCTTTGGCACAGGATCCCAAGCCTAAAAAATGGGTTGTCTACGCCACAGGGTCCGAACCCTAAAAAATGTGGTCTCTTCGCTACAGGGTCCGAAGCCTGAAAAATGGGGTCTCTTTGCCACAGGGTTCCAAGCCTGAAAAATGGGTTGTCTCTTTGCCACAGGGTCCTAAGCTTGAAAAATGGGTTGTCTCTTTGCCACAGGGTCCCAAGCCTGAAAAATGGGTTGTCTCTTTGCCACGGGGTCCCAAGCCTGAAAAATGGGTTGTCTCTTTGCCACAGGGTCCGAAGCCTGAAAAATAGGGTATCTTTGCCACAGGTTCCGAACCCTGAAAAATTAGGTCTCTTTGCCACAGGGTCCCAAGCCTGAAAAATGGGGTATCTTCGCCACAGGTTCCGAACCCTGAAAAATGTGGTCTCTACGCCACAGGGTCCGAACCCTGAAAAATTGGGTCTCTTCGCTACAGGGTCTGAAGCCTGAAAAATGGGGTCTCTTTGTCACAGGGTCCCAAGCCTGAAAAATGGGGTATCTTCGCCACAGGTTCCGAAGCCTAAAAAATGGGGTTTCTTTGCTACAGGATCCCAAGCCTGAAGTAGTGCTGTAAGCTTACCTTGTTAAAGGCTAAAAGATACATTTTCTAACTTACAACATAAAATTAATTATGCGTTGGTCCATGGTGGCTGTGCCACTACCAGTTCTCAAAGAACCGGTAACCTCATCGCCTGGAGGCCACGCCCGATAGCCATGCAATAACAGCCATGGGTAAAAAAGGGGTTTCTTTGGCACAGGATCCCAAGCCTGACATATGGGGTTTCTTTGGCACAGGATCCCAAGCCTGAAAATGGGGTTTCTTTGGCACAGGATCCCAAGCCTGAAAAATAGGGTCTCTTTGGCACAGGATCCCAAGCCTGAAAAATGGGTTGTCTACGCCACAGGGTCCGAACCCTAAAAAATTGTGTCTCTTCGCTACAAGGTCCAAGATTGAAAAATGGGGTCTCTTTGCCACAGGGTTCCAAGCCTGAAAAATGGTTTGTCTCTTTGCCACAGGGTCCCAAGCCTGAAAAATGGGTTGTCTCTTTGCCACAGGGTCCGAAGCCTTAAAAATGGGGTATCTTTGCCACAGGCTCCAAACCCTGAAAAATTAGGTCTCTTTGCCACAGGGTCCCAATCCTGAAAAATGGGGTATCTTCGCCACAGGTTCCGAACCGTGAAAAATGTGGTCTCTACGCCACAGGGTCCGAATCCTGAAAAATGGGGTCTCTTCGCTACAGGGTCTGAAGCCTGAAAAATGGGGTCTCTTTGTCACAGGGTCCCAAGCCTGAAAAATGGGGTATCTTCGCCACAGGTTCCAAAGCCTAAAAAATGGGGTTTCTTTGCTACAGGATCCCAAGCCTGAAGTAGTGCTGTAAGCTTACATTGTTAAAGGCTAAAAGATACATTTTCTAACTTACAACATAAAATTAATATTGCGTTGGTCCATGGTGGCTGTGCCACAACCAGTTCTCAAAGAACCGGTAACCTCATCGCCTGGAGGCCACGCCCGATAGCCATGCAATAACAGCCACGGGTAAAAAAGGGGTTTCTTTGGCACAGGATCCCAAGCCTAACATATGGGGTTTCTTTGGCACAGGATCCCAAGCCTGAAAAATGGGGTTTCTTTGGCACAGGATCCCAAGCCTGAAAAATGGGGTCTCTTTGGCACAGGATCCCAAGCCTGAAAAATGGGTAGTCTACGCCACAGGGTCCGAACCCTAAAAAATGGGGTCTCTTCGCTACAGGGGTCAAAGCTTGAAAAATGGGTTGTCTCTTTCCCACAGGGTCCCAAGCCTGAAAAATTGGTTGTCTCTTTGCCACAGGGTCCGAAGCCTGAAAAATGGGGTATCTTTGCCACAGGTTCCGAACCCTGAAAAATTAGGTCTCTTTGCCACAGGGTCCCAAGCCTGAAAAATGGGGTATCTTCGCCACAGGTTCCGAACCCTGAAAAATGTGGTCTCTACGCCACAGGGTCCGAACCCTGAAAAATGGGGTCTCTTCGCTACAGGGTCTGAAGCCTGAAAAATGGAGTCTCTTTGTCACAGGATCCCAAGCCTGAAAAATGGGGTATCTTCGCCACAGGTTCCGAACCCTAAAAAATGGGGTTTCTTTGCTACAGGATCCCAAGCCTGAAGTAGTGCTGTAAGCTTACCTTGTTAAAGGCTAAAAGATACATTTTCTAACTTACAACATAAAATTAATATTGCGTTGGTCCATGGTGGCTGTGCCACTACCAGTTCTCAAAGAACCGGTAACCTCATCGCCTGGAGGCCACGCCCGATAGCCATGCAATAACAGCCACGGGTAAAAAAGGGGTTTCTTTGGCACAGGATCCCAAGCCTGACATATGGGGTTTCTTTGGCACAGGATCCCAAGCCTGAAAAATGGGGTTTATTTGGCACAGGATCCCAAGCCTGAAAAATGGGGTCTCTTTGGCACAGGATCCCAAGCCTAAAAAATGGGTTGTCTACGCCACAGGGTCCGAACCCTAAAAAATGTGGTCTCTTCGCTACAGAGTCCGAAGCCTGAAAAATGGGGTCTCTTTGCCACAGGGTTCCAAGCCTGAAAAATGGGTTGTCTCTTTGCCACAGGGTCCCAAGCTTGAAAAATGATTTGTCTCTTTGCCACAGGGTCCCAAGCCTGAAAAATGGGTTGTCTCTTTGCCACAGGGTCCCAAGCCTGAAAAATGGGTTTTCTCTTTGCCACAGGGTCCGAAGCCTGAAAAATAGGGTATCTTTGCCACAGGTTCCTAACCCTGAAAAATTAGGTCTCTTTGCCACAGGGTCCCAAGCCTGAAAAATGGGGTATCTTCGCCACAGGTTCCGAACCCTGAAAAATGTGGTCTCTACGAGACAGGGTCCGAAGCCTGAAAAATGGGGTCTCTTCGCTACAGGGTCTGAAGCCTGAAAAATGGGGTCTCTTTGTCACAGGGTCCCAAGCCTGAAAAATGGGGTATCTTCGCCACAGGTTCCGAAGCCTAAAAAATGGGGTTTCTTTGCTACAGGATCCCAAGCCTGAAGTAGTGCTGTAAGCTTACCGTGTTAAAGGCTAAAAGATAAATTTTCTAACTTACAACATAAAATTAATATTGCGTTGGTCCATGGTGGCTGTGCCACTACCAGTTCTCAAAGAACCGGTAACCTCATCGCCTGGAGGCCACGCCCGATAGCCATGCAATAACAGCCATGGGTAAAAAAGGGGTTTCTTTGGCACAGGATCCCAAGCCTGACATATGGGGTTTCTTTGGCACAGGATCCCAAGCCTGAAAAATGGGGTTTCTTTGGCACAGGATCCCAAGCCTGAAAAATAGGGTCTCTTTGGCACAGGATCCCAAGCCTGAAAAATGGGTTGTCTACACCACAGGGTCCGAACCCTAAAAAATGGTGTCTCTTCGCTACAGGGTCCGAAGCTTGAAAAATGGGTTGTCTCTTTGCCAAAGGGTTCCAAGCCTGAAAAATGGGTTGTCTCTTTGCCACAGGGTCCCAAGCCTGAAAAATGGGTTGTCTCTTTGCCACAGGGTCCGAAGCCTTAAAAATGGGGTATCTTTGCCACAGGTTCCAAACCCTGAAAAATTAGGTCTCTTTGCCACAGGGTCCCAAGCCTGAAAAATGGGGTATCTTCGCCACAGGTTCCGAACCCTGAAAAATGTGATCTCTACGCCACAGGGTCCGAACCCTGAAAAATGGGGTCTCTTCGCTACAGGGTCTGAAGCCTGAAAAATGGGGTCTCTTTGTCACAGGGTCCCAAGCATGAAAAATGGGGTATCTTCGCCACAGGTTCCGAAGCCTAAAAAATTGGGTTTCTTTGCTACAGCATCCCAAGCCTGAAGTAGTGCTGTAAGCTTACCTTGTTAAAGGCTAAAAGATACATTTTCTAACTTACAACATAAAATTAATATTGCGTTGGTCCATGGTGGCTGTGCCACTACCAGTTCTCAAAGAACCGATAACCTCATCGCCTGGAGGCCATGCCCGATAGCCATGCAATAACAGCCACGGGTAAAAAAGGGGTTTCTTTGGCACAGGATCCCAAGCCTGACATATGGGGTTTCTTTGGCACAGGATCCCAAGCCTGACATATGGGGTTTCTTTGGCACAGGATCCCAAGCCTGAAAAATGGGGTTTCTTTGGCACAGGATCCCAAGCCTGAAAAATAGGGTCTCTTTGGCACAGGATCCCAAGCCTGAAAAATGGGTTGTCTACGCCACAGGGTCCGAACCCTAAAAAATAGTGTCTCTTCGCTACAGGGTCCGAAGCCTGAAAAATGGGGTCTCTTTGCCACAGGGTTCCAAGCCTGAAAAATGGGTTGTCTCTTTGCCACAGGGTCCCAAGCCTGAAAAATGGGTTGTCTCTTTGCCACAGGGTCCGAAGCCTGAAAAATGGGGTATCTTTGCCACAGGTTCCGAACCCTGAAAAATTAGGTCTCTTTGCCACAGGGTCCCAAGCCTGAAAAATGGGGTATCTTCGCCACAGGTTCCGAACCCTGAAAAATGTGGTCTCTACGCCACAGGGTCCGAACCCTGAAAAATGGTGTCTCTTCGCTACAGGGTCTGAAGCCTGAAAAATGGAGTCTCTTTGTCACAGGGTCCCAAGCCTGAAAAATGGGGTATCTTCGCCACAGGTTCCGAAGCCTAAAAAATGGTGTTTCTTTGCTACAGGATCCCAAGCCTGAAGTAGTGCTGTAAGCTTACCTTGTTAAAGGCTAAAAGATACATTTTCTAACTTACAACATAAAATTAATATTGCGTTGGTCCATGGTGGCTGTGCCACTACCAGTTCTCAAAGAACCGGTAACCTCATCGCCTTGAGGCCACGCCCGATAGCCATGCAATAACAGCCACGGGTAAAAAAAGGGGTTTCTTTGGCACTGGATCCCAAGCCTGACATATGGGGTTTCTTTGGCACAGGATCCCAAGCCTGAAAAATGGGGTTTCTTTTGCACAGGATCCCAAGCCTGAAAAATGGGGTCTCTTTGGCAAAGGATCCCAAGCCTGAAAAATGGGTTGTCTATGCCACAGGGTCCGATCCCTAAAAAATAGGGTCTCTTCGCTACAGGGTCCGAAGCCTGAAAAATGGGGTCTCTTTGCCACAGGGTCCCAAGCTTGAAAAATGGGTTGTCTCTTTGCCACAGGGTCCCAAGCCTGAAAAATGTGTTGTCTCTTTGCCACAGGGTCCCAAGCCTGAAAAATGGGTTGTCTCTTTGCCACAGGGTCCGAAGCCTGAAAAATGGGGTATCTTTGCCACAGGTTCCGAACCCTGAAAAATTAGGTCTCTTTGCCACAGGGTCCCAAGCCTGAAAAATGGGGTATCTTCGCCACAGGTTCCGAACCCTGAAAAATGTGGTCTCTACGCCACAGGGTCCGAACCCTGAAAAATGAGGTCTCTTCGCTACAGGGTCTGAAGCCTGAAAAATGGGGTCTCTTTGTCACAGGGTCCCAAGCCGGAAAAATGGGGTATCTTCGCCACAGGTTCCGAAGCCTAAAAAATGGGGTTTCTTTGCTACAGGATCCCAAGCCTTAAGTAGTGCTGTAAGCTTACCTTGTTAAAGGCTAAAAGATAAATTTTCTAACTTACAACATAAAATTAATATTGCGTTGGTCCATGGTGGCTGTGCCACTACCAGTTCTCAAAGAACCGGTAACCTCATCGCCTTGAGGCCACGCCCGATAGCCATGCAATAACAGCCATGGGTAAAAAAGGGGTTTCTTTGGCACAGGATCCCAAGACTGACATATGGGATTTCTTTGGCACAGGATCCCAAGCCTGACATATGGGGTTTCTTTGGCACAGGATCCCAAGCCTGAAAAATGGGGTTTCTTTGGCACAGGATCCCAAGCCTGAAAAATAGGGTCTCTTTGGCACAGGATCCCAAGCCTGAAAAATGGGTTGTCTACGCCACAGGGTCCGAACCCTAAAAAATAGTGTCTCTTCACCACAGGGTTCCAAGCCTGAAAAATGGGTTGTCTCTTTGCCACAGGGTCCCAAGCCTGAAAAATGGGTTGTCTCTTTGCCACAGGGTCCGAAGCCTGAAAAATGGGGTATCATTGCCACAGGTTCCGAACCCTGAAAAATTAGGTCTCTTTGCCACAGGGTCCCAAGCCTGAAAAATGGGGTATCTTCGCCACAGGTTCCGAACCCTGAAAAATGTGGTCTCTACGCCACAGGGTCCGAACCCTGAAAAATGGGGTCTCTTCGCTACAGGGTCTGAAGCCTGAAAAATGGAGTCTCTTTGTCACAGGATCCCAAGCCTGAAAAATGGGTTGTCTCTTTGCCACAGGGTCCCAAGCCTGAAAAATGGGTTGTCTCTTTGCCACAGGGTCCGAAGCCTGAAAAATAGGGTATCTTTGCCACAGGTTCCGAACCCTGAAAAATTAGGTCTCTTTGCCACAGGGTCCCAAGCCTGAAAAATGGGGTATCTTCGCCACAGGTTCCGAACCCTGAAAAATGTGGTCTCTACGCCACAGGGTCCGAACCCTGAAAAATTGGGTCTCTTCGCTACAGGGTCTGAAGCCTGAAAAATGGGGTCTCTTTGTCACAGGGTCCCAAGCCTGAAAAATGGGGTATCTTCGCCACAGGTTCCGAAGCCTAAAAAATGGGGTTTCTTTGCTACAGGATCCCAAGCCTGAAGTAGTGCTGTAAGCTTACCTTGTTAAAGGCTAAAAGATACATTTTCTAACTTACAACATAAAATTAATATTGCGTTGGTCCATGGTGGCTGTGCCACTACCAGTTCTCAAAGAACCGGTAACCTCATCGCCTTGAGGCCACGCCCGATAGCCATGCAATAACAGCCATGGGTAAAAAAGGGGTTTCTTTGGCACAGGATCCCAAGACTGACATATGGGATTTCTTTGGCACAGGATCCCAAGCCTGACATATGGGGTTTCTTTGGCACAGGATCCCAAGCCTGAAAAATGGGGTTTCTTTGGCACAGGATCCCAAGCCTGAAAAATAGGGTCTCTTTGGCACAGGATCCCAAGCCTGAAAAATGGGTTGTCTACGCCACAGGGTCCGAACCCTAAAAAATAGTGTCTCTTCACCACAGGGTTCCAAGCCTGAAAAATGGGTTGTCTCTTTGCCACAGGGTCCCAAGCCTGAAAAATGGGTTGTCTCTTTGCCACAGGGTCCGAAGCCTGAAAAATGGGGTATCATTGCCACAGGTTCCGAACCCTGAAAAATTAGGTCTCTTTGCCACAGGGTCCCAAGCCTGAAAAATGGGGTATCTTCGCCACAGGTTCCGAACCCTGAAAAATGTGGTCTCTACGCCACAGGGTCCGAACCCTGAAAAATGGGGTCTCTTCGCTACAGGGTCTGAAGCCTGAAAAATGGAGTCTCTTTGTCACAGGATCCCAAGCCTGAAAAATGGGTTGTCTCTTTGCCACAGGGTCCCAAGCCTGAAAAATGGGTTGTCTCTTTGCCACAGGGTCCGAAGCCTGAAAAATAGGGTATCTTTGCCACAGGTTCCGAACCCTGAAAAATTAGGTCTCTTTGCCACAGGGTCCCAAGCCTGAAAAATGGGGTATCTTCGCCACAGGTTCCGAACCCTGAAAAATGTGGTCTCTACGCCACAGGGTCCGAACCCTGAAAAATTGGGTCTCTTCGCTACAGGGTCTGAAGCCTGAAAAATGGGGTCTCTTTGTCACAGGGTCCCAAGCCTGAAAAATGGGGTATCTTCGCCACAGGTTCCGAAGCCTAAAAAATGGGGTTTCTTTGCTACAGGATCCCAAGCCTGAAGTAGTGCTGTAAGCTTACCTTGTTAAAGGCTAAAAGATACATTTTCTAACTTACAACATAAAATTAATATTGCGTTGGTCCATGGTGGCTGTGCCACTACCAGTTCTCAAAGAACCGGTAACCTCATCGCCTTGAGGCCACGCCCGATAGCCATGCAATAACAGCCATGGGTAAAAAAGGGGTTTCTTTGGCACAGGATCCCAAGACTGACATATGGGATTTCTTTGGCACAGGATCCCAAGCCTGACATATGGGGTTTCTTTGGCACAGGATCCCAAGCCTGAAAAATGGGGTTTCTTTGGCACAGGATCCCAAGCCTGAAAAATAGGGTCTCTTTGGCACAGGATCCCAAGCCTGAAAAATGGGTTGTCTACGCCACAGGGTCCGAACCCTAAAAAATAGTGTCTCTTCACCACAGGGTTCCAAGCCTGAAAAATGGGTTGTCTCTTTGCCACAGGGTCCCAAGCCTGAAAAATGGGTTGTCTCTTTGCCACAGGGTCCGAAGCCTGAAAAATGGGGTATCATTGCCACAGGTTCCGAACCCTGAAAAATTAGGTCTCTTTGCCACAGGGTCCCAAGCCTGAAAAATGGGGTATCTTCGCCACAGGTTCCGAACCCTGAAAAATGTGGTCTCTACGCCACAGGGTCCGAACCCTGAAAAATGGGGTCTCTTCGCTACAGGGTCTGAAGCCTGAAAAATGGAGTCTCTTTGTCACAGGATCCCAAGCCTGAAAAATGGGTTGTCTCTTTGCCACAGGGTCCCAAGCCTGAAAAATGGGTTGTCTCTTTGCCACAGGGTCCGAAGCCTGAAAAATAGGGTATCTTTGCCACAGGTTCCGAACCCTGAAAAATTAGGTCTCTTTGCCACAGGGTCCCAAGCCTGAAAAATGGGGTATCTTCGCCACAGGTTCCGAACCCTGAAAAATGTGGTCTCTACGCCACAGGGTCCGAACCCTGAAAAATTGGGTCTCTTCGCTACAGGGTCTGAAGCCTGAAAAATGGGGTCTCTTTGTCACAGGGTCCCAAGCCTGAAAAATGGGGTATCTTCGCCACAGGTTCCGAAGCCTAAAAAATGGGGTTTCTTTGCTACAGGATCCCAAGCCTGAAGTAGTGCTGTAAGCTTACCTTGTTAAAGGCTAAAAGATACATTTTCTAACTTACAACATAAAATTAATATTGCGTTGGTCCGTGGTGGCTGTGCCACTACCAGTTCTCAAAGAACCGGTAACCTCATCTCCTGGAGGCCACGCCCGATAGCCATGCAATAACAGCCATGGGTAAAAAAGGGGTTTCTTTGGCACAGGATCCCAAGCCTGACATATGGGGTTTCTTTGGCACAGGATCCCAGGCCTGAAAAATGGGGTTTCTTTGGCACAGGATCCCAAGCCTGAAAAATAGGGTCTCTTTGGCACAGGATCCCAAGCCTGAAAAATGGGTTGTCTACGCCACAGGGTCCGAACCCTAAAAAATGGTGTCTCTTCGCTACAGGGTCCAAGCTTGAAAAATTGGGTCTCTTTGCCACAGGGTTCCAAGCCTGAAAAATGGGTTGTCTCTTTGCCACAGGGTCCCAAGCCTGAAAAATGGGTTGTCTCTTTGCCACAGGGTCCGAAGCCTTAAAAATGGGGTATCTTTGCCACAGGTTCCAAACCCTGAAAAATTAGGTCTCTTTGCCACAGGGTCCCAAGCCTGAAAAATGGGGTATCTTCGCCACAGGTTCCGAACCGTGAAAAATGTGGTCTCTACGCCACAGGGTCCGAATCCTGAAAAATGGGGTCTCTTCGCTACAGGGTCTGAAGCCTGAAAAATGGGGTCTCTTTGTCACAGGGTCCCAAGCCTGAAAAATGGGGTAACTTCGCCACAGGTTCCGAAGCCTAAAAAATGGGGTTTCTTTGCTACAGGATCCCAAGCCTGAAGTTGTGCTGTAAGCTTACCTTGTTAAAGGCTAAAAGATACATTTTCTAACTTACAACATAAAATTAATATTGCGTTGGTCCATGGTGGCTGTGCCACAACCAGTTCTCAAAGAACCGGTAACCTCATCGCCTGGAGGCCACGCCCGATAGCCATGCAATAACAGCCACGGGTAAAAAAGGGGTTTCTTTGGCACAGGATCCCAAGCCTGACATATGGGGTTTCTTTGGCACAGGATCCCAAGCCTGAAAAATGGGGTTTCTTTGGCACAGGATCCCAAGCCTGAAAAATGGGGTCTCTTTGGCACAGGATCCCAAGCCTGAAAAATGGGTAGTCTACGCCACAGGGTCCGAACCCTAAAAAATGGGGTCTCTTCGCTACAGGGGTCCAAGCCTGAAAAATGGGTTGTCTCTTTGCCACAGGGTCCCAAGCCTGAAAAATTGGTTGTCTCTTTGCCACAGGGTCCGAAGCCTGAAAAATGGGGTATCTTTGCCACAGGTTCCGAACCCTGAAAAATTAGGTCTCTTTGCCACAGGGTCCCAAGCCTGAAAAATGGGGTATCTTCGCCACAGGTTCCGAACCCTGAAAAATGTGGTCTCTACGCCACAGGGTCCGAACCCTGAAAAATGGGGTCTCTTCGCTACAGGGTCTGAAGCCTGAAAAATGGAGTCTCTTTGTCACAGGATCCCAAGCCTGAAAAATGGGGTATCTTCGCCACAGGTTCCGATGCCTAAAAAATGGGGTTTCTTTGCTACAGGATCCCAAGCCTGAAGTAGTGCTGTAAGCTTACCTTGTTAAAGGCTAAAAGATACATTTTCTAACTTACAACATAAAATTAATATTGCGTTGGTCCATGGTGGCTGTGCCACTACCAGTTCTCAAAGAACCGGTAACCTCATCGCCTTGAGGCCACGCCCGATAGCCATGCAATAACAGCCACGGGTAAAAAATGGGGTTTCTTTGGCACAGGATCCCAAGCCTGAAAAATGGGGTTTCTTTGGCACAGGATCCCAAGCCTGAAAAATGGGGTTTCTTTGGCACAGGATCCCAAGCCTGAAAAATGGGGTCTCTTTGGCACAGGATCCCAAGCCTGAAAAATGGGTTGTCTACGCCACAGGGTCCGAACCCTAAAAAATAGTGTCTCTTCGCTACAGGATCCGAAGCCTGAAAAATGGGGTCTCTTTGCCACAGGGTTCCAAGCCTGAAAAATGGGTTGTCTCTTTGCCACAGGGTCCCAAGCCTGAAAAATGGGTTGTCTCTTTGCCACAGGGTCCGAAGCCTGAAAAATGGGGTATCTTTGCCACAGGTTCCGAACCCTGAAAAATTAGGTCTCTTTGCCACAGGGTCCCAAGCCTGAAAAATGGGGTATCTTCGCCACAGGTTCCGAACCCTGAAAAATGTGGTCTCTACGCCACAGGGTTCGAACCCTGAAAATTGGGGTCTCTTCGCTACAGGGTCTGAAGCCTGAAAAATGGAGTCTCTTTGTCACAGGGTCCCAAGCCTGAAAAATGGGGTATCTTCGCCACAGGTTCCGAAGCCTAAAAAATGGGGTTTCTTTGCTACAGGATCCCAAGGCTGAAGTAGTGCTGTAAGCTTACCTTGTTAAAGGCTAAAAGATACATTTTCTAACTTACAACATAAAATTAATATTGCGTTGGTCAATGGTGGCTGTGCGACTACCAGTTCTCAAAGAACCAGTAACCTCATCGCGTGGAGGCCACGCCCGATAGCCATGCAATAACAGCCACGGGTAAAAAAGGGGTTTCTTTGGCACAGGATCCCAAGCCTGACATATGGGGTTTCTTTGGCACAGGATCCCAAGCCTGAAAAATGGGGTTTCTTTGGCACAGGATCCCAAGCCTGAAAAATGGGGTCTCTTTGGCAAAGGATCCCAAGCCTGAAAAATGGGTTGTCTATGCCACAGGGTCCGAACCCTAAAAAATGGGGTCTCTTCGCTACAGGGTCCGAAGCCTGAAAAATGGGGTCTCTTTGCCACAGGGTTCCAAGCCTGAAAAATGGGTTGTCTCTTTGCCACAGGGTCCCAAGCCTGAAAAATGGGTTGTCTCTTTGCCACAGGGTCCGAAGCCTGAAAAATGGGGTATCTTTGCCACAGGTTCCGAACCCTGAAAAATTAGGTCTCTTTGCCACAGGGTCCCAAGCCTGAAAAATTAGGTATCTTCGCCTCAGGTTCCGAACCCTGAAAAATGTGGTCTCTACGCCACAGGGTCCGAATCCTGAAAAATGGGGTCTCTTCGCTACAGTGTCTGAAGCCTGAAAAATGGGGTCTCTTTGTCACAGGGTCCCAAGCCTGAAAAATGGGGTATCTTCGCCACAGGTTCCGAAGCCTAAAAAATGGGGTTTCTTTGCTACAGGATCCCAAGCCTGAAGTAGTGCTGTAAGCTTACCTTGTTAAAGGCTAAAAGATACATTTTCTAACTTACAACATAAAATTAATATTGCATTGGTCCATGGTGGCTGTGCCACTACCAGTTCTCAAAGAAACGGTAACCTCATCGCCTGGAGGCCACGCCCGATAGCCATGCAATAACAGCCACAGGTAAAAAAGGGGTTTCTTTGGCACAGGATCCCAAGCCTGACATATGGGGTTTCTTTGGCACAGGATCCCAAGCCTGAAAAATGGGGTTTCTTTGGCACAGGATCCCAAGCCTGAAAAATAGGGTCTCTTTGGTACAGGATCCCAAGCCTGAAAAATGGGTTGTCTACGCCACAGGGTCCGAACCCTAAAAAATAGTGTCTCTTCGCCACAGGGTTCCAAGCCTGAAAAATGGGTTGTCTCTTTGCCACAGGGTCCCAAGCCTGAAAAATGGGTAGTCTCTTTGCCACAGGGTCCGAAGCCTGAAAAATGGGGTATCTTTGCCACAGGTTCCGAACCCTGAAAAATTAGGTCTCTTTGCCACAGGGTCCCAAGCCTGAAAAATGGGGTATCTTCGCCACAGGTTCCGAACCCTGAAAAATGTGGTCTCTACGCCACAGGGTCCGAACCCTGAAAAATGGTGTCTCTTCGCTACAGGGTCTGAAGCCTGAAAAATGGAGTCTCTTTGTTACAGGATCCCAAGCCTGAAAGATGGGGTATCTTCGCCACAGGTTCCGAACCCTAAAAAATGGGGTTTCTTTGCTACAGGATCCCAAGCCTGAAGTAGTGCTGTAAGCTTACCTTGTTAAAGGCTAAAAGATACATTTTCTAACTTACAACATAAAATTAATATTGCGTTGGTCCATGGTGGCTGTGCCACTACCAGTTCTCAAAGAACAGGTAACCTCATCGCCTGGAGGCCACGCCCGATAGCCATGCAATAACAGCCACGGGTAAAAAAGGGGTTTCTTTGGCACAGGATCCCAAGCCTGACATATGGGGTTTCTTTGGCACAGGATCCCAAGCCTGAAAAATGGGGTTTCTTTGGCACAGGATCCCAAGCCTGAAAAATGGGGTCTCTTTGGCACAGGATCCCAAGCCTAAAAAATGGGTTATCTACGCCACAGGGTCCGAACCCTAAAAGATGTGGTCTCTTCGCTACAGGGTCCGAAGCCTGAAAAATGGGGTCTCTTTGCCACAGGGTTCCAAGCCTGAAAAATGGGTTGTCTCTTTGCCACAGGGTCCCAAGCTTGAAAAATGGGTTGTCTCTTTGCCACAGGGTCCCAAGCCTGAAAAATGGGTTGTCTCTTTGCCACAGGGTCCCAAGCCTGAAAAATGGGTTGTCTCTTTGCCACAGGGTCCGAAGCCTGAAAAATAGGGTATCTTTGCCACAGGTTCCGAACCCTGAAAAATTAGGTCTCTTTGCCACAGGGTCCCAAGCCTGAAAAATGGGGTATCTTCGCCACAGGTTCCGAACCCTGAAAAATGTGGTCTCTACGCCACAGGGTCCGAACCCTGAAAAATGGCGTCTCTTCGCTACAGGGTCTGAAGCCTGAAAAATGGGGTATCTTTGTCACAGGGTCCCAAGCCTGAAAAATGGGGTATCTTCGCTACAGGTTCCGAAGCCTAAAAAATGGGGTTTCTTTGCTACAGGATCCCAAGCCTGAAGTAGTGCTGTAAGCTTACCTTGTTAAAGGCTAAAAGATAAATTTTCTAACTTACAACATAAAATTAATATTGGGTTGGTCCATGGTGGCTGTGCCACTACCAGTTCTCAAAGAACCGGTAACCTCATCGCCTGGAGGCCACGCCCGATAGCCATGCAATAACAGCCACGGGTAAAAAAGGGGTTTCTTTGGCACAGGATCCCAAGCCTGACATATGGGGTTTCTTTGGCACAGGATCCCAAGCCTGAAACATGGGGTTTCTTTGGCACAGGATCCCAAGCCTGAAAAATGGGGTCTCTTTGGCACAGGATCCCAAGCCTGAAAAATGGGTAGTCTACGCCACAGGGTCCGAACCCTAAAAAATGGGGTCTCTTTGCTACAGGGGTCGAAGCCTGAAAAATGGGTTGTCTCTTTGCCAAAGGGTCCCAAGCCTGAAAAATTGGTTGTCTCTTTGCCACAGGGTCCGAAGCCTGAAAAATGGGGTATCTTTGCCACAGGTTCTGAACCCTGAAAAATTAGGTCTCTTTGCCACAGGGTCCCAAGCCTGAAAAATGGGGTATCTTCGCCACAGGTTCCGAACCCTGAAAAATGTGGTCTCTACGCCACAGGGTCCGAATCCTGAAAAATGGGGTCTCTTCGCTACAGGGTCTGAAGCCTGAAAAATGGGGTCTCTTTGTCACAGGGTCCCAAGCCTGAAAAATGGGGTATCTTCGCCACAGGGTCCGAAGCCTAAAAAATGGGGTTTCTTTGCTACAGGATCCCAAGCCTGAAGTAGTGCTGTAAGCTTACCTTGTTAAAGGCTAAAAGATACATTTTCTAACTTACAACATAAAATTAATATTGCGTTGGTCCATGGTGGCTGTGCCACTACCAGTTCTCAAAGAACCGGTAACCTCATCGCCCGGAGGCCATGCCCGATAGCCATGCAATAACAGCCACGGGTAAAAAAGGGGTTTCTTTGGCACAGGATCCCAAGCCTGACATATGGGGTTTCTTTGGCACAGGATCCCAAGCCTGACATATGGGGTTTCTTTGGCACAGGATCCCAAGCCTGAAAAATAGGGTTTCTTTGGCACAGGATCCCAAGCCTGAAAAATAGGGTCTCTTTGGCACAGGATCCCAAGCCTGAAAAATGGGTTGTCTACGCCACAGGGTCCGAGCCCTAAAAAATAGTGTCTCTTCGCTACAGGGTCCAAAGCCTGAAAAATGGGATCTCTTTGCCACAGGGTTCCAAGCCTGAAAAATGGGTTGTCTCTTTGCCACAGGGTCCCAAGCCTGAAAAATGGGTTGTCTCTTTGCAACTGGGTCCGAAGCCTGAAAAATGGGGTATCTTTGCCACAGGTTCCGAACCTTGAAAAATTAGGTCTCTTTGCCACAGGGTCCCAAGCCTGAAAAATGGGGTATCTTCGCCACAGGTTCCGAACCCTGAAAAATGATGTCTCTACGCCACAGGGTCCGAACCCTGAAAAATGGGGTCTCTTCGCTACAGGGTCTGAAGCCTGAAAAATGGAATCTCTGTGTCACAGGGTCCCAAGCCTGAAAAATGGGGTATCTTCACCACAGGTTCCGAACCCTAAAAAATGGGGTTTCTTTGCTACAGGATCCCAAGCCTGAAGTAGTGCTGTAAGCTTACCTTGTTAAAGGCTAAAAGATACATTTTCTAACTTACAACATAAAATTAATATTGCGTTGGTCCAAGGTGGCTGTGCCACTACCAATTCTCAAAGAACCGGTAACCTCATCGCCTGGAGGCCACGCCCGATAGCCATGCAATAACAGCCACGGGTAAAAAAGGGGTTTCTTTGGCACAGGATCCCATGCCTGACATATGGGGTTTCTTTGGCACAGGATCCCAAGCCTGACATATGGGGTTTCTTTGGCACAGGATCCCAAGCCTGAAAAATGGGGTTTCTTTGGCACAGGATCCCAAGCCTGAAAAATAGGGTCTCTTTGGCACAGGATCCCAAGCCTGAAAAATGGGTTGTCTACTCCACAGGGTCCGAACCCTAAAAAATGGGGTCTCTTCGCTACAGGGTCCGAAGCTTGAAAAATGGGGTCTCTTTGCCACAGGGTTCCAAGCATGAAAAATGGGTTGTCTCTTTGCCACAGGGTCCCAAGCCTGAAAAATGGGTTGTCTCTTTGCCACAGGGTCCGAAGCCTGAAAAATGGGGTATCTTTGCCACAGGTTCCAAACCCTGAAAAATTAGGTCTCTTTGCCACAGGGTCCCAAGCCTGAAAAATGGGGTATCTTCGCCACAGGTTCCGAACCCTGAAAAATGTGGTCTCTACGCCACAGGGTCTGAAGCCTGAAAAATGGGGTCTCTTTGTCACAGGGTCCCAAGCCTGAAAAATGGGGTATCTTCGCCACAGGTTCTGAAGCCTAAAAAATGGGGTTTCTTTGCTACAGGATCCCAAGCCTGAAGTAGTGCTGTAAGCTTACCTTGTTAAAGGCTAAAAGATAAATTTTCTAACTTACAACATAAAATTAATATTGCATTGGTCCATGGTGGCTGTGCCACTACCAGTTCTCAAAGAACCGGTAACCTCATCGCCTGGAGGCCACGCCCGATAGCCATGCAATAACAGCCACGGGTAAAAAAGGGGTTTCTTTGGCACAGGATCCCAAGCCTGACATATGGGGTTTCTTTGGCACAGGATCCCAAGCGTGAAAAATGGTGTTTCTTTGGCACAGGATCCCAAGCCTGAAAAATGGTGTCTCTTTGGCACAGGATCCCAAGCCTGAAAAATGGGTTGTCTACGCCACAGGGTCCGAACCCTAAAAAATGGGGTCTCTTCGCTACAGGGTCCGAAGCCTGAAAAATGGTGTCTCTTTGCCACAGGGTTCCAAGCCTGAAAAATGGGATGTCTCTTTGCCACAGGGTCCCAAGCCTGAAAAATGGGTTGTCTCTTTGCCACAGGGTCCGAAGCCTGAAAAATGGGGTATCTTTGCCACAGGTTCCGAACCCTGAAAAATTAGGTCTCTTTGCCACAGGGTCCCAAGCCTGAAAAATGGGGTATCTTCGCCACAGGTTCCGAACCCTGAAAAATGTGGTCTCTACGCCACAGGGTCCGAACCCTGAAAAATGGGGTCTCTTCGCTACAGGGTCTGAAGCCTGAAAAATGGAATCTCTTTGTCACAGGGTCCCAAGCCTGAAAAATGGGGTATCTTCACCACAGGTTCCGAACCCTAAAAAATGGGGTTTCTTTGCTACAGGATCCCAAGCCTGAAGTAGTGCTGTAAGCTTACCTTGTTAAAGGCTAAAAGATACATTTTCTAACTTACAACATAAAATTAATATTGCGTTGGTCCAAGGTGGCTGTGCCACTACCAATTCTCAAAGAACCGGTAACCTCATCGCCTGGAGGCCACGCCCGATAGCCATGCAATAACAGCCACGGGTAAAAAAGGGGTTTCTTTGGCACAGGATCCCAAGCCTGACATATGGGGTTTCTTTGGCACAGGATCCCAAGCCTGAAAAATGGAGTTTCTTTGGCACAGGATCCCAAGCCTGAAAAATGAGGTCTCTTTGGCACAGGATCCTAAGCCTGAAAAATGGGTTGTCTACGCCACAGGTTCCGAACCCTGAAAAATTAGGTCTCTTTGCCACAGGGTCCCAAGCCTGAAAAATGGGGTATCTTCGCCACAGGTTCCGAACCCTGAAAAATGTGGTCTCTACGCCACAGGGTCCGAATCCTGAAAAATGGGGTCTCTTCGCTACAGGGTCTGAAGCCTGAAAAATGGGGTCTCTTTGTCACAGGGTCCCAAGCCTGAAAAATGGGGTATCTTCGCCACAGGTTCCGAAGCCTAAAAAATGGGGTTTCTTTGCTACAGGATCCCAAGCCTGAAGTAGTGCTGTAAGCTTACCTTGTTAAAGGCTAAAAGATACATTTTCTAACTTACAACATAAAATTAATATTGCGTTAGTCCATGGTGGCTGTGCCACTACCAGTTCTCAAAGAACCGGTAACCTTATCGCCTGGAGGCCACGCCCGATAGCCATGCAATAACAGCCACAGGTAAAAAAGGGGTTTCTTTGGCACAGGATCCCAAGCCTGACATATGGGGTTTCTTTGGCACAGGATCCCAAGCCTGAAAAATGGGGTTTCTTTGGCACAGGATCCCAAGCCTGAAAAATAGGGTCTCTTTGGCACAGGATCCCAAGCCTGAAAAATGGGTTGTCTACGCCACAGGGTCCGAACCCTAAAAAATGGGGTCTCTTCGCTACAGGGTCCGAAGCTTGAAAAATGGGGTCTCTTTGCCACAGGGTTCCAAGCATGAAAAATGGGTTGTCTCTTTGCCACAGGGTCCCAAGCCTGAAAAATGGGTTGTCTCTTTGCCACAGGGTCCGAAGCCTGAAAAATGGGGTATCTTTGCCACAGGTTCCAAACCCTGAAAAATTAGGTATCTTTGCCACAGGGTCCCAAGCCTGAAAAATGGGGTATCTACGCCACAGGGTCTGAAGCCTAAAAAATGGGGTCTATTTGTCACAGGGTCCCAAGCCTGAAAAATGGGGTATCTTCGCCACAGGTTCTGAAGCCTAAAAAATGGGGTTTCTTTGCTACAGGATCCCAAGCCTGAAGTAGTGCTGTAAGCTTACCTTGTTAAAGGCTAAAATATACATTTTCTAACTTACAACATAAAATTAATATTGCGTTGGTCCATGGTGGCTGTGCCACTACCAGTTCTCAAAGAACCGGTAACCTCATCGCCTGGAGGCCACGCCCGATAGCCATGCAATAACAGCCACGGGTAAAAAAGGGGTTTCTTTGGCACAGGATCCCAAGCCTGACATATGGGGTTTCTTTGGCACAGGATCCCAAGCGTGAAAAATGGTGTTTCTTTGGCACAGGATCCCAAGCCTGAAAAATGGTGTCTCTTTGGCACAGGATCCCAAGCCTGAAAAATGGGTTGTCTACGCCACAGGGTCCGAACCCTAAAAAATGGGGTCTCTTCGCTACAGGGTCCGAAGCCTGAAAAATGGTGTCTCTTTGCCACAGGGTTCCAAGCCTGAAAAATGGGTTGTCTCTTTGCCACAGGGTCCCAAGCCTGAAAAATGGGTTGTCTCTTTGCCACAGGGTCCGAAGCCTGAAAAATGGGGTATCTTTGCCACAGGTTCCGAACCCTGAAAAATTAGGTCTCTTTGCCACAGGGTCCCAAGCCTGAAAAATGGGGTATCTTCGCCACAGGTTCCGAACCGTAAAAAATGTGGTCTCTACGCCACAGTGTCCGAATCCTGAAAAATGGGGTCTCTTCGCTACAGGGTCTGAAGCCTGAAAAATGGGGTCTCTTTGTCACAGGGTCCCAAGCCTGAAAAATGGGGTATCTTCGCCACAGGTTCCGAAGCCTAAAAAATGGGGTTTCTTTGCTACAGGATCCCAAGCCTGAAGTAGTGCTGTAAGCTTATCTTGTTAAAGGCTAAAAGATACATTTTCTAACTTACAACATAAAATTAATATTGCGTTGGTCCATGGTGGCTGTGCCACTACCAGTTCTCAAAGAACCGGTAACCTCATCGCCTGGAGGCCACGCCCGATAGCCATGCAATAACAGCCACGGGTAAAAAAGGGGTTTCTTTGGCACAGGATCCCAAGCCTGACATATGGGGTTTCTTTGGCACAGGATCCCAAGCCAGAAAAATGGGGTTTCTTTGGCACAGGATCCCAAGCCTGAAAAATCGGGTCTCTTTGGCACAGGATCCCAAGCCTGAAAAATGGGTTGTCTACGCCACAGGGTCCGAACCCTAAAAAATGGTGTCTCTTCGCTACAGGGTCCGAAGCTTGAAAAATGGGGTCTCTTTGCCACAGGGTTCCAAGCCTGAAAAATGGGTTGTCTCTTTGCCACAGGGTCCCAAGCCTGAAAAATGGGTTGTCTCTTTGCCACAGGGTCCGAAGCCTGAAAAATTGGGTATCTTTGCTACAGGTTCCAAACCCTGAAAAATTAGGTCTCTTTGCCACAGGGTCCCAAGCCTGAAAAATGGGGTATCTTCGCCACAGGTTCCGAACCCTGAAAAATGTGGTCTCTACGCCACAGGGTCCGAATCCTGAAAAATGGGGTCTCTTCGCTACAGGGTCTGAAGACTGAAAAATGGGGTCTCATTGTCACAGAGTCCCAAGCCTGAAAAATGGGGTCTCTTTGTCACAGGGTCCCAAGCCTGAAAGATGGGGTATCTTCGCCACAGGTTCCGAAGCCTAAAAAATGGGGTTTCTTTGCTACAGGATCCCAAGCCTGAAGTAGTGCTGTAAGCTTACCTTGTTAAAGGCTAAAAGATACATTTTCTAACTTACAACATAAAATTAATATTGCGTTGGTCCATGGTGGCTGTGCCACTACCAGTTCTCAAAGAACCGGTAACCTCATCGCCTGGAGGCCACGCCCGATAGCCATGCAATAACAGCCACGGGTAAAAAAGGGGTTTCTTTGGCACAGGATCCCAAGCCTTACATATGGGGTTTCTTTGGCACAGGATCCCAAGCGTGAAAAATTGTGTTTCTTTGGCACAGGATCCCAAGCCTGAAAAATGGTGTCTCTTTGGCACAGGATCCCAAGCCTGAAAAATGGGTTGTCTACGCCACAGGGTCCGAACCCTAAAAAATGGGGTCTCTTCGCTACAGGGTCCGTAGCCTGAAAAATGGGGTCTCTTTGCCACAGGGTTCCAAGCCTGAAAAATGGGTTGTCTCTTTGCCACAGGGTCCCAAGCCTGAAAAATGGGTTGTCTCTTTGCCACAGGGTCCGAAGCCTGAAAAATGGGGTATCTTTGCCACAGGTTCCGAACCCTGAAAAATTAGGTCTCTTTGCCACAGGGTCCCAAGCCTGAAAAATGGGGTATCTTCGCCACAGGTTCCGAACCCTGAAAAATGTGGTCTCTACGCCACAGGGTCCGAATCCTGAAAAATGGGGTCTCTTCGCTACAGGGTCTGAAGCCTGAAAAATGGGGTCTCTTTGTCACAGGGTCCCAAGCCTGAAAAATGGGGTATCTTCGCCACAGGTTCCGAAGCCTAAAAAATGGGGTTTCTTTGCTACAGGATCCCAAGCCTGAAGTAGTGCTGTAAGCTTACCTTGTTAAAGGCTAAAAGATACATTTTCTAACTTACAACATAAAATTAATATTGCGTTGGTCCATTGTGGCTGTGCCACTACCAGTTCTCAAAGAACCGGTAACTTCATCGCCTGGAGGCCATGCCCGATAGCCATGCAATAACAGCCACGGGTAAAAAAGGGGTTTCTTTGGCACAGGATCCCAAGCCTGACATATGGGGTTTCTTTGGCACAGGATCCCAAGCCTGAAAAATGGGGTTTCTTTGGCACAGGATCCCAAGCCTGAAAAATAGGGTCTCTTTGGCACAGGATCCCAAGCCTGAAAAATGGGTTGTCTACGCCACAGGGTCCGAACCCTAAAAAATGGTGTCTCTTCGCTACAGGGTCCGAAGCTTGAAAAATGGGGTCTCTTTGCCACAGGGTTCCAAGCCTGAAAAATGGGTTGTCTCTTTGCCACAGGGTCCCAAGCCTGAAAAATGGGTTGTCTCTTTGCCACAGGGTCCGAAGCCTGAAAAATGGGGTATCTTTGCCACAGGTTCCAAACCCTGAAAAATTAGGTCTCTTTGCCACAGGGTCCCAAGCCTGAAAAATGGGGTATCTTCGCCACAGGTTCCGAACCCTGAAAAATGTGGTCTCTACGCCAAAGGGTCCGAATCCTGAAAAATGGGGTCTCTTCGCTACAGGGTCTGAAGCCTGAAAAATGGGGTCTCTTTGTCACAGGGTCCCAAGCCTGAAAAATGGGGTCTCTTTGTCACAGGGTCCCAAGCCTGAAAAATGGGGTATCTTCGCCACAGGTTCCGAAGCCTAAAAAATGGGGTTTCTTTGCTACAGGATCCCAAGCCTGAAGTAGTGCTGTAAGCTTACCTTGTTAAAGGCTAAAAGATACATTTTCTAACTTACAACATAAAATTAATATTGCGTTGGTCCATGGTGGCTGTGCCACTACCAGTTCTCAAAGAACCGGTAACCTCATCGCCTGGAGGCCACGCCCGATAGCCATGCAATTACAGCCACGGGTAAAAAAGGGGTTTCTTTGGCACAGGATCCCAAGCCTGACATATGGGGTTTCTTTGGCACAGGATCCCAAGCCTGAAAAATGGTGTTTCTTTGGCACAGGATCCCAAGCCTGAAAAATGGTGTCTCTTTGGCACAGGATCCCAAGCCTGAAAAATGGGTTGTCTACGCCACAGGGTCCGAACCCTAAAAAATGGGGTCTCTTCGCTACAGGGTCCGAAGCCTGAAAAATGGGGTCTCTTTGCCACTGGGTTCCAAGCCTGAAAAATGGGTTGTCTCTTTGCCACAGGGTCCCAAGCCTGAAAAATGGGTTGTCTCTTTGCCACAGGGTCCGAAGCCTGAAAAATGGGGTATCTTTGCCACAGGTTCCAAACCCTGAAAAATTAGGTCTCTTTGCCACAGGGTCCCAAGCCTGAAAAATGGGGTATCTTCGCCACAGGTTCCGAACCCTGAAAAATGTGGTCTCTACGCCACAGGGTCTGAAGCCTAAAAAATGGGGTCTCTTTGTCACAGGGTCCCAAGCCTGAAAAATGGGGTATCTTCGCCACAGGTTCTGAAGCCTAAAAAATGGGGTTTCTTTGCTACAGGATCCCAAGCCTGAAGTAGTGCTGTAAGCTTACCTTGTTAAAGGCTAAAAGATACATTTTCTAACTTACAACATAAAATTAATATTGCGTTGGTCCATGGTGGCTGTGCCACTACCAGTTCTCAAAGAACCGGTAACCTCATCGCCTGGAGGCCACGCCCGATAGCCATGCAATAACAGCCACGGGTAAAAAAGGGGTTTCTTTGGCACAGGATCCCAAGCCTGACATATGGGGTTTCTTTGGCACAGGATCCCAAGCGTGAAAAATGGTGTTTCTTTGGCACAGGATCCCAAGCCTGAAAAATGGTGTCTCTTTGGCACAGGATCCCAAGCCTGAAAAATGGGTTGTCTACGCCACAGGGTCCGAACCCTAAAAAATGGGGTCTCTTCGCTACAGGGTCCGAAGCCTGAAAAATGGTGTCTCTTTGCCACAGGGTTCCAAGCCTGAAAAATGGGTTGTCTCTTTGCCACAGGGTCCCAAGCCTGAAAAATGGGTTGTCTCTTTGCCACAGGGTCCGAAGCCTGAAAAATGGGGTATCTTTGCCACAGGTTCCGAACCCTGAAAAATTAGGTCTCTTTGCCACAGGGTCCCAAGCCTGAAAAATTGGGTATCTTCGCCACAGGTACCGAACCGTGAAAAATGTGGTCTCTACGCCACAGGGTCCGAATCCTGAAAAAATGGGGTCTCTTCGCTACAGGGTATGAAGCCTGAAAAATGGGGTCTCTTTGTCACAGGGTCCCAAGCCTGAAAAATGGGGTATCTTCGCCACAGGTTCCGAAGCCTAAAAAATGGGGTTTCTTTGCTACAGGATCCCAAGCCTGAAGTAGTGCTGTAAGCTTACCTTGTTAAAGGCTAAAAGATACATTTTCTAACTTACAACATAAAATTAATATTGCGTTGGTCCAAGGTGGCTGTGCCACTACCAATTCTCAAAGAACCGGTAACCTCATTGCCTGGAGGCCACGCCCGATAGCCATGCAATAACAGCCACGGGTAAAAAAGGGGTTTCTTTGGCACAGGATCCCAAGCCTGACATATGGGGTTTCTTTGGCACAGGATCCCAAGCCTGAAAAATGGGGTTTCTTTGGCACAGGATCCCAAGCCTGAAAAATGAGGTCTCTTTGGCACAGGATCCTAAGCCTGAAAAATGGGTTGTCTATGCCACAGGGTCCGAACCCTAAAAAATGGGGTCTCTTCGCTACAGGGTCCGAAGCCTGAAAAATGGGGTCTCTTTGCCACAGGGTTCCAAGCCTGAAAAATGGGTTGTCTCTTTGCCACAGGGTCCCAAGCCTGAAAAATGGGTTGTCTCTTTGCCACAGGGTCCGAAGCCTGAAAAATGGGGTATCTTTGCCACAGGTTCCGAACCCTGAAAAATTAGGTCTCTTTGCCACAGGGTCCCAAGCCTGAAAAATGGGGTATCTTCGCCACAGGTTCCGAACCCTGAAAAATGTGGTCTCTACGCCACAGGGTCCGAATCCTGAAAAATGGGGTCTCTTCGCTACAGGGTCTGAAGCCTGAAAAATGGGGTCTCTTTGTCACAGGGTCCCAAGCCTGAAAAATGGGGTATCTTCGCCACAGGTTCCGAAGCCTAAAAAATGGGGTTTCTTTGCTACAGGATCCCAAGTCTGAAGTAGTGCTGTAAGCTTACCTTGTTAAAGGCTAAAAGATACATTTTCTAACTTACAACATAAAATTAATATTGCGTTGGTCCATGGTGGCTGTGCCACTACCAGTTCTCAAAGAACCGGTAACCTCATCGCCTGGAGGCCACGCCCGATAGCCATGCAATAACAGCCACAGGTAAAAAAGGGGTTTCTTTGGCACAGGATCCCAAGCCTGACATATGGGGTTTCTTTGGCACAGGATCCCAAGCCTGAAAAATGGGGTTTCTTTGGCACAGGATCCCAAGCCTGAAAAATAGGGTCTCTTTGGCACAGGATCCCAAGCCTGAAAAATGGGTTGTCTACGCCACACGGTCCGAACCCTAAAAAATGGGGTCTCTTCGCTACAGGGTCCGAAGCTTGAAAAATGGGGTCTCTTTGCCACAGGGTTCCAAGCATGAAAAATGGGTTGTCTCTTTGCCACAGGGTCCCAAGCCTGAAAAATGGGTTGTCTCTTTGCCACAGGGTCCGAAGCCTGAAAAATGGGGTATCTTTGCCACAGGTTCCAAACCCTGAAAAATTAGGTCTCTTTGCCACAGGATCCCAAGCCTGAAAAATGGGGTATCTTCGCCACAGGTTCCGAACACTGAAAAATGTGGTCTCTACGCCACAGGGTCTGAAGCCTAAAAAATGGGGTCTCTTTGTCACAGGGTCCCAAGCCTGAAGTAGTGCTGTAAGCTTACCTTGTTAAAGGCTAAAAGATACATTTTCTAACTTACAACATAAAATTAATATTGCGTTGGTCCATGGTGGCTGTGCCACTACCAGTTCTCAAAGAACCGGTAACCTCATCGCCTGGAGGCCACGCCCGATAGCCATGCAATAACAGCCACGGGTAAAAAAGGGGTTTCTTTGGCACAGGATCCCAAGCCTGACATATGGGGTTTCTTTGGCACAGGATCCCAAGCGTGAAAAATGGTGTTTCTTTGGCACAGGATCCCAAGCCTGAAAAATGGTGTCTCTTTGGCACAGGATCCCAAGCCTGAAAAATGGGTTGTCTACGCCACAGGGTCCGAACCCTAAAAAATGGAGTCTCTTCGCTACAGGGTCCGAAGCCTGAAAAATGGGGTCTCTTTGCCACTGGGTTCCAAGCCTGAAAAATGGGTTGTCTCTTTGCCACAGGGTCCCAAGCCTGAAAAATGGGTTGTCTCTTTGCCACAGGGTCCGAAGCCTGAAAAATGGGGTATCTTTGCCACAGGTTCCGAACCTTGAAAAATTAGGTCTCTTTGCCACAGGGTCCCAAGCCTGAAAAATGGGGTATCTTCGCCACAGGTTCCGAACCCTGAAAAATGTGGTCTCTACGCCACAGGGTCCGAATCCTGAAAAATGGGGTCTCTTCGCTACAGGGTCTGAAGCCTGAAAAATGGGGTCTCTTTGTCACAGGGTCCCAAGCCTGAAAAATGGGGTATCTTTGCCACAGGTTCCGAAGCCTAAAAAATGGGGTTTCTTTGCTACAGGATCCCAAGCCTGAAGTAGTGCTGTAAGCTTACCTTGTTAAAGGCTAAAAGATACATTTTCTAACTTACAACATAAAATTAATATTGCGTTGGTCCATTGTGGCTGTGCCACTACCAGTTTTCAAAGAACCGGTAACCTCATCGCCTGGAGGCCATGCCCGATAGCCATGCAATAACAGCCACGGGTAAAAAAGGGGTTTCTTTGGCACAGGA
Organism: Pseudophryne corroboree; assembly: GCF_028390025.1. Taxonomy (NCBI): domain Eukaryota; kingdom Metazoa; phylum Chordata; class Amphibia; order Anura; family Myobatrachidae; genus Pseudophryne; species Pseudophryne corroboree. The sequence continues at coordinate 154,899,163 of NC_086448.1, read as the reverse complement.
TCCCAAGCCTGACATATGGGGTTTCTTTGGCACAGGATCTCAAGCCTGAAAAATGGGGTTTCTTTGGCACAGGATCCCAAGCCTGAAAAATAGGGTCTCTTTGGCACAGGATCCCAAGCCTGAAAAATGGGTTGTCTACGCCACAGGGTCCGAACCCTAAAAAATGGGGTCTCTTCGCTACAGGGTCCGAAGCTTGAAAAATGGGGTCTCTTTGCCACAGGGTTCCAAGCATGAAAAATGGGTTGTCTCTTTGCCACAGGGTCCCAAGCCTGAAAAATGGGTTGTCTCTTTGCCACAGGGTCCGAAGCCTGAAAAATGGGGTATCTTTGCCACAGGTTCCAAACCCTGAAAAATTAGGTCTCTTTGCCACAGGGTCCCAAGCCTGAAAAATGGGGTATCTTCGCCACAGGTTCCGAACCCTGAAAAATGTGGTCTCTACGCCACAGGGTCTGAAGCCTAAAAAATGGGGTCTCTTAGTCACAGGGTCCCAAGCCTGAAAAATGGGGTATCTTCGCCACAGGTTCTGAAGCCTAAAAAATTGGGTTTCTGTGCTACAGGATCCCAAGCCTGAAGTAGTGCTGTAAGCTTACCTTGTTAAAGGCTAAAAGATACATTTTCTAACTTACAACATAAAATTAATATTGCGTTGGTCCATGGTGGCTGTGCCACTACCAGTTCTCAAAGAACCGGTAACCTCATCGCCTGGAGACCATGCCCGATAGCCATGCAATAACAGCCACGGGTAAAAAAGGGGTTTCTTTGGCACAGGATCCCAAGCCTGACATATGGGGTTTCTTTGGCACAGGATCCCAAGCGTGAAAAATGGTGTTTCTTTGGCACAGGATCCCAAGCCTGAAAAATGGTGTCTCTTTGGCACAGGATCCCAAGCCTGAAAAATGGGTTGTCTACGCCACAGGGTCCGAACCCTAAAAAATGGGGTCTCTTCGCTACAGGGTCCGAAGCCTGAAAAATGGTGTCTCTTTGCCACAGGGTTCCAAGCCTGAAAAATGGGTTGTCTCTTTGCCACAGGGTCCCAAGCCTGAAAAATGGGTTGTCTCTTTGCCACAGGGTCCGAAGCCTGAAAAATGGGGTATCTTTGCCACAGGTTCCGAACCCTGAAAAATTAGGTCTCTTTGCCACAGGGTCCCAAGCCTGAAAAATGGGGTATCTTCGCCACAGGTTCCGAACCGTGAAAAATGTGGTCTCTACGCCACAGGGTCCGAATCCTGAAAAATGGGGTCTCTTCGCTACAGGGTATGAAGCCTGAAAAATGGGGTCTCTTTGTCACAGGGTCCCAAGCCTGAAAAATGGGGTATCTTCGCCACAGGTTCCGAAGCCTAAAAAATGGGGTTTCTTTGCTACAGGATCCCAAGCCTGAAGTAGTGCTGTAAGCTTACCTTGTTAAAGGCTAAAAGATACATTTTCTAACTTACAACATAAAATTAATATTGCGTTGGTCCAAGGTGGCTGTGCCACTACCAATTCTCAAAGAACCGGTAACCTCATCGCCTGGAGGCCACGCCCGATAGCCATGCAATAACAGCCACGGGTAAAAAAGGGGTTTCTTTGGCACAGGATCCCAAGCCTGACATATCGGGTTTCTTTGGCACAGGATCCCAAGCCTGAAAAATGGGGTTTCTTTGGCACAGGATCCCAAGCCTGAAAAATGAGGTCTCTTTGGCACAGGATCCTAAGCCTGAAAAATGGGTTGTCTACGCCACAGGGTCCGAACCCTAAAAAATGGGGTCTCTTCGCTACAGGGTCCGAAGCCTGAAAAATGGGGTCTCTTTGCCACAGGGTTCCAAGCCTGAAAAATGGGTTGTCTCTTTGCCACAGGGTCCCAAGCCTGAAAAATGGGTTGTCTCTTTGCCACAGGGTCCGAAGCCTGAAAAATGGGGTATCTTTGCCACAGGTTCCGAACCCTGAAAAATTAGGTCTCTTTGCCACAGGGTCCCAAGCCTGAAAAATGGGGTATCTTCGCCACAGGTTCCGAACCCTGAAAAATGTGGTCTCTACGCCACAGGATCCGAATCCTGAAAAATGGGGTCTCTTCGCTACAGGGTCTGAAGCCTGAAAAATGGGGTCTCTTTGTCACAGGGTCCCAAGCCTGAAAAATGGGGTATCTTCGCCACAGGTTCCGAAGCCTAAAAAATGGGGTTTCTTTGCTACAGGATCCCAAGCCTGAAGTAGTGCTGTAAGCTTACCTTGTTAAAGGCTAAAAGATACATTTTCTAACTTACAACATAAAATTAATATTGCGTTGGTCCATGGTGGCTGTGCCACTACCAGTTCTCAAAGAACCGGTAACCTCATCGCCTGGAGGCCACGCCCGATAGCCATGCAATAACAGCCACAGGTAAAAAAGGGGTTTCTTTAGCACAGGATCCCAAGCCTGACATATGGGGTTTCTTTGGCACAGGATCCCAAGCCTGAAAAATGGGGTTTCTTTGGCACAGGATCCCAAGCCTGAAAAATAGGGTCTCTTTGGCACAGGATCCCAAGCCTGAAAAATGGGTTGTCTACGCCACAGGGTCCGAACCCTAAAAAATGGGGTCTCTTCGCTACAGGGTCCGAAGCTTGAAAAATGGGGTCTCTTTGCCACAGGGTTCCAAGCATGAAAAATGGGTTGTCTCTTTGCCACAGGGTCCCAAGCCTGAAAAATGGGTTGTCTCTTTGCCACAGGGTCCGAAGCCTGAAAAATGGGGTATCTTTGCCACAGGTTCCAAACCCTGAAAAATTAGGTCTCTTTGCCACAGGATCCCAAGCCTGAAAAATGGGGTATCTTCGCCACAGGTTCCGAACCCTGAAAAATGTGGTCTCTACGCCACAGGGTCTGAAGCCTAAAAAATGGGGTCTCTTTGTCACAGGGTCCCAAGCCTGAAAAATGGGGTATATTCGCCACAGGTTCTGAAGCCTAAAAAATGGGGTTTCTTTGCTACAGGATCCCAAGCCTGAAGTAGTGCTGTAAGCTTACCTTGTTAAAGGCTAAAAGATTCATTTTCTAACTTACAACATAAAATTAATATTGCGTTGGTCCATGGTGGCTGTGCCACTACCAGTTCTCAAAGAACCGGTAACCTCATCGCCTGGAGGCCACGCCCGATAGCCATGCAATAACAGCCACGGGTAAAAAAGGGGTTTCTTTGGCACAGGATCCCAAGCCTGACATATGGGGTTTCTTTGGCACAGGATCCCAAGCGTGAAAAATGGTGTTTCTTTGGCACAGGATCCCAAGCCTGAAAAATGGTGTCTCTTTGGCACAGGATCCCAAGCCTGAAAAATGGGTTGTCTACGCCACAGGGTCCGAACCCTAAAAAATGGGGTCTCTTCGCTACAGGGTCCGAAGCCTGAAAAATGGGGTCTCTTTGCCACTGGGTTCCAAGCCTGAAAAATGGGTTGTCTCTTTGCCACAGGGTCCCAAGCCTGAAAAATGGGTTGTCTCTTTGCCACAGGGTCCGAAGCCTGAAAAATGGGGTATCTTTGCCACAGGTTCCGAACCTTGAAAAATTAGGTCTCTTTGCCACAGGGTCCCAAGCCTGAAAAATGGGGTATCTTCGCCACAGGTTCCGAACCCTGAAAAATGTGGTCTCTACGCCACAGGGTCCGAATCCTGAAAAATGGGGTCTCTTCGCTACAGGGTCTGAAGCCTGAAAAATGGGGTCTCTTTGTCACAGGGTCCCAAGCCTGAAAAATGGGGTATCTTCGCCACAGGTTCCGAAGCCTAAAAAATGGGGTTTCTTTGCTACAGGATCCCAAGCCTGAAGTAGTGCTGTAAGCTTACCTTGTTAAAGGCTAAAAGATACATTTTCTAACTTACAACATAAAATTAATATTGCGTTGGTCCATTGTGGCTGTGCCACTACCAGTTTTCAAAGAACCGGTAACCTCATCGCCTGGAGGCCATGCCCGATAGCCATGCAATAACAGCCACGGGTAAAAAAGGGGTTTCTTTGGCACAGGATCCCAAGCCTGACATATGGGGTTTCTTTGGCACAGGATCTCAAGCCTGAAAAATGGGGTTTCTTTGGCACAGGATCCCAAGCCTGAAAAATAGGGTCTCTTTGGCACAGGATCCCAAGCCTGAAAAATGGGTTGTCTACGCCACAGAGTCCGAACCCTAAAAAATGGGGTCTCTTCGCTACAGGGTCCGAAGCTTGAAAAATGGGGTCTCTTTGCCACAGGGTTCCAAGCATGAAAAATGGGTTGTCTCTTTGCCACAGGGTCCCAAGCCTGAAAAATGGGTTGTCTCTTTGCCACAGGGTCCGAAGCCTGAAAAATGGGGTATCTTTGCCACAGGTTCCAAACCCTGAAAAATTAGGTCTCTTTGCCACAGGGTCCCAAGCCTGAAAAATGGGGTATCTTCGCCACAGGTTCCGAACCCTGAAAAATGTGGTCTCTACGCCACAGGGTCTGAAGCCTAAAAAATGGGGTCTCTTAGTCACAGGGTCCCAAGCCTGAAAAATGGGGTATCTTCGCCACAGGTTCTGAAGCCTAAAAAATGGGGTTTCTTTGCTACAGGATCCCAAGCCTGAAGTAGTGCTGTAAGCTTACCTTGTTAAAGGCTAAAAGATACATTTTCTAACTTACAACAAAAAATTAATATTGCGTTGGTCCATGGTGGCTGTGCCACTACCAGTTCTCAAAGAACCGGTAACCTCATCGCCTGGAGACCACGCCCGATAGCCATGCAATAACAGCCACGGGTAAAAAAGGGGTTTCTTTGGCACAGGATCCCAAGCCTGACATATGGGGTTTCTTTGGCACAGGATCCCAAGCGTGAAAAATGGTGTTTCTTTGGCACAGGATCCCAAGCCTGAAAAATGGTGTCTCTTTGGCACAGGATCCCAAGCCTGAAAAATGGGTTGTCTACGCCACAGGGTCCGAACCCTAAAAAATGGGGTCTCTTCGCTACAGGGTCCGAAGCCTGAAAAATGGTGTCTCTTTGCCACAGGGTTCCAAGCCTGAAAAATGGGTTGTCTCTTTGCCACAGGGTCCCAAGCCTGAAAAATGGGTTGTCTCTTTGCCACAGGGTCCGAAGCCTGAAAAATGGGGTATCTTTGCCACAGGTTCCGAATCCTGAAAAATTAGGTCTCTTTGCCACAGGGTCCCAAGCCTGAAAAATGGGGTATCTTCGCCACAGGTTCCGAACCGTGAAAAATGTGGTCTCTACGCCACAGGGTCCGAATCCTGAAAAATGGGGTCTCTTCGCTACAGGGTATGAAGCCTGAAAAATGGGGTCTCTTTGTCACAGGGTCCCAAGCCTGAAAAATGGGGTATCTTCGCCACAGGTTCCGAAGCCTAAAAAATGGGGTTTCTTTGCTACAGGATCCCAAGCCTGAAGTAGTGCTGTAAGCTTACCTTGTTAAAGGCTAAAAGATACATTTTCTAACTTACAACATAAAATTAATATTGCGTTGGTCCAAGGTGGCTGTGCCACTACCAGTTCTCAAAGAACCGGTAACCTCATCGCCTGGAGGCCACGCCCGATAGACATGCAATAACAGCCACGGGTAAAAAAGGGGTTTCTTTGGCACAGGATCCCAAGCCTGACATATGGGGTTTCTTTGGCACAGGATCCCAAGCCTGAAAAATGGGGTTTCTTTGGCACAGGATCCCAAGCCTGAAAAATGGGGTTTCTTTGGCACAGGATCCCAAGCCTGAAAAATAGGGTCTCTTTGGCACAGGATCCCAAGCCTGAAAAATGGGTTGTCTACGCCACAGGGTCCGAACCCTAAAAAATGGTGTCTCTTCGCTACAGGGTCCGAAGCTTGAAAAATGGGGTCTCTTTGCCACAGGGTTCCAAGCCTGAAAAATGGGTTGTCTCTTTGCCACAGGGTCCCAAGCCTGAAAAATGGGTTGTCTCTTTGCCACAGGGTCCGAAGCCTGAAAAATGGGGTATCTTTGCCACAGGTTCCAAACCCTGAAAAATTAGGTCTCTTTGCCACAGGGTCCCAAGCCTGAAAAATGGGGTATCTTCGCCACAGGTTCCGAACCCTGAAAAATGTGGTCTCTACACCACAGGGTCCGAATCCTGAAAAATGGGGTCTCTTCGCTACAGGGTCTGAAGACTGAAAAATGGGGTCTCATTGTCACAGGGTCCCAAGCCTGAAAAATGGGGTCTCTTTGTCACAGGGTCCCAAGCCTGAAAAATGGGGTATCTTCGCCACAGGTTCCGAAGCCTAAAAAATGGGGTTTCTTTGCTACAGGATCCCAAGCCTGAAGTAGTGCTGTAAGCTTACCTTGTTAAAGGCTAAAAGATACATTTTCTAACTTACAACATTAAATTAATATTGCGTTGGTCCATGGTGGCTGTGCCACTACCAGTTCTCAAAGAACCGGTAACCTCATCGCCTGGAGGCCACGCCCGATAGCCATGCAATAACAGCCACGGGTAAAAAAGGGGTTTCTTTGGCACAGGATCCCAAGCCTGACATATGTGGTTTCTTTGGCACAGGATCCCAAGCATGAAAAATGGTGTTTCTTTGGCACAGGATCCCAAGCCTGAAAAATGGTGTCTCTTTGGCACAGGATCCCAAGCCTGAAAAATGGGTTGTCTACGCCACAGGGTCCGAACCCTAAAAAATGGGGTCTCTTCGCTACAGGGTCCGAAGCCTGAAAAATGGGGTCTCTTTGCCACAGGGTTCCAAGCCTGAAAAATGGGTTGTCTCTTTGCCACAGGGTCCCAAGCCTGAAAAATGGGTTGTCTCTTTGCCACAGGGTCCGAAGCCTGAAAAATGGGGTATCTTTGCCACAGGTTCCGAACCCTGAAAAATTAGGTCTCTTTGCCACAGGGTCCCAAGCCTGAAAAATGGGGTATCTTCGCCACAGGTTCCGAACCCTGAAAAATGTGGTCTCTACGCCACAGGGTCCGAATCCTGAAAAATGGGGTCTCTTCGCTACAGGGTCTGAAGCCTGAAAAATGGGGTCTTTTTGTCACAGGGTCCCAAGCCTGAAAAATGGGGTATCTTCGCCACAGGTTCCGAAGCCTAAAAAATGGGGTTTCTTTGCTACAGGATCCCAAGCCTGAAGTAGTGCTGTAAGCTTACCTTGTTAAAGGCTAAAAGATACATTTTCTAACTTACAACATAAAATTAATATTGCGTTGGTCCATGGTGGCTGTGCCACTACCAGTTCTCAAAGAACCGGTAACCTCATCGCCTGGAGGCCACGCCCGATAGCCATGCAATAACAGCCACGGGTAAAAAAGGGGTTTCTTTGGCACAGGATCCCAAGCCTGACATATGGGGTTTCTTTGGCACAGGATCCCAAGCCTGAAAAATGGGGTTTCTTTGGCACAGGATCCCAAGCCTGAAAAATAGGGTCTCTTTGGCACAGGATCCCAAGCCTGAAAAATGGGTTGTCTACGCCACAGGGTCCGAACCCTAAAAAATGGTGTCTCTTCGCTACAGGGTCCGAAGCTTGAAAAATGGGGTCTCTTTGCCACAGGGTTCCAAGCCTGAAAAATGGGTTGTCTCTTTGCCACAGGCTCCCAAGCCTGAAAAATGGGTTGTCTCTTTGCCACAGGGTCCGAAGCCTGAAAAATTGGGTATCTTTGCCACAGGTTCCAAACCCTGAAAAATTAGGTATCTTTGCCACAGGGTCCCAAGCCTGAAAAATGTGGTATCTTCGCCACAGGTTCCGAACCCTGAAAAATGTGGTCTCTACGCCACAGGGTCCGAATCCTGAAAAATGGGGTCTCTTCGCTACAGGGTCTGAAGCCTGAAAAATGGGGTCTCTTTGTCACAGGGTCCCAAGCCTGAAAAATGGGGTCTCTTTGTCACAGGGTCCCAAGCCTGAAAAATGGGGTATCTTCACCACAGGTTCCGAACCCTAAAAAATGGGGTTTCTTTGCTACAGGATCCCAAGCCTGAAGTAGTGCTGTAAGCTTACCTTGTTAAAGGCTAAAAGATAAATTTTCTAACTTACAACATAAAATTAATATTGCGTTGGTCCAAGGTGGCTGTGCCACTACCAATTCTCAAAGAACCGGTAACCTCATCGCCTGGAGGCCACGCCCGATAGCCATGCAATAACAGCCACGGGTAAAAAAGGGGTTTCTTTGGCACAGGATCCCAAGCCTGACATATGGGGTTTCTTTGGCACAGGATCCCAAGCCTGAAAAATGGGGTTTCTTTGGCACAGGATCCCAAGCCTGAAAAATGAGGTCTCTTTGGCACAGGATCCTAAGCCTGAAAAATGGGTTGTCTACGCCACAGGGTACGAACCCTAAAAAATGGGGTCTCTTCGCTACAGGTTCCGAAGCCTGAAAAATGGGGTCTCTTTGCCACAGGGTTCCAAGCCTGAAAAATGGGTTGTCTCTTTGCCACAGGGTCCCAAGCCTGAAAAATGGGTTGTCTCTTTGCCACAGGGTCCAAAGCCTGAAAAATGGGGTATCTTTGCCACAGGTTCCGAACCCTGAAAAATTAGGTCTCTTTGCCACAGGGTCCCAAGCCTGAAAAATGGGGTATCTTCGCCACAGGTTCCGAACCCTGAAAAATGTGGTCTATACGCCACAGGGTCCGAATCCTGAAAAATGGGGTCTCTTCGCTACAGGGTCTGAAGCCTGAAAAATGGGGTCTCTTTGTCACAGGGTCCCAAGCCTGAAAAATGGGGTATCTTCGCCACAGGTTCCGAAGCCTAAAAAATGGGGTTTCTTTGCTACAGGATCCCAAGCCTGAAGTAGTGCTGTAAGCTTACCTTGTTAAAGGCTAAAAGATACATTTTCTAACTTACAACATAAAATTAATATTGCGTTGGTCCATTGTGGCTGTGCCACTACCAGTTCTCAAAGAACCGGTAACCTCATCGCCTGGAGGCCATGCCCGATAGCCATGCAATAACAGCCACGGGTAAAAAAGGGGTTTCTTTGGCACAGGATCCCAAGCCTGACATATGGGGTTTCTTTGGCACAGGATCTCAAGCCTGAAAAATGGGGTTTCTTTGGCACAGGATCCCAAGCCTGAAAAATAGGGTCTCTTTGGCACAGGATCCCAAGCCTGAAAAATGGGTTGTCTACGCCACAGGGTCCGAACCCTAAAAAATGGGGTCTCTTCGCTACAGGGTCCGAAGCTTGAAAAATGGGGTCTCTTTGCCACAGGGTTCCAAGCATGAAAAATGGGTTGTCTCTTTGCCACAGGGTCCCAAGCCTGAAAAATGGGTTGTCTCTTTGCCACAGGGTCCGAAGCCTGAAAAATGGGGTATCTTTGCCACAGGTTCCGAACCCTGAAAAATTAGGTCTCTTTGCCACAGGGTCCCAAGCCTGAAAAATGGGGTATCTTCGCCACAGGTTCCGAACCCTGAAAAATGTGGTCTCTACGCCACAGGGTCTGAAGCCTAAAAAATGGGGTCTCTTTGTCACAGGGTCCCAAGCCTGAAAAATGGGGTATCTTCGCCACAGGTTCTGAAGCCTAAAAAATGGGGTTTCTTTGCTACAGGATCCCAAGCCTGAAGTAGTGCTGTAAGCTTACCTTGTTAAAGGCTAAAAGATACATTTTCTAACTTACAACATAAAATTAATATTGCGTTGGTCCATGGTGGCTGTGCCACTACCAGTTCTCAAAGAACCGGTAACCTCATCGCCTGGAGGCCACGCCCGATAGCCATGCAATAACAGCCACGGGTAAAAAAAGGGTTTCTTTGGCACAGGATCCCAAGCCTGACATATGGGGTTTCTTTGGCACAGGATCCCAAGCGTGAAAAATTGTGTTTCTTTGGCACAGGATCCCAAGCCTGAAAAATGGTGTCTCTTTGGCACAGGATCCCAAGCCTGAAAAATGGGTTGTCTACGCCACAGGGTCCGAACCCTAAAAAATGGGGTCTCTTCGCTACAGGGTCCGAAGCCTGAAAAATGGTGTCTCTTTGCCACAGGGTTCCAAGCCTGAAAAATGGGTTGTCTCTTTGCCACAGGGTCCCGAGCCTGAAAAATGGGTTGTCTCTTTGCCACAGGGTCCGAAGCCTGAAAAATGGGGTATCTTTGCCACAGGTTCCGAACCCTGAAAAATTAGGTCTCTTTGCCACAGTGTCCCAAGCCTGAAAAATGGGGTATCTTCGCCACAGGTTCCGAACCGTGAAAAATGTGGTCTCTACGCCACAGGGTCCGAATCCTGAAAAATGGGGTCTCTTCGCTACAGGGTATGAAGCCTGAAAAATGGGGTCTCTTTGTCACAGGGTCCCAAGCCTAAAAATGGGGTATCTTCGCCACAGGTTCCGAAGCCTAAAAAATGGGGTTTCTTTGCTACAGGATCCCAAGCCTGAAGTAGTGCTGTAAGCTTACCTTGTTAAAGGCTAAAAGATAAATTTTCTAACTTACAACATAAAATTAATATTGCGTTGGTCCATTGTGGCTGTGCCACTACCAGTTCTCAAAGAACCGGTAACCTCATCGCCTGGAGGCCATGCCCGATAGCCATGCAATAACAGCCACGGGTAAAAAAGGGGTTTCTTTGGCACAGGATCCCAAGCCTGACATATGGGGTTTCTTTGGCACAGGATCTCAAGCCTGAAAAATGGGGTTTCTTTGGCACAGGATCCCAAGCCTGAAAAATAGGGTCTCTTTGGCACAGGATCCCAAGCCTGAAAAATGGGTTGTCTACGCCACAGGGTCCGAACCCTAAAAAATGGTGTCTCTTCGCTACAGGGTCCGAAGCTTGAAAAATGGGGTCTCTTTGCCACAGGGTTCCAAGCATGAAAAATGGGTTGTCTCTTTGCCACAGGGTCCGAAGCCTGAAAAATGGGGTATCTTTGCCACAGGTTCCAAACCCTGAAAAATTAGGTCTCTTTGCCACAGGGTCCCAAGCCTGAAAAATGGGGTATCTTCGCCACAGGTTCCGAACCCTGAAAAATGTGGTCTCTACGCCACAGGGTCTGAAGCCTAAAAAATGGGGTCTCTTTGTCACAGGGTCCCAAGCCTGAAAAATGGGGTATCTTCGCCACAGGTTCTGAAGCCTAAAAAATGGGGTTTCTTTGCTACAGGATCCCAAGCCTGAAGTAGTGCTGTAAGCTTACCTTGTTAAAGGCTAAAAGATACATTTTCTAACTTACAACATAAAATTAATATTGCGTTGGGCCATGGTGGCTGTGCCACTACCAGTTCTCAAAGAACCGGTAACCTCATCGCCTGGAGGCCACGCCCGATAGCCATGCAATAACAGCCACGGGTAAAAAAGGGGTTTCTTTGGCACAGGATCCCAAGCCTGACATATGGTCTTTCTTTGGCACAGGATCCCAAGCCTGAAAAATGGGGTTTCTTTGGCACAGGATCCCAAGCCTGAAAAATAGGGTCTCTTTGGCACAGGATCCCAAGCCTGAAAAATGGGTTGTCTACGCCACAGGGTCCGAACCCTAAAAAATGGTGTCTCTTCGCTACAGGGTCCGAAGCTTGAAAAATGGGGTCTCTTTGCCACAGGGTTCCAAGCCTGAAAAATGGGTTGTCTCTTTGCCACAGGGTCCCAAGCCTGAAAAATGGGTTGTCTCTTTGCCACAGGGTCCGAAGCCTGAAAAATGGGGTATCTTTGCCACAGGTTCCAAACCCTGAAAAATTAGGTCTCTTTGCCACAGGGTCCCAAGCCTGAAAAATGGGGTATCTTCGCCACAGGTTCCGAACCCTGAAAAATGTGGTCTCTACGCCAAAGGGTCCGAATCCTGAAAAATGGGGTCTCTTCGCTACAGGGTCTGAAGCCTGAAAAATGGGTTCTCTTTGTCACAGGGTCCCAAGCCTGAAAAATGGGGTCTCTTTGTCACAGGGTCCCAAGCCTGAAAAATGGGGTATCTTCGCCACAGGTTCCGAAGCCTAAAAAATGGGGTTTCTTTGCTACAGGATCCCAAGCCTGAAGTAGTGCTGTAAGCTTACCTTGTTAAAGGCTAAAAGATACATTTTCTAACTTACAACATAAAATTAATATTGCGTTGGTCCATGGTGGCTGTGCCACTACCAGTTCTCAAAGAACCGGTAACCTCATCGCCTGGAGGCCACGCCCGATAGCCATGCAATAACAGCCACGGGTAAAAAAGGGGTTTCTTTGGCACAGGATCCCAAGCCTGACATATGGGGTTTCTTTGGCACAGGATCCCAAGCGTGAAAAATGGTGTTTCTTTGGCACAGGATCCCAAGCCTGAAAAATGGTGTCTCTTTGGCACAGGATCCCAAGCCTGAAAAATGGGTTGTCTACACCACAGGGTCCGAACCCTAAAAAATGGGGTCTCTTCGCTACAGGGTCCGAAGCCTGAAAAATGGGGTCTCTTTGCCACTGGGTTCCAAGCCTGAAAAATGGGTTGTCTCTTTGCCACAGGGTCCCAAGCCTGAAAAATGGGTTGTCTCTTTGCCACAGGGTCCGAAGCCTGAAAAATGGGGTATCTTTGCCACAGGTTCCGAACCCTGAAAAATTAGGTCTCTTTGCCACAGGGTCCCAAGCCTGAAAAATGGGGTATCTTCGCCACAGGTTCCGAAGCCTGAAAAATGTGGTCTCTACGCCACAGGGTCCGAATCCTGAAAAATTGGGTCTCTTCGCTACAGGGTCTGAAGCCTGAAAAATGGGGTCTCTTTGTCACAGGGTCCCAAGCCTGAAAAATGGGGTATCTTCGCCACAGGTTCCGAAGCCTAAAAAATGGGGTTTCTTTGCTACAGGATCCCAAGCCTGAAGTAGTGCTGTAAGCTTACCTTGTTAAAGGCTAAAAGATACATTTTCTAACTTACAACATAAAATTAATATTGCGTTGGTCCATTGTGGCTGTGCCACTACCAGTTCTCAAAGAACCGGTAACCTCATCGCCTGGAGGCCATGCCCGATAGCCATGCAATAACAGCCACGGGTAAAAAAGGGGTTTCTTTGGCACAGGATCCCAAGCCTGACATATGGGGTTTCTTTGGCACAGGATCTCAAGCCTGAAAAATGGGGTTTCTTTGGCACAGGATCCCAAGCCTGAAAAATAGGGTCTCTTTGGCACAGGATCCCAAGCCTGAAAAATGGGTTGTCTACGCCACAGGGTCCGAACCCTAAAAAATGGGGTCTCTTCGCTACAGGGTCCGAAGCTTGAAAAATGGGGTCTCTTTGCCACAGGGTTCCAAGCCTGAAAAATGGGTTGTCTCTTTGCCACAGGGTCCCAAGCCTGAAAAATGGGTTGTCTCTTTGCCACAGGGTCCGAAGCCTGAAAAATGGGGTATCTTTGCCACAGGTTCCGAACCCTGAAAAATTAGGTCTCTTTGCCACAGGGTCCCAAGCCTGAAAAATGGGGTATCTTCGCCACAGGTTCCGAACCCTGAAAAATGTGGTCTCTACGCCACAGGGTCTGAAGCCTAAAAAATGGGGTCTCTTTGTCACAGGGTCCCAAGCCTGAAAAATGGGGTATCTTCGCCACAGGTTCTGAAGCCTAAAAAATGGGGTTTCTTTGCTACAGGATCCCAAGCCTGAAGTAGTGCTGTAAGCTTACCTTGTTAAAGGCTAAAAGATACATTTTCTAACTTACAACATAAAATTAATATTGCGTTGGTCCATGGTGGCTGTGCCACTACCAGTTCTCAAAGAACCGGTAACCTCATCGCCTGGAGGCCACGCCCGATAGCCATGCAATAACAGCCACGGGTAAAAAAGGGGTTTCTTTGGCACAGGATCCCAAGCCTGACATATGGGGTTTCTTTGGCACAGGATCCCAAGCGTGAAAAATTGTGTTTCTTTGGCACAGGATCCCAAGCCTGAAAAATGGTGTCTCTTTGGCACAGGATCCCAAGCCTGAAAAATGGGTTGTCTACGCCACAGGGTCCGAACCCTAAAAAATGGGGTCTCTTCGCTACAGGGTCCGAAGCCTGAAAAATGGTGTCTCTTTGCCACAGGGTTCCAAGCCTGAAAAATGGGTTGTCTCTTTGCCACAGGGTCCCAAGCCTGAAAAATGGGTTGTCTCTTTGCCACAGGGTCCGAAGCCTGAAAAATGGGGTATCTTTGCCACAGGTTCCGAACCCTGAAAAATTAGGTCTCTTTGCCACAGGGTCCCAAGCCTGAAAAATGGGGTATCTTCGCCACAGGTTCCGAACCGTGAAAAATGTGGTCTCTACGCCACAGGGTCCGAATCCTGAAAAATGGGGTCTCTTCGCTACAGGGTATGAAGCCTGAAAAATGGGGTCTCTTTGTCACAGGGTCCCAAGCCTGAAAAATGGGGTATCTTCGCCACAGGTTCCGAAGCCTAAAAAATGGGGTTTCTTTGCTACAGGATCCCAAGCCTGAAGTAGTGCTGTAAGCTTACCTTGTTAAAGGCTAAAAGATACATTTTCTAACTTACAACATAAAATTAATATTGCGTTGGTCCATTGTGGCTGTGCCACTACCAGTTCTCAAAGAACCGGTAACCTCATCGCCTGGAGGCCATGCCCGATAGCCATGCACTAACAGCCACGGGTAAAAAAGGGGTTTCTTTGGCACAGGATCCCAAGCCTGACATATGGGGTTTCTTTGGCACAGGATCTCAAGCCTGAAAAATGGGGTTTCTTTGGCACAGGATCCCAAGCCTGAAAAATAGGGTCTCTTTGGCACAGGATCCCAAGCCTGAAAAATGGGTTGTCTACGCCACAGGGTCCGAACCCTAAAAAATGGGGTCTCTTCGCTACAGGGTCCGAAGCTTGAAAAATGGGGTCTCTTTGCCACAGGGTTCCAAGCATGAAAAATGGGTTGTCTCTTTGCCACAGGGTCCGAAGCCTGAAAAATGGGGTATCTTTGCCACAGGTTCCAAACCCTGAAAAATTAGGTCTCTTTGCCACAGGGTCCCAAGCCTGAAAAATGGGGTATCTTCGCCACAGGTTCCGAACCCTGAAAAATGTGGTCTCTACGCCACAGGGTCTGAAGCCTAAAAAATGGGGTCTCTTTGTCACAGGGTCCCAAGCCTGAAAAATGGGGTATCTTCGCCACAGGTTCTGAAGCCTAAAAAATGGGGTTTCTTTGCTACAGGATCCCAAGCCTGAAGTAGTGCTGTAAGCTTACCTTGTTAAAGGCTAAAAGATACATTTTCTAACTTACAACATAAAATTAATATTGCGTTGGTCCATGGTGGCTGTGCCACTACCAGTTCTCAAAGAACCGGTAACCTCATCGCCTGGAGGCAACGCCCGATAGCCATGCAATAACAGCCACGGGTAAAAAAGGGGTTTCTTTGGCACAGGATCCCAAGCCTGACATATGGGGTTTCTTTGGCACAGGATCCCAAGCGTGAAAAGTTGTGTTTCTTTGGCACAGGATCCCAAGCCTGAAAAATGGGGTCTCTTTGGCACAGGATCCCAAGCCTGAAAAATGGGTTGTCTACGCCACAGGGTCCGAACCCTAAAAAATGGGGTCTCTTCGCTACAGGGTCCGAAGCCTGAAAAATGGTGTCTCTTTGCCACAGGGTTCCAAGCCTGAAAAATGGGTTGTCTCTTTGCCACAGGGTCCCAAGCCTGAAAAATGGGTTGTCTCTTTGCCACAGGGTCCGAAGCCTGAAAAATGGGGTATCTTTGCCACAGGTTCCGAACCCTGAAAAATTAGGTCTCTTTGCCACAGGGTCCCAAGCCTGAAAAATGGGGTATCTTCGCCACAAGTTCCGAACCGTGAAAAATGTGGTCTCTACGCCACAGGGTCCGAATCCTGAAAAATGGGGTCTCTTCGCTACAGGGTATGAAGCCTGAAAAATGGGGTCTCTTTGTCACAGGGTCCCAAGCCTGAAAAATGGGGTATCTTCGCCACAGGTTCCGAAGCCTAAAAAATGGGGTTTCTTTGCTACAGGATCCCAAGCCTGAAGTAGTGCTGTAAGCTTACCTTGTTAAAGGCTAAAAGATACATTTTCTAACTTACAACATAAAATTAATATTGCGTTGGTCCATGGTGGCTGTGCCACTACCAGTTCTCAAAGAACCGGTAACCTCATCGCCTGGAGGCCACGCCCGATAGCCATGCAATAACAGCCACGGGTAAAAAAGGGGTTTCTTTGGCACAGGATCCCAAGCCTGACATATGGGGTTTCTTTGGCACAGGATCCCAAGCCTGAAAAATGGGGTTTCTTTGGCACAGGATCCCAAGCCTGAAAAATAGGGTCTCTTTGGCACAGGATCCCAAGCCTGAAAAATGGGTTGTCTACGCCACAGGGTCCGAACCCTTAAAAATGGTGTCTCTTCGCTACAGGGTCCGAAGCTTGAAAAATTGGGTCTCTTTGCCACAGGGTTCCAAGCCTGAAAAATGGGTTGTCTCTTTGCCACAGGGTCCCAAGCCTGAAAAATGGGTTGTCTCTTTGCCACAGGGTCCGAAGCCTGAAAAATATGGTATCTTTGCCACAGGTTCCAAACCCTGAAAAATTAGGTCTCTTTGCCACAGGCTCCCAAGCCTGAAAAATGGGTTGTCTCTTTGCCACAGGGTCCGAAGCCTGAAAAATGTGGTATCTTTGCCACAGGTTCCAAACCCTGAAAAATTAGGTATCTTTGCCACAGGGTCCCAAGCCTGAAAAATGGGGTATCTTCGCCACAGGTTCCGAACCCTGAAAAATGTGGTCTCTACGCCACAGGTTTCGAATCCTGAAAAATGGGGTCTCTTTGCTACAGGGTCTGAAGCCTGAAAAATGGGGTCTCTTTGTCACAGGGTCCCAAGCCTGAAAAATGGGGTCTCTTTGTCACAGGGTCCCAAGCCTGAAAAATGGGGTATCTTCACCACAGGTTCCGAACCCAAAAAAATGGGGTTTCTTTGCTACAGGATCCCAAGCCTGAAGTAGTGCTGTAAGCTTACCTTGTTAAAGGCTAAAAGATACATTTTCTAACTTACAACATAAAATTAATATTGCGTTGGTCCAAGGTGGCTGTGCCACTACCAATTCTCAAAGAACCGGTAACCTCATCGCCTGGAGGCCACGCCCCATAGCCATGCAATAACAGCCACGGGTAAAAAAGGGGTTTCTTTGGCACAGGATCCCAAGCCTGACATATGGGGTTTCTTTGGCACAGGATCCCAAGCCTGAAAAATGGGGTTTCTTTGGCACAGGATCCCAAGCCTGAAAAATGAGGTCTCTTTGGCACAGGATCCTAAGCCTGAAAAATGGGTTGTCTACGCCACAGGGTCCGAACCCTAAAAAATGGGGTCTCTTCGCTACAGGGTCCGAAGCCTAAAAAATGGGGTCTCTTTGCCACAGGGTTCCAAGCCTGAAAAATGGGTTGTCTCTTTGCCACAGGGTCCCAAGCCTGAAAAATGGGTTGTCTCTTTGCCACAGGGTCCAAAGCCTGAAAAATGGGGTATCTTTGCCACAGGTTCCGAACCCTGAAAAATTAGGTCTCTTTGCCACAGGGTCCCAAGCCTGAAAAATGGGGTATCTTCGCCACAGGTTCCGAACCCTGAAAAATGTGGTCTCTACGCCACAGGGTCCGAATCCTGAAAAATGGGGTCTCTTCGCTACAGGGTCTGAAGCCTGAAAAATGGGGTCTCTTTGTCACAGGGTCCCAAGCCTGAAAAATGGGGTATCTTCGCCACAGGTTCCGAAGCCTAAAAAATGGGGTTTCTTTGCTACAGGATCCCAAGCCTGAAGTAGTGCTGTAAGCTTACCTTGTTAAAGGCTAAAAGATACATTTTCTAACTTACAACATAAAATTAATATTGCGTTGGTCCATGGTGGCTGTGCCACTACCAGTTCTCAAAGAACCGGTAACCTCATCGCCTGGAGGCCACTCCCGATAGCCATGCAATAACAGCCACGGGTAAAAAAGGGGTTTCTTTGGCACAGGATCCCAAGCCTGAAAAATAGGGTCTCTTTGGCACAGGATCCCAAGCCTGAAAAATGGGTTGTCTATGCCACAGGGTCCGAACCCTAAAAAATGGGGTCTCTTCGCTACAGGGTCCGAAGCTTGAAAAATGGGGTCTCTTTGCCACAGGGTTCCAAGCCTGAAAAATGGGTTGTCTCTTTGCCACAGGGTCCGAAGCCTGAAAAATGTGTTGTCTCTTTGCCACAGGGTCCGAACCTGAAAAATGGGGTATCTTTGCCACAGGTTCCAAACCCTGAAAAATTAGGTCTCTTTGCCACAGGGTCCCAAGCCTTAAAAATGGGGTATCTTCGCCACAGGTTCCGAACCCTGAAAAATGTGGTCTCTACGCCACAGGGTCTGAAGCCTAAAAAATGGGGTCTCTTTGTCACAGGGTCCCAAGCCTGAAAAATGGGGTATCTTCGCCACAGGTTCCGAAGCCTAAAAAATGGGGTTTCTTTGCTACAGGATCCCAAGCCTGAAGTAGTGCTGTAAGCTTACCTTGTTAAAGGCTAAAAGATACATTTTCTAACTTACAACATTAAATTAATATTGCGTTGGTCCATGGTGGCTGTGCCACTACCAGTTCTCAAAGAACCGGTAACCTCATCGCCTGGAGGCCACGCCCGATAGCCATGCAATAACAGCCACGGGTAAAAAAGGGGTTTCTTTGGCACAGGATCCCAAGCCTGACATATGGGGTTTCTTTGGCACAGGATCCCAAGCCTGAAAAATGGGGTTTCTTTGGCACAGGATCCCAAGCCTGAAAAATGGTGTCTCTTTGGCACAGGATCCCAAGCCTGAAAAATGGGTTGTCTACGCCACAGGGTCCGAACCCTAAAAAATGGGGTCTCTTTGCTACAGGGTCCGAAGCCTGAAAAATGGGGTCTCTTTGCCACAGGGTTCCAAGCCTGAAAAATGGGTTGTCTCTTTGCCACAGGGTCCCAAGCCTGAAAAATGGGTTGTCTCTTTGCCACAGGGTCCGAAGCCTGAAAAATTGGGTATCTTTGCCACAGGTTCCGAACCCTGAAAAATTAGGTCTCTTTGCCACAGGGTCCCAAGCCTGAAAAATGGGGTATCTTCGCCACAGGTTCCGAACCCTGAAAAATGTGGTCTCTACGCCACAGGGTCCGAATCCTGAAAAATGGGGTCTCTTCGCTACAGGGTCTGAAGCCTGAAAAATGGGGTCTCTTTGTCACAGGGTCCCAAGCCTGAAAAATGGGGTATCTTCGCCACAGGTTCCGAAGCCTAAAAAATGGGGTTTCT
This sequence comes from Pseudophryne corroboree, assembly GCF_028390025.1. Lineage (NCBI taxonomy): Eukaryota > Metazoa > Chordata > Amphibia > Anura > Myobatrachidae > Pseudophryne > Pseudophryne corroboree. The sequence goes on along the minus strand of NC_086448.1, from coordinate 154,880,169 downwards.
TTGCTACAGGATCCCAAGCCTGAAGTAGTGCTGTAAGCTTACCTTGTTAAAGGCTAAAAGATACATTTTCTAACTTACAACATAAAATTAATATTGTGTTGGTCCATGGTGGCTGTGCCACTACCAGTTCTCAAAGAACCGGTAACCTCATCGCCTGGAGGCCATGCCCGATAGCCATGCAATAACAGCCACGGGTAAAAAAGGGGTTTCTTTGGCACAGGATCCCAAGCCTGACATATGGGGTTTCTTTGGCACAGGATCCCAAGCCTGAAAAATGGGGTTTCTTTGGCACAGGATCCCAAGCCTGAAAAATAGGGTCTCTTTGGCACAGGATCCCAAGCCTGAAAAATGGGTTGTCTACACCACAGGGTCCGAACCCTAAAAAATGGTGTCTCTTCGCTACAGGGTCCGAAGCTTGAAAAATGGGGTCTCTTTGCCACAGGGTTCCAAGCCTGAAAAATGGGTTGCCTCTTTGCCACAGGGTCCCAAGCCTGAAAAATGGGTTGTCTCTTTGCCACAGGGTCCGAAGCCTGAAAAATGGGGTATCTTTGCCACAGGTTCCAAACCCTGAAAAATTAGGTCTCTTTGCCACAGGGTCCCAAGCCTGAAAAATGGGGTATCTTCGCCACAGGTTCCGAACCCTGAAAAATGTGGTCTCTACGCCACAGGGTCCAAATCCTGAAAAATGGGGTCTCTTCGCTACAGGGTCTGAAGCCTGAAAAATGGGGTCTCTTTGTCACAGGGTCCCAAGCCTGAAAAATGGGGTCTCTTTGTCACAGGGTCCCAAGCCTGAAAAATGGGGTATCTTCGCCACAGGTTCCGAAGCCTAAAAAATGGGGTTTCTTTGCTACAGGATCCCAAGCCTGAAGTAGTGCTGTAAGCTTACCTTGTTAAAGGCTAAAAGATACATTTTCTAACTTACAACATAAAATTAATATTCCGTTGGTCCATGGTGGCTGTGCCACTACCAGTTTTCAAAGAACCGGTAACCTCATCGCCTGGAGGCCACGCCCGATAGCCATGCAATAACAGCCACGGGTAAAAAAGGGGTTTCTTTGGCACAGGATCCCAAGCCTGACATATGGGGTTTCTTTGGCACAGGATCCCAAGCGTGAAAAATGGTGTTTCTTTGGCACAGGATCCCAAGCCTGAAAAATGGTGTCTCTTTGGCACAGGATCCCAAGCCTGAAAAATGGGTTGTCTACGCCACAGGGTCCGAACCCTAAAAAATGGGGTCTCTTCGCTACAGGGTCCGAAGCCTGAAAAATGGGGTCTCTTTGCCACAGGGTTCCAAGCCTGAAAAATGGGTTGTCTCTTTGCCACAGGGTCCCAAGCCTGAAAAATGGGTTGTCTCTTTGCCACAGGGTCCGAAGCCTGAAAAATGGGGTATCTTTGCCACAGGTTCCGAACCCTGAAAAATTAGGTCTCTTTGCCACAGGGTCCCAAGCCTGAAAAATGGGGTATCTTCGCCACAGGTTCCGAACCCTGAAAAATGTGGTCTCTACGCCACAGGGTCCGAATCCTGAAAAATGGGGTCTCTTCGCTACAGGGTCTGAAGCCTGAAAAATGGGGTCTCTTTGTCACAGGGTCCCAAGCCTGAAAAATGGGGTATCTTCGCCACAGGTTCCGAAGCCTAAAAAATGGGGTTTCTTTGCTACAGGATCCCAAGCCTGAAGTAGTGCTGTAAGCTTACCTTGTTAAAGGCTAAAAGAGACATTTTCTAACTTACAACATAAAATTAATATTGTGTTGGTCCATGGTGGCTGTGCCACTACCAGTTCTCAAAGAACCGGTAACCTCATCGCCTGGAGGCCACGCCCGATAGCCATGCAATAACAGCCACGGGTAAAAAAGGGGTTTCTTTGGCACAGGATCCCAAGCCTGACATATGGGGTTTCTTTGGCACAGGATCCCAAGCGTGAAAAATGGTGTTTCTTTGGCACAGGATCCCAAGCCTGAAAAATGGTGTCTCTTTGGCACAGGATCCCAAGCCTGAAAAATGGGTTGTCTACGCCACAGGGTCCGAACCCTAAAAAATGGGGTCTCTTCGCTACAGGGTCCGAAGCCTGAAAAATGGGGTCTCTTTGCCACAGGGTTCCAAGCCTGAAAAATGGGTTGTCTCTTTGCCACAGGGTCCCAAGCCTGAAAAATGGGTTGTCTCTTTGGCACAGGGTCCGAAGCCTGAAAAATGGGGTATCTTTGCCACAGGTTCCAAACCCTGAAAAATTAGGTCTATTTGCCACAGGGTCCCAAGCCTGAAAAATGGGGTATCTTCGCCACAGGTTCCGAACCCTGAAAACTGTGGTCTCTACGCCACAGGGTCCGAATCCTGAAAAATGGGGTCTCTTTGCTACAGGGTCTGAAGCCTGAAAAATGGGGTCTCTTTGTCACAGGGTCTGAAGCCTGAAAAATGGGGTCTCTTTGTCACAGGGTCCCAAGCCTGAAAAATGGGGTATCTTTGCCACAGGTTCCGAAGCCTAAAAAATGGGGTTTCTTTGCTACAGGATCCCAAGCCTGAAGTAGTGCTGTAAGCTTACCTTGTTAAAGGCTAAAAGATACATTTTCTAACTTACAACATAAAATTAATATTGCGTTGGTCCATGGTGGCTGTGCCACTACCAGTTCTCAAAGAACCGGTAACCTCATCGCCTGGAGGCCATGCCCGATAGCCATGCAATAACAGCCACGGGTAAAAAAGGGGTTTCTTTGGCACAGGATCCCAAGCCTGACATATGGGGTTTCTTTGGCACAGGATCCCAAGCCTGAAAAATGGGGTTTCTTTGGCACAGGATCCCAAGCCTGAAAAATAGGGTCTCTTTGGCACAGGATCCCAAGCCTGAAAAATGGGTTGTCTACGCCACAGGGTCCGAACCCTAAAAAATCGTGTCTCTTCGCTACAGGGTCCGAAGCTTGAAAAATGGGGTCTCTTTGCCACAGGGTTCCAAGCCTGAAAAATGGGTTGTCTCTTTGCCACAGGGTCCCAAGCCTGAAAAATGGGTTGTCTCTTTGCCACAGGGTCCAAAGCCTGAAAAATGGGGTATCTTTGCCACAGGTTCCAAACCCTGAAAAATTAGGTCTCTTTGCCACAGGGTCCCAAGCCTGAAAAATGGGGTACCTTCGCCACAGGTTCCGAACCCTGAAAAATGTGGTCTCTACGCCACAGGGTCCGAATCCTGAAAAATGGGGTCTCTTCGCTACAGGGTCTGAAGCCTGAAAAATGGGGTCTCATTGTCACAGGGTCCCAAGCCTGAAAAATGGGGTATCTTCGCCACAGGTTCCGAAGCCTAAAAAATGGGGTTTCTTTGCTACAGGATCCCAAGCCTGAAGTAGTGCTGTAAGCTTACCTTGTTAAAGGCTAAAAGATACATTTTCTAACTTACAACATAAAATTAATATTGCGTTGGTCCATGGTGGCTGTGCCACTACCAGTTCTCAAAGAACCGGTAACCTCATCGCCTGGAGGCCACGCCCGATAGCCATGCAATAACAGCCACGGGTAAAAAAGGGGTTTCTTTGGCACAGGATCCCAAGCCTGACATATGGGGTTTCTTTGGCACAGGATCCCAAGCGTGAAAAATGGTGTTTCTTTGGCACAGGATCCCAAGCCTGAAAAATGTTGTCTCTTTGGCACAGGATCCCAAGCCTGAAAAATGGGTTGTCTATGCCACAGGGTCCGAACCCTAAAAAATGGGGTCTCTTCGCTACAGGGTCCGGAGCCTGAAAATTGGGTCTCTTTGCCACAGGGTTCCAAGCCTGAAAAATGGGTTGTCTCTTTGCCACAGGGTCCCAAACCTGAAAAATGGGTTGTCTCTTTGCCACAGGGTCCGAAGCCTGAAAAATGGGGTATATTTGCCACAGGTTCCGTACCCTGAAAAATTAGGTCTCTTTGCCACAGGGTCCCAAGCCTGAAAAATTTGGTATCTTCGCCACAGGTTCCGAACCCTGAAAAATGTGGTCTCTACGCCACAGGGTCCGAATCCTGAAAAATGGGGTCTCTTCGCTACAGGGTCTGAAGCCAGAAAAATGGGGTCTCTTTGTCACAGGGTCCCAAGCCTGAAAAATGGGGTATCTTCGCCACAGGTTCCGAAGCCTAAAAAATTGGGTTTCTTTGCTACAGGATCCCAAGCCTGAAGTAGTGCTGTAACCTTACCTTGTTAAAGGCTAAAAGATACATTTTCTAACTTACAACATAAAATTAATATTGCGTTGGTCCATGGTGGCTGTGCCACTACCAGTTCTCAAAGAACCGGTAACCTCATCGCCTGGAGGCCACGCCCGATAGCCATGCAATAACAGCCACGGGTAAAAAAGGGGTTTCTTTGGCACAGGATCCCAAGCCTGACATATGGGGTTTCTTTGGCACAGGATCCCAAGCCTGAAAAATGGGGTTTCTTTGGCACAGGATCCCAAGCCTGAAAAATAGGGTCTCTTTGGCACAGGATCCCAAGCCTGAAAAATGGGTTGTCTACGCCACAGGGTCCGAACCCTAAAAAATGGGGTCTCTTCGCTACAGGGTCCGAAGCTTGAAAAATGGGGTCTCTTTGCCACAGGGTTCCAAGCCTGAAAAATGGGTTGTCTCTTTGCCACAGGGTCCCAAGCCTGAAAAATGGGTTGTCTCTTTGCCACAGGGTCCGAACCCTGAAAAATGTGGTCTCTACGCCACAGGGTCTGAAGCCTAAAAAATGGGGTCTCTTTGTCACAGGGTCCCAAGCCTGAAAAATGGGGTATCTTCGCCACAGGTTCCGAAGCCTAAAAAATGGGGTTTCTTTGCTACAGGATCCCAAGCCTGAAGTAGTGCTGTAAGCTTACCTTGTTAAAGGCTAAAAGATACATTTTCTAACTTACAACATAAAATTAATATTGCGTTGGTCCATGGTGGCTGTGCCACTACCAGTTCTCAAAGAACCGGTAACCTCATCGCCTGGAGGCCACGCCCGATAGCCATGCAATAACAGCCACGGGTAAAAAAGGGGTTTCTTTGGCACAGGATCCCAAGCCTGACATATGGGGTTTCTTTGGCACAGGATCCCAAGCGTGAAAAATGGTGTTTCTTTGGCACAGGATCCCAAGCCTGAAAAATGTTGTCTCTTTGGCACAGGATCCCAAGCCTGAAAAATGGGTTGTCTACGCCACAGGGTCCGAACCCTAAAAAATGGGGTCTCTTCTCTACAGGGTCCGAAGCCTGAAAAATGGGGTATCTTTGCCACAGGTTCCAAACCCTGAAAAATTAGGTATCTTTGCAACAGAGTCCCAAGCCTGAAAAATAGGGTATCTTCGCCACAGGTTCCGAACCCTGAAAAATGTGGTCTCTACGCCACAGGGTCCGAATCCTGAAAAATGGAGTCTCTTCGCTACAGGGTCTGAAGCCTGAAAAATGGGGTCTCTTTGTCACAGGGTCCCAAGCCTGAAAAATGGGGTATCTTCACCACAGGTTCCGAACCCTAAAAAATGGGGTTTCTTTGCTACAGGATCCCAAGCCTGAAGTAGTGCTGTAAGCTTACCTTGTTAAAGGCTAAAAGATACATTTTCTAACTTACAACATAAAATTAATATTGCGTTGGTCCAAGGTGGCTGTGCCACTACCAATTCTCAAAAAAACGGTAACCTCATCGCCTGGAGGCCACGCCCGATAGCCATGCAATAACAGCCACGGGTAAAAAAGGGGTTTCTTTGGCACAGGATCCCAAGCCTGACATATGGGGTTTCTTTGGCACAGGATCCCAAGCCTGAAAAATGGGGTTTCTTTGGCACAGGATCCCAAGCCTGAATAATGAGGTCTCTTTGGCACAGGATCCTAAGCCTGAAAAATGGGTTGTCTACGCCACAGGGTCCGAACCCTAAAAAATGGGGTCTCTTCGCTACAGGGTCCGAAGCTTGAAAAATGGGGTCTCTTTGCCACAGGGTTCCAAGCCTGAAAAATGGGTTGTCTCTTTGCCACAGGGTCCCAAGCCTGAAAAATGGGTTGTCTCTTTGCCACAGGGTCCGAAGCCTGAAAAATGGGGTATCTTCGCTACAGGGTCCGAAGCTTGAAAAATGGGGTCTCTTTGCCACAGGGTTCCAAGCCTGAAAAATGGGTTGTCTCTTTGCCACAGGGTCCCAAGCCTGAAAAATGGGTTGTCTCTTTGCCACAGGGTCCCAAGCCTGAAAAATGGGGTATCTTCGCCACAGGTTCCGAACCCTGAAAAATGTGGTCTCTACGCCACAGGGTCCGAATCCTGAAAAATGGGGTCTCTTCGCTACAGGGTCTGAAGCCTGAAAAATGGGGTCTCTTTGTCACAGGGTCCCAAGCCTGAAAAATGGGGTATCTTCGCCACAGGTTCCGAAGCCTAAAAAATGGTGTTTCTTTGCTACAGGATCCCAAGCCTGAAGTAGTGCTGTAAGCTTACCTTGTTAAAGGCTAAAAGATACATTTTCTAACTTACAACATAAAATTAATATTGCGTTGGTCCATGGTGGCTGTGCCACTACCAGTTCTCAAAGTACCGGTAACCTCATCGCCTGGAGGCCACGCCCGATAGCCATGCAATAACAGCCACGGGTAAAAAAGGGGTTTCTTTGGCACAGGATCCCAAGCCTGACATATGGGGTTTCTTTGGCACAGGATCCCAAGCCTGAAAAATGGGGTTTCTTTGGCACAGGATCCCAAGCCTGAAAAATAGGGTCTCTTTGGCACAGGATCCCAAGCCTGAAAAATGGGTTGTCTACGCCACAGGGTCCGAACCCTAAAAAATGGGGTCTCTTCGCTACAGGGTCCGAAGCTTGAAAAATGGGGTCTCTTTGCCACAGGGTTCCAAGCCTGAAAAATGGGTTGTCTCTTTGCCACAGGGTCCCAAGCCTGAAAAATGGGTTGTCTCTTTGCCACAGGGTCCGAAGCCTGAAAAAAGGGGTATCTTTGCCACAGGTTCCAAACCCTGAAAAATTAGGTCTCTTTGCCACAGGGTCCCAAGCCTTAAAAATGTTGTATCTTCGCCACAGGTTCCGAACCCTGAAAAATGTGGTCTCTACGCCACAGGGTCTGAAGCCTAAAAAATGGGGTCTCTTTATCACAGGGTCCCAAGCCTGAAAAATGGGGTATCTTCGCCACAGGTTCCGAAGCCTAAAAAATGGGGTTTCTTTGCTACAGGATCCCAAGCCTGAAGTAGTGCTGTAAGCTTACCTTGTTAAAGGCTAAAAGATACATTTTCTAACTTACAACATAAAATTAATATTGCGTTGGTCCATGGTGGCTGTGCCACTACCAGTTCTCAAAGAACCGGTAACCTCATCGCCTGGAGGCCACGCCCGATAGCCATGCAATAACAGCCACGGGTAAAAAAGGGGTTTCTTTGGCACAGGATCCCAAGCCTGACATATGGGGTTTCTTTGGCACAGGATCCCAAGCGTGAAAAATGGTGTTTCTTTGGCACAGGATCCCAAGCCTGAAAAATTGTGTCTCTTTGGCACAGGATCCCAAGCCTGAAAAATGGGTTGTCTACGCCACAGGGTCCGAACCCTAAAAAATGGGGTCTCTTCGCTACAGGGTCCGAAGCCTGAAAAATGGGGTCTCTTTGCCACAGGGTTCCAAGCCTGAAAAATGGGTTGTCTCTTTGCCACAGGGTCCCAAGCCTGAAAAATGGGTTGTCTCTTTGCCACAGGGTCCGAAGCCTGAAAAATGGGGTATCTTTGCCACAGGTTCCGAACCCTGAAAAATGTGGTCTCTACGCCACAGGGTCCGAATCCTGAAAAATGGGGTCTCTTCGCTACAGGGTCTGAAGCCTGAAAAATGGGGTCTCTTTGTCACAGGTTCCGAAGCCTAAAAAATGGGGTTTCTTTGCTACAGGATCCCAAGCCTGAAGTAGTGCTGTAAGCTTACCTTGTTAAAGGCTAAAAGATACATTTTCTAACTTACAACATAAAATTAATATTGCGTTGGTCCATGGTGGCTGTGCCACTACCAGTTCTCAAAGAACCGGTAACCTCATCGCCTGGAGGCCATGCCCGATAGCCATGCAATAACAGCCACGGGTAAAAAAGGGGTTTCTTTGGCACAGGATCCCAAGCCTGACATATGGGGTTTCTTTGGCACAGGATCCCAAGCGTGAAAAATGGTGTTTCTTTGGCACAGGATCCCAAGCCTGAAAAATAGGGTCTCTTTGGCACAGGATCCCAAGCCTGAAAATGGGTTGTCTACGCCACAGGGTCCGAACCCTAAAAAATCGTGTCTTTTCGCTACAGGGTCCGAAGCTTGAAAAATGGGGTCTCTTTGCCACAGGGTTCCAAGCCTGAAAATGGGTTGTCTCTTTGCCACAGGGTCCCAAGCCTGAAAAATGGGTTGTCTCTTTGCCACAGGGTCCGAAGCCTGAAAAATGGGGTATCTTTGCCACAGGTTCCAAACCCTGAAAAATTAGGTCTCTTTGCCACAGGGTCCCAAGCCTGAAAAATGGGGTACCTTCGCCACAGGTTCCGAACCCTGAAAAATGTGGTCTCTACGCCACAGGGTCCGAATCCTGAAAAATGGGGTCTCTTCGCTACAGGGTCTGAAGCCTGAAAAATGGGGTCTCTTTGTCACAGGGTCCCAAGCCTGAAAAATGGGGTCTCTTTGTCACAGGGTCCCAAGCCTGAAAAATGGGGTATCTTCGCCACAGGTTCCGAAGCCTAAAAAATGGGGGTTCTTTGCTATAGGATCCCAAGCCTGAAGTAGAGCTGTAAGCTTACCTTGTTAAAGGCTAAAAGATACATTTTCTAACTTACAACATAAAATTAATATTGCGTTGGTCCATGGTGGCTGTGCCACTACCAGTTCTCAAAGAACCGGTAACCTCATCGCCTGGAGGCCACGCCCGATAGCCATGCAATAACAGCCACGGGTAAAAAAGGGGTTTCTTTGGCACAGGATCCCAAGCCTGACATATGGGGTTTCTTTGGCACAGGATCCCAAGCGTGAAAAATGGTGTTTCTTTGGCACAGGAACCCAAGCCTGAAAAATGGTGTCTCTTTGGCACAGGATCCCAAGCCTGAAAAATGGGTTGTCTACGCCACAGGGTCCGAACCCTAAAAAATGGGGTCTCTTCGCTACAGGGTCCGAAGCCTGAAAAATGGGGTCTCTTTGCCACAGGGTTCCAAGCCTGAAAAATGGGTTGTCTCTTTGCCACAGGGTCCCAAGCCTGAAAAATGGGTTGTCTCTTTGCCACAGGGTCTGAAGCCTGAAAAATGGGGTATCTTTGCCACAGGTTCCGAACCCTGAAAAATTAGGTCTCTTTGCCACAGGGTCCCAAGCCTGAAAAATGGGGTATCTTCGCCACAGGTTCCGAACCCTGAAAAATGTGTTCTCTACGCCACAGGGTCCGAATCCTGAAAAATGGGGTCTCTTCGCTACAGGGTCTGAAGCCTGAAAAATGGGGTCTCTTTGTCACAGGGTCCCAAGCCTGAAAAATGGGGTATCTTCGCCACAGGTTCCGAAGCCTAAAAAATGGGGTTTCTTTGCTACAGGATCCCAAGCCTGAAGTAGTGCTGTAAGCTTACCTTGTTAAAGGCTAAAAGATACATTTTCTAACTTACAACATAAAATTAATATTGCGTTGGTCCATGGTGGCTGTGCCACTACCAGTTCTCAAAGAACCGGTAACCTCATCGCCTGGAGGCCATGCCCGATAGCCATGCAATAACAGCCACGGGTAAAAAAGGGGTTTCTTTGGCACAGGATCCCAAGCCTGACATATGGGGTTTCTTTGGCACAGGATCCCAAGCCTGAAAAATGGGGTTTCTTTGGCACAGGATCCCAAGCCTGAAAAATAGGGTCTCTTTGGCACAGGATCCCAAGCCTGAAAAATGGGTTGTCTACGCCACAGGGTCCGAACACTAAAAATGGTGTCTCTTCGCTACAGGGTCCGTAGCTTGAAAAATGGGGTCTCTTTGCCACAGGGTTCCAAGCCTGAAAAATGGGTTGTCTCTTTGCCACAGGGTCCCAAGCCTGAAAAATGGGTTGTCTCTTTGCCACAGGGTCCAAAGCCTGAAAAATGGGGTATCTTTGCCACAGGTTCCAAATCTGAAAAATTAGGTCTCTTTGCCACAGGGTCCCAAGCCTGAAAAATGGGGTATCTTCGCCACAGGTTCCGAACCCTGAAAAATGTGGTCTCTACGCCACAGGGTCCGAATCCTGAAAAATGGGGTCTCTTCGCCACAGGGTCTGAAGCCTGAATAATGGGGTCTCTTTGTCACAGGGTCCCAAGCCTGAAAAATGGGGTCTCTTCGTCACAGGGTCCCAAGCCTGAAAAATGGGGTATCTTCGCCACAGGTTCCGAAGCCTAAAAAATGGGGTCTCTTCGCTACAGGGTCTGAAGCCTGAAAAATGGGGTCTCTTTGTCACAGGGTCCCAAGCCTGAAAAATGGGGTATCTTCGCCACAGGTTCTGAAGCCTAAAAAATGGGGTTTCTTTGCTACAGGATCCCAAGCCTGAAGTAGTCCTGTAAGCTTACCTTGTTAAAGGCTAAAAGATACATTTTCTAACTTACAACATTAAATTAATATTGCGTTGGTCCATGGTGGCTGTGCCACTACCAGTTCTCAAAGAACCGGTAACCTCATCGCCTGGAGGCCATGCCCGATAGCCATGCAATAACAGCCACGGGTAAAAAAGGGGTTTCTTTGGCACAGGATCCCAAGCCTGACATATGGGGTTTCTTTGGCACAGGATCCCAAGCCTGAAAAATGGGGTTTCTTTGGCACAGGATCCCAAGCCTGAAAAATAGGGTCTCTTTGGCACAGGATCCCAAGCCTGAAAAATGGGTTGTCTACGCCACAGGGTCCGAACCCTAAAAAATGGTGTCTCTTCGCTACAGGGTCCGTAGCTTGAAAAATGGGGTATCTTCGCCACAGGTTCCGAACCCTGAAAAATGTGGTCTCTACGCCACAGGGTCCGAATCCTGAAAAATGGGGTCTCTT